>NC_079488.1:77225309-78479059 GCF_020520425.1 Spinacia oleracea
GTACGTTGTGGAATATGTAGGATTACTGGGATTCTATAAAGGCGAATGACTATTTTTCGGTAGAAGGCTTATGGGACGTGTTTAGACAGGTATTGGCTCTTTATTAGTACAATGACTTTTGTCATGTGTTCTCAGCTAATTAATATAACTAAACACACTCCTTAATGCAGCTTCGGTTGTACAAGACACCAGACTTGGAAAAACCTGAATATCAGATACTGAAAAGAGCTGCAGACTATGAGGTTAGCTTCTCTGAGTCTGTACATTAGTGGACTAACGGTTTTATATTAGTGGACTAATGGTTCTCTGAGTCGGTTGTACTGCTTGGTTTGTGAGTGAAGTTCCATATAACACATTTCTTTACATTCTTGCGTAAGGTAATTCATTAAAGGCGGGTAAGAAGGCTTATGTATGATTCCTTTACTAACAAATTGGAACCACGTGATAGGGTTTAGTGAATAGTCTTGTAGTCTTGTATACAACGGCTGTATTTGTTTACAGTGGGCTTAATCACCCCAAATTTCACAAATGTCACGTATTATCTTTGTCCCTTTTATCTTCTATGAGTGGTGGTAGAAAACGGATCCTTCTTGTTGAGATATATACACCCTCTTCCTGCTATTTTAGTTACTTGAATCTAAACTGTGATCTTGATGAGAGTAAAGTCACATTTCTGACAGCCCTGCTTGCTATTTTCATGCAAAAACACAGGTAAGAAGGTATTCCCCGTTTTTGGTTGTAGAAACTCAGGGTGACAAGCTTTCTGGATCAACTGGCTTCAATTCCGTTGCTGGGTAAGTGTTGGTCCAACTGATACCATCTGTTAAACTAGCGTTCCACAATAATAAGCAGTGAGAATTTTTCTGATCTCCAGTTACATATTTGGAAAGAACTCCAAAGAAGAGAAGATACCTATGACTACCCCTGTCTTCACTGAGACCAATGATGTTGGACAGTCGAAAGTGGCCATTCAGATAGTCCTTCCACAAGACAAAGACCTCGAAAGGTGTGATTCTAATCTCCTAGAAAACCTTAGCTATCAGAATTCACTTTATTCCCTCAGTGCTAATAGTCTGTCAAGCTTCATAAAAGGAAAGGGATTCCACAAAGGACTACCTTGTTGTCACAAATTTTATATAAGGCGGTCTTACACAAAAGACCACTTTGTTGTCATATAAGTTAAGCAATGAAATCAATTAATTAAGCACTGAAACCAATTAGTTAAGCAACAAAGTGGTCTTTACGGTAAAAAGTTGTTGTATTCCTTATACATCCTTCATTATTTTGGTTAATGTATCATCAAATTTACGTTAAATTTGAACTTTAACTTGTCAATTTGATAAAGTTGACTACGAAGTATTATTTAAAGACGGCCTAATATAGAAAAGTGGTCTATTATTTTGAGACAGACGGAGTATCATCAAGTTTTTGCATTATCATTCAACAGTACGGGTGCTTAGCAACATATCTTACACTCTACAATAAGTTGTTTTGTGTACGTTTTAGACTATTATTCACTAGCAAGTTCTTCGAATGGAGGACTGCCAACTACTAATTGTAAACAAAGGCTTGTTTGTATGGCTAACTTGGGCAAATGTGTGCAGTTTGCCTGACCCTAATCAAGACACGATCAGCCTGAGGAAGGTAGAAGGAGGTATTGCTGCAGTACTGAAATTCAGCGGAAAACCTACAGAGGACATTGTCAGACAAAAAGAAAAAGAACTTCGCGATAGTCTAATTAGGGATGGCCTCGTACCAAGAAAAGGGTGCCTGTTTGCTCGCTACAATGATCCAGGCCGAACCTGGGAGTTCATTATGGTAACATACATTTTTCTTTTATGCAAATTCAGCATTTGTGAAACATTTTTCTTGATTACAGGTTCTTACTATTGTTCTGTTTTTTTTTTATCTTTTGATTTTTGGTGGTCGTAATGAAGAGGAATGAGGTGCTGATATGGCTTGAAGATTTTAGTTTAGAGTAGAAATACTTGAAATTCAAGTTCTTGGAGTGGAACTTCTGTATATTGCCATTTCCATGTTTGTTCGAGGTTGCTTTCTGGAAGCTGAAACCCGGAAACTATATGGATTGGCAATGGTAGATACACGAAAAATGTGTACATACAGTACTTCATGATATTCTAGGCAAAAGGTGATGCCAACATGCCATACATAGAATGTACGAAAACTTGACATGCCTTCTTGCACGATTGAACCCTAGTTTATCAATACAAGCAAGAATATCAAATGATTGGTCCTGATCTTAAATCTTCTATTAACGACAAGATTTCCCGTTGTAAAAGAAAAATTACGACGGGATTATCCGTCGCAAGCCCGTTGTCAAAGTGGGCCGTCATAAAATCATGCTTTCTATCCGCATGAGCACAATGATCCCGCACAAAACATTATCCGAGTATACCTGAGCTGATTATACTCGTTTTATAAGACTATAACCAACTGATAATCCGATTTCTGACCTTCGCGTTGACTTCGTCTTCTATTGTTAAGGTGGAGCTGGTTTTGGGCAGCAAGATAAGTACTTCAGAAGTATCTACCTTGCAGTAACATGTGTGGCCATATCCATATTGGTCAAAAGGTTTCTAGAAACATTAGATTTGAATATTTGATCACTTGAGCCTTTAAGAAGCAACTCTTTTTGTTGGGAAAGATGGCAACATGCATTGATTAAACTCGTAGAAATTGACTTCACATACTATATTTAGAAACATGTGATCTTAAAACCTTCTTAGAAAGCTACGAATAGCGAGTTTCCGACATTGCATTTACTATATTTAGGGATTGCAAATTGTCAAACATAAACTCTTAAATAAGGTTGGTGTACAGTTTTATTGTATGCTAGAGGCACACAAGATTTTTTTGCTTGTCAAATCGATTGTTGAATTCGTGTTTGAAACCAATTGACTTTATTATTGCTTGGTTTTTTATGATGATCAAATTGGCTTGACTATTAATTCTTAATTTTCTTATGATGAGCCATAATGGATAAAGAAAGTTGAAGATAAATTGA
Organism: Spinacia oleracea; assembly: GCF_020520425.1. Lineage (NCBI taxonomy): Eukaryota > Viridiplantae > Streptophyta > Magnoliopsida > Caryophyllales > Amaranthaceae > Spinacia > Spinacia oleracea. The sequence goes on from NC_079488.1 coordinate 77,228,335, forward strand.
ATCTAAACATTTTGAATTGCATAAAGCTAAACTGACTTATTCATCATCTAAGATTAAACAAAATCAATCTTAATAAAAAAAAATGCATTTTTTAAAGACGTAACACACACTTCATCATGAATAGTAGCATGAGTCATGACACACTCATATGATTGTTATTGTTTTAGAAAGCGTAGTTGAATCCAACGTCTTAAATCTTTTAATCACCTAAATTCTCATACATTGTAATGTGTTATCTATCTATCTATCTATCTATCTATCTATCTTACTATATATTAAAAGGCGTTTAAAAGAAAGTTTTTGTGACACGTGGCGCTCTTCTTATGGGTGATTTGCTCAATGTAATCTTCATACACATTAAAAAAAATATCTAACATGGTTTGCATAAGGTTTGAACCCTTGACCTTTAGTTTAAACATTAAAGTCTTTACCACTAAGCTATTACATGTGTTCATGTTTTCATTGCAAAAAGAAAACGTAAGTCAATGTGAATGTCATTAATGTAGTATACTACAAGAAATTGATAACGCGGGGCATCGACCGGGCCCAAAAACTAGTTATGATTTAATTCATGTCATTTCGTCAAAATTTGAACTTTAAAATAAAAATAAAAATAAAGTTAGATGAATCAATTATCTCAATCAATGGGTCATTGGTTGCCCATTTACTTTGAATTTAGACCAACTCCTCTCGGATGAAGTCCGAAAATAGGACTCCCACGACGAAACCACTAGGTCGGTTTTATAATTTTAGATTAGAATGTACAATTATTTTGAAAATTATGTTTATACATAGTGGAGTACTTCTTTTATCCACGATAACTATTATCAATGACTAAAACCTACTTATCTTTAATGTATATGTACCGAAAAGTTTCATACTACTATGAATCTCTACACTTTAAAAAGTGGAAGATCTTCCTTATGAACAGTAACTTTTTCTATTTCAATGGACCAACTTAGAATAGCAACTAATTTCACTATCAACATATAGCAATAATAACAATTAGCATATATTCAATTTCAATAAGCAACTACAATTAATTCAATCATTTGTCAAAAAAACCAAACATTAATCAACATGATAATTGACTGAAGCAAAATTCGTACTCCAAAACCTTAAAATGTCAAAAAATAAATAAAAATAAAAGGTCTTCGGAAATCATTAAATTTGAAGAAGATGATAAAAGAACATATGAGCTGATAAATAGCCTTAGGAAAGAGGTGGAGATGAAATCCACCATTGATCTTTTGAACAAGTATTATCTTTTGACAAGAACTTATGCTTAAAAATTGTTAATGTAATCTATAGTAAATTATAATGTTTTTGCGAAGACATACCTCTATGTGTACAATATAAATTGTACGCTAATTAATAAGTTAACTTTTATGGCATGAAAACACAATAAATTAATAAATACTACTATATCATATACTCATAGGGTGCTAGCTAGAACACCATTGGTGCCAAATTCGAAATTTCCAGTCACACTGCGCGCAACTAGCTACCAGTTAGATAAAATATTAGTTAATACTTAGGTTTCGATTTGTTGAACTTATTTTATCTGAATTTATCTAGCTTATCTTATCTGAACTAATCTGAACTAATTTGGACTTATTTTATCTGGAAAAAAAACTTATGTCTAAAATAATCTTATTTGTGTGTAAAAATGTCTCGAAAAAAAATTATATTTTCTACACGTATATTATCTCAACTTAACGCAATCTATTTGAACTTATCTTAAATACCGAAACTTATCCAAACTTATCTTATCTTCTTTGAATTTATTTTATCTGAAATAAGTCAAAATAAATAAACGATTTTATCGTGTGCAGATAAGGAAACTGAAATAGAGAAAATTTCTATTACTATATACTAAAAGAGACACCAGGAATGACACGTGTCAATTCCTGGTGCGATTTTTTCCCGACAAAAACCACTTTCCCAAAAAAGTATATCTGTTTTATTTTATTTTTATTCTCTACCTTTTTTTTATAAAATATTTAGTATGGAAACAAAATGTAGTTTATAAATTATGGTAATCATAGATATGACGTAATAATAATTATTCTAAATTGGTAATATTTTAGTCAAATCGCTATAATAAAAATGAAAAATATATCACTCAATATTTTTGTCAAAGTACCATATTAGCATTTTAAATATGCATATTAGATGAATAAATTTAAACGAGTATGTTAAAAATGTTATAACTATGCAGTATTTTGGGAGATATCCAATTAAAAATTTTGTGAAAAAAAAAATGATCAAAATCCGTACGTGCACGAGGTCTAATCTAGTATGTTAATACTTCAAACTATTCTCCCACCTAATATATGACCCGAAATCATAAACAAAAAGACGATTTTATCATATGTTGTCATGTTGATGATAAAACTGAAATAGAGAAAGTATCAAATAATACTTCAAAAGTTCAAAGTATTCTCCCACCTAAAATGTGTAACGAAATCATAAATAAAAGACGGTTTTATCATATGCAGATAAAGAAAGAAAATCTAGATTACTTTGAAAGAAGGAAAGGAAATCACATGAACAATTGACCAAAAACAAGACGTCAAAATTGACACTTAATTTTTTGTGCAATCAACAATTGAAAATAGAAGATGATGTTAGTACGCATGACATAGTAATTAATTCGTAACACCCCACCCATCCACCCCCCCCCCCCCCCCCCCCCAAAAAAAATATAATCAAAGCAATATATGTAAGTAGTTGAAGTCTAACATCATTCCCTTCATCAAGTTTTTTTATATGGAGTCAGTCATCTGTTAAATGATTTGACTAGTTGAATTTTTAAAACGCTTGTAAAATTTGACTAATTATTTATTCTGTGCTCGGTTTAATTTATTTAATGCGGAGTAATAAATTACTTATTTTATAATTACAAATTTTTATATAAGGCAGTCTTACATAAAAGATCACATTAATGTCATACTCCGTATAAGTCAAGCAATGAAATCAATTAGTTAATCACTGAAACTAATTAGTTAAGCACTGAAATAAATTACTTATATACGATAAATAATTAGTTAAAAAATAGAACATGCATGTTAGTTAAGTAATAAAACCAATAGTTAAGCAATCAAAGTGGTATTTTTAATAGGCAGTCTTATCCAAAATAATAAATAATAAATACTACAATGACCTGCAATAACTAGTTTTATACAAATTCTCAATGTATACTACTGTAATTTTTTTGAGGCAACATCTTATACGAACTTATTTTATTTGACCTTGTAAGGGTGCGTTCTGTTCACCTTAAAAAAAATAAGTTTCAGGTCCAATAAATTCAGATAAGTTTAAATAAGTTCAGATAAGTTCCAATAAGTTCAAATAAGTTCCAATAAGTTCAGATAAGTTCAGATAAGTTCCAATAAGTTCAGATAAGTTTCAATAAGTTCTAAAAATAATAATATTATTATTATTATTATTATTTATTATTTATTATTTATTATTTATTATTTATTATTTATTATTTATTATTTATTATTTATTATTTATTATTTATTATTTATTATTTATTATTTATTATTTATTATTTATTATTTATTATTTATTATTTATTATTTATTATTTATTATTTATTGTTTATTATTTATTATTTATTATTTATTATTTATTATTTATTATTTATTATTAGTAATAAGTTTCAAGAAGTTCCAATAAGTTTCAACAAGTTCAGATAAGTTTCAATAAGTTTTAATAAGTTCCAATAAGTTCAGATAAGTTCAGGTCAAATAAGTTGAACAGAATGCACCCTAACTTTATATGAGTAAGTTTTTTAATTTGTACTTGTACGTAGTACTTAGACTCTGTTTTGTTCACCTAGGATCAATAATTTCAGATAAATCTCTATTATATAAGCCAACTGCTGAGGGTATATAAGTAAATTAACTTTTCGTGTCCACCATGAAAAAGACGAAAACACCCTCTGCCCTTTCTTCTCAAACCCTTTCACGGATCACTCTCTCTTCCATTCACTCCTCCCTCTCAAACGAACTCTTTTGGTTCTCTCTCCTCTAAGAAAATGAAATAATCCTGTCTTTCTCTCTCCTCATCTCAAACCGTTTGCCGTGTTTTTACCCGGTCGGTCACCATCGAAACCCTAGAAATCCATACTTTGGTTTCTTCATCTTCTTCATGACCCATGCTCCGACGGTTCTGATTCGCGAGATGTGGTCGGCAAATCTTCCGGTTGTTCGACGCATTTGCTGCAATCACGTCTACAAAAAGTTCCTACATCCACCGCCGATTCAGTGGTGGTACATTTCTCTCTCCTTCTCCCTCTAACATTTTTTAGGGTTTATTTGTTCTCGAAATTCAACATTAGTTTGATTAATTTTTCCTTAGCAAACAATTAACTTAATTCTATATTTCGATGTTGCATTAAGCAATTAGGTTATTTTTTGAGAAAATTCATTTACGAATTTTCAAATTTTGTCATAGGTGATTTTTTTTCCCATGATTTCTATTCTCCTACTCAATTTTGTCAACGACCGATACTGGTGCTGCAAAAAGACGACCTCCACATTTTTTTGTTTCGGGTGAGATTTCAACAATTTTGTTTAAATTTTCATTTTTCTTTTCCAATTGATTCTGGAGATTTTCCGCTATTGAACTTGATAATTCGTAATTGAATTCCGGTGAGATTTCAACAATTTTGTTTAAATTTTCATTTTTCTTATCCTATTGATTCTGGAGATTTTTGTTGATTTAATATGTTTTTTCCGGTTTTTGTTTGAATCTCTGTGAGTTAATTTTTTTTTTTTTCAATATTTATTGGGTTTTAAATTTATTTTTGCTTGATTTCTGTAATTTTAAAATGGATATTTTCTATGTTTTACAGTGAGCAGCGAGTTGTAGATTTCAATCAAGTGGCAATTCATGCTCATCAGTTTAAGGGGAGTAATTCTAGGTATTTCCTGACTCTCAATCTTGAATGTTGTATTTCTAGGTTCCATATCTTTTTGTGAGCTTTGAATATGTATTTTGAATAAAAATGATGTGACTTTGTTTGTTGTTAAATTAAAACCGATACAATTTGAATATGTGTGTCAAATTCTCGATTCTGTGCTCTAGAATATGTGTGTCAAATTCTCGATTCTTGCTCTATAGAGATGAAACAAGGTGGTAGTGGTGGTGGGTGGTTTGGTGGTGATGGGAAGAAGGAAGGGAGTAGTTCAAGTAGAGGTGGGAGCGAAGCGAATTTAATTTCGTCTCTCACATTTACCTGTGCTTGGAAGATTTGTGGTCTTATGGCGTCTGTTGATTTAATTCTTGGATTATTTCCTGAATCATATTCTTTATGGATGTTAATCTATCATATGATGTCATTAGAACTTTTCTAATCTATCATTGGATTAAACAGTAATAATATAAATTTTCTAAGCCCATATTAATAAAATAGGAAAGAATATGGACAGGATATGAGTCATGACAGCAATTGCCAATTGGAGCTTACCGTAATAGAGTCAAAACGGTTGGTAGTCTACTTTAGCTGGTTCCATTTCGTACATGTCAACTTTTTTATTTGTTTGTTGCTGTAATAGTTTACAGTTTCTTATTAAATTCAAACATTTTTTGTATAAATTTCGAGTTTTATTTATTTATTTTTGTTTTTATTCCAGATTTGTAAGGAGGTATGATGATTTAATTTACCCAATATATTTGTCTGAATTCAAATTGATGATTTCTATTTAACACGCACTACCATCTGATCTCGATATTTTGCGTCTTAATCCAAATTTATCTGAGATTACTGGTTATGTATTAATTTGATAAATAATCACCATCTTTCGGCAGAGATTGCGTAATATTTCAAATTCAATAATGGTTTTGCCCAAGGTATCTAGCGCCTAAACTAGCTGATGGTTAGGTGCTTCGTTTTGTTGGGCGCAAAGTGTGAACAAATATTGCGACACACATTATTTGATTTCCACTAGCTTTCTGTTACTTTTATTCTCCGTTTACATCTTATATTTTCCCCAAAATCATTACCCTTTTAATCAATGTGCAATGTGTATAGTTGATAGTGTAATCAATGGGATATGTTAGTTGTGTGCCTCTCTCCCCCCTCTTTCCCTTCCTCCTTAATTTTGAAGTTGTTGATTTTAGAATTTCGGATTTAATTGAAGTTGATTTTGAATTTTGTTTTATATTAACTTTTCTGATTTCTGCGCTTAATGTTTGTTGGAATTTGTGGAATTTTTGCAATGAAAACTGATGAATCGGAGTGGGAGCTTCCAGGGAGGAGGGTTCTTCTTCTCTGCCTATCTGTCGCCATCCAGTTCCAAACAACCAGTGGCACGGTTGCCGAGTTCTGCCAGCTGAAGTTACTAAACTTCTTCAGAATAATTGCCTTCTGTCTGAGGTAGGTTAGTTGTTTGATCCAATTTTGGTTTTAGTTTCCTTCATTTTTCAATCAATTTGTTTGTAAATTATTTTAATTTGAATTGTTTGTTGGCTCTCAGCTATTTTGTTTATTTATCTCATGTGAAAGCTCTTTACCAAAGTTCATGGCTAATAATGCAGGTTCTCTGAGATATATCAGGAGATAGTGGCAAAACCATTATATTCTCTTCTTTCTTCCGTTCAAACAGATGATTTCTTCAAACAATAGCAGAACATCGCCAATACAAAGTTAAGAATCTGTTTTTTTCCTTACAATGGTCCTTCACAAAGCCTGAAACCAATGTTGTTAATCGGTAAGCTTCTGCATCAACCAATGAATGGCATTGAGCCTGAAACCAATGTTGTTAATCGGTAATCGGTAACCTGGCCTAATTCACCCTCATGCATCTTAATGACGGTATAATTTTGTGATTTGTGATTTGTGATTTGTGGACCTCTTTCCATGGATTGAGCCCATATACTCTCCACCTCACCAATTCGACTTACTAATCAAAACCAATAAAAAGAACTCAAAATATTGAAATAACAAACCTGATTAAAATATATGATCAAATTCAATTTAAAATACCTTGCAAGAGTAGCAGCTTAATACTTTTTTAAAAGTGAGTAGATATTTACTCCTTTAAAATATATGATCAAATTCAATTTAAAATACCTTTACAATCCTCTTATGATGTATCTTTGTGCGGAAAGATTCTCTTATTTCTTCCGTTCAAACAGGTGATCTCTTTTGGCGTTTTTGTAAGAAGAATGATTTGCATAAACTAGGGTGAATTGTCACTGTTGTTGGATTATATGTTGTTGTTGGATTATTGATTTCGGATTGCCATAATTGAACAATACTTGGGTGTTGTTCAAGATTATATCTAAATTTGATGTTGTAGAATTAAAGGTTTCTTAAATTGGTAATGAGAATTACATAGATGATTGTTGGGTTTGTGAGACGCCGAGGTTTGGAATTGAATTTGAATCTGTTTTGGTACCCTCTTTGGTAAAAACCTAAGATATCTACCTTTAGAATTGGAATTGTAGATTCCGGTTTCCATATTACTCCGTAAGAAAGAATTGGAATTGGAATGTAATTGCAATTTTGATTGTTTATTTTTTAAAATCATATTACATTTAAAGTTAGTTAGTTCTGTGTATAGAGCTTCTTCTGGCCTGGCTAACTAAATATCTTCTTCTTCTTCAAGCTTCTAACTACTTAATAATAATACAACTACAAAGCCAGTCTTATTCTTAAAGAGATGGTGCCGGATGCATGAACCGAGAGTCTATCTCATGCGACCATCCTCAAACTGATACTCGGGTTTTGTAGTTTTCCTTTGATCAAAGAGTCTATTTTGGGGCTTGCATAAAGATGCTCTGGCCTTAGAGGGTGGGTGCTGGTGGGGGGTTGTCAAGTGTAGGCAGCATGACCCTTGCTATAAGCCTATAACTGAGAGGTTATTGCAAATACATGCAGGATATTAAAGAATTATATAAAAATATCATTTGGGTACTATATAAAAATATGGTACTGTATAAAAATATTAAGAAAGACAGTGCCAGTGGAAGGCTTTCTGCTTATAAACTAATTTCCTTTTATGTATGTATGGTACTGTATAAAAATATTATTGATTTATTTAAATTTTTTTTATTATATAATGAGATACTGTCTTTCTTTCTGATTCATTTTATCACCCCCTGAGAAGGGTTTTAAGGTATTTCAGATTTTTGATTTTTTCCCCCAGGTGTTGACTTTTCAGGTTGTTAGATGCTGAGTTTTTTTTCCTGTTTCTTTAGATTCTGGACCAGGAGGAAGGAATTGAGGTGAACAATGGAGCATTTGTGGATTCTGGGAAGATTGATTGCAAGGCTGTTGCTTTTTATACACGAATTCGGAAATTGTATTCTAAAAAATGGATTCGAATTAAATTGGAGCTGTCTGACTTTTTAGTTTTCTTTGATTACCTTAGTGGATTATCAAGTTTAGATACATCAGTTGCAACATAATAATTTTAAGTTTTTTTAATACTTTCGCACGCATCGCGTGCATATAAGACTAGTAAGAGTCAATAAGTTAAAATGACACATTTTTACAAGTTCTAATCAGGGTTAATAAGGTAAGATAAAATGATATAAGTGAAATTCAGGTGAATCAAACAATGCTTTCGTGCTCTGTATCACTATATGATTTGGTAATTTATAATTAAGAGAAAATAAATGTTTTTATGTGAGATTTTATTATAATTGTCTTAGTATAGCCTTTCGTACATTAAGATATACTCCTTACAACTTTACAAGTACGGAGTAGTAGTAAAATATATATACTCCATAATAGTTAAAGCTATACTTTATACATGAACGTTAGTCAATGTTTCCGCTGCTTAACTAATTAGTTTCATTGCTCAAGTAATTGGTTTCAATCTTAACTAATTCCTTTCATTGCTAAACTAATTGGTTCAATTAATTAACTTACCTTACACCAAGATGGTCTTTTGTGTAAGACCGTCGTATATAAAAATTTATAAACTACCTTTTATAAAAATATGCATATATAGAAACGAGAAGCAAATCCCCTAAACCGTCTTTTACAGAACGAGTATACTGGGGAACGAGAAGTATCCCCTTTCCTTACGTTACGATATGGGTATAGGAGTACTATAAATATAGCCGTTGATCACACAAAAACTCCTCAAACAACAAACACCACTTAAAAACACAATTCAAACCCAGTAGGCGCCGCCGCGCAAGTGACACAAATCAAGTGACACAAAAAATAAACTCCTAATTTCTAATTTAATTCACACTTTCTCTCTCCTCTCCCAACCCTTATAAATAAATAATCCGTATTAGCGAGGAACGCGTAAATTTTGCTGTTGACAGTTCCTCATTTCAGTCAGTGGCTACCCATTATCTTCTCCAATTAATTTATGCTCATTTATTAAAATTTAATTAAGAAAATTTACTTACGATTGAAGTGGGGTTTTGTCTAATTATAGGTTTTTGGTGTTAATTTTGCTAAAAGTCAATCTATTTTCTCTTTCCAAAGTTTTTTTTTTTTTTTTTTTGGGTTTGGCTTTTGGGGGGTTTCACGTGGGTGAGATTCCTCCTCCTCTAGTCTTTGCATTTTGGAGGGACCCTTTTCTTGGTTGACAACTCCTCTGTCATCTCTTTGCTGCTCTGGTGGGATCTTCTTACTCTCTCTGGTTAGTTTTCTGATCTGGGTTCTTCTAATTTCTTGGTTATTATTTTGGGGACATTTTAGTGCCAAATCTATGCAAAAATTGGATGAGCTGATGAGATTTGTTGATTATCATGAATCTAGGGTTGATGCGATTTTGTAATGATGAAAAAGATGTGATTTTTTGAAGCTTTTTGTTGGTCAATTGATTGCATGTTTTAGATGAATTTATGTACTTCTTTTTATTAGTTTGCATCTGGGATGTTGTGGTTCTCTAATGATGAAAAGATGAGAACTTTTTGTTAAATATGATAGGAATTGGTTGTTTGATATGATTTCACAATGATGGCATTTCTGGGCATATTTTGGTTGAATTATTCATCAATTTAGGGTTTTTATGTGTCAAATTTAAGTGGTTTGGTTTTAGTTTTGATGGATTTGGGTTGATGAGATTTGTTCATGTTGAAAATCAGAACTTCAATGTGTATTTAGGTTAAAATTGGGATTTGGAGTTTCTGGATCTGAATTACTTGGTCAAAGGGTTCATGAATTTCCCAATGTCATGTGAGGAATCACATTATTTGGGTTGAATTGAAAAATTCGATATGCAAAAAGGAATAACTTGTGAAATTCTCTTCAAATGGAATTTCGATTTTCCTGTGTTTTACTTGATTTTTAGGTGTTTCATCTCTCATTGATGCTTAACTTTGAATGTTTTTGACATGCTTTTGGTGTGACCGAGAACTTAACAACTACTGTAGCTTTCTTGCATAATTGGATAGAGTCTAATTCAATCATGTAATGTTGACATAGGGTGAAAGAGGAAGAAAAAATGGCAGAGGCGAAATCCACTACACCTTTGATCCCACCATCGGCAACCACTTCATCGTCTTCATCATCAAGAAAGCTACCTGATTTTAAGCAATCTGTGAGATTAAAGTATGTGAAGCTTGGATACCATTACCTTATTACCCATGCTATGTACCTTTTCCTTACTCCTTTAATAGTCATACTTGCTGCTCAACTATCCACATTTTCGCTAGCAGACATTCATTTGCTTTGGGAGCACCTTCAATATAACCTTATTTCTGTTATTATATGCTCAACCCTGATTGTCTTCCTGTCCACTTTATACTTTATGACCCGCCCTCGCCCTGCTTACCTTGTTGATTTCTCATGCTATAAGCCAAGGGATTCCCTGAAATGCTCGAGGCCCTTTTTCATGCATAAATCCGAGTCGGCTGGTGTTTTTGCTGACCAAATCCTCGGTTTTCAGAGAAAAATCCTTGAAAGATCTGGCCTAGGGGAGGACACTTACCTCCCAGAGGCTCTTCATAATTCACCTCCAAACCCTTGTATGGCGTCTGCTCGGGCTGAGGCTGAAGAGGTGATGTTTGGTGCCATTGATGAGCTCTTAGCCAAGACTAACTTAAAACCTAAGGATATTGGGATTTTGGTTGTTAACTGTAGTTTGTTTAACCCTACCCCTTCCCTCTCTGCGATGATTGTGAACCATTACAAGCTTCGAGGGAATATTGTGAGCTACAACTTAGGAGGGATGGGATGCAGTGCAGGGGTTATTTCTGTTGATCTTGCTAAGCAACTTCTTCAAGTGCATCCTAATTCATATGCCTTGGTTGTTAGTACTGAGAATATCACTTTGAATTGGTACCTTGGGAATGAACGTTCTATGCTTCTTCCAAATTGCTTGTTTAGAATGGGTGCTGCTGCTATACTCCTGTCTAACAAAAGTTCAGACAAGAGAAGGTCCAAGTACCAATTGGTTCATAGTGTCAGGACCCACAAGGGTTCCGATGAAAAGTGTTTTTCTTGTGTTTACCAACAAGAAGACTCAACTGGAAAGGTCGGTGTTTCTCTCTCTAAAGAATTGATGGCGGTTGCTGGTGATGCCTTGAAAACCAACATTACCACTCTTGGGCCTCTTGTTCTTCCAATGTCTGAGCAATTACTCTTCTTGGCCACATTGGTTGGGAAGAAACTTTTCAATATGAAGATTAAGCCTTACATTCCTGATTTCAAGTTGGCTTTCGAGCATTTCTGTATCCACGCTGGGGGTAGAGCTGTGCTTGATGAGCTAGAAAAGAACTTGCAACTGAGCGAGTGGCACATGGAGCCATCGAGGATGACCCTTTATAGATTCGGTAACACCTCAAGTAGCTCTCTTTGGTACGAATTGGCATACTCAGAAGCTAAGGGGAGGGTGAGGAAAGGAGATCGAGTATGGCAGATTGCATTTGGGTCTGGTTTCAAGTGTAACAGTGCGGTGTGGAAGGCTCTTAGAACTGTAAACCCAGCTAATGAGAAAAATCCATGGATGGATGAGATCCAGAAGTTCCCAGTCAACGTACCATTGGTTTCTCCGTTTTAAAATCGTGTTTTTCATGTTTCGTGTGATTCAAATCTAGCCATCTTCTTGTCAGTGGGTTGCAGTCCCTGTATTTTCATAGAGAAGCTTCAATTAACGAGTAAAGAAATACGGCAGGGCAAATTTTGGAAAAAAGATGAGCATGTAGAGGTAGAAGCCAATGCCGATGATTGTGTGGTGAAGTCCTCTTCTCATCTTTCGCATGAACTGTACCCAGCAGATTATCAGGTTATTTTAGTACTTTTTTCTCTTGGAATGTACTTACAAATTATTAGTTTTTCCTTTGATGGTTCAATTTTTGTACCATATCTTGATGTTGAACTTTCAACTTTTATGCTAATTCAGAATTCTTTTCAAATCTCCGTCTGAACTCTGAAGTCATACCATATTTACATTATTGGGATGTTGGACAGAGCAAAATATGTTCTCTTTTGTTCCCTGTACAGAGCATTCAACGCATGATTTCAGAAACTCCGATCCATCAGAGTTTCAAGATTGACGTCTCGGGATTTGAACAAAAACTTCTCAATATTTTTTCATTTCCAAATACTCCGTTTGAGTTGAATACTCGTAAAAAAGATAAAGTACAGGCAAGACTGCTAGGACTTGTGGTCCTTGTGAATGTGGAAATTTCCTAGACGCGGACAGGTGACACACATTCAATAATGGACCATTCTGAACTTGTAGCAAACCGTCTAGTTATACTGTTATAGACAATATATTACTTCTGTTTTTCTACGTTGTTGAAAGAAACATAAATCTGATGGCTTTGTGATATTGCGGAAAGTACGTGGATGTCACACTTACCTCCTTATTTTTTGGTGTACCACCCGGTTCATTCTTTAGTCTAATCCGGATTCGGGGCGAGTTCTGAGTGGGGTTCTATTCTCCTCTCAATTGTTGTTGCGGGGGATCGAATATTGGTCCTTCCTACTAAGTTCAGCCTCAATCACCACTGAACCAACAGTTAATTGGTACCTCCTTATTTGATACTCTCACAGTCCAAAATTATAGTCATATTTTCCAAATCGAATGTCCTTAAATTATAGTCCTGTTTAAGGTTTCCATTTTCTCAAGTTGGTTCCATTTGGCCTTAGTATGCGCAAGTGTTAGAGTATTTTCATAATTGTTGTTAGTATCTAGTTGTTTTAGGTTGAGTTTGCTTCCTTGTGGTGTCGGATCATTAGTAAGTATTGATCTATCCAATATTGGCTCTGATTTTGAGAATTTAGAATATTGGAGGTTGAGATTTGAAGTGTTGGGGAAGGATTTTAAGTTGCATATGTTGAGAGTAGGGGATCTTGGTTAAGTCTCTGTTGAAAACTTAGTGGTTTGGGCATCTGGATTGAAGGAGATAGGTAATTGCTACTTTAAGAAAGGGGAGTTTAAATCGTTAGTTATGGTTTATGAAACAATTTTGGATGCTGTTGTTTCTGAACTCTTCATGGAGGAAGCAATGGACAAGAATATCTCCATACTTGTCACTTCTTGTTTTTCGAACTTATCAGCTTGTGAGTTAAAGCTTAAGAACTATGAGACTGTCGTTTCTTTATGTTCTGTCATCTTGACTAGGGACCGAAACAACACCAAAAGCCTCTACAGAAGAGGCCAAGCGTATGCTAGATCTGGTGATGTCCAATCCGCTATGTCAGACCTTGAAAAAACATTAGCATTAGCACCTCTTGATAAGCTATCAAATTGGAAATTTCAAGCCTTCATGAAAAAAACAAAGGACACCATCTTGAGCAAGTGGTTTCCAACAACGGCGTTCCGAATGAACTTGCCAAATCAACGAGCTCTTTGACTAATGAGAGTCAACCAAAAGGAAATTTTGATCCCTTTCATTTATTGACAAAGAATCCCGCATCAAGTGGGAAACGATCATCTGAAGTGGATGTTTGTGAGATAGCTAAGGGCAGGAAAGGTAAGAAGTCCCTTTCAACTGTCCAATTTTTGTCTACCTATACCAAGAAGGGGAAGGATGACAATTTTAATTTCTTTCCGAGCAATGAAGGAAACATTTCAAGTGCTAATGTGTGTATGTCTGCACAATTATCTATGGAAAGTTCTGAAAAATTTTCTGGAAAGTCAAGATCAAGCTTTAATTCTATTGTCAATGGAAAGGGGAAGATTATATCCACCAACAATAAGAAGAACTCTTCTCTGCAATTTTCTACGATCAAGCAGTTGAAGGCCTTGCAGCAATGGAGGACATGATCACCACTAAGGACACTAGCGAGTATGGTCTACAAATGGATATGGACCTCAACTTCGTACCCGAGGCTTGTAACATATATCCTGACACCCCTTGATGTCCAATATTGCTTAGTGAGCTCGTCAACAACTATCCCTTTTGTTTTCTCAACATCGACTCCAAATTACCGTATTCCTGCAGCACGAAGGTCGGCTTATGTGAATGGTAAGTTACAACAAGTGCATCCTCTTTTCCAAGGTAGGTATTGGGACAAACGAAATATGTATGTACATGTTTTTAGTCATTTCGAAAACAGTGTAACCGTAGTAGTAGTTTTTCAATTTCTCTTTGTATGTTTTAGTTGTTCTTGTAATACTCCCTCACTCATGTACTTAATTCCAAAAAAAAAGCACTATAAACCTCACTCATGTACTTAATTCACTTTCCAATATTCTCTTTCCCATGTAATTTATTCCACTTTTTTATACAACTCAATTATCATTTATACTTTATTCCACTTTTTCATGTAGTATATTCCCTTTTTCTTAAAACCCGTATTTTTTGGTCAAACGGGACTATAAATATGGGTTGGATGGATTATTTGACATCTTCTACTGCTGGAAAGGGATGTGACATTTCTCCTCGACACCCTGTAATACTCCCTCCGTCACGGAATACTCGAAACGGTTTGACCGGCACATAATTTAATGCATTGTAATTGACTTACTCTCTCTGTCCCTTAATATTCGCACCGGTTTGACCGGTACGGAGTTTAAGACACTTGAATTGACTTATTAATTTAATGGGTGTTAGTTGATAGTAGGGTATTTTATTAATATAGTAGTGGAAAATGTGTAAAGGGAGGGGAATGGTGAGTGGGGGTGGGGGTTGTGAATTTTTAAATGTTTTTTGTATGGAGTAGGGGGTGTAGTGTGAGAAATAATATAATATTGGGAAAAAAATTATTTATAGAAGCGGTGCAAGTATTAAGGGACGGCCCGAAAAGAAAAGCGGTGCGAGTATTAAGGGACGGAGGGAGTATTATTTAATTGGATGGTAGTTGGTAGTAGAGTATTTTTTAATATAGAAAGTGATGGGATGTGTGTCAAACTTTTAAAGGGGTTTGGGGGTGGGGGTATTGGAGTTTTTTTAATGTTTCTTTTAGAGAGGAGGGATATAGGTGGGTCTTTGCGTAAGTGAGAAATTGATATAATATTAATAAAAGTTTTCATTTTTAAAAAACGATTTTTTCATGAAATGCCCATGAGGTTTCACGAAATTCACCAAATACTCATGCGTGTTTCAAATTACATAATATACCCCTATTTTTTTCGTACGATTCACCAAATACCCTAATTTGATTTTCCGTTAGTCCTCCGTTAATCCATGTTTATAATTCACCAAATACACCTATTTGTAAACTTATTGCACAATATACCCCTATTTTAAACTTGTTGTACCAAATACCCAAATTGTTGGGTGAATGTGGTCTGCAGTTAGATCATCTATTTTCAATTTAATTCATGTTCTTAAACAAAATTTTTGGAGTTTGTGTAATTGTGTGTTTGTGGTGTGAAATTTCGTTTGTACTTGCATTTGAACTTAAAGGTTTTTAGCGTTATATTGAACTTATCTAGAACTTAGCAGCCAAAATCTGAACTTAATGACCTGGAAGTTATTTTTTGAAGGAGTAAACTATAAAGAACAAGGCCTACTAGAACAAAGAAAAACAACGCCTAGATCTAATATGTGTAGAATAGTTGTCAAAGGGGAATGCTTTCTTCTTTATAAACAAGGCCTACATCTAACAAGGCTTACATCTAATATTCTAGTACAGTAGTACGCACAAACAAACATGGTAAACCAACAAAAGAAAGTCACTAAATCAACTAAGTCTATGATCATGGCCATCATCTGAAACTTACATCAGAATATCAGTGTTTTTCTATTGTGATTAGTATTCTACTCCCTTTGATACCCAGTTTTCAAATTCCGGGATAAATTACAATTCTGCTTCTGGCCAACCTTTTCACAAATCCGTAGTAGTAGATAATGGAATCCCTTCAGTATTTACTTCAAAAAGTTGCAGCCATCCATTGCCATTTTTCAGACAGTAATTTCACATTTCTCACCGTCAACCAACTCATAGCATCATAGCTAACACCTTCTTCCTCCCACTCTCATGACTTATATTCACAAAGAAAACATAGGCAAGCCATAAAAAAATGGCAACCTCCATTTCGAATTATCGATAACGCAACAGTATCCCTAGCTACACTGTGCAATTCGCTCAACTGACTACCACCTCACACAACGCAAATAGACGCAACATTTATCATTCCCATGGGGCTGTGATTACACATTGTACAAAATTGTGCTGGCAACATAAAAATCACAAACATCTCCCTAGCAGGAATGAATTACCTGACCAGTAGGGATGGCAATGGGTCCAAGACCCGATCCAGATCCGGTTGGACCCGGTCCATTTTTAAGGGTCTGGGTCCAAAAAAATTAGACCCTGTGGATTTGGGGCGGATCTGGGTCTTTGTTCAATGGGGCGGGTCTGGGTCTGGGTCCAAGAATTAAAGATCCAGATCCGGTCCAGATCCGACCCACATACCCTATATAAATTTTTTAAAAAAAAATATTAAAATTTAAATATAATTCAATCTTTACGTGCTAAACTTTATTCAATTCTTATGATACTAAACTATTTAAAAATTGTTTGACGTGACATATACATAATAATATTAGAAACTTTAAATACTTATTGTATTACAGGGCTAATATGATTTTTTTCCTAAACAAAATTAACGAATATTCCATATTTAGTGGTTTTATTAAAGCAACGTTACGTTTACATACAAAAAATGGGAGAAAAAATTACGTAATATGAGAAAAATGAGGGACAAATTTTTTTGGAAAAGAAATACGCTTAGACCCATTTAGGATCCAGATCCGACCCTAGACCCATTAGACCCAGTGGATCTGGGTCTGGATCTGATTTTTTTGGACCCAGCGGATCTGGGTCGGATCTGGATCCACCTCTTAAAAAGCGGGTCTGGGTCTGGATCCTGTCGGACCCGGTCCAGATCTGACCCATTGCCATCCCTACTGACTAGTGACCCCTGCATTTTCTCTATGATGCATATCATCAAACACCTTACATGCATCATCATATAGCCCACAAAGCGAATACAACTCCATCAAAGAAGTCATCAAATCACAAATTCTCACATATCCATCAACCAAAACCCTCCCATGAATCTGCATCCCCTCAATCAAGCCAAAATTCTCAGTACAACAACCAAGACAAGACGACAGAGTAAGACAATTTGACACTACTCCCTCCCGTCTCATCCTCCAATAAAATTCAACGAGGATGTTGGATAATACGGGTGAGGATGAATTGGGTATATAGTTGGAGGAAATGTGTGTAATGGGAACAAGATTGTAGGAGACAAAACAAGTGTTCTCTTTTCTGGAGGTTTGAATTTAGAGTTTTCTGCCATGGATGACGTTCTTCAGAGCTAGGTTTTGCAGAAAAAATTGGAAGGAGTTTCAAATTCAAGGAGAGAGAAAGAAGAGGAGGTGGAGAAGAGACGATGAAAGCAGACAAAGGAGAAGAAATTCGGGGTGGAAGAAGAACGATGACGAAGGAGGAAAGTTGAATACATAGATGTCGCAATAAAGGTGGGATGGAGGACGGTAAGGGGCAAAAAGGTAAAATGATGCTAACAGTGAACTAACGGTCGTTAAATCCAAGGGCAGTATATGAACACTAAGGAATAACATGGGCATATTATGTAATTTGAAACACGCAGGGGTATTTGGTGAATTTCGTGAAACCTCGGGGGTATTTCATGAAAAAACCGTTTAAAAAAACGTTGCAAGTAATCCGGAACGGCCTTATAAAGAAGAATTATTCTTGGGTGGATCTGGTCCACGATAATATTAGTGTGAATCCAAAACTAATACTTTTCTCTAGCACCCTTTATACATACATGCAGGCCTTTATTGTTAATATAGTGACTATAATAAATTAAACACCAGAATTCTTAGATATAGTAACCATTTTCCCAATCATAGTAACCCTATATTTTTAAAAGCGAATTGTGAGTTAAAATCTCATTATTCAAACATAACATGTAGCAACTACACCAAATTTGATTTTTTTTTTCCCCATAATAATCTTAATAAACACGCCAAATCATTTTTTTTTTTTTGAAAGGAAAGGAAAAGAAACTCAAGAGCCCCTCCGCACGAGGGTAAATCCTAAGTAATCAATGTTTACAATATCTTCTAATTTCGGGCTAGAACTAGGGGTAATACATATAGGCTCGATAATGAGGTGACCTACATTCGCAATCCAATATGCCGCTTTATTTGCCTTTCGAAAAACATGTTGAGTGTGAACCGTATTAAATTGCTGAAGGAGAGTCTTGGTATCCTGAATGATGTTTTGGAGTTTCCATGGGGCTTTTCAAGTACCTTTCAGAGAATTAATGACAAGTAAATTATCACCTTCAATGTAAATGTCCTTGATACCTAAACAGATAGCCTCTTGAATGCCTTTGTGAAGAGCTATCGCTTCTACCATGAAAACTTGTGTTTGGCCCAGGTTGAAAGATTTGGCTGAGATTGTTTTCCCATTACTATCTCTGGTAATGATGCCTGCTGCTGCTGATGAAGACTTGCATGATCCGTCAAAGTTGAGTTTGAAGGCGCACGTAGGGGGCGGAAACCACCTAACCAAAATGGGTGGGGAGGTGGTTGGATGGCTGCCTGGAAGGAGATGGATGGAGAAGGGGGTACCTTTAAGTTGATGAGATTCCATAAGAAGCCTGAGCTCCCATTCTTTGAACGCGTTGTAAGCTTTAAAGTAGCATCGTCAAGGTGAGACGTTGGTATTGGAGAAGACCAAAGCATTCCGTTCTTTCCAGATTATCCAACAATCCAACATAGATAAATGAATTTATGGAGCACAATCTGGTAGCGTCTAAGGTAGTCTATTGTTTTGAAAAAGTCGGTCATAGGAAACGTACAGTCTAACCAGTTTTGGGTTAATTTATGAGACCAAACATTTCTTGAATGCTCACAAGTGAGAAAAATGTGGTCAATCGACTCACTTGAGAGATTACATCTTGGACAACAGCTAGAAGGTATCAACTTGGATACTTTTGTGGCAGATTTGCCATAGATTTTTTTTAGTTTTGGGGCTATATTAAGCTTCCAGATCCATTTAAATTTCCATTTCTTGCTTGATGCGGGGATATCATGAGCTAACCAAGTAGTCGATTTTACAGAGAATTCCCCCGAATTTGTACATCCCCAAATAGGGTTATCCGGTAAGTCATTAACGGGAATGGGGATTCCTTTTATTTTTAGGACGATCGCAGGTGGGAGCACAGAGGAGAGTTTTTCTATGTTCCAATTTTTTCTATCATCTATGAATTGATCTACTATAGAGTCATTATTGCTCACATATTGGGCAATATCAGGGAGGTCTATTCGAGCATATTGTCCAATCCAGTATCTCACCAAAAGTTAATAGATTTGCCATTTCCTAGTTTCCATCTTATTCCTTTTCGTAGAATTTCTTGTTGGTTCAGGATTTGATTCCAAACAAGTGAGTCTCTTGTTTTCTTTCTAAAAGTAAAGAAAGAGTTGTTGTTCTGAAGATATTTTTTCCTCATTATTTTAACCCAGAGGTTATTATCATCCGTAAGAATTTTCCAGCCTAATTTAGCAATGAAGGCTCTATTCAAAGGGTAAGTTATTCTTAGTCCTAAGCCACCTTGGTCCTTAGGTTGACAATCCTTTTTCCAGGCGATAAGGGGGAGAGCTTTTCCTAGCTGGGATTGATTCTAGAAAAATTGACGGTGGATGCCATCTAGCTGAAGGCAAGTTTTCCGAGGCAAAAGAAAAGACGAGCAGATATAGGAGGAAAGTGCTTCTAGATTGCTTTGAATAAGAGTCGTTCTTCCTGCTTTGGAGAGGAAATTGGGTTGCCAAGAATTGATACGACTTTCATTTTTTTGCATTATACGTAAAAAATCTACTCTAGTAGGGGTGAAGTTCGAGAAGTGAGCACCTAAGTATCTACCAAGTGCCTCAGATTTAGTCATGTTAAAATACTTGCTAGAGAGTCTCTCTTAGAGTGAGAGATGTTCTTTGAGAAAATAATTGCAGATTTGTGGAAGTTCACAAGTTGGCCTGATAGCTTACAGAAGTCAGAAATAACTTTTAAAAGGATTTGACATGCGGAATTAGTAGCTTTACAGAGAAGTAAACTATCATCCGCAAACATTAGGCAGGGAATTCTAGTAGTTTGGGGTGCCATATTAAAGCCCAAGCCCATACTGGGAGTAGCACTAACTTTGTTTAACATAATGATAAAGACTTCCATACATATAATAAAGAGATACGGTGACAGAGGGTCTCCTTGACTTAACCCCCTGGATGGGGTAAATACATCAGTAGTGGCATTGTTAACTTTGATGGAATAAGAGACATAAGTTACACAAGCTTTAACCCAGTTGATCCATTTTACAGGAAATCCCATTTTATCTAAAGCTGCCCAAAGAAAATCTCATTCTATCCTATCATAAGCCTTTTCCATGTCCAGCTTGAGAGCGCACCAACCTATTTTAGACTTAGATTTTTTAAAAACATTTAGTGTTTCTTGCACTAACAAAAGATTATCATGAATTGACCTCCCTGGGGTGAAAGCATTTTAGAAAGGGCTGATGTGCTGTTGCAGAATAGGGCTTAGACGTGATACCAGAAGTTTGGAAATGGCCTTGTAAATGGTATTGCACAGGCTAATAGGTCGAAAATGATTAGGGTTTTTCGGATTTTCTTTCTTCGGAATTAGAGCAATGAGGGTATGGTTTAAAAAGGGGGGTAGTTTTCCGTGAGAGAAAAAACTCTTGACCGTGGTTGTTACTTCAGGCTCAATTGTTTTCCAATACGCTTGATAGAACTTAGGCCCGAAACCATCGACCCTGGAGCTTTAAGTGGGTTCATACTGAAAAAACTGTCCTTTATTTCTTCATCTGAAAAAGGGACAATGAGACTTTCTACTTCTGAATCGGTCACAAAGTGGGGTAAAAAATCTAGGTTAATAGTTCGACCATTCTTCACAGCAGATTTGAACCTATCCTTGAAAGAGTCATGCAGAATTTTCTGGACATCATCTTGGCCCTCCTCCCATTGGTTTTCAGAATTTCTTAGTCTGTATATGTGGTTCCTAGCAGCTCTATGTTTCATAATTTGATGAAAAAATCTAGTATTTCTATCTCCTTGGTTTAACCAGGTTTTCTTTGCTGAATTCTTCCACGTGTGTTGCCTATGCAACAGGATTTTCTCCTGTTGCTTGAGCATTCTATGGAGGTGATTTTTCCATATAGGGTTGAAAGGTTGCGATATCAACTTATCCTCAAGTTCTTGAATTTTATCCGTATTAGTTTTCAGTTGCGTAGTTTTGAAGGTATACTTATGCCTAGCCCATATTTTTAAATCAGCTTTGATGCTTAATAGTTTAGATTTTATTCAGAAAAATCTCGATCCTTGAATATTTATGTTCCATTTAGCTTTGATGATTTTGATTGGTTCTTCCTCTAAGGTCCAAGAGTTTTGAAATCTAAACATTCTATTTATCGGTATTGCCCCTGAGTTGGAGTCAAAAAACATTGGAGCATGATCTGAGCTTGTGAATGTACCGTATTTTACTGATGCATTGGGAAATTCGTCAGAAAATCTGTTGCTCGCAATAGCTCTATCTAAAGGTTGGTAAAGCCCGGGATGGGATTGCGATTTCCAGGAAAAAGCTTGTTGGAGACAAGCAATATCCAAGGAATCTGTACGCGTGAGGAAACGTGGGAGTCTCTGACATTGGTTGGGAGAAACTGGGTTACCCCCTATTTTATCCGTAGGGTGTAATAGTTCATTAAAATCACCTACTATAATCCATGGTAAATGTATATTCTCATAGAATGTGGACATTGTTTCCCAGAAGGGTTCTTTATCTAAGTTTTGTGCTGGGAAATAAGCACTTGAGACTAGTATTTGCTCGTTGGTTGGCTTATACAAAACATTAAGGTGGGCACATCTATCAACTAGAGTATAGTTTTGAACAAGTATAGAGTCATTGTTCCAACAAACCCAGATACCACCACTATGATTGATAGGATCAATAATTAGAGTTTTTTGAAAACGAAAGCCTTTGGTACATTTTTTCTAGTGGCATTAGAAGTCATTGTTTCAAGAACAATTAAGATGTCAGGCTTAAAGGTAGTGACATAGTACTTAATGTCACCTATTGGTTGAAGTTTTTTGCCTCCTTGGATATTCCATGTAAGGATTTTCATAAACAAAATATAAATAAGACATAGGCCTTTAGCCCATATAGTTCCATGCGGATCAAAGTCCGGTTCCAAAAATTTAAAACAAAGCCCAGAGATACTAAATTAACAGAATTAGATACACGATGCCATTTAGGCTCAAAGAATTTGGTAGTCAAGGAAACAGGAACAATAATTGAGTTGAGAGCACCCCAGGTAGTGACCTTCGAAGTGCAAAGAAACCAGAACCATGTTTGCAAGAACTGCCTCACAACATAATTAGCATCCATATAACTGATCAAAATGGGCAGAAAAGGTTGGGTTAACCAGCAGAATAAGTACAAGTACACTGTATAGGGAGCAAAGAAGAGAGGAGGGGTCCAAAGCACAAGTTTAGACCCCACCCAGGAACTAGTAATCAAACTTAATAAATCCTCAGGTAGGAAACAAAGATTGTTTCTTATTGCATCACAGGATAAGGACCAAAGGTCCCCTTTGAACACAACTAGGAGACTCCAATCAAAGAGCATCCTAACAATTAGGTTCCTCCATTTGATTGGGAGCCAGGAAGTGGTCCAAAGGAACACCATAACTCGGAACAAGGCACAAAATATGTTCAACAGTTGATAATAAAAGATACCAAGGACCAATTGCACACAACAACATAATAAGTTACAAATAGGAGCATCAGAAGTAAAACATACCCAATTATCATTGAAATAAGAGATAGTTACACTTGCCAGCTTCATCAGAAGCACAAAAACTACAGTAACTACATGCCTTACTACACTGATAAATACAGGTTTACAAAAGGTGAAAGTAAAAAAAACCTGCAAATATACATGATCCAGGACATATAGTAAAGCATATAACTACTAAGCCCTAAAGGCATAAACAACAATTAACAGCTGATCAAAATGATTACCAAAAAAGACCACCATCCCCAAACTAAGTGTAACTTAATTAACATGATCATCCAACAGAAAGTGAGGGAGAGAGATCACCATCATCTATCTTCCTCCTCTTAGTTTTCTCAGCATCCATGGGGGGAGTACAATCCGAGAACACAAGATCATTCTCATCAAAACCATCACCATCATAGATTTCAAGGTCCATATCCAGATCATGGTCACCCTGAACATCATCAACACCTTGAGGAACTAGATCAAGTGGGTCAAAATCAGGCAGGATATCCTCACGGGGTTGAACAGTAGGAGGATTCAGAATAATGGTGTCACCAGTAGACACCTGGGAGTCCTAAAGACCCTGAAAACTATTTTCCAGAGGAATCACAGGTAAACCAGAACCAAAGCCTTGGTTGAGGGTAGGCACTGGTCTAGTATGAGCAAGATTAGGTTGGTGGTAAGGTTTTGATTGGTTTTTCCTCAGGTTGGTTCTAGGCTTAGCTCTCCTCCTTAGCACCATAGCCAGCCAGTCAAAAGGAGCAGCTTTACCCTCAGCTTCACCAGACATACCCACAGACATCTTAGCCTCATCAAACTGAGCAACAACAAGCTCAAGACAGGGTAGAGGCCTTTTAGGGCAGGCATTATGAAAGTGTTTAGGGTCACCACAAAGAGGGAAAACTTCCCAAACTCCTTCATAAGGCAGAAAAAATTCTTGAATATCATACCCAAAATTAAGAGTGATGGACCTAGGAACAGGCTTGGTAATATTGAGATTGAGACACACCCTATCAAACTGACCATTTTCAGCATTTTCAGAGGTGAATTTATCAAGCTTTATAGGTTGGGCAACACAACTGGCAATCTGGTTAAGGTAGTGCAAAGTCAAGTACTCAGTGGGAAGGAAGGGAATTTTAACCCATTGGTCAACATGGGTGATAGAGTTGAACTGAGCTTTGAAAGAAGCTCTCCAAGGCAAAAGCACAAAGTTCAGCCCTTGAACAAACCAGGGTCTATTCTCCCAAACTTCATCCTTATCCAGAGGGTTAGAGAATTTGATAAGAAACCACCCATTACCTATGAACCTGAAAGATACCTCTCCTCTCATAAAATTCCAGTCTCTCTTCATTCATAGATGTCGCAATAAAGGTGGGATGGAGGACGGTAAGGAGCAAAAAGGTAAACTGATGCTAACAGTGAACTAACGGTCGTTAAATCCAAGGGCAGTATATGAACACTAAGGAAAAACAGGGGCTTATCATATAATTTAAAACACGCAGGGGTATTTGGTGAATTTCGTGAAACCTCGTAGGTATTTCATGAAAAAACCGTTTAAAAATCGTTGCAAGTAATCCGGAACGGCCTTATAAAGAAGAATTATTCTTGGGTGGACCTGGTCCACGATAATATTAGTGTGGATCCAAAACTAATACTTTTCTCTAGCACCCTTTATACATACAGACCTTTATTGTTAATATAGTGACTATAATAAATTAAACACCAGAATTATTAGATATAGTAACCATTTTCCCAATCATAGTAACCCTATATTTTTAAAAGCGAATTGTGAGTTAAAATCTCATTATTCAAACATAACATGTAGCAACTACACCAATTTTGATTTTTTTTTTTTTTCCATAATAATCTTAATAAACATGCCAAATAAAATTATGCACAAGTTTTTGACATATTTTTAGACATGGTCCACAATAAATTTACTGTGGACCAGGTCCATTTAAGAATTGGTGAGGAAGGAAAGTGTTTCGAGTATTTCAGGACGTACGGAATAGGAATGTACCAAGTATTTTGGAGTAGATGATTTTCTCTTGTGATTCCACAAATGCAATTACCCGATTAAGAGAGGGAAATTTCAAAAGTAGATTAATTTACCCTCTATTACCTCAAAGGATCAAATAGGTGTCCATACGCATAAGACCGTTGTGTCAGAGTATCTCCAATGGTTGTAATTAGGGACTTGCTTGCAATTTTTAGAATTTCCAAGCCACTAGCTTGGCCATTGGAGTTGAAACGATAAATTAGTTTGGCCATTGGAGTTGAAATAATAAATTAGCTTGGCTAAGCAAATTTAAGCTAATTTGCTTGAAAAAACTTGGCAAATGAAATTACATTAAATTAAATTAAATTAAATTAAATTATTAATTGACATATATGTCTACATTAAATATCAAGCTAGTAGCTAACCATTATGGTACTAATTAGCTAGAAAGGAAAATAGCTTGAACTATTATGTGACATGACAAGCAAATTTAGAAATTAGTTTACTGTATAACTATTTAGTTAGAAACTATAACTGCTTGACTAGAAAATATAACTAATCAATTACGATTAGCACCTTTTCTTAAAACTAATTAAACTCGTTTTTATTGAATGTGTTGGATAAAAACTTTACATGCTGAGTAAAAAACAAAACTGATTTGCTGCTTGACATTATAAAGAGTACAATATATTTAACCAAGATAAGATGCCAAATTACTTGTTATCAGCATCACATTGCGTTCTCAGTAACTGTGGATATTAGACCAGTTAAGTAATACTACTACTGATCATATCAGCATCATATACCGAATTTTTTCAGTAGTTGACAGAGCCGCCAGTAGTACAAGGAATAAACTCCTCTTTACACAATTTTCATCTCAGAACTCCACACAAGTCAACCACAACTTATACAAAAACATCCATGTGTGTCTATTAATATTAATATAAATTGTCTGGGGTTACAGTTGCGGGAGGGAGGAAACCGGACAAACCCAGAGTTGAAAAAAACATTATTTTTTACCCCTCTATTACGCGGTTGTTACTTCTTCCTTGGCCTTCCCCTCATCAGCAATGTGGAAGCCTTCCATCTTCTGTGAGACTTCCTCTGCACCAGTACCAGCAGCTTTAACCTTTCCTGCTGTAGCAGCCGCCAACGTCTCATTCTCTTCCTGTGTCAAAGGACCTGTCTGCCATATCCTGATGGTTCCATCCTCTGATCCAGAGGCGTATGATTCCCCTCCCGGTGAGAATCGCACACAATGAACCGGACCATGATGACCCTTGTTGCAAGCTTCATCAAATTCAAGTATCAATCACTACCCTATTTTGCATCTAATTAAGAAACTAATCCTCTGTTTATGCTTCTACTGGTGCTCTAGGACCCAATAATCAGTTTAGTAAAAATTTCATTGAGACATTTGTTATAAGAATTGCCAGATTTTCACTCAAAAGGAATCGTTCTATACCTTAAATCTTAATGCTTATCATTTGAGGAAAAAGAATATACATAGGAGGTACGTCGTTGTAAAATTAGAAAAATGTGTGGGTAAATGACAAGTTGAGATTAACAACTGTTTTGCTGAAATTGGCATTAAAAAGTTAACAAGGGGTGGGGGTTTAAGACAGTGCTCGAATCAAACAATCATTAAACAAACACTGAACTTTAGGAAAGAAGCCAATTAGGTGGTTCATGGAACGAGGGGGATCAATCAAGGAGTAAAGATCACTCATGTATGGATGAATAAGCTCAGCTATCTCCACCTAGAATGATACTACCCCAGTCCCTACACGGAGGCCACATTTCTTTATGGGTGTTCCTAGGTCACTTTCAAATATAGGAAGTCAATCTTTGAACTTATCCATGTTACCCTTTTTAAAACCTTTAACCATTCGTTCCCTTTGCCTCATTTTCTCAAGCTATTAGCAAACTCCCAAATCCTCACCCTCTCCCACAAAGTGACAGCACACACTAAAAGGGAGTGTAATACTGCAATGAGACATCTGTGGGATACATATAAAACTCTCTTATCGAAATACTAGGTGTCGCACCGAGTTTATTTTTATTTTTTGAAATGCATAATTCAACAAAGAGAGCAAGCTCCAAACAAAATTTGATGTGCATACCTGTCTCTTCGCCAGTATGAAAATCAAACACCCGGACCCACATATCTTCCCCTCCAGCAACGAATTTGTTTCCATACTTTGGCTCTAATGAGGCAGATTCAACAGTGCATGGCATTTCATAGCTCTTGACCAAGCCAAAGCTGGAAGAAAGAAAAAACTATTTATAACAACACATAAAAGGGGACTAAGTGGACAATGGTAATACAATGAATTTGATAAATGCACTTACTAATTGGCATCCCAGAACTTAACACTAGTGCCGTCACAGGTTGTAATATAGCGGCCATCTTGACTCACTTCAGCACTGGTGACAGATGACTTCGTTTCGAGAGTTCGGACTATCTCGCCACTTCTCACATCCCATAATCTGCATACCAAAAGGATATCAAATCAACCTATGCAAATTTGTTTCAAGTCCATCTAGCAGTTCCAAGAAAACGTCAAATAAACAATATCTAATCCAACAAAATACAGAACAACCGACATGATTATCCAAGTACCAAAGGCATCAACATATTTTCTTGAAAGAATGAAGAATAAGCATACCTAACTCCACCAATGTCGGTACAGGAGCTCAATATAGTCTGATCACTGTGAAGCCAAGCAACAGTTCTAACGGAGCCTGGAGATTTATCCACTTCTCGAGGAGGAGCATCTGGACGACTCAGATCATAGATGCGAAGGACTTTTTCCATCCCACCAGTCAAAAGAAGGTTTGAGTTCTGTACCCAAACATGGACATCATATGGAGAGTCAGATAACTGGCTAAATCCTATGAATATCTTCGGGGGAGGGGGGGTGCATATACACAAACTAATTAAACATTCCATTTCCAAATCACATCTTCAATTTTGAAACCAGTAAACTACGGAGTAACATATTAATACTTCAAGCAGCAAAGTAGACAATGAACCCAACAACAAAAATGTCCACAACTCCACATACAATTATGGGTCAAATAATCAAGACTTCAGATAAAATATTTCCGGTCACGTCTTTTGCTACCTCTTATACAGTAAAACAAACACGTTAGTAAGTAACTATGGAGATGAATGTGAAAGGGAAGGGGAAGTGTTGCACATATTTGCATGTCTATTTCTTCTTTTCGATAATTCCACTTCTCTTTGTTAGATAATAAAATAGCTAACTTTACTTGCCTTGGCTCAAATATTATCATACTTGTTCACAATAAAGTTTCAAGCATTTACCTCTGAGAAAGCACATGACCTAACGATGTGCTTGTGCTCAAATGAATGCTTCACATCCCCTGTTATGGCATCCCATACTTTCCTGCATTCGATATTACAGACCACTGTAAGATTCTATGCCTATGACAAACAAATATGATAGAGAAGATTTCAAATAAAAGGTATTACTGACTTCATGGGATGAATTAACATTAGACGCTTGTTTAGCATTGTTATACAAGCATGTTTTATTTTCCTTGTTTCAGAAAAAAATGTAGCATATATATGTGTCTCACCAGACTCGCCACTACTCTCATCTAGTGAGACACAACTCAGTGCCAAACAACGGAAAGCTCATAGTATAAGAGATGTATGTGCCACAAGCACTACGGGATCTACACATTACTGGTCTCACGCCTATAAAATAACATCAGCTGATAGGCCAGCCTATCATAATCTCTAGACAGCATGAACTAAGGAAGTACGGACTATTCTTCAAAATTCATTATGAAGCCTTAGTTTAAACATCTACATTACAAAGTACAAACAATTTTTTTTTTTTGAAGGAACATTACAAACAAATTTCAGGGGAGCAAAGATGGGACTTTTATCATTGAAAATAGTCAAAGTTCAACTCATTTCTAAAGTGGAGTTACAAGACCTGAACTGTAACTTCGGCTGTTTCTTAGCCATAGTAAGTAATACGAAGTAATAGACAGTAATTTCTACACAATCATATTCCAACTTCCAAGTTCCAACCACCACCATCTCATAACATAGCTCCCACCATAGGCAGGGGGGTCTATACCAAGTTATCTTCATTCTCCTATAATGAAGCCTGGTGTGAATTGCATAGAAAATAATTGATATAAAATAAAGGATAATATAGTTTCGGGCAATAATAGAATTATGAATCTCAGACACTCGTTTAATAGAAAAGGGTTTCTCACAGCTAAAGCCCTCAAGTTAACCACAGTCCTAAAGATAGAAGAACACTAACATGAAAGCACGCATAATGTGCTCAAGTTTCCACCATAGGACACCAAGCAGCTCTCATCCATACAGATTCCATAAATTATCAGAAGATACATAAGCTTATTGATCACTAGTAGGCCACAAAGAAGAAAATGTAGCCTCTGAACTAGGTGTTCCATCCATGATTGACAAGCCAGATTACGACTAAAAGCCATGTTAAACAGCCATGGATATCAAAACTGTCCACAGAATTAGCTAAGACACAATATCCTCTCTAGACTTCAGAAAAAAGAAAATGGACAAAGCTAACAAAATTCTAGCTCGAATTTTTAGAACTGAACCACACTCACAAGTCACAACCAACCTAAACAGACCAAGACTAAATGTATGCATCCCTCTAACACTCAGCCTGTCATTACTAAATTTCTCTTTCCCTGCACTTTATTTACCTGATTCTAACTGGTCTTTATGGGTGTTTAGTTTTGTTAATGTCTTTTGAACCCAGCAACCCCTCCTCGTAAGAGCTAGGCCTCAACTCTAAAAACACCTCCTAGTCTCCTTAGCCTTCTTTTCTCCAGCCTTCACTTTGTCCAATCTAGAACTAAACACACATTGCAGGAAATCGCCCAGAACACTCAAGCTGAAGTAACAAACGGCTTACTTCTTCCCTGTGCTACTAGGACTCTTCATTCCACTCGACACTTTCATTTAACACTTTATTTGCATGTCTTTGGCTCCATGATGTGTGATGCCTAGTCGAAATGGTGGCCTTTCCTTAGATCAATGTTAATCCTATTGTATGCAAGGGGTAATCTCTTCCCGCATTATCCCTTTGAACAGCAATCTGTTTCTCTAATGCTGAATAATCATTATTACGGTTTTAAGGTTGGGAGAACCAACATGATAACAATCTCTGGTGCATATGATTAGGTGGCTTAGTTACATATAAGATCAACAGATGGTCTGACTATCACAGCTGGATTTACATCATCTTACTGATAACTGATGTCCAAGAGACAAACCAATCAGACCGGAAAACTTTAACAAATCTGGCATGCCATTGTATAACCCTTCTTAGTAAAAACAAGCTTACTGGGTAGCATGTAAAATAAAAGGGCTACTGTCAGTGAAGTATGGATGACTGAAAGCACATTACACATAACCACAGAGATTGCAACCAGAACTGCATATTTTTGCTAAAATGGCACTAGCAGATGATTATGCACAACCACATGATACAAATTTATAATAAAACAAATATTCCTTGATTACTCAAATAAGCAGAGTAGGGTGGAACACCACTATTACATATGTCTTGCTTAAAGGTAACCTTGAGCATAGAGAACTGTTACCTGATACACTAATATGAGATTGGGTATGGGTTCGCAATTCACTACCTAATTTGTAAAATTAGGCCAAATTGTATTGTTTTCATGTTATAATCCGCCTTTTCGGTTCACGGTTCATGGAGTTACTGGAAGTCTGGAATGAACGAGAAAGTAGTTGCATAGATCGCAAAAATCATTTCACCACAAAAGAAAAAAAGAAATACATACATTATATTTAAGAATCAACGACAAACACACACATTTCAGCAATATAGTAAGCAGATATTCCAACTAAAATTCATTGCAACTGAAGAAACAACATTTTGACCAATTCAAAAGTGTACGAAACGTATAGAACAAAAAGATAAGTAAACATACGCCGTGAAATCCGCAGAAGCAGTTGCTGCATATAGAGCATTAGTGTCTAAGCAACAACTCCATACAGCACCTTTATGACCCTCAAAAGTTCCAATCCAGTCTCCGGTTTCCCCATTTCTAAGCATTGGAGTAGAATCTATAAAAAGCAGTAAGAACTTTAATATCAGAACCATTAACAATACGATTCAGTCTCCGGTTTCCCCATTTCTAAGCATTGGAGTAGAATCTATAAAAGCAGTAAGGTCTTTAATATCAGAACAAATAGCAATACAATCGAGTCGACGGTTTCCCCATTTTCTAAGCATTGGAGTAGATGTAGAACCAATAAAGCAGCAAGGACTTTAATATCAGAATATTTAGCAATACAATCCAGTCTCCGGTTTCCCCATTTCTAAGCATTTGAGTAGAATCTATAAAAGCAGTAATGGTTTTAATATCAGAATAATTAGGCAATATGACATCCGTCCAGTACGACACAGCAATCCCATTTTAACAGGAATTGTGTTAAATGATATGTACCCATATCAAGCATATAAAGAAATGTACTGTATTAATTAGGAGTTATATCAACAGTCAAAACCTACACACCAACATAAATTTTAGCCATGTCCAACAAAAAATTCACAGATTTCAAACACCATATCCTGTTGGTCAGTAACATTATTAGCACAATCCATAACCGATGTCGCGGTACATAAACCAGCCCACGAAACGCAATGCATAAAACAACCCAAAAGGCAACTAGGCAAGGGATGATTGAATTAACCTCAAATAGATAAAATGGTCAACGTTTTGTACAATCTATGATCAGATAGATAAAGAAGAGAAAAACCTTCAAATTCTGCTATATAAGCTCTCAACCCTTTTGACCATTTTTGCACTAGGGTAATCATAACAAATAAAGCAAACATACCATAAAATCCAAAATTATCACTCCCATTAACAACCAAGCATGGCAAAAAGATTAAGATGGTATCACTTCAATTGACAATTATTTAACATCTAAATTACAACAATAAATGAAATTAAAAAATGAGACAGAAATTAAAATCATACCCTTGCTAGCGCTGATGAGGAAGTACCCGTCTGGTGTAATTGGACTATAAAACAGATCCACCACAGGGCGAGAATGGCCATGGCAAACAAGAGGAACAGCAACCCTTTTCTTGTCCATTTTCTTGTATATCCTAAATCAAAATCAAAATCTAAATCTAAACTTGACCCAGAAATTCAACAAAATCCCAGATAGAAAATCAAACCAAATTGAAGAAAAACTCTTTTTTCCAGTAATTTGTATTTTAAAGTATTCAAGAACCCTAGAAATCTACACAGCTAAAAATCAAACAATTTTTTTTGAGATTGTAAACTAAGATCAAAATAAGGGCTACAGATTAAGGAAATGTATGTAAATATTTGTACAAAATTGTTAGATTTAAGGGGTAAAAAATTGACACGGGTGGGAAAATCAAAACAATTTTCTGGGATTTTTTCAACAACAAACTTTAGAAATTCCTCACCCTCCTAACCCTACGAAGAAAATTAAAGTTTTCTGGAATTGGGGGGATTTGAAATAGTGAGAAAGATCAAGCGTTTTAGGATGAACTGAGTAACAAATTTCTCTCTCTACATATCCCAAGGGCTAGGCGCAAAGAAGAAACCGAGTTCGAGAAGTTCATCTCCATTTTATAGGATCATCAGTAGCTTTCAGAAGGGTGTTTTGGGTAAAAGTTACTCGTAACTCCTTGTGGATTAGTCTTGTTGTACGTTGGTGTACTAGGTGGTGGTGCACCATGAACAACCCGGCCCACATACTTGACCACAACTCACTGCCGGACCACTTGAGTAGTTGAGTTCGGTCCGTAAACTTGCTCGCCGATCGGGGCTTCTACGCCTTGATCGTACTATATTTAGCTCGATTGGTCAAGTCAAGTTCGAGATAGAAGATAAACTAAAACTACTTTGTCCAATCTACTCTGTTTAATTTGAAGTATACATCATTTGAGAAAATGTCAAAATAGTGTATCGCGATTTCAAATTTAAATTACTCCCTCCGTCCCAAAATTATCATCTTGTTTGACCAATTTCACGGTTTTTAAAAAAAAAATGGAGTGGATAAGTCTAATGATTGGATTGTACTTGTGTTGGAATACGCAAAATGGTCCCCTCCTCTTTTGCACATGGATCCTAATCAAAATAGTTTAACCAATAAGAATACAATAATATTTACTCTCAACCAATCAAAATGCTCAGATTTAAAGCACACAGATTCAACACAAATATGGGTAATATGGGGTCATTTTTTCCATCAAATGGTCCCCTCATCTTTTTCTGATTTTTGTGTTATTAATTAGTTTTCCTTGTTTTTTTTAATTTTAGTGGTCCCAAACAAGGGTAAAGTGAAAAGTTAGTACATCTATAATTAGAAATAGGAAGATAATTTTGGGACGCTCGTTTAGAAAAGCAGGAAGATAATTTTGGGACGGAGGGAGTATACGATAAGACGTGTCTCTAATATTGTATTCAACTAATCATGCATTGACAGTAAGATGAATATGCGGTTGTCATTGGTATTAATTTTTCTTGCAATTTCTTACTTACAACTCAATAACGTGATGTGTGAAATAAGGCATTGCCGGCTTAAGTAGCTATGAGAAATGGATATTAATTTTTGATAGCAGTAATGAGTACTCTGTATATGTCAAACATTGTCTGATATGAGTCAGTTACATAATATACCTTACTGTTGGTGAATTTTGGCAATTTTGCAATGGAATAAGACCATATCCACTTATGTATCTACGAAAATGGATGTTGTGTCTGGTAGTGGTATGTCTATATTGACAATGTAAATAATCTTATGGGTGAAATATAATTTGGAAACAAAATATCAACCCCCAATAAGTGAACAACCAATACGGCAAACAAATTTCCACCATTTAATGTCCAACCAATGTTCATATGCTAGAAGCATTTACCGTATTACCAAACAAAGAAGATAAGTACACATATAATCAGGGAAAAGAGGTTTTGAGGCTAGAATCATGGACTATAACGAGTGTAGAAGATTTCGAGGGTGTTAAAGGAGAAACCGAATATCAAATAATTCCTCCATTATAGTGATTTGTTGAAGGTTTCACTCGTTTGCATCTCTCGTAAAATTTAACATTTTCTATATTAAAAAAAGTTATGTAAGCTCACTTAGAACTTTATGAATTAGAAGGAAACAAAAGTCTACTTCACAAACAACAAACTACTCCATACAAAAATTTGACATTATTAATCTCAAATATGGGTGGTTTTCCAACATTAATCTCAATTAACGATTATTCTAGATTAATCTTAATTATGTACTACCCCTTCTTTAAACAATATTTAAAATTTTAAAACCTATTTTAACTGGTAAACCTCATTAATTATGTGTCCCACTCCTTTGTTCTTCTTCTTCACCGTTACTGTAAAAAATTTAAAGTTTTCTTCTTCTTCCATTTCAGAGTTTTCCTTCCTTATTATTCATTCCCCTTCCTTATACCACTATAAGACTGAAGATAGAACTGAGTTTAGGAACATACCTTGAGTGAAATCACTTGATAAATCCATATATAACCACTCACACTTATAAGTATGACTGTTGAATATACAAACTTTCTAATTCATAAAAAAAAATGATGCAACAACTAACCCACCCCCAAGAACAATGTCCTACTTATTCTTTTTCTCTGTAAAGATCTTTCAATCACTCCACAATCAAAAAAATTCCCAAAATTACGCAACAACCCGAAAAATAATTAATTAGCGTTTAAAATGCAACAATTTTAATGGCACTAATTCCTAACTTAATGCCGAAAATCGCCTCATCATCAAACATGCGACGGTGCCGGAGCATCTAGCGAGTAAAATCGATTTTGGTACCTAGGATCTTGCTTTTGTTGTTCTTCTTGCCGATCTTCAGGTTTGGTTATTTGTTTTGTGATTGGGGTGTCGAAGACGGTAATAGTGAAGGTGACTACCATAGTGTTGACGGTGATGGTTTCGCGAGCCGAGCTTCGGTAGAGGAGAGAGGTGGCGACATGCGTGTACAACTCCTCGGTTGTCTGTTTCCCTCTGCATAAAACATTCATCACGTTAGGCTTAGCATCAACCATCACGGGCTAATGCTCAACTTAAAAAATACAGAAAAGGCTATATCATGATTGTTGTTATTCCACATTTTGTACTAAGGACATAACTGCTTTGACGTTTGATCATGTCGTGTTGCCAGGTACTGTCGTGTCCACAGGCTATGACGCAAAGGAAACAAACGGTATTACTTCTACAATACATATGAGAACACAGTGTTTCTTGCTCGAGATGGTATCTTTTTGGAAAGAGATCACATTTCCAAAATGACAACTGGGACAAAAGTAGACCTCGGAGAAATTCGAGTCGAACTACAAACTCTAGAGAATGCTCAAGATGACATTCAGGTTGAAACTCAGAGATCTTTAGAAGTATCTGGTGAGAATCAAGAACCAACTAGAGATGTAACCCCGCGTAGATCGCAGAGATATAGGTCTCAACCGGAAAGATACTTAGGTATTTTGACGGGAGAGCCATGAAACCCTATTGCTGGAAAGCTATGAACCTGCGACTTACAAACAAGCAATGACGATCCCTAGCTCCAAGCAATGGCAAGAAGCCATGCAATCTGAATTAGACTCCATGTATGAAAACCAAGTTTGGGATTTGGTCGATTTGCCAGATGGCTACCAATGGGTTTTCAAACTGAAAAAGGACAAGGATGGGAAACTAGAAGTTTTCAAAGCTAGATTGGTTGCAAAAGGTTATAGACAAGTCCACGGTGTGGATTACGATGAAACCTTTTCACCAGTTGCAATGCTAAAGTCTATTCGGATAATGTTAGCAATCGCTGCATATTACGATTACGAAATATGTCAGTTGGATGTCAAAACCGCCAAACGGCGTTTTAACATAAACTGTGTTTATGACATAGTGTAATACCCCGAATTTTTAAAACACGATTAATTATGCTTAATTACTTTTATTTAGCTTTAAATCGTTTTAAATACTAAATTCAAACTTTATTAACGAAATTTTATTTCGCGTGAATTTTTTTAATATTGTTACACGATTTATTATTTTTCAGATTCTATGATTTAATTTTAAATTTACGATCTTAAGCTACTTTTTTTTTAAATAATAGTTATTTCGTAATTTATTTCAAATTTTTAATAATTTCGAAACGTTCTTATTCTATACGAAAACTAAACTTTTTTTCGTTAACGATATTTTTATAAAAGATTATTTCGAAACTTAGTTTTAATTAAAAATTTCTATTCCCATTAATTTCCTAGAAATATAAATCGATTTTCTGAATTTTGCCTAACAAAAGAAAATTACCAAAATGCTCTGAAAGCAAAATTGGCATCTTGCTCCCTCTTCCTTTGTCCCTCACGTAACTCCTACCTCCCCTCTTCCCTAAAATCAGTCTATATACATGCCTTGCTCTCCAAGGACTTCATCCTTCATCTTCACTCCACTTAACACTATAAACAAGCCAAAATTTGTCTCAATTTTTCCAACCAAATCATTTATCAAAACTGAAAACAACGACCACCATCTTCCACCACCATAAACCATACTGTCGACCACCACCAACCGCCCAGCATCACCTGACTGCCACTTTCCACCACCGCACACCCACCGTATCCCTCCCCTGCTCCCTTTTCTCTTCGAACTCCCCTGCCTCTCCCTCTCTTTGCCCCGCTGCACACCAACAACAACCACCTCAGCCACCACAGTCCACCATCGCCATCATCACCTACCACCAGTCGCAACACCCCCAGCCACCCAGACCACCACCCGCCAACGCACCACCCTCACCTCCCTTGCTCTTCGCATCCCCTGCCTTCCCCCTTCCCTGCTTTTCCCCTGTTCGCGCAACACCCCCTCCCCTTTCCTGGCGCGTTGCAACCACCACACTCCGGCCACCCACCAACACCTTAAACCCATATCCGCCCCAAATAACCCGACGAACGGCTGCTGCGCCGCCCAAACTCGCCCGGAAACACCCTCCCCTGCTTTGCTCGACCACCCCTTCCTTTCCTTGTTGTTCCGCCACCACGCAAACACCACCACCGTATCCCCTGCGGCGCAACGCTTCTGCGTCGCCCATGATCCGACCCTAGCCTCCATCCTCCTCCTCTTCTTGCGCTTCTGTCTCGTGCACCCCCTCCCCTGTTCGACCCCTTTCTTTCCAGAAAACCAAACCAAGTTTCCTTTTGAAACTTTGGTTTTCCTTAAACCTATAATAGAGTTGGGCCATTTCAATTTGGGCTTTTGGGTAAGTTGAAAACTAAAGTGTTAATTTCAGATTTTTCTAATTATTAATTTTTATGTTTTAAAATTTTTATGATATAAATATTTACTAATCAAATTGTTATTATTTTTCAGGTTTAATTATCGAATATCGATTTTACTAACTACTACTTTATTTAACAAAGTGGAATTTAAATATTATTTTCATGAAAATCGATTTATGGAATATATATAAATATTTCGATTGAAATTTCGTTTAATAATATTTTCGTTAAATTATGAAATTATATATTTTTTAATTAAAATTCGTTATTTATAAATTCATTACTAATAAAATTTATTATTTATAAAATATTGATTTTAGATTATTTATCGTTGTGGTACTAATTCAATAAATTTAATACTTTGAAAGAAATCGGACTCAGAGCTCAAGAAGAACGAACCAACTAAAAGGCTTAGCAAAATCGTGAAGTGAGGTAACGGCTATTTCTAGTACCCGCAATCCCCTTATAAATGTATTATGAAATTATGACGTTATGATTGGATTTATGAATTAAATGTTTTGACATGTTTTATGGATTGTGGGAATGAATTATGTTTTGTTTGAATTATTCTTTATAATATGATTTGATTGAGTTTTTCTCATAAAATGATGTTTATGCAATGCTATGAAAGAAATGATATTTTTATTGATCCCAGGATCTAAATGATGTTTATGAGAAACCATGAATGAAATGATGTTTTATTGATCCCAGGATCTAAATGAGTTATGTTATTTCAACTGAAATACAAGCCAAGGCTTGGTAAAATTACATACAACATGATAAATGAAAGTGAAAGACCTGGTTTGTCTGGCAGTATATAAACTATTATCTTCCTATCTATCGGTCATGCATGCACCACGGACACCTGTCCACCCATGGATTACGAGCCCAGGCTCCCATGGTTATGAGCCCAGGCCCATGTTACAGTTCGATGATGAGCCCAGGCTCTTATGGGCCCAGGCCCAGTGGAGAATTCCTTCACGGTTCGTACTTGCCGACAACTAGCATGTTAATTAAAAGTTTATGAATGAATTAAATATGATGTTTTATTAAATGTTTTACTTATTCTATTCTCCCTGTGTTATTAAATAAAATTAATTGAAATGAATTTACGTTTCTAGGGTAGTCGTTACTGAGTCTTCGGCTCACCGTTTTGTTTTCTGTTTTAGGTACTGCGGGGAACGATGGAAACGAGTAGTGGCGAGGAATTTCACATTAGTATTAATAACCTAGCTTATGCTTAATGTTTTAATAGTTTAATTAAAGACTCTTAGTAAGTTATGTACTTTAATTTTGGGAATATAAAGGATTATATATTTATTGGAGAATTTAATAGCTTATGTTATGATGTTTGCCTTGTAATTTCCAAGAGGAAGTTACGGCAGGTAATGTCCCGACCGAATTAGGTTAATTCCGCTACTAATTATGCTTTAATACTTGAATTAGAGGTCGGGGCGTTACACATAGCCTGAGGGTTTTGAGGATCCAAAGAATGCTAAAAAGGTATGCAAGCTTAAGAAATACATTTATGGATTGAAGCAAGCATCAAGGAGCTGGAATACACGTTTTGATGAAGCAGTCAGTGACTTTGGCTTCGTCAAGAACGCAGACGAATCTTGTGTATACAAGAAGGTATGTGGGAGCAAAACTTCTTTTCTAGTATTATATGTCGACGACATATTAATTATCAGATATGACATTCCTATGTTGAACTCTGTCAAGATTTGGCTTGGGAAATGTTTTTCGATGAAGGATCTAGGAGAAGCACAGTACATACTGGGCATCAAGATCTACAGAGATAGATATAAAAGGATGATTGGACTTAGTCAAAGCACTTATATCAATAAGGTGCTTGAAAGGTTCAATATGGCAGACTCCAAGCGAGGCTACCTACCCATGTCTCATGGAATGACTCTAAGCAAGACTCAGTGCCCAAAAACACTAGATGAGCGTAGACGAATGAGTGGGATTCCATATGCATCATTGATTAGTTCAATAATGTATGCTATGATATGTACACGCACGGATGTTGCGTACTACTCAGTGCTACGAGCAGATATACCAGTCAGACCCAGGAGAGGCACATTGGACTGCTGCCAAGAATATTCTGAAGTACCTGAAAAGGCACAAAGATGATTTCCTGGTCTATGGTTGAGATGATGAATTAATTTTTAAAGGCTATACGAATGCAAGTTTCCAAACCGACAAAGATGATTTTAGATCACAGTTTGGGTTTGTCTTCTGCCTCAACGGAGGTGCAGTAAGTTGGAAAAGTGCTAAACAGAGCACCATTGTGGATTCTACAACTGAAGCGGAGTACATTGCTGCACATGAAGCAGCAAAGGAAGCTATTTGGCTAAGCAAGTTCATAGGTGAACTTGGTGTAGTCCCCTCCATTAAAGGACCAATAGCTCTATATTGTGACAATAATGGAGCTATTGCACAGGCGAAGGAGCCTAGACACCACCAGAGAGTCAATCATGCATGTACTTCGTATATTTCACCTCCTACAAGAGTTCGTTGAAAGAAAATAAGTCGAGATAAGCAAGATTGGAACTGACGGCAATATCTCAGATCCATTGACTAAACCTCTGCCGCAAGCGAAGCACAACTTGCACACTGCAGCTATGGGAATCAAGCATGTTGGAGAATGGCTTTGATGTCCTTAATAAATGTTAAAGTTTTAGAGTTTAATACTTTGTAAAACGTTTTGGTTAACCATTCATATAAATGAATAGAATTCATTTTTCCAATTAATTTGTGGTTTATTAAATGATGAGTCCTTTCAATTTGACAATATATTCAAGATAGACTGTCAGGACCAGTCCTATGACTAAGAACTGTCTATCAAGTGAACTTGAATGTCAAAAGTTGAAAATGGTCCCTGGTCGGAAGTTTTCTATAAAGGTGGACGCATAGAAAACGCTAGACGACTAGAATGCAAGATGACTAGTAGTTCTGTTTCTTGAACTATGTGGACATGTCAATGTCGCAATCATTTGCATAGATAATTACTTGAGAAGATTAGTATCGGAAAGACCTATGAAACTTTACTATAAGAGATGAAAAATCTGTCATAAGTAAATTTCATTACATTATTAGACACTAATCCTCAATACCTGAGTGATTTTAGATTACTTGTTTGAGAACTGGTTACTTTGACGTTGTCAAGCGTCGCACCGTAAAGGAGACTATAACGGCAACACTCAGGTAATCACCTATCAAACGAATTCTAACCTCAAGATCACAAGATTGGGATCGTCCTCCCATAAATCGGGATGAGATGCTAAAAGTTGTACAAGGCCACTCTGAGAGCTAGAAACTGAAAAATGCATGGCCGTGCTCAGATGAATCATAGGCTAAGATTATCTGTTTATTTGATCAGTTGAACTCTGAAACCGAGAAATACCTCTGGACATAATAAGGATGACTACTCTTACCTTATGTTCATGAGCATCATCAAGCGGCCGAGGAATTAGGAAATGCACACTTGTCCCTAAGGACAAGTGGGAGACTGAAGGAAATAATGCCCTTGGTCCAAGTATGCATTCAATGCTAAGTGTAATAAATGCAGTTCAGTATTAATTGATTAAACAAGTTAATAATTCAGTGAGACCA
Source organism: Spinacia oleracea (assembly GCF_020520425.1). NCBI lineage: Eukaryota > Viridiplantae > Streptophyta > Magnoliopsida > Caryophyllales > Amaranthaceae > Spinacia > Spinacia oleracea. Next base: position 77,269,508 of record NC_079488.1, read on the forward strand.
AGTGAGCTGTATGCCTAGCTAGAGGCCGCTTCAGTTCAAGTGGAATTAATAAATCCACAACTTACTCTTGACTGAACCCGTAGGGTCACACAAATAGTACGCGAACGGATCAAGTATTTAAGTGAATATATTATTCATTAAATACTCTACTTATGAACATTCGGAAATGACGATCTCGGTTCCAGTGGGAGCTGAAATCGTTACAAGGCAAAATATAGAATGCTACCGAAATGATGATATTTGTCGGAAACGGAAATATGGATCATGACGGAAATATAAATATTATCCAAGTCGTAGATGTTGTCGAAAACGGAAACATGGCTCGTATCGGAAAATATTATCGGAAATAGAAATATTGCTGGAATCGGAAATATTGTCGGAATTGGAAATATTGTCGGAATCGGAAATATTAAATATTTGTTCGAATCGGAAATGAATTCCGGAATCGGAAAACGAATCGGAAGTGCTAACGCTCGACGAACGAGCTTGCGAGATGCAAGGCCCAGCGCCAAACAAGCCCGCGCACCGAGCAGCGAGGCAAAGGGGCCGAGCAGCAACACCCAAACGAGATGGGTCACGTGCAGCTTGCTGCCAATGCCCAGCGCGCATGGGCCGAGCAAAGTAGCAGCGCCCACTCGTGGGCTGCGGGATGCGGCTACGTGCTACACAACAACATGGGTTCAAGGGCCACACGACCAAAGCCTTCGTCGGCTAGGATTGCTTGCTTGTCAAGTAATCGTGTTTTCCTAATTTTACTAAAATTAGATGTTTAAGTTAAATCTGAAATACTTAAGTATTTGATTAAACCTAAAATTCTAATGTTATCAATTAATTATAATCCTAATGGATTTAGTTAACGATTCCTAGTAGAATTCAACTCCGTTATTTCCACCCTATAAATATGTGGTTCATGATCACAATTTATAATGCAATTCAATATACTATTCTAACTTATTAGATTCAAGAGAGAATTTAATACTTGCCTAATATTATTATAAGTTTCCCGAGTGCACATAAACCTTAGAGAATATTCTAGTTAATTGAATCTAAGACGGATCTGAACGTGATGTGGACTATCTACGTAGGGGCGACATTTGGAGTCGTATACTTGTTCTTGTTCGGTTCGGCGGCAGCTAGGGAAGGCACACATCACATTGTATGTATACTAATTATGCTAATTGACTATGTGGCAATTAATTTGGATTCCTGGCTTTATGGTTTTTCCGCATGAATTATATTGTTTATATTATTCATAATCCTACACAACCCGCATGTTAACAGGCATGTCATGGACTCAACAGTATGTTGAGAAGGAAAAATGGAGGTAATTTCACTTGAGTCTTGAATGTTTGATCATAAGTCCTAATGATCTTAAAAGGATTATTGTTTGGTTGTTCGTTTATTAAATGCCTTGCTTGATTATGTCTTGAGTCGACTTTGTGAATAAATATTAATAAACGTACGTAAAGTGCAACCAGAACAAGCTTCAAAACTCTTGGAACGTATATACCTTGAGTATGAACAATGGGGGGAGTACCTTGCCAAGGGGCTAGTACTCCTATGAATGATACAAGACATTTTTTCATTTCTTTTAATCGCTGAAATTCCGTCGGTATGGTCCGACAAATGGATTATTATTTTTATTGTTTTGGTGTTTGGTGGGATCGCAACACCTGTCCAATGGACATTTCTTTTATAGGCTCGTTCGAAGCTTATTCTAATTAATCTATGAGTCAAGAGTCGTGTCGTGAGTCGAGTATTGTCTTCATGATTAATTTTTTATTTAATTGGCTTTCGCATGTGATTTAATTCATCGTTGGAATGAAGCATGGTAGATACGAAGTATAAGATTTCATTCTAGATTGTTTGTACACTACTAGAAACCATGTATTTAACGACGATAAACTAACGACGGGATCGATATTTAGTCGTGAAAAGCATGAACGCGCTACAACATTACGACCAAAAAAGAGTTCGTTGTACCTGGTGAAAAGAAAAAAATATAAAATAAAAGATAAATAAAATGGTTTGTCGTTATTCCAATTCACTATAGCAGGACTTTTACTCTTCGAAGCCCTTCGCAAATTTCATTCACCTCCAACCTAAAATCCTCCGCTGAACTCGCCTCCAACCTAAATTCTTTTTCTTCTTCCTCCCTCACTATGGAATTTTCATTCACGATTATATAGCTCCTTGAACTAGACTTCTTCATCAGGTTTATGCAGATTGCAGTGAGTTAAATGGTAATTTTTATCTCTTTCCTAATTCCAATGATAAATCCCCGTTGAATTCGGATCATTTTTATTAATATGGTCGTTGCTTTATTAGAGGACTACTGCAGAAATTGATCTGTTTATTTGATTTCCCCTCAAATTTCAAGCTTCTCCCAATAGCTGGTTGGGATATGCAGATCCGTAATATTTGGAGTTGAAGTCTGGAGAATTGGCTTTCGAATTCGATTGGTATGTTTGTCTTTCTTTTTGTATTGTTTCCTGATGTAAATTATATTCAAGGCCAGGTTTAAACCTTTGTTTTCAAATTCTGGTTCAAGGCAGTTGATTCATACAATTTAATTCGCTATTCGTTTTTTTAAGATTGTAGTTGTGAGTTGTATTGAGATTTTTTAATTGTGAATTGCGAGTTGCATGTTTTGATTAAATGCTTTTATTTCAATTATTTAATTTATGTCGTACATACTTAATATTTGGAACTCATGAATTCGTACTCATGATTGTTGTAGGGGAAATTGGAATTTATGATTTGTATTCTGGAATTGGAATTATCGGATCTTAAAACCCTCTCTTCAAGTTGATGTGATCACCATATCCCTAAGTAGCAATCTAAAACATTGTGTTAACTTTGTGGGTTTGCTCCCAAGCACGATAAGAAAGACAGAGAAACAATTGAAGTGCAATGGAAAAGCGGCATTTCCTAAAGCTTTAAATGACAACATTGTTCCAAATCAATGCCTATTGTGATTATTCATTTACCAATTTGATGCAGTTGTTTGGTGTAGTCTTATGTAGCGTAATATGTACAGAGTATTAATAGAAAGGAAGCTGTAATAGGCCCAAAACAGACCTGTCGAGGTAACATAAGTCCCCAAGAAAACCTTAAGCATGGGATTAAACTAGTGATTAGCTAGCTCTTTTGAGACAGCTTGCTGTGCATATATAATAGAAGAGGAAATTTTTGTTTGTTTAGAAAAAGGACGGAAAAGGTATATATCGAACAGTAGGGAAGATGAATTCAACTGGTGGAATCAACATCCGTAATTTCAACTTTCAAAACCGTGGAAATGAAAACACAATTTTGACTTCATAATTGGAAAATAGCAATAAATGGTTCACACAATGTGAATGGCAAAGTTTCCCCTGAGAAAAATGTTGGAGCATTTTGAGCATTGGCATAACTTCTTAATTTATAGGTCTCCTATCCAATGTTCATAAAAAGCCTTTCCCAAAACTAATCAAGAGCCTCTCTTATACTTGACTGATTACCTCTCGAACCACATTCTTAAAGCCTTTAAATAGGTAAAATGTAAGACCACTACTAAATTAAATTAGGTAACTATGAAATACCACTACTAAATCGATTAATTTAAAGAAGTTTGCAGAATACCAATAAGTGCCAGAAGAGCTTGAATCGAGAAACATGTGATGGACGATGAAAACTTATGAAGTTACTATATAAAGCACTGCCCCAGAGGCGCTGCATAGAATACACCTTACATCATATAAGTCTCCCTAGACAAAGGATCCCCTTCATCTGCAACAAACACCATTTCCCATTTAGGCTCTATAAAATAACTCTAAAAAAAAGTATGCAAACAAAATAAAACGTGTCAGGAACTCCATAAACAATCACATTTTTGTCTTCTCGGGTCTGAAATCTATTGATGAAGTAGGTGATGTCTGTAACAGGCTGCCCTTAACGAGCTGCTTCCTAAACACACTTAGTCTTATTTTAAAAAAAACTCAGCAAAATTACAACTAAAAACCCTGCGAAACAAACATTAACTCTTCCAACCACTTCAAGGATTAATCACGGGTTTAGCCTATCTCAAAGGCACTAATTAAAACTCTTAAACTTAATTAATTATTAAAAATTTTGGCAGCACTTCCCCTAAATATGGACAACCTAAAACATTGCTTAGGATATTACGTCATAACCTTTTTCACGTGCTTCAATTACATCATTCCAACATATAACATATTCCAAAACATTACCAAGGCGTCACTGCAACAACCCACACTTAATAAGCTACTTCTCAGCACACTTAACTTTAAACCAAAGAAACTTAACTTAGCTACGAATCCAATACAGATATGTAATCCATAAATTATAAACCAAAAGCTTTAAGAAGAAATTATACAGCGCAATAACAAACTCTAGGAACTAAATTACATTTGGCAAATCCATACTCCAATCTTGGACACATAAGGCCATCGGAGAACTCTACGAACCTTGAACCTGAAGTGAGACCTAACTCTTGCTACCTGTAAAACACTTTAACTCTGCCCCCACCAGGACAGGTTCAAAGAACAAAATCAGTGGAAATATGAGTACACACATCCAACCCAAAATGCATTTGATAGGTGGCTCAAAATAGTTTTAGCTTTTATGTTTTATTTTGAAATGTAACTTAGTCACTCAAAACACTTGAAAACTTTACTTGAAGAAGATTTATAATTCCTTTGAAATCAATTTTGTGAAATCCATATGATTCAAACAATTGTCATTTTTAAAAGAAAACGCAATGCAACCATATCACCATAGAATAATCACTAGTGTTTACGACTTTACTTAGTATGCCACATGACTCCCAATTAACAATCACCTCAATAATTTAGCTAACAGCTTATTACCCATCTAGTTACTATATTACTCTGACTCCTTTCCAATCATAACTCTAACAGTCATTTTCTCATAATATACATGTTTATTCATAGCTCAATACGAAACTCACTTCCACAAAGTTATCACGTCATATTACTTTGCTACATAATAAACTCACAAACACCATTCCAACTCTCAATGCATGTTCGATATCATTTCATAATTATCTTCATAAAGCTCTCATAACAATTCAAATGCAGATATAGACATTCGTAAGAAATTTATAACTCGTTGCGAAAACATACAACTCAATCTCAGCATAATAGCTCACTGTTGGGGAAAGTGAACACGAATAGAGATGGGTTATTCAACCAACTGTCTCTATTTGGTGGGGGTCGTCACCCTCCTGATAAGCATACGCTTGCAAGACTTAACTAGGACATGTCCCTAACTACGGGTCTATCCCGCCTCTACGAGTCTACTTTTGTAGCACTCGCTCTACGGCCAAGCCGCTTTAACGGGTCTATCCCGCCGAACTACGTGTCTATCCCGCCTCTACGAGTCTACTTTTGTAGCACTCGCTTTACGGTCAAGCCGCTTTAACGGGTCTATCCCGCCGAACTACGAGTCTACGATTGTAGCACTCGCTTTAAATGTTTTTCATCACCGACGCATGTGCGCACTACGCAACACATACACGGCTACTTTCCCCTACTTAAGCATCTTATTACCAATTTAAGCAATCTTGTTCTCAAAAGATCATTAGCATTCCCTTACTCATGCATTAATTCTTCCTCAATCATATTCAACTCAGTTTCTATCTTATATGACTTCTCAACCCGATTTCCACCTCAAACTCAAGACTTGCTGACACTTTCTCCTACACCTAATCAAACCGTAGAAATATAATTAAAATTTGGACACTTTTCACAACTATTCCCTTTTAACTTAGAATCACTCTTTACCCTTAGTTATACTCTAAGCCCATTAATTAATAATTGACTACTAGTGGGTAACACTCATTTACGATCCCAAGGTTATCAACAACTTATACTCTCCTCAAATCCGAATGCATTCTTTTATAACTTAGTGTGCCTGAAATGTATTTTATAAACATTTATATAAACATAATTACTCAAACATAATCTTTATTATTCGTTGAAAAGTCCTTTCGATAGATTTCAAAATGTTATATTTTTATTCTTTATAATAAATTCTTTTTTTAAAAAAATTTGTTAATAATTTCTTTCTTTGCAAACTATTGTCATCAAAATAAACTGAAAATATCTTTCGTTATAACCTTTCCCACTTTTAAGTTCATTAAACATTTTAATATTGTTCAAAGCTAGTTTAAGTTCCAGAATTCATAGTATTAGGGAAAAACATGTGAGTTTTAGGAAATTCTAAAATAAACATGGCTTGTTAGGAAGATTATAAAACCTTGAAATGACTTATTCAAGAATCATTAAAAAATCCGCTTTTGTAACTCTTAAAATAGTTTAGAGATTCTCATTTACTATATTAAAAGAATTCTTTTATTATTAACCCTTTATTAAGAAAAACATGTGTCCTTTAAGAAATTTAAAACAAGTATAACCCCGTTGAAAGAAAACATAAACCTTCATTGAAAACAAGAATTTAGAATTAAAAGTGGTGTCTTTGGTTCCACCAAATCTTACTTTAGGAACTTATATAGTTTAACACTAAGACCTCAACTCTTTAGAAAGTCCAGTAGGACTACTTCCATTAAGCAAGGACTTTTACTTGATCATTAACGTATTCACTTATGATTAACTCTTAATTAACACTCCCTTAACCTTTTGACTCTTTCACATATCTCACGATTTCCAAGTTCGACCTCAAGATACTCAATAAACTCAATTCTCCAGCCGCTCAATGCCTCAACTCAAACCATCTCTCACTTGGGTTCTCATTGCCACAAACATTCTTTTAAAAGAATCATTATTCTTGAAAGCATTACAATCCAATTCAATTTGCAAAGAACAAATCAATTCACAAATACAATTCAGTTTTGCCAAAACACAATTTAATTCGCAAATACAATTCAATTTTTGTAAAACACATTCAATCTAAACACATATATATACATAATACTTAAACACAAGATATCTTTTCAAACATTGAAGTTGGTTGGACGATGTGTACCTTTGATCACCAACACAAACTCCAAGAACTATAGATTTTGATCATTAAATCCCGCTTAACTCCATAATTCAACTCTCCTTAATCGTTCTCCAACAATTCACCTCGACGAATAAAGACACAAATCAATAAACTACTTACTCAAATCGAACTAGAAACTTGATTGAATCGTATTAGAAATCTTTGGTTAATTTTTCCAAATCTACGTCAAAACTAATCACAAGACTTGATTGGTTTTCAAGAAAATCGGATTTGATTTTTTTTTCAAGCGAAGATTATTATTGAAATTATATAGCTCGATAATAATTATTCATATCATTAATCTATGTAATCAAACTATAAAGTCTTAATTGTGTTATTATAAAAAAATTGAAACCTAATAATAGCTTTGAAATTGCTCCATCACATTAACGTATATGCTTAACCAATCAATTGAAATTATCTTCACATTATCCAATAAACCAATGAGAATTGAATTATCGCAGCTATTACAATTGAAATAGGGCTAAACCAAAAATAGATGAGAATTGAATTGGATGGAGTTTATACCCTCAAGATGAATAACGAGGCAGGAACCAACAATCGACACCACCACCGAAGCAGCGGCGCCGACGACGGAGAGGGGCGACACACCCAGCAACAGGGAAAGAGAAAATCAAATGAGTTAGTTAGGGTTTGAAATTGAAATTGTTAAATCAATGGATAGAAGAATAACAGTGAATTACCCATTGAAGACGGAGAATCGCTGACGGCCACCAACGACCATCGTAGAAGGCGGCGGAGGATGGAGGAGGGAAACAGAGGAGAGAGATGCGAGCAACTACAACAATAACAACAAAACCAAAACAACGATGTCCACAAGGCCGACTAGAAGGAACCCCCGACGGAGGATCGTCGGTGACCAACGGAGGAAAGAGAAACCGAACGCGAAGGAGGAAGGGGAAATGTCGGGGAGAGTAAAAAAATGATGAGGGTTGGGGTTTTGTTTCTTCAGTAAAGGAAATAAGAGACTTCTAGTTAAGCTTAGACTTATCTAGAAAGTCTTGCCACATAAGCTCCATAGTAATGGAAATTTGACAAAAGTAAAACAATTTGGTTATCTATTTTAATCAACAAAAATCAAATTTGTAAATTCCAAAATAAAATATTAAACACTAAATTATGGACTTGTAAATTTTTGTTTAGGGAATATATCCAAAGAATATAAATTAACTAAATAAATAAAAATAAAATAATACATTTTTTGTGACTGGTCTGATTTAAAATTAAAATCCTAATTCCATGATAAATTAATTTAAAATTTAGCAAAAATCTAAACTCTTTATACAAAGAAACTTCCAGAAATTTATCTCAAGGTAAAACTCTAGAATCAATTCGAAGACTAGCTTAAATATAATATTATAATAATAAATAAAAATTCAATTTCATTCACCAATTTAATAACGATCTTAATCTCAAATTAGGTTTAAGAAAAATTCTAATAACACGTTTAAGACAATAATTACTTTTAAAATCATATTAAGAGCTGTTTAAAATCAGGGCTATTACAATGTCTCCCCAGCAACATCAAACACCAGAATCTAGAGCATTTCCTTATCAGCTAGCTTGGATCTTGTGAACAAACCAGTACAAGCATTCTTTGACATGGTATCATTCCGTCCATTTGTTGTATGAGTATTATAACACCAGCACACCTATCAAATTCACAATCGATGAAAACTTTAATCCAGTAATAAGTCAATTTTTACAGATAAGATTGACAATTACTTATGGCATAAATCTTGTTAACTAGATTATGTATTATTGTTTGTTGATATCGGGTTTTCTTCTTAGAACAACCTATACAAGCTCCTCTTATTCTTTTTAATTAGATTTTCCTTTGCTAATTTTGTTGCCTTCATCCTTTTTGTGCAAAACTCCCTCTACCTATCTAAAGACGTGTGCAACAATGTTCTTCAGATGCTTCCGATCATACGATAATCTAGGAAGGGTGGTCTTTGCAGGTCTGACTCTTTTTACCCCTTTTTCTCAATTTAGGATTTTTTTTTGTAGCCTGAATCACATCTTTGTGTAATGTCATTAGCGTGTCTATAGTTGTTGTATAAATGTAATACTTATACTACAAACAAAGACTTCTGGAAGTAACACAATTTGCAAAAGTTGATCGTAGAAGCTATTTTTCGTATCTATGTTACAGTAACACAATTCTCAAATGTATGATTCTTATCTTTAATTTCATCTTTAGTGCTAAAGAGTATAAGAAAATGTTATCTTTAGTGATGTTGGAAACCTTAACTCTTCGATAAATGATATCCCCTTTCTTCCCTTTTGCATTATTTCATCTGACTTACTCCGTATGTTTTTATCTTTCTTCTCAATAGTGCGTCAAAGCATGAGGTGCCATTTAAAGCTTTTGAGCCATTTGACATTTAATAAGATTTTGGAAATTATTTGGCATGTGTATAGGATCTCATTGATTTGAGGTGTGACATTATAACAAGTAAAGAAAGTGTCATTTGAATATCTAATTAACTATGTTTTTCTGCTTGGAGCAAAATTCTTTTTCTGGCCTATTTTGAATATATAAATCTCTAACTATCGTCTCAAGGAAATTTGTTGACCTTTTGATTTGACGAAGTTGGAAACCTTTGCTCGCTCCAATGTAATTTTCCTCTAGTCAAATATCTATAAGTGAAAGATCTTTAAGGAATTCTTCGGCATGTGTGTTTTTTTCTTGTTCCTCTCTAGTCATGTATCTGTAAATTCTGGATTATCATCATTATCATATGGTCTTTACTGGTACCTGATTGAGCCATATGAGGGTTGGCTTTTGAATATGGCTATGACAGTAACACGTCGCAGGTAGCTACTCCTTTGAGCATGAACACACCTGCTAAATCAACTAAAATTTCCGACAAAGGTTTCATAAAAGAAGCTGAAGGGGTTTGATGGTCTTGCAATGTCAATTGGAAATGGCAACGCCAAGAAGACTGAGGATGATGTTGAGAATAGGTTGTGAAGAAGGTATGTTGCTATTTAATTTTCTAATATTTGAATACATGATTAACAATGCTGGAAGTGAGGGTTCCAGTGATCCTGTTTGTGTTATGTTATAGGAAGAACTTCTGGAAACAATGGCAAATGATTCCAAACCTTTTTATCTTAACAAAATTTAGGTGCTTGTATTTTAGGTGAAATATTGGAAATTTGTTTACTCTATTTTCTTCTAAAATATAGCTTAAACTAAATTGAATCATAATTACTCTTCATCTGTCATTTCTCATCCACATTCACTTTTGAGTTTGAGAATTTTAGAAAATTATCCTGCAGTATAGAAACACTTGACACAAATTAATCAGAGTTCCGAACAATAAGAAACTCTATTGGGACCTTGGAGTTCCCTGAGTTTAAAGTTGAGAAATGCAGAGATATAAAGAGATCGCATGAGATCAAAAATATAATTCAAACTATTTGCAAATGTATTCTTCATGTTACTAATGTAATTTATTTTTCTTATGCTAGGTAAAACAACAGGATTTTAATTCAATATCTCGAGATCGGGTTGTAGGTTTTGGAGGAGGAATAAAACTTAAAGATGTAAGAAGACCACAACCAAGTAGAATGCTGCCAACAAACAGAATGAAGTTCTTGCAAATTGCATGGAGGAAGTACAAGCTGAAAACAATGAAATGAAGGAACGTGTTAGCTTGGTTGAGTCTAGAATGAAAATGTTTCAAGATTCATTGGTCTCGCAACTTAATGTTACTATTCCAACTTCACAAGTTGAATCAGAAATGCAAAAAATAGGTCGAAACTGTTACACATCAGTTTTAGATATTTGGTGTAAATTTTCTTATGTTTTGTTTAAGAACAAGGAGTTATTGAGATTTAACTCTTAGTATATACCAAGTTATTTGCACTTATTAGTTTGGTTGTTTTGACTCACATTAAAATTGTTTATTATAGATATTTTTTAATTGATTACGTTTAATATAAATTTAGTGTATTATTCTATATATTTTTTATGATTTTGAATGAATTGCACGTTATATATTTTTCATATTAACAACAAAATATATTTATTTTATATAGTTACATTAACGTTGAAATATTTTGTCGTTGTTGGACGATAATTAAAATTGTTGTGTCAATCTGATTTTCTTTTTACGTCAACTTTGTTGGTCGTTATTTGTTGTTTGTTCGACGTCAATGAATGCATAATAACGACAAACAATCATTTTGTCTTTAATAAATATCGACGAACAATCTTGTCGTTAATGCATAACAACGAACCATTATTCCGTCGTGCAAAATTCACGACGAACGTTGACGTTAATACTAATAACGTCGGAAGCTATTACGACAAAACTCACGACGAACAAAGTTTGTCGTTAAAGGCTTTAACGACGACTTTTTTAACTTACAACGACGAAAAAGTTTGTCGTTATAAACCCTTTTTCTAGTAGTGGTACTTGGCTTTCGCTGATTACGTGTTTTGTGTGGTCATGGTCTTTTCCGTAATGACCCTATGATGATCCATCATTTGCATTTGCATTGTTGGGGAATAGAATCTTAATAACAGGTTTGTAGAGATGACTTGCAAGTGAAGTTATCTAGCAATGGGATTGGTTGAGCGAGTTTATTTCGATTTGTAAACTCTATTTATCTATTTAGTCTAGACTATAACGTTTTTAATTAGTTAATGGGTTTTTTTTAAAGTATTTTTCTTTGGGCCGTTATGGTTCCAACTTGTATGGAGGCCATTAACTATTATTATTGTTTTTAAAAGTTAATTAATTCCGATGCGTAATTCTAGTAATAGCCTTAGCCGTTATCCAGTGGTGACAATACTTTAGTAATTCCTTATTTTGAGTTAGAAAGTGGTGTTATAAATGCAAGAAATTATTAGGGTGTTACAACAGGGTTATGCACGCGCACATGAAGAGTCGTGCGCGCGTACAACATAACGAGATATTCTCTCCCATTTTGTTTGGGCTATGTGGGCTTTTCTACTCCATTAATTTAATTTCTTCTTTGTACTAAATATACCAACTTAAACCTATTTTTGATTGTGTGGTGAGTTTGGTAGTGAGATAAACACAAAAACGCAAGAGAGTTAGAGAGAGAAAGTAGATCTACACTCATTCTCACACCATTTTTACTTGTAATACCTCCTCGTAGTTTGAAGTGATTAATACAAGTATTAATCTCCCTCCCCAAAAGTGGATGTAGCTCATTTTGAGTGAACGACTATAAATTTGTTGTTCTTTATTTTAGTATTTATTGTTCTTTATTTATTGCCTAACAAGAAAACCACAAATCGAAATTCTTTGATCTTTATTGAATTAATACGACATTAATTCATAACATTACTCAATACTCTTTTCTTGGAACAAGAATACAACCGCAGTCGTTTACTGAAGGAATTGAAGAAGGGGGAAAGATTGTAGGTGACCAATTTTAAAAGTAATCGATTAACCTAGACTGCTTAAAGAAAGGGAAGCATATAATTAGGATTAATCTGGAATAATCCATTAATTAAGATTAATTAATATGGAAAGACCACCCATAGTTTGGATTAATAATGTCAATTTTTCCAAATTCATACGAAGTACTCCGTATACGATTAGATCAAAACTTACATGCAAAGAGAATATATCATTTGTCCAATCAAGTTCAAAAACATTAACCTAACACAACCTTTTAAATACGGGTGATTCCAAAGCAATAAAGATTATTGATGAATAATAAAATCACATGGAATAATCGTAAATAAATACCTTTTGAGATACACATTTAACTTCAATTTTTATTTATTTAATCTCACATTTTATTAATTTAACTTCAAATTATATTTTCAACCTCACCATTTTATTTATTTAAGTCACTTTTTCCGTTTTTTTTTCTATAATTTTTTATAGTTTTTCAACCGATTTAATTACAAAAATGTGATGTTATTTTCACATATCACGATTATTAGGCAAATTTGCCAAAAACAACATTTTATAACCATTTTTTTTTTCGAAAAACAACCTTTTATAAAAAAAAATTGCGAAAACAAACCTTAATCTAATTTTTTTTTTGCAAAAGACAACCTAATTGGCATTTCAGGCGTTGACCCACAATTATCTGGCTTGACTTCTCACGTGTAGGTCACATGCGTTCGTTTATCATTAACTACACCCTTTTCCCTCCCTTTTGTCTCCCATATAAAAGGGAATTCCTTAAAACCTAAAAAAAAAAAAAGAATCCGAGAAACCTTTGAAGTTCTCTGGCGCCATTAAACAAAGACGAAGATTTCCCCCAAATCGGAAGCGCCGCCTTTAGTTACCACATTGTATCACTCACCTCCACCACTTACGACCTTCTTTCACTCGATCCACCACCTTCCTCTTCCCCCATGACACCGCCAAAGCCACTCCCTCGATTCACTCTCACCCCCCAAATCTCTCTCCGTTGACCCACCTCCATCTGCTACAGAAGTCATCAACTCTTGGAAACTCATGGATGGTCTTGACTCTACAACCCCTGATAGTAGCAGCAATCACAACAATAATGACGGAAGTTTTTCGATTTTCTCTGCCTTCATCAAACTCAAAACCTTTTACTTTTACCGGTACCCCTAATTTCTTCTCTGATAAACTCAAAGAAAATTCGAACCCGAATACCCGTGTTCGGAGGCCCTGGAAACTGTTTCCTGACAAAAAATAATGAATTAGGGGGAAAAAACTCTAACTTTCCTACATTAAAATTAGGCAAAATTAATGAACAAAACTTACCAAAAATTAGTGGTAGAGTGTCAAAAATCACTTAGTAAAGCAGCAATCTACCAATTTCATGCAAATGATAAAGCAGGAAGAGAGAAAACAAATTGGTCGGGGAAGAAGAACATAAAAGCCTGCAATTTGGGGGGTTTTATTTTGGCAAAAAAATTGGCTCCAAATGCGTTTTAAGTGAGGAAAAGGGAGGGAAAGTGGGTGCAATAAGTAAAACCGGCAAGTCAAACCGGAAAAATGAAGGTCAATGCCTGAAAATACCAAAAGGCGCGACACGGTACGACCGGTCTCTCGCAAATTATTTTTACTTTTAGGTCTGTTTTCGCAAAAGAAATTATAAAAGATTATTTTTCACAAAAAAATGATTATAAAGGTAATTTTTGACAAATTTACCCAATTATTAATATAAAGGAAAATTTGTCAGAAAGGACCTTTTAAAACACAAAAATTGTGAGAAATGACCTTTTAAAAAAAGGTTGTGAAAGAAGGCCCAATTGAGTTTTTTTGTTGTGAATAAGGACCATAAGCCATATTCCGGTGGTCAACGACTGTTTTCCGGCGTTGACCATCACGTGGCATGCACGTGTCTTAAATTTTTACAATTTTTTTTGAAAAGTTTCCCTCCATGTTTTCCCCATCCCCCACCTAACTTATTCAGATCTTAAAAAAAAATTGATTCTTGAAATTAGGCAACACTAAGAACCCTAATTTCAAGAACCAAAAAATTGGAGAAATTTGAGGAAAAAAATTAGGGCTTTTAGTGTTATCTCGTACGAAAAGGACCGACAAGCAATTGGGTTGCGCGAATTTGGTTGATTTCATGTAACACCCCGACTTCTAAACACCAATTTTAGATTAATTATCTTTAATTAGCAGCGAAAACCCTAATTTAGTCGGAGCGTCACTTGCCGTATCTCCCTCGTGGGAAATACAAGGCGACATAACCTTTTTACATTTACTGACTACTGTTGAGTAACAGTAATTATACTTCACTTCGATTAATTCTTTAAAATTTACATTGAAATTTGAGTAAACCTTAATAAATATTTCTAACATGTTTAACGTTAACACTAGAATCTAACTCAATTCTTAGAGTTAAACTAGAGTTTCATTAATACATCCATTATTTCTAGTGATACATGATTATCTTTATTAAGCATCGATCGTGAATTTGATGGTTGCATCCTCACTCTAAGGCATCCCATGATCTTCTTCGTACCTAAAACAAAAGCAACATCGTGAGCCGAGGCCCAGTAACATACTACCCTAACAACGTAAATTCATTTCAATTCATTTTATTTACTTTGCAATCAGGGAGAATAGAATATAGTAAATCACTTTCATAAAATCATTATAATAAAACATCATTTATAACTTGAAACTTTATTAGTTCCCATTATCTTTCATAAAACCTTCTTTTTACTTGGTAACTGACAAGTTAGCCTTGCGGGACGTCTCCCACCTTGCGATAGTCCTCAAGGAGCACTCTCCCTTGTTGGACATACGCCCGTACCTAATTAGTTTCTCTTTTAGCTTGCGGTAACCCTCAAGGAGCACTCTCCCTTGTTGGGTGTCCCGCGGTACGGCGGTACGTGCACGACCTAGAAATAGTAACCCCACTAACTGCCAGAACCGGTTACACTTGTATTTATCATGTTTCGTATCTTATTAGTAACTCATAGACATCGTTCTTATAAAATCATACATAAACATGCTTGAATATAATTATCATAAAACATACTTTGTAAACACATTTCATATCCCACAATCCAATAAAACACATCATTATAAACATATTTCATAAACTCATAAAACACATTTCATAAGGGGATTGTGGGTGTTAGCAATAGATGTTACCTCAACCGTAGTTTATACGTCCCGTTCGATGGACCGTTCTTCCTGAGTTCCGAGTTCGATTCTTTCAAAATATTAAATTATTGAATTAGTACTAAAACAATAAATTAATTAAAATCGACATTTTATAAATAATAAATTTTATAAGTAGTGAATTTATAAATAACGAATTTAATAAAAATATAATTTCTTAAATCGGTTTTCAGGAAATATATTACTTGAATTTCATAAATTAACGAAAACATTATTTAAATCAGATTTCATAAAATCAATATTATTTTAAGTAACCATTTTATTTCATAAAACATTAAGATTTGTAAATGGACCAAGATATCAAACTTACATTGGGAAAATTGGGCTAAGTGATTTGGGCTTGGCTTAGAGAAATAAAAGAAACAAAGTTCCTAAATGGAACTTGTTTTCTTTTTCCTGGAAAGGGAAACACGGGGCAGGGGAGGCACGAAAGCAGGGGAGGGGGAGGGGGAGGGCACGAAGGAGGAGGGGAGAAGAAGGGAGACAGGCGGCGGCGACTGGGTGGCTTGGTGCCGCCGAATTTCACCGGTGAAGGCGACGGTGGTGGTGGTTTGAGGCGGCAGAAATAGGCGAGGGAAGGGGGAGAGGGGCGCGAACAGGGGAGAAATCAGGGGAGTTTGGGAGTGTTCTAGGGCGGTCCTGGGCGGCGTCTCGCCGGAGTATATGGGGGCGGGAGTTGGTTTGCAAGGTGATGCGGTGGCCGGAGTGTGGTGGTTGCGTGGCTGGGTGGTGCAGCAGAGGCAAAGGAAGAGGGAAGCAGGGGAGTGCGTGAGGGGGAAGGGCAGGGGAGGTGAGGGATGATGGTGGTGCGATGGTGTTGAGATGGTGGAGGAGCTGGCGATTGGTGGTGGTTTCAGTGGCAACAGCCACTGAGGGTGGTGGTGGTTCGCACGGAGCAGGAGCAAAAGGGAGGGTAAAAATTGGTTTGAATTTCTTTGATTTTTGATGGCCAAAATTCAATTGGAATTAGGATTGATTTATATAGTCAAGTAGAGTGAAGAACAAGCTCAAATTCTTGGGGATTAAGGCATGAATGTGGACTGAATTGAGGGTGGAGAGGAATGAAGAAATTTCTGCATTTCTTGCTTTGTACGTGGAGAGCAAAGAGAAGAAAGGGAAATGGAATCTTGGTGCTCCAAGGGCATTTTCGTAATTTTACATGGTTGACTAAAATTCAGAAATTCTGTTTCTATTTTCGGAAATTACTAAAAATAGAAAATGTTTAATTAAAACAAAGTCTCGTAAAATATATCGTTAACGAAAAATAAATAAATTTTCGTTTATAAATTTATCGTTTAAAATAAATCGTAAAAACGTTTAAAATAACGAAAATTTTAAATTATTTCTAATAACTAAAACGAAATTACGTTAATAAAATATTATTAATTTTAATAAAGCAAGTTTAAAAATTTCGGGGTATTACATTTCAACTGGGGAGAAGAAATCCGTGGTTGGAAGGAAGAAGAAAATGGTGGAGGAGCAGCAGAGCAGGAGAGAGAAAATCGATTTTTTTATGATCTGAATAAGTTAGTTGGGGGTAGGGGAAACCTGGAGGGAAACTTTTAAAAAAAATGTTATACATGTGCGTGTCACGTGATGGTCAACGCCGGAAAACAGTTGTTGACCACCGGAATATGGCTTAAGGTCCTTATTCACAACAAAAAAATTGAATTGGGCCTTCTTTCACAACTTTTTTTTAAAAGGTCCATTCTCACAATTTTTGTGTTTTAAAAGGTCATTTCTGACAAATTTTCTTAATATAAATTTGAGTAACGAGATTTACCGGTCGTACCGTGTCGCGCCTATAAACAACTCCGCACCTTGCCGACCTATCTGGGTTAAAATATAGTAAGTGATCATTATCCATTTGAGTATCCGACCAACCCCTCTCTCTGTCAGCTGAACAAGAAACGCACCGAACATCCAGAAAACAAGTGAACTTGTTATCGGAACACGCAGAGAAGAGGAGAGAGAAAGAGAGATATGGCGACAATGGAGGCAGACCAGAAGACGGTAAAGCAAGGTGAAGGACTACGACAGTACTACCTTCAGCACATCCATGAACTTCAGCTTCGTGTTCGCAACAAAAACCACAATCTTCAGCGTCTTGAAGCTCAGCGTAACGACCTCAATTCCCACGGTTCGATATCAGAAACCCTAAATTTCTCTATTTTTGGTTGCCTCTTATGCTTAATTTTGCTTTGTGACTTGGAATTCTCTTAATCGGTTTCTATTTTGCTGCGGAATTTGATTATATTGGCAATTATTTGTTCGATTTTATTTTGTTATAATTGTTTCAGCTATAGTTGAGCAACTTATGACGGTATTATGGTCTTGATTTTGCTGCCATTTGATTGTGTAAATGGCTCAAATGTTCCACAAACAAGGATAATACTGAAAACATGAACAACCGAGTGTTTGTGGAATCAGAAAAGAAAGAAATTTAGGTTAACTGTAAGCCTGTAAACCTTATTTTCGCAAAGCTTTGCAGAATCTATTCTTGAAACTCGAAAGTTTACCGAAGAAGGATTTGCAGAACTGCTAGATATGCCCCTAGATTAGGAGGATTAGTGGGGGAATATGTTGTTTGTATTTTTCCTCCCCAAAGAGGTAAACAATTTCCATTTAATAAGGGGATGTTGGTTTCCTTTTCACTCACTTTACCTCATATTGACTCTGATTTTAGTAACATGAGCCTTTAAAAGACACAATAATTTAAGCAAAAAGACACAAATCCGATGAGTTTTATTGCCTTTTTTATTGGGAAACAAAAGGGATTTTATTTTCAATTGGAATAAGTAGAAGTTCCTTTTTCGGTCATAAGGTAATTCCACTTCCCTTCAACCATAGAGCTAGACAAGTCTCAATTTTTTCCTTGTGTATCTCGACAAAAGTATACCTCATGTCTAAAGAAGGAAATGTTTTGATATAATCTAGATCAGGTAGCTTTCAATTGTTTTGTCCCGACCTAGTACTTAAATTATCCATGCCAACCAGAAGTAAGGAGAAAGAAAAACTTGTTGATTAAAGGAGGAGGGGGGAGGAGGGAAGCTTTTAGCCTTTTATTCTCTACTGTTTTCTTCCATTTCACTTCTACACATTGGGTACACATCTATTAAAATTAAAACTAATTTCCAGTTATCAGCTCCAACACTTTTGGTTTTATACAATATTCTTATAAATCTCATTCATCATATGTGACAAGATTGTTGCACCCGGTAGTTATTATTTTTAAGTTGCTTGTGGTAGTATTCCTCCCTCCCCATTTTGATTTTCCCTTGATGCTTCACCCATTGAAGTTTATTATTCACCATTTGGCACGAGTACTGCAGCTTAGCATCCTCCTAATTCATAGAAGTATGTAAATTTGACAGTTAGAGCACTGAAAGAGGAGCTACAATTACTTCAAGAACCAGGCTCATATGTTGGTGAAGTTGTCAAAGTGATGGGAAAGTCCAAGGTTCTTGTCAAAGTAAGTGGGCGATTGTTTTTTCCACCTACCCCTCACGTGTATTGAATTATTGATACCTAAGTCTTCTGTACCTGGTCTTACACCAATGATGTTCTTCGTAATTTCAGTTTCCGGGTCACTCATTTTAATCTTACAGATAAGTGGTTTACCTTCTTTTTCAAACAGAATAAAGCTCCTTAATAATTGCTGTTTTTATCATAGTGTTCATAGTGTTCCGTGGGAGTGACATATGAATTGGTTTCTTCTCCCATGGAACGCTATGAATTTCTACAGTGTGTTTGTGATTAAAAAAACAATCTATTTTCCAATCTTTGTTCTAACAAATTCACGAATTGTGTGATATTTTAAACATGAGTTTAACTCATATTTTTCTATGGGAGTGATATTATAAACAGATTTGCGTCATTGACTGATAGACATTCAGAATATGTTCAAGAATTATCTATTGCCGCTGTACACATTTCCATTTTATATCAACTATTTCTGGCTTGTATATATGCACACTTGACTTCATCTGCATCTTATCCAATACAAGACAGTGTGGGGGTGAAATTGCTCGGTCGTTGTCATTGGCTGATCCTATTTCTTGTTCTTCCTGGCTTATTTTGTTATTTGTTGCCCCTTATGTTTTTAGGTGCATCCAGAAGGGAAATATGTTGTTGATATTGATAAGAATATTGACATCACTAAGCTCACACCCACTACGCGAGTTGCATTACGGAATGACAGCTATGTCCTGCATCTGGTATTGCCAAGTAAAGTAGACCCTCTGGTCAATCTTATGAAAGTTGAGAAAGTTCCTGATTCTACATATGACATGATTGGTGGTCTTGACCAACAAATCAAAGAGATTAAAGAGGTTTTCTTCTGTTTATTTTCAATGAATCTTATTACTCGTACTATTTAGGGATAGGCTGTCTGTCTCCTTGAAATTTCACGCATGTTTTGTTCATGAATTGTTCATGAATTGTTCAGGTGATTGAACTACCAATAAAACATCCAGAATTGTTTGAGAGTCTTGGCATTGCTCAACCAAAGGTATCCTAGAATGTTAAATGCTATGTGCTTATTTTATAAGTTATGATCTTCAAAGTGCATTAGTGTAAGGTGTATGTTTTCATCTAGCCTAAACTGCGTGAATGGTTCTTTTATCAGGGTGTCCTCCTTTATGGTCCTCCTGGAACTGGCAAAACCTTATTAGCAAGAGCTGTTGCTCACCATACAGATTGTACTTTCATCAGGGTATCAGGATCTGAGTTAGTTCAGAAGTACATCGGTGAAGGATCTCGGATGGTCAGAGAACTTTTTGTGATGGCCAGGTTTGTAATGTTGTGAAACATTGAGAAAGTTATGTATATAATTTGAGAATGGTGCTGAGCATGGTTCCTCTGTACATTCTCGGTGGCATTTCGTCTCATTCGAGTCATTTGACAAAAGATGAGATAACAAAAGAAAAATCCTTGGAATATTGTGGTTATGCAGACATTTACTTCGAAATGGTTTTCAATAACTGATTGAATTGCATTCTGGTGAATATTCCGTTTCCTCTAATGCTAGGAAATGTCTGTATTGTTTGCTTGCAGAGAGCATGCTCCATCAATTATTTTTATGGATGAGATTGATAGTATAGGGTCTACTAGAATGGAGTCTGGTTCTGGTAATGGTGATAGTGAAGTTCAACGAACAATGCTGGAGCTTCTCAACCAACTCGACGGTTTTGAAGCATCCAACAAGATCAAGGTTTGCTTGTTTGTACTGTTTTATGTTGAGATGTAGAGTTAGTGTACTTGATGTAATACTGTTGAGGATGATCAACTTTTTACAATTGGCAGGTTCTGATGGCTACAAATCGAATTGATATTCTAGATCCAGCTCTTCTGAGGCCGGGAAGAATTGATAGGAAGATTGAGTTCCCGAATCCCACTGAAGAGGTATGCTGTATGTTAACTATAAAAGTGTCTAAATGCTCAGACTTGAACTTTTCTGCAGGATCTTTTTTATAGTGCTCAAATTTAACTTTGGAGGTTAGGGGTGGCTATGAGTTGCAGAAGTACTTGAAGACAGTTCTTTTTTTTGTTTGGGTTCTTCACTCTAAAATTGTTGATTTTTATGCTTGAGTCGTTACTTCTCCAAAAGATGTCGAGAAATCCCTCCATCACAGATTGGTCTGCCCATTTTGCCACTTCCGTATGTCCCAAACACAGCCTTCTGATTTCCTTATTTGGTGTGGGTCCATCAATAAAAATATAAAATAGTCTTCTTCTTTCCTTATTTGATATGGGTCCACGAATAAGAAACTATTAACCCTTCCCTCCCTTTTAGTTTTTGTTCTTCTTTTCTCTCTCCTATCGACCCGCCCACTCGCTCAACATTTCTCTCTGCCCCCTCCCGCACAGCTTAAAAAGAATGAACAACTTTCACCAGCTTAGTCTCTTTTCATACTTCACATACCCTTACCCCACCTTAAGAACTCTGCTAAAATCGTGTGCTCAAAAGAAGTGGGGAGACTATTTTGGACGGGGGACTAGGGAGTAGTAAGAACTATCGGGTTCCTCTCCTGATTATTCAGCTTGTGTCAATACATCAGTATAATGTCTCAATTGCAGTCTCACTTACTTTTCCAGTTTTACGACATTATAAAGTTCTGAATGCATCTTGCTTGTTCATACGCTTGCAGTCACGTTTTGACATCTTAAAAATTCATTCAAGAAGAATGAACTTAATGCGAGGAATCGATCTTAAGAAGATTGGAGATAAAATGAATGGTGCATCTGGTGCAGAACTTAAGGTTTGTTTCACTTCCCCTTTACTGCTTACAAAGTTGCTGTACTTTTATATAAACCCCTCTTGACTTTTCTTGCTTTAACAAGTGAAATGTCATGCCATCTTTTTTGAAGTTCTCTTCCGTGGAATGTGTTGCTCCAATTGGCCTTTTTCTTTTAATGATGTCGTTGTTTTTGGTATCTCTGTGTGGAGTCTGATGATTTTCCAGATACTTACAATGTCGTCTCTTTTAAAATGACAGTCGGTTTGTACCGAAGCAGGCATGTTTGCTCTGAGGGAGAGAAGAATTCATGTAACACAAGAAGACTTTGAAATGGCAGTGGCCAAGGTTATGAAGAAGGACACAGATAAAAACATGTCCCTACGAAAGCTGTGGAAGTAGAACAAAAAGGTCCTTGTGATTTACGGGGGATTGGTGAACTGGTAGTAGAATGAAACATACCCCACGTTGCATTTGGTATCCATTAATCCTAGCTGTTAAGTTCTTTTCCCTTTCCTTACTTTGTACCTCCTTTGTACTTGTAACTTTGTAAGGCACTACGTTGTATTTACCAACACGCTGAACTGTTACACTTACACCTAGGTGTATGTATGTAGTTCCAATATACACCCCGAATAAAAATTTACTGCTTCTTATATCCCAAAATTTATGTAGAAGGGGAGATCTCGGATTGGTCGTAAATCAACAAGCTAAATGTTATTTTTGGTTTAATACGTGCGAGTTTGTGGATTTGTGATTGACTCTTCATGAAAAGTTAATCATAAGACTTGACACAGCTACGGAACGAAAAAAGTAACCACTTCTTGTGTAAAATTGTAGAAGGATCTCGTTACGATCATAGAGTCCGAAGCAAAACTGGAAATTTTCATTTTGGAGATTGAAACCTAAAAATTATAAGTTTTTAGTCAGCAATTTGGAACTCAACCAGTTCCGAAGTGGTTATTGCAGCAGCTTGCAAGATCCAAGGTCGGACTTGAAGCTTTGACATACTAGAAATGTACATTAAGCCATCATATAATACAAGAATGCTATAATTATTGACTTCTTTCTTATGACATAACTGTTCTGTGGCAAAATATTTATATTTTCTCTGAATCAAGAAAATTCTCTATTCTATTTTTTTTTTTTTTTTTTTTTTTTTGCAGGAATTTTGGCAGAAATTTCTCTATTCTATTATTAGCTAACACTTGATGGTTTTGGTAAAATGTCAAGATTTTAATTTTAAAATTATTTATTTAGTAGTAAAACAAGATTAAATGATTAAAATTCTTTCCCTCAAAAAAAGTTGATTAAAGTTCTTATGAAATTTAATATCAATTGATAATAAACAAAATAAAGGGAAATTTATTTAAAAAACGTATTCAATAACAAAGTTAACCGGAGCGACATAATTATTTAAGAAAAATATTTTTACCACCTAAAAAACTAAAACTTGTATTTTACCACCTAAAAAAAATTAAAAATTATTTTTTACCACCTGGAAAATGAAAAAAATAGATGAAAATGTTATGTGAGGGGACACAATAACGGTAATGTTTATGATATGTTCTCTTCTTCCACGATTTTATATTTAACTCTCTTTTCTTCTCTAGCTTCCTTATTTTCCATGAATTAACATAATTTTTCACCACCATTAATTCACAAAATTGACAAAATTTAATGAAAGTAATGATAGAAGAGTGAAAGAGTTTTTAAAAAAAAATCACACCAAGAGTGAAAAAATTGGAGGTAAATTGAATTGGTAGCCACACAGAAAGGTTTCATCTACTTTTTCGTTTACAGGTGGTAAAAAACAAGTTTTAATTTATTTATTTTGGTGGTAAAATACTAGTTTTAGTTTTTTAGGTGGTAAAAAATAATTTTTCGATTTTTTAGGTGGTAAAAAATAATTTGTCCAATTATTTATTCTATTACTTTCGCATGCGTCACATCTATATATTGTACTAAAGCGCGATTTTTTTCCCTCCAAAACCTTACATGTTTTTTTTTTGTAATTTAATGCTCTTATAGATATTAAGTGCAACCACTCATTTATAGCCTCATAGGGGATAATATACTTCTATAAGGGTAGCCGCTTATCCTCTCTCTCCCTCTTTTCTCTCTTTTTAGGGTTTATAAAAATGAGGGTTTTCTAGGGTAGAAATAGCCAAATTTCTTCGGAAATTTGGTTATTTCCGCCCCTTCTCTTTCAATTATGTTGTGTTTTTGCGTTAGATCTTAATAAAATTACATAGTTTCAGTGTAGTAAGTACCCATATGGTGGGTTTGATTGTTTCAATGTAGAAAGTACCTGTTAGAATAATGCCTTGAATCGGTCATGCCCCTTACTGCAACGCCCCAGCACGGGGGTGCGGGGGCAACGCCCCCGAACTTTACGGTATCTGTTATTCTGGACTAGGGTTATTTGTTTTGGGCCTATTTTCTGGGCTTTTCCGCATCTGTCTAGAGAGTACTATATAAACTCTCTAGGTCATAACCTAGTAGTATTCTGTAATCTGTACTCCTCAAGATCAATAAAGCTTTCCTCCCCTCTGCATGTGGACGTAGCTAACACATTGTTAGTGAACCACGTTAAATTCTCTGCGTTCTTTATTACATTCTTTATTCTTTCTTTGCATCTGTTATAACAGTACCCCTATGATGAGTTTGTTTTTAGTTAAGTTTTGTGTGTTTAATTTAGTTCATGTTGTTTCTTTGGTAAAGATTTATGCGGGATCGAAGAATGTCAATCTTTCGACTACAATCAGACGAATCAAACAAAAATCATATTTGTCACGGCTACAACAGATCTATAGACCCCCTCGTCAATGAAGGCGGTAAATCACAGCGATATAAAAGAGGGTATACAGAATGTTTGATATACTGCGATCGTAGCTATGGTGAAAGAAAGTTTTTATTTGATTCGATTGTTATGTATTTGTTAGATTTAAATCTTTATGTAGATGTCGTATGACTTTTTATCAATGAATTAATTTGTTTATCAAAAAAAAAATACAACTCACTTTTTAGTTGTTGGCATTGAAAATTAACATTATTAACTAATGTCCACTTTAAAATTATCCATTGCTACTCATACTAATGTAACATTTGAATAAATTAATTGTTAATTTTTTTTAATGAAATCGTGCATTACACAGGTGTTAACTAATGCATATTTTTTATGAGGGAAGTTAACTAATGCATATAATAAGACTAGTATTCATTAGAGTAAAAGCGAATGTAAATCTTTTCCTCCATGAAGATTCATGTACTTTCAACCAATTTCTAGCGAAATATCTCATACTTTTTGAATTAAAAGACTAGTATCCATTTAAATTTGCTTTTACTCTAATGGATACTAGTCTTGTTAACTAATCTAATCTAATATAATATATATATATATATAAAGGAGGCATATTTGCTGAAATATTAGAGCGCCACCTAGGATTACTAATGGTTTCGACCAATGAAAAATAAGATTTCTAATTTATTTTTGAATTAAAAAAATCGATTGCCATGTAGATAATTAATTAGGTGCCACATAGATATTTTAATTAATTAATTACTAATATATACAACTCCATCTAAAATCAAACACTATAATAATTAAAAAAAAAATCTAAAATAAAATTCATTCAAAATCAAACACTAATCTAAAATAAAATAAATAAAATTCATTATCCAATATTAGAGCGCCATGTAGGGAATCTAATGGTTTCGGCCAATGAAAAATAAGATTTCAAAATTAATTTTGAATTAAAAAAGTCGAATGCCACGTAGATAAATAATTAAACACCACGTAGATAATTTAATTAATTAATTAATAATATTACGCATATACAATTTCATCCAAAAACAAACACTCTCATATTTTTTTTAAATCTAACACTACAAGAAATTGTACTATTAACGACGGGAAAACCCGTCGCTAAAGGCCAGTAATTGTTGATTAACGACGGGATTTTCCGTCGCAAACCCGTCATAAAAGGGGGTCGTCGTTAATGGAAAATCCCGTCGTTAATCCGTCGTAAAAAAACATTTGCGACGGTTGTTCTCTTCTTTGTTGGGTTGTTATCCCCGTCGCAAAAGCCTTTTTACGACAGGATTTTTACCCGTCGTTATTAGGTTATCATAAAAGATACAAATTCTTGTAGTGTAAAATGAAATTTAATGCAAAATCAAAAGAATTTAATCTAATACGAAAAATATAAAATTGGTATATACATAACAATTTAATAGAATCCGTGCATCGCACGGGCTAAAATCTAGTATATTTAATGTTTGACTAATTTACAATTACAAAATTTTACAATTAATCAGAATATATTAACATATATTCTTACAATTTCAACCAACCGTATCAGCTCTAGAGAATATCACAAATTCTTATTTACAATGGGTGTACAATAAATATTGTACACCGAAGTAAAAGTTAACACAAAATGCTTAAAAGTTAAGCTTATATATGTAAAAGTTATCTATTTTTAAGTAATAAATTTTTTCATTTTAGTAAAACTTATTTCTTCAATAATGTATAAAATCAATCATTTAACCTTTCAAAATATTTATCTATCAATTTTTTTTACTAATATAAAAGTTAATCAAAATTAGGTTAAAGTTATATAAAAAAAGGTTAAAGTTATCTTGGTGTATAATAAATTTATTGTATAATAAATTTATTGTACACCTTGTGCGCACAAGACCTATTGAGAGAATAATACTTGCCTTGAACTGCAAGTTACTGTCCGACAACAGAAAAAATAGGCAAGGTCTATTTTGATTAGGAATTGGATCCACATAACTTCAATCCAAACATATAAATACACCACACGGTAGTAATCATTAAATAACAATACATTATACATGAAAACAATACATATTCAGATCAATTAGTCAAGTTCTATTTTGATTAGGAATTGGACCCACACAACTTCAATTCCAACATATAAATACGTTAATCATCAAATTACAATACAAGAAAATAATACTTCACTCTAGATCAATTAGAGAATTAAAGAAGATGGAGAGCAACAACAACAACAACAACAACAACAACAACACAATTGATAATGTTCAACGCCAACTAGCATCAAACTCTGCAACGAAGAATGGATGTGGTTTCTTTGGTAAACCGGCAACTCAAGAGTTGTTCGGTAGAGCTATTGAGACGAAAGTGAAGCAATATAACGGTACAGTTAGTCCGTTTTGGGAGGCAATATTTCGTGAAAATAGTGCAAAAAAAAGCACGTACGTACTATTTCTAAAGTCAATATAGATCATGAAACTACTAAAAACCGGTGTGATTCCTGCAAGAAACGGATCAAGTTGATTGGATTCAAGTGCAAGTGCGACGGAATCTATTGTGGGTCCCACCGCTACCCGGAAGTGCATTCTTGTAAGTTCGATCATAAGGAGGTTGGACGTCATGCACTTTCCAAAACGTTGTACGCATCTGCTTGTAAGGCTGCCAAGATTAATTACATGTAAAATTATTGCAACTTTTTTTATTCAAAGATATTAGATATATACAACATATTTGTACAGTATTATTGGTTAATTTGGTTCTTTTTATGATCAATGATACTTGTTTTTGGTTATATTCGTTAAGTTTTTTTACACTACAAAAAGTTATATCTTTAATGACAATCCAATTACAACATATTTGTACAGTATTCTTCGTTAATTTGGTTCTTTTTATGATCAATATAATGATACTTGTTCTTGGTTAAAGTCGTTAAGTTTTTTTTGTTTGTTGTAATTTGCTTTCTGATGATTTGAACTTTAAAAGATTGATTCAATAATATATCACTTGATCTTGCTTTAGTTGTCGAATACTCAAATGTTCTCTCAATCAGTCTCTTCCTCTAGAATTCTCTAGAAACAATATACAACGAGACTACACCTGTCAAACGGGTAGGTTCGATCGGGTAGCTTTAAGCGGTTGAGTACGGATAGCGGTAAACTAGTGCATATAATAAGACTAGTATCCATTAGAGTAAAAGCGAATTTAAATCTTTTCCTCCATGAAGATTTATGTACTTTCAATTAATTTCTAGCGAAATATCCCATACTTTTTGAATTAAAAAAGTACCTTCTCCCTGCTTCTCAAGTCTTTCCTTTTTAAAACTTTTCCATCACTAATAAAAAAGAGAAAATCGACTATAAAGGTTGATCAAGACAATTAATGAGAAATTAAGGTCGGCTTGAAATAATATAAATGTGATATATCCTCGTTCAATTTCTCATGTGTTCCTTCCATTGTACTCCCTCTATTCCTTTTTGTTGTACCCATAAGGAATGTTGGGGGTATTTTAAGAAAACTGAATCTTGGGTTGTATTGGGATATGGGTAATGATTGGGTGTAAGAATAATGATTGTGTGTAAGAAAAAGAATAAAGTAAAGAGAGAGAAAGTATTAAATTAATTGGGGAAAAAGTAGATATTTATTAAAGTAAACAATAAATTGAGTTACAATTTCTGTCACTTGGGCTGGGGGACCCAAATGAAAAATTATGGACCAATCACAGTACAATGAGTCACGTATTTTTGGGTGGAAATTTTGCCCAAAATTCTGACTCCCATTTTTCCCTCCAAAAATCCCACCAAATTTTCAGAAACATTTACACATTCACTTTGTTTTTCCCTCCAAAATTTTGAGGGGTTGAAAAACTGATATGCCTTTATAAATAGGCTGACTTTCCCCACAAAACACCAAAATTCTGATCCAACTCAAGTTCAATAAATACAAACACACACCAAAATTTATTCCTCAACTCAGCATTAAATAGCTAAAAAACAGGGGACATAATGGCTTCAGATCAAGAGGAAGATGATTTCCTCGGTTTTTCTGATGATGAAGGCGACGGCATTAACTCCGATTCTGACTCGGAGGAAGGTGATGATGCTGCTGACTTGGTACAAGCTTCTCAAAATACTGCTGCTGAATTTGGGGACATTGGGTTTAATGAAGATGTACCAAACAGCACTGAATATGTACAGCAAGTACCAGAAGTAGAAGGGGAAGGGCAGCAGCAAACTACCAACTTTCAAGAGGTACCATTTCTTTTTGATTTGAACTTTCCACCACCATCAGAAAATGCATCACCTCATCATCATCAAACAGCAACACACACAACAGATCATCACAAGCCAAGGACTCCAAGAATAAATAATGAATTGAGGCTAGAAATATTGGTGTTCCTGCTCAATAGAAAGATTCCAGATTCAGAAACTTTGTTGTATGGGGCAATAAGGGATGCAGTCATAGAATATGATTACACCAGAAAAACCATAGGCAAAATATGGGACAAAGCAAAGAAACAGAAGGCAGCAATGAATTCATATATTGTGCAAAGCCAATATCACAGATGTGGAAGGAAAAAGGTTCAAGTCTCCTATGACTCAATTGCAAAAATAGGCATGGGGGACAGAACATGCATCATAGATCTTGCAAGAATGCTGAATTTGGGACCAACAACAGTATGGAGGCTCATCAAGAGGAAAATTATAAAGCCACACTCAAGTCCCTTGCATCCAGGCATTTCAGAAGCATGCAAAATGGCAAGGATAAGGTGGGTAATCAGACTGATAATGGACTACACTATACCACAAGAACCAACATATTACAGCATGTATGACTTCATTCATATTGATGAGAAGTGGTTTTATTTGACTCAAAAAAACCAGAGAGTTTATCTTGCAAACAATGAACCCTATCCACACAGAAGTGCAAGTTCAAGAACCAAGATACCAAAATTCATGTTCATGGCAGCAGTAGCCAGACCAAGGTGGGGTGAAAATGGGGAATGTGAATTTGATGGTAAAATAGGCATATTTCCATTCACAAATGCAATTGCAGCCAAGAGGACATCAAAAAACAGACTCAAGGGGACCATTGAAACAAAGCCAGTGAAGTCTGTAAATCAAATAGAGACAAGGGCAATGATGATCAACAACCTACTTCCAGCAATCAAGGCCAAGTGGCCACCACATGAAGGGGAAAAGGTCATCTATATCATTCAAGATAATGCAAAGGCACATATATTGCAAAGTGATCCTGAATGGCAACTACACTACAAACAAGATGGGTTCACTTTTGTGTTGACTCAACAGCCAGCAAACAGTCCAGATTGCAACATCTTGGACTTGGGATTTTTCAGGTCAATACAATCACTTATGCACAAGAAAATGCCTAAAACTGTGGAGGACTTAAGTGGAGCAGTGTATGATTCTTTTAATGAGTTGCATCCTAAGACATTGTCTAATGTGTGGATGACATTGCAGTTTGTTTCTAATGAGATTCTAAAACACAAAGGCAACAATGATTACCAACTTCCACACAACAAGAAGAAGATTTTAGAAGATGAAGGCAGACTGCCAGAGCAAGTCAAAGCACCTATATGGGCAGTTAATGAATGCATGCAACTCTATGATGAATGGAAAGCAAACCAGTGAAGCAAAGTGAAAACAATTAGATAACTTTTTGTGTTTTGGGGACATGTTTTTAAATTGACAAGTAAAACCAATGTGTCACTTTTGTAAGCTTAAATGCAAGCATAACATGTAGGCAAAACATTTTGTAAGCATATCTTTTGGAAGCATCAATGAATGAATCTCATGTTTAAGTTTAGTAAAGTTTTTTTTCTTCATTCTTATTCACATCAATATAGAGTAATCAAGGCAAGGCAATAAACAAGGCAGCATTGGCAGAAAAAGTACAAGGCACAAGAGGTAAGGCAGCATTGGCAACACTATAAACAAGGCAGCATTGGGTTCTTAAGAACAAGGCAGCATTTGCAATATCACAACTCTAAACACATCGGCTTCAAAATGGAAATAAATAATAATATCACATCATTTTCAGATGAAAATTATTCCCATTTTGAAACCGATGCGTCAAAAGATGTAATTTTGACAAAAACAATCAATTCATCATTGATAACACATGGAATATGCCTCACATAAACAAAGAATCATAAATATCTCAGAATGTCCCCAAAAATAATTGAATCAAACCCTTTCCAATTAAACTTAGCTCCTGAAAAACATCATGGATGCTAATGGTGCATGAGTTTGATTGAAAAACAAAGGGTTTGACACTCATAAAATGAAGACTCATCACAGATCACAAGGCATAAGTACAAAACTTTATCACATCACATCTCTAAACACATCGGCATCCAAATGGAAAGAATGCATATCACATCATTTTCAGATGGAAATTCTTCCCAATTGGATGCCGATGTGCCAAAAGATGTAATGGACAAGGAAACAAGAACAAAGCAGCAAAAACAAGGAAGCAATGAACAAGGCAACATCATTGAATCTCAGTTAAGTTGTTTTACATCATTGACAGATTTGTTTCTAAATGATTTACAACCTCACCACCAATTCACCAAAGGGGATACTAGATCAATCAATGATGTGACATGATCTGTATTCCCTTTGGTAATTGGTGGTGAAGGACATGTTTAGAATCAAATATCTCAGGTTATCAACACATACATCACAGAATATCAACACTAACATCATTGAATATCAGAAACACATTATACATGTTTTGCAAGACATGAATTGCCTCTCCTGTCTAACCTGACATAAGATCTCAGAATGTCCCCAAGCATCATTGACACAAACCCTATCCCCTAACACTTAGCTCCAGAAGAGCATCAATGATGCTAATGGTGCACAAGTGTTATTGGAACATTGGGTTTGAGTCTCAGCAAATGAAAGACTCATCACAGATCAAGCATAACAATAACAATCAACAATGCATCAGATCACCATGAACTGATCAAAACATAGGGTTTGAACCTCATCAAATGAAAGACTCATCACAGACCTCCACTGATTCATGGGACATGAAGCATTAAACAGATCATTAAAATGTAGGGTTTCATTTCTCAGACATATTGACACACATCATTGATCAAGTAGTTTCAATACTATCATATCTTTAACATGCTTCTGCCGAACGGAATGATTGATATTCACATTCCATTGTGTGAAATGACATTCACTCCGTTCGACAAAAGAAGTTAAAGGACAATTATCAAAACAAAGATCTCAGAATATCAACAATCACATCATTGAAGATCACAAACCTCCTAATATTGATCTCAGAATGTCCCCAAGCATCATTAAAACAACTCCAAACCACAAACACTTAGCGCCCGAGAAATATCATTACTGATACTAATGGCAGCACGAGCATTTGTGGTTAGTTGGACTTGTTCCTCAGCAAAAAAAAGACTCATCATCGATCACAATAAATAAAGGGACATTATTGTATCCTAAAGGGACATGCTTGGACATTAAGCATTCAACACCAGGCCACACTGAGAGGACTGAAATAACTCAAACCCTATCCCCAAATTATATTCATTTCATGCCTTTACTAATCCAAAACATAGTTATACTGATCAAATCTCATACTCACCAAAGCATCATATTTATCATACACAAAACATACCATAAAACAGGGTACATTAAGCCATCAAATCATGTTCATCACACAGACAACATTCCACAAAATTTCATAACCATATGGAAACACCATCATCCAATCATCATTATCAATATCAATATCATAACATCATTATCTAACATCAACATCCATACAACTAATCACAACATCATCATCCAAACAACAACACCCCTGGCCAACAACAGATCACAGTTGTTGGCATCCACCTTATGACTCCACAGCTAGCCAGCATTCAATAAAATGAAAAAAGGGAGAAAGGAGACAGACTTATCTAAGCATCATCAGACGCTGAAGCCGATTTTTTCCCCTTTTCTCCTTTCTTTGAGGAGGGATAACCAGATGAAAGTTGTCCTGGAGACCCAACAGCATCACCATTCTCATTTTCACACTCTCCAACATACACCAGATCAAATGAATCAGACCCACTTGGTTCCTTGCAATCAATAGGGGACAAACAACATGATTAGTGCCATCATAAAATAACAGGGGACCATGAATTAAAATCAGATTTAATCAAACAACTCAAAATAAAGTTCCAAATAATTTCAGATAACCATGGTTACCACATGCAATGAGATAAATGAGAGCAAATCACACAATAATTCCATTAAAATCCAACTAATTTTCCGAATACATCCAGATCCCATTTTTACCCAAAAACTGTGAAATAATATCCCAAATACATCCAGATCCCATTTTTAACCACATGCAATGGGAAAACAGATCAACAAAACACATGAATATTCCGATTTTCTTCAAATAATTTCCAAATAGCTCCAAATAAAATCAGAACTCAATTTTAACAACATGCAATGAAAAAACAGAGCACAAAATACAATCAGAACTCAATTTTAACAACATGCAATGAGAAAACAGAGCAAAGAATAACATAAAAAGCCCGAATGAATCCAACAGATCTCCAAAAAATTCCCAAAAATTTCGAAATAATACCAGGTCTGCATTTTTAACACATGCAATGGAAAATCAGACCAACTTATCCAAAAAATAATCCGAGTTTAATGAACAATACTCCAAATAAATCCAACATTTATCAAATCCCACTTTTTTAGACATGCAAACAATCATCAAACCATTTTAATAAAACCGACATCAATAACCCTAAATAAATCGCAAAAAATCAAAAGTAATACCTCATCGGAATCTCCTTCACCGAAAAAACGCAGATCTGAGGGAGTGGGTTTCCGATCGTCATATTTTGACTCAACCTCCTCTCCTGGCTCCACTTCCCTCTTCCGAAACCATTCTTCCAAATAGTTTCGAGTACTCGTATTTTCTTTTTGGGCCAAATACAGATTGTTTTTATATTCGGCGGAGTAGGAATGCTCGTTATTGGGACAGTTGCACTTGGATCCCCAACCACAGTTGGAATCGGGGATTCTTTGACCAGAAGTTCCCACCCCAGAATCACCTCGAGTTCTAGACAAAGAAGAACCCATAAAGAACCAGAAAAACAGAGATCAGCGACGATTAGGGACCAAAAAGGGGACAAAAATAGAGGGGATCTGATCGGAAAATGAATCCGAGTAATTTTTATGAAAGTTTTTCGGCGAAAACGTTTCAGATTTGTGAGATTTGGAGAGGAAAACTCAGATGAGAGGCGGAAAACCTAGGGTTTTCTCAAGAACAGGGGAGGGATTTAGAGAGAGAGAGAGAGTGAAATAAGAGAGAGAGAGAGATCCGAAGAGGTGAGAGAGAGAAATCAGAATGAGAGGTGAGAGAGGGATATGAGATAGGGACGGGTTATAAAGGGAGGGGGGGTGGTGTTAGGTTAATTAATTAAATAAGGTGGGTGGGGTAAAAGTGGGTGGGAAAGGGTAGAATCTTAGGGTATTTTTGGTAAATAGTGGGGAATCTTAGGGTAAATTGGTAAAAAAACTATGGCCAAAAATAGTAAAGATTCAGTAGGGGAACAACAAAAAGAAACGCCAAAAAAGGAAATGGGAACAACAAAAAGGAATGGAGGGAGTACTATTTATTCTCCTTTTCTATGAAATTAAATCCTTGTTAATAATCCCTAAAGTCAAACCTAAAAAACAAATGTATTATAAGATTTTCACCATGAATTTTTTGTTACTACAATCTGCCGAAGGAAAGGAAAGAGTTACGGAGTATATACTTTTTTGTTATTGTTGTAATCCAAGTTTTGTAGAATACAAACATTGCGTAAAACCGTTTACGTTTTATTTACCCCTCAGGCCATAGGCTACGTCATATAGTCACCACTAGAGTTGTGAATGAGTTGGGTAGGGTCAGGTCGACCCATTTATAAACGGGTTGAAATCTCAACCCGTTTTTAAATAGGTCGACCTGAATTCGACGCGACCTATTTATTAAAACTGGTTGAGATTATCAACCCAATATGACCTGATTATAAACGAATTGTCCTAAAGTTGACCCATTTAAGTTTTTATTTTTTGTTCTGTTTAAGTGTAAATTGACTTGAATCTAATATATATATATAAAGGAGGCATGTTTGCTGAATTATTAGAGCGCCACATAGGATTACTAATGGTTTCGGCCAATGAAAAATAAGATTCTTAATTTATTTTTGAATAAAAAAAATCGTTTGCCACGTAGATAATTAATTAGGTGCCACGTAGATATTTTAATTAAAGGATTACTAATATATACGTACAACTCCATCTAAAATCAAACACTATAATAAATAAAAAATAAATCTAAAATAAAATTCATCCAATATCAAATACTAATCTAAAATAAAATAAATAAATTTCAATTTAAAATCAAACATTAATCCAATAGGCATATTTGCTGAATTATTAGAGCGCCACGTAGGATTATTAATGGTTTCGGCCAATGAAAAATAAGATTTCTAATTTATTTTTGAATTAAAAAAATCGATTGCCACGTAGAAAATTAATAAGGTGCCACTAGATATTTTAATGAATTAATTACTAATATATACAACTCCATCTAAAATCAAACACTCTGATAATTAAAATATAAATCTAAAATAAAATTCATCCAAAATCAAACACTAATCTAAAATAAAATAAATAAAATTCAATTTAAAATCAAACATTAATCCAATATTAGAGCGCCACGTAGGAAATCTAATGGTTTTGGCCAATGAAAAATAAGATTTCAAATTTAATTTTGAATTAAAAAAGTCGAGTGCCACGTAGATAAATAATTAAGTGTCACGTAATGCGCGCATATACAATTTCATCCAAAAACAAACACTCTCATAATTATTAAAAAAAATCTAAAATGACATTCAATGCAAAATCAAAAACTAATTAATCTAACTTAATACAAAGAATATAAAATTGGTACATACATAGGAGTTTTATTCAAACATAAAAATTTAATAGAATCCGTGCATCGCACGGGCTAAAATCTAGTTTATAACTAAATAAATCATTTTTTTAAGGCAAATCAAAAAACTAATACTCCAATATGTATTGAGAGAGAAAAATAAGTATTGGCGGTTGTTAAACGTTAGTTTAAGTATTTCATATTTATAATTGTAAACAACTAAAAAATCCAAAACAATTTTTAGCGGGTTGACCTGACCCAATTAGTTATATAGGTTGGGCGGGTTGCTTTCGGGTTGAAAATTTCAACCTTAACTACCCCATTTAATTATACGGTTGAGTTGACCCATTTAAATAAATTGTTGAAAATCTTGACCCAACCCTATTGTTGGGTTGAGTTCGAATTGGATTGGTGGGTTGGGTTAGCTTTTGCTAGCTTTGAATACCATCTCTTACCTTCACTTTGTCAATTTTCATTTAGGTGAAAACCTGCAACACTATGATTTTTACACTTGACAACACACTATTTCAACCACCAATTAGTTTATGGTCCTGGACGATGGCCCTGGTCATTGCATTGAAAACCATGATTATGCCATTATATGAAAAACTCATGATTGAATCCTACAATTATTTGATTGTTGTTATCATACTATTGTATTTTGTTTGGAAATTTTTTGAGGTAAATGGTCCATCTAAAACTTATTTGAACTAACTTTTTGTTGAATTTATCTGAACTCAACTTTGTCGAATAAGTCCAGATATGTAAAATATATACTCCGTATTTTTTTTTTTTTACGAAAAAAAGATAAGTTATTTTACTTTTTTTAGGGGAATTAAGTAAAAATAATAAAAATAATTAAAGAAATGAATGTTCTCTCTCATCAGACTCCAAATCGCATAGTCGCATCTGCTCTGTATCTCCTTCCCCTTCCTCCCGCCTCCTCCTCCTCCTCCTCCTCTTAAAACCCTCCGACAAAACCACCATCTTCTACTTGTACCACCACCACTAGTCGGAGGCGCCTCTACCAACTACCTCTCCTCCGCTGCTGCTATTACCGGTATTATCTAATTTCTATCAATATTTTTTGGATTTCCTGTTGATTTTATTTGTAATTTTACTGATTCAAAAATTGTAATTTTCTGATATGATGGTCTCAAATTGATAAATATATCCTGTTGGATTTCCTGTTAGCTTTGTTTTGGTTCTGTTTTATGTCTAATTAGTTTATACGCAGTTCAAAATTTTAGTTGAAATTGGTATCATCGTTTCGATATGATTCTCATAAGATTGATTAGGATTACTGGACTAGGGACGGGCCTGATCATACTGTAGTTGCATCACTGCTACTTAAC
The DNA here is from genome assembly GCF_020520425.1 of Spinacia oleracea. Lineage (NCBI taxonomy): Eukaryota > Viridiplantae > Streptophyta > Magnoliopsida > Caryophyllales > Amaranthaceae > Spinacia > Spinacia oleracea. The sequence goes on from NC_079488.1 coordinate 77,306,550, forward strand.
TTGCCAGTATACGATTGGGCATGGGAACATAGTTCTGTAAATTAGGCCAAAATGTATTACTTTCATGTAATTAATTCGCCTTTTTCCGTTTGCTGGAATTTGTCAAATTAAGTAACATTCGTTTGCATTGCTACTTATTCATTCTTGAGTCTTGAGAGAAATTGCTACCCTTTTTAGTTCAAATGTATAAAATGGACTTTAGGACTAGAATTATTCTATTTGAGTTTTTGATTTTTGACATGGAAATGCCCTTTTGTTCTTTTAACAGTAAAGAGATGACGACATTAACAGCAAACGGTTCTTCATGGCAACCACAAGAGCAAGGGATCAAGGAGATTTGCGGATTATTAGAGCAGCAAATATCACCTGTTTCAACTTCTGATAAAACTCAGATTTGGCAGCAGCTGCAACATTACTCTCAGTTTCCCGATTTCAATAACTACCTTTCGTTCATTTTGTCTCATGCTGAAGTATATTTCATCATTGTCAATTTTTGTTCTTTCAATTGACTTTTGCTAATTGATATTTCTGATCGATTTCATGCCTGCTTATTTAGTAGTATTGAATTGATTATGGTGTGGGCAATATGATGTTCACTTGCGGATTTCATATGTTGTTATTTGTGGATGACCACTGAAGTATGCTGAGTTATAATTGATCAAGATGTTGCCTTTGCCTGATGCATAAGATGGTCTTGATACTAGTAAAATGTTTAATTAACCTTCTTTTTGAAGGTAATGCATGAAAATTTCCCCCCAAAATTTTGGAGATTGTGAAGCAAATTTTTTTATTTTTATATTCTACTTCTGAGTTGAACCTATTTAGGGAAGATTTGTGGTAGCAGTCGGCTAGCTGTCTGTCTAGGCTAGGTATCTTCTGGGAGCTCCATATATGGATTATAGATGCTAAGTTGTCATTAGAGGTTTCTTTCAATGTGATAGGATTTGTTTTAACTGACAGTGCTGATTTTCTCTTTCTCAAGCTAAGCCGTTGTTTAACTTATGCTTGGGATTGTTGAATAAAATCTGATGAGTTAACGTGTGTTTATTTTTGTTTTATTAAACATATGAGTTGCATCTCAAATGTGGAATAGAAGACAGAAGATATGGTAAATATTGAGTTTTAACATAATTGGAATTGGTTAAATATAATGCTTTGCTTTAGTAAGTGTTTGAGTAGTTGTTGAATAAATTATTTTGAGGAGTTGCTGAGGACCATGAAATCTTGTTTGGAATTTTTTGAATTCAATGTATTTTTATTGGCCTCACTTGTAGTTTCATTTCCAATTACTCAGACCCTCTTGTACGATGCAATCCTCCTAAGTTTCAAAAAATAAAATAAAATGTTGTGCAGACTGCTAGAGAAGTAAGAGCCATATTCTTTACTAACTGAAAAAAGAAAGTTCTTCAGATTATTCTGTTTGAGATAAAGATAGTAGGTAAAAATGTTGAAAGCTCTGTAAGTTAAAGGGTAGAACGCAAGTAAGCACAGGATAGTCTTTTAACTCCTTATGACCTCTCTATGATCTGCCAGAGGGTGCTGTTCAATCCTGTAGCATGGTTATAGACATTGTTAGATTAGTTTCTTGTTGTATCAATATTCGAGGACTTGGTGCCGTTATTCTGTACTATCCTCTTCTATTGAGTAAAGAGTCTACAAGTCTCTTTTGTGGAGACAATCTTCACTGCACACGGCACACCTTATGAATGTTGCTGCTGCTGCTATGTTGTGGACATTTAGGCCAGACAGAGAATTTTTGCTCTATTATTTGCTTCCAAATCCTTATGTTTTGAAGGATTGGTGAACCTTCCCCCTAACATTGCTTCCTTTCTCCTTGCAGATAAAACCTGTTGAAGTTCGTCAAGCTGCTGGCTTACTTCTGAAAAATAATCTTAGAACTGCTTTCAAAACTATGGCCCCAGCTAATCAGCAATATATGAAATCAGAGCTGCTGCCTTGTCTTGGATCACCTGATAGGCACATCCGTACAACTGCTGGGACCATAATTAGCGTTATTGTGCAGCTTGTGGGAGTTATTGGTTGGCCTGAGCTGTTGCAGGCTCTCTTAACTTATTTAGACAGTACTGATCTCAATCAGGTCGAAGGAGCTATGGATGCTTTATCAAAGGTATGGGTATCCACTGGTTGATATACAACAGTTAATCAAATACTTACGACAAACAGTAGTTCTTTTCTTGATCATTGCCAATCTTCTTTTGATGACCATCAAAAACTATTTCAATAGTTGATAATGAATTCTACTCACACAAAAAGGGATTCTCGATTATGAATTTAATTTTGATGCCCAGGATGAAACCGACAGCTATGTATTCTGTATAGCTTCTTTCTATAAGCTTGCTTTATCATTTTTGTTTCCGATGCATGCCAACTTTTACAAGGATGTTACTGTAATTGATAGGCAACAGTGGCTCTGAATTTTCATTTTACTTCTGGGTGTGCAAAGTTAAAACATACATATGACATCTGTTTATGTGTGTATTGGGTAAGGTTGTTTTGTCCATTTTGTTTAGTATGCCAGCTTGTAGTTAGATATTGCTATGGCTGATATGCTGAAGACAGGCCCTCATTCTCTTATGCTACATCCATGATTTTCAACTTTAGGTTATGTGATGGGATTTTATATAGATGGTTTCTATCCGTTGACTTTTTAACTAAAATATTCTCCTATCAATTCAGTTGAATTTCACATATAGAGATAATCTTGTCTCATAAGCTGATTATAAATGTTGGAACCTCTTCTTTCTTTTAAAAAAAAGTATTGAAAGCTGTAACTCATAAAAAGGATTAATTATAATGATGCTTTAAATTTTAGTGCCACGATGACTTTGCCTATTGATGTAGCACTTGTAAGAAGCCATTTCCTAGGCTCATTGGCCATATTCATCATCCCTACAAAAGTGTAATTTAGCCATAAGGTTAAAATTTCATAGACCATCTGAACGTATATATTATGCTAGTCTTCTTTGTGTTTCTCAGTTACTTGAATTTGATTGGTAGATCCGTGGGTACGTGGGTCAGTTGTGAACGTAGCGCTTTAGTCATTCATGTTGTGAACGTAGCACTTTAGTCATTCATGTTGTGAACGTAGCACTTTAGTCATTCATGTTGTGAACGTAGCACTGCAGTCATTCATATTGTGAACGTGTGGTACACTGCCATACTCAGAGTATGTCAGTGACAATGTATATATAGTTATTTTCTCTTGTTACACATCATGAGCATGAAGGGGATGGGTAACTAAGAAGAGGTTTGAAGTTACTTTTCTTGTATTATAAATGATATTCAATTAGCCAACTAATTGCAACTCAACATTGTTGAGTACTTCATAATGATTTTATACATGTTGCACTTTAAGCCCTTATCACTCAAAAGTGCTCACCTTATTAGAAATATATCCGACTTGAAGTAAGTTGTGATTTGGCAGATTTGTGAAGATATACCTCAAGTGCTCGATTCGGAGGTTCCAGGAATGCCTGAACGCCCAATCAACATCTTCCTTCCAAAACTGTTCGAGGTATTTTTTGCTTGCTTTATTGCTTTATCCATTCCTTCATTATGCTAGAATCTTTGTGATTCATTATTGATATTAGCTTCTCTTACTTTATCCCTTTTCCCCATCACACGGAGCAGTTTTTTCGATCAACACATGCCATGCTGAGGAAGCTTGCATTGAGTTCAGTCAATCAGTACATTATGTTGATGCCCTCTGTAAGTCTCCTGAAAATTTCACATTGTAGATAGATGAACTTTCAAGGTTATCTTCTTTATGGGTTTCGGTTTCAGTTTCTGTATATGTCAATGGACCAATACCTCCACGGCTTGTTTCTTCTTGCTAATGACCCTGCTCCAGAGGTGCGGAAACTGGTAAGCTTTTCATGCATCATGTAATTAGTTTCCTTGCAGTCTTGCACATGATTTACTTATCTTGCAAATTTTCACCAGCCAAGTTACATAACTCACATGTTGGTTCATATGAACTATTAGTCGATGGAGTGCGATACCTTTTATTTTTTGATTGTAAGAGACATATTATTGTTTATGATAGATGTGTAACTTTTGTAAGAGTGTAATTTAATATTTTTTTTGATTGTGAGTGACATTCTTATTTATTGATTTTAAGAGACCTCTTATTTTTTTTTATTGTGAGAGACATTTTTATTGTGTGCGTGTGTGTTTGTGTCTCTTAGATGTTAAGTTTATGGATCTTGTGCCTGTTCTAATTTTTTTTGATGACTGAGCAGGTCTGTTCGGCTTTTGTTCAGCTTGTTGAAGTTAAGCCTTCGTTTCTTGAGGTTAGCATCTTGACTATGATGATTGACTTACTTGTTCACTGAAGAAGCTTGAGTTTATATTTTGTTCCTTATGGGATTTTAATACAGGAAAGTGGCATCTGTAGTTTAGATTGTTTTTACCCTCCCCCCCCCCCCCCCCCCCCACTCTCCGGATGGAACTATGTAGTCACAGTGGTTTATACAAAACTGCAGCCCCATTTGAGGAATCTCATAGAATACATGCTGCAAGTCAATAAGGATGGTGATGATGAAGTGGCGCTTGAAGCTTGTGAATTTTGGTAAGTAAGCCCATAGAGTATCAAACTGGATTCTCAGTAGTGGTATTATTTTTTGTTAAATTGATTGGAAAAAAAAAGAATGATAAGGAGTCTTAATAACAATCGTACTTTGCATAATCAAGCTTTGAGTGGCACTAAAGAAATACAAGGCACAATAATTTATCCCATATTCCCCCAACGGCCCCAAGCCTTTTCCCTATTCTAAATTTGCCTTCCCTTGTTCCCTCCAAACCTCTAGTAGGACTATATATGTGATGCATCTGAAGGCAAATAAAAGGCCAATGTACTTAAAAAAGAAGCAACTCCAAAGGTATGCAGCCCACCCCAAAGTTATGAAATCTGACTTTTGAACGGTAACCCTGTGTCAATAAATTGAATGCGAGTCACAAATTTTGGGTCAATCCTTTAATGTGGGGAGATCGGTTGGTGTCAATGCGCACTGTTTGTGGCTTCGAGCCTTGTACCTTCTTCTGTGCTGTTGTTTGCTTTTCTCTGAACATAGTTTTGTTTCTAAACTTCTCTGATCCTCTTCTCTCTCTCTCTCTCTCTCTCTTTTTCTTTTTCTTTTTTTGTTTGGCAGGGGGTGTCACATGGAAATTTTTTGAAGTCTTTTTGTCTTTTTACGCCTCTTCTTTCTGATTTCCTTGGAAATTCATGTCACACCTCTCTCTCTAAGGATAATTATGTTGGAATTGTTAAAAAACCGCTCAAGGTTTTGTGGCTTCGGTTTTTCTTTTGAAAAGAAAATTGTTTATGTTTTAGTGGGAAAAAATGCCATTCAATAAATCAATAAATTCCTTGTCTCCTTTTATTCTAAAATGCCATTCATGTTGTTCGTATACCTGCTCCACAGATAGCACTGAGTAAAGGCCTCATTGAGCTTTTGTCGACAATGCTTATCCAGAAGTAATGTTTTTTTTTTGACACAATCCAGAAGAATATGTCAAAGCATTGGTTTTCTCAATTTCTTTAAAATTTCATTTTTATTTGAAATAATCACAGGCAACTGTTTCTATTTTTTTTATGTTATCTCTTGTCATAGTCTCTCATTATATGTTACACTTAAAAAAAATACAGTACCATGAACAGAATAAAGCAACAGGTTTCTACATTACCTTTTGAGGAGGATAAGTGAGGAAGATAATCTGATTTTCAAAATTTGTAGACTAATACGATCCTTTTCATTCACTCATTCAGCTAAGTTGGAAATAGTAGGACAAGGTATACAGTCATGTTCATATTGGTAGAATACCTGGTTTACGATGTTCAAGGGTTTCAACCTTATTAGATATTATATGATATGATGCCTGAAAGAGAACTGAAAAGGCAAGGCAGAGGTTTGTTGAAGTGTTCAGCTGTTCACAAAAGAAGTTTCTTTGATTTGGTATTTGTCATGAGAGATGCTGATCGTGTCATATGTTTCTATGAAAGGTTTTTTCATATTTTTAATTTGTTTGTTTCTCTTCCGCACACTGGTTCCTTCCTTTGCGCAACTTTAACTAAACTTAAAAAATTCCTGCTAAGGCTTGCACATTTATTTAATTTTTTTCTAGTAGAATTGTATGCTATATGCACCACATGTGGGAGTTTAAAAGAATTTATATGGATTTTTGTGGATGTTAAACATCAGACTTGTTCACTTATAAAATTTAGTGTTAGGATTGAGCTCTTTGAATTTTTATTTTGGAAAGTTGGAAGTGCTTTGATGTTTTTCAATTGGGTATTTCTTATTGCCAAACAAAAAAGAGAAATGGGTATTGCTGATGGAGTTTTTTAAAATAGAAATCTCTAAAAAGAATTATAATGTTTTATTTTATTGGCTTCATTAAGTAATAATGTAATATAGTCTGGTTTCCTGTAATTTTGTACTACCTCCGTTTTTTTTGCTCTACTCGCTTTCCGTTTATGGTTTTTTTTTTTGTTCTACTCTTTTTACTTTATTGCATTTTTGGCATACTCTCTTTAGTCTTTACCATCTTACGATTCTTACCCCACAATATTACACCTTTCTGCACTCCCTCTCTTACTTTTTATTACACTCTCTCACTTTTTTCTTACACAAACCTTTTTACACTTTTATCTTATACCCACTCACCTTTTCCACGTATTTCTTAAACTTTGAATCTACAGTGAGTATAACAAAAAAATGGAGGTAGTATTTGTTCTGCATGTGCTTTGCTGTATCTCTTTCTTGAAGAAACAATAATCTTAGGTTGGAAATATATTTTTATGTGCATTCATAACATAAGGGCTATCATTAATGGGTTGCAGGTCTGCTTATTGTGATGCACAATTGCCACCTGAGAATTTGAAGGAGTTTGTACCTCGGCTTATTCCTGTAAGACTTGTCTAAACTTCTTTATTTCTGAGGAATACTTTGCCAGCTTGCCTGCTGTAATGCAAGCACAGCCGCACAAATACACACATGTGAGATCTTGTTAGATTTATGGTTCCTACCGTTTTGCAGATTTGCATTTAAAGTTGCCTTCTCATTTGGCCATAAATTCAATTTATGTGAATATGCAAAGGGTTAAGATTCTAACAAGATCCCACATGATATTACTTCAATACTTTTGATGTGAGAATTTATGGTCAAAGTTTGACCACAGAATTTGAAGTGTAGCAAACAATAAAATTTTCCAGGGGGAGCGTGTGTGTAGTGTGCAAATGCATGTTTTGTTGGTCTAATTTAAAGCCAGTGTTTTTTAACTCTCCTCTCTTGTAAAGTTTGTTCTATCCTGCTTTTTTATGCTCTGATTATCTCCTAGTAAGGGGGCTACCTTAATCATTAATGGCTGTAAATTGTGGTAGATTTTGCTGTCAAATATGGCTTATGCCGATGACGACGAGACAATAACTGAAGCAGAGGTAAGTTTGTGTGCTGTTGTTTAAAAATGATGTATGAAATCTCTTTTATGTATGATTTTTATAATCTGCGATTTTTGATCATATGGTTGCAGGAGGATGAGTCTGTACCTGACCGCGATCAGGTAATAGTAGTCTAAATTACTTCTTCTTGATCTTCTTTATCTATCATCTTTGATGGTCAGAACAATGTTGAAATGTGGTGTCACAGGATTTGAAGCCTCGGTTTCATTCATCACGTCTTCATGGCTCAGACGAGTTGGAGGAAGATGTATGTCTTTTGAATCTGTTACATTAAATTCTGATTGACGTTATTGATGTCTCTAAATTTGATTGTTTTTGACAGTTCAAATTCCATTTTGCTAGAGGTAGCACATTGCTTAACTTTTTTCATCCTGACTTTGATGTTCTATAGGATGATGTTGTCAATGTATGGAACCTACGAAAATGTAGTGCAGCTGCTATGGATATTCTCTCCAATGTGTTTGGGGATGAGATTCTTCCTACACTAATGCCTTTAATTCAGGTATCGTTCGATCCTTGTGATGAAACAACCCATCATTATCCTGTAGGTTCTCGCTCTCTGTATTTTTTTCGACATTTGTATTCAGTTTCCTCGACGAGGGGGTAGTTACGGATTTCTTTAGAGAGACCTGTAACTAGTAGCTGGGATAGAAAATCATTTTATTTCGAATGGGATCTATGAAAAATTTGAAGTTGATAAGTTCTTCAAGGTATATGCTGATTGAATTCTTTGTGGTATTCATTTTACCCTGAAGTTTTTGTTCCTTGTGGAATTTGTGACTTGTGACACTGTTATGAGTCACAAATTTTGATAAAAGTTTTTTTTAGGACAATGGGAGTATTGAATTTAAGGTAAGCCTAATTCACTTAGGTTTTCTCGAATTATCATTAGAAGTCGGTGAAATCACTGTTTCCCATTTGGATACATGCTGTAAAACTCCATTTCAGAAATATCTGTTGGATTTCTGTTTTCATATTTTTTGTGCCTCTAATCACCTTTGTATCTTAATAACTGATTGGGCAAGAGTCTCATTGCTTTGTCTGAATAATAACTGAGAAATCTCAGCTGTTGAATGTGAATTCTGCCCAGGTGCCTGTTTCAAGACTTTCAACAGTTCCAATGTTTATCGAACAAATGTATACTTCATTTTGCATTATCCATTTTGTTGGAATGTTTTCTGTTAGTTCTTTGAGGTGTCTGGGAAGGTTGGGGTTGCTCTCCTAATTTAGAGGCTTCTAGGTAGTCCAGCCGGGACGAGGAGAGTTAAATATATTGGAAATGTGATATTTGCTGTTATTTAGTTAATTTGGCTTGAGAACAGCTGCTGGATGTTGATGATTCTTCCCCTTCGTGATGGATGGTTTTGCTGGTGTCTCTTTGGATTTGCAGACACTAATTTCACGATTACATGTGATCTGATATGCGATAGAACTTTATTGGTTAAACTTTGAGTTTGCAGTTTGATGATTTTGTTATAGGTTTACATATTGCCAACAGCAATTTGTTTTGCATTTCTCTGGGGAAAAAAAGTCTAAAACACCATCCCATAATATTATGCTTTTTAGTTTTTGGGGTTTTCTTTTTGAAGAACGCATATATAACGATAATAGCATAATATTACAATATACTTTTGTTTTGTATAGGCTAATCTCTCAGCTAGTGATGATCAGTCCTGGAAACAGAGGGAAGCTGCTGTTTTAGCCATCGGTGCTGTGGGAGAGGGCTGTATTAATGGTTTGTACCCTCATCTCTCAGAGGTAATTCCTTTTTCTGACCATGTTTCCAGATTGGTACATGTAGTTTGTGGATACTCCTGTACGTTTTTGAGTTTTGCGGTAAATTAGTAATGTATATTGCTTCTTTTAATTATCCTCATCGTATTGAAAGATGGAACCTTTTTCTTATGGATGGACAAACTATTATTCAGTATCCTGAATCCTGCCTGAGACCACTTTATGGGAGAACAGGATACTAGAATACCACATTGATTACAAGAGTGATAGGGATGTTTAGGTTGTGTATTTGGAAACCACCAAAATAACAAGGACATTCCCAACAAAGTAAGGGTTGTAATTAATTTCTCTATCAGATATTTTTTCTTTGTAGTAATATATGTTTTCTAGCATACAAGTTTTTTTATCCTAAGGGGATGTTCGGCATTGATTTGGTTTCCTGTTTTTCGTTTTGGTTTTAAAATATATAAAACAAAACTTGTTCGCCAAAACCGTTGAAATAAACTACTCCCGGGCAAATTTTACGAAACGAAAGCGGAAAAACCCAAACCACAAAAAGTGGTTTTGTATTTCTCGTTTTTAGAAACAGGCTTATGACTGTCTGGCTGTATGCCATATACGAATGTCACTCATCCCTACAAAAGGTTTGTCGTGGTGTTCGTCGTTGCCGGAATGTGATGTCATCACCGCCTCCCTGAATTCTGCATAATCAGCGACGTCTTAGACACTCATCGCTGTCGGCCGATACTACAGTTGCCGCAACCTACGCCTCTTGTCTTTATTTCTTTGCTACTCATCTTAGAATCCTCTTAGTTTTATCTTTCCCCCAAATGAAAGTTACAAGTCCAGTAAAATTAATGAATATAAATCTCTCCCACCCTATTGATTTTTCGAGAGTATAGAAACAACAAGATAGAGGAGGAGGGAGAAATAAGCTAGATAAAGGATCAAAGGGATTTTTTCTATAATTAACAGAAAATTAAAATGGGTATAATGCTTTACAGGTGGGTTTAATGGGTTTCTTTGGATGGCAGATGTCTTTCATCTACGACATACTAAAAAAAATTGATTCATCTAGCTTATAACTTTATACACGAACAATAAATAACATAATAAATTATTATTAATATTATATACGTAGTACAAAGTGATATACAGGCATAAGCAGTTCCGTAAAAAAAAACAATGGTTTCGTGGCAGTTTTGAGAAAAAAGGAAACAACAACTGAAATCAGTTTCCGTTTTTTAAAAAAACTGAAAACTAAAAACTTTAAATGATGCTGAACAAGCTCTAAATAATTTTCTTATTCTAAGAATAATCATACATTCATACGTTCCTCAAATTTCATGGTATCCATGCGATTTTCCAGCTTAACTTCTGTCTAGCCTTGCAAATCTTTAACAGTCATGAAGTAGCCATTGTACAAGATACTTTCTTTAGCTAGTTTCATACTTTCTTTTTTCATAAAAAGGTTAATGGTTTCTAGTGGAAGACACCTTTTAGGATTCGCCTTCTTTCCTTGCATTATACTTCCACTTCCCAAATCATCTGTTGTGAATGTTGGGTTTCTCTCATCAGTCATCACTCTTGAGGTTTATGTAGGAATCTGATTGCCACTGTTGTGGAATGTATTTAGTTAGAGAAGACTGCTAGAATTATCAGGAACCAAGCACTTCAGTATTCCTTTTGTTGTTGTGTGTTCTTTTTAAGTCTGTAATCTCGTGGGATTATCTTGCTCTGATTTTCTCACACACTTCCTGGAACGAGACAGAAAGGGGGGGGGGGGGAGTGTTGTGATTGGCAAGGTTTTTATTTATTTTTAATTTTTAGTATTCAATAAGTCAACAGATTGTCACCCTCAACCTCCTATATTAAGTGGTTGAATTTGCTGTGGTTTTCATGCATAGAACTGCACTCATCATGGCTTTGTTCAAATACGTTTACCTTTTAGTACTGCAGCTGTTCTCAATTTTTTATCCTTGCAAGTTGCAACCTAACATGCAGGACTACTACATTATTGCCTTCTCCCCCTTTATTTAACTTATCATGGGCTTTTTATCCTCTCTTTTTTCATTTGCAGATTGTTGGCTTTCTCATTCCTCTGTTGGATGATAAATTTCCTCTTATTCGGAGCATTTCTTGTTGGACGCTTTCTCGCTTTAGCAAATATGTTGTTCAGGTATGGTGTACACATGTGGATAGTATTGGAGACATTGGATTTTGGGATTCTGGTTCCTGACATGTATGCTATACAGTGTCTCTGAGTAATGAAATATATGACTGCGTCAAGTTGTTTGATACTGTTCACTTAACAATTTGACGGCTTGTCATTATTCAAATTGAAAAAACTTGGATAATTGACGTGAATGTGCACTGGGATTTTTCATGTTTAGTTTTCTTTGATATATGCGAGGGTATTCTCTCATCAGGAAGATGCTGAAGACAAGTTTTAGCTTGATTCTTTATGAAACCTGGTTTAGAGCTATTTGTAAATTTCTATCCTTGATAGCTAGATCGACTGCAGAACTGCACTTAGTAAAGTATGTTCGTTGATTGTTTAAACTCTTTATTGAATGTAGACTTTATTATAGCCCTTATCATTTCTGGTATTAAGGTGGAATTAGGATTTGGATTTGGATTTGGATATTGGTGTGTGACTGTGTGTGTGTGCAGACATGCTTTTTTTTTTCCTGGTTATAATGTGTAATTTTAGTCAATTGATTAATGAATTCATTTTCTAAAATAAACATTTGGAGAGTTTATTCTTGATTGTTTTAGCTTTGATGGTAAGAAAATGATGAAAAGCAGCCAGGTATTGGATGTAGTATGTTCATTTCCAACCAAAATATTATAAAGTGGTTTCCTAAAGACCCATAGGAAAATTTTCTCTGTACCAAAGGATGATACCCATTATTCTCTATACAATATTGACGTTTTACCTTGTCACTGAGTTGCATTTTCTTTTATCTCTATTCTTTAAGGGAATGCCCGTGGTCTTTGACTTTTTGGTGTCCCCCTGTTTTATACATATCATAACCTTACTAACGTGTTACGGAGTATACTTGTTTAAATGAAAAAAAGTTAATTAATCTAGGAAAATTTGTAAAAAATAATCCAACCTTTTATCGTTCTTCTAAAAACAGTTTCATCTTTGAGTAATTCTGGAATAATCCAAGCTTTGAGGTTTATCTTCTATAAACAGTATTTTTTACCTACAACCTTAACTGCAGGTCATTTTTTTTTAAAAAAAATGTTAAATATGCCACCTGTGGCTCTTTAATTGGTTTCATTATTTTTTAATTTATCTTAATTATTAACTTTTCTTTTGTCATCTCCCTCACCAAAAAAACACCGTATACTCTCCCTCCTCCCTCCTCCCCCCACCGCCATCTCCTCCTGCTCCTTTCCCATTCACTCTCTCCTCCTCCTCCTACTCCACAACCCCGCCACCTCCACCGCTAGTAGAACCGCTAGTAGATGCTCTGCTTGCCGTGACCCCAACTGCACCACCGCTCATCCTCCTAACTCAGCTTTCTTCGCCCACCACTCTCTCTCATTCCGCCCCACTCGCTGCTACGATCCTGCGGGTCGACTCTTTCTCCCACCCGAGCCTCCTACTCCTGATGGTATGACTAATCCAAGGAATTTATTGGGTTTATGCGGGTGAGTGAGAGAAGCAGGAAGTAGAGAGATAGAAAGAGGATGAGGAGGAGGAGGAGGAGAGGGAAAATTTCGGTGGCGGAAGGAAGGAGGATGGTGAGACGCGGTGGTGGTGGTGAGGAGGAGAGAGAAAATTTTGGTGGAGGAAGGAGGGAGGAGGGTGAGACGTGGTGGCGGTGGTGGGATTTCTGAGGGAGTTGTGTAGCAGGGGAAGGAGGAGAGAGTAAGGATGGTTTTAAAAAAATTATTATAATTTTTTTTAAGAAATTAAAAGGATTTTGTAATTACATTAAAATTAAATGAATTATAGACCATCCCGACAGAGACACCTGTCATGTTTACCTCTTTTGTTGGTCACCAACCGGTTACGGACTGTTTATGGAAGATAAACCCCAAAGCTTGGATTATTCCATATTTACTCAAAGATGATACTGTTTTTAGAAGAGCGGTCAAAGGTTGGATTATTTTTTACAAATTTTCCATTAATCTATTTCTAGAATAATTGATCATTTCAAACCAAAAATATAGAATCTTCTATTTGTCTATGATTGACCTTTGTTTTATAAAATTATAATGTTCGTAACAATATCACGCAAACATCGCGTGCATCAACACTAGTTCTTTCATATCACAAGAAGTGGATTGATGAATAAATTAAGGTGAGTTTTGATTTCTCTAAAATTACCTTTGAGTTTTGCATTCTGAGTGCCTGTTTGTGAAATTGTAGGGCATTGGCGATCAAAACGGCACCGAACAGTTCGAGAAGGTATTAATGGGTCTTCTACACAGAATACTGGACCCTAACAAACGTGTACAGGAAGCTGCTTGTTCAGCTTTTGCAACACTTGAAGAGGTTCTTGCTGTAACTTTCATTTCCTTTTCACAAAGTTCTGTTTTTTTCCTTAAATCTCATTTGTACTTCTCTATATCAGGAAGCTGCTGAAGAGCTGGCACCACGCTTAGAAATAATATTGCAGCACTTGATGTGTGCATTTGGAAAGTACCAGGTTTGTTGCTTCTGTTTGACACTTTTTTTTTTTCATTACAACTCTTCCTAACTGTTGTTGCCTTTGCTGCTTTTGCACTCCATAGAAAAAGAACTTGAGGATTGTTTATGATGCTATTGGAACTTTAGCGGATGCTGTTGGAGGGGAGCTAAATCAGGTAGCCTCTCTTTCAGTTAACAGTTTTAGAATGTTTTATCATGTTTTTGAACTTGTCTATTATGGGAAGTTTATCTTTTATCCTTTAATTTAAGTATGTTATGATTACAATAAACATGATTCATGTTGTGTATAATTGCAGCCTAGGTATCTAGAAATCCTAATGCCCCCGCTGATATCAAAGTGGCAGCAACTTTCCAGTTTTGATAGGGATATTTTCCCATTGCTTGAGTGCTTCACATCCATAGCACAGGTAATGCCACTTTTCTGTTTAGAGCTAGTTACCTTTTCTACTTAAAAAGGATATTTGAAGTTTGTTTTAGATGAGTGAACTGATTTTTAATCCAAAATTCCCCAGGATGGGTGAGGTCTACCATGATATCTTCTCTGATTTTTGCTACTATTACTATACTGAATTCCTTTCTTTTGTTACTGTTATGTATTAGTGTATTACTCTCACTTCTCTGTTGAATTTTCTTTTTAATGGCCATGGAGGGAAAATAAGTAGTCAGCTGAATTGATGAGCACATGGGGAAGGAGTTGTGCAGCCTTTTTGTAGGTCTGAAGTACAAAATAAGAAAAATAAGATGCTTAGTGCAAAAAATATTATTTAAGAGATGACATGAAGGCCTGGAGGGTTTAGGTGCAGGGGCGAAGCCAGGATTTTAAAACCAATGGGTTTATAACAAATATATAGGATTATTAAACATGGAAATTTTGTGAAACACTACCTTTAAGTTTGGTGGTTTCGTGAATTACTACCTTATAAAAACTTTTTTAAATTTAACTACCTTATAAGTTTGGTTTGTTTGACTAACACTACCGTTTGACGTTTTCCGTTAATGTTTTCCGCCGTGTATTTGTTCTATTCTTTTAAATATCTTTGTTCATTTGTCGTTTTGTTCATTTGCCATACTAAATAACCGTTGTAGTGGAGTTCAAAGACGGAAAACATCAATAGAAAACGGCAGATGGTAGTGTTAGTCAAACAAACCAAACTTATAAGGTAGTAAAATATAATTTTCTTTTTAAAAGGTAGCAATTTTCAAAACCATCAAACTTAAGGTAGTGTTTACCAAATTTCCATTAAACATCAATTAAGTATTCTTGTAACAACTAGTAATTTAAGTTTTTTGACAGAAGAGTAGTTCAAGAGTCTTTGATTTCAACTCTAAATATATCAAAATTTTATACGGAGTACTACCTTTGATTTTCTCTTTGCTTACTCTATTAGATTCGCAAAGAAAGAAAATTTTGGAAAAGGTGGGTGTAATAAAAATAGAATAAAAAGATAGACAAGTGTAAGAATTAGGTGAGAGCAAGTAATTGGAAACTGAAAAGGTCGATAAGTTGGGCTTTGTAAAAATAAGGACTTGTTTAGAGTGGGCTACAGCTGATCATTATTCTTTTTTTTAAATATATAACTGTAGACTTCATTCAAAAAAGTATCAAAATGAAGATTGACATAAACAGCATTTTTCAGGCATTGGGTCCAGGATTTTCTCAGTTTGCTGAGCCTGTATTTCAGAGGTGCATTAACATTATCCAGACGCAACAAATGGCAAAGGTTAACCAGCTATTCTTCTTGAATTAATTCTTGCTTGCTGTGTTGATAAGACATTGCTATTTACTTTCCAAAAGTTACCGTGTTAGTACTGCATAAAAATTATTATATACTGAGTTTTCAGCTTGCTCTTTGCTATCAAATGAAGATTCTTTCAAATAACGTTCAACTCCAAATATTGTGTGTTTGTTCTACAAAAGAATCCTTAAATGTGAAAAACGAACTGCATAATGATTAGAAACAGATGGGATTGGACCAAACTTACTTAGTTGTGCAACCGAGCTGAGTACTACCCTGTTCATGTTCATGTTCATTTAATTTAGGCAAGCTCGAGCCCGAGCTTTTAACCGAGCTCAAAAATCTGTTGAAGCTCGGTTCGTTTAAGTAAAGTTCGGTTCGTGAACGGTTCATGAACGTCTCGTTTATTAACCGAGCCGAGTTCAAAAACGAGTTTTTTTCTTAAACGAGCTCTGCACTTTAAATTTTAACCATTTGAAAATTTTATTTTGAATGTGCACTAATTTAGCCATTTAAATTCAAAATATCTTTATTCTATGATATAATTTTTTTGGTGGTTAAAATTAAAGTCAGAATACGATTTTTATCTTGTGATCATACAATTTTGTATGGAAACTTGATTATGAACACAAATAGATGAGCTTGTTCATGAACATAAATAAACGAGTTGTTCATGAACATAAATGAACTAGCATAAATATGTTCATGTTCATGTTCAAGCTCGTTTATTAAACGAGCTTCAAAAGTTGTTCAAACTCGGCTCATTTATTAAATAAACGAACATGAACGCGCTTTAACCGAGTCCGAACCCGAGTAGTTTATTGAGAGTCTCGGCTCATTTGCACCCCTAGTTGCTTGCAGGACATGTAATTTTCCAGCCTTGCTCTGAATCACTCCGCATGTTGATATCTTCTAAGTGTGCTACTTTGCCATTTTTTACGTGGCTTCCAATGGAACTTGAGTCTGGAATTGTTAGGTGAAAAAGAGATCAGAACACGTGTATATAAATAATTCTTTATCTTCTACATTTCTAGACTTTTGAAAAAGATAAACTCATGTTTCTTGGCCTAGGAAATATTCAGAAATATGTTGACATTTTTTTATGTGAGCAACCAAATTTCTCAATACCATACATTTCATACAAGCTATGAGAGTAAAACAACTACTGCAACCCATAGCATAATCTTTGGTGTATTGCATCATACCTTATATTCGGCCCATCTTTTAAAAATGAACATCCTATGCAAGTATGCAACCTAGATTAACAACTAACTCAAGGAAGGAATTAAAGCGACCCCTACTTCTGAACTCTTACTTATTTTTGGTTTCAACTGAAATTGAATACATAACTGCCAAAAATTAATGCATTGTGCCATTGCTGCTCTTACTTTTTACCATGGAACACAGGTTTATTCCTTGCTTCCCAATTTGCAAATTTTATGTGCCAGTCTAACTTTCAATGCATCAGCTTGACTTGATCTTCCTTCACAAAACCGAGGAACAACTTCAATTCTTCATTCAAGTTAGTAGCTTTATGCTCATATCCCAACCATTACGACACCCTCTAGGCTCTGCCACACCATGCTACCTTAATACCTTATGAACATTGAAATAAGAGATGCTGTATTGCCTATATGGACTCATCATCCCGGTTGCACAACATACATTGTAAATCAGGATTTACATCCAAATAACGAAGTCTGTCCATAGTACTTAACAACAACAACAACAACAACAAAGCCTTAGTCCCAAAATGTTTTGGGGTCGGCTAACATGAATTGTCGTAGGAAATCGTCATTGTCACCAATTAAACCAGAAAGGAGTGGGAAGTTAAAAGAATAAACAAGGAAGAGGGAGAAAGTGGACTAATGAAAGTAAGATAAGGGAATATATATATATATATATATATATATATATATATATATATATATATATATATATATATATATATATATATGCTACAGAAAAAAATATTATAAGGGATAATAAAAATAAGTAAAGTTTAAAATAAATAAATAAGTAAAATAAGTACATTTAAAAAAAAGATAATAATAATAATAAATAAATAAGCCTAACTAACACATAGGCCCTGTTCGGCAAAACTAGCGGTAGCGGCTAGCGGGTAGCGGTTGAGTAGCGGGTGGCTGTTAGGGTAGGGGGTAGCGGTCAAGAGTAGCGGGTAGCTGTCAGAGTAGCGGTTCATAGTATGAGTGTTTGGTAAAACTCGAGGTTGAAATCGTAAAATACGATAAAGATTATTAATTTAAATCAAATACTAATTACAATTTGACGAATTAATAATTATATTTAATGCGGCATTTTAATAACAATAATAAAATAATTATAACATATTAAAAAGGTGTAGAAAAAATTATACTTATACACATATTTTCGGAGGACGTATTCAAATTGTGACTTATGATACTTATCTTCTTATATGTTACTAAATAAATAACCTTTCGTTTCGGATACCCTTTGTCAACAAATATATAAGACGGAGTACTTTCTGGTGGTTAAAACTTTAGAGAAAATGATACTATGAGTTTTAGTATAAAATAGCGGTTGAAATTATAATAGAAATATGATAGAATTTTTAATGATAATAGTTAGTACGGAGTAGTATAAATGAATTATATTTAACTAGTGCAATGTTTACGTTACAATTTTACAAATTACAACAAAACACATATGCGGCCAAACTTTTTTTAAAAAATGCTATAAGTAAAAGTCAAATATTAGTATATTAAAGGGGAAAAGAAAATTGAATGGAAAAATACAACCAAAACAGCAAATCACTCCACCGCTACTGTAATCCTAGACCGCTAATAATTTTAGCGTTCTACATAATCTAACCAACCATTACTTCCCCCGCTACCCGCTACTCAAACCGCTAACTTGCCAAACACCCCAATTTTTATCCAGTAGCGTTTTGACTACCCGCTACCACAATCACTACCGACGAACACGCCCATAAAATGTCCATAGTACTTAATCTTTACCATAAAATTTATATTACCTGCATTTTAGGTAAGCGTAAGTGCGTAACTCTTTCCATGACACCAAAACTTTCCTGGTCTTCAATGCTCCTCCTGAGTGATGAAAATAAAATTATTTACATATAGCTTCTACCATTTTCATTACCAAACAACACAGATTTCACGAGGCCCTGCAAGTTAGCGGTTTACAGGTCGTTATCAGAACTAGTTTTACAGGTCGTTATCATCAGATTTACTACTCCTAAAAAGACAAGCATTTTGCTGTATGGATTCTCAAATCCGATGTGTAAGATAACTTCTGGAATGCTTTGAATGGCTTTTGGACCGATGCCATATCTCCTCTTGCAAACATTTGCAAATTCCCACGAAGTTGAAATTTGTGATAAGCAATTTAGCACTTTAGGATGATTTTTGTGTAGTTGTGTACACTATCATCATTTCCCAAGTGACACACATCTAGAAAGGATTAGCTACACTGCCTCAAATAGTGCAACATGCTACTGGCATGATAGCTGTCTCGCCTAAATGGATGAGAACATATCAGGAGGCATCAGTATTATTTCTCTTTTGTGTTAAATATGTGGACATTATAATGATAATTTCTCATTTGTTTTAAATACTAATAAGCTGATTCTTCTGTTGATCTTTGTATCTTATCATGAAAATTGTTCGGGAGTACATTAGAATTTGTATTTTTGTTATTTTTTGATCAATCATCTGCTTTTGTGAGGTAGATTCATACTAATTTTGTTCCTTGTTAGATACAGTGCATAGTAAAGCATTGGCCTGCTTTTTTTTTTTTTTTTTTCTTTTTTTGCTAATTATTATTCCATTCTAGGTCAATCCAACTTCTACTGGGGTTCAATACGACAGAGAGTTCGTTGTTTGCTCTCTTGATCTGCTTTCTGGACTCGTAGAAGGCCTTGGGAGTGGCATAGAGAGTTTGGTAATATTCTTATCTCTTGCTTCTGTACACAATTTATAGTTACTGATTGATCTTTTTCTTATATTCTTAAAGTTGTTTTGTCATTAGTGTGCGTATTTTTCCGATATGCTTTAAGTCACTGTGTTATCTTTTGCCTAACTTTCTCACCCCTCTCCCGTTCCCTCTTCTAAAAGGACTCTGTTAAGTTTCCTGCTCCATCTACTTTTGAACCCGACCCTTTTGCCTAAAAGTCTGGGAATTTGGGCTTCTAGTTCAAATTTCAAAAAGCCTCTAACCGGACATTCAAAAAGTCTGGGAATTTGGGCATTAACCTGCTTTCTACAGCACTCCATTCTGTCAAAAAAATTGTCATTTATTTTCAGTTTTTCTTGTCTCTATGTTTTAACAGTCTATGTGTACATATTTACTTTCTCGAGAATATTTGGGTATTTCTCTTTTAGCCAAAATAGCTTCAACTATAAGAGTTGTTTAGTTAGTGCTTTGATCAAACATGTCAGTTCTTTTGGTGTCTTTAAACGAATTTTTTATTTGAATTTTTGATTGTCATCCCTTTTTAACCCTGATTTTTTTTAACGATATGGACTTCTCAGACTGTGGTAAGATATCATTCTTCTGTAAGAATTTGAAACCTAAGAGTACAAAGTTAAATCAAATCTTCTTGTACAACTCCTCCAATATTGGGGACACTAGAAACTATATGAGCATTCCCTTCCCGCTCACCTTATTATTACCATTTCAATAACTAATCTCCAATAAAGATACCAAATAAAAAAATATAAGTACCTGCAAATTAGTGGAGAACAAGGAATTTACTGCTCGTTTAAAGGAGTCAGAAAGTAAAAAAAACATTTCCCCCTAGTCAATCTAAAGATCTGAAGTTGGTTTAGGAGGATTCTTGATGCATTATGTAAATATGAGATTTATATATATTTAATGTTTTGAGTTGTTTGATACAAAGTTTTGCTGTTGTCCATGTGGTGCATTTGAAAATCCTTGTCCATAGAATTTTGAACCATTTAAATGATCTACACTGTCCTTTTATATCCCCTATACCTTCATCAGTAACATATTATAGTATAATTATTTAATAGGTATCACAGAGTATCTTGAGAGATCTGCTTTTGCAATGTTGTATGGATGATGCTCCCGATGTCCGGCAGAGTGCTTTTGCACTTCTTGGTGACCTTGCGAGAGTAAGTTGCGATTATAAATTATTGCTTATTAAAATAAGAAAGGCATGGACTCAAACTTGGGGGTTGCTTTCTCCTCTGAAATTATTTATTTTCTCCCTTTCCAGATTAGATTTGATGTGTTTGTTCTTGTTGATAGGTTTGTCCTATTCATCTTCGCCCTTGTTTGCCGCAGTTTTTAGATATCACAGCAAAGCAATTGGTAGGCGTGGATTTAATTTTCAAATGTTTGATTTATGTACAGAATTGAGAATCACTTTTATGGCTTTTCAACCTCAGGACATTTCCAAGCTGAAAGATACGATTTCCGTAGCAAACAATGCTTGTTGGGCAATTGGCGAATTAGCAGTGAAGGTATGCTGACTGTTACCTGTGTATAAACGAGTCTTACAACAAGAGACTGATCTCTTATTAGAGTGAGTTTTTTTTGTGTGTTCTGATGGGCCTCAGCCAGGAATAGAATAGTCTTCTGATTCCAAGGGAAGAGAACTTGTTGGTGCGGCGGTAGTTTTTACCCTCATGTAAAAGGAGATGAGGTTTTTTTTAGTTGGTGTCTTCCGTCTACCCACCTTTACATGGTCAATCTTCATTTTGATGTGATCCTTACTATTTCACTTGTTCAAACTCTGGCATGTGTGCTTTTGCTGAAATGTTGTTTGAGGGGAATGCCAAAAATATATGGGTGGAAATTGGGATCTATAAACTCAACCTTGGTTACCTAGCCTTGAGCCTTGAAAGTCTGGCCTTGTCTTGGATGTCAAATCTACTTTTAGGGTTCAAAGTGGAAACGAGAGTGAGATTTTCCACAAATTTGAATTACATCAACTTATTGAAAATATCGTGAAACCACAAACATGGCAATATCTATACCACCAGTCTACCACCTACTACGTACAAAAGATACCTTTTTTTGAACTGTAGGATTTTGACTCTTGGTAGGCTTGGGCTAGCATGGGTAACTTAAAGAGAGAAAATAAGCACAGCGATTGTTTCATTTTCGGTATGTTTGATAAATTCTCGACCTTCTAGCAGTTGTCTAATTATGAGGTGGTCTTTATTCGTTTGTAGTAGGTGACTTTTCCATCTTCTATCATACTCGTACAACATTAACAAAGCCTTAATTCCAAAATGTACACCATCTTCTGTAAATGCTTCTCGAAACATGTTACTTCTTCTTTCTTATACTTTTTGTCTTTTTTACAGGCTTCATGATATTGCTACATGGAATGGTCACCTATAATTTAATTTTAAAGCTTGTGATAATGTTCACCTATGATTGTTGTCTACTCTTATCCAATAAAAATAAAAAATTGATTGCTGTCCGTTGTCCATTTTGCTTCATCTATTTTGTGTGATGCTTCTTTATGTAAATACAGCTTTTGATAACCCATAATTTTCAGGCTCAGCAAGATATTTCACCAGTTGTAATGACAGTCATCTCTTCCCTAGTTCTAATACTTCAACATGCACAGGTGACTACCTTTCTTTGATTAATGATGACATTCTGTTCTGGATTTTTCATATATGTAACTGTGATTTGCTATCATCAGGAGCTTAATAAGTCGCTTACAGAGAATGCTACAATTACGCTTGGAAGATTTGCCTGGGCTTGTCCTGAGCTTGTATCTCCGCATATGGAACATTTTATGCAACCATGGTGCAGTGCTTTGGCCATGTGAGTACCAATATCAGAAGTCAAAACATTTTTTGTATTTTTTATTTGCTTCACCTGCCCCCTAGGCCTCAGCAAAAAGGAAAGAAAATATATAGATCTTGTATAGTGACATTTGAAGCATGAATATAAATCTGTGATAATATGGTATTCCATCCGTCTACAAATAAACCTCTTGTGGAACACATAAACTTCCATCTACCTTCAATGGAAAATTTGACTCCCAACAACCCATGTGATTTGGACCCCTCCTCTCTCTCTCTCTCTCTCTCTCTCTCTCTCTCTCTATGTGTTTGGGTCCCCCACTGACTCTATTTCTAATAAAAAAAATAACCTACTTTTACAAATACATCAACTGCCAAAAACTGAACACTGCTTGTACACCCCTACTTTTTACTCTTACGGAGTAATATTTGCGCCCATGCCTAACATGATATTTCTAACTTCTAAATGGATAAATGGAGTATTAAAGCTGTTTCTTCTGTTTGGCATTCCTTTGAGCTGGATGAGAAAAGCTTCTAAATTTTTTTAGAAATTGGGCAAAGATGAATTAAAAAGAAATGCTGTGCACTGATGACATACAATCACACGTGCACACACACGTACCTGAATACACATTTCTTGACCCAAAAAATAAAAGTAAAACTGTTCTGGCATTCCGGTAAGAACATGACTGGAATATTGGCGCTAAACTAATCAACTGTGTTATTGCAGGATACGCGATGACATCGAAAAGGAAGACGCTTTTCGAGGTTTATGTGCGATGGTAAGTGTATTTTTCATGGATCGTGAATTATTTTCTGGCCTAGTATCGTAATTTGTTGTTGATGTATTTATCTCACTTCATTCAGGTTAAAATGAATCCTAATGGAGCTTTGAGTTCACTTCCCGTCTTGGTGAAAGCAATTGCTAGCTGGCATGTAAGAATATTTTGTTTGGTCACTTAAACGGATTGAATGATTCTTGATTTCTTTAAGCTGCTAATGTTGTTGCTTCTTCGACCACAGGAAATTAAAAGCCCGGATTTGCATAGTGAAGTATGTCAGGTGTTGCATGGATATAAACAGGTCTGCAATGCTTCAATATCAGTCTTCCATTCATTCTATTTCCTTAGAAAATTTTAAAAACAATTTACTGTAATTCAGTCATTGCTGTAATTAACTTCAACTGTCATTATATGGTGCTTCTTAACAATATTACTCAACAGGGTATCATGGGTGGCTTCTGAGTTCTGATGTTATTGTATCATTTTTCAAAGTACTTCCTCCGTTCTTTTTTACATGACACAATTGATTTTGGCATACATATTAAGGATAGGTAATAGAGAAAGTTAAAGGACAAAAATGACCCTTAACAACAACAACCAACCATCACTTTCACCTCTTTAAAAGTGAGGGCAAAGATGACAATTCACCAAATAAAACTTTCCCATAATAGAATTGTGTCAACTAAAAAGGAATTTCCCTAAAAGGAAATTGTGTCATGTAAATAATAATTGGAGGAAGTATGTTAAATGAATATGGCGGCACAACCATTTTTAATTGATTTAATCCAATAAACTAAGAGTAGCTCCCTAGGTATTTGGCTGGTAATGAAACTGAGACGCACAACAGTACAAATGAGTTCGTGATTTGGGAATTAGTATGTGTTTAAGTGCTCCTACAGGCTACATGCATCATACTTTTTGTGCATCATACCAGTTGCATTATGTGCAAAGTCTATTATTAAGCTGTGACGACCTTGATCTGACATCAGACTATGGCAATTTTATTGTTAATTAGGAAAATAGGGTGTGCATCATGCATCTTGGTTGTGCTTTTCCTGTTTTTTTTTTTTAAATGTATGCAGTGTGAATTTTGCATTATTCTTGTGTCTGAATAAGTGGCTGGACCAGTGACATTTTAATGGCTGCGAAAGTTGAGTGTTGTTTCTTGTATGTTTTAGATGCTTGGAAATGGACAATGGGAGCAATGTATATCATCTTTGGAACCGCCAATGAAGGAAAAGTTACTCAAGTATCAGATATAATGAGTTTGTTGGGTATTGAATGGAGACAGGCGTCTCACTGTCTTGACAGTAAGAGAGTTTGCTACTGCATTGTACTTGTGAGTCTTCTATCATATCTTAAGTCTCGTATGGCTCTAGTGTTTGATTCTTTGTGCGCCAAGACTGGTGGTTGCAATTTTAGGCAAGGCAACATATATCGTGCCCAGGTATGCTGATGGGTCATATTTCCAACTATGAGCAAGTGAATATAAGCTTGGCGTGGGACATACATGTGTCAACTGGTTATATTAGCTTTGGTTTAGGGTTGTCTTCTCCTTCCTATATTAGGATAGAAGGCAATGTATTATGTATTGTGTACATTCTCCACATTTGAGGGTAATTCTTTTTCCCCCCATTCATTTGATAACGTTATACCAGTTTCCTACGAGTTTTGATGTACCTATTCGCGTCTGATAAGTTTTGATGTACGTAGTCCTACAATCAACATTTTTGTCTTTGGTTACAAACCATATTGGGATGGGTGTTTTGATCAAGAGTGCAACTTATTGCATTAGTTTTGGTCTAGTCTCTGGTTACTATTCTTCAAGGTTCCGAGATATTGTTCAAAGTGTAATGTGATATTACATTTTATTCACTTGTGATAAAAAAAATCTTCATTTATTTTGTTGACCAGTGATGATGGTACGTTGAGTCTGATGACTGAATGTTAGCAAATTTCCTAATTCTGCGTAAAATTTGAAGATCCGGCGATTTTCCCGGATAAACTACCCACCTTCCCCGAATGATCGGCGTGGTAGCTATACATCCTTATTCGAAAGAGCGATTGGTCAT
Organism: Spinacia oleracea; assembly: GCF_020520425.1. Classification (NCBI taxonomy): domain Eukaryota; kingdom Viridiplantae; phylum Streptophyta; class Magnoliopsida; order Caryophyllales; family Amaranthaceae; genus Spinacia; species Spinacia oleracea. The sequence continues at coordinate 77,331,811 of NC_079488.1, forward strand.
TATGTGTAAGCTTTTACACAATTGGAAAGAGTAGAAACAAAGGGTATGATCTCTAGTATATTAGTCCGGGTCTTATATACCAACCAACATTGTTTAGTCAAATCTAATTCTCTCTCGATATGTTGCTCAAAAAAAGAGAAAGACAGTACGATATTTTATTCCATAAGGATTCATCCCGCATTGTGTGTATCTTTTAAAAGGGTCTTGTTTTGCATGTTTTTTTTCCTTTGAATCAAAAGAAAGGAGACGCTGAAAATCATTGAAAGTTAAGTTGTCGTCTCACTTATTGCCTTGAATAATAATTTGCCATGCAAGCGTTGACTGGACCCTCCACCAATTGCAAAGTCTGTTGACTCAAAACAACAAAAATAAATAATAAAATCCAAAAATTATTCCTTGTAATTATTATTAGGTGAAACGAGTCCATGACCATGTCTCACTCTAAATTATTCTCCATCTTCATCCTTTCCACTGTTTATATTTTTCGTACATGCTCCGGTGATATTGGTGCTGCGGCCGAGTATTCTTCTCCATATCTCCGTAAGTATTTTTCGACCGAGAATCCTCTTTCATTTCATTTCTTTTCTTTCATTTTCTATCTTAAGATCTTACACCTTTCACGTAGTAAATAGAACATTTTCAAACATATCTCTTATTTTCCCTCATCATGCATTTACAAGAATTTTAACATTTGGTTTAAGAAATAGACCATACTGTTTCTTTTAGGAAATGAAGAGGATCCTCCCTCGTATTTCAATTTTGAATTTGGGTTTAAGCTTAGCTTAAGTAACTTGACTTAAGTAATTACACTAAAATATATTGGTCATTGTTAATTATGTGATAGAGTGATAAAATGTTGTGTAGATAGTATTAATTGGTCAGTTATATTGAAATGAATGGAGTGGCTAATAAGTAATTCTAGAAACAATGGAAACTAGAAAGAAAATACATTCGATTTTTCTAGAGGTACAGTAGCTAAAAGCTTCTCAGCCAACCAAAAACATTAAATAGATTAAGACGTGTATCAACTGATCAAAAAACTCGTAATTAACAACTAACTTCCCCGTCAAAAAGTCAAACCAAATACTAACTAAGTTATACCCAGCCATACCTAAGATCTGCCATTGTGAAAGAGGAACTTGGAGGAGCGTTTCTTGGAGCCGCGGGGAAGCCCGCGATTGCGGGGTCCATTCCCGTACCCTCACAGTTTCAACTCGGCAAATCCCGCACCCCAAAATGCGGGTGCAGGGTCCTTGATAATCTCTTTGTAAATCTTCATAGTTTCTAGTGGATTGATAGGTTTTCCTCCCGGTGCTCGGGTTTCCACAGTAAACTTTCTTATTTTCGTTGCTTGGTTTTCTTGCGTAGTTCTTCAATTTTGTTAACGGTTTGTATCACAAATTAGTTTGAACATTTTTAATTCACAACAACATAATCCCAAAATATTATATAATCCATACTCATTTTTGAAAAATATAAATATAGAATTACAATTTAAACCCAAAATATAAAACAATCAAAATCCTAACCGTAAATTAGATAATTTTTATAAATATTTTGACAATAAAAATTTATATAAATCTTTGGACATGTTATTTCGGTTCTAAATTTTGATGAACCTGTTGCAACTTGCCTGTTACAACGTCTATTAGGTTTGAGGAAGAAAGTTATAGTATTAAATTAATTTGTTACAATGCAAGCAGCAACATCATGCTACTCAAGTGATGCGGCAGAGTTTCCATCAAACAACCTATTCGCGGCGGCCGGAGACGGCATATGGGACAACGGGGCAGCTTGTGGGAGGCAATATTTGGTAAAATGCATAAGTGCACCAGAACCAGCAAGTTGTGAAAATCCAGAGACTATTCAACTTAAAATTGTTGATTATGCAAATTCTGCAGTTTCACATCCTCTGCTTACTCCCGCCACAACTATGTTGTTATCCAACACCGCCTACGCGATGCTACTCAATCTTTCTTCTTCTTCTTCACCTCCGAGTTCAATCAATATTGAGTTCCAACAGTAAGTTATCTTCTCACTTTTCTCAGTAATTTATACTCCCTTCGTATATAGTTAATTGGTGCACTTTAACTGGTTCCAAATATAATGAAAATGACTTCATTTTATTAAAATGAGATGTAAGTTGGTTAATAAATAATAAACAATTGTAATAAAAGATAGTGGAGGTATTAACGTATAACGTATTTGAAGAAAAGAAAAGATAATGAATAAATAATACAATATTACTAATGACTAATGAGGTATTTGGGGTAAGAAGGAAATTTTACATAAATAAAAAGTGCACCAATTAAAAAAATGCGGCTGATTATGAAAAGTGGATCAATTTAACTGTTGTATCGAGTTCTAACATGCAATACATACGTACGTTGTATGGACATCTTACAATAACTTGTACAGTTGTACCAAAGTACGGAGTAGCTTAGTCGAGAATGTTCGAAATTTAGACAATAGGTACAAAGGGCTTATTGGGACTATGTAACGTACAATTAATTCTAAACGAACATAAAAATCTACTCATTATTAAAGCGGAGCGGTAGAGATTATGAGGGCTCCAAAATCCCAATACTCATCTCTCCTACACTGTTATTTAAAGAAACGTGATGTTGTGAAAAAAAAAACAATGAAATCAACTTAAATGCCTTCAAATGTTTAAATTGGAAATTAACTTGAATAACAAAAAAAAAATATGGATTGAAAATTTTAAAATATATTTTCAAAGTTTCTAAATTTCAATCAATCTAATAAATATAGAAAACATTACATTTTTTTTTTATTTCTATGAGTAACTTACTTCTACTCTAATCATTTTAATAAAAATTGAAACTTTAGTTGAATGATACGGAGTAGTAAATATATCTTATACGGAGTTTTTTTTTTTTATATATAATAATAACTAGAACAAAAATAATATTCAAAACTCCTCCTCTTAAAAACAAGAGAGTATTTTTGTATTGTCGATATTACTAGACACTTCACCAATATTCGGTTTATGTCATTTGTAGTATGTATTATTTATACTTTTTGAAGCATTGTAGAATCTATTTTACTATATACTAAAAGAGACACCAGGAATGACACGTGTCATTTCCTGGTGAAAAATTTTCCCGCCAAAAACTCTTTCCTAAAAAGACATATTTATTTTATTCTTTTTTTATTTTCTCTCCTTTTGTATAAATGTTTGTATATGGAAAAAAATATAGGATTATGGAATATGCCATTATTAAAAGTTTGATAAAATTTTAGTCAAATTGTCATGTCAATAATAGAAAATATTCTTACTCGATATTTTGGTCAAATTAACATATTAAATATATCAAATATTTTAGTCAGATCATCATATTAAACATATAAAATATATAATACATAGTATGTTAAAATATGATAAAATGAGTACATTCGAGATTATTAATTACGCAATAGATTTAAGGGATAAATAATTCAATTAAATTTTTTATAAAAAAGATGGTCAATAATAATTTTTAAATATCCGTGCGTGCACGGGATCTAATCTAGTGTATTGTTATGAGAAACATGTAACAAAGTGGATAATATAAATTTTTGCATAACTATTAGTTTTCTAACTTGAATCTTACCCGGTCAAATTAGACCTCCACAATTAATCTTTTAACTAGAGCTTTCATAATCGAATTTGACCATCAAAAGCCAAAGTTCATGATTCTTTGTGGGCTTAGAGGGATGGTGGGTGGGTAGGGGTTAAGGGTGGTTTCATGGGTTTTTACCAGGGTATATAGTTATTTGTGTCGTACGTGGATGGGGTGAGACGATTTTCATCGATGGCGGAGGTTTTGATGGCATGAGTTGGTTATGGCTTGGTTGGGAGACGATTTTTGTAGGTGGTGAGAAGAATTTTAAAGTAGTTGGGTAGGGTTTATTGGTGGTTTAGTAGAGCAATGGATTTTCATAAGTAAGACAGGAGCTCGATCCAAACCCCTTTGTTGTTCTTTAAAAGAAGAAAATCAATCTAGCAAGATCAAATTAAAGCTTATCATCATCGTCGAGGCTCAACTGAGGTCTAAAAAATTTAAACTGCTCTGTCTCATTGGTGATACCATTATAACTTTTCTAGTATCTATTACTATATACTAAAAGAGACATCAGGAATGACACGTGTCATTTCCTGGTGCGATTTTTTCCCGCCAAAATGTTTTTTTAATTTTTAATTTACTTTAAAATAAATAAATTACATTGCGTTTTTTTAGGAAACTAAGATAAAAGAATATATTTTACTATATATTAAAAGAGACACCAGAAATGACACGTGTCATTTCCTGGTGAAAAATTTTCCCGCCAAAAACTCTTTCCCAAAAAGACATATTTATTTTATTCTTTTTTTATTTTCTCTCCTTTTGTATAAATGTTTGTATATGGAAAAAAATATAGGATTATGGAATATGCCATTATTAAAAGTTTGATAAAATTTTAGTCAAATTGTCATGTCAATAATAGAAAATATTCTTACTCGATATTTTGGTCAAATTAGCATATTAAATATATCAAATATTTTAGTCAGATCATCATATTAAACATATAAAATATATAATACATAGTATGTTAAAATATGATAAAATAAGTACATTCGAGATTATTAATTACGCAATAGATTTAAGGGATAAATAATTCAATTAAAATTTTTATAAAAAAGATGGTCAATAATAATTTTTAAATATTCTTGCGTGCACGGGATCTAATCTAGTGTATTGTTATGAGAAACATGTAACAAAGTGGATAATATAAATTTTTGCATAACTATTAGTTTTCTAATTTGAATCTTACTCGTTTAAATTAGACCTCCACAATTAATCTTTTAACTAGAGCTTTCATAATCGAATTTGACCATCAAAAGCCAAAGTTCATGATTCTTTGTGGGCTTAGAGGGATGGTGGGTGGGTAGGGGTTAAGGGTGGTTTCATGGGTTTTTACCAGGGTATATAGTTATTTGTGTCGTACGTGGATGGGGTGAGACGATTTTCATCGATGGCGGAGGTTTTGATGGCATGAGTTGGTTATGGCTTGGTTGGGAGACGATTTTTGTAGGTGGTGAGAAGAATTTTAAAGTAGTTGGGTAGGGTTTATTGGTGGTTTAGTAGAGCAATGGATTTTCATAAGTAAGACAGGAGCTCGATCCAAACCCCTTTGTTGTTCTTTAAAAGAAGAAAATCAATCTAGCAAGATCAAATTAAAGCTTATCATCATCGTCGAGGCTCAACTGAGGTCTAAAAAATTTAAACTGCTCTGTCTCATTGGTGATACCATTATAACTTTTGTAGTATCTATTACTATATACTAAAAGAGACACCAGGAATGACACGTGTCATTTCCTGGTGCGATTTTTTCCCGCCAAAATGTTTTTTTAATTTTTAATTTACTTTAAAATAAATAAATTACATTACGTTTTTTTAGGAAACTAAGATAAAAGAATATATTTTACTATATATTAAAAGAGACACCAGAAATGACACGTGTCATTTCCTGGTGAAAAATTTTCCCGCCAAAAACTCTTTCCTAAAAAGACATATTTATTTTATTCTTTTTTTATTTTCTCTCCTTTTGTATAAATGTTTGTATATGGAAAAAAATATAGGATTATGGAATATGCCATTATTAAAAGTTTGATAAAATTTTAGTCAAATTGTCATGTCAATAATAGAAAATATTCTTACTCGATATTTTGGTCAAATTAGCATATTAAATATATCAAATATTTTAGTCAGATCATCATATTAAACATATAAAATATATAATACATAGTATGTTAAAATATGATAAATGAGTACATTCGAGATTATTAATTACGCAATAGATTTAAGGGATAAATAATTCCATTAAAATTTTTATAAAAAAGATGGTCAATAATAATTTTTAAATATCCTTGCGTGCACGGGATCTAATCTAGTGTATTGTTATGAGAAACATGTAACAAAGTGGATAATATAAATTTTTGCATAACTATTAGTTTTCTAATTTGAATCTTACTCGGTCAAATTAGACCTCCACAATTAATCTTTTAACTAGAGCTTTCATAATCGAATTTGACCATCAAAAGCCAAAGTTCATGATTCTTTGTGGGCTTAGAGGGATGGTGGGTGGGTAGGGGTTAAGGGTGGTTTCATGGGTTTTTACCAGGGTATATAGTTATTTGTGTCGTACGTGGATGGGGTGAGACGATTTTCATCGATGGCGGAGGTTTTGATGGCATGAGTTGGTTATGGCTTGGTTGGGAGACGATTTTTGTAGGTGGTGAGAAGAATTTTAAAGTAGTTGGGTAGGGTTTATTGGTGGTTTAGTAGAGCAATGGATTTTCATAAGTAAGACAGGAGCTCGATCCAAACCCCTTTGTTGTTCTTTAAAAGAAGAAAATCAATCTAGCAAGATCAAATTAAAGCTTATCATCATCGTCGAGGCTCAACTGAGGTCTAAAAAATTTAAACTGCTCTGTCTCATTGGTGATACCATTATAACTTTTGTAGTATCTATTACTATATACTAAAAGAGACACCAGGAATGACACGTGTCATTTCCTGGTGCGATTTTTTCCCGCCAAAATGTTTTTTTAATTTTTAATTTACTTTAAAATAAATAAATTACATTACGTTTTTTTAGGAAACTAAGATAAAAGAATATATTTTACTATATATTAAAAGAGACACCAGAAATGACACGTGTCATTTCCTGGTGAAAAATTTTCCCGCCAAAAACTCTTTCCTAAAAAGACATATTTATTTTATTCTTTTTTTATTTTCTCTCCTTTTGTATAAATGTTTGTATATGGAAAAAAATATAGGATTATGGAATATGCCATTATTAAAAGTTTGATAAAATTTTAGTCAAATTGTCATGTCAATAATAGAAAATATTCTTACTCGATATTTTGGTCAAATTAGCATATTAAATATATCAAATATTTTAGTCAGATCATCATATTAAACATATAAAATATATAATACATAGTATGTTAAAATATGATAAAATGAGTACATTCGAGATTATTAATTACGCAATAGATTTAAGGGATAAATAATTCCATTAAAATTTTTATAAAAAAGATGGTCAATAATAATTTTTAAATATCCGTGCGTGCACGGGATCTAATCTAGTGTATTGTTATGAGAAACATGTAACAAAGTGGATAATATAAATTTTTGCATAACTATTAGTTTTCTAATTTGAATCTTACTCGGTCAAATTAGACCTCCACAATTAATCTTTTAACTAGAGCTTTCATAATCGAATTTGACCATCAAAAGCCAAAGTTCATGATTCTTTGTGGGCTTAGAGGGATGGTGGGTGGGTAGGGGTTAAGGGTGGTTTCATGGGTTTTTACCAGGGTATATAGTTATTTGTGTCGTACGTGGATGGGGTGAGACGATTTTCATCGATGGCGGAGGTTTTGATGGCATGAGTTGGTTATGGCTTGGTTGGGAGACGATTTTTGTAGGTGGTGAGAAGAATTTTAAAGTAGTTGGGTAGGGTTTATTGGTGGTTTAGTAGAGCAATGGATTTTCATAAGTAAGACAGGAGCTCGATCCAAACCCCTTTGTTGTTCTTTAAAAGAAGAAAATCAATCTAGCAAGATCAAATTAAAGCTTATCATCATCGTCGAGGCTCAACTGAGGTCTAAAAAATTTAAACTGCTCTGTCTCATTGGTGATACCATTATAACTTTTGTAGTATCTATTACTATATACTAAAAGAGACACCAGGAATGACACGTGTCATTTCCTGGTGCGATTTTTTCCCGCCAAAATGTTTTTTAATTTTTAATTTACTTTAAAATAAATAAATTACATTACGTTTTTTTAGGAAACTAAGATAAAAATATATTTTAATTACTATAGATGTGTACTGCATAATATATTATTGGAGGAAACCTAAATCAATATTATTTTTTCCTTTATGATATAATTTTATTTATGTAATATTATAACTTTTTAATCTGATAAGAAATATAAAAAATATTGATAAATGAACTTCTAATGTTAGTCTACTATTAATAATATAATACATGGTAACTGGTAAGTAAGAATGTTAATTAAAATAATAATACATGGTAAGTAGACTAACATATAAGTTTATTTATCAAGATTTTACTCAATTCAAAATATGTTGTATTTGACTAACTCGGTTATGCTCAGGTCTTTTCGAAAATTAGTCTTGAGTCATTCGGGTTTTGCTAACGTTGTTAGATCGTTCTACATACAAGTAAACGCCTATAATTTTTAACTTTGCATAGTAATATGCAAATTTACTTCATTTGAATATTTTTTTACACAACTTTGAATTTATACTTTTTCATATATCCTTTTTACTTTCATGTTTTCCTAATATCACAAGTCTTTTAGTTACTATTAAAATAATAAATTGTTTTAGTAGTAGCCGTGTGTTGCACGGGCCCTAAACTAGTATATTATAAAAAAAATAGAATGAAATAACATTCTAATCCCTTATCCCCTTTATAAAAGATAGTATTGTAGTATTACCAATATTACTACACACTTGACCAATATTCAATTTTTGCCATTTGAAAAAAAATTGTTACGAGAAACATGTAAGTAAGTAGATAATATCGCATAAGTACACATAGTCGAAAGAACAAAACATTATTGCAATTATACACATTTAATCAAAATACAGAGCTTGGTATATAGATCATATAAACAAAGAAAATATGGAAACTCATTCAATAGAATGTAGACCAAATTATTTATACCCAACTCAGTATAAGTAATAAATCACAATACAATTATAGAAATTCATATATTAACAACCAAATTACACATAAACATAAATGATCAATCAGTGTAGAAAAGTTTATTTTCTAAAAATTAGCTAACAGCCATAAAATCATACAATTAATTCCGCAAAGTCATTACCAACTGTTTTAAAATACGTTGCGTCATTATTAATTGGAGCATGACTTTTTATCGTAGACATCTAATTCCAATTTAATTATCTAACATCGTTAAGAATACATTATTTATCACATAAATGAGTACATCCTTGATTAATTGCAACCTATAATACTTCATGTTTATTGGCATTTCCATTATACATAGTTGTTTTTATGTAATGTTATACATTATTTTAATAGCATTTTAATTTTATATAAGTCCCGTGCATTAACACGGGTATAGACTAGTGTGAGTATAATGTAATGCATTTTTGAATGCATGCAGGGTGTGACTAGGATGGCCGGTTATGGAAATATGTGGCACATTGCATTTGATATCATGGTGGTGGCCTGGTGTTACGTTATAACCTTTTTGCTGCTAAACTTCAATATGGCTAAGCTTATCAAACAGAGGAGATGAACGACTTATAAATTATTGTGATCTTATTTTTAAAATACGATTGACATAGCTTGTTGTTGTTGGTCGTACATATATAGATAAATACTCTATATACTTCCTCTGTTTCGGATATATTGCACTATGGTTGACTTTTACCCTTCTAACCATTACTTTGACTCTTAATATCTCAAATTGTGTGCAAGTAAAAATCATAAAAAATTAATATTAAGAAAATATTTATCGATACGAATCTAAAATGACCTCACGTGACTTAAATTTTCTTACGTAAGAATCACAACAAATGGCCAAAGTCATAGTGTGTGAATAGTGTAAAAAACAAATGGTGCGATATTTCCGGAACGGAGGAAGTATATTCTTAAGAATTTTATTTTAACGTATACACTACGGTGATCGTATTTATATGTTGTCCCGGTAGATTATGTACATAAGGAATACACTTGGAGGTCTATGCCTTAACATAATCCGATCCCCCTTCCCCTCAGGGAAGAAAAAAAGCATAATCCAATATGATACCCTGTGTTCCACCTTATATCTGGGATATATAAAACTTTGGGAAAGGACTCAACCTCCACAACAAAACCTAGCTAATAAGCTAGTGTGGCAATTCTTGTAATTACAGACACAACAAGAAGAGGTGCAAGTGTGCAACGATGCAAGTAGAACTGTAGAAGTGTAATAAGGGGGAGAAAAAGGTACCGACTAATGGGGAAAGCATAAAGAACAAAATGAAACAAAGATACTCCCTCTGTCTCTTAATACTTGCCGCGTTTTCTTTATAAAGTTGTCCCTTAATACTCGCCTCGTTTCTATAAATGACATACTTTTACTTATATTATATAATTTCTCTCACCTAATCAAGTACCTACTCATATTCCAACTTTCTAAAAAAAAATTAAAAAATTCAACCCCCCACTCATCCCTCAAAATAATTTGACACATTTTCCACTAACTATATTAAAAAATACCCCACTATCAACTATCACACAATAAATTAATAAGTTAATTAAATTGTATAAAACTCTGTGCCGGTCAAACCAGGGCGAGTATTAAGGGACGGAGGGAGTACTGTAACATATCATTAAGCTTCTTTTAAAACAGTTTACTCCGTACTACATCATGTAATACTACATAAATTCCGTCACACCTTCACAGTGACGACACCGTCACAACTTACCTCCTCCATTCTACATTACTCGTTACACTTAATTTTTCACAAAGTTTTAGGTGATGAGTGGTTGTTTGATTATCAATTGTATTTTATTGAAAAAGTAAATGTGATAGGAGTTAGTGAAATATATATATTTTTTAATTGAATAAAAAAGGGTGTGAGGACCAAACCTTTGTAATTGGAATAGGAGAGACAATACAATATTGTGGGACCATACTTAATTTAAAGGTGTAACAACTAACAACTAATGTGTGACAGATGAAAATTGAAGTGTAACGACTAATGTGGGATAAATGGAATATAAGATTAGCTATCGTTATAAGTGAGCTAATCTCAATTGACATACACTATCTTTTGGTTTTATTTTTGGAAGATTATATTACTTCCTTTTCACAATACATGGAATATTTGTTTTCTTCATGTATTCAAATAAGTTTATTTAGACATTAATATCTCTAATTGTATATAAGTAAAATTATAAAAAGTTGATGATTGGTTTCCTCGTATTGATCCAAATTTAACAAGATCTCTCTTAACTATGTTTTTTCTTAAATAATGGTGAATTTTTTTTTTTTTTGTCAAAGTTGGTTGTTATATAGTGCACAAATGAGAAATATTGTACTTTTTGCACAAATGAGAAAAGAAATAGTAACTAATAAAGTTTAGGAAAAATTACTTTAAATAATCCAACCTTTCGACGATTTTCCGTTAATACTCCAACCTTTGAATTATTATATAATAATCCAACCTTTATACGCTGTTAACTTTTATCGAACACAAGTGACTTGAAACCGGCTAGGAAGGTCGCTATTCTTAATGCGTCTTCTTCCTCCTTCATCTCGTTCGTCTGAGTCTATAGTCCATAGTCTTCCTTCCTCCAACCCACTATCATCATCATCCACACTAAGACCAAATAACCCTCCCACCACCCTCTGATCTAGGGGAAAACTAGGTCGTTACTAGTCTCTCCTAATCAAACAAATTACCTAAACTAACCACTAAACACAAGTAAAGCGGTAAGCAAGGGTCGGAATCCACAAGGACTAAGGTGCGCTAATTTATGCTAATCGAACAACAAGCTAGGTCGAAACGGGGTTTTGGAAAATTCTAATAGACTAAAACTAATTAAACTAAACTAAGAAACCAAAAGTAAACGAGATTAGGGAATGGGTCAAACAACAACATATCATGGAATGGACATAAAAGAGCTAAAAACGGGGAAGATTCACAAGCACTACATGAATAGGCCTTGAATTCACAAATAGCTCCAACTATCTCCCGACGTGCGAGCAATTTCCCTAAGAATCAAACATGAACTCCCGTTCTACACTATCATCCCGGGGTAAGTTAAAGTCCAATTCAACCAAATAGTCAAGTTTAGGTCTTTAATCCCATTCCAACCCAACTAGACTACTCCAATCAATCATGGAACACTTAATTGATCAAGTTAAATGCAACATTTATCGGAAATGCTTAAACATGTAATAATTTAATCATGAAAATCCCTAATTTCTAATCACAAACACCCAAACCAATCAATGTTGAGTTTTCACCAAACCCTAATCAATAAACTACTCCCTAATCCTAAAAATATGAACTTTAACGAAATTAACAACTAATTCACGATTCTAAACATTAATAAAAACTAATCCAAACATTAATCATTAAGCTAAACCAAAACAATTAAACTAATTAAAACAATAAATAAATAAAGCAATAAATGGAGAAATAAATAAAGAGAGAGATAGAAGTTCTCATTGATTGATTGTTGGTTGCTCAATATAAATTGTCACACTTGAAATGGAAAAGTCCTAATTTCCATTGATTTTCCTCACTTTATCTCTCTTAAAAAAACTAAGCATAAACCCTAAAAAATGAGAGAACTAAAACTAAAATAAATACATTGTTTTGAAATTGTGCCCCTAAGTTCTATTTATACTACTCTAACTAAAAGAAAGAAAAAAAGAAAAGAAAAAGAAATTGTAAAACTAAAATGCAGAAAAAAATTTCTTTATGTAGAAAATGAAATTACCATAAGGTCCCTAATTAGTTAATAAAAAATTACTAAAAGAATATACGTGAACCTAGGTTGAATTAGTTTTCAGTCCAAATGTATTCTCATTCAACCTTCAATCAGCTAGAAATTGGTCAAAACTCAAAATATTAACTTGAACAGTTTAGATAATTCCTGTTAGAATTTTCTTTTTTAGCTTCCCCCTGAGAAGAGGTGAATACAAACTGCTGTCTTCTGATACTTAGTGAAAGAGAGAGCGCTTCAGAAATCAGAAAATGAAAATGTGAGGTTATATTGATTGCAATTCATACGGGATTATTAGTTGAGTGGGCTTTTGTGTACTTTGATATTGAAGTTCTTGGTGTTTTGAGCTTGCACACCAAGTGTTCGATAAAATGTCCAACTGAAACTCATCTTCCAACTATGATAATAACTAATGATTCGTAAAATCTGAAGTTCAATTGATTGTGCAATTTGTTTTTCAGATTTCCAGTGAACAGGAAATGGCTCTAATGAACCATAATCTTCCTTCTTTCACATTCCTAAATTTCAACTATAATTCGATTTCAACCACGATTACAATGAAATTGTTTATGGTGTTTAACAGTATGTTGTAGTTATACTTGCATAAAACCCGTAACTGGTTTAAATCTTCAAATGAGAATTTCATCTTCTTCTTTTTTGGTTTAAAGCTGGGCAGAATAATATTAAAATAAGGAGTAATACGGAGTCATTATGGTACATCAAGTCGGAATCTATGGGGGTTCCAAATGGTAGAATTGCTTCTTCAGAAAGTAATGAGTACCCATTCAATGCGGAGGGATCACAGCTGTTCCGAGCATATTCTGTATTAATCCAAACTATTCCCGTTTTTATTAATTAATTAGGGATATTTTGGTAATTTTAATTTCTGCAAAAAGAAAATCTTTTCTGCATTTAGAAGTTATGAAAAGATAAACATAAAGAATTAAAAGAAGATTAAAAGAAAAGGAAAATAAAATAAAAAAGGAATCTAAAGAAATGTAAGAATCAAAATTCCCAAAACAAACAAACTCAGCCCCTGCACTTCGTCTTCTCCTTTGTCCCTTTCGCTCCTGGCGTTCCTTCGCAGCCGCCATGGGGTTTCTTCCCAGCAATTCGAACGCACACCCCTCCTCAATTATAATCGTCCATCATCATCCATCATCAGCGTCGTCCATCACCATTCATTCTTCATCAATCAACCATCAATTCATCAATTCGTTCAATCCAAGGGCCGAAACGTGCTGTTCCATTCCAATTAATCGCAGCCGTCGAGCTTCATTAATTCCATACCAAATTGAGCGCTAAATAGGTTCAGACGACCCCTTGTGATGTTCGGGCGAACTTTTGTCGGTGTGGGTGATGAGTGACATTTATGTCACTCCTAGGATAGTATTTTGTATCTTTTTATTCTTGTTTTTGTTTGTTTTCCTCCCCTTTTATGCTCATTTTAGTCATTTTGCCCTTACATGCTAGTTGACTCGGTTTCCCCTAATTACCGCCCTTTCGCCTTGTTTTTCTTAATTTTTGTCAAGCTTTTGCTTTTCACGGGTTTGTTAATGTGTAGGGAAACAAGTAAAATGGACGGAATAGTCAATGGAAGTCAACGGCATCCAAGGAAAGTTCGAAGTGGAAGGGAGGAGTCAAAACTCAAGATGTTCGGCCGAACGTCAGAGGTGTTCGGCCGAACCAAAGCAGGACAGCCTGAAGATTTAAGCCCAGAGTTCGGCCGAACATTCACAAAAGTTCGGCCGAACTTACCTATGTTCGGCCGAACCTCCCCTATTGTTCGACCGAACATCGCACTCAGTAGCTCCTGTCTCTTCCCAGGTTCGGCCGAACCTGCATTATGTTCGGCCGAACTTGCCTCTTAGTTCGGCCGAACTTCATTTATGTTCGTCCGAACCTGCTGCCAGTGCTGAGCCACTTTTCGGGACTATTTAAAGCATTTTAGGAGCTTTTAGAAAACCTAGTTTTTTACAAAAGTAGTTTGAAATTAATTTTAGAGAGAGAAAGGAGGAGAACTTCATTCATTGCTCATTATATTGCTTGGGATTCTCCCTAATCTTGGATTTTGAAGCTTCATTGTAAAAATTCTCAACTCTTATTTCTATTTAATGTCATTAATTTCTGAATTTTCTTATTTTGTCTCTTATTTTTCTCATTAATCAAAAACCCCAAAAAACAGGCACTTTTATATTTCTCCTTCCTACTTGTTTGATTGTTTAGTTTTTCCTAATCCTTTATGATTAGACTTATTAGTTTCCTTGCTAATCTCTTGAGATTTGGTGATTTTGATTGTATTGTGGATGATGGTTTTGCCTATAGATTTGATTCCCATGATGAAACTAGCTTGAACTCTTTGGTTAGGGATTTTTGCTTTGATTATTCGGAAATGCATACTTCCATTGAATTCATCATGTTGAAATTTGTAGTCAAATCCATGAGTGAGTAGTTCTCATCTAGGGGTTTGGGTGTAGCCTAGGGTTTTCATGTGTGGGGTTTTAAGGTAGGATTTGTTAGTTTTGCAATTAAATGCATAAGTTGGGGGGTCCTTGTTGCTTGCTTGGTTAGACGTAACTTTGCTTGGTCAATGGAACGCGATGCATGGATTTGGCAAGGGATTGTAGGTCATTGCATTGTATGATTTCGATCGGATTTATTTTGATTAGTTCTTAGGCTTTGGGTTGATTGCGGAAGCATGATTCGTTGCTTGAGGATTTTAAAGATCGATTCCCCTTCCAATTTGTCTTTGCAAGTTTAGTTAATCCCCAAATCCTTATTTCCCCCATTGCATGTATCCCTTGGTGAATCCCAATCCCCTAGTGTTTTTTAATCCTTGTTTAACATTTTAATCGCTTAGTTTGAATCTTCTTTCTTTTTCAACAACCAATCCCTTTTCGAATTAGCTTATGTTAGCATTTCTAGCTACGGAACTCGCAATTCCCTGTGGATATCGACCCTTTGCTTGCCACTCTACTTGATTCTTGTGTTTAGTTTAGGTATTTAAGTTGATTTAGGTGTAAGACTAGTAACGACCTAGTTTTTCCCTATATCAGTGGGCGAACTCCATTGATGTTCGACCGAACCTCATACAACCAGGAACTCTAAAAATTCGGGTTCGGTCGAACTTAATACGGGTTCGGTCGAACCCAATTACTCTGTTTTTTTACTCTGTTTCTTGCTGATTTTTGGGTGATTTTGTTTGTAGTGAATTTGAGATGTTGGAGGATGATGTTGTTGTTGGTGTTGCGTTGTTGTTGCTGTGATATTGCAGGGGGGCTGGGTTCGTGCGGTAGGTGGTGCGTGAAGGGGTTTTGGTGGTTGGTGTTGGTATGTTGATGCGACAGGCTTGTGATGTGGTGTAGGATTGGATATAGGCTGGTGTAGGTTAAGCTGTTTTCTCGACCATATTGTACAATTCCTTAGGCCCTTTCAATTCGTGCTCCAAAACCCGAGCACGTGCACCTACACATAATTAAAAAATTATATATAAATTAGGAGAGAACAAGATATATAATAATAATAATAATAACAATATAATAACACGTTTTTCTCTCAAAAATGGGCGATTAGGGATTAGGGCTTTTTTCACGGCAGTTCATCATTCCGGCGGGTTCAAGGAAGGTCTCAGGCAGGTCGGCGGCGGGTTGCAGGTGTCTCGGGTTTTTCAGGCGGCTTGCAGGTGTCTCGGGTTCATTTCAGGCGGGTTCCAGGGCTGTTTTGGTCGGCAAGCAGTGCAGTTTCAGCGGTATTTTGGGCGTTTTTTTTTGTCCAGTTTCAGGGTAGTATTGGGTGTTCGGTTTTCAGGCGAGGTTCTATCGGTTTTCAGGCGTGAATTGCGACTGTTTTGGGAGCGTTTTGACGTGGGTTTTCAGGCGGTTCCACGTGGCGGTTTTATTTTTCAGGCGGAGCTCTCATCAGGTCAGTGGCGGTCATCAGGTTCGACAAGGGGTTTGTGTGGGTGTTGTGCGCCGTTCAGTGGTGTTCAGTGGTGTTCGTCAGTGGTTTGTCGCTGTCTTTTACCGGTGTGCGTTGTTGTGTTCGAGAGGCTGTCCGATCAGCGCCGTTCAGTTGGTGTGCGGTGTTTGTTGGTTGTGTATATTGTTGGTTGTGGGACTTTGTTGGTGTACGGAGGTCGGTGTTCGGAGTTTGAGTGGGCGGAGCTGTTGATGTACGGAGGAGGCATTTTGTGTTGCTCGTGTGTGTTTCTGGCAGTGTTTGTGACATTGTTTGTGGCGTGGTGTTTCTGGCTTTCGGTGGTGTTTAGTGTGGTTGTGGTGTGTTGGTGTTTAGGGTGGTTGTGGTGTGTTGGTGTGTTGGTGGCTTTGGCTGTGGTGTGTTGGCAATTCTGGGCTTTCTGTTGAGTTGCTTTGATATGGCGGCTGTGGAGAAGTTTCATTGCCCTTTTGTGGGTCTTAGCGGGTGCCAGGATGGAGGTGGGCGTGGTTTGGTGAGGAGTTATCTGATCACTCACTTACGGGATCGTCATTGTTGCTCTGGTGTGCGGGATGTAACCCGTCACTCCCTTACTACCAATTTGCAGGTTTTTTCTACGGCTGAGGTGACCTTCCGTCGTATGGGAATTTGGCTATGTGGAGATTGTTTCAAGACACATACTCATCGTACTAGGTGTCGACATGGCAGTGGTTCTAGTACTGTTTTTGTGAACCCACCTAATTCTGGGGATGGTATTATTCGTTTTATTCTCTACGGTATTAAAAAACCACAAGCTCCTACTTCCAAGCTGTCTTCTTCTGATGCGCCTCGTGAACATCATTTTTCCTTTGATGTTGCTCTTCTAGACACTTTATTGTCTAAGCGGTTGCGTTCTGTGAAATCCATCCCTCCCAAATGTCGTTTGGGTTTTTCGCGAGTTCTAAAAGGGGCGCTTAATAAGGTGATTTGCAGACCAGATGACATCGCTTGTTGGGTTCAGTTGCTTGTGTTACCTCTTTGTGTCCTCACAACTTTTTCACCGCGAAGTAATCGTGAGTGTTCCTCTGGTGTTAGGCGGCGACGACAGGAAGAGAGTATCACCTCTGCTATTCGTTCTTGGTGTGAGCCTGGTGGTTCTGAGCAGCTTGTCCTAGACACATTGGCTAGCGTGTCTCCATTGGATGTTGACGAAGACCATGATTCGGCGGAGCGTAATATTAAGCAATGCAAGCGAAAGATTTCTGACGGTCACTACACTGCTGCTGTTAGAGTTCTTTCGTCCTCAGGTCTTGCCCCTTACAGTGATGCTACTCTTGCAGATTTGCAAGCAAAACACCCTTCCTTTCCGGGCCCTACCTTACCGGATATCCCTGTTGATCATCACCTTACTGCTTCCTCCGTTGTTGTGTTGGAGCAGATTAGGGGCTTTCCGCGTGGTACTTCGTGCGGTAGAGATGGCTTGCGTGCTCAACACCTTTTGGATTGCTTGGGTGGTGCTGCTGTAGCTGTTTCTGATGAGTTGGTGGATTCTATTACTCAGGTAGTTAATCTCTTTCTTGCTGGAAAGTGTCCTGGTGTGCTTGGAGGATATATTGCTAGTGCTCCTCTTACGCCACTTGTTAAGCCTGGTGGTGGTATTCGGCCTATTGATGTGGGTACTATTTGGAGGCGCCTTGTTTCTAAGGCCGGGGCCGCTTTGATTGGTCTGCGTTTAGGACACTACTTAGGAGGGCTTCAGTTTGGAGTTGGGGTTCCAACAGGTGATGAGGCCATTCTCCATGCTGTCAATCGTTTGGTTGAGGCTCGTGGGGCTGATGTTGGCCTTTCTATGTTATTGGTGGATTTTCAGAATGCGTTCAATTTAGTTGATCGATCGGCTTTTCTGTGTGAGGTTCGGCTACATTGTCCTGCTCTTTCACATTGGGTTGAATTCTGCTGCTCTTCTCCAGCGCGGCTGTATTATGGGGAGCATATCTTGTGGTCTTGTCAAGGTGTGCAGCAAGGGGATCCTCTCGGCCCTTTGCTTTTTTCTCCGGTTCTACATCCATTGGTGTGTCGAATCAGAGACTCTTTTGATCTATCTCTTCATGCTTGGTACTTGGACAATGGCACTATCGTTGGTGACACTTTGGTGGTTGGAAAGGTCGTGGAGTTGATTTTGGAGGAGGGTCCTCATTTAGGTCTCCATGTTAATGTTGAGAAGACAGAGGTTTTCTGGCCTTCAGAGGACCTGCGCAGTCGTCTAGAGGGGGTCTTTACTACGGATATTGCTCGTCCTGCGCTTGGTGTTAAGTTGCTTGGTGGTCCTGTCAGTACGGATTCCTCTTTTTGTAAGGAGTTAGTTTCGCAGCGTGTGTCGAAGACTGTTGTGTTGATGGATGCTGTAGCTAAGCTTAATGATCCCCAGTGTGAGTTGTTGCTTCTTCGTGCGTGTACTGGAGTTTCTAAATTCTACTTTGCTATGCGCACTTGTCCGCCTCATCTTTTCGAAGCGGCCCAATTATCTTTTGATGTGGCTCTTCGGGCTTCTTTAGAGCGTGTCGTGAGTGCTTCGGGACCTGGGTTCGGTGACTGGAAATGGCGTCTTGCCACCTTGCCTTATTCTTATGGAGGATTGGGTGTTTATTCAGCTGGTGATGTTCGGCATTATGCTTTTCTTGCATCCCGTTTGCAGTCTTCTGGTTTGCAGGATTCGCTTCTTCGGCTTTCAGGTGTTGATGGTTCGGGACCGGCCTTTGATGATGCTCTTGGTCTTTTCAATAGGACCGTGGACACCGACCTTATGAGTAGCCCTAGTGAGATCGCTGCCCCCACACTCATGAAGAAATTGGCAGACATATATTTCACGAAGGTTACTGCTGATGCGGAATCCGCCTACTCCTTATCTTCACGTCTTGTTGCCTTATGGAAATCACAGCAGGGGGATTACTCCTCAGCTTGGTTGTGGGCAGTCCCCATTTCGGGTTTAGGCCAGACTATGAAGGGTAAGACTTATCGTTCGGTTCTTTGCTATCGGTTGGGCATTCCGTTGTTCTCTGATTCGACGCCGTGTTCTGCTTGCTCTCGGGTTTTCGATGGGGACATTTATGGAGATCATGCCGTGTCTGGTGCTGGGGTTGTGGGTATCAAACATCGCCATAATGTTGTTCGTGATACCCTTTTGGATATTTGCTATCGGTCGGGGATTTCTGCTCGCAAAGAGGTTGATGTTGGGCTGACTAGTGAGAGTGATGGAGCTCTTCGTCCTGCAGATATATTGCTTTATTCATGGGATGGCGGTCTAGATGTGTGTGTTGACTTGACTGGGTCTTCCCCTATGACGCAATCTGGGTTGTCTGGCTTCGTTCCGGGTCGGGTTGTGGCGGTTGCAGCGCAGCGGAAGCAGGATAAGTATGCGGCGCGTTGTAGGGCTTTGGGTTACGATTTCTTTCCTTTTTCCTTCTCTTCCTTTGGGGAATTAGAGAAAGGTGTTGTTTCGTTGCTGAAGCGGGTCCAGACGTACTCCAGGGCTCAGGACATTGGGGCACGGGCAGCTGCTGTAGACACCTACTTTTGTCCCCATTCCCGAAATGGAAAGGTTCGATGATGAAAACATAAATCTCCACTTGACAACGCATCTCCTATAAAATAACGAATCTCAATTCCCCTTTTCATTTCACCCAAAACCTGCTATTTATAGAAACCTGCTATTTATGGAAACCTGCTAAAAATAGTAACTGCCGTAAAGGGTAGCTTCTAAAAGTGGCAAGTCATAAAAGATAGAAACCTGTCAGAATTAGGTGTTGCACTCCAACATAAATCCTAAATGAGATAGAAAACTGCGAGAATCCTATTCCTAATATGATTCGGAAATAAGAGTTACGTATTAATTAAAATCCTAACGAGCCTAGAGTTCGTAACGGGCCCAGACGCATTCCGTCATGAAATTGATACGCACTAAAAGACTCGATTAAAGTCTCAAACACTACGGATTTCAGGAATCCGAATCTGACTAAGAAAACAGCCCAGACCCTATTTTCAACGCCTGACTCTGGGCGCCGAAATCTTCGGCGCCCAGGCCTGGGCGCTGAAAATACCTGGGTACGTGTTTTTTCCTAATTCTTTGTGGATTAGAACTCTGCAATTCTATCTTTCCACGAACTCTTCCCTATAAATACAGCCCCAAATTCGACGTGAAAAGAACACACAATTCATATTCTGAGTATTGACTCCAACCCTTAGCCTAAGCCTCACGCTACGAAATTGTTCACGCGTTCTGTCGCAATCGATCCATAAATCGAACAGAACGTATCCTGTCCCATAATTTGAGATTCATTAAATAAAAAGGAGAAATAGAAAAGTCAAAGTGGTTAGTTTTCTGAGAACCGTGACGCACCTCTCAAGGGTGCGTCGTAATGTGTCCCTTTTCGATGATTTAATCGCTTTCCTCGCCCTTTTAATGAACTGTTAAACTAACTAAATCTGATTGTTCTACCACGCCTAACAAATATAATATTTTTGGGAAATTGGATTATCATGCTAGGTCCCTTAATGCAATCTAAATCAGATAATCGCGATCGATCTAGTATTATATGTTGCATATTGCTAAAATCAACTCAGATTAGTTTAATAGTTAACGCATGTCCCTTCAATTATTTATGCTGAGCTAGTAAGGATATCCTGCCTCTGGAGTTATCGAAGAGCGAGTACTCCTCTCGGTAGTTACAGTCCCCCGAACCCTCAATCTCTACCTTGCGGGTGTATGTTGAGAGATCCCCACACCAGGGATCACAAGGGAACCTACGGCCGTCGTGGTCAAACATAATTGCACTCCCTTTATGTCACGATAACCGGGTTTTGTCAGTTTTTCTCATTGTTGTTAAAAACTGAATGGCGACTCCTATATTACTAGTCAATTGGGTGTAAACTCACAGGAAATCCAAATTACACTTGATTGAATAAAAAAGAATCGTCACACCCACGAGGGACGAGGTCACGCATAAGCCTCGTGCTGTTTCGACCCCCTCACAGTGGCGACTCCACTGGGGATAATGAAGGAAATACTCGTGCTTGTAGGTAATCAAAATAGCCGAAGGGTGAAACGATCCTACCCCGCGTTTATTTCCCCATCAAGTTGGGACGACCTGAAAATCAGCATATTAATGTGAACGGGCAGAACCGCATGACGAATCTCGGCTCCCTCGGGAGTTGGGACTAAGGATACCTTTTTTCGCCAATAGGGGGGTGCATACGCCGCGCATGTTTCCCACTCGGTACTTGTGCAGGTAGTACACCTATCCCGAACCCAATCGCTCGCTCATTAGGTCCCTCTCGCCTGCATGCCCCCTTGGCTTGCACTTGCGGTTTGGCCTCTTGAGCGAAATTCGTCTGTTGAAGACACTACCTCGACGGGGGCATGTGTTGGATCTACGATAGAAGCGGTACCAAGCCAGGCGCAAATAACTACCCATAGAAGCCTATCATAAACTACATGACATGTTATTATCGCCTCATGATGAATGTTAGTTATGTGTAGCGAAATATGTGATTGTGTGTGACAAACTATCCTAGAAAACCAACGACCTTAAAAATTGCCCAAACATTCATAGACTAATTTGCCAAAGAGTTATACCGAAATACGTGTTCCGCAAACCCGAATGATCGCCACAAAAATAAGCGACGCTCGGGATGGCCTGTAACGAATCCCACAAACGCTGCAACGCGTAAAGGACGTTATTAGGCAAGCACGCAAATCAAAGTCGCATAAACAGAAGTAGACGCAAACAGAAAACGAGAACCAGCCAGGGACGCATTTTCAACGCCCCTGACTGGGCGCCAGAATTTCTCACGCCCCACGCTGGGCGCTGAAGTTGCTGCTTGGCCTTCTGGTCAGGCGCAGCAGCCTCGGTGCCCGCGCAAAAGGAAAATACGTAGCACAAAAATGTTTGTAAAAAGAATTGCTACGAGGGCGTAAGAAAAGCACTCGATTTCAAAAGCGACTCGTAAAACAAATAATAACTCTTTGCGTCGTTGTTAGGCCTCCTACGACGACAATGCTCGGCACTAAAAAACCGAACATGCTAACAATTATGAATGTCACACGGGCAAGTGTTTCGAAAATCCAAAGAATGACCAAAAGAAAAAAAAAAAAAACTAAAAAGTGTACTGTAACGCCCCGACCTCTAATTCACTTATTTAATCATAATTAGCAGCGGAATTAAACTAATTCGGTCGGGACATTACCCGCCGTAACTCCCTCTTAGGAGTTACCAGGCAACCATCAATCATAAGTTATTAAACTCCAGAATTAACATGATAATCCTTCTTAATTCCTTAATAAAAGTACATAACTTAATCAAGAATCTTTACTTAAACAACTTAACATTAACTTAGGTAAACTTGGTAATAGTGAAATCCTCGCCACTACTCGTTTCCGTGGTCCCCAGCAGTACCTAAAACGGAAAACAAAACGGTGAGCCGAAGACTCAGTAACGAGTTACCCTAGCATCGTAACATCATTTCAATTCATTTTATTTAATAAACAGGGAGAATAGAATATAGTAAAACATTTAATAAATCAACATTTCAGAAGCATCATTTCGAAACATCGTTTCAGGAACATTAATTTCAGGAACATCATTTCATTAATCTTTTTCCTTTTAACAGTATTATTCTGGTCTTCATGACTTTACAGGAAAACATGGTAGGACGTCTCCTACGAACAGGGGAAGTCGGTGCTTCTTAACAGGGGGAGTCAATGCTCCATAACAGGGGAAGCCAGTGCTTCATTTCAGGGGGAGTCAATGCTCCATAACAGGGGAAGCCAGTGCTTCATTTCAGGGGGAGTCAATGCTCCATAACAGGGGAAGCCAGTGCTTCATTTCAGGGGGAACCTTGGTTCCATATCAGGGGAAGCCAGTGCTTCTTATCAGGGGGAGCATGGGCTCCATATCAGGGGAAGTTGACCAGTTCTTACACTTTTATTTATCATGTTTACATTTCTTTTAATCGAACATTAATCAGGAAAATCTCAATCATTCAGGGTGGTTCAATAAACCATTAAATCTCGTTATTTCATAAAATCATTTCTTTCAGGAATAATAATAATTCATTAAATCAATACTTTGCATAAAGCTGCATTATCGTAAAACAATTCAATCAAATCATAATTGTAATCCCGCAATTCATAAAACATCATTATAAAACATCAATCATTCATAACATCATTCATAAATACATTTCGAAGGGAATGCGGGTACTAGCAATAACCGTTACCTCAATTCCACGATTTGCTAGGCCTTTTTGTTGGTTCGTTCTTCCTGAGCTCCGAGTCCGAATTCTTTCAAAATATTAAATTATTGAATTAATATTAAGCGATAAACAATTTAAAATCAATAACTTTGAAATAATAATTATATTATAAATCCATTTGCATAAAAATCATTTCAATTTATTTTAATAGAAATTCAGAAATAAACTATAGCCTCTATGAATAATTATTCGTAGTCATTTTACGTAAAGAATTTTTAATACATTAGAAAATCTGGAATGGAAATTAAGGAGTTAAAAACTTACCAAAGCCCAAATATAAGGATTGGGCCAACTTTTATTAAGTTGGGTTGATTATAATAGAACAAGGAAGCAAGAGTCAGGAAGTTGGGTTTCCTGACTCCTTGCAAGTCGACAAAAAGAGAGGAGGGAGCAGCAGAGCACGAAGGAGGGAGAAGAGAAGGGAGGAAGGTGCGGCGGTGGTCCGCGACTGGAGGGGGGGAGAAGTGGGAGGCGCGGTCAGGCGGCGCAGAGGAACGGCACGGCGGCGCAGGGCTGCGAATGGAAGAGAGGGCATGGGAGTCGGGATTGAGGAGGGAGGCAGGGGAGGCTGGCGCGGAGGAGAGGGACGCGAAGGGGGTGGGTGCGTGGTGGTTCCGGGCGGTCGTGGTGGTGTTGGGAAGTTAGGGAGGTGTTGGTTGGTCGCAGTGGTGGTGGTTTCCGGCGAGGCAGACGGTGGTGATTGTGGTGGTTTCTATTTTTTTTTTATTTTTGAATTAATTTAAGAGGTAAATTTAGAAATCAAAAATCAAAATTGAAATTGGAATGTTTATTGTTTGTTGGTGGTTTGAGGGTTGAAATTCCAGTATAGTTGAACAGCTATTTATAGCAATGGCATTGAGCAAGTTACGTGATTGATGATCCAGATTGGAAGGATTTTAGATGACAAATGTAAGAAAATAGAGAAAAGTAGTGATGAGTAATGAAATCTAGTGACTTTAGGTGAGTGAATCAGCAAGCCTAAAGTTTGTAGATGTAATTAGATGGCAAACTCCATGGCTGCCAAATGCTCATGTTTACACGACATAGAAGAGGAAAAAGAGAGAAGGGTTGACTTGATTTTAATGAGTCAAAAGGGCATTTTAGTAAATCTACAATGTAGGACAAATTTTCAGAATTTTATTGCTATTTTTGAATGAAAATAGGATCACTAAAATTAATTTCCATTTATAAAGTGCTAACAAAATAAATTTAGTTTTTGAATAGAATTAGTCGTTGATAAGAACGTTTTTGAAATTATTAAAATCTTCTACGTATTACGAAATATAATTTAAAATTTAAAGGTAGCTTAATCTCGTAATTATGAAATTAAATTATAAAATTTGATAAATAATAAATCGTGTAACGATTTTCAAAAATAAAACTTCGTTAATCAAAATAAAGTTCAAATTTTTGGATTTAAAACGATTTTAAGCTAAATAAAAATAATTAAGCATAATTAATCGAGTTTTAAAAATTTGGGGTATTACATTCTTACCCCCTTAGAAAAAGTTTCGTCCTCGAAACTTGAAAATGAGATTTATAAAAATGATTGATGAAATTGAAAATACTCGAATAAAAGTATAATGTTTTATTTTAAAACCAAGATCTCACAATTTCACTTCTGACAATGTCTAGCCTTCATTCCGCCATCATCTTTTAGAACTCCGCTTCAACTCGAGACCTAGAATCGAAGAGTAAAGAGCACAAAAGGGGCAAAATTATATATTGATCCTTAATCGTCATTAAGGTCAATTACATTCCGCCATCGTCTTTCGTATCTCCACTTTACTTCATAAAATAGGATCGAGGAGCAAAGAACATAAAGGGGCAAACTTGTTAGCATAGACTAGGCTCCCATTTTACTTGTGATATCTTGTTTGAAAATATTTTCCACCAAAAATAGTAACATTTAATGCAAAATTATAATACGGAAAATATATGTATATATATAATGAAAATAAATATTTATCTATCAATTGCAATACTCGAATAATTTGTAAAAGTTATTTATTATATCAATCTCGTACTCTGAGCTCGGTAGAACTTCCATCGGAGACGGCATCCATGTATAACAATTAGATCACCAGTACAATCATGTCAGCATAAACATAATCCATATCATAAGGGCTTAATTCATAAACTGAAAATTTTCATATTCAACATAAGCATAACATTCATAATCATTTGATCTAACACACGAGCATGGTTGACCATAGAAAACATAGTCATTCATACATCATATCGTTTATGGCGAACAATTAGAGACATTTCACTTTCATTTGCCATTGGGCTTCTTTGTTGCAGGAAACTTATCGTTGACTTTCGTTATTCGATTCGTTTCGATTTCGATTTCCAATCTTTTCTTCTACATCAAACAACTTCGTTGACTACGTTCGTTGCGGGGGTTTGAGTCCAACCACGTGACAAGAACTACATCATTAGACGTACGACTTCGTTACTTATCCTTAGTATTTTAAGTCGACAAACACTTGGGTTTTGGCGGATAATTCTAAGCCATCACATGTGCCTTTATCATAAACAATCTAGCTTCCAGAAACTTAGTTTAGACTACCTGGTTTTACAGACATGCCATTTTGTCGATTTCTATTCTCAACTCCATCGTATTCCTCATTCATTCATAATTCTTTTCGAATTCCATAACATTCATTGATATCATCATCATGATGGACGGACTAATTCTCAATAACTTATTTTGGTAAAATCCTTTAAAGCTTAATATGCAACCTCAATCTCATGCTTTCACCATCAATCATATTTTTCCACATGACATTTTTGCAAACCTTACATTCCCTTGCTTATCTTTCTTTATGTAGATCATCAAGCATTCTTTCAAAAACAATCCCTATAAATGATGCGGAAAGGTATACTAAAAACACCATCAACCTTACTGACAGACTAATTCCTGATAACTTCCTTTGGTATAATCCTCAGAACTCCATGTGTAGCCTCAATTTCATATTTTCACCATAAATTATGTTTGGTCTCGATCACATAATATTTTTGCATAACTTTTTAAGATTCTAGCTTAGCTTCCTTAACCTATCTGAAAATATATTTAGGTGCTTATAACCACAAAACAATCATTATGAAGGGTGCGGGAAAATAACCCATAAATCAACCTTAAACGCTTTGAACCTTTAATAACCTTGCCATTTATGAAATATAAACTCATACTCTTTCAACCTTAAATAATTCATAAACATAAAAGTTCCTTAAAACAATTCATATCCACAAAATCATGCTTTTATTAATTCTTTCATAAATTTTTACTTCCTTGAGGACATTAGTGATTCTTAAACATTTTGTAACATGTCCTTGACAAAAGATCTATGACATGATTCAACTCTAAAACAGGAAACTTAGGTTCAAACGTACATAAGAACTAAATTGAAATAGTATCAGCGTTGGCGTCATCTTCTTCTTCCTTGTCAGCTCTCATCATGTAAGCTTTTCCAGATATTGGTGGTCGCGGTGGATCATGATTAACCCTAGCATTGTTGTTGTTTCGTTCATGATTAGTCGAGGTTGCTCTTCCAGTATCTGTGGGAGGTGGTTTAGGGCAGTCTCTGACAAAATGATCTTTTCCTCCACATCGATAACACGTCTTCGTTCCTGCACGACATTCACTTTCAGTATGGTTTCTCTTTCCACACTTAGCACACCATATACTACGAGCCGCTCTATCATTATGACCTTGGTCTCTTCTATAATTATGGTTTCCTTGGTTTGGCCTTTTAGCTCCTCCATGGTTTTGATTATCATTTTTCCTTTTATCACCAACATTTTGTGCTTCTCGAAGTAATACGACTCGTTCAACATTAACTGCAATATCAACCATATCTTGATAGGAAGTAAACCTTTGAGTTGCCAACCTATCTTGGTATTTCAAATGAAGACCTCGCTCAAAACGGTTCATCCTAGATTGTTCTGTCGATACCAGCTCCGGTGCAAATCTTGACAATTCCATGAACTTGTTTGCATA
Source organism: Spinacia oleracea (assembly GCF_020520425.1). Classification (NCBI taxonomy): domain Eukaryota; kingdom Viridiplantae; phylum Streptophyta; class Magnoliopsida; order Caryophyllales; family Amaranthaceae; genus Spinacia; species Spinacia oleracea. The sequence continues at coordinate 77,359,596 of NC_079488.1, forward strand.
TTCCATAACACTCATTGTTCCTTGTTGCAAGTGCAAAAACTCGTCTTCCTTTTGTTTCCTCAGGGATGGTGGATAAAACTTATCTCTTAATAACTTTTGCAGTTCGGTCCAACCAAATCTAGGCTCATTCTTCCTTTCCTTATTAACTTTCCACCATAAACTTGCTTGACCCGTTAAGTAAAACACGGCGAAATCGACTCTCCATTCCTTAGGACATTGCAAAGTTTCAAACAACTGATCTATGCGATTAATCCAATCCTCGAATTCTACAGGTTCGGGCTTGCCATCGTAAGATGGTGGGTTTAGGGATGAAAACTTCTTGAACATTGATGCATTTTCGTTCGCATTCGTCGATTTCTGTTTCTGAGAATCTTTGATTAATTCAGCTAACATCGTGCTAACGGTTTCTAATCGTTCCATCCTTTCTTTGTGATCTTCGATAGGTTGATCGTCATAGGGATCATCATGGGCAACATCCTCGTAAATAGTGTCATTGTTGACATGGACGTTGTGCTCGTTGTGCGCTCCACCGTTAATATCGTTAGTCACTTCGATAGTCGACATTCTGCATAACGTGCTCAATTAGGAAAACATACATAATAGGAAAATAACCCCTTTTCGGCCCGTTCCTACACTCACACTCATTTCATTTTAACATGATTCTAACATATTCTTTTAAACTTATTCTTTAAAACTCCTTGCTTAAAGCCTATTGAATTCTACAACGCGCAAAACCCGTAAGGTTTAGCACTTATGGTCCAGAACCTTGGCTCTGAATACCAAACTGTAACGCCCCGACCTCTAATTCACTTATTTAATCATAATTAGCAGCGGAATTAACCTAATTCGGTCGGGACATTACCCGCCGTAACTCCCTCTTAGGAGTTACCAGGCAACCATCAATCATAAGTTATTAAACTCCAGAATTAACATGATAATCCTTCTTAATTCCTTAATAAAAGTACATAACTTAATCAAGAATCTTTAGTTAAACAACTTAACATTAACTTAGGTAAACTTGGTAATAGTGAAATCCTCGCTACTACTCGTTTCCGTGGTCCCCAGCAGTACCTAAAACGGAAAACAAAACGGTGAGCCGAAGACTCAGTAACGAGTTACCCTAGCATCGTAACATCATTTCAATTCATTTTATTTAATAAACAGGGAGAATAGAATATAGTAAAACATTTAATAAATCAACATTTCAGAAGCATCATTTCGAAACATCGTTTCAGGAACATTAATTTCAGGAACATCATTTCATTAATCTTTTTCCTTTTAACAGTATTATTCTGGTCTTCATGACTTTACAGGAAAACATGGTAGGACGTCTCCTACGAACAGGGGAAGTCGGTGCTTCTTAACAGGGGGAGTCAATGCTCCATAACAGGGGAAGCCAGTGCTTCATTTCAGGGGGAGTCAATGCTCCATAACAGGGGAAGCCAGTGCTTCATTTCAGGGGGAGTCAATGCTCCATAACAGGGGAAGCCAGTGCTTCATTTCAGGGGGAGTCAATGCTCCATAACAGGGGAAGCCAGTGCTTCATTTCAGGGGGAACCTTGGTTCCATATCAGGGGAAGCCAGTGTTTCTTATCAGGGGGAGCATGGGCTCCATATCAGGGGAAGTTGACCAGTTCTTACACTTTTATTTATCATGTTTACATTTCTTTTAATCGAACATTAATCAGGAAAATCTCAATCATTCAGGGTGGTTCAATAAACCATTAAATCTCGTTATTTCATAAAATCATTTCTTTCAGGAATAATAATAATTCATTAAATCAATACTTTGCATAAAGCTGCATTATCGTAAAACAATTCTATCAAATCATACTTGTAATCCCGCAATTCATAAAACATCATTATAAAACATCAATCATTCATAACATCATTCATAAATACATTTCGAAGGGAATGCGGGTACTAGCAATAACCGTTACCTCAATTCCACGATTTGCTAGGCCTTTTTGTTGGTTCGTTCTTCCTGAGCTCCGAGTCCGAATTCTTTCAAAATATTAAATTATTGAATTAATATTAAGCGATAAACAATTTAAAATCAATAACTTTGAAATAATAATTATATTATAAATCCATTTGCATAAAAATCATTTCAATTTATTTTAATAGAAATTCAGAAATAAACTATAGCCTCTATGTTTAAATAATAAATAATTATTCGTAGTCATTTTACGTGAAGAATTTTTAATACATTTGAAAATCTGGAATGGAAATTAAGGAGTTAAAAACTTACCAAAGCCCAAATATAAGGATTGGGCCAACTTTTATTAAGTTGGGTTGATTATAATAGAACAAGGAAGCAAGAGTCAGGAAGTTGGGTTTCCTGACTCCTTGCAAGTCGACAAAAAGAGAGGAGGGAGCAGCAGAGCACGAAGGAGGGAGAAGAGAAGGGAGGAAGATGCGGCGGTGGTCCGCGACTGGAGGGGGGGAGAAGAGGGAGGCGCGGTCAGGCGGCGCAGAGGAACGGCACGGCGGCGCAGGGCTGCGAATGGAAGAGAGGGCATGGGAGTCGGGATTGAGGAGGGAGGCAGGGGAGGCTGGCGCGGAGGAGAGGGACGCGAAGGGGGTGGGTGCGTGGTGGTTCCGGGCGGTCGTGGTGGTGTTGGGAGGTTAGGGAGGTGTTGGTTGGTCGCAGTGGTGGTGGTTTCCGGCGAGGCAGACGGTGGTGATTGTGGTGGTTTCTATTTTTTTTTATTTTTGAATTAATTTAAGAGGTAAATTTAGAAATCAAAAATCAAAATTGAAATTGGAATGTTTATTGTTTGTTGGTGGTTTGAGGGTTGAAATTCCAGTATAGTTGAACAGCTATTTATAGCAATGGCATTGAGCAAGTTACGTGATTGATGATCCAGATTGGAAGGATTTTAGATGACAAATGTAAGAAAATAGAGAAAAGTAGTGATGAGTAATGAAATCTAGTGACTTTAGGTGAGTGAATCAGCAAGCCTAAAGTTTGTAGATGTAATTAGATGGCAAACTCCATGGCTGCCAAATGCTCATGTTTACACGACATAGAAGAGGAAAAAGAGAGAAGGGTTGACTTGATTTTAATGAGTCAAAAGGGCATTTTGGTAAATCTACAATGTAGGACAAATTTTCAGAATTTTATTGCTATTTTTGAATGAAAATAGGATCACTAAAATTAATTTCCATTTATAAAGTGCTAACAAAATAAATTTAGTTTTTGAATAGAATTAGTCGTTGATAAGAACGTTTTTGAAATTATTAAAATCTTCTACGTATTACGAAATATAATTTAAAATTTAAAGGTAGCTTAATCTCGTAATTATGAAATTAAATTATAAAATTTGATAAATAATAAATCGTGTAACGATTTTCAAAAATAAAACTTCGTTAATCAAAATAAAGTTCAAATTTTTGGATTTAAAACGATTTTAAGCTAAATAAAAATAATTAAGCATAATTAATCGAGTTTTAAAAATTTGGGGTATTACATGTACCAACAAAAGAAAGAGTGAAAAACCAATAGAGAGAGTCGAAGTTTAGACTAAGTAATGCTTGAAACTTTGGGAACCTAAACTTTAGCTTATCTTATGCATAGGACTGGTCCTGCCACTTGGTGCCGATCAGGGAATCAACGGTTAAGTGCGTCTCGAAGATACATCACCAACATCAGGTATAGTGACTCCAAGCTCCGTTCGTCGTCCCTCATTTCAAGGATCTCCGCTTCCCCAACCTCGATTCGCACCTTCAAACATGTCCATCGAAGATTTGCGAGACCAGATGGTCCAAATTACCCAACTTATGGGCCAATTGAAAATGGAAAATGAAGCTTTAGCGGCTGCGTAAGCCAAAAATGACCTCGATAACGAGAAGAGGATTGAAAAAATGGTCCTACAACAGACCATGGGGAGCAAATACTTCTCCCTCGATCCTGAACCTTTTCCTGGCAAACTACTAGAAAAGTTCAGTTCATCTGACTTACCAAAGTTCAAGGCCACGGACAACCCCCGTGATCATCTACTGAGCTTTGTGAATGCCATGAACTTGAAAGGCGTGGACAAGTCCATGTATTTACCTGCCTTTCCTTTGTCCTTGGAACCTGTGCCGCTCAAATGGTACTATCACCAGGACCCTAAGCTCTTCCCCACTTGGGAAGACTTTGTCAATGTCTTCATCAAGCAATACTCGTCGAACATGGATTTCCAAGTCACCATGCGCGAGCTGGAAGTTCTCTTCCAAAAGAAAAATGAGGGTTTCACAACCTACTTTTCTAGATGGAGGGACCAGGCGGCCCAGCTAATCAATAGGCCTCCCTAAACAGAATTGGTCCAAAAATTCATTGACAACTTGGACCCGGCTTACAGACAACACCTTAGGTACCTGAGACTTGACACTTTCAAAAGAGTTTATGATGTGGGAATAAAGATCGAGGACGACCTTGCCAAAACCATACAAAGCAAACCCACATATAAAAACAACACCTATAATCGGGGTAACACATCCCAAGCCCAAGAAGTCCATGCTGTAGAAGTGACTCCCGCCCGAAGAAGCCCTGGAAGATGGGTCCGAGACCGAAAGTTTACCCCACTCGGGTCGACTTTGGTACAAGCCTTTGAAAGATTAACCAATCAAGGAAAGTTGAGACCTATAGACCCCACCCGTGACCCTCCTGTCAAAAGCAAATATTGGGTCGAAGGTACTTACTGCAAATTCCATCAAGGAAATGGGCATGACACTGAAAACTGCTGGAACCTAAAGAATATCATCCAGGACATGATAGAGGATGAAGTGATACCTCTCCCTAACGTTGGCAAACCCAACAACAACAAGAGCCCACTCGGCTCTTGTCACATCTCTCTCGACCAACCAGAAAATGAGAACTTCGACCCTACGGTGTACATTACACCTCAAGGTGTACCACTCGCTGTGGTCCCTATGGATCAAATCGAGAGAGAAGTGTGCGGTGTGTGGGATGATGATGCTGAAGATATCTACCTATCTCAAGTGTCGGGCCAAGACCTCTTTACTGACACTTGGCCCGGGTATGTGTGAGGGGGTCGAAAAAGCACGAGGCTAATGCGTGACCTCGTCCCTCGTGGGTGTGACGATTCTTTTTATTCAATCAAGTGTAATTGGATTTCCTGTGAGTTTACACCCAATTGACTAGTAATATAGGAGTCGCCATTCAGTTTTTAACGACAATGAGAAAAACTGACAAAACCCGGTTATCGTGACATAAAGGGAGTGCAATTATGTTTAAGCACGACGGCCGTAGGTTCCCTTGTGATCCCTGGTGTGGGGATCTCTCAACATACACCCGCAAGGTAGAGATTGAGGGTTCGGGGGACTGTAACTACCGAGAGGAGTACTTCGCTCGTCGATAACTCCAGAGGCAGGATATCCTTACTAGCTCAACATAAATAATTGAAGGGACATGCGTTAACTATTAAACTAATCTGAGTTGATTTTAGCAATATGCAACATATAATACTAGATCGATCGCGATTATCTGATTTAAGTAGCATTAAGGGACCTAGCATGATAATCCAATTTCCCGAAAATATTATATTTGTTAGGCGTGATAGAAAAATCAGATTTAGTTAGTTTAACAGTTCATAAAAAGGGCGAGGAAAGCAATTAAATCATCGAGAAGGGACACATTACGACGCACCCTTGAGAGGTGCGTCACGGTTCTCAGAAAACTAACCACTTTGACTTTGCTATTTCTCCTTTTTATTTAACGAATCTCAATTATGGGACAGGATACGTTCTGTTCGATTTATGGATCGATTGCGACAGAACGTGTGAACAGTTTCGCAGCGAGAGGCTTAGGCTAAGGGTTGGAGTCAATACTCAGAATATAATTATGTGTTGTGTGTGTCCTTTTCACGTCGAACTTATGGGTCTATTTATAGGAAAAAGTGGCGTAGAAAGATAGTTTTTCAGGAATTTGAATACGAAATGGATTAGGAAAAGAATCCGTCCCAGGAATTTTCGGCGCCCAGCTCTGAGCGTCAAAGATATCGGCGCCCAGGGCTGGGCGTTGAAAATAGGGTCTGGCAGAATTCTTTGTCAGATTGGACTCTAGAGTACGGAGTTCATTAAGAGACTTAATCCGAGTTATTATTGCGTATTAATTTTATGACGGGATGCGTCTGGGCCCGTTACGAACTCTAGGCTCGTTAGGATTTTAATTAATACGTAACTCTTATTTGCAAATCATATTAGGAATAGGATTCTCGCAGTTTTTTATCTCATTTAGGATTTATGTTGGAGTGCAACACCTAATTCTGACAGGTTTTCATCTTTTGTGACTTGCCACTTTTAGAAGCTACCCTTTACGGCAGTTGTTATTTTTAGTAGGTTTCCATAAATAGCAGGTTTCTATAAATAGCAGGTTTCGGGTGAAATGAAAAGGGGAATTTGAGATTCGTTTTTTTATAGGAGATGCGTTGTCAAGTGGAGATTTATGCTTTCATCATCGAACCTTCCCTTTCGGGAATGGGGACAAAAGTAGGTGTCTACAGTTAGCCCCCACTTTGACTGAGTCTTGGAGTAAGACGATGGTCAAATTATTAGACGGAGTGCGTCGCACAAGCCATGGTGTATGTGACCTGTTTTGCGAGGGTCTCACGAGCCCCCGAGTGATAACATTTGACATAAGGGTCATCACTTGAAGTGTCGACATATCCCTCACGTGTCATTGGGATTTGTCAACTGATAGTATAGAAACTTCCTCACTTTGTCATTGAAAGGATCTAAAGGTGCGTAGAAACTCCCTCACTTTGTCATTGGGAGTAGCTACAGGTGTTTTCGAAATCAAAGCTATAAAGTGTAATTGGGCCTGGCCAAGCCCAATCACGAGGAAAAAAACGTTTTAAAAGATTCTCATTTTCAGGGTTAGCTAAACGAGAAAACCCCCTTGTTTTTATGGGACGTAAAACGAAGGAAAATCCAGCACATCGCTCTTTTTTTGGAAAAAACGGAAAACCAATCCTTTTAATTTTTGGAAAAGGGAAAACCAGAAAAAGTTATCGCTGCAGCGACTAAGGACCTGCACGGTTAGTGATGCAGACCCCGTCGGCTAAAGATGGCGAGCCTGTCCGCTAAGGGTGGACACCCCGTCCGATAGAAGTGGACGAATCTGTTTTTGAATTTTGAAAATAAGGACCTCCGCGGCTTGTGACGTAGACCCCGCCGGCTAAAGACGGCGAACCTGTCCGCTAAGGGTGGACACCCCGTCCGATAGAAGTGGACGAATCTATTTTGAAATTTGTTTTGTGTTTTTTTGAAAATAAGGACCTACGTGGTTTGCGCCGTAGACCCCGCCGGCTGAAGATGGCGAGCCTGTAAACATATGTTTTTTTGAAGATTCTTTTTTTTGAAAACTGAGGACTTGCGCGGTTAGTGACGCAGACCTCGCCCGCTGAGGGTGGGCGAGCCCTGTCCGCTGAGGGTGGACGCCCCGCTCACTGGAGGTGAGCGAACCTGAATTCGTATTTTTGATTTGGGATTCGCGTGATTCGTGGCGCGATCTTGCCCGATTGAGGTGGGCAAGTCCCTATTTCTTTTGTTCATCGTGATTTCTTTTGAGAATTTCTTTTTGTTCATTCTTGTAAGAGCGAATTCTTTCGAGGGATGCTCGGATTTAGTTGTAACCTGAATGTGGGTTGACAACGTGCTTAGACAGACCATTGTCTTGTGGTCATCATCTTTCATGGTTTTGAGCTAGTCCTTATGGCTCAATTTTGCCACCACCTGGGTCCTTGATTGGGGACTATGTATAAGTGTCAATGGCGACCTTTGTCTTGAGGTCATAAACTGGTTTTATTTTTTGAGACATCCAAACACGGGACTTTGTACGGCGTAGTCTGGGAATATTGTTTTAACTTTGCATACTTTTTTTTGAAGTATATATTTTCTTTCGAGCCCCCAAGCATTCGTGCTTGACGGTCATTTCTTGTCAAAGAGGTTCCTTGGGGATACACATTCTGTAATGTCCTTGATCGTGTTTGGGATTGTGCTCGTAAGTGCGAGCGATCTTTGTAGCGGTGTGCTACTCTTGACAAAGTCGTGAGGTGCGACTTTCAGTAAGGAGATCGGCAATTTTTGAGTCAAATGGATGCGGCAGGGCCCACTAGAAGTTAGGGCCCTTTTTTTGAGCCTGGGTTCATTTTCGGCGCCCAGGACTGGGCGTTGAAATAATTCACGCCTAGGTGGGGCGTTGAAAGTGTTGTTTGGGCTGGTCTTTTGATGACACAGTTGTCCTCTTGTTCATTCGTTTATTTCACTTGGAAGTTCTATGATTCTCTTTTCTTTTGTTTTTCTTTGTTTTTAGAACGTGATGATTTTCTTGAGAAGTCGTAGCCGAGTGGTGGACTACGGTGCTTGTCGCTTTGGGGCGATTATTTTAAGGAACTGTTGCTCTTAAGGCGTACAGTTATTGCGATAGTTGGGCGAGTCTATATGGCCCGAGGAACATACCTTGAGGCGTAAGACTTTGACCGCTCTTGTTGTTGTATATTTTTCCTTTTGAACGCGTTCGTAAATGTTCGATACTTAGAACGATGATATGTATGGGCGAACGAGCGTTCATAGAATGGCCGTTGTGTGCGGTCCATTAATCAGTTTGCTTGAATCATTTTTTTTTGAGCAATGACTGATTTTGAATAGTTTGCTTAGAAGCTTGATAGGGTTCAGGCCCATTCATGAAGTGGGCTCAAACATCGTGCCCTTTCGTTTGTTCAAACATTTGCTTCGAGATTTTTTTTATTTTGCTATGGTTGTTTCGTAGCTTGGAGCCCCCAAGTATGCATGTTGGGATGCTTCCTTTTGGCGTACGATTTTTGTAGGTTCTTTCGAGAAAGATGCCCTGGGGTTCCGCTCGTGTAGGTGCGAGCTATCCCTTTCGTGGTAGGTAATATTTTGCTACCTTTAATCCTTAATGTAGAAGTCGTGTGGCTTGCATTTTGAATTTGGGCGATAAGTAGTCTTTGCCTCTTTTACACATACTCTTTGGTCGTGCCCGCATTAGTGGAGTATGCCTTACTCTTTTTTTTAGACTTGTACTGTGGGATGGTTAAACTTTATGGTGCGACGTAGGCTTGTGTGGCCTAACGGCGTGTCTTAGAACATTCCTCCAGGTGTTGGGATATCATTATTATATTTTGCATTGGAGTACTTCATCACGCCTCGTTCAGGTGCTTGAACAAGTGTAGCACCTTCCGCGTGGGTTTGCACGGCTTATTACTTCGTTCGATGCGAGGATTCATAGGTTTTTCTTTCTTATTTTTATATATGGGCAAAACATGGCTAGCAGAAAGATTCAGCGCCCAGGCTGGGGCGTTAAAGATATCGGCGCCCAGCTCTGGGCGTTGAAAATGATTTCTGGGCAGAACTTTGACAGTATTTTTTCTTTCGCTTTTGCTTTGGAAAGAGGTAGATTGTGTAACGGGCGCTTGTAGGGCGAGCGTTATGTGCAGTAGTTTGATCGGAGTTTTGGTGACTCGCGATTTTCAGTTACCCTTGTTAGTGGGGTGACTTTATATATTCTAAGTAGTGCTTAGAATTTGGGAGGGGTTGTACCCATTCTAAGGTTCGTTTTACACGATTAAAGCTTAGGATTGAGCCCCTATGACATATGTATAGCATTAGGGTTGAGAATTTGTGATAAAATCATTTCGAGCATTTTTAGAGTGTTTTTCTCAAGCCCCCAATTATAGCTACGGGATTGGCTTGGTGCTATAATGCCTTGCATACGTTTCTATGCATGATGACATGGATCATGAATAGTTTGAAACAGACTCGTTTAGTGCGAGGTACGTTCGCGTAGTGATTTGCTACTTCTTTTGTAAATGTCGTATTGTGCGACATTGCCATGGTCAAGGTAGTCACATGTTGAAGTGTGCCTTGTCCAAAAGCTAGGTGCCTTTCTTTACCCATAATCATATTTGGAAAGCCTTTGACTTACTTGCAACATTGAGATAAACGCATACTTAGCTTGAAAAAGGACAAGGATGGGAAACTTGAAGTTTTCAAAGCTAGATTGGTTGCAAAAGGTTACAGGCAAGTCCACGGTGTGGATTACGATGAAACCTTTTCACCAGTTGCAATGCTAAAGTCTATTCGGATAATGTTAGCAATCGCTGCATATTACGATTACGAAATATGGCAGATGGATGTCAAAACTGCTTTCTTAAACGGAGTTTTAACAGAAACTGTGTTTATGACAGAGCCTGAAGGTTTTGAGGATCCAAAGAATGCTAAAAAGGTATGCAAGCTAAAGAAATCAATCTATGGATTGAAGCAGGCATCCAGGAGCTGGAATATACGTTTTGATGAAGCAGTCAGTGATTTTGGTTTCATCAAGAACGCAGACGAATCTTGTGTATACAAGAAGGTCAGTGGGAGCAAAATTGCTTTCCTAGTATTATATGTCGACGACATATTACTTATCGGAAATGACATTCCTATGTTGAACTCCGTCAATATTTGGCTTGGGAAATGTTTTTCGATGAAGGATCTAGGAGAAGCACAGTACATATTGGGCATCAAGATTTACAGAGATAGATCTAAAAAGATGATTGGACTTAGTCAAAGCACTTATATCAATAAGGTGCTTGATAGGTTCAAGATGGCAGACTCCAAGCGAGGCTACCTACCCATGTCTCATGGAATAACTCTAAGCAAGACTCAATGCCCAAAAACACTTGATGAGCGTAGACGAATGAATGGGATTCCATATGCATCATTGATTGGTTCAATAATGTATGCTATGATATGTACACGCCCGGATGTTGCGTACGCACTCAGTGCTACGAGCAGATACCAGTCAGATCCAGGAGAGGCGCATTGGACTGCTGCCAAGAATATTCTGAAGTACCTGAAAAGGCACAAAGATGACTTCCTGGTCTATGGTGGAGATGATGAATTAATTGTTAAAGGCTATACGGACGCAAGTTTCCAAACCGACAAAGATGATTTTAGATCACAGTCTGGGTTTGTCTTCTGCCTCAACAAAGGTGCAGTAAGCTGGAAAAGTGCTAAGCAAAGCACCATTGCGGATTCTACAACTGAAGCGGAGTACATTGCTGCACATGAAGCAGCAAAGGAAGCTATATGGCTAAGGAAGTTCATAGGCGAATTTGGTGTAGTCCCCTCCATTAAAGGACCAATAGCCCTGTATTGTGATAATAACGGAGCAATTACACAGGCAAAGGAGCCTAGACACCACCAAAGAGTCAAGCATGTACTTCGTAGATTTCACCTTCTACGAGAGTTCGTTGAAAGAAAAGAAGTCGAGATAAGCAAGATTGGAACTGATGACAACATATCAGATCCATTGACTAAACCTCTGCCGCAGGCGAAGCACAACTCGCACACTACAACTATGGGAATCAAGCATATTGGAGAATGGCTTTGATATCCTTGTTTAATGTTTTAAAGTTTTAGAGTTTAAATCTTTGTAAAACATCATTGGTTAATCATTCACAATAAATGAAGAGAATTCATTTTTCCATTTAATTTGTGGTTTATTAAATGATGAGTCCCTTCAATTTGACGATATATTCAAGATAGACTGTCAGGACCAGTCCTGTGACTAAGAAATGTCTATCAAGTGAACTTGAATGTCAAAGGTTGAAAATGGTCCCTAGTCGGAGTTTTCTATAAAATTGGACGCATAGAAAACGTTAGACGATTAGAATGCAAGATGACTAGTAGTTCTGTTTCTTGAAATATGTGGACATGGCAATGTCATAATCATTTGCATAGATACTTACTTTGGGAAGACTAGTATCGGACAAGACCTATGAAACTTTACTGTAAGAGATGAAAATCTGTCATAAGTAAATTTCATTAAAATTATTAGACACTAAATCCTCAATACCTGAGTGATTTGAGATTACTTGTTTGAGAACTGGTTGCTTTGACGTTGACCAACCGTCGCACCGTAAAAGGAGGCTATAAAGGCAACGCTCAGGTAATCACCTATTAAACGAAGTCTAATCTCAAGATCGCAAGATTGGGATTGTCCTCCCATAAATCGGGATGAGATGCTTAAAAGTTGTACAAGGCCACTCGGAGAGCTAGAAACTGTGAAATGCATGGCCGTCCTCGGATGAATCATAGGCTATGATTATCTATTTATTTGATCAGTTGAACTCTGAAACCGAGGAACACCTCTGGACATAATAAGGATGACAACTCTTACCTTATGTTCAAGAGCAAGGATCGAGCGACAAAGGAATTAGGAAATGCACACTTGTCCCTAAGGACAAGTGGGAGACTGAAGGAAATAATGCCCTTGGTCCAAGTATGCATTCTATGTTAAGTCTAATAAATGCGGTTCAGTATTAATTAACAAGTTAATAATTCAGTGAGATCAAGTGAGCTGAATGCCTAGCTAGAGGCCGCTTCAGTTCAAGTTGAATTAATGATATTAATCCACAGCTTACTCTTGACTGAACCCGTAGGGTCACACAAATAGTACGTAAACGGATCAAGTATTTAATGGCATTAAATACTCCAACTATGGATATTCGGAATCGACGGATCTTGGTTTCAGTGGGAGCTGAGATCGTCACAGGCAAGAAATGAATACTCCGGAAACGATGATATTGCCGGAAACGGAAATATGGATCGTATCGTAAATATAAATATGATCCAAGTCGTAGATGTTGCCGGAAACGGAAACATGGTACGTATCGGAAAATATTATCGGAAATGGAAATATTGCCGGAATCGGAAATATTGCCGGAAACGGAAATATTGTCAGAATCGGAAATATTATCGGAATCGGAAAATAGTTCCGGAAACGGAAATATTAAATATTTGTTCGAAACGGAAATTAATTCCGGAATCGGAAATATTAAATATTGTTCGTATCGGAAATGAATTCCGGAATCGAGAATTTAATCGGAAGCGCATCGTACGAATTAGCATCGGACGAGGCCTGCCAGACGAAGGCCCAGCACGAAGCCGGGCCATCGCCCAGCAAGCCAAGCGCAACAACCACACGCCAAGCATGCGACCAGGCCCAGCGCAAAAGCCAGGCCCAACCGAAGCTTGGGCGCGCACGCGGGGCTGCGACGAGTGGGCTGGCGCTGTGCGTGGGCCGCAAGGCCTGCGTGCGGTGCTAGCGTATTACTCGGAGTGTGTTACTCGAATCCTAAGGCTACCGGGATTCGTCATATGATTAAATCTAATCCTAAAAGATTTAATTTATTTAATTAGAGTCCTAGTAGGATTATAATTAAATAAATTAGTATCCTAATAGGATTCCAAATCCTTTTCCATAACTCTATAAATAGGTGCGTAGGGTCACATATTTACAACGAGTTTTCAAGTATTCAAAGTGAGTTTTTGAGAGAAAAATTCAGTCACACATTTGCCTAAAAGTGCCGAAAATAATAGTACCTTAAGGGCGATTCTAGTTGGTCAATCTTAAGGCGGATCCGGACGTCCTGTGGACTATCTACGGAGGGATGACACTTGGAGTCCTAAAGACTTGTTCTTGTTCGGTTCGGGCGCAGCTAGGGAAGGCACGCAACAAAGAGTATGCATCTAAACTATGCTAAATGATTATGTGTAAATAATATGTATTCCTGGCTTAATGGTTTTTCCGCATGATTTATGAATTGTCATATGTATCATAACCTAACACTGCGAGCCTGCGCCAGTAAGTGGCTAGTGTGAGGGGGTCGAAAAAGCACGAGGCTAATGCGTGACCTCGTCCCTTGTGGGTGTGACGATTCTTTTATTCAATCAAGTGTAATTGGATTTCCTGTGAGTATACACCCAATTGACTAGTAATATAGGAGTCGCCATTCAGTTTTTAACAACAATGAGAAAAACTGACAAAACCCGGTTATCGTGACATAAAGGGAGTGCAATTATGTTTGACCACGACGGCCGTAGGTTCCCTTGTGATCCCTGGTGTGGGGATCTCTCAACATACACCCGCAAGGTAGAGATTGAGGGTTCGGGGGACTGTAACTACCGAGAGGAGTACTTCGCTCGTCGATAACTCCAGAGGCAGGATATCCTTACTAGCTCAGCATAATTAATTGAAGGGACATGCGTTAACTATTAAACTTATCTGAGTTGATTTTAGCAATATGCAACATATAATACTAGATCGATCGCGATTATCTGATTTAAATAGCATTAAGGGGCCTAGCATGATAATCCAATTTCCCAAAAATATCATATTTGTTAGGCGTGATAGAACAATCAGATTTAGTTAGTTTAACAGTTCATAAAAAGGGCGAGGAAAGCAATTAAATCATCGAAAAGGGACACATTACGACGCACCCTTGAGAGGTGCGTCACGGTTCTCAGAAAACTAACCACTTTGACTTTGCTATTTCTCCTTTTTATTTAACGAATCTCAAATTATGGGACATGATACGTTCAGTTCGATTTATGGATCGATTGCGACAGAATGCGTGATCAATTTCGCAGCGTGAGGCTTAGGCTTGTGGGTTGGAGTCAATACTCATAATATGAATTGTGTGTTGTGTTTTCACGTTGAATTTGGGGCTGTATTTATAGGGAAGAGTTCGTGGAAAGATAGAATTGCAGAGTTCTAATCCACAAAGAATTAGGAATAAACACGTACCCAGGTATTTTCAGCGCCCAGGCCTGGGCGCCGAAGATTTCGGCGCCCAGAGCCAGGCGTTGAAAATGGTCTGGGATGTTTTCTTAGTCAGGCCCGGATTCCTGAAATCCGTAGTGTTTGAGACTTAATCGAGTCTTTTAGTGCGTATCAATTTCATGACGGAATGCGTCTGGGCCCGTTACGAACTCTAGGCTCGTTAGGATTTTAATTAATACGTAACTCTTATTTCCGAATCTTATTAGGAATAGGATTCTCACAGTTTTCTATCTCATTTAGGATTTATGTTGGAGTGCAACACCTAATTCTGACAGGTTTCTATCTTTTATGACTTCCCACTTTTAGAAGCTACCCTTTACGGCAGTTACTATTTTTAACAGGTTTCCATAAATAGCAGGTTTCGGGTGAAATGAAAAGGGAAATTGAGATTCGTTTATTTTATAGGAGATGCGTTGTCAAGTGGAGATTTATGTTTTCATCATAGAACCTTTCCCTTTCGGGAATGGGGACAAAAGTAGGTGTCTACAGCTAGTCTTGAAGAGATGGTCTCGGCTTCTCAGGCCGAGGTTTCTCGGGTCAAGGCCGAGGCCAAGTTGGCTGCAGAGGAGGTGAGAGAGAGAACACGCCGAGCCTGGGACGCCTGCATGGAGGACTTTTCATTCACCTGGTTTGAGCGGCAAATTCGCAAGCAGGGTGCAATCATTGAAGCCGAGCAACAAGGTCTTCCTCCTCCCGTGTTTGAGGATTCTGATGCCAAAAATGAGGAGGGGACTTCAGCTCAGCCAACCTCAAAGCTTGCTGTCGACGGTCCAGATGGTGTGGGCACATCGACCTCCGCCCATTCTGCCGCTGCTCGTCCTGTTGGGTCTTAACTCCACTCCCCCTTGTCAAAATTAAATTCAGTTTTTATGGCGCCTAGAGCATCTGTAATGAATACTTTTTATTTGTGTTTCAACGCCTAGGGTGTTTATTTGGATAATTTTTTATTTTTGTTGAATTTGGCGCCGTTTTGAGCGCAGACCAGTGGTGATTCGTCACCTTTTTATGTTATCTTTCAGTTTGAGACTTTTCAACGCCTTCTCTGTTATTTTGGCGTGTATGATTGGACGTCTACTTTGTGCCCCAGAGCAGGTGTTAATAAGTCTCTGGATAAGACTCCCATGCCCAAGTTTATATTAATTGATTGATTGACGCAAGTCAATCAATCAGTATGATTGCCGCTGAACTTGGGTATGGGGAATGTTGAGCGGTTTTTGGTGGTGACATGTTTTATGCCGCAACAGGATTTAGAATAATCATTGTTTTCGGGGTTTTCCCCCGTCTTAAATTGGAAGCAGCATGTTTATGCCGCGGCATATAGGAGTAATCCTATTTGCCCTAGGAAAAATACTCGTTTTCAAGGAAACGATGATTTGTTTGGGGGTTTGCCCCCGGCGTAAAATGGGCGCGGCATGTTTGATGCCGCGGAATATAGGAGTAATCCTATTTGCCATTAGAGAAATAAACTATCGTTTTAAGAAAACGATGACTGTTTTGGGGGTTTGCCCCCTTCTTAAAAATGAAGCGGCATGTTTGATGCCGCGGCATATAGGAGTAATCCTATTTGCCCTAGGAAAAATACTCGTTTTCAAGGAAACGATGATTTTTTTGGGGGCTTGCCCCCGTCATTAAATGGGCGCGGTATGTTTGATGCCGCGGCATATAGGAGTAACCCTATTTACCTTTAGAGATAAACTATCGTTTTAAGAAAATGATGACTGTATTGGGGGTTTGCCCCCGTCTTAAAAATGAAGCGCCATGTTTGATGCCGCGGCATAGAGGAGTAATCCTATTTGCCCTAGGAAAAATACTCGTTTTCAAGGAAACGATTATTTGTTTGGGGGTTTGCCCCCGTCGTAAAATGGGCGCGGCATGTTTGATGTCGCGACATATAGGAGTAATCCTATTTGCCTTATCAAAATAAACTATCGTTTTAAGAAAACGATGACTGTTTTGGGGGTTTGCCCCCGTCTTAAAAATGAAGCGGCATGTTTGATGCCGCGGCATATAAGAGTAATCCTATTTGCCCTAGGAAAAATACTCGTTTTCAAGGAAACGATGATTTGTTTGGGGGTTTGCCCCCATCGTAAAATGGGCGCGGCATGTTTGATGCCGCGGCATATAGGAGTAATCCTATTTGCCTTAGGAAAATAGACGTTCGCTTTTAAGGGAACAGTTTTTATAACTTTGATAGGTGATGAGCCTATATTTATGCTAATCTGGGCCACTCCTTAGGCTTCAATCAATTAGGCTTGGAAACGTTTTGCTAATCTAGGGCCACTTCTTAGGCCTTTATTCGATTAGGGTTTTTGCATGCATATGTTGGGTAAGTTAGTATTCAGCGTATGAGTAATAAATAGTACGAAACAAGCGGAGTAGTATTATTTATACTTTGTAAGGCGAATTCAGCCGGTTACAAGAGAGATTACTACTCTATTAGGACCATTAGCGGCCTTTATCTAGACAGCAGAATCTTCCATAAAGGATGAAGTCATAACTCATCTAGAAAAAATATTTTTTGAGATTGTCTGCATTCCAGGTGCGTAGAATGGGTCGGCCTTGCATGTCCTGAATGCGATAAATTCCATCCCTGACCTCGTCATAGATCTCATAGGGTCCTTCCCAAGTTGGTGTCAGCTTGCCGTGCTCATTGGCTCGTCCCACAGACTCCATTTTTCGGAGAACAAAGTCCCCAATCTTGAGCACTCTTTTAGAGACTTTCTTGTTGTACTCCCTCGCCATCCTTATCTTGTACAATTGTTGCCTCAATGCCGCATTTCCCCTTACTTCAGGTAAAAAATCCATGGCCAACTTCATCATTTCCCAATTGGCATTCTCGTCATATAGCATGACTCTCAGTGTAGGTTCACACATCTCTATGGGCAGTATGGCCTCGGCACCATAGGCTAGCAAGAATGGGGTTTCGCCGGTGGATTTCTTAGTCGTGGTGCGGATTGACCATAAGACGTTTGGCAGCTCATCAGCCCATAGATCTTTAGCTTCATCTATGTTATTCCAGTAGGAACACGCACAAGAGGGGGGGGGGTGAATTGTAATTAGAACTTTGATAAAGTTTCTTGCGGAACTTAAGAAACAATCAAGAAACTGAGAATAGAGAAGACAATAACAACAATTGTGAAAACTTCTTGATACTAATCAAGAAGAGAATTCTTTTATTATGGTAATGCCTCGATTACAATAATCTCTCCAACACAAGTTCCTCTCAAACTCGTGTTCCTCACAGTAATCTACTTCGATTACAACTCCTTAACTTCTCTTTCTCAGACTTAAACTCTAAGTCTAAACAGGATAACTCTATCCTTACTAATACAAAATATAATTCGTGTTTGGATAACTCTAGATATTAATAATGCTTTTGTGTGGATATAAGGAACTTAGGAACTTTGAATTAACTAGGACACAAACTGTTTTAGAAAATCTTAGACAAAACGTTTTTAGGAAAGCAAGAACTCTCTGAATGTTTGTGTACTTTAAACCAAAAACGATTTCCCTTTTATAGTGTTTATCCTTAGGGTTAGTTCCCTTCAAAACCTCAACTGCTAACTGCCAGCACTTTGGTCTCCACGTCCCTTGACTTGAGGAACAAGGGGAAGACCACTTCCCACGTTCAGCCATAAAGCAGTTAGTGATTTGACTCAATCAAACCCTAAAATATTTCTCTAAAACAGATTTTATTTATCTACAAAAACTTAGGAGAATTTTTAGGAAAATAAGTTTTGTTTAAATAAAATAAAACGTGAATCTATTTTATATTAAATATGCAAAACTTGTTTTTATTTATGAAAATGTTTTCCATAAAAATCGCTTCCAATAAAATAAATGACCTAATTAAATCATAAGTTCCTTGGGTACTCTATATACCATTAGCATAATTAATATTTACATAAAATTCTAAGTACAGTGGACTACCTAGACTTTATGTCTTCCCTTTGTCTGGAACTTGCAACTCAGAAGCTTCAGACGTTCCAGTCAAGGAACATTGATGAGTTCCTCTCTAGCTAACACAGGAACTCTTGGCTATGAGTCTGTAATAGTTCTTGTGGATATTCGGAACTCTTGATATGTAACTGTGTTGCTCCTCTTGTGACTTCAAACTGGAACAGATACAACTTCCAGCTCTGAAACTCCATTGACTGTTCCAAGTGTACCTCAGGAACTTCACCAGTTTTATTCAAGTTCCTATCCTAATAGAAACTTGGGCATATGCCTGTTCAAAGTCATTTAGCAACCATAATCAGGAAGTTTGCAATATGTGTGTGTCATCAACCAAAACTTAGGAACAACAATATTCCCCCTTTTTGGTGATGACAACACTTGCAAACTTTTTACAAAGAGAGTAAGTACAAACAAACAAGAACTTATACAGACTATTGTGAAACAGAACATAAAAATTGAAAAACAAAAGAGAAAGATTAGAGAGAAGAAAGAGGAGCACCCTTGGCTTACAGAGAGATTCAGAGAGATTGATTCAGGAACTGGATTGAGTGTGCCTTGGAAGTTTGCACCCATGACTTCCCCCTGTTGACATCAACAAAAAGCATAGCACGAAATATAGCCATTCCAAACACAGTGCCCCACGATCAACGTTTGGCAAGTTAAGCTAGCCTCAAAGTATTAAACTAACTCATACAATAAATTGAAAGCAAGCAGTAATGATCAAGACTAGAAAGCATAGATATGTGTAACCAAGCAAGTCAAAATAAGATGGAACAAATACCCAAGTTTAAAAATTATACAAACCGAAAGCAAATTAAAAAGATTGTTCCATGGCAAAAGATAAAAGAAACATGGGATAGGGTGATTTAGGCTTGGGATGGGGAACCAGAACCAGCAGTTTCTTCTATCACAGTCTCCTCAAAAGATTCCAGATTGTTGATCTTGGTGAGGATTGTGGCACGAGTTGCATTGGCTTGTTCTGAGTAGTGGTGAAGATCGTTTTGGAGAGTCTTGACACTTGTAACCAATGCACCTATGTGGGCCTGCATTGAGCTAATCCTGTGATATGTTCCCTCCTGTAGTTCCACCAGACGAGCAACTGTTGCCTTTAGCTCCAATATCTGATCATCCTTTGTGTTCCAGGCACCCCCATGATCTTGAACATGTTCCTGTTCAGATGGAACACGACGAGCTTTGGACTTTTTGGAGGATCTGGGTGTCCTTTTTCTTGGCCTAACAGTTTCAGGCAGTTCCTCTTGATTCAGTGGAACAGCATCCTCCTCTATGGGCATCTCCTTGACATCCCCTTCCTCATTTATTTCCATGAAGACAGGCCCTCTTTTCTTGTTCTCCTTCATTGCTACCCTCATGCTCTTTCTTTTTCCTACACTCTTCCTGTTCCTTCGAGGTAAAGGGACCTCTATTTGTTCGAGTTCCTCCTCCTCCTCCACTTCTTCTTTAACTGCAATTCCTTCCTGATCTTCCTCATCTTGTTTCTCTTCCTTTCCAGCCCTAATGACTTTACCCTGAACCACTTTAAGATTTAATAGATGGAGCATTTCAAGTTGAAGGATTTGGGTGGATTTTAAGGGAATCACAAAGTATGGGCTAAGGTCAACTGAGAAGCTTTTGAAGATTTCTGTAAGAAGGGAGGAGTATGGAATTTTGAATTTGGGGATACAGGTGGATAAGTGTTTGATCATGATTGCAGGAAAGTTTATGGGAATTTTCCTTTCAAGACAATACATGAGACATGCATCAAACAGACTTGCTATGTTCCTTTTCTGAGTTCGAGGAACTACACCTCTCCACACAATATTAAACAGTAATTTTTGAAGAGGTGAAAAGCAGTTGTGTGAGGTGGAGGTGGATACTTTAGAATCTCCTCCAATGGAACCAACTATATCTTTCTCATCTACATTATCTATGGTCACTGTGATTTGACCTTTGAGCCACATATCAAAACCCCTATTGGGTGTACCAAACAGCTGTTCCAGATAAGAGGCATCAAATTCGATGCGAGTTCCATTCACTTTACTTGAACATACATTATCAACACATGCAAAGTTCTTGCAGAATTCTTTCATAGCTTCAGGAATTAAGGGGGATTTGGCATAGGTACTCAACAGACTTACCCACTTTTGTTGTTCAAGGATTTCCATCAACTCTTTAAATTTCGTGGCTTCACACCATGTTGAGTTGATTGCGAACCCCTCGACCAGATTGTTTTCCTTTGCAGTGAGTTTCTTGGACCCTTTTGCTTCCCCCTGAGTTTGAGCATTCTCCTCTGTTTCCTCGATGTTTTCACCAGAAGCTTCCACTCGTCGTTTTTTGGATTTTCTTGTGGAGGATCTAGGGTTTGAGATTGGGGATTTCATTTCGATGTCAGTGTTGGTTTGTTCCCCCTGAGTGATTGCGAGCATTGGATTGTGGGATCGAAGAGGAATTGGCGATTGAATGGGTGAGGTATCCATGGGAACAGGAGATGAAGGGTTTCTCTTTCGTTTGAGGGATGTGAGATCAGTGTTGTTGCTTGTGAGAACCATGGTGGAGGTTTTTATAGGTGGAAGGAGAGGTGATGTCAGTGGAGAAGGCGTGTGAGAGAGAGAAAGGGGGTTGCATGGATTGATTGTGGAAAGTGAAGAGTTTCTCCTATTTATTGCCAATGGAACCGTTCCAAACATTCTTTGAATATGGGTATTCGGTTTTTAATTAAAAAAAATAAATAGATAAAAATAAAAGGAAAATGAAAAAAAATTGTGTTTGACTTTGACTTGCTTAATTTCGTATCTCTGACTTAACTAGTTTGAAAGGAACTGCTTACCTTGCTCATTTGAAGTGTGAGTGAATTTGCCACGATGGTAAGCTTCAACTATGTTTGCACACAAGATTTTGTGTTTGTAATAGTCTATATGTACCATGATTTTTGCTTTTGCCTTAGAGGAACTCCAATTTGGCAATTACCTTAGCTTGATCATTCCGAGTTCCATTCTCATTTTCTCATGTTTCTCTCTGTTCAAAGGCTTAGTTAAAATATCAGCAATTTGGTGATCAGTTTGGCAAAAATCTAATTTGATCAAACCTTTCTCAACATTATCTTTAAGGAAATGGTGTCTGATGTGGATGTGTTTGACTCGGGAATGATGAACCGGATCTTTTGAAATACAAATAGCACTAGTGTTATCACAATAGATAGGAACACAATCATAGATAATACCAAAATCTCTTAGCTGTTGTTTTATCCATAGAATTTGTGAGCAACAAGCTGCAGCAGCTACATACTCAGCTTCAGCTGTGGATAGAGCAACAGTATTCTGTTTCTTGGAACCCCAAGAAACCATGCATGGACCTAGGAACTGTACCATACCTGATGTGCTTTTTCTATTCACTAAGTCACCTGCATAATCAGCATCTGCATATCCTCTTAGCTCGAAGGATCCACTTCTTGGATAGTAAAGGCATAGGTCATCAGTTCCTTTGAGATATCTTAGTATTCTTTTCACCGCAGTTAGATGGGACTCTTTTGGATTTGATTGAAATCTTGCACATAGTCCTACACTAAAAGAAATGTCAGGTCTACTGGCTGTTAAATATAATAGAGATCCAATCATACCTCTGTATTTTGTTTGATTCACACTTTTCCCATTTGGATCAGTGTCTAATCTGGTAGCAGTTCCCATGGGAGTGTGATTTACTTTGGCTGATTCTAGCTCATATTTCTTTAGGAGTTCCTTCACATACTTTTGTTGGTGTATCATGATTCCCTCCTCGGTTTGCTTGATTTGTAAACCAAGGAAGAAGTTGAGTTCCCCCATCATACTCATTTCAAATTCACTGCTCATCAAGCTTGCAAAATCCTTGCACAAATTTTCATTAGTTGCTCCAAATAATATATCATCAACATAAATTTGAACTACTAACAAGTCAGTTCCTCTAGATTTTAAGAATAAGGTTTTGTCTATTCTACCTCTTTTAAAATCATTTTGAAGGAGGAACTTTGATAATCTCTCGTACCAAGATCTAGGGGCTTGTTTTAGTCCATAGAGAGCCTTATCTAATTTGTAAATGTGATTTGGAAATTCGGGATTTTCAAATCCAGGGGGCTGTTCCACATAAACATCTTCCTCTAAGAAACCGTTTAAGAAAGCACATTTAACATCCATTTGATAAAGTTTAAAACCCATGAAAGCAGCAAAAGCAATTAAGATTCTAATGGCTTCTAATCTAGCAACAGGTGCAAATGTTTCTTCAAAGTCAATGCCTTCCTGTTGATTATAACCTTTGACCACTAACCTTGCTTTGTTCCTTATGATTGTTGCATGTTCATCTTTCTTGTTCCGGAACACCCATTTTAGCCCTATCACCTTCTGGTGCTTTGGTTTGGGTTCCAAGTGCCATACCTTGTTTCTTTTGAATTCATTTAATTCTTCTTGCATGGCAATGATCCAGTCAGCATCTTCCAGAGCCTCAGTGTGATTTCTTGGCTCAAATATGGAGAGGAACGCGTGGAATGCGCAAAAGTTCCTTAGTTGTGACCTTGTCTGAGTTCCTTTTCTGATGTCACTCACAATGAGTTCCATTGGGTGGGACTTTAGATGCTTCCAAGGTTTAGGTTGAAATTGAGCTACTGGTGTTGTGGCATTTTCGTCAGTTCCTTCTATGACCTGAGTTCCCTGTTGGGGTTCCTCTGGTGTTGTTTCTGGATCTTCTTGGTTTTCTGCTTGTTCCTCTAGTACGGGAACTTCTTGATTTTGTTGAGCAGTTCCTCTTGCTGTGTGTTTGCTTATTTGGAACTCCTCATCATTTTCTGCAGCACGAGATAAACCAATCTCGAAAAATTCTTGTTCCTGTACTATGTCAGTTTTGTTAGATTCATCAAATATTATATGTACACTTTCCTCAACACACATAGATCTTTTGTTATAAACTCTATAAGCCTTGCTATTTAAGGCATATCCTAGGAACACTGCCTCGTCGCTTCTTTCATCAAACTTCCCCAAGTTCCTTTTTCCATTGTTGTGGACAAAACATTTGCTCCCAAAGGCTCTAAAGTAAGAGATGTTGGGTTTTATACCTTTTAGTAGCTCATAGGGGGTTTTGTTTAGGATTGCTCGAATCATAACTCTATTTATAATGTAACAAGCAGTATTGACTGCTTCAGCCCAGAAGTTCCTAGGCAAGGAACTGGCTATTAGCATGGTTCTTGCCATGTCCTCTAGGGTTCTATTTTTCCTCTCAACAACTCCATTTTGTTGTGGAGTTCTGGGAGCTGAGAAATTGTGGTCCATACCTTGTTCCTTGCAGTATTCATCGAATTTGTAGTTTTCAAATTCTGTTCCATGATCTGATCTTATATGGATCAGTTGGTGACCTGTGGTTTTCTGGATTTTCTTTGAAAATGTAACAAACTCATCAAACGTTTCATCCTTGCTTGTTAGAAATATGACCCAAGTAAAGCGAGAGTAATCATCAACAATAACTAATACATATTTTTTCCCACTTCTGCTTTGAATTCTCATTGGTCCACATAAGTCCATATGGATGAGTTCCAATGGTTTTGTGGTGCTTACCAATTTCTTAGATTTAAAGGAACTTCGGACATGCTTGCCTTTTGCACATGCATCACACACTTTATCAGTTAGGAACTTGATTGAGGGGAGTCCTCGAACCAGTTCCTTTGATCTTAGTTTGTCAAGCAGCGAGAAACTAGCATGTCCGAACCTCCTGTGCCATAGTAGGGAATTTTCTTCAAGGGCACTGAGGCAGGTTAGATTGTTCCTGGGAACTGTATTGAGATCCACAGAATATGTGTTCCCTTTACGAGTTCCTTCCAAAATAACCTTCCCAGTGTTATTGTTTATGATTTGACAGTTTTCAGAAGTAAAACTTACAGAGTTTCCTTTGTCACAGAATTGAGAGATGCTTAGTAGACTGTGCATCAAACCCTCGACTAAAAATACATTTTCAATGGCGTAGGAACTTGACCTTCCAACTTTTCCAATTCCAATAATTTCTCCTTTCATGTTGTCTCCAAAGGTCACAGTTCCTCCATTGTAGGCTTCTAGTGAGAGGAATTTAGATTTGTCTCCTGTCATGTGTTTGGAACACCCGCTGTCGAGATACCACGAGCTGTTCCCCTTCACTAGAATCTGTAAAGAGATCAAAGGTTAGTTACAGGAACTCGGGTTTCCTCGAGTTCCTTTTCAACTATAACTTCAGACTTCTTAACCCATTTTTGCTTTACATAATTTATGTTTCTTTGATCCTGTTCCTTCATCTTGGAACACTCAGTACTTATGTGACTTCCACTTCCACATGAGAAGCAGACTTTTACACTAGGAAGATCCACATACTTCTTCTTATGACTATTTTTATGGTTAAAGCCCAATCCTTCTGTTCTCTTAGATTGAGCATTCTCAATCCATTTGGGAGGAACTTTAGGTGGTTGTCTCTGTGCCCTGGCCATGGATAGTTCCCTTTCCAGTTTCTCTTTTTGTTCCTTTGTGGTGATCAGATCTTTGTTTAAATTTTCTAAGTCGATGTTAAAAATTCCCATGTTGATTTCCAAGGATTTTGTAGGATCTAAACTTAAATTAAACATCTTATATTGACTGAGTTGAACTTGTAGAAGGATGTTTTCATTTCTAATTTTTTCGAATGACTCATTAATAGAGGTATTTCTATCTAGTAATTCAAAGAACCTGCCTTGGACATCAGATCTAATATTGTTCAGATAATTTATGTGGTCTTTACTGAGTTCCAAGGCTCTATCACTTTGTGCTTTTAATATACTTAGCTTTTTGTAATCATCTAGAGTTTCTAGCAACAGTTCAATTAGTTTTGACTTTGAGAGACACTGAAGAGTGGAGGAACTTACTTCTTCTGATGGAACTTGATCAGTTCCTTCTGTTCTAGCCATAAGGCAGAGATTTGCAGTTTCTTCATTTGGTTGTTCCTCATCGTCTTCTGAGTCTGTTGCTTCGCCCCATGCAGCTATCATGGCCTTCTTGAAGTTTGGTCTGTTGAAGGTAGACTTGTTAAAGCGATCTTTGACCTGTTCCTTCCCTTTTCCTCTGGTCTTGTCGTTCTCCCACAGAGGGCATTCACGAATTTGATGATCAGTTTCTCCACATTTGAAGCAACCTTGCTCAGTTTTGGAACTAGTGATTTTCTTGGCAAAGTTCCTTCCTTTCTGGTTTCCTGGTTTGAAGTTCCTATAGAGCTTTCTCATTCTTCTGACCAGCATGGCAGCCTCTTCTTCATCTGGTTCAGATTCATCGAGTTCCTCAGCCTTTAGAGCAAGTCCTCGACTTCTTGAGCTCTCGGGAACAGCAGCTCCAAGATGCAGTTCGTGTGTCATCAAGGAACCAGCAAGTTGTTCAATGTTGAACTTGGTGAAGTCCTTGGTCTCAAACAGTGCAGTGACCTTTGTTCTCCAGCGATCATCTTGTGGCATGCTTCTTAGTATTTTTCTTACCTGTTCATCTGTGGGAATGATTCTACCAAGAGAAACTAATTCATTGGTTATGTTAGTAAATCTAGTGAACATTTCTTGAATAGTTTCTTTTGGAAGCATCTCAAATCTTTCATATTTAGACATCAAAAGGTCAATTTTGGAACGCTTAACTTCATTAGTTCCTTCGTGGGTTACTTGAAGTAGTTCCCAAATCTGTTTTGCGTTCTTGCACCCCATGACTCTGTTGTGTTCATGAGGTCCAAGCCCGCAATGCAAGATTTTGACAGCCATGGCATTCATCTCATATTTATCAAAGTCTTCTTTAGAAAATTCAGACATTGGTTTAGGAACTACCTCGTTTTCAGCATTGGTCTTTGTTACCTCGAAGTCTCCAACTTCAATTACACGCCAAACTTGGTAATTTTCAGCTTTGATGAATATCTCCATTCTATTCTTCCAGTATGAGTAGAACTTGCCATTGAACATAGGTGGCCTTTGTGTCGAGTAACCTTCTTCCAGTTTCTCTTGTGAGTTCATACTTTCAGGAACTTGACTCAAACAGGGTTTCCTGTGTTTTAGTGAGTACTGGCTCTGATACCAACTGTTATTCCAGTAGGAACACGCACAAGAGGGGGGGGTGAATTGTAATTAGAACTTTGATAAAGTTTCTTGCGGAACTTAAGAAACAATCAAGAAACTGAGAATAGAGAAGACAATAACAACAATTGTGAAAACTTCTTGATACTAATCAAGAAGAGAATTCTTTTATTATGGTAATGCCTCGATTACAATAATCTCTCCAACACAAGTTCCTCTCAAACTCGTGTTCCTCACAGTAATCTACTTCGATTACAACTCCTTAACTTCTCTTTCTCAGACTTAAACTCTAAGTCTAAACAGGATAACTCTATCCTTACTAATACAAAATATAATTCGTGTTTGGATAACTCTAGATATTAATAATGCTTTTGTGTGGATATAAGGAACTTAGGAACTTTGAATTAACTAGGACACAAACTGTTTTAGAAAATCTTAGACAAAACGTTTTTAGGAAAGCAAGAACTCTCTGAATGTTTGTGTACTTTAAACCAAAAACGATTTCCCTTTTATAGTGTTTATCCTTAGGGTTAGTTCCCTTCAAAACCTCAACTGCTAACTGCCAGCACTTTGGTCTCCACGTCCCTTGACTTGAGGAACAAGGGGAAGACCACTTCCCACGTTCAGCCATAAAGCAGTTAGTGATTTGACTCAATCAAACCCTAAAATATTTCTCTAAAACAGATTTTATTTATCTACAAAAACTTAGGAGAATTTTTAGGAAAATAAGTTTTGTTTAAATAAAATAAAACGTGAATCTATTTTATATTAAATATGCAAAACTTGTTTTTATTTATGAAAATGTTTTCCATAAAAATCGCTTCCAATAAAATAAATGACCTAATTAAATCATAAGTTCCTTGGGTACTCTATATACCATTAGCATAATTAATATTTACATAAAATTCTAAGTACAGTGGACTACCTAGACTTTATGTCTTCCCTTTGTCTGGAACTTGCAACTCAGAAGCTTCAGACGTTCCAGTCAAGGAACATTGATGAGTTCCTCTCTAGCTAACACAGGAACTCTTGGCTATGAGTCTGTAATAGTTCTTGTGGATATTCGGAACTCTTGATATGTAACTGTGTTGCTCCTCTTGTGACTTCAAACTGGAACAGATACAACTTCCAGCTCTGAAACTCCATTGACTGTTCCAAGTGTACCTCAGGAACTTCACCAGTTTTATTCAAGTTCCTATCCTAATAGAAACTTGGGCATATGCCTGTTCAAAGTCATTTAGCAACCATAATCAGGAAGTTTGCAATATGTGTGTGTCATCAACCAAAACTTAGGAACAACAATCTAGCTTCTTTTTTATCCCCTCGGAGATTATCTTGTTAAATTCTTCGACCTGGCCATTGGCTTGAGGTCGTCCTACAGAGGCAAAGCAGCTGTGTATGCCGTGATCTGCTAACCACTCCTTTAGCTTAGGCGTCTCAAACTGAGGCCCATTGTCAAAGACGATAGCTTGTGGTATTCCGAAGCGAGTCATAATATTTTTCCAGATAAACGCCCTCACATCACTAGTCCTTATATTCGTGAGGGCTTCTGCTTCCACCCACTTAGTGAAGTAGTCAACGGCTACAATCACGTAGCGCCGGCCTCCAGGGGCTGCTGTATATGGTCCTAATAGGTCCATTCCCCACTTGGCAAAAAGAATGGGGCTCATGATAGGGGTGAGAGGGTGAGACGGCCGGTGAATGAGATGAGCAAATCGTTGGCACTTGTCATACTTCTGCACCATGGCCAGGGCGTCTTCTCTCAAAGTGGGCCAGTGATTGTAGACACCTACTTTTGTCCCCATTCCCGAAAGGGAAAGGTTCGATGATGAAAGCAGAAATCTCCACTTGACAACGCATCTCCTATAAAATAAACGAATCTCAATTCCCCTTTTCATTTCACCCGAAACCTACTATTTATGGAAACCTGCTAAAAATAGTAACTGCCGTAAAAGGTAGCTTCTAAAAGTGGCAAATCATAAAGGATAGAAACCTGTCAGAATTAGGTGTTGCATTCCAACATAAATCCTAAATGAGATAGAAAACTGCTAGAATCCTATTCCTAATATGATTCGGAAATAAGAGTTACGTATTAATTGAAATCCTAACGAGCCTAGAGTTCGTAACGGGCCCAGACGCATTCCGTCATAAAATTGATACGCGCTAAAAGACTCGGTTAAGTCTCAAACTCTACGGATTTCAGGAATCCGAATCTGACTAAAGAAAACAGCCCAGACCCTATTTTCAACGCCTGGCTCTGGGCGCCGAAATCTTCGGCGCCCAGGCCTGGGCGCTGAAAATACCTGGGTACGTGTTTTTTCCTAATTCTTTATGGATTAGAACTCTGCAATTCTATCTTTCCACGAACTCTTCCCTATAGGCCCCTAAATTCGACGTAAAAGGGGCACACACACAACACATAATTATATTCTGAGTATTGACTCCAACCCTTAGCATAAGCCTCTCGCTGCGAAATTGTTCACGCGTTATGTCGCAATCGATCCATAAATCGAACAGAACGTATCCTGTCCCATAATTGAGATTCGTTAAATAAAAAGGAGAAATAGCAAAGTCAAAGTGGTTAGTTTTCTGAGAACCGTGACGCACCTCTCAAGGGTGCGTCGTAATGTGTCCCTTTTCGATGATTTAACTGCTTTCCTCGCCCTTTTTATGAACTGTTAAACTAACCTAATCTAATTGTTCTATCACGCCTAACAAATATAATATTTTTGGAAATCGGATTATCATGCTAGGTCCCTTAATGCTATTTATATCAGATAATCACGATCGAATTAGTAATATATGTTGCATATTGCTAAAATCAATTCAGATTAGTTTAATAGTTAACGCATGTCCCTTCAATTATTTATGCTGAGCTAGTAAGGATATCCTTCCTCTGGAGTTATCGACGAGCGAAGTACTCCTCTCGGTAGTTACAGTCCCCCGAACCCTCAATCTCTACCTTGCGGGTGTATGTTGAGAGATCCCCACACCAGGGATCACAAGGGAACCTACGGCCGTCGTGGTCAAACATAATTGCACTCCCTTTATGTCACGATAACCGGGTTTTGTCAGTTTTTCTCATTGTCGTTAAAAACTGAATGGCGACTCCTATATTACTAGTCAATTGGGTGTAAACTCACAGGAAATCCAATTACACTTGATTGAATAAAAAGAATCGTCACACCCACGAGGGACGAGGTCACGCATTAGCCTCGCGCTTTTTCGACCCCCTCACAGTGGCGACTCTGCTGGGGAGAGTGAAGGAATACTCGTGCTTGTAGGTAATCAAAATAGCCGAAGGGTGAAACGATCCTACCCCGCGTTTATTTCCCCATCAAGTTGGGACGACCTGAAAATCAGCATATTAATGTGAACGGGCAGAACCGCATAACGAATCTCGGCTCCCTCGGGAGTTGGGACTAAGGATACCTTTTTTCGCCAATAGGAGGGTGCATACGCCGCGCATGTTTCCCACTCGGTACTTGTGCAGGTAGTACACCTATCCCGAACCCAATCGCTCGCCCATTAGGTCCCTTTCGCCTGCATGCCCCCTTGGCTTGCACTTGCGGGCTGGCCTCTTGGGCAAAATTTGTCTGTTGAAGACACTACCTCGACCGGGGCATGTGTTGGATCTACGATAGAAGCGGTACCAAGCCAGGCGCAAATAAACTACCCATAGAAGCCTATCATAAACTACGTGGCATATTTATTTTTCAAATCCATGTTTGTAATGTAGTTATGTGTAGCGAAATATGTGATTGTGTGTGACAAACTATCCTAGAAAACCAACGACCTTAAAAATTGCCCAAACATTCATAGACTAATTTGCCAAAGAGTTATACCGAAACACGTGTTCCGCAAACCCGAA
Source organism: Spinacia oleracea (assembly GCF_020520425.1). Taxonomy (NCBI): domain Eukaryota; kingdom Viridiplantae; phylum Streptophyta; class Magnoliopsida; order Caryophyllales; family Amaranthaceae; genus Spinacia; species Spinacia oleracea. The sequence goes on from NC_079488.1 coordinate 77,390,115, forward strand.
TGATCGCCACAAAATAAGCGACGCTCGGGATGGCCTGTAACGAATCCCACAAACGCTGTTACGCGTAAAGGACGTTATTAGGCAAGCACGCAAATCGAAGTCGCATAAACAGAAGACAGAAAACGAGAACCAGCCAGGGACGCATTTTCAACGCCCCTGGCTGGGCGCCAGAATTTCTCACGCCCCTCGTTGGGCGCTGAAGTTGCTGCTTGGCCTTCTGGTCAGGCGCAGCAGCCTCGGTGCCCGCGCGAAAGGAAAATACGTAGCGCAAAAAAAAATGTTCATAAAAAGAATTGCTACGAAGGCATAAGAGAAGCACTCGATTTCAAAAGCGACTCGCAAAAAATTAATAACTCTTTGTGTCGTTGTTAGCTAGGCCTCCTACGACGACAATACCCGGCACCAAAACTGAACGTGCTAATGACTATGAATGTCACACGGGCAAGTGTTTCGAAAATCCAAAGAATGACCAAAATAAATAAATAAAAAAAAAGTGTACCGACAAAAGAAAGAGTGAAAAACCAATTTAGAGAGTCGCAGTCTAGACTAAGTAATGCTTGAAACTTTGGAAACCTAAACTTTAGCTTATCTTATGCCTAGGATTGGTCCTGCCACTTGGTGCCGATCAGGGAATCAACGGTTAGTGCGTCTCGAAGATACATCGCCAACACCAGGTTTAGTAACTCCAAGCTCCGTTCGTCGTCCCTCATTTAAAGGATCTCCGCTTCCCCAACCTCGATTCGCACCTTCAAACATGTCCATCGAAGATTTGCGAGACCAGATGGTCCAAATGACCCAACTTATGGGCCAACTGAAAATGGAAAATGAAGCTTTAGCGGCTGCGCAAGCCAAAAATGACCTCGATAACGAGAAGAGGATTGAAAAAATGGTCCTACAGCAAACCATGGGGAGCAAATACTTCTCTCTCGATCCTGAACCTTTTCCTGGCAAATTACCAGAAAATTTCAGTTCATCTGACTTACCAAAGTTCAAGGCCACGGACAACCCCCGTGATCATCTACTGAGCTTTGTGAATACCATGAACTTGAAAGGCGTGGACAAGTCCATGTACTTACCTGCCTTTCCTTTGTCCTTGGAACCTGTGCCGCTCAAATGGTACTATCACCAGGACCCTAAGCTCTTCCCCACTTGGGAAGACTTTGTCAATGTCTTCATCAAGCAATACTCGTCGAACATGGATTTCCAAGTCACCATGCGCGAGATGGAAGTTCTCTTCCAAAAGAAAAATGAGGGTTTCACAACCTACTTTGCTAGATGGAGGGACCAGGCGGCCCAGCTAATCAATAGGCCTCCCGAAACAGAATTGGTCCAAAAATTCATTGACAACCTGGACCCGGCTTACAGACAACACCTTAGGTACCTGGGACTCGACACTTTCAAAAGAGTTTATGATGTGGGAATAAAGATCGAGGACGACCTCGCCAAAACCATACAAAGCAAACCCACATATAAGACCAACACCTATAATCGGGGTAACACATCCCAAGCCCAAGAAGTCCATGCTGTAGAAGAGACTCCCGCCCGAAGAAACCCTGCAAGATGGGTCCGAGACCGAAAGTTTGCCCCACTCGGGTCAACTTTGGTACAAGCCTTTGAAAGACTAACCAATCAAGGAAAGTTAAGACCTATAGGCCCCACCCGTGACCCTCCTGTCAAAAGCAAATATTGGGTCGAAGGTACTTACTGCAAATTCCATCAAGGAAATGGGCATGACACTGAAAACTGCTGGAATCTAAAACATACGATCCAGGACATGATAGAGGATGAAGTGATACCTCTCCCTAACGTTGGCAAACCCAACAACAACAAGAGCCCACTCGGCTCTTGTCACATCTCTCTCGACCAACCAGAGAATTTCGACCCCACGGTGTACATTACACCTCAAGGTGCACCACTCGCTGTGGTCCATATGGATCAAATCGAGAGGGAAGTGTGCGGTGTGTGGAACGATGATGCTGAAGATATTTACCTATCTCAAGTCTCGGGACAAGACTTCTTCACCGAAACTTGGCCCGGGTATGCTCTCATTGACACCACCCCTCAGGAGCCCGAGGTCGACAACCTCACCCGATCCGGAAGGATATACCAACCGGATATTCGCCCACCTCCTATGGACGACATCCCGGTTAGGCAAACTCCTGAGAATGAACGGCACGCCACCGTCGCGGAAGTCATTGAAAATCCTCTCCTGAAACAACTAAAAAGAACAAAGGCCGAGATTACCATCTGGGACCTTATGTGTACTTCAAAGGAACATCGCGAAAAGCTTATTCGCTCACTTGACCTCATCTCAGTACCTACAGATATCACACCTGACTCATTGGTTAGCCATGTCACGAGAGATGCCGGAGAAAAGGCCATAGTTTTCACTGATAAAGACTTACCCAAAGAGGGGGGTGCTCACAATAAATCCCTTTACCTAGTGGTTGGATGCAAAGGACAAAACATCCCCCTAGCGCTCGTAGATAATGGTTCGGCGGTTAATGTCTGCCCATTGCGAACCGCCCATTGCTTGGGGCTAGGAAACGATGACTTCCAAACCTCCACGCAAGGGGTACGAGCTTATGATAACTCCCGAAGGCCTGTATTGGGAAAAATCAACCTTACCATACAAATCGGGCCTGTGGCACGCACCACGAAGTTTCAAATAATCGACATCAAGCCCACTTTCAACCTCCTCTTGGGGCGACCTTGGCTCCATGACTTAGGAGGTGTGGCTTCTACCTTGCACCAAATGGTTAAACTTAACCATAACGGGGTAATACTAGAAATCCGCGCTCCTCCTCTCGACGTCAGTTGTACTATGGTTGGAACGGCTGAAACTGCAGACGACCTTTATGGGTTTCAAATGGAAGAAACAATCCAGTTCATCGCAGATTATGATCCAGCATTCCTAGACCCGCATGCATCCCGAGTCATCCCTAGAATGCTGTTAGCTCAAGGTTATTTCCCAGGAACCCCATTGGGCATAAGGAAGAAGGAATACACATTCCATCCTTTTCTCGACAAATCTACTCCCTTTGGCTTAGGTTATGAACCAACGGAGGAAGAGATTGCTGACCAACTATCTAGGCTACGCTTTAACAAAGCCAAACAAACCACCCTCCTTCCCCCATATCAAAGGACCCTTAACGGGATGTTCGTTCGGGAAGGAGAAGAACACCCATGCTGTGATTTCCCTGAACCCTTCGTTCAGGATGGCTTGCTAAAACCCGGATTTGAAATTTTCCATGACTGCCACACCTTGGATGAGGCACCCCACCTCACCAAGACTAAAACAGCTGAAATATTGGACAACCAGGCTCTATGGACATTGTTTAACGAATCGAGGCCTATGGAGAACGAGACTGTGATGAGTACCCTAGCTTTACAAGATAAAGGTTTCGATCCAACCCGGTTAATCTCTCCTGCATCAACACTAGAAGAGGTCGAGAACGGATGGGTGAAGACATATCAGTGGGTCAATGCAAAAGGAATGGAATTCAAGATGAGTACCGGTGAAGGACCGAAGTTTTATGAGACTAAACCCCAGGCTTGAGCCACATAGAGCACCATTAGTAAAAAGCGCCTAGTAGTTCTTTAGATTGATAGAAAAAATAATAGAGACTTTAGAGGGTCCTAAGGCCGCTTAGAATATAGGACAGTTTTATTTCAGTGTGTTTTCCTTACTTTCCGAATCAATAAAGGCGTAATATTTCTCCTAAAAATTTTATTCTAACACTAAATAAACACCAAATGTACTTGCAAAATACAAAAATAAAGAGGCGGCCCACTATAGGCCCAACAAACAAAGCCCACTCGGTTTTGAAATAGTGCCATGGGAACCAATTCCCGAAACCCACAAAATAAATCACACTATCCCATTCATATCCCCAAAACCTAAAAAGCCAACCAGTGTCATCATAAGAGCCAATCCATGCAACCCAAAATCAAAGGAAATCAAAAATCCAAAACAATGCTAATGTTACCAAAAAAAAACAGATTCATAAAACATAGATTCCATCATACCCTTCACTAACAACCCACCTCCAAAGCCTACACAAAGATCTTCATAAATTCCGCACCCTAACTCCATTTTCAAAACTATTTTGAGTCACCAATAGAAAAAATTAATCTGGACAAAAATGCGTTTCACGCTAACGGTCAAAAAAGCCTCCAAAATAGCCTCAAAATTAACTTTAAATACGAAGCAAAATATCAAGGCACAAAAAAAAAGAAAAAAAAAAGAAATAGAAATAAACGCAAGAACATGTGAAGCAAAGCGTCAAAAATTGACCGCCCAAGTCATTTTCAGCGCCCAGGGCTGGGCGCCGGAATTTCTGACGCCCCAGCCTGGGCGTTGAAACTCTCTGCCTGCCAAAAGTTTTCTTTTCAGAAGTGTTCGTCATTTTATCCGCACACAACGGAAAATTAACGCACACTTGGGGGGTACAGTACGTATCCAAATAGGCTTACCAACCAAGAATATAGCCATACAAATTAGTCGAATTTCGAATTTCATATTTTACACGACTTATGGCAAAAAAAAAATGGCAGATGAAAATAATGATAATATTTCACTCATTTGACCGACTAAGTAATATGTTTCCACCTCAGGGCATATCTACCGAAATCCGGCATACTAGAACTAATTCAAAAGCTAGAACTACGCGCGACCTGATTCTGACAAGATACGTAGGCAATCCTTACCAAGGATTCGGTCCAAATAATAAAAAAAAAATTCTTTGTGAAAAAAAAAGTGTTAGACATATAAAATACATAAAAAAGAGGAGAAACAAAAATAAATAAAAACTAAAAATACGCCTTTATTAAAATATAATAAGAAGGAAAACAGAGTGCTAAAAATAAAAACAAACACGACTGAAATAAATAGAGGGCACCTACACCCTAGCAAGAACTACACTACTCTAGTTCTTCTGGATCATCAAATAAAGTCGTGTAGAGGGCAATATTCGCAGGATCCACTCCCACAGTCCTCTGCGCTGCCCCAATGTCAATCTCCATAAGAACCGGCTCCTGGACACTAACTTCCAAAGATGCCAAGGCTTCAGAAACGTTCTCAGTTATAGCCCGCTCAGCCTCGAGGGCACAGGCAATGATGGGAGAAGGATCATTATCATCAACTAGACTAGCCACTATTTCTACAGGCGGAAGAGCCTTCCTAACCCATACATTGTTCCAGCGACGATCTCCGCGAGAGCTTGCATTTCTTTTAACAACAGCAGGCCCCTTCATGTTAGGCATCTTTTTAGGCCTGAAACTGGAACGGGGAGGAATTTCCTTTCTCTTTCGATCAGGACGAGCTTTCACAGTCTTAACACTATAGGTACGAGGTTTGGCAGAATCAGGACCCTCATACTTAACACGAATACGAGGTATCAAAAGATCAGCCGGCTCCCCATTACGAGCCTCGGTCCTCACATCTTTGTCATCGGAGCTCATCCACAACTTGTAGTTTTCAGAAAGACCCACAAAGCCATTTGTAGCTACGGCCCAACGCGGGAGACCATCGTAATACTTGGCCCACGCTAGGACCCGTGTTTGTAAAAAGGCCGCTACCTTAGGTGGTACCGTATCAGAAAAGGGGATAGTCTGCCTTAAACCATAATGACGCATGACTCGGTAAGGGAAAATATAAATGGGACGAGATAGCCCCAACAAAGAAACATAAACCGATACATCAGACTCCCCCTGTCATAGTAGTCAAACCCCACCATGGTACCACCCACTTAATAGAACAAATGCCATAAGTAAAAAGGAGGTCCATTCGGCCTCGTCCTGGCCTTGGTGCAAGTATTTTCGGTTACCCAAAGCTATAGGGCGATAATGTTTAGGATTGGCAGGAGCTTCCAAAAGTCTAAGCCGTTCCGCAAGCCAAATCTGCAAAAACAGGTACGATCGAATCAAAAGAATGAAAAGAAAGAAAAAACGGTTCCTGGGGCGCAGTTTCAACGCCCAGGACCAGGCGCCGAATATTCCAGCGCCCAGCCCTGGGCGCTGAAACTCAGCCCCAGGCAAAAAGAAATATATGCAAAAGGGACGTGTATGCGCGCAGAGAAAAATCGATTACCTACAGTAATAGGGGGCTTCCCTTAAAATGTTCAGATTTGGCATCCTTCCTCAACTCATCCGCACTCAGCAAAGTCTCGGCAACAACCAACGGCATAATAGAATAGCAACTTTCCATCTGGCTAATCAAGGGGATCAACCTTATGTCACCGAACTCACCATTGTTATTCGATAGCAAATAATGATTCAACAAGCAAAATACAAGGGCTCGAATATTCAATTTCTGTTCGGTCATATTCTTACTAGGCCTAAAGTGATGTTTTACAAGTTTTGCCAAGTTAACCTTATCATCTACAACAATTTCAGCAAACATGTTATCATCTAGCCCTAGGAAAGCCCTTATGGTTGTTTTACCCTCTTCAATAGTGCCAGGGGTAACAGGAGTAGCATTAGTAGGATAACCAAGGATCGCAGCAAATTCATCGGGCAAAGGACATATTTCGTTGCCCCGAAAGGAAAAAACATGATGATCGGAGTCCCAAAAGCTTAGGGCAGCATGCAGAAAGTTATAATCAATATTAATTTGTTGTAAGCCTAAAAGTGCCTCTAAGTGGTATTCTTTTAACAAAGCTTTTTCTGTGGGAGTAAGGGCCCGTAACCAACGCCTAACAGTCCGTTGTAGTGAGAAAGTAGGGATCGACATGGCAAAAGCAATGAATAATTAAAGCACAACAAAAGGAAAAGAAAGAATTTGAGAGTAGTAGAAAATAGGGACGTATCTAGCCCCTATATATAGCTGAACGCACCCAATGACATCCTGATCCCATTCGGAAACGTGTTAGGAAATCCGAAAGTCAAATATTACCAGGAAAGGACTTTCAGCGCCCACGGCTGGGCGCCGAAATGTTTAACGCCTGGACTTGGGCGCTGAAAATGCAGCCCAAGGCCAAGATTTCACAAAACACGGAACAGGAAAGGACTTAAGACCGTGTTGCTAAACACGAGGCCCTATTGCAAGTAGGATCAAGCCCAAAGCACCTTTAGCTCCCAAATAAGCAAAAAAAATATAACTTGGTCGAAACTTAGACTCGTCTTAGAAAATGCTTATGTACACTTTTTTTTTAAAAAAAGCAAGTTAAATATCATGGTCATTCTTCGAAACACCAAAAATATGTGTCGTCAAGTCATTGGTTTTCCAAATAAAAAATGTTTGTCTGTCAAAGGGTTAATCCGGGCCAAGCTAAAACCGGATGTCGCCTGAAAACTAAAAGTCGCACTCCACGGCTTTGCCAAAGTAGCACACTACTATAAAAGGTCACTCGCACATACGAGCATGACCCCAAACATGATTACAAGATGCGAAAAACAAACCGACGAGCCCCAGTGCTTGGGGGCTCGCGAAAAAATAGACTCCAACAAGGAGCGCGCAATCAAAATCACATTCCCGGACTACGCCATACACCATATCATGTTTGGATATCTCAAAAAAGAACAACAATAGGTTCGACCTCATCGAAAGGACGTCACTGACACTTGTGCACGGTCCTCTGATCAAAAACCAAGTCGAGCCGTAAAGATTAGCTTAAAATCACGAAAGCGGACGGTCGCAAGACAAAGATCCGTCTGAACACGTTGTCAGCCCACGTTCAGGTTACAACTAAATTCGAGCACCCCTCGAAAGAATTCGCTCTTGCAAGAATGAATAAAAAGAAATTCTCAAAAGAAATCACAAAGAACCAAAGAAATAGAAACTTGCCCATCTTCAGTCGGCAAGATCGCGTCACAAACCGCGCGAGTTCCCAAATCGAAAAGAAAACGAATTAAGGGACGTCCACCCTCAGCGGACAGGGCTCGCCCTTCCTCAGCGGGCGGGGTCTGTGTCACTAGCCGCGCAGGTCCTCAGTTTTTGAAAAAATAAAAGTCTTCAAAATTAAGACAGGCTCGCCATCTTCAGCCGGCGGGGTCTACGCCACAAACCGCGTAGGTCCTTATTTTCAAAAAAAGCAAAACAAATTTCAAAATAGATTCGTCCACTTCTATCGGACGGGGTGTCCACCCTTAGCGGACAAGGTTCGCCATCTTTAGCCGACGGGGTCTACGTCACAAACCGCGTAGATCCTTATTTTCAAATTTCCAAAACAGATTCGTCCACTTCTATCGGACGGGGTGTCCACCCTTAGCGGACAGGCTCGCCATCTTTAGTCGGCGGGGTCTGTTAGGTTATGATACATATGACAATTCATAAATCATGCGGAAACAACCATTAAGCCAGGAATACATATTATTTACACATAATCATTTAGCATAGTTTAGATGCATACTCTTTGTTGCGTGCCTTCCCTAGCTGCGCCCGAACCGAACAAGAACAAGTCTTTAGGACTCCAAGTGTCGTCCCTCCGTAGATAGTCCACAGCACGTCCGGATCCGCCTTAAGATTGACCAACTAGAGTCCCTCCGTAAATGTGTGACTGAATTTTTCTCTCAAAAACTCACTTTGAATACTTGAAAACTCGTTATAAATATGTGACCCTAGGCACCTATTTATAGAGTTATGGAAAAGGATTTGGAATCCTATTAGGATACTAATTTATTTAATTATAATCCTACTAGGACTCTAATTAAATAATCATTATCTAATAGTTTTAGGATTTAATCATATTTCGAATCCCGGTAGCCTTAGGATTCGAGTAACACACTTCGAGTAATACGCTAGCACCGCACGCAGGCCTTGCGGCCCACGCACAGCGCCAGCCCACTCGTCGCAGCCCCGCGCGCGCCCAAGCTTCGGCTGGGCCTGGCTTTTGCGCTGGGCCTGGTCGCATGCTTGGCGTGTGGTTGTTGCGCTTGGCTTGCTGGGCGATGGCCCGGCTTCGTGCTGGGCCTTCGTCTGGCAGGCCTCGTCCGATGCTAATTCGTACAATACGCTTCCGATTAAATTCTCGATTCCGGAATTCATTTCCGATACGAACAATATTTAATATTTCCGATTCCGGAATTAATTTCCGTTTCGAACAAATATTTAATATTTCCGTTTCCGAAATTATTTTCCGATTCCGATAATATTTCCGATTCTGACAATATATCCGTTTCCGGCAATATTTCCGATTCCGGCAATATTTCCATTTCCGATAATATTTTCCGATATGTACCATGTTTCCGTTTCCGGCAACATCTACGACTTGGATAATATTTATATTTCCGATACGATCCATATTTCCGTTTCCGGCAATATCATCGTTTCCGGAGTATTCATTTCTTGCCTGTGACGATCTCAGCTCCCACTGAAACCAAGATCCGTCGATTCCGACTATCCATAGATGGAGTATTTAATGCCATTAAATACTTGATCCGTTTACGTACTATTTGTGTGACCCTACGGGTTCAGTCAAGAGTAAGCTGTGGATTAATATCATTAATTCCACTTGAACTGAAGCGGCCTCTAGCTAGGCATTCAGCTCACTTGATCTCACTGAATTATTAACTTGTTAATTAATACTGAACCGCATTTATTAGACTTAACATTGAATGCATACTTGGACCAAGGGCATTATTTCCTTCAGTCTCCCACTTGTCCTTAGGGACAAGTGTGCATTTCCTAATTCCTTTGTCGCTCGATGCTTGCTCTTGAACATAAGGTAAGAGTTGTCATCCTTATTATGTCCAGAGGTGTTCCTCGGTTTCAGAGTTCAACTGATCAAATAAACAGATAATCATAGCCTATGATTCATCCGAGCACGGCCATGCATTTCACAGTTTCTAGCTCTCCGAGTGGCCTTGTACAACTTTTAAGCATCTCATCCCGATTTATGGGAGGACAATCCCAATCTTGCGATCTTGAGATTAGACTTCGTCTGATAGGTGATTACCTGAGCGTTGCCTTTATAGCCTCCTTTTACGGTGCGACGGTTGGTCAACGTCAAAGCAACCAGTTCTCAAACCAGTAATCTCAAATCACTCAGGTATTGAGGATTTAGTGTCTAATTATTTTAATGAAATTTACTTATGACAGATTTTCATCTCTTACAGTAAAGTTTCATAAGTCTTGTCCGATACTAGTCTTCACAAAGTAAGTATCTATGCAAATGATTATGACATTGCCATGTCCACATAGTTCAAGAAACAGAACTACTAGTCATCTTGCATTCTAATCGTCTAACGTTTTCTATGCGTCCAATTTTATAGAAAACTCCGACTAGGGACCATTTTCAACCTTTGACATTCAAGTTCACTTGATAGACATTTCTTAGTCACAGAACTGGTCCTAACAGTCTATCTTGAATATATCGTCAAATTGAAGGGACTCATCATTTAATAAACCACAAATTAAATGGAAAAATGAATTCTTTTCATTTATTGTGAATGATTAACCAATAATGTTTTACAAAGATTTAAACTCTAAAACTTTAAAACATTAAACAGAGACATCAAAGCCATTCTCCAATATGCTTGATTCCCATAGCTGCAGTGTGCGAGTTGTGTTTCGCCTGCGGCAGAGGTTTAGTCAATGGATCTGATATGTTGTCATCAGTTCCAATTTTGCTTATCTCGACTTCTTTTCTTTCAACGAACTCTCGTAGAAGGTGAAATCTACGAAGTACATGCTTGACTCTCTGGTGGTGTCTAGGCTCCTTTGCCTGTGCAATAGCTCCGTTATTATCACAATACAAGGCTATTGGTCCTTTAATGGAGGGGACTACACCAAGTTCACTTATGAACTTCCTTAGCCATATAGCTTCCTTTGCTGCTTCATGTGCAGCAATGTACTCCGCTTCAGTTGTAGAATCCGCAATGGTGCTTTGCTTAGCACTTTTCCAGCTTACTGCTCCTCCGTTGAGGCAGAAGACAAACCCAGACTGTGATCTGAAATCATCTTTGTCGGTTTGGAAACTTGCGTCCGTATAGCCTTTAAAAATTAATTCATCATCTCCACCATAGACCAGGAAGTCATCTTTGTGCCTTTTCAGGTACTTCAGAATATTCTTGGCAGCAGTCCAATGTGCCTCTCCTGGGTCGGACTGGTATCTGCTCGTAGCACTGAGTGCGTACGCAACATCCGGGCGTGTACATATCATAGCATACATTATTGAACCAATCAATGATGCATATGGAATCCCATTCATTCGTCTACGCTCATCAAGTGTTTTTGGGCACTGATTCTTGCTTAGAGTCATTCCATGAGACATGGGTAGGTAGCCTCGCTTGGAGTCCGCCATCTTGAACCTATCAAGCACCTTATTGATATAAGTGCTTTGACTAAGTCCAATCATCTTTTTAGAGCTATCTCTGTAAATCTTGATGCCCAATATGTACTGTGCTTCTCCTAGATCTTTCATCGAAAAACATTTCCCAAGCCAAATCTTGACAGAGTTCAACATAGGAATGTCATTTCCGATAAGTAATATGTCGTCGACATATAATACTAGGAAAGTAATTTTGCTCCCACTGACCTTCTTGTATACACAAGATTCGTCTGCGTTCTTGATGAAACCAAAGTCACTGACTGCTTCATCAAAACGTATATTCCAGCTCCTGGATGCCTGCTTCAATCCGTAGATTGACTTCTTTAGCTTGCATACCTTTTTAGCATTCTTTGGATCCTCAAAACCTTCAGGCTGTGTCATAAACACAGTTTCTGTTAAAACGCCGTTTAAGAAAGCAGTTTTGACATCCATCTGCCATATTTCGTAATCGTAATATGCAGCGATTGCTAACATTATCCGAATAGACTTTAGCATTGCAACTGGTGAAAAGGTTTCATCGTAATCCACACCGTGGACTTGCCTGTAACCTTTTGCAACCAATCTAGCTTTGAAAACTTCAAGTTTCCCATCCTTGTCCTTTTTCAGTTTGAAAACCCATTTGCTTCCAATGGCTTGGTAGCCATCTGGCAAATCGACCAAATCCCATACTTGGTTTTCAGACATGGATTCTAATTCAGATTGCATGGCTTCTTGCCATTGCTTGGAGCTAGGGCTCGTCATAGCTTGTTTGTAAGTCGCAGGTTCATCACTTTCAAGTAATAGAACGTCATAGCTCTCGTTCGTCAAAATACCTAAGTACCTTTCCGGTTGAGATCTATATCTTTGCGATCTACGCGGGGTAACATTTCTAGTTTGACCATGATTCTCACCAGAATCTTCTAAAGATCTCTGAGTTTCATCCTGAATGTCATCTTGAGCATTCTCTAGAGTTTGTTGTTCGACTCGAATTTCTTCGAGGTCTACTTTTCTCCCACTTGTCATTTTGGAAATGTGATCTTTCTCCAAAAAGACACCATCTCGAGCAACAAACACCTTGTTCTCAGATGTATTGTAGAAGTAATACCCCTTTGTTTCCTTTGGATAGCCCACAAGGATACATTTGTCAGATTTTGGATGAAGTTTGTCTGAAATTAATCGTTTGACGTATACTTCACATCCCCAAATCTTAAGAAAAGACACATTTGGAGGCTTTCCAAACCATAATTCGTATGGAGTCTTTTCGACAGCTTTAGACGGAGCTCTATTTATAGTGAGTGCAGCTGTATTTAATGCATGTCCCCAAAATTCTAATGGAAGTTTGGCCTGACCCATCATTGACCTGACCATGTCTAGCAAGGTTCTGTTCCTCCGTTCCGACACACCGTTCCATTGTGGTGTTCCTGGAGGAGTCAATTCTGATAGAATTCCACATTCTTTCAGATGGTCATCAAATTCATAGCTCAGATATTCACCGCCTCTATCAGACCGCAGTGCCTTAATCTTCTTGCCTAATTGATTCTCTACTTCACTCTGAAATTCCTTGAATTTGTCAAAGGATTCAGACTTATGCTTCATTAGGTAGACATAACCATATCTACTGAAGTCATCAGTGAAAGTGATAAAGTAGATGAAACCACCTCTAGCATTTGTACTCATTGGTCCACATACATCTGTATGGATTAAACCCAATAGTTCATTTGCTCTTTCTCCAACTTTAGAGAAAGGTTGCTTTGTCATTTTGCCAAGTAAACATGATTCGCATTTACCATAATCCTCTAAGTCAAATGGTTCTAGAATTCCTTCCTTTTGAAGTCTTTCTAAGCGTTTCAAGTTTATATGGCCTAATCGACAATGCCACAGATAGGTGAGATCTGAATCATCCTTTTTGGCCTTTTTGGTATTTATGTTATATACTTGTTTGTCGTGATCTAATAAATAAAGTCCATTGACTAATCTAGCAGATCCATAAAACATCTCTTTAAAATAAAACGAACAACTATTGTCTTTTATTAAAAAGGAAAAATCCCTTAGCATCTAGGCAAGAAACTGAAATGATGTTTTTAGTAAGACTTGGAACATGGAAACATTCTTCCAGTTCCAAAACTAGCCCGGAGGGCAACGACAAATAATAAGTTCCTACAGCTAATGCAGCAACCCGTGCTCCATTTCCCACTCGTAGGTCGACTTCACCCTTGCTTAACTTTCTACTTCTTCTTAGTCCCTGTGGATTGGAACATAAGTGTGAGCCACAACCTGTATCTAATACCCAAGAAGTTGAATTAGCAAGTATACAGTCTATAACGAAAATACCTGAAGATGGAACGACTGTTCCGTTCTTCTGATCTTCCTTTAGCTTCAAGCAATCTCTCTTTCAATGCCCCTTCTTCTTGCAGTAGAAGCATTCGGATTCAGAAGTGGGTTGACTGACCTTCCTCTTTACAGATTTGGCGCCAGTTTGCTTAGTTGGGCTGGCCTTGTTGCCACCTTTCTTAGCATTCCTCTTCTTTCCAGATTTCTTGAACTTGCCCCCACGCACCATAAGCACATCCTGCTTATCACTTTTGAGCGTCTTTTCAGCGGTCTTCAGCATACCGTGAAGCTCAGTGAGCGTTTTGTCCAGACTATTCATACTGTAGTTCAGTTTGAACTGATCATACCCGCTATGAAGAGAATGGAGGATGGTGTCTATAGCCATTTCCTGAGAAAATTGCTGATCCAGCCGACTCATATTCTCAATGAGTCCAATCATTTTGAGAACATGTGGACTTACGGGCTCGCCTTTCTTAAGCTTGGTCTCAAGAATTTGCCTATGAGTCTCGAATCTTTCGACTCGAGCTAGATCTTGGAACATGTTCTTCAACTCACTGATAATTGTGAAAGCATCTGAGTTGATGAACGTTTTCTGTAGATCCGCACTCATGGTGGCGAGCATTAGACATTTCACATCCTTGTTGGCATCAATCCAACGATTGAGGGCTGCCTGAGTGACCCCGTCGCCTGCGGCTTCGGGCATCGCCTCTTCTAGGACATACTCCTTTTCTTCCTGCATAAGAACTATTTGCAAGTTCCTTTGCCAGTCAAGGAAGTTTTTCCCGTTCAATTTCTCCTTTTCGAGAATTGATCGAATGTTGAATGAATTGTTGTTTGCCATATTAAAAACTACAATTGAAAAGAATAAACAAATAAATAACCATTCACAGTTTCTCTTAATAAACTTAAATTCTAGCATACATGCATAATTCAATGTTTATTAAGCATTTTATTCAAGTTATGTGTTCCGGCAGGTGTGAATAAAATGATTCCAAGATCCTAAAATCATTGAAGAACTAAGCACAGTTTGTCGACTTAATCCTAAAACATCTTAGGTAAGCAAAAGCCTTTTGCTAATAGTCTAGAAACTATTCTTGGTTGATAGGTACGTCTAAGAACTTATTAGGTAAACCTATCGATTTTGCCACGACATAAAAGGACTCCTTACTTATATCGTTGAGTTTCACCAAAACTAACATGTACTCACAATTATTTGTGTACCTTGCCCCTTTAGGACCAATAAGTAACACCTCGCTGAGCGAAAACTATTACTAGATTGATGTAAAGGATATCCAAGCAAGTGTATATTTTGGCATGGCACCTTTTAACTCAATTTTTAAGTTTGGAACTTAAGGCTCTTACTATGTTGGTTAGATTTTAAGTGAACTAAAATCCTTAATCATGCAACATAATCAAGCTTTTGATCTCATGCATTTTAAGACATATTTAAAAGCAATAAATAACTTAAAGCATGCATAAGATAAATGTGATCTAGTATGGCCCGACTTCATCTTGAAGCTTTAACTTCAAAGTCCGTCTTGAAAATCTCCGTGGGAGGCACCATTTTCTTCAAATAGAATAAGCTATAATTAAAACTAATTACAACTATTTGATGGTACGCAGACCATATTTGAATTGAAAAACAACTTTGGTACTTTAGACCAATTACATTCAAATTAATGGTACGCAGACCATATTTTCTATCCTATTTGGGCCATACTAGTCACTTCATAACCTGCAAAACAGTACACATACAATATATACCATTCACCCATTCATTATCATGAATGGCCCACATAGCTGGTTAGTAAAACACATTATGCATCACGTAAACATTTGCAGCAATTAATCAAGGGCACCAATAATCTACCAATTATTCAGTCCTTATTAATTCTAATCAAGTTGTTTTAACCTTAAGGATTTGTAGACCTAATCAAGAGTTTATGACTAAAAGGGCTCCCACTTAAACCAATAAATTCATATGCTTTACTAATTTTAAACATAAAAATGTATTTCTAGTCTAACCGGAAACATACAAATTTAATTAAAATTTAAAGCTCATATAAATTTATAATTGAATCCAAAAAGTTTAATTTAATTTCAGTCGTATTTAAATTAATTCATGATTTTAATTTTAGTAAAATAATTAGAATAAATAAAATTTATTATAATTACAATATTCAAAATTAAAATCCAAGAAAATAATTTAAATTAATAATTTTAAAATTAATTAAAATTACGTAAACTGAAAATTTCAAATTAAAATTTCAAAACGATCTAATCGTAACGCAACAACCCCACGCAACGTACGCCCATGGGCCACACGCACACAGCCATCGCTGGCCATGTGCGCGCAGCCCATGCGCTGCGTCGCATAGCTGCTGCTGCTATCCTTCACAAGGCTCCACGCGAGCTTGTGCTCGCTGCGCGCGCGCCAGCGCTCGATGCACGCGAGCCATCGCTCGCTGCGTTCGCTCACCAGCGCTCGCTGCATGCGAGCCAGCGCGCGCTCGTCAGCGCTTGCTGTGCGCGCTCGCCAGCGCTTGCTTTGTGCGAGCCAGCGCTCGCTGCGCGAGGCATCGACGCTGGGCGCAGCACTCGTGGCACGCGAGCTTGCGCTCGCTGCGCGCGAGGCTGCGCGCGCTTGCGCGAGGCAGTGCGCGTTGTGGCGCAGCTCGCTTGCTGCCCACACGCGACTGCCGTGCCTTGCCTTCGCCCATGCCCATTCGTCCATTGCTCATAGCCCACGACACAAGGCAGGGCTGCTGCCTTGTGCTCGTGCACCATGGCCTTGCTCATTGCATTCGTGCCGCATGGGCGACGAGCTCCCTTGCTCGTCGTCACATGCCCGCACTATACAACACCCCTTAAGGGTAACACGTAGCGTCCATTGCTTTGTGCGTGCAAGTTATAAGAGCGAATCGCATAAAATTTAAAAATTTATATTTAAAATTAATGACAAATTAATAAATAATATTAATTTCATAATTTTAGGGCCAAAAATCGAAAATTTATTATTCAATTGATTTCCGATTAACATGGATTCAAGTCTAGGTCATAAAAATTTAAAATTTATCATAAATTTACAATTTTTATGGTGGTTTTTAATCATAGGTATCTAATTAAATTATAATTAATTATGAAAATCAAATTAATTCTAAATTATTCTAATTTTCAACAAATTAATCATAATTACAAATTAGATTGCATAATTAACAAGGCTAGGCATTCAAACTTGTTAAACATATACAGTAGGTCAATCAAAAATTCAAGATTTATCAACAAGAATCGCAAATATTTAATTTAACATCTTAAATTTACGAAATTTTGCATTCGAAAAACTAAAACCTTCGAAACGTCATAGTTAGGCTTCGAATTTGAGAATTCTGGGTTCGGCCGAAAAATTAGTATTTTTGTCAAAATTTTAGAATCCCTTTTACATGCGGAATTGACACAAAAATCACTCGATTTGGATGAGTAACTAAGAAACTGCCGAAAAACTGCGTACGTATAATTAAATAAACGCAATTTGCAATTAATAAACAATTACGAAAATTAATCACCCCTTTTAATTCTTGCAAATTTGTAATATTTAACCATGTTCATGCAATTTAGATTATGAAAATAATAAGAGGCTCGTGATACCATTGTTAGGTTATGATACATATGACAATTCATAAATCATGCGGAAACAACCATTAAGCCAGGAATACATATTATTTACACATAATCATTTAGCATAGTTTAGATGCATACTCTTTGTTGCGTGCCTTCCCTAGCTGCGCCCGAACCGAACAAGAACAAGTCTTTAGGACTCCAAGTGTCGTCCCTCCGTAGTTAGTCCACAGCACGTCCGGATCCGCCTTAAGATTGACCAACTAGAATCGCCCTTAAGGTACTATTATTTTCGACACTTTTAGGCAAATGTGTGACTGAATTTTTCTCTCAAAAACTCACTTTGAATACTTGAAAACTCGTTATAAATATGTGACCCTAGGCACCTATTTATAGAGTTATGGAAAAGGATTTGGAATCCTATTAGGATACTAATTTATTTAATTATAATCCTACTAGGACTCTAATTAAATAATCATTATCTAATAGTTTTAGGATTTAATCATATTTCGAATCCCGGTAGCCTTAGGATTCGAGTAACACACTTCGAGTAATACGCTAGCACCGCACGCAGGCCTTGCGGCCCACGCACAACGCCAGCCCACTCGTCGCAGCCCCGCGCGCGCGCCCAAGCTTCGGCTGGGCCTGGCTTTTGCGCTGGGCCTGGTCGCATGCTTGGCGTGTGGTTGTTGCGCTTGGCTTGCTGGGCGATGGCCCGGCTTCGTGCTGGGCCTTCGTCTGGCAGGCCTCGTCCGATGCTAATTCGTACGTTACGCTTCCGATTAAATTCTCGATTCCGGAATTCATTTCCGATACGAACAATATTTAATATTTCCGATTCCGGAATTAATTTCCGTTTCGAACAAATATTTAATATTTCCGTTTCCGGAATTATTTTCCGATTCCGATAATATTTCCGATTCTGACAATATTTCCGTTTCCGGCAATATTTCCGATTCCGGCAATATTTCCATTTCCGATAATATTTTCCGATATGTACCATGTTTCCGTTTCCGGCAACATCTACGACTTGGATAATATTTATATTTCCGATACGATCCATATTTCCGTTTCCGGCAATATCATCGTTTCCGGAGTATTCATTTCTTGCCTGTGACGATCTCAGCTCCCACTGAAACCAAGATCCGTCGATTCCGAATATCCATAGATGGAGTATTTAATGCCATTAAATACTTGATCCGTTTACGTACTATTTGTGTGACCCTACGGGTTCAGTCAAGAGTAAGCTGTGGATTAATATCATTAATTCCACTTGAACTGAAGCGGCCTCTAGCTAGGCATTCAGCTCACTTGATCTCACTGAATTATTAACTTGTTAATTAATACTGAACCGCATTTATTAGACTTAACATTGAATGCATACTTGGACCAAGGGCATTATTTCCTTCAGGGTCTGCACCATTAAACCGCGCAGGTCCTTAGTCGCTGCAGCGATAACTTTTGCTGGATTTTCCTTCGTTTTACGTCCTATAAAAACAAGGGTGCTGGATTTTCCTTCGTTTTACGTCCTATAAAAACAAGGGGGTTTTCTCGTTTAGCTAGCCCTGAAAATGAGAATCTTAAAAAAATATTTTTACCTCGTGATTGGGCTTGGCCAGGCCCAATTACACTTTATAGCTTTGATTTCGAAAACATCTGTAGCTACTCCCAATGACAAAGTGAGGGAGTTTCTACGCACCTTTAGATCCTTCCAATGACAAAGTGAGGAAGTTTCTATACTATCCGTTGACAAATCCCAATGACACGTGAGGGATATGTCGACACTTCAAGTGATGACCCTTAAGTCAAATGTTATCACTCGGGGGCTCGTGAGACCCTCGCAAAAAACAGGTCACCATGGCTTGTGTGACGCACTCCGTCTAATACTTTGACCATCGTCTTACTCCAAGACTCAGTCAAAGTGGGGGCTAACTGTAGACACCTACTTTTGTCCCCATTCCTGAAAGGGAAAGGTACGATGATGAAAGCGTAAATCTCCACTTGACAACGCATCTCCTATAAAATAAACGAATCTCAATTCCCCTTTTCATTTCACCTGAAACCTGCTATTTATGGAAACCTGCTAAAAATAGTAACTGCCGTAAAAGGTAGCTTCTAAAAGTGGCAAATCATAAAGGATAGAAACCTGTCAGAATTAGGTGTTGCATTCCAACATAAATCCTAAATGAGATAGAAAACTGGAATCCTAGAATCCTATTCCTAATATGATTCGGAAATAAGAGTTACGTATTAATTGAAATCCTAACGAGCCTAGAGTTCGTAACGGGCCCAGACGCATTCCGTCATAAAATTGATACGCGCTAAAAGGCTCGGTTAAGTCTCAAACTCTACGGATTTCAGGAATCCGAATCTGACTAAAGAAAACAGTCCAGACCCTATTTTCAACGCCTGGCTCTGGGCGCCGAAATCTTCGGCGCCCAGGCCTGGGCGCTGAAAATACCTGGGTACGTGTTTTTTCCTAATTCTTTATGGATTAGAACTCTGCAATTCTATCTTTCCACGAACTCTTCCCTATAAATAGGCCCCTAAATTCGACGTAAAAGGGGCACACACACAACACATAATTATATTCTGAGTATTGACTCCAACCCTTAGCCTAAGCCTCTCGCTGCGAAATTGTTCACGCGTTTTGTCGCAATCGATCCATAAATCGAACAGAACGTATCCTGTCCCATAATTGAGATTCGTTAAATAAAAAGGAGAAATAGCAAAGTCAAAGTGGTTAGTTTTCTGAGAACCGTGACGCACCTCTCAAGGGTGCGTCGTAATGTGTCCCTTTTCGATGATTTAACTGCTTTCCTCGCCCTTTTATGAACTGTTAAACTAACCTAATCTGATTGGTCTATCACGCCTAACAAATATAATATTTTTGGGAAATCGGATTATCATGCTAGGTCCCTTAATGCTATTTAAATCAGATAATCACGATCGAATTATTATTATATGTTGCGTATTGCTAAAATCAATCAGATTAGTTTAATAGTTAACGCATGTCCCTTCAATTATTTATGCTGAGCTAGTAAGGATATCCTGCCTCTGGAGTTATCGACGAGCGAAGTACTCCTCTCGGTAGTTACAGTCCCCCGAACCCTCAATCTCTACCTTGCGGGTGTATGTTGAGAGATCCCCACACCAGGGATCACAAGGGAACCTACGGCCGTCGTGGTCAAACATAATTGCACTCCCTATATGTCACGATAACCGGGTTTTGTCAGTTTTTCTCATTGTCGTTAAAAACTGAATGGCGACTCCTATATTACTAGTCAATTGGGTGTAAACTCACAGGAAATCCAATTACACTTGATTGAATAAAAAGAATCGTCAAACCCACGAGGGACGAGGTCACGCATTAGCCTCGCGCTTTTTCGACCCCCTCACAGTGATAACCAGTTCGCAGGGCTTTTTCAGCTAAAGCTCGTCCTCCAATATGGGAGCTACACAATCCTTGATGCAGGTCGTCCAAAATTTCTTTCCCCTTCTCAGGAGTAACGCACCGCAAGAGGGGTCTGGAAAATGACTTTTTATACAAAACTCCATTCCACCATTCAAACCAAGAACTTCTCTTCTGAATTTTGGCGGCTAGACTTGAGTGGTCTGGAAGTGAGCCGTCTACCTTATATGCAATGATGGGGTCCATCAAAGTTGATGAACGGTCAAGGATGGCTACCACGGGAGTACACAACTCTTGTTCAATGCTTCGTCTTTCTTTCACTTCCCAAAACACATGACGCGGAGTGTCACAAGAAGCTGAGCTAGCTAGTTTAGACAGGGCATCGGCCTGATTGTTCTCTGTTTTGGGAATCTGCTTAGCTTCGAAACTCTTTAAATGTTCTATTTCTTGACGCACAGCTTGCATGTATTTGATCATGTTGGGATCTCTTGCCTCGTAGTCTCCGTTTACTTGACTTACAATGAGCTTGTGAATCAGAAAGAGCGAGTATCTCTTGAGCTCCGGCAGCTTTGCACATTTTTATGCCGGCTAGCAAAGCTTCATATTCAGCCTCATTGTTTGAAGTTTGGAAGTTAAACCTCATGGCGTACTCGTACTTGTCTCCTTCAGGGGATTGACATATTATGCCGGCTCCTTATCCGTTCTGGGTGGATGACCCATCTACATATACCGTCCAACGGGTCGCCACATTCTTCTCAAAAGTTGGCCTCGTCATTTCTGCAATGAAATCGGCAAATGCTTGTCCCTTGATAGCCTTTCGC
This sequence comes from Spinacia oleracea, assembly GCF_020520425.1. NCBI lineage: Eukaryota > Viridiplantae > Streptophyta > Magnoliopsida > Caryophyllales > Amaranthaceae > Spinacia > Spinacia oleracea. The sequence goes on from NC_079488.1 coordinate 77,411,543, forward strand.
GGTTCATATGAGATGTCAAATGCATTCAGCTCAATTGCCCATTTTAGCATTCGCCTGGCAGCGTCTAGCTTAGTAAGCGGTTGTTTCAATGGCTGGTCTGTGTATACCACTAGTTTGTATGTCAGAAAGTAAGGATGCAGCTTTTTACTTGCCATAAATAGCGCAAGTGCAAACTTCTCAATTGGAGGATATCTCAGCTCGGCATTTTGTAGGACGTGGCTCACAAAATAGACGGGGAGTTGCACTGCCTCCCTTTCTGTCAACAACACATCACTCAAGGACCACTCGGAGATGGCCAGATATACATACAAAGTTTCTCCTTGAATAGGACTGACCAGCCGGGGTAAAGTGTGGAGATGTTCCTTTAATCGGACGAAGGCAGTTTCTGCCGATTCGGTCCATTCAAATTTGCTCTTCTTCTTGATTGTGCCGAAGAAATAGTGACACTTGTCACCTGCTCTTGATAAGAACCGTCCCAGGGCCGCTAAACATCCAGTCAGACGTTGGACTTCTTTCACTGATTTTGGCGACGTCATATCTATTACTGCTTGCACTTTGTCAGGGTTGGCCTCAATTCCCCTTTCATCAATAAGGAAACCCAAGAACTTCCCAGTCGTTACTCTAAAAACACACTTCTTTGGATTTAACCTCATCTGATATTTTCGGAGCGTCTCAAAAGTTTCTCTCAAGTCAGCCAGGTGTTCTTCACGTTGCTTGCTTTTTACTATCATATCATCAATGTAGGCTTTAATGTTTCGTCCCAACTGATTAGAGAAGATAGTGTTGACTAGACGCTGAAATGTGGCCGGCGCATTCTTTAAGCCAAACGGCATCACTTTATAGCAGTACAAGCCTTGCTCAGTAACAAATGACGTTTTTTCCTGGTCCTCTGGCCACAAGGGAATCTGATGAAAACCTGAATAGGCGTCCATGAAGGACATCATAGCATCACCGGCCGTCGAGTCTACCAACCGATCTATTTTGGGCAGGGGGAAGCTGTCTTTTGGACAGGCCTTATTTAAATTCGTGTAGTCCACACACATTCTCCATGACTTATTAGGCTTTGGCACCAACACTACATTTACTACCCAATCCGGATATTGACTTGGCCGAATGAACCCAGCCTCTAACAACTTCCGAACTTCTTCAGCCGCGACTTTGTTTCTTGCTTCCCCGTGATTTCTCTTCTTCTGACGAACAGGTTTTAGGGACTCATCTACGTTGAGTTTGTGGACGGCTATACTTGGATCAATGCCCGGCATCTCCTCCATAGCAAAAGCAAAGATTTCCTGGAACTCTCTCAGGAGAGTGATCAAATGTGCCCCAAGCTGATCGTCAGGAGAGACCCCTACTGGCACCGTCCTATCTGGATGCGCTTCGTCAAGAATGATTTCATAATGTCCAACAAACGGCTCAGGTCGCCTTGCTTCCATGTGAGCCGTGGCAATGGTAAAGGTTTCTTTCTTGACTTTCTCCTCTATCTCGTCTAGCTTTCTTTTTTATCTTGCTCTCGCTTCGTCAGTTTTCCCCCAAGCCTCGGGACTTAGCGTAGTGAGATAACAATCTCTTGCTAGCTGTTGATCACCATGAATAGTGCCGACCTAGCCTTTATCATAGACATATTTCATGAGCATAAGATGAGTGACGACCACTGCTTTGGCCTGATTCAAAGTTGGGTGGCCCAATATGATATTGTAAGCGGTGCGGTCTTTCACAATTAGAAATCGGACGTTCAAGTTCTTACTTTGATGTCGACCTCCTACTCGTAGGGGCAGAGTGATTATCCCTTGGGGATGAATTATGCCGCCTCCGAATCCAATGATCGGATAATGTATCTTTTCAATTGTCTTAGGATCATGCTCAAGACGATTTAGACAAGCTGTGCTGATAATGTCTGACAAACTCCCCGTGTCTACTAAAATACGCCTTACTTTGAGGTTTGCTACCTTCAGCTCAATAACCAAGGGGTCGTCATGAGGAGTGGCTATCTTGCCCCTATCAGATTCACAAATCTCCACTTTAGGGAAGTGGTCCATTGGAGCTTTTCCAGACAACATGACTTGTCCCAACCGGCTTGCATAGTCCTTTTGACCTCTCATTGTTGGGCCCCCAGCAGCTAGGCCCCCTGAGATAACGGCTACGATTTCTGGATCAGTGTCATTGTCATCTCGTCGATATGACGGCGACTTACTTTTCTTGTAGAACTTTTTACCACTTCCCCCTGTGCTCGAACTGAGATATGATTTCAGAAATCCTTTGGCGGCTAATCCATCAAGAGCTCTACGCAGACTCTTGCAATCTTTTGTTTCATGTCCCACATCACAATGGAACTTACAGTAAAGGGAGCTGTCCCGGGTTTCTACCGGCGACTTCATAGGGAACGGACGATCAATCTCATATCTGTCACTGACGTCCAGCAGTATTGTGTACAAGTCGGTGTTGTACTCAAACCTCTCTTTGTCGTATGGTCGTCCTCTCTTCTTCCCCTAGGAGGTGTTCACCTGATATCCCTTCTTTTCAATGGCCCACGTCCCATTAGGACGGTTGGTCTTTTTGAAGGAAATAATGCCATGGTCCAAGTATGCATTCTATGTTAAGTCTAATAAATGCGGTTCAGTATTAATTAACAAGTTAATAATTCAGTGAGATCAAGTGAGCAGAATGCCTAGCTAGAGGCCGCTTCAGTTCAAGTGGAATTAATGATATTAATCCACAGCTTACTCTTGACTGAACCCGTAGGGTCACACAAATAGTACGTAAACGGATCAAGTATTTAATGGCATTAAATACTCCATCTATGAATATTCGGAATCGACGGATCTTGGTTTCAGTGGGAGCTGAGATCGTCACAGGCAAGAAATGAATACTCCGGAAACGATGATATTACCGGAAACGGAAATATGGATCGTATCGGAAATATAAATATTATCCAAGTCGTAGATGTTGCCGGAAACGGAAACATGGTACGTATCGGAAAATATTATCGGAAATGGAAATATTACCAGAATCGGAAATATTGCCGGAAACGGAAATATGGTCAGAATCGGAAATATTATCGGAATCGGAAAATAATTCCGGAAACGGAAATATTAAATATTTGTTCGAAACGGAAATTAATTCCGGAATCGGAAATGTTAAATATTGTTCGTATCGGAAATGAATTCCGGAATCGGAAATTTAATCGGAAGCGTATCGTACGAATAAGCATCGGACGAGGCCTGCCGGACGAGGGCCCAGCACGAAGCCAGGCCATCGCCCAGCAAGCCAAGCGCGCCACACGAACAGCCAAGGCCACGCCAGGCCCAGCGCAAGGCCAGGCCCAGCAGGCCGTGGCAGCGCGCACAGCGCGCGCAGCGCGCGCAGGAGCTACGTGGGCTTGTAGCTCGCGTAGGCCTCGCTGCGTGGGCTGCTCGCACGCACGCGCATGGGCGGCCCATCGTGGCTGCCGTGTGTGTGTGCGTAAGTGTTTGTGTTCATGCACGATTCCTAAAACGTGCAGAGTTCAGTTAATGATTAAATTCCTAATTCTATTTGATAAATTAATTAATTAGAGTTCTTGTAGGATTCTAGGTTTAATTAATTTGTATCTGAATAGGATTCCAATTCCCTTTCCATACCCCTATAAATATGTGGCTTGGGCTCACAATTTATGACGAGTTTTCAAAGTATTCAAAGTGAGTTTTTGAGAGAAAAATTCAGTCACACATCTTGCTCAAAAGTGCCGAAAATTCTAGTACCTTAAGGGCGATTCTAGTTGGTCAATCTTAAGGCGGATCCGGACGTGCTGTGGACTATCTACGGAGGGACGACACTTGGAGTCCTAAAGACTTGTTCTTGTTCGGTTCGGGCGCAGCTAGGGAGGGCACGCAACAAAGAGTATGCATCTAAATTATGCTATATGATTATGTGTAAATAATATGTAATCCTGGGTTAATGGTTGTTTCCGCATGATTTATGTAATATCATATGTATCATAACCTAACAGTGGTATCACGAGCCCCTTATTATTTTCATAATCTAAATTGCATGAACATGGTTAAATATTACAAATTTGCAAGAATTAAAAGGGGTGATTAATTTTCGTAATTGTTAATTAATTGCAAATTGCGTTTATTTAATTATACGTACGCAGTTTTTCGGCAGTTTCTTCGTTACTCATCCAAATCGAGTGATTTTTGTGTCAATTCCGCATGTAAAAGGCATTCTAAAATTCGAAGCCTAACTATGACTTTTCGAAGGTTTTAGTTTTTCGAATGCAAAATTTCGTAAATTTAAGATGTTAAATTAAATATTTGCGATTCTTGTTGATAAATCTTGAATTTTTGATTGACCTACTGTATATGTTTAACAAGTTTGAATGCCTAGCCTTGTTAATTATGCAATCTAATTTGTAATTATGATTAATTTGTTGAAAATTAGAATAATTTAGAATTAATTTGATTTTCATAATTAATTATAATTTAATTAGAAACCTATGATTAAAAACCACCATAAAAATTGTAAATTTATGATAAATTTTAAATTTTTATGACCTAGACTTGAATCCATGTAAATCGGAAATCAATTGAATAATAAATTTTCGATTTTTCGCCCTAAAATTATGAAATTAATATTATTTATGAATTTGTCATTAATTTTAAATATAAATTTTAAATTTTTATGCGATTCGTTCATAAAACTTGCACGCACAAAGCAATGGACGCTTCGTGTTACCCTTAAGGGTGTTGTATAGTGCGGGCATGCGACGACGAGCAAGGGAGCTCGTCGCCCGTGCGGCACGAATGCAATGAGCAAGGGCGTGGTGCACGAGCACAAGGCAGCAGCCCTGCCTTGTGTCGTGGGCCACGAGCTATGAACAAATGGGCATGGGCGAAAGGCAAGCCAAGGCAGTCGCGTGTGGGCAGCAAGCGAGCTGCGCCACAACGCGCGCTGCCTCGCGCAAGAGCGCGCAGCCTCGCACGCAGCGAGCGCAAGCTCGCGTGCCACGAGCGCTGCGCCCAGCGTTGCTCGCGCACAGCGAGCGATGTCGCGCGCACAGCGAGCGATGTCGCGCGCACAGCGAGCGATGTCGCGCGCACAGCGAGCGATGTCGCGCGCACAGCGAGCGATTTCGCGCGCCCAGCGAGCGATGGCTCGCGCGCACTGCGAGCGATGGCTCGCGTGCGACGAGCGCTGGCGCGCGTGCAGCAAGCACCACAGCGTGCGATGGCTTGCGATGGAGATGCAGCAGCTATGCGACGAGCGCATGGGCTGCGCGCACATGGCCAGCGATGGCTGTGTGCGTGCGGCCCATGGGCGTGCAATGCGTAGGGTGTTTGCGTTACGATTAGATCGTTTTGAATGTTTAATTTGAAAATTTCAGTTCACGTAATTTTAATTAATTTTAAAATTAATAATTTAAATTATTTTCTTGGATTTTAATTTTGAATATTGTAATTATAATAAATGTTATTTATTCTAATTATTTTACTAAAATTAAAATTATGAATTAATTTAAATACGACTGAAATTAAATTAAACTTTTTGGATTCAATTATAAATTTATATGAGCTTTAAATTTTAATTAAATTTGTATGTTTCCGGTTAGACTAGAAATACATTTTTATGTTTAAAATTAGTAAAGCATATGAATTTATTGGTTTAAGTGGGAGCGCTTTTAGTCATAAACTCTTGATTAGGTCTACAAATCCTTAAGGTTAAAACAACTTGATTAGAATTAATAAGGACTGAATAATTGGTAGATTATTGGTGCCCTTGATTAATTGCTGCAAATATTTACGTGATGCATAATGTGTTTTACTAACCAGCTATGTGGGCCATTCATGATAATGAATGGGTGAATGGTATATATTGTATATGTACTATTTTGCAGGTTATGAAGTGACTAGTATGGCCCAAATAGGATAGAAAATATGGTCTGCGTACCATTAATTTGAATGTAATTGGTCTAAGGTACCAAAGTTATTTTTCAATTCAAATATGGTCTGCGAACCATCAAATAGTTGTAATTAGTTATAGCTTATCCTATTTGAAGAAAATGGTGCCTCCCACGGAGATTTTCAAGACGGACTTTGAAGTCAAAGCTTCAAGATGAAGTCGGGCCATACTAGATCACATTTATCTTATGCATGTTTTAAGTTATTTATTGCTTTTAAATATGTCTTAAAATGCATGAGATCAAAAGCTTGATTATGTTGCATGATTAAGGATTTTAGTTCACTTAAAATCTAACCAACATAGTAAGAGCCTTAAGTTCCAAACTTAAAAATTGAGTTAAAAGGTGCCATGCCAAAATATACACTTGCTTGGATATCCTTTACATCAATCTAGTAATAGTTTTCGCTCAGCGAGGTGTTACTTATTGGTCCTAAAGGGGCAAGGTACACAAATAATTGTGAGTACATGTTAGTTTTGGTGAAACTCAACGATATAAGTAAGGAGTCCTTTTATGTCGTGGCAAAATCGATAGGTTTACCTAATAAGTTCTTAGACGTACCTATCAACCAAGAATAGTTTCTAGACTATTAGCAAAAGGCTTTTGCTTACCTAAGATGTTCTAGGATTAAGTCGACAAACTGTGCTTAGTTCTTCAATGATTTTAGGATCTTGGAATCATTTTATTCACACCTGCCGGAACACATAACTTGAATAAAATGCTTAATAAACATTGAATTATGCATGAATGCTAGAATTTAAGTTTATTAAGAGAAACTGTGAATGGTTATTTATTTGTTTATTCTTTTCAATTGTAGTTTTAATATGGCAAACAACAATCAAAACATCATCATGGGTTCTGAGCTTATGGTCAAGCTGAACCTGACAAATTTTCTTGAATGGGAAGCTAAGCTAGTTCAAATAGTCAAACTCAATGGACTTGAGTATGTACTGTCACATCCCATGCCAAGCTACTATGCCAGAGACATGACCCCTGAGAGATTTTACGCCTGGGATGCAGATCTCAAAAAGGTTATGAGTCTCATGCTGAACAATATCCCTGATGATTGGGCTAAAAGGTTTGTAGCCTATGAACCTTTTACGCTCATCAAGAATCTGAGGGATATCTGTCGTGGAAGTACGGAGGACAGGGACCTGAACGTCCATGAGTTGATTGAATCAATGTCTGGTCTAAAGGTTAGTTCTCCCAACAGGTGTTATAGGATGGAGGTCCAAGAAACACATGTTCAGCTCCTTCGCACTAAACAGAGGGTAGGCGTCCCACTGAGGTTCCATGTGGATCTTATGTGTTCATATTTTGATCGCCTAAGTCTACTAGGAACACCAATAAGCGAAAGGATGGCAGTCTCTGTCTTGCTCAATTCACTACACAGTGGGTTTGGTCGCTTCAAGCAACTATACCTAAGTGAACCAAGAGAAGAAACAGTTGCAGAATTTATTCACCTTGTCAGAAAGGCTGAAATAGTACTGGACTGTGAAGCCAAAGATTTACTCAAGGCTAGAAAGAGACCATTCAAGAAAGGTGGAAAGTCCAAGGGCAATGCTAAATCAAAGCAGGACAAGTCCACATCAAGCTGTCTTTATTGTGATGGAATAGGCCATTACAAAAGAGAATGTCCAAAGCTAAAGGAAGATCAGAAGAACGGAACAGTCGTTCCATCTTCAGGTATTTTCGTTATAGACTGTATACTTGCTAATTCAACTTCTTGGGTATTAGATACAGGTTGTGGCTCACACTTATGTTCCAATCCACAGGGACTAAGAAGAAGTAGAAAGTTAAGCAAGGGTGAAGTCGACCTACGAGTGGGAAATGGAGCACGGATTGCTGCATTAGCTGTAGGAACTTACTATTTGTCGTTGCCCTCCGGGCTAGTTTTGGAACTGGAAGAATGTTTCCATGTTCCAAGTCTTACTAAAAACATCATTTCAGTTTCTTGCTTAGATGCTAAGGGATTTTCCTTTTTAATAAAAGACAATAGTTGTTCGTTTTATTTTAAAGAAATGTTTTATGGTTCTGCTAGATTAGTCAATGGACTTTATTTATTAGATCACGACAAACAAGTATATAAAATAAATACCAAAAGGGCCAAAAAGAATGATTCAGATCTCACCTATCTGTGGCATTTTCGATTAGGCCATATAAACTTGAAACGCTTAGAAAGACTTCAAAAGGAAGGAATTCTAGAACCATTTGACTTAGAGGATTATGGTAAATGCGAATCATGTTTACTTGGCAAAATGACAAAGCAACCTTTCTCTAAAGTTGGAGAAAGAGCAAATGAACTATTGGATTTAATCCATACAGATGTATGTGGACCAATGAGTACAAATGCTAGAGGTGGTTTCAGCTACTTTATCACTTTCACTGATGACTTCAGTAGGTATGGTTATGTCTACCTAATGAAGCATAAGTCTGAATCCTTTGACAAATTCAAGGAATTTCAGAGTGAAGTAGAGAATCAATTAGGCAAGAAGATTAAGGCACTGCGGTCTGATAGAGGCGGTGAATATCTGATCTATGAATTTGATGACCATCTGAAAGAATGTGGAATTCTATCAGAGTTGACTCCTCCTGGAACACCACAATGGAACGGTGTGTCGGAACGGAGGAACAGAACCTTGCTAGACATGGTCAGGTCAATGATGGGTCAGACCGAACTTCCATTAGAATTTTGGGGACATGCACTAAATACAGCTGCACTCACTATAAATAGAGCTCCGTCTAAAGCTGTCGAAAAGACTCCATACGAATTATGGTTTGGAAAGCCTCCAAATGTGTCTTTTCTTAAGATTTGGGGATGTGAAGTATACGTCAAACGATTAATTTCAGACAAACTTCATCCAAAATCTGACAAATGTATCCTTGTGGGCTATCCAAAGGAAACAAAGGGGTATTACTTCTACAATACATCTGAGAACAAGGTGTTTGTTGCTCGAGATGGTGTCTTTTTGGAGAAAGATCACATTTCCAAAATGACAAGTGGGAGAAAAGTAGACCTCGAAGAAATTCGAGTCGAACAACAAACTCTAGAGAATGCTCAAGATGACATTCAGGATGAAACTCAGAGATCTTTAGAAGAATCTGGTGAGAATCATGGTCAATCTAGAAATGTTACCCCGCGTAGATCGCAAAGATATAGATCTCAACCGGAAAGGTACTTAGGTATTTTGACGAACGAGAGCTATGACGTTCTATTACTTGAAAGTGATGAACCTGCGACTTACAAACAAGCTATGACGAGCCCTAGCTCCAAGCAATGGCAAGAAGCCATGCAATCTGAATTAGACTCCATGTCTGAAAACCAAGTATGGGATTTGGTCGATTTGCCAGATGGCTATCAAGCCATTGGAAGCAAATGGGTTTTCAAACTGAAAAAGGACAAGGATGGGAAACTTGAAGTTTTCAAAGCTAGATTGGTTGCAAAAGGTTACAGGCAAGTCCACGGTGTGGATTACGATGAAACCTTTTCACCAGTTGCAATGCTAAAGTCTATTCGAATAATGTTAGCAATCGCTGCATATTACAATTACGAAATATGGCAGATGGATGTCAAAACTGCTTTCTTAAACGGCGTTTTAACAGAAACTGTGTTTATGACACAGCCTGAAGGTTTTGAGGATCCAAAGAATGCTAAGAAGGTATGCAAGCTAAAGAAATCAATCTACGGATTGAAGCAGGCATCCAGGAGCTGGAATATATGTTTTGATGAAGCAGTCAGTGACTTTGGTTTCATCAAGAACGCAGACGAATCTTGTGTATACAAGAAGGTCAGTGGGAGCAAAATTGCTTTCCTAGTATTATATGTCGACGACATATTACTTATCGGAAATGACATTCCTATGTTGAACTCTGTCAAGATTTGGCTTGGGAAATGTTTTTCGATGAAGGATCTAGGAGAAGCACAGTACATATTGGGCATCAAGATTTACAGAGATAGATCTAAAAGGATGATTGGACTTAGTCAAAGCACTTATATCAATAAGGTGCTTGATAGGTTCAAGATGGCGGACTCCAAGCGAGGCTACCTACCCATGTCTCATGGAATGACTCTAAGCAAGACTCAGTGCCCAAAAACACTTGATGAGCGTAGACGAATGAATGGGATTCCATATGCATCATTGATTGGTTCAATAATGTATGCTATGATATGTACACGCCCAGATGTTGCGTACGCACTCAGTGCTACGAGCAGATACCAGTCAGACCCAGGAGAGGCGCATTGGACTGCTGCCAAGAACATTCTGAAGTACCTGAAAAGGCATAAAGTTGACTTCCTGGTCTATGGTGGAGATGATGAATTAATTGTTAAAGGCTATACGGACGCAAGTTTCCAAACCGACAAAGATGATTTCAGATCACAGTCTGGGTTTGTCTTCTGCCTCAACAGAGGAGCAGTAAGCTGGAAAAGTGCTAAGCAAAGCACCATTGCGGATTCTACAACTGAAGCGGAGTACACTGCTGCACATGAAGCAGCAAAGGAAGCTATATGGCTAAGGAAGTTCATAGGTGAACTTGGTGTAGTCCCCTCCATTAAAGGACCAATAGCCCTGTATTGTGACAATAACGGAGCTATTGCACAGGCAAAAGAGCCTAGACACCACCAGAGAGTCAAGCATGTACTTCGTAGATTTCACCTTCTACGAGAGTTCATTGAAAGAAAAGAAGTCGAGATAAGCAAAATTGGAACTGATGACAACATATCAGATCCATTGACTAAACCTCTGCCGCAAGCGAAGCACAACTCGCACACTGCAGCTATGGGAATCAAGCATATTGGAGAATGGCTTTGATGTCTCTATTTAATGTTTTAAAGTTTTAGAGTTTAAATCTTTGTAAAACATTATTGGTTAATCATTCACAATAAATGAAATGAATTCATTTTTCCATTTAATTTGTGGTTTATTAAATGATGAGTCCCTTCAATTTGACGATATATTCAAGATAGACTGTCAGGACCAGTCCTGTGACTAAGAAATGTCTATCAAGTGAACTTGAATGTCAAAGGTTGAAAATGGTCCCTAATCGGAGTTTTCTATAAAATTGGACGCATAGAAAACGTTAGACGATTAGAATGCAAGATGACTAGTAGTTCTGTTTCTTGAACTATGTGGACATGGCAATGTCATAATCATTTGCATAGATACTTACTTTGGGAAGACTAGTATCGGACAAGACCTATGAAACTTTACTGTAAGATATGAAAGTCTGTCATAAGTAAATTTCATTAAATTATTAGACACTAAATCCTCAATACCTGAGTGATTTGAGATTACTTGTTTGAGAACTGGTTGCTTTGACGTTGACCAACCGTCGCACCGTAAAAGGAGGCTATAAAGGCAACGCTCAGGTAATCACCTATCAAACGAAGTCTAATCTCAAGATCGCAAGATTGGGATTGTCCTCCCATAAATCGGGATGAGATGCTTAAAAGTTGTACAAGGCCACTCGGAGAGCTAGAAACTGTGAAATGCATGGCCGTGCTCGGATGAATCATCGGCTATGGTTATCTGTTTATTTGATCAGTTGAACTCTGAAACCGAGGAACACCTCTGGACATAATAAGGATGACAACTCTTACCTTATGTTCAAGAGCAAGCATCGAGCGACAAAGGAATTAGGAAATGCACACTTGTCCCTAAGGACAAGTGGGAGACTGAAGGAAATAATGCCCTTGGTCCAAGTATGCATTCTATGTTAAGTCTAATAAATGCGGTTCAGTATTAATTAACAAGTTAATAATTCAGTGAGATCAAGTGAGCTGAATGCCTAGCTAGAGGCCGCTTCAGTTCAAGTGGAATTAATGATATTAATCCACAGCTTACTCTTGACTGAACCCGTAGGGTCACACAAATAGTACGTAAACGGATCAAGTATTTAATGGCATTAAATACTCCATCTATGAATATTCGGAATCGACGGATCTTGGTTTCAGTGGGAGCTGAGATCGTCACAGGCAAGAAATGAATACTCCGGAAACGATGATATTACCGGAAACGGAAATATGGATCGTATCGGAAATATAAATATTATCCAAGTCGTAGATGTTGCCGGAAACGGAAACATGGTACGTATCGGAAAATATTATCGGAAATGGAAATATTACCAGAATCGGAAATATTGCCGGAAACGGAAATATGGTCAGAATCGGAAATATTATCGGAATCGGAAAATAATTCCGGAAACGGAAATATTAAATATTTGTTCGAAACGGAAATTAATTCCGGAATCGGAAATGTTAAATATTGTTCGTATCGGAAATGAATTCCGGAATCGGAAATTTAATCGGAAGCGTATCGTACGAATAAGCATCGGACGAGGCCTGCCGGACGAGGTCCCAGCACGAAGCCAGGCCATCGCCCAGCAAGCCAAGCGCGCCACACGAACAGCCAAGGCCACGCCAGGCCCAGCGCAAGGCCAGGCCCAGCAGGCCGTGGCAGCGCGCACAGCGCGCGCAGCGCGCGCAGGAGCTACGTGGGCTTGTAGCTCGCGTAGGCCTCGCTGCGTGGGCTGCTCGCACGCACGCGCATGGGCGGCCCATCGTGGCTGCCGTGTGTGTGTGCGTAAGTGTTTGTGTTCATGCACGATTCCTAAAACGTGCAGAGTTCGGTTAATGATTAAATTCCTAATTCTATTTGATAAATTAATTAATTAGAGTTCTTGTAGGATTCTAGGTTTAATTAATTTGTATCTGAATAGGATTCCAATTCCCTTTCCATACCCCTATAAATATGTGGCTTGGGCTCACAATTTATGACGAGTTTTCAAAGTATTCAAAGTGAGTTTTTGAGAGAAAAATTCAGTCACACATCTTGCTCAAAAGTGCCAAAAATTCTAGTACCTTAAGGGCGATTCTAGTTGGTCAATCTTAAGGCGGATCCGGACGTGCTGTGGACTATCTACGGAGGGACGACACTTGGAGTCCTAAAGACTTGTTCTTGTTCGGTTCGGGCGCAGCTAGGGAGGGCACGCAACAAAGAGTATGCATCTAAATTATGCTATATGATTATGTGTAAATAATATGTAATCCTGGGTTAATGGTTGTTTCCGCATGATTTATGTAATATCATATGTATCATAACCTAACACTTTTTGTCTGCCTTGTCTTTGCGCCGAGGATGGTCTGCAATCTCTGTTCCCTTAGATTCCTTGGGGACGGAATAAATTTCGGTGGCATGAATAAAGGACTCGACCTCATCCAGGGCATCGGTCATAGTTCTCACACTTTTCTTTACCAGATCGAATTTAAAGGACCCCTTCTTAAGCCCCCTAAAGAAGTTATCAAAAGCCACCCCATCAGGTAGGTCTGGAATCTGTCCTGACTCTAAATTGAAACGTCTCACATAGCTTCGCAACGATTCGTCTTTCCCTTGCTGTACTCATCTTCTTTTCCTCTTTATAAGCCATGAACCTTGCAGAAAACAACATTTCTAGCTCTGTATAAGTGTTGATCGTTCCAGCGGGCAACTTCTCAAACCATTTCGGGGCGACCCCTTTCAAAGTGGACGGGAAGTATTTGCACCAGGTTGCGTCAGTTGTCCCCTGGACATACATGTGATGACGATAAGCCAAGAGGTGTACGTCAGGATCAGAGGTGCCATCATAGGCGTCAATAGCTGGTGGCTTCACCTTAGGCTCCTTAGGAGCATTCATAATGTCAGAACAGAATGGAGTGGTATAGTCAAGGATGAGGCCGGCTACCCCCTATTAAATATGGCATATAGGATCTTGCCTTCTACCCTGAGACGTTCTACGCTGCTCGTTGTCCGCGCGACTGACATGGGTCCTGGTGAGACGGCACGAAGGAGCAGCAAGGGGTGGATCTTGCATGACAGGGGTAGAACCTGTATCTGACAGCTCAGTTTCTTGAGGCCTGTCTAGCTTAATGATTGGTACTCTTCTGGACGGTCTAGGTTCAGGCCGAACAGTTGGCAGGATCCGACGCGGAGCCATAGGTTGGAAAGAAGTTCTTGTTCTGTCAAAGCGTCTGTCATGATCGTCATTTCGAGCTTGGTCTTGCCGCCAGACATTAGACCGAGTGAGTCCATTAAAGAATGGAATTCCCGTCCCATGAGACTGAGAACGGATAGTCTTGATCTCATCTTGGAGAGTGTCCACCTGCGCTTTAAATCCGGCCAGGATGTCTTTGAGCTGCCCAGCAGACACCGGCAAATCTGGGTTCTCCTCCATGACTGTGTCGGCGTCAGCCCTCAAGTGACCACCTGGGGGAAATGAAGGTTGACCCGTCTCATCTTCCACCTGGACCTGCTCAGGTTGTGATTCAGGAGGGGGTTCAGGACGGCCGTCCTGCCCCCACAGACCGGTTGCTTCTGTCGTCCCTCCCTCGAGGAGGACGATCACCATTCATTGCGGTTTCGTCGATTTCGTTTCGATTGATGGGCGCGTCTCCGAAGTGCTGGACGTCTACCATGTGACCTTACCTCCCCACAGACGGCGCCAAATGTTGTGGGAGTTTTTCCTTTGGATGATGACGAGGAGGTATCAGGTTCCACGTAGTGTCGAGTCCAGTCCACGTCGGCGGCGTACCTACAAAACAAGAATATTCTCGAAGGAATATTCCCTCCGATGCTTAAGTAAGACAAAGATTTTAGGAAGAAGTAATTAATGAACAGAAAGCATTAAGTATAAATTGTAGGATGTTTCTCTATCTAGAATTTTGTGCTAATTCCTTGGGAATTGAGTATATTTATAGTCTCCCCCATTTTGGGGGAAACCCTAGAATGATCCCATATGATTGGTCAGTTCATTAGATAATGGCAAGTGTCACTATCATAACATTCCCTATGGGCCATGGGCCTAGAAAGGGATTGGTACATTTAGCTCAGCCACACTTCAGTATTTGCTGACTCTTACATGGAAGCCAAATAGGCGGCTTGCCTATTAGAAGGAGCCACGTGTCACGCCGCGATTACGCCACGTAGGCGGGGTATTTTTACCCACATCACCTAGCTAGAGGCCGCTTCAGTTCGAGTGGAATTAATAATATTAATCCACAGCTTACTCTTGATTGAACCCGTAGGGTCACACAAATAGTACGTGAACGGATCAAGTATTTAAGTGAATTAAATACTCTATTTATAAATATTCGGAAACGACGTATCTCAGTTCCAGTGGGAGCTGAAATCGTCAAAAGGCAAAATATGAATACTCCGGAAATGGTGATATTGCCGGAAACGGAAATATGGATCATAGCGGAAATATAAATATTATCCAAGTCGTTGATGTTGCCGGAAACGGAAACATGGTACGTATCGGAAAATATTATCGGAAATCGAAATATTTCCGGAATAGGAAATATTGTCGGAAACGGAAATATTACCGGAATCGGAAATATCGGAATCGGAAATAAATTCCGAAATCGGAAAACGAATCGGAAGCGCGACGTACGAAACGATCGACGGACGAGCTTGCTAGACGCAAGTCCTAGCTCGAAGCCAGGCCCAGCGCCCAACAAAGCCCGCGCGCGCAAGCGAGCAGAAGGCAGGCCCAGCGCAACGAGCAAGGCAGGCCCAACGCAACGAGCAAGGCAGGCCCAGCGAGCAGAGCCCAACGATGGGCCGCGTGCTGCCAGCGCCCATGCCTTGGGCCGAGCCGAGCACCAGCGCCCCTCATGGGCTGCGTGGCTGCAAGGCTTCGTACGACCAAGTCCTTGGTTGTTAAGGATTGCTTGCTTAATATCGTTTTCCTAATTCTACTCGAATTGAATGTTTTTGTTAAATCTGAAACACTTAGGTGTTTGAGTAAACATTAAATTCTAATGATTTAATTCAACTAGAATCCCAATGGATTTAGTTATTGGAATCTTAGTAGAATTCTAAGTCTGTTATTTCCACCCTATAAATACGTGGTTCATAATCACAATTTATACAACAATTCAATAAGTATTCACATAGATTAAGTTCAAGTAAGAATTTAATAATTTGCCTAAATTAATAATTAAGCTTTCCGAATAAACATAATACCTTAGAGAATATCCTAGTTGGTTGAATCTAAGGCGGATCCGAACGTACTATGGACTATCTACGGAGGGGCGACATTTGGAGTCCTAAAACTTGTTCTTGTTCGGTTCGGGAGCAGCTAGGGAAGGCACGCAGTACATTGTATGTATCCTAATTATGCTAATTGACTATGTGGCAATTAATTTGGATTCCTGGCTTTATGGTTTTTCCGCATGAAATATATTGTTTATATTTGTCATAACCTAACATTTGCTATCAAGAAATAGATCACTAACTTTAGGTAAAACCACCTACTTAGAAAACATTGTACCCCATTGTCGCTCATGTGTGTTCTATTAATGGTCATCTATTTCATAACTACCCCAACTTTAAATAAAAAGGGGGGGAATAAATTAAGGTTAATCAAACAAAATTTAGCCTTTTATAATATGGTGGTTGGCTGAGGGGAGGAGATAATTAAGGGGTCGGCTGGGAGAGGAGAGAAACAGGTGGTGGATTTCGGTTGGGAGGTACGTTGAATTTTCGAAAAAATAATTAATTTTTTTTATGGAAGCTAAGTCTTCAATGGAGAATGGTGAAGGAAGATGATGAAGAGGGGGTGAAAGAAGATGATGAAGTAGGGGTGAAAAAGAAGGGGTGAAAGAACCAGAGAAAGCAAAGAAATAGGAATAAGAGGTTTAATTTGTTTAAAGATTCACGTTAGAAATGAGACTCACACAAACTTTTTCAACGATTACATGACACGTCATCAATTATTATTGGCTAAACCTGCTTGGTAACCGGTTAGGAGCAATAAAAGTTAAATGGGGTATAAAAGTTAGATTAATAGATAATAATCAAAAGGTTGGATTAATTTTGGGAAATCGCTTAAAGGTTGAATTATTAAAGTAATTTTTCCTAAAGTTTATTACATCGTATTGACGAAGCATTTATTATAATGAACTGATAAAGTACTCAAAGTTAAAGATATAATTTGTAATGAGTATAATTTGTAACGAATTTAAAAGCATAACGTCCACATGTGATTACTTCAACAAACTAATAATAACTTATGGATAAAAAGTGATTGACGTGACAAGTTGTTTGACCATTTACTACTCCGATCCGTATCATATACGGAGTATTTACATAGCAAAAACCATCAATTACAATTTTCATTTGAACGGAGTATATAAAGGGAGACATGAAGTACAAACACAACTAAATACTATTCCAGTCATACGTACACTTAATTGGTAGTGCGCCATAATTAATGTTTTCTTACGGGTCGTGAACGGTTCGGGTTAAACAAGTTCGGATTGAAATTGGTTCGGATTAAACGGGTGACTGGTGGAAACAGTTCAGATTAAACGGGTTATGGATTGCAAACAGATCGTGTAACGCCCCGACCTCTAATCCAATTATTAAAGCATAATTAGCAGCAGAATTAACCTAATTTGGTCGGGACATTACCTGCCGTAACTCCCTCTTGGGAATTGCAAGGCAACCATCAATCATAAGCTATTAAATCCCAAAAGTTAATATAATAATCTTTTATATTACCGAAATAAAAGTATATAACTTACTAAGAGTCTTTAATTAAGCTATTAAAACATTAAGCATAGACTAAGTGAATATTATTCAAGTGAAATTCCTCGCCACTACTCGTCTCCATCGTTCCCCGCAATACCTAAAACAGAAAACAAAAAACGGTGAGCCGAAGACTCAGTAACGAACTATTCTAGCAACGTAAATTCATTTCAATTCATTTTATTTAATAACACATGGAGAATAGAACAATGTAAAACATTTATAAAGTCCTTTATTTAATTCATTCATAATTTTAGGGTGCACATGCTAGCCGTGGCAAGTATGACATGGTGGAACGTCTTCCACGATGGACCGCTGTCCATAAACATGGGGCCTTGGCCCGAAAACATGAGAGCCTTGGCTCAATGGGCGGATGCCCCATGGGTACATGCATGACCGAGAATCGTAACCTGTGAACATATACTGCCAAACGGACTAGGTCTTTCACTTTCATTTATCATGTTTCGTTTAATTTTACATTTTAGCCTTTTTACGTTGAAGTAACATAATTCCTTTAGATCATGTGATCAAAATAAATTATCATTCCTGTCATGGTTTCTTATAAACATTATTTTATAAGAACATTCAATCAATCATAGTATAAGGAATAATTCCATCAAATCATATTATAATAAATAATTCAATAAAATCATATTTCATTTCCCGCAATTCATAAATCATGTCAAAACATTTATTAAATAAATCAATCATAACGTTGTAATTTCATAATCGCATTTATAAGGGAATTGCGGGTACTAGCAATAGCGGTTACCTTAATTCCGTGCTACGTTAAGCTTTGTCCTTGGTTCGTTCTTTCTGAGCTCCGAGTCCGAATTCTTTCAAAAGATTAAATTATTGAATTAATATTAAAACGATAAATATTGTAAGATCGATATTTTCTAAATAAGTTTTTAGTTGATAAATTCATAAATTAATTAGATAAATAAATAAAAAAAAAATTAATTAAATAAAGTTTATAATCAAATTCAAGCTTTAAGGGAATACATGTGTTAGTAGTTTTAAATTTGAAAATAATAATAATGCTAGATGATTCTTAAATTTAATTGCATAAAATAACACTCATTGGAATGAAATAGCAAAATCAGAAATTTAATAAGAAGAATTGGGCCTAAGTAGAATTTGGGCTTACTTGAGATTTATAAGAAAATCAAAGTTCCAAAGTTGGAACTTGGTTCCACGCAACAAAGAACAGAGAGGGGGCAGGGGAACGGCAGGGAGGACGAGGGAGAGAGTGGAGGAAGGGGAGTGGCGGCTCGGTATGGCGGTGCAGTGTGCTGGTGCTGGTGGTTTAAGGGCGGCGCAATACACTGGGTGGCGGTGTGGTGGCGTGGCTTTTAGGTTATGATTCATATGACAAAACATAAATCATGCGGAAAAACCATAAAGCCAGGAAAGCATATTATTTACACATAATCATTTAGCATAGTTTAGATGCATATACTGTGTTGCGTGCCCTCCCTAGCTGCGCCCGAACCGAACAAGAACAAGTCTTTAGGACTCCAAGTGTCGTCCCTCCGTAGATAGTCCACAATACGTCCGGATCCGCCTCAAGATTGACCAACTAGAATCGCCCTTAAGGTGCTAGGATTTTCGGCTAGGTTAGTGCAAGTGTATGCTGAATTTTCTTTCAAAAACTTACCCTTTGAATACTTCAATTGTGTCTATAAATTATGACCCTAGGCTCTTATTTATAGAGGTATGGAAAGGGAATTGGAATCCTACTAAGATACGAATTAATTAAACTAGAATCCTATAAGAACTCTAATTAATTAATTTATCCTTTTAAGATTAGGAATTTAATCATATACCAAATCCTAATAGCTTTAGGAATCGTGCATGAACACAAACACACACACGCACGGCAGCCCACGAGGGACGCCTATGCACGCGCGCGCTCAGCCCACGCCACGAGGCCCGCAACGCAGCCATGGCCTTGGCGCGCGCTGGGCCTGCCTTGCGGTGGGCCTGGGCGCTGCCTTGGCTTGGCGTGTGGCGCGCGTTTGGCTTGTTGGGCGATGGCCCGGCTTCGTGCTGGGCCTTCGTCCGGCAGGCCTCGTCCGATACTTATTCGTACGATACGCTTCCGATTAAATTCCCGGTTCCGGAATTAATGTCCGATACGAACAATATTTAATATTTCCGATTCCGGAATCAATTTCCGTTTCGAACAAATATTTAATATTTCCGTTTCCGGAATTATTTTCCGATTCCGATAATATTTCCGATTCTGACAATATTTCCGTTTCCGGCAATATTTCCGATTCCGGCAATATTTCCATTTCCGTTAATATTTTCCGATACGTACCATGTTTCCGTTTCCGGCAACATCTACGACTTGGATAATATTTATATTTCCGATACGATCCATATTTCCGTTTCCGGCAATATCATCGTTTCCGGAGTATTCATTTCTTGCTTGTGACGATCTCAACTCCCACTGAAACCAAGATCCGTCGATTCCGAATATCCATAGATGGAGTATTTAATGCCATTAAATACTTGATCCGTTTACGTAATATTTGTGTGACCCTACGGGTTCAGTCAAGAGTAAGCTGTGGATTAATATAATTAATTCCACTTGAACTGAAGCGGCCTCTAGTCAGGCATTCAGCTCACTTGATCTCACTGAATTATTAACTTGTTAATTAATACTGAACCGCATTTATTAGACTTAACATTGAATGCATACTTGGACCAAGGGCACTATTTCCTTCAGTCTCCCACTTGTCCTTAGGGACAAGTGTGCATTACCTAATTCCTTTGTCGCTCGATGCTTGCTCTTGAACATAAGGTAAGAGTTGTCATCCTTATTATGTCCAGAGGTGTTTCTCGGTTTCAGAGTTCAACTGATCAAATAAACAGATAATCATAGCCTATGATTCATCCGAGCACGGCCATGCATTTTACAGTTTCTAGCTCTCCGAGTGGCCTTGTACAACTTTTAAGCATCTCATCCCCATTTTTTGGAGGACAATCCCAATCTTGCGATCTTGAGATTAGACTTCGTTTGATAGGTGATTACCTGAGCGTTGCCTTTATAGCCTCCTTTTACGGTGCGACGGTTGGTCAACGTCAAAGCAACCAGTTCTCAAACAAGTAATCTCAAATCACTCAGGTATTGAGGATTTAGTGTCTAATAATTTTGATGAAATTTACTTATGACAGATTTTCATCTCTTACAGTAAAGTTTCATAGGTCTGTCCGATACTAGTCTTCCCAAAGTAAGTATCTTTGCAAATGATTATGACATTGCCATGTCCACATAGTTCAAGAAACATAACTACTAGTCATCTTGCATTCTAGTCGTCTAACGTTTTCTATGCGTCCAATTTTATAGAAAACTCCGACCAGGGACCATTTTCAACTTTTGACATTCAAGTTCACTTGATAGACATTTCTTAGTCACAGGACTGGTCCTGACAGTCTATCTTGAATATATCGTCAAATTGAAGGGACTCATCATTTAATACTAAACCAAGATTAAATGGAATATGAAAAATACATTTCATATATGATAAATGTTCAACCCCAATGTTTTACAACCATGGGCCTCAAACCCATCCTTAAAACAGTTCATGGAATTCAAAGCTATGCTTGATTTCCAGTGCTACAACGTGAGTGCTGCTTCTCACTTGTTGCATAGGTTTAGTTATCATGCTTTGCCAATCTTAATATCCTTTTCATCGAATGTTCTTCGAGATATGATGATAAGATCTTTTGAGTATGTTTATTTTGTGATCTAGTCTTTCTTGCTACATTAGTGTTTTTACGCATTTTGCAATGAAGAACCATTAAGTCAACAGACATGTGATCTTACCAAGTTCAATCAAGAACTCATTAATATAAACAACTCTGTTTTATTGCTTCTTAGGCAATAAGTACTTTTACTTCAACTGTTTAGGTTGCTAGTGATGCTTTGTTTGGATTTACTTATCCAAGTAGTTCACAGATATGTGGAAGACTTTCCAGTTGTATCTTAGAACATAGAAATTAATATTTAATTTCCCACGCAATCAACTCATGGTCTCCAATCCATGTTGCCATTTCAAAACACGATGCTCTATAGCTCGTCCTTGCCAATGGTTAACTTCAAAGGGATCTTTCTTGATCCTTTGCCAGTGTTTATGCGTGTAGCATCAATATTTAGCATATCTTTATTTCCTTGAATCAAGAATTATTCCTAGGTACCTTTTCAAGTACCATAAGTATTCTCGATCTCAATCTAGTTGATCTTCACTTAGATCAATAGAGACTGGTATATGTTCGTCATGCCTAAAGCCATACGATACGTTTTTGGCGATCCTTATATTATATCATACATGATAAATTCTTTTGCAGAATAATTCCCAATTGAATTCTATTCTTGTAACTTTAGCTCATCTAGTTTCAGTAGATACTAATTCCAGCTAAATTCTTTGACATATAATATAGGTTAAGAATCTCATTTAGACTCTTTGATGTTTTAACTTAGTAAATGCTTATATATAGTTCAAAATATCTTTTACTTTGATTTATTCACATGAGTCGAATATCTCCTAAGGAGTCTTTCGTGTTTGATTTAGTAAATGCCATTACTTAATCCAAAACAATATTATAAGATCTTTGTAAATAGATCTTAATACCCAGTATGTACTAAGTTTCGCCATGGTCCATCATTGATGAATAATTTCAAATCTAAGTCATTAGCATTTGAATGTTATTTCACAATAGAGAGATATGTGTGTGATACACATAGGACCAATTAAGTTTTTGTGTACTCCCAATAAACTTCTTATACATCTATAAGAATCATGTACATTTTATGAAACTATAATGCTTATTAGCTTCACTAAAATACAGTTCCAATTCCCAATTGCTTGCTTAAATCTGTACTTAGATTTCATAAGCTAGCATTCCTTTTCAAGCATTTATTTGGATCCACAAATCCTGTGACATTCCATGTACATAGTTTTCTTCCAACATTTGATTGAGGAATACGTTTTGTCATCCAATTGCCATATGTACCAATATGCAATCATTGCTTGAATTGTAGACTTAAGCATTACGATTTTGCATGAGGCTTCAACACAATCCAAGCCGTGAATTTTCTTGTAACCTTTAGCAACTAATCTAGCTTTGTGTGTGAACACAATTCCATGTTTGATGGTTTTTATTCCTTAAAACAAACTTGCAACCAATAGGTGTGAAACTATTCTTGCAAATCAACAAAATTTCAATTTTGTCATCAAAACATTGAGTATGTTTTATGGCCTCTAACCATTTAAAACATTTGAGTTTATATATGGCCTCTAACCATTTTAGGGAATCTAGGTTTCGTCATAGCTTTCTTACAAGTCACAAACTTATTAATCTACATGATAATAGTTTGACTGCAAGTTGTAGGTTTCTTCACTATCTACACTACTACAAAAAAGGGAATAGACAACTGTTAAAATAGGCTTTAGAGGACGCCTGAGGACCGTTCTCCTGCTAAGCGATCTCTATAGTTTAGAGACAGTCGGGATAGGCGTTCTATATACATATGAATAGAGGACGCGGGTCTCATCTAACCGTTCTCTATTCCCTTCCTTAAATCAGAAATTATTGAAAGAATAGAGAACGGTTGAGACACATAATTGTTATCTATTTATTAAAATAGACGACAGCTTGCCTAGATAGGCGTACTCTATTCTTCCTTTTTTACATAGACATAGAGGACGGTTTTCTTAGATAAGCGTCCTCTATTCCACCATTTTTTAAAAAAATATATATACGTATTTTTTTGCATAAACAAGCATTAAATATATTAAAAAATAACGTACATTTTACAAGTTACTCTAATGTGTTTACAAAATGGAAAGGGAAAAAAAATAAATCAGGCAATACCCTTCCCTTTTTTCGTACAGGTTAAGTAATCAAGCAAAGAAAATCAGCTCGTGGTGTTCTTGAATGAGCCAGCTGCACATTAGTAGGAGCAGCAGCACTTCAGCTTGCACTCCGGAATATATTCCCTGAAATTCTTCTTGCTCAAGCGCCGCAGTTGATGCTGCCAGTGTGTGTTCAGTGGTCTCGATCTTCTTGAGGAGCTGAGCTTCTGTGGTTTCATTCAGCGCATCTCTCCTCTCTATTACCTGTGTGAGTATCATGACAAAGGAGTTTAATGCTAGTGCTACAGCTGCAGGAGTACACAAATACTAATACACATCATAGTTGAATTCTTAGACTAGAAAAGAAACTAGCCCTGCTACTTCGAAACCCCAAGAAGTTTAAATCATACTCAACCCATTAAGTTTGCACAACTAAATGCCTAAACAACGGGTGTTTTATTAACCTAACTGAATAACTAAAAATCAGTAATACAGTCAAAATGACCTCAACATTTTTCACTACGTACGGTACTGGTCCATCAGAGAGGACTGCATGAATTTTTCCCATAACCTGGCAGAAGGCAAACTAAAATTAAACTAGTTACTTTGGAGTTTTCATTGCAGTTGTCGAAATAAATACTCTACGCTTAAATCCTACACTCGAGAGCATGATGCGCATCCTTCAATCACGAAAATGAACAAAAAAAACAACAGAAAATTACAATGTAACTCTTCTGCAACTAAATAGGGCATATACCAATCAGCAATACAAGCTTTAAGGCTTCGGTGAGGCGGTGCCCTAGATCCTTCCTTCTATCTTTAGAATCTTCTGCAGAATAAAATGCCGGACTTTAATAAAAGCTTTGAGCTGGATAATTTGAGCCATAATGCAACGAAACTGGCCTTCACATTATGCCGTGAATGAGAAGAAGAAAGGTTGAAAAGGCTAATATAAACAAGGTAAGGGTGTCCCCTCAGAGCTCAGACCCAACCCTTTTATTATCCCAATCGCACCAGGGGTGGAAAGATAGATAGAGGGGCCAAGGAGACAATAACAAGTCTAACCTAGAAAAACCACAACAAAAGTTTATAACAAGGATCAGTATGCATTAAGAGTACTACTAATTGCTCCATTCTTTTTAAAAGTAATTTCTATTTAGACAAAAAAACAAAAACAAAATCCAGAGAGGTTCCCGAATGTCTAATTCAATATCAGACTACTGAACCAACCTTTTTAACTCATGCCTGTTACTGACCTTACTGTAAAATATTATCTTCATTTGTGACTAAATATACCCCTGAATGTCATTTGCAAACTGTAATTGTCCTTAAAAAAAGGAAAAAGTAAAGAGAGACAGAGAGAGGACAAAGCCTTTGATAAAGCCAAACCGAGATGATAAATATTTACCGCCAGAATATTCAGAAAAAATATTGGTTTCACATTTCAAAACTACCCCATGACATCAAACAAAGTAGTTCTTAGTTTAAAGACAATCAACATTCAAGACTGGACAACTTTCATTGATCAGTGTCTGGTAAATGATAACAACATCACAACAGGCATCCAAGCATGCTCTAAATAAATCAAGTAATATAACCTTAAAGACCAAATTACTGACTGAAACCAGGTACATAATTGGTTTACACAGCCAACCTTAGAATGCTAATGTCAAGAAAAGAACTGATGATTAAAATGCCACAGATTACCTTAAATCACCGAGAATGAAAAAGATTTTATACTTAGATTCACCATATCGGTATATCTGATATTCTGATGCTCACAAGATCAAAGACTGCAGTAACAAAGTGGCATAAAGACAGCCAAGGTTTCGAAATAACCAAACTATCAAACATTTCTAACCTGAAAGCAGGTACTTTTAAGAGGCTGCAAGGCATGGAATGCATTTGCAAAAGCTGACAAAACCTGGAAAAACAAACCACCGTTAACCAAAACAGGAAAAAGTATCAATAGAGTGAGCAGTAAATGCTCGCAGCGGAGGGGAGCTGATTACAGTGGCAACCAAGATGTACTTGGAAATTAACACCTTCATGCACAGATTCTAACGATCCAAAGTCTAACAACCAAAGTTTAGAATCCAACCTTTGGTAAGAGAAAGAGTTTGCTTGATCTTTGATCCACTGGAGAATGCTACAAAAACAACAAGATTTGAAGTTAAAGACAGTGCAATACAGTAAGAGAAAATCGCAAGGGAAAAGCAAAAATATCTTCAAGATTGAATATACTGATTTAGCGTAAATATCAATGGCGAGGAAGGACTGCACTTGGGGTGGAGTGTATTGCATCACCTCACCAAAATGTGACACAAAGATTTCCTGGAACACAAGATCAATTATGCATATGGTACTAAATACAATAATAAATAAATATTAAACCAAAACTCTAAAATGGAAATAACATTCACCAAAGAACCCGGAAGAAGCGGTCTGTTATGTCATCTCCTCCGAGTAAACCATTTTGATGTAGCTGTAAAATGAATATTATACATTGAGAATCAGTGCCAAGAGAAAGTTCAGACAGCCGGTACCTTTCTGCAAAAAGTAGAGAAACCTGCACAAGCAATTGACCGAACACTGTAAAATCTAACTTGTAGATGATGTGATCATCTGCTAGGTCTAACACATAAAAATTTATTTATTATAAATAATTTCAGTAGCAGCATCACAAAGCACCATCAACTATGATATGACAAAAGAGAACTATGACTCAGCGGAACAAACCAAGTATCTCCATTCATCTAAGACGCACTAAGATGCAGCAGTCATCTGATCATGTTTCCTCATCTACTTGCGAAATATGGATCCCTCAGAGGAGTTACTAATGACGCTTTCATTCCTTTTTTCAGAAGGTTAAAATGTTTAGAAAGAGGTACCGCTAGCTAAACAGGACGGTGGATTGAACGACCATCAAGATTGTGGTTCTGGTGCTTTGCGTGTACTGTTGGGTGGCCTGCAGCTGTTCATCTTGAAGCGCAAAAACACAGCCTCCAGACTTCTTAGACAGAGAATCATTTACATAGGATTGCAGGATTCAAATAGCTATTATACCCATGAATAACAATTTCAGTTACGCATGCCACAGAACCAACTAAATTGGGTTACAGCCTGAAACTTACTCAATTATAACTAAACACATGTTTTATTTATAAATATTAAAAACAACCAGCAATTTCATCCTCTCACGTGCCTCCTTCACCCTCTTAGTTGGAAACCTTCATTACAACCGAAGCTTCAGCTTTACAGATTCCAGTTAACAGGTGTTAGGTAGTTAATTCGCCTACACGATCACCTCTTTTAAAAACAATTGAAGCACTCTTACCCCTTCCTGCAAGTTCAGAACTGGTAGTACAGATCTTTAAAGTAGTCCCCCCTGTCCAGGGAGAGGCACCTGGTAAGATAGCTGTGTGGGTACTTACCAATTTCAATAGTGCATTTGGTATACATTGGTAAGTCTGTAAATTAACATTTCTATACTACGGTGTTCAGTACACAGTTTATGAGAGAATGTTATAAAAAAATATATCAGTTATATATTATGGGATAATATTTGAAACTTAGTAGCTTCAGCTTTACAGATTCCAGTTAACAGATTTTAAGGGTTCACAATTCCGTTTAATTGCACACATTATATGATGAAAGAGAGGAGTTCAGAAGGCAGGGAGAGAGAGACCTATAAACATGGAAACGACTCCAAATCGGCAATCTCTTCCTCGATGTTTAATTTCACACAGGGCACCTGAGAAAAGAATGAAGTAGGATCTAAATAACCATTCAAACAGAAACAACTATCAATATACTAATCATTAAGGCCTTGTTCTTGTAATCCTTATTTTTACTGGAAAAAAAGTGATTTTCACTGAATAAAGTCTGATTTCGGCAAATTGATAAAACCCAAAATTTACAAATTGTAATTGATTTTTGCTGATTGATAAAACCAGATTTTACTAATTAAAACCGATTTTGAACATATTAAAACAGATTTTTACTGGATGGGAGTATATTTGTTATAAATTGAAGAGGACAGGCCTAACTCACCCACAAAAGTGTTTATCAAGAAGCAAAATTGCATACATGTAGCTCCGAAAGGATATCCAAGCGCTATAGCTCCTCCATTAACGTTTACATTCGCTCCATCGAGGTTCAGGCGTTCAGCAATTAACAAACTGAATTCTTTAATTATATATTACAATTAGATAATTACAAATATTCATAATCCCTAGGTTATAGGTTGAATAAAATCGTATGAAAAACATAATTAAGCACACTAACCGTGGAATTGATTGCAGCGGTGGGGCAACCGGGTTTTACGGGAGGTTGAGATGCGGCCGGAAAGAGGTACAAGGGAGCGGCGGCGCAGAGTGAGGAGCAGCAGTGAGTTTTGCGGGTTTTCTTGCGAGTAGAGTTTGGAGTGGCTTTCTGCGAGTTTTACCGGAGGTTGGGAGGCGGCCGGAAAGAGGCGCAAGGGAGAGGCGGTGCAGAGTGAGAAGCGGCAGTGAAGAGCGGCGGTGAAGAGGTTTCGGTTTTCTTGCGAGCAGAGTTGGGGGGTTTTCTGAGGGTTCTGATGAATTTTTATGCGCGCCTAACCCAGTTAAAAGTTTTAGGAATTCATGTTCTGCCGCCTAACTCATAAAACTTTAATTGCTTTGGTATTTTATTTTTTAAAAAATATTTGATTTGGTTAAATTAAGGTTAAATGGTTATCTTGAGAACAGTTTTATATTTTATTAATTATTTTATATTTTATATTTTTTTATTATTATGGTAAATAATATAAGACGGTTAGGTAAGGTAACCGTCCTCTATTCTTTTTTTCACACAACTGTTATGAGAGAAATGCGTTCTCTATACACCTATACAACACTTATCAAACTTAACCGTCCTCTATTCAGTGTTTTCTATTCCCTATTTTGTAGTAGTGCTAATAGAAGAATCGCATAGCTTCAGTGACCTGAACTCCATGATTCTTCACTATCTAATAGAAGAATCTTATAGTTTCAATGACTTGAACTCTATGCCTACTTGGGTATAGAACATCAAAAAAATAGAATATCAATAGCCACTTGAAAGTCCTTTGAATATTCTGTTCTCCTTGAAGCACTTGTAAAGTCTTCTAAGAGATGTCTATTCTTTAAAGCCACTTCTAAAGTCCTCAAATAATAAGTTCAGATTTTCTGAAGCACTTCGAAAAGCCTCCGGAATGTCCGTTTATATTTGTTGTTCGCCTCGAAGACTTTCGAGGTCTATTTTCTCCCACTTGTCATTTTGGAAACGAATCTCCAAAAGGACATTATTTTGAGCAAACAAACATTATGTTCTCAAAAATTCGTGGTAGAAACAATACCCTTGTGTCTCATTTGAATACATCACAATGAAACATATATCTATACTTGGGCCTTAGTTTGTCGAATGACAAACACTAAGCTCCCACTGAGTTTAGCAACTCTCTAGATATATATTATGAAAAGATATTCTGAAATTACTTTTCAATAGCTTTGACGAATTTGGTTTAGTTTGGTGGTAGTTGAGCATTTTGTTTTAGAAATTATAGGAAAAGTTAATGATTCATCATTGATCGAATCAAATACTAATTGACTTCGATCATTCCAACGTAGATATGCCATATCTTATGGAGCTAGATCGTGAAATTGCAACACACAATCATTGATGATCATTTTTGGTCTTAAAGTAATCATCGACATGATCTAATCTAGATCTTTATGATTTCTTGCCAAGTGGATTTTATACTTTTGAATCTTTGAACTTGCCAAACAGATTCAAACTTATATCACATTGAGTAAATAAGTCCATATTCACTCAAAACCATGTGAAATAATAAAGTCATAAAATCTTTCTTTAGCTTTGAACTCTATGGTCTAGGCGTTCTAACAATAGTTCATATCTTTTGTTACTTTCAACAAGTAAGACTAGCTCGTCTTGAATGATCTAGAAATCAATCAACTTTCAAAATTCCATCAAAACAGAGATTTTGAATGTTAACTTGTTGATATAGTCTAAGCAACAATGCCAAAGATTAGTGGAACTCAAATCAAGATATTGATTTGAACCTAGTAAAGTTCTTATTGTTAAAGAGTTGTTTGTTTTAATCAAGCATATTGACTCAACCCGTAAATGACCATTTCATTCAAATAAACAAACAAACAAGCATTGTTTTTGTTCTTCTGAATGTGAGTCTTTCTGTGTTTGAAGCAGAAATTTAAGTATGCTGATTATGGAACAAAATAGCCATTAAGTTCCAGCCTTTGAAAGGACTTAAAACAAACTAGATGACCCTACAACTAATGTAGCATTGCCATGCTTCATTTCCCACTTGTAGGCCATTAGTGTAGCCTAGCTTCCATTGTTTGAGTTATTACTGAAGTAAGAACCTCAAGCGGTATATGATACCAATGAAGTTTGATTGCTAGGTTACTTCTCTTTAAACATAAACTTATAGGTAGAAACGGAATCGTAAATTCCTTTCATTTGTTCCTTGTCTTCCTATTTCTTGTACCCTTTCTAATAGCTTTAAGAATTAAATTCTTTAGTGTTGACTTTTATACTTTGTTTAGACATGTCCAATGTCACTACAACAAAGTTCTTACCATTTTATGTTTGAATATTCTGTTTCAACTAGATGATCTTACCAGAAGCTTTTAAAGTTCTCTAAGCATCGACCTATTCGAATGTCTTGTGACTAGACTCATTCGAGAATTAAATGGAAAAAGATATTAGGTTGCTAATCATTGGTAAAGCTGAGCGTTTAAACTCAATGCTTTATGATCTCAAAACTACATTGTATTTTGAATTCACAAGCACCAATCGCTTTGCCATTCGACTTTGATATTCGAAAACAACCATAAAAGTCTCTATAAGAAACGTACATTTTAAATTGCTCACTTTCTCTCATTTTCGTGAATCGTTCTTGGATTCACAACCAATCGAGTAAATTTACTGTTACCTTTCTAAAAGGATTTATTGCAGTGCAAGATATTTAATTATAAACAATAATTAAAACATACATTGAAGCATGCAAAGTCTAAACATTTATCATGAGTAATAACTTGAAAATTAAAGCAATCATGAAATTTAAACAAGTCATTAGCATTTTATTCGAGTTATGTGTTCCGGCAGGTGTGAATAAAATGATTCCAAGACCCTAAAAATCATTGAAGAATTAAGCACATTATGTATTTAGACTTAATTCTAAAATCTTTTAGGTAAGCAAAAGCCTTTTGCTAATAGTCTAGAAACTACTCTTGGTTGATAGGTACGTCTAAGAACTTATTAGGTAAACCTATCGATTTTGCCACGACATAAAAGGAGTCCTTACTTATATCGTTGAGTTTCACCAAAACTAACATGTACTCACAATTATTTGTGTACCTTACCCCTTTAGTATCGATAAGTAACACCTCGCTATGGCGGAAAACTATTACTAAGATCGATGAAAAAAGGATATCCAAGTAAGTGTTATTTTGGCATGGCACCTTTTAACTCAATTTTTAAGTTTGGAACTTAAGGCTCTTACTATGTTGGTTAGATTTTAAGTGAACTAAAATCCTTAATCATGCAACATAATCAAGCTTTGATCTCATGCATATTTAAGACATATTTAAAAGCAATAAATAACTTAAAACATGCATAAGATAAATGTGATCTAGTATGGCCCGACTTCATCTTGAAGCTTCAACTTCAAAGTCCGTCTTGAAAATCTCCGTGGGAGGCGCCATTTTCTTCAAATAGGATAAGTTATAATTAAACTAATTACAACTATTTGATGGTACGCAGACCATATTTGAATTGAAAAACAATTTTGGTACTTTAGACCAATTACATTCAAATTAATGGTACGCAGACCATATTTTCTATCCTATTTGGGCCATACTAGTCACTTCATAACCTGCAAAACAATACATATACAATATATACCATTCACTCATTCATTATCATGAATGGCCCACATAGCTGGTTAGTAAAACACGTTATGCATCACATAAATATTTGCAGCAATTAATTAAGGGCACCAATAATCTACCAATTATTCAGTCCTTATTAATTCTAATCAAGTTGTTTAACCTTAAGGGATTTGTAGACCTAATCAAGAGTTTATGACTAAAAATGATCCCACTTAAACCAATAAATTCATATGCTTTACTAATTTTAAACATAAAAATGTATTTCTAGTCTAGCCGGAAACATACAAATTTAATTAAAATTTAAAGCTCATATAAATTTATAATCGAATCCATTAATTTAATTTATTTCAGTTGAATTAAACGAATTTAAATTAATTCAAGATTTAATTTTAGTCAAATAATTAGTATAAATAAAATTTATAATAATTATAATATTCAAAATTAAAATCCAAGAAAACAATTTAAATTTCGAATTTTAAAATTAATTAAAATCGTTTCCGAACTAAAAATTAAAATTAAAATCAAAACGTACCAATCGTCGCGAGACGAGGCACTTGGGCTTGCGCCCAAGCCCCATCAAGCTACGAGGCTCGCGCCCCGTTCGATTGATCGTAGCACAAAGCACACACAGCGACACGCCACAGCTGGCCACGCTGCGCGCAGCCTTGTACTGTGCCGCGTGTTGCTGCGCAGGCCAGCGCGCGGCGAGCGAAGGATCGCTCCCTGCTCGCGCGTTCTGCTTACTGGCTGGGCGAGCCAGGCGCGCTGTGGCGCGGCAGCATCGATGCCCACACGCGTCTTGCTCGTCACTCGTGCCTTGCATCGTCGCCCTCGCCCATCGCATAGCACACACGCACACACGCATAGGCTGCGTTGCCTCGTGCGCGCCATGCGCTATGTTGCTCGCTGCATTCGTACCGCACGGTCGACGAGCTCCCTTGCTCGTCGTCGCGTGCCCGCACTATACAACACCCCTTAAGGGTAACACGTAGCTTCCATTTCTTTGTGCGTGCAACATTAATGAGCGTTTTCATAAAAATTTAAAATTTTTAATTCAAAAATTAATGACAAATTAATAAAACATATTAATTTCATAATTTTAGGGCGAAAATCGAAAATTTATTAATTAATTAATTTCCGATTAACATGGATTCAAATCTAGGTCATAAAAATTAAAATTTAACATAAATTAACAATTTTTATGGTGGATTTTAATCATAGATACCTAATTAAACTATTAATTAATTATGAAAATCAAATTAATTCTAAATTATTCGAATTTCAACAAATTAATCATAATTACGAATTAGGTTGTATAATTAACAAGGCTAGGCATTCAAACTTGTTAAACATATACTGTAGGTCAATAAAAAATTCAAGATTTATCAACAAGAATCGCAAATACTTAATTTAACATCTTAAATTTACAAACTTTTGCGTTCGAAAAACTAAAACCTCCGAAAAGTCATAGTTAGGCTTCGAATTTGGGAATTCTGGGTTCGGCCGGAAAAAAAAAATTTGTTAAAATTTTAGAATGCCTTTTACATGCGGAATTGACACAAAAATCACTCAATTTGGATGAGTAACGAATAAACTGCCGAAAAACTGCGTACATATAATTAAATAAACACAATTTGCAATTAATTAACAATTACGAAAATTAATCACCCCTTTTAATTCCTTGCAAATATATGAAATTTAACCATGTTATGCAATTTAGATTATGAAAATAATAAGAGGCTCGTGATACCACTGTTAGGTTATGATTCATATGACAAAACATAAATCATGCGGAAAAACCATAAAGCCAGGAAAGCATATTATTTACACATAATCATTTAGCATAGTTTAGATGCATATACTTTGTTGCGTGCCCTCCCTAGTTGCGCCCGAACGGAAGAAGAAAAAGTCTTTAGGACTCCAAGTGTCGTCCCTCCGTAGATAGTCCACAGTACGTCCGGATCCGCCTCAAGATTGACCAACTAGAATCGCCCTTAAGGTGCTAGGATTTTCGGCTAGGTTAGTGCAAGTGTATGGCTGAATTTTCTTTCAAAAACTTACCCTTTGAATACTTCAATTGTGTCTATAAATTATGACCCTAGGCTCTTATTTATAGAGGCATGGAAAGGGAATTGGAATCCTACTAAGATACGAATTAATTAAACTAGAATCCTATAAGAACTCTAATTAATTAATTTATCCTTTTAAGATTAGGAATTTAATCATATACCAAATCCTAATAGCTTTAGGAATCGTGCATGAACACAAACACACAAACGCACGGCAGCCCACGAGGGACGCCTATGCGCGCGCGCGCTCAGCCCACGCCACGAGGCCCGCAACGCAGCCATGGCCTTGGCGCGCTGGGCCTGCCTTGCGGTGGGCCTGGGCGCTGCCTTGGCTTGGCGTGTGGCGCGCGTTTGGCTTGTTGGGTGATGGCCCGGCTTCGTGCTGGGCCTTCGTCCGGCAGGCCTCGTCCGATGCTTATTCGTACGATACGCTTCCGATTAAATTCCCGGTTCCGGAATTCATTTCCGATACGAACAATATTTAATATTTCCGATTCCGGAATTAATTTCCGTTTCGAACAAATATTTAATATTTCCGTTTCCGGAATTATTTTCCGATTCCGATAATATTTCCGATTCTGACAATATTTCTGTTTCCGGCAATATTTCTGATTCCGGCAATATTTCCATTTCCGTTAATATTTTCCGATACGTACCATGTTTCCGTTTCCGGCAATATCTACGACTTGGATAATATTTATATTTCCGATACGATCCATATTTCCGTTTCCGGCAATATCATCGTTTCCGGAGTATTCATTTCTTGCTTGTGACGAACTCAGCTCCCACTGAAACCAAGATCCGTTGATTCCGAATATCCATAGATGGAGTATTTAATGCCATTAAATACTTGATCCGTTTACGTACTATTTGTGTGACCCTACGGGTTCAGTCAAGAGTAAGTTGTGGATTAATATAATTAATCCACTTGAACTGAAGCGGCCTCTAGTCAGGCATTCAGCTCACTTGATCTCACTGAATTATTAACTTCTTAATTAATTTTGAACCGCATTTATTAGACTTAACATTGAATGCATACTTGGACCAAGGGCACTATTTCCTTCAGTCTCCCACTTGTCCTTAGGGACAAGTGTGCATTACCTAATATAAGATTTCGAATAAAGATAAGAACGTTTCGAAATTATTTAAAATCCGAAAATATTAAGATTAAGCTCGTAAATATGAAATTAATTTATAAAATCTAAAAATAGTAATTCGTGTAACAATATTAAAAATTCAAGCGAAATAAAACTTCGTTAATTGAAATAAAGTTCGAATTTAGGATTTAAAACGATTTTAAACTAAATAAAAATACTTAAGCATAATTAATCGAGTTTTAAAAATTCGGGGTATTACACTCTTACCCCCTTAGAAAAAGTTTCGTCCTCGAAACTGGAGCTCAGTTGAACTTGCTATTCTTAGAAATCATACATGTCATACTTAATCGTTCTATTCGTTATACAAACATGGCGGAAATAACATTATAACACAGTCATTCAAATAACATATTAAAATTCATACATCTTATCGTTTCTAAACGAATAACTGGGGATATTTCGATCTCATTTGCGCTTCGACTTCCCATGTAGCTTCAGATTTCAAGTGATTGGCCCACAAGACTTTAACCATTGGAATTACTTTGCTTCTAAGTCGCTTTTCTCTTCGTTCAAGGATTTCAATTGGTTTTTCCTCATATGTAAGATCGTTACGCAATAACAAGGGTTCGTGCGTAATCACATGACTAGGATCAGGAACATATTTCCTTAACATCGACACGTGGAACACATTATGCACCTTTTCCAAGTCGGTCGGTAAAGCAAGCCGATACGCTACTTCACCTATTCTTTCCAATATCTCGTACGGCCCGATGTATCTTGGGCTCAATTTTCCAGATTGACCAAATCTAATTATTCCTTTTGTTGGTGAAATTTTCAAGAACACGTGATCTCCAACTTCAAATTCTAATGGTCTTCTTCGTTGGTCTGCATAACTCTTTTGCCTACTTTGTGCTGCCTTCATTCTCGATTGAATTAAACGAATCTTGTCAGTAGTTTCTTGAATCAATTCAGGTCCTATAACACGTGCTTCATCAATATCACTCCAACACAACGGTGTTCGACATTTCCTTCCGTAAAGAGCTTCATATGGTGCCATACCAATGGTGGCCTGATAACCGTTGTTGTACGAAAATTCAACCATAGGTAGAAACTTTTCCCAAGTTCCTTGAAAATCTAAAACACAGGCTCTCAACATATCCTCAACAATTTGATTAGTGCGTTCTGTTTGTCCATCCGTCGTTGGATGAAATGCAGTACTAAAGTTAAGTTTTGTTCCAAGAGCTTTCTGCAATTATTTCCAATAGGTAGATTGATATCTCGTATCACGATCAGAAATAATCGAACTAGGCACTCCATGAAATCGCACAATAGTATTCACATATAGTTCAGCAAGTTGATCTAGACTCGATTTGTTCTTCATTGCTAAGAAATGTGCTGATTTTGTTAATCGATCCACAATAACCCAAATAGCATTCATTCCCTTGGTTGACCTAGGTAAACCTATGATAAAATCCATTGAAACTGAGTCCCATTTCCACTCTGGCACATCCAGAGGTTGCAACAAACCTGCTGGTCTTTCATGCTCGATCTTGATTCTCTGACATGTCAAACATTTAGCCACATACTCTGCCACTTCTTGCTTCATGTTGCTCCACCAATACACTTGTCTCAAATCCTTATACATCTTATTTCCTCCAGGGTGAATCGAGTATGGTGAACTATGAGCTTCTTCTAAAATTCTCTTTTTCAACTTCTCATCATTAGGCACACATAATCTTCCCTGAAACCTTAACGTGCCATCTTCTTGAATGACAAAACCAGGTGACTTTCCATTTTCCACTTCACTCCTTATTCTTCCTAATTGCAAGTCCTTACACTGTACTTCCTTAATCTCATCAATCAAAGTTGGCTTCATTACCAACACATTCAAACAAGAATTTCCTTTTATGATAAACTCAATTTCCATCTTTTGTAGATCATCTTGGTTGGCTAGAGAAAAAGTTAGGATAGAATTTAGGTGAGACTTCCGACTTAATGCATCTGCATAACGTTAGCCTTTCCGGGATGGTATTGAATATCAAGGTCATAATCTTTAAGAAGTTCTAACCACCTACGTTGTCTCATGTTGAGTTCTTTCTGGGTGAAAATGTACTTAAGACTCTTATGGTCAGTGAAAATTTGACACGAAACTCCATACAAATAATGTCTCCAAATCTTAAGGGCGAAAACAACAGCTGCAAGTTCGAGGTCATGGGTAGGGTAGTTTCGTTCATGGACTTTGAGTTGGCGTGAAGCATAAGCTATAACCTTTCCGTTTTGCATTAAGACACATCCTAACCCATTCTTAGAAGCATCACTATAAATCACAAATCCCTTAGTTCCAGATGGAAGGGTAAGAATAGGGGCAGTGGTGAGACGTTCCTTAAGTTCTTGAAATGCACATTCACAATCATCATTCCACACAAATTTGGTATTCTTTCTAACTAATCGGGTTATTAAGGCAACCTTAGAAAAGTCTTGAACGAATCTTCAATAATATCCAGCTAAACCCATAAAACTCCGTACTTCAGGTACATTGGTTGGTCTAGGCCATTCCACAATTGCTTTTATTTTCTCAGGATCAACAGATATACCTTTCTCGGAAATAATATGACCTAAAAATGATATTTCCTTAAGCCAGAATTCACATTTCGACAACTTGGCATATAACTGGTTTTCAATCAACATATCTAACACTTTTCTCAGATGCTCCTCGTGTTCCTCATTACCCTTAGAATATACTAAAATATCATCAATAAAAACAACTACAAACTTATCGAGGTATGGTTTGAAAATGTGGTTCATTAAATCCATAAATACAGCTGGCGCATTGGTTAACCCAAATGGCATCACGACAAACTCATAGTGACCATATCTAGTTCTAAAGGCTGTCTTTGGAATATCCTCGGGTTTAATTCGAAGTTGATGGTATCCAGACCTCAAGTCAATCTTTGAAAACACTTTTGCACCTCTAAGTTGGTCAAACAAATCATCAATACGGGGTAAAGGATACTTATTCTTAATAGTAATCTTGTTTAACTCTCTATAGTCTATGCATAACCTCAAAGTTCCGTCCTTTTTCTTCACAAACAATACAGGGGCTCCCCAAGGTGAAACACTAGGTCGGATATATCCTTTTTCAAGTAACTCATCTAATTGTTTCTTTAATTCTTGTAACTCAGCTGGTGCCATTCTATATGGTGCCTTAGAAATAGGGGTGGATCCTGGGATTAATTCAATACTGAAATCTAATTCTCTTGGTGGGGGCATACTAGGTATTTCTTCTGGAAAAACATGTGGGTATTCACAAACAACAGGTATGTCAGTAATGGAAGGTGCAGGGGTATTTAGGTCAACAACACTACATAGATAACCAGATAAACCACTCTCAATCATTTTACGTGCTCTCAAAGCATGGACAATTTGAATCGTTGGTTTTCTTACTAACTTATGGAATGAAATTCTATCTCCATTTGGTGTTCTAAGGGTCACACTTTGCCTCGAACAATTAAGGTTAGCTTCATACTTAGTCAACCAATTCATTCCCAAGATTACATCAAATTCAGATAGGTCAAAAGCTACTAAGTCTGCTAGAAACTCTACTTTTTCTATTACAATGGGACAATCACTATACATGGTTCTACATTTCACTATTTCTCCACTAGGAAGGGAAACATTCATAGCATGAAAGTCACAACATGGTTTCAAACTTAAACATTTAGCAAACAATGGTGAAATAAAGGAATGTGAAGCTCCAGAATCGAAAAGAACATGGGCAGGTAAAGAATGGATAGAAAAGGTACCGGTGATAACATTATCATCCTCATCTGCTTCATCTTGTCTCATCACAAAAACTCTTCCAGTTGGCGGTGGTCGAGGTGGGTTGCGGTTTGAACCTGAGGCGTTGTTGTTGTTACGACCACGATCGTTGTTAGTTGGAACTGGTCCTCTCATGGTTGACGTCACTTGATTTGGGCAATCTCTGACGTAATGATCATGACTTCCACATCGGTAACAAGCATTTGTGCCCATACGACATTCACTCTCAACATGACTCCTTTTTCCACATTTGGTACATCCTTGCGACCGATTGTTCCTTCCTTGAAATCCTTGTCCCCTATTATTTCCTTGATTACCATCATTCCTCCTTTGATTTCCCTGATAACTTTGGTTAGGCTTCTTTGCTCCTCCTTGGCTTTGGTTATCATTTCTCCTTTTATACCCAACATTCTTCGCTTCTCGAAGTAATACCACTCGCTCTACATTAACTGCGATATCAACCATATCCTGATATGAAGTAAACCTTTGAGCGGACAACCTATCCTGGTACTTAAGGTGCAGACCTCGTTCAAAACGGTTCATCCTGGACTGTTCTGTCGACACCAAGTCTGGTGCAAACCTTGACAACTCCATGAACTTATTTGCGTATTCCAGCACGCTCATTGTTCCTTGTTGCAGGTGGAGAAATTCATCTTCCTTTTGTTTCCTTAAGGATGGTGGATAAAACTTGTCTCTCATTAACTTCTGGAGTTGGTCCCAACCAAATCCTGACACATTCTTTCGTTCCTTGTTAACTTTCCACCATAATCCTGCTTAGCCCGTTAAATAAAATACCGCAAAGTCAACCCTCCATTTCTCCGGGCATTGCAGGGTTTCAAACAATTGATCAATGCGACTTATCCAATCCTCGAACTCAACTGGATCAGGCTTGCCATCGTAGGATGGTGGGTTGAGTGATGAAAAGTTCTTGAACATCGTTGCGCTTTCGTTCCCACTTACATCCACTAACGAGGTTTAAATGTGCATAACTTCACCAAAATGGGTGAGAATGAGTCTTTGAAACATAAAACTAAGTGTATAAAACATGGGAAGACTTTAAAATACTCATTTAAGTTCATTAGTTGAAAGTTGGGACCGAAATTAGCCATTTTAGTCAAAATGTGATCGATAATGAACTAACAAGGCTTAAATGTGCATAAATTCACCAAAATGGGTGAGAATGAGTCTTTGAAACATAAAACTAAGTGTATTAAACATGGAAAGACTTTAAAATTCTCATTTAAGTTCATTAGTTGAAAGTTGGGACCGAAATTAGTCATTTTAGTCAAAATGTGATCAATAATGAACTAACAAGGCTTAAATGTGCATAACTTCACCAAAATGGGTGAGAATGAGTCTTTGAAACATAAAACTAAGTGTATCAAACATGGAAAGACTTTAAAATACTCATTTAAGTTCATTAGTTGAAAGTTGGGACCGAAATTAGCCATTTTAGTCAAAATGTGACCGATAATGAACTAACGAGGCTTAAATGTGCATAAATTTACCAAATGGGTGAGAATGAGTCATTGAACCATAAAACTAAGTGTATCAAACATGAAAAGACTTTAAATACTCATTTAAGTTCATTAGTTGAAAGCTGGGACCGAAATTAGCCATTTTAGTCAAAATTTGACCGATAATGAACTAACGAGGCTTAAATGTGCATAACTTCACCAAAATGGGGTGAGAATGAGTCTTTGAAACATAAAACCAAGTGTATTAAACATGAAAATACTTTAAAATACTCATTTAAGTTCATTAGTTGAAAGTTGGCACCGAAATTAGCCTTTTCTTTATTATTATACGGTTCATTATTTATTTGTTATGAACAAATGAAGTCTTAATTTATTGTACGGTTCAATATTTATAATATAACTAAAGTGTATATGTATTTTTTGATGGTTGATATTTTAAAGGTATTCAATAATCCGAGGGAGCGGCCTTTCACCCTTGAGGAGATAGATGAAGTTCGAGAAATGTTGGCAAACTCCATTACTAGTGATTGTCTTTGATATTTTCTTGTACTGAATCTTAAATTATGGATGCTAGTTTTTCATATAATTGTAATGTAAACGACTTTTATATTTACAATTATATACTATTTAATTTAATTATCTATATAATTGGATAGTTTTTATATGACGTATGGAGATTAATCAGTGGCGTGGTCCAATTGTAATATGTAGCAGGGAAATCGGTTATACAACAAATCTAGATCAAGTGCGGCTCATTTATAGGCCAAGTGCGGCTCATTTTTATGCTTGTGCTGCCCATTTTTATGTCAAGTGCGGGCTCATTTTCAAATTTGGCAGCACCAAATATGTCAAGTGCAGGCTCATTTTCAATATTGGCAGCACCAAATATGTCAAGTGCGGGCTCATTTTCAAAATTGGCAGCACAAAATATGTCAAGTGCGGGCTCATTTTCTAAATTGGCAGCACTTGAAATATCAAGTACTGCCAATATTTTGGCAGCACTTGAAAAACATCAAGTGCGGGCAAGCCATGTGTTGCACATGTAAAAGCCCGCACTAAACCCCTTAAAATGAGCCCGCACTTGAGGTTTTTTCCTCTAGTGATCTTTCTTTTTCCGAGAGTTATGGACTAATTCGGCCAACATCGCACTCACATTTTCTAATCGTTCTATTCTTTCCTCATTGCCATTAACATGGACATACTCCTCGTGGATAACATTGTTATCATCATGAACATGGTGCTCATTGTGAGCTCCGTTGGTGACATCATTGATAGCATCGATAGTCGACATTCTGCATAACATGTCTTATAAGATTGAAGCGAAATAATAATATAAAATAATCCCTTTGATCCCGTTCCTACACTCACACTCATATCCATTTTATCTTAGCAAGATTTTAGAGCATTCTTTTTAATTCATTCCTTAAAACTCTTTACTTAAAGCCTCATGAATTCTATTCGTGCGAAAACCCGTAAGGTTTAGCACTTATGGTCCAGAACCATTGCTTTGATACCAAACTGTAACGCCCCGACCTCTAATCCAATTATTAAAGCATAATTAGCAGCGGAATTAACCTAATTTGGTCGGGACATTACCTGCCGTAACTCCCTCTTGGGAATTGCAAGGCAACCATCAATCATAAGCTATTAAATCCCAAAAGTTAATATAATAATCTTTTATATTACCGAAATAAAAGTACATAACTTACTAAGAGTCTTTAATTTATTTATTTTTTTTGGCAAATCTAAGTCTTTAATTAAGCTATTAAAACATTAATCATAGACTAAGTGAATATTATTCAAGTGAAATTCCTTGCCACTACTCGTCTCCATCGTTCCCCGCAATACCTAAAACAGAAAACAAAAAACGGTGAGCCGAAGACTCAGTAACGAACTATTCTAGCAACGTAAATTCATTTCAATTCATTTTATTTAATAACACAGGGAGAATAGAACAATGTAAAACATTTATAAAGTCCTTTATTTAATTCATTCATAACTTTAGGGTGCACATGCTAGCCGTGGCAAGAATGACATGGTGGAACGTCTTCCACGATGGACCGCTGTCCATAAACATGGGGCCTTGGCCCGAAAACATGAGAGCCTTGGCTCAATGGGCGGATGCCCCATGGGTACATGCATGACCGAGAATCGTAACCTGTGAACATATACTGCCAAACGGACTAGGTCTTTCACTTTCATTTATCATGTTTCGTTTAATTTTACATTTTAGCCTTTTTACTTCAGTTGAAGTAACATAATTCCTTTAGATCATGTGATCAAAATAAATTATCATTCCTGTCATGGTTTCTTATAAACATTATTTTATAAGAACATTCAATCAATCATAGTATAAGGAATAATTCCATCAAATCATATTATAATAAATAATTCAATAAAATCATATTTCATTTCCCGCAATTCATAAATCATGTCAAAACATTTATTAAATAAATCAATCATAACGTTGTAATTTCATAATCGCATTTATAAGGGAATTGCGGGTACTAGCAATAGTCGTTACCTTAATTCCGTGCTACGTTAAGCTTTGTCCTTGGTTCGTTCTTTCTGAGCTCCGAGTCCGAATTCTTTCAAAAGATTAAATTATTGAATTAATATTAAAACGATAAATATTGTAAGATCAATATTTTCTAAATAAGTTTTTAGTTGATAAATTCATAAATTAATTAGATAAATAAATAAAAAAAATTAATTAAATAAAGTTTATAATCAAATTCAAGTTTTAAGGGAATACATGTGTTAGTAGTTTTAAATTTGAAAATAATAATAATGCTAGATGATTCTTAAATTTAATTGCATAAAATAACACTCATTGGAATGAAATGGCAAAATCAGAAATTTAATAAGAAGAATTGGGCCTAAGTAGAATTAATTTTTAAGAAAACCAATTAATTGAGATTTATAAGAAAACCAAAGTTCCAAAGTTGGAACTTGGTTCCACGCAGCAAAGAACAAAGAGGGGGCAGGGGAACGGCAGGGAGGACGAGGGAGAGAGAGGAGGAAGGGGAGTGGCGGCTCGGTATGGCGGTGCGGTGTGCTGGTGCTGGTGGTTTAAGGGCGGCGCAATACACTGGGTGGCGGTGTGGTGGCGTGGCTGCGTGGAGGAGAGGGAGATGGGCGCGGAGGAGGTGGAGGCAGGGGAGGCTGGGCGTGGAGGAAGGGAGAGGGACGAAGGGTGTGCGGTGGTCGTGGTGGTGTTGGGAGGTCTGGGTGGTGGTGGGTTGTCGTCGTGGTGGTAGAAGCAAGTGGTGGTGGTGGTGAGTGCCAAATTTGAAATTAAAATTGAATTTGCAATTGAAATTGATATCTGAGTTGTGTTTCATTTGAGAT
The DNA here is from genome assembly GCF_020520425.1 of Spinacia oleracea. Taxonomy (NCBI): domain Eukaryota; kingdom Viridiplantae; phylum Streptophyta; class Magnoliopsida; order Caryophyllales; family Amaranthaceae; genus Spinacia; species Spinacia oleracea. The sequence goes on from NC_079488.1 coordinate 77,454,660, forward strand.
GATTGAGCAACTATTTATAGTTGTCATGGGGCTTCATGGATGCAACAACTCAGCTTGATTGCATTGACAAGTGGAAGAGATTGAATCAAGGAAATTGATGAATAAGATGAGCTATTCTAGTTCTAGATTTCCACATATTCATGTAGGTTTGATGAGTAAGGCTTGAGTTGTATTGGGGTGATGACAAGTAGATTGAGTTGCTTTGAGGTGGTGACAAGTAGAAAGTGGAGTTTTGACTCCCATGGAAAATGGCGTGAGGAAGAAGGAGAGGGAAGAAAACTGACTTTTGTGTTGCAAGAGCATTTTAGTAATTTTGGGAAAATTTCAGAATTTAATTACTACAATAATAAATTTGACTAAATTAATTTCCGAAAATAATATTTATAACGTGCAAGTAATTGAATTTATTTTCCGAATAAGTCGTTAACGAAAACGTACGAAGTATTTAAAACGTAATTATTCTCGAAAATACGAGATTAATATAATCTTGAAAAATAAATCGTAAAACTTTTGTAAAATAAGTTTAGTTTTCGAATAAACATAAGAACGTTTCGAAATTATTTAAAATCCGAAAATATTAAGATTAAGCTCGTAAATATGAAATTAATTTATAAAATCTAAAAATAGTAATTCGTGTAACAATATTAAAAATTCAAGCGAAATAAAACTTCGTTAATTAAAATAAAGTTCGAATTTAGGATTTAAAACGATTTTAAACTAAATAAAAATACTTAAGCATAATTAATCGAGTTTTAAAAATTCGGGGTATTACAGATCGGATTAAACGTATTATCCTCGGGTTGGAACGGATTCGGGTTGAAACGGATCGGATTATAAACAAGTTTAGATTTTTTCGGATCGGATTAAACGGATTCAGATTGTCATGGGTCGGTCTGTTATCGGATTCAGATCTTAATCGGATCAATATTAATGAGTTGGTTCAGATTCAGGTTGGATATAATCGGATCGGATCAGATCGGATCGGAATGGATTTCGATTTTCGAATTATAGCTTGCGGATTCTAAACGGTCGGACAAATCCATGGATTTCATTAGGTTGGATTGAAAATTGACACCTTATACCTCATTACCTTGTTTGGGTTTGGTTTTTTCGCGAAATTCCTCACTCTAGTTATGATCTTATCTTTCCGTTTTTCACCAAACAATCCCTAAAATGGGGCATTTAAGTTTTAAACAGTATATAACCCCGCAATATCATAATTAATTTAATTAAATAATAAAATTAAATTAACGCGTCGTTCTTTCCAATTTACAGGTTACTGAACTCAGCAATCCATCTCGCGAGGACTCAAGCGGTACGCAAATTTCAATCCCAAAATTCTGATAATCATCAAATTTTTGCTTTCGAACTACAATAAATTATGCTAAAAGAATTTAATTTGTTGAAATTTCGATATGGTTTTGTTGAAATATTGATAAAAAAGAAGTTGAATTGATTGATTGATCGATGCTTAGTTTTTGATGTTAGGGTTTTGGTAATTGGGAAAAGGAGATTGAGTAAAGATGAAAGGTGAGGTACAAATGGAGGAATCATCATCATCATCGTCAGCTTTTGAAGGAGTACGGAATTCAGAAGAGGGAGCCACTGATCCTTTACTTCCGATGAATAACGACGACGATGATGTTGAAGTTGTTGTTAAGTCGTCTTCCTTTTCTACGGAAATAGTGAGGGGGGAAACTGATGATAATGGCGGCAGCGGCGGTGGCGGGAATGATGATGATCTCGAAGCTGGTTCTGCTCCTTGTTGTCGCATTTGTCTTGAATGTGATGGAGAGGATGGTAATTCTTATGTACTTTTTTTTTTGGCAGCAATTCTTTTGTACCTTGAAATCTTTACAATCTTGTTAGAATCATTATACACTCTTTATACTGTTTGGCGGTGTGGAAACAGTACGGAGTAGTCAAGTATACTACTTCTGATTGTGTAGAGGTGTCACTAGTAATGGTTTAAGATTGAATTTCTTAATACGCCGGTACTTGGATTGAGTGGCGGGGTAAGTGTAAAATGGTCTAACTATTCTAATGGCGTATCCTTGATGATGGCATATCCTTGATGATGAGGTTTGGAGGCAACTAGTAACTACTTCTTAAAACAGCTTTTGAGAATAGTTTGCTGTTTTGAAGCTAAGAATAGTGTTCTCACTTGTGGAATGACTGTTAAAGTTCGAGAAAATTAAGGGATAATGGGAGATGGTGTAATCATACTTATTCAAATAGTAAAAGGCGAAAATCTGGGAATCTAAGGCTATAAGATGGTAATTTTTTACCTCTTTTGGATTCAAATTTTTACTAATAGTATGTATGGGTGGTTGAACTTCATGTCACATTGGGATAAATGCTGAAAATAAAAGGAAGACATATTTATGATATCATCTTGGGTTAAAAGCAGTAGTGGAAGCCTGGAAGGTGTTTTGAGTCTGTTTTCTTATGTCTTCCGCTTCATACGGGCATTGGTTGTTAAAGTTCTGAAGTCAGGTAGGAAATTGCTGTGAACAAAAGGATTCTACTACCTGCAAGATCCATGCTTGTTTGTTGTTCTAGGCTTCTAGCTATTTTTTTCTTGCTGAAATTTAGTATGCAGGCTACTTCAATGTTAAGGACGTTATGGTGCAGCCATGATTGTGGTTCTAGTCTTTATCTAGGATTAATTGAAGCTGAAGGCTTTAGATATTAGTGCTTTATTTAGCCCTAGCCGTTCTCGTGACTGCGATTTTTCTGCTTCTCACTAAAGAAGAGATGTCTGTGAATCATTTGTTGAAGCTTCTATTTGCAATTTGAAACTTCTGTATGAGTAGGCATCATTTTTAGCGCTTTTGGTGATACTTGTTCGGCAATTATTTTGCAGTGTTTTTGAGATGTACTACTACTAATACTACTACCAAATGTAAATTAAATATAAATTATGTATGCACGATGGCCATGTTTTGACCAACTGCTATGGAGATTCATACTGTAACATATGCCGCTTTCTTCAACCCCTATGCCTTGTTCTTTTCCTGGGCAGTCAACACAACATATGTTTCCTTTGTAGATGACGAGTTGATATCACCATGCATGTGCAAAGGCACCCAGCAGTTTGTTCACCGTTCATGTCTTGATCATTGGCGTTCAGTGAAGGTAAGTTGTCCTTCTTGAAATAGAAGTATTATTATATGAATGATGGCAGTATTTCTTTTGCTGAAGTATATGTACTAATGATAAGATATTATGTTGATTCGTTAGACCTGATTTATCTACGACCTTATGCAGGAAGGTTTTGCCTTTTCACATTGCACGACTTGCAAAGCACAATTTCATCTCCTTGTTGAGTCATTTGAAGACAACACTTGGCGTAAATTGAAGTTCAGGCTATTTGTTGCTAGAGATGTTCTCCTTGTATTTTTGGCTGTACAGACTGTAAGTAGAACTTTGACCTTTTTTTTTCGTTATATGAAGATCATAGTGATGTGGCTGGTGATAATAATTGAGAGTGACTGCTGTTGGGTGCGCGGATGGTTATTTGATTTGGTGTTTATATTTATTTTCTGGGCTTGATTTTGGTATCAACAACTATCCAGTATGGATCTCCACCAGGGAAGGGTCTAGGGAGGTCCAGATCTGTGCAGCTTTACCACTTACTAGCATAAACTGGTAAGGACTAAGGAGTTTGTTTCCGGTAAATCACCAGAGAAATTATTTGGTAGTATGGTGGCAGAAATTGTGAATTGTTGCCACCTTTAATCATTGCTATGTCCTTCGATTTGAGTGGTGGTTTTCTCTTATGTTCTATCAGTAGCTAGTCCCTAACCTCCTATTAACAATAAAAAGATTGAGGAAGTAACTTTCTTGATTAGCCAATAGTTTCATATTTCTTCTCATATTAAAGCATGCAAGCTGGAAAATTTGAACATCACATGCCAAAGTTTTCAAATAATTTGGCATTCTGGAGGCTAGAATGGTAAGATAAATGAGCTGGAGGAAGCACAATAAGAATCCAAAATGTTTTCAGTTATATTTTCTTTCAGTCTCTTTCAACGAAGTGTGATGGTTGTGAATTGTGATGATTATTACTCTATCCATTTTATCAGTAGTTAGTACTGAGCTATATAAATTTCTTTGTCCTGTAGCCCTGTTTCTGACAATTTTCTGCCTTGAATATGAATCAACTACAATATGTAAAAAGAATTATGGTAAGGAAAGTGACTATGTCAATTGTCAAGGCTAACTGGGAATAACCTCATGTCCTCAACTGGTGCCATAGTTATAAACTAGCTTTCTATGCACACGATTCGTGCTTGTGATTAAAAACTCATACACAATAATTCTTATTTGGTTCTTTACTTTTTCCTTTTTAATGATAATTTTTTTTAGTTTTGATATTTGGGGATTTTAGTAAATATCTTTTAAATTGATTTCCTCTTATATTGTATTATAAGTGCTTTTGTGTTTAATTTGTTTTATTTTCTAATTTTAGTAAAGGGTAAAATAGGCAATCAATATTTACGCCGCCTCAGGCGTTTATATAATAGAGATTTAGTCGTATCTTTCTATACTTGAATCACAGTTATTCTCCTCGTTTGTTTTCAAATTAGTTCGTCATTGTAAATTGACTTGGAACTTGCAACCATCATTCATGCCTTGGCTGGCTTCATATTAATTTATGATCTCATGAAGATATTCGCCTCTTGGCATATTATTAATCGTATATATTGAGACCTGCAAAGTGCCTTCTAGATGCTTATTTTCTGGTGGATAATTTGTTTCTATGTTAAATGCTCACCGTTGGTATATCACTAATAGACTTTCAAGGAGGAAATTTATGTCATGCTCATGCATAAAGATGCAACATAATTAAAATTGATTCAGAAAGCTGTCCATTCTTTTATGGTTGTTATCTAGCAATTTCAACTTGAAGAACATAGCTACAGCGATCAAATTGGAAAAATTTGAAGTGGTTTAAAAACTGAATTGGTGTCGATCTTCGATGGAAAAATCAATCTCTTTTTGTTTTGGCTCAGTTAATAACTCTATGAATGAACTGGTGGTCATAATGTTTAATTGGAATTTGGAAGTCTATGTTTCCTCGACAATTTGTAATGGAAATCTTTATCTTAGAGGAATAAGAAATGTGAATAAAGAATAATGTTGATATGCGGTTGTTTTTGTAGACGAGGTCCATAAAACGTAGTAGTTGAAGTATCTAATTCTTCTGAGGTCACTGAACGTCTTTTAGGGCAGCTCAGGATCAAGTCTTGCAATGCTGATTAATGAGGTCATGGATTAGTTGAATACACCCTTATTCTGTTTATTTCTTTTTTCTTTCAGGGAAGCATACACTCAAATTCTAATGACAATAATGAGTATATCATGTTATAGTTTACAGAAAAATATGTGATGATTATTCTTTAGATATTAAACTTCGAGATCCTGTTTTGGGGTAAGTGGATGAAGGAAATTCAATTTAATGAACTGTGTTTGGCATGTCATGATTATTTATTGGATGACATAAGCACCATGAATTTTGACCAAAATAAGATTTGACAGCTTGATTTATGTTTGGAAAACTTTAGGACAATTGAATGCAATCCTTGGGCATGTTATTTACTTGTTTTGCTGGAGGGTTTGTCGGTTCATTACATGTGTATGAAATTTGGCTGACCATTAATAGTCCTTCAGTCATATTTGTGTTACTGAAAAGTTGGAAGGGTTTGCCTGTTCATTACAAGTGTATGAAATTTGGCTGACCATTAATAGTCCTTCCGTCCTATATGTGTTACTAAAATTACACTCTCCTTGTCCCAATTGTATTTAATTACAATTTTCAAACAGTAAATAGTACTATGTACTCCCTCCGTCCCTTAATACTCGCACCGCTTTCCTTTTCGGGCCGTCCCTTAATACTTGCACCGCTTCTATAAATGGAAATTTATACCAATATTATATTATTTCTCACACTTACTTACTAACCCCACCTACACCCCTATTCCCTACAAAAAATCATTTAAAATTTCACACCCCCACTCACCACTCTCCACCTCTTACCATTTTCCACTAACTATATTAAAAAAAAATACCCCACTATCAACTAACACCCATTAAATTAATAAGTCAATTTAAATGTCTTAAACTCCGCACCGGTCAAACCGGTGCGAGTATTAAGGGACGGAGGGAGTACCACTTATGAGACTATGAGCGCATATTATGGATTTTTGAATGGAAGGTTGAAACTCGTCAATTTCATTGAAGTCTTATTTTTACTATTTCCTTTATAATTCACAAATGAAACAGAGGGAATATATAACCTCCCTAACCGATCCCTGGAACAGCAGTTCATTCTTCCCATAAACGTATTAACCTGAGATTAGAAAAGTTTTACACTATGTAATAGTACCTTTTTTTTTTTTCATTAGACTCAGAGGGATTATATAACCTCCCAAACCGATCTCTGTATAGCAGTTCATTCTTCTCATGAATATATTAACCTTGAGATTCAAGAAGTTTATACTATTTTTTACGAAGTATAAGATAGACTAGCACACTGTTTAGATTAGATTATTTTCCTGTAGTGTTTTCAAACTACCTCTGACAAGCTATCTTTTCAGGCAATTGCGGCAATGGGAGCCTTTGCATATCTCATGGACAAAGATGGGGCTTTCAGGAATTCATTTAGTGATGGATGGGATCGCATATTGTCAACGCATCCTATACCGTTTTACTACTGCATAGGTAAAGTTGTCTATGCCTCATTTTCTATCTTACACTGTATTCATGAAAATTGTAACTTGAAGGGGAGGGTAGGCACTGTGTTGGGCCTCTGCAACAATATTTTCTACAGTTGACTTTGGACAGCAGTTTTAGTCTCTATTGAGTTCTCTGATGACGCAATAGCATACTATATTTATGCAGCATGGCATGAGAGATATGTGAAAGTAATGGAGGGGAGAGATGGAGATATCTTTATACGGACATAGGTGATAGAGGAGAAAGAAAAAAAGATTTGGGGCGAAAAGTAATATGCTTCGAGGAGCTCGTTGTTTAAAAAGAGAGATATTCTTGAAATATTGTAACAATGCTCTTCTAATTACTTGTTGCATCTTTCCACTTGACAACAAGACGAAGTGCACAGAATGATGAAATAAGGTGAACATTTAACTGTAATGGGCCCTCTTCCTGGATATGGTGCCAATTGTGGAGATAACTTCCAAACCAAATAAACAGAGAATACTGTAATGCTATCCAGCTCCTAGAGTAGCATCTGGTGAGTGGACGATGTGGACAGGGGCGGAGCTACCCTTGGGCATGGTGTGTCACGTGACACACCATTCCCAATCTAAAAAAACACTTAAAACATTAGCGTGGAATAAGAGACATAAAATGTCCCTTTGGTTCAGTGGTTAGATTGCAACCAACATGAAGTTGGTGATCTGGGTTGGAAACCCAACTCCTGTTCCCCTTCTATTATTTTCCTCCTTACCTCCTTTTTGTTTATTTGTTCAAATCCCACTATGTTTAAGCAATGCACCTCCTTTTCCTTTTTTTTTTTTTTTTTTTTTCAATATCTCCTCCACTTCTTACTCTTGTTGATAGATTGCAATTTGCAACCCTATTTTTTTGCATTCCCCATTTCGTTTATTTCTTTATAAAACTTTCATTTTCTTTATCTTCTAAACTTTTCTCCTTCCTCCTTTGTTATATACTGTATTTATCTAAATTCGAAATTAAAAATTATGACTTTAAAGAAGAGTAAAAGCGAACAATTTTGACGTTAAACTCAATTTTTAATAAATAAATAATCACGTGTTTAATGTAATTGATAGTTGTAATTTGAAATAAGGCATTTCATTGTACTTTATTATGTCGGACAAATCCAGGTTTTCAAAATAGCGTATTTGAGGGTGTCCTACCAAGTTTAAACCATGGATCCGCAATTTGAAGTATAATTAGTAGACGGTGGTGACACACCATCAAAAAAATCCTGGCTCTGCCACCGAATGTGGACCCATCTGATTAGCTTTCTCGAGTTCTTTTATTGTCATAGTGATTAGGCACCTGAATAGTAGTGTGTTGCTACTTGCTAGCATGTCGGTAATTTGACATCCCTCCTTTCTGGCAATCTTACTTGTGCTGACACATTGCTAATATCTATTGAGATCTTTGGCTTCCCAGTCACCTCCTCTATTCTGAACGCCTACAGGAACATTGCTGCTGAACCATGGAGCATTCGATAGGACATTAATAAGGAGGCGAAATTGATGTCCTGAAAAGTAAGAACATAGAGTGTAATATAGAACAAAATATGATAAATCTCTTACTCCATCTGTTCCAAAATAAGTGTCTTGTATTCCTAATCGAGCGTTCCTATTGAAGTGTCCTGTTTCTATTTTTGGACATACACTTTTCCCACTTTTCCATAAATCATGATTGTTTTTTCTTACACATTCTACACTTTTCCATCCCCACTTCCACTTTTATTTGTGCTTTATCAATGAACAATCATCTACTTTTCCCCCTTTCCCATAAAAACACTCCCAATCATTGTTTTTCTTACACACTTTTCACATTTCTTAATGCCCATGTTTTTCACCAAATGAGACACTTATTTAGGAAAGGAGGGAATAGTTATCTTTGAAACTTAGACCAGATAAAGTCCTCATTTGGTCTTTGAGGCTCTGGATGTTTGAAGAATTTGATTATATCATTGTATTGAGAACTGATATGGAGGAGGTGTACCATTGTTTCGGATAATCAGTTTGGGTTTATGCCTCTTATGAGACAAATTGTGAATAAGAAAGAAGGATTTGCGCATGACCTTTATTGATTTGGAGAAGGTGTATGACAAGGTACTGGGAGAGGTGCTTTTGTGGGCAATGACAAAAAGAGTACCTTGTAAGTACGTTTACCTAGTTAAGGATATGTATCAAGACGGGAAAACAAATGTCAGGATAAGAGACGGAGTTAATGGCTTAATGCTAAGTTGGAGTTACTTTATTAGCGGAGAATTTTCTTTTACTAGCAATTGGATTTTACCAAGAGTCTGCTTGAAGTCTATTCCCCTTTGCAATAGTTTTGGATGAAATGACAAGGTCTATCCAAGATAGTGGTGGTTGTTGAAAGTCTGAAACTAGAGATGGAATTGATGCTAAGTTGGAGCGATGGAGACAAGAGTTAGAGTCTCCTGGGTTTAGGCTAAGTCGGACTAAAACTGAGTAGTTTTTTGTTTTTTTTCCCTTTTTTTGTAGGGGGGGGGGGGGGGGGGGAGGATGTCGTGAGTTTATATGGTAAAGAGTTATCTATTAGCAGATGTTTAAGTATCTCAAATCAAAATTACTCCCTTCGTTCCCTTTTGTTTGGAATCGGGAAGGGGATTAAGAAAAATGGAATCTTGGTATGATTGGGTGTAAGAGTAAGGATTTAAGTAAGAAGATTCTACTTTAAGAATAAATGAAAGAGAGAGAAATGAATAAAAGAAAGAAAGTAAGTGGGAACAAGGTGGGTGGGGAAATCAATGGGAATAAGTAGGTAGATAAATGGACTAAAGGTAAGCTATGGTAGGAAAATAAATTGTAAATGAGGGTATTTTGGGGAAGAAGTTTGCCAAAAAAGGAAAAGATTCACAATGGGAAGTAGAAAAAAGAACGCCAATGGAAAGAACTTTTAGGACCAGAGGGAGTAGAAAAAAGAACGCCAATGGAAAGAACTTTTAGGACCAGAGGGAGTACAAAGGAATGGAGAAGTTGATAGGATGTAGTTCATAATGTCAAAGTTTGGGTGGCTCAAGTAGTAAAGTGGGTTATTATGCAATTGTAGTGTGCCTAGGTTGAAAGGGAAATTCTATAGGATAGATAGAAATTAAATCAGTATTACTATATGGATCATAATGTTGGGCATTTAGGGAGGAGCATGTTAGCAAGATGAGTGTAGCAGAAATGGGGATGTTAAGATGGATGTTTGAGAACTCTTTGAGGGATAAAATTAGGAATGCTGACATTTGAAGGTAAGTTGGAGTTGCGGATATTAATAAGATAAGGTAGAATCGGCTACGTTGGTTTCGGTATGTGAGACGTCGATCAGCGGATGCACTCTGCAAGGAAGGTAGAGAGAGTTGGGATATTGGCGATTTCTAAAGGATTAGTTGAGTTAAAACAATAACTGGTTTTCAACAGTGTGTCTGGTCAACGGTTAATACTCGATTCTCTTTGAATCTTTCTTTCTTCCTTTCGGTGTGTTTGGATGTGCAGTAATTTATATCTAATGTATTTTTCAAAATATACTTTACGAGGAATTCATTCATTGTGTGTTAATTTATTATCAACTACCAAACATGTCAAAATATAATCTTACTTCAAATAGTTCTTGATCTCTCTTGGCCATCTTGTCATGTGTCCTTGCTATAGCTAACTTTATTTATGCTGACTGATAAACTAGTATGTAAGTTTCACATGACAAACCATGAGAAAATGGTTTCACATGACAAGCCATGAGTCCAGTGAGTGTATCTCGTCAATGCTAGTATGGAGCAATTACTGCTTCTCATCTAATAAGTTCAGTTTCCTGATTTTGGTCTTGTTTTGTGAATAGGTGTGGTGACTTTTTTCGTGTTGCTTGGGTTCTGTGGGCTTATAATTCACTGCTCCTCCCTGAGCAGCAACGATCCTCGCATGGCTGGATGCCACAACTGCTGTTATGGATGGGGCATCTTGGACTGTTTTCCTGCATCAATGGAAGCATGTTTTGCGCTGGTCATTGTTTTTGTGGTAATTTTCGCAATCCTCGGAATCGCATATGGTTTCCTTGCTGCCACCATGGCTGTTCAAAGAATATGGCAAAGACACTACCATATCCTCACAAAGAGAGAGCTGACAAAGGTTTGTACGCAACTATGCTTTCAATGCTTTCATTTCCGAGTACCTAACGTTGCCGGTGCATCTTTACTTGATTCAATAATTCAAACTTCTTGAGACCTATAACAAATATGTGCAGCCATGAGCTGAACGCCAAGGTTGTATATTTCTAGCATAAAAAGTTTTGATGTTCTTACAGCAGCTGAGGTGCATCAAATCCCAAGTTTTGATGTTCTTACAGCAGCTGAGCGCAAATACCTACGGAGTAATTATGTTGGGTGTTAGATGTCGAATATGTAACATGGGTTGGGACATCGTACGGACATGCCCAAGTGGTTCGAGGGAGTGGCCTGGTCGAGTGACCATAACTTGACCTTCAGTTTCTGGGCATGTAATGTGCTTCATTATTGACCTTTTTCTGGTGTCTTTTTCAGGAATATATTGTAGATGATCTACATGGGTGCTATACCCCGCCTAAGCTGGACCCAGAGCATGAAGAACGACTCAAGATGCTCAAGTTGCTATGAGAAAAATAACTAGTTTTTGGAACTGGGCAATGTCTACAGTTTGTTGCTTGTAATATATGGATTAGGTTAAATTTTTACTCCAGCGATTGATTGTTTTTAAATATCGAATAGCTCGTCTGAAAAATGAGGAATCACATTTCTTATTAGTGGTACAATGTGCCAACAAAATGTTGTTATATGTAGTGGTTTAAACTATATAGTTGATAATACTACAGATGTATGAAGAATTAATAGAAAAGAGGCTTATTATAAAAATATTACCTCTTAATTATTCAATTTAAAGCGGAGAGTATTTCTTACTCCCTCTGTATTTATTTACGGTAACTTTTGTGTAAGACCCGCCTTACCGGAAAGACCACTTTGATTGCTTAACTAATTTGTTTCATTTCTTAACTAATTAGTTTTAGTTCTTAACTTATTAGTTTCATTGTTTAACTAATTGGTTGCAGTGCTTAACTAATTGATTTTATTCTTTAACTTATATGATACCAAGGTGGTCTTTTGTGTAAGACCGCCCTATATAAAAGTTTGTAATTTATTTAAGGGATACACTTGCCTTTTCCGGCTGTATTTATTTAAGAGATACACTTGCCATTTTTAGTAATTTATCAACCCCACCATCTTATTAAATAATATATCTACACCCCACCCCCCACTCCCTAAAATGATCCCTCACTTGTTTTTCTTATTAAAATATCTATTCAACCTCACTTGTTTTATTACTTTATTTCATTCAATTCTTTTTTTTAATATCCGTGCCCGACCAAGTGTATCTCTTAAATAAATACGGAGGGAGTACTACGCATATTTTTTACAAACTTTTATATAAGGTGGTCTTACACAAAAAAGCAATGAAATCAATTAGTTAAACACTGGAACTAATTAGTTAAGCACTGACACCAATTAATTAAAAAATAAAACTAATTAATAAAATACTAGAACTAATTAGTTAAACAATGAAACCAATTAGTTAAGCAATTAAAGTGATCTTTCCGTTAAGACAGTCTTACATAAAAATTACGGTATATTTTTATGGGTGATTGTCATCTGTAATAAGTTTAGGTCATATGCATATCAAAATCATCTCACGCTAGATTTGGTCATATTTGTAGGGGGGTAAATAATAAATTATAATAGTTGCGGACCTTCTTTTTTTTATACTTACATAAATATATTTTTGACATACCCTTAATATAGCATAAAAATCAACGTTTACAGCTAAAACTACACGACTACAAAGCAAACTATGTCGAACCTACTCATAGTCGTGGACCTTGTGGTAATTTTTTTTTTTTTGATTCAATTGAGGAATAAATTCAAAAGAAAAGAAACTAAATAACAACTATACTACGAAAACAACAAAAACACAGTACTATGGAGGAACAAGTCGTGGCCAGGCCACCCCCATCTTGTCTTTCTCCAAAATCTTTGTAAGTTCCATTAGTGCGCATGCTAGCACCTTTAATTGACTCGAATAAGCGACGTCTTTATTGACTAACCAATTAATTCGCCGCACGGTTTTCTTCCCTGTACATGTGAGTGATCTCAACCTCCCATTGTTGCTCTATGATCAGCTTCTTGTAGTGCTCAATAAGGTGGACGCATTCTCCTCGTGCTACTTCTGGACCTTTGATAGCCTGTACACATGCTTTATTGTCCAATTGGTGACTTGGTGATTGTTAGAAGTATATTACATATCCTCTGCGTATTTTTTCAGGAGTCACATATTGACCGGTGTACGTATTAAGGAAGAAGAGTCAACAACAACAACAACAACAATAACAATAACAACAACAACAACAAAACCTTAGTCCCAAAACAAGGAACAGAAAGTGGAATTAATTAAAGTAAGATAATATATATATATATATATATATATATATATATATATATATATATATATATATATATATATATATATATATATATATATATATATATAGAGAGAGAGGAAGACTCACGTGAGAAGTGCATATTAGGTGAGAAGCGTGAGAATCATTTATAGCCAATAGATCAACTTAATCTAACGGAGGAAAATAAACACACGTCATTAACGATAACTTTGTTAATTTTGAAAACATTTGATATTCCTTTCCTTTCACAAATTAGCCACGTGACTTGCTTTGTACAATATCAAAAGTTTATCCTCGTTTGCTTTTCCCTCTCCTCACGAATATACAGTACTCTGTACTTCTTACGGAGTATCCCAAAAAACAGAGGAAAAGGTATTTTTACTAAATTTCTTGATGTATCTAGTTTGTAGGTTCGATGTACTTTCATTCCTTGCCTCATGTATCTATGGAGTATCAATGATGTACTTGCACACATTAATTTGATGTATATATGGTGTAGTATATAAGAAACTTAGAAAATGATACATTAATTTAGTATTACACAAGGTTAAAACATATAGTAAGTTTGAATGGAAATTACCAAAAATCTATATCAGGATATCCTGGCCTCTCCACCGAATTCCAATTCATTTAAAAGAGCAGTTCCCCAAAATACGATGTATCTGTAAATTAACTATGATGTATCTCCAGTTCATCGTTGTTGTATCTTTATGGTATTTCGATGTATCTGCATTTATCATAATCTATAGATGAGGAACGTGAAGATGGAGGAGAGCGAATGAAGAGGATGAAAATGGAAGAGAGAGAAAGAGGAGGTGGAGAAGAAGAATGGAGTATGTATGGAGTACTTCCTCCGTCCCGGAATACTCGACCCGGTTTAACCGGCACAGAGTTTAAGGGACTTGAATTGACTTATTTAATTTAATAGGTAGTAGTTGATAATGGGGTATTATTTTAATGTAGTTAGTGGGAGATGGGTTAAGAGGTGGAGTTGGGGGAGAGTAGGGGTTGAATTTTTAATTATTTTTTGTATGGAGTAGGGGGTAGGTGGGTTAATAGGGGTGGAGTGAGAAATAATATAATATTGTTAGAATATTTCCATTTTTAGAAACATGTCAAGTATTAAGGGACGGCCCGATAAGGAAAACAGGTCAAGTATTCCGGGACGGAGGGAGTAGTATTTATCCAGTTCATTTTTAGTTTTTAATAGTCTCAGTGGTTGCAGTAGCTGAATATGAGTAGTTGGATTAACTCATTTGTACGGCCAGGATTACTTCTCACCTTTCTCATCTAAAATCACTTCTCACCGGATCCTAAATCATGCGACAATTCATAAATCATGCGGAAAAAACCATATGACAATTCATAAATCATGCGGAAAAAACCATAAAGCAAGGAAAGCATATTATTTACACATAATCATTTAGCATAGTTTAGATGCAGAGTTTCACCAAAACTAACATGTACTCACAATTATTTGTGTACCTTGCCCCTTTAGGACCAATAAGTAACACCTCGCTGAGCGAAAACTATTACTAGATTGATGTAAAGGATATCCAAGCAAGTGTATATTTTGGCATGGCACCTTTTAACTCAATTTTTAAGTTTGGAACTTAAGGCTTTTACTATGTTGGTTAGATTTTAAGTGAACTAAAATCCTTAATCATGCAACATAATCAAGCTCTTGATCTCATGCATTTTAAGACATATTTAAAAGCAATAAATAACTTAAAACATGCATAAGATAAATGTGATCTAGTATGGCCCGAATTCATCTTGAAGCTTTAACTTCAAAGTCCGTCTTGAAAATCTTCATGGGAGGAACCATTTTCTTCAAATAGGATAAGCTATAATTAAAACTAATTACAACTATTTGATGGTACGCAAACCATATTTGAATTGAAAAACAACTTTGGTACTTTAGACCAATTACATTCAAATTAATGGTACGCAGACCATATTTTCTATCCTATTTGGGCCATACTAGTCACTTCATAACCTGCAAAACAGTACATATACAATATATACCATTCACCCATTCATTATCATGAATGGCCCACATAGCTGGTTAGTAAAACACATTATGCATCACATAAACATTTGCAGCAATTAATCAAGGGCACCAATAATCTACAAATTATTCAGTCCTTATTAATTCTAATCAAGTTGTTTTAACCTTAAGGATTTGTAGACCTAATCAAGAGTATATGACTAAAAAGGGCTCCCACTTAAACCAATAAATTCATATGCTTTACTAATTTTAAACATAAAAATGTATTTCTAGTCTAACCGGAAACATACAAATTTAATTAAAATTTAAAGCTCATATAAATTTATAATTGAATCCAAAAAGTTTAATTTAATTTCACTCGTATTTAAATTAATTCATGATTTTAATTTTAGTAAAATAATTAGAATAAATAAAATTTATTATAATTACAATATTCAAAATTAAAATCCAAGAAAATAATTTAAATTATTAATTTTAAAATTAATTAAAATTACGTAAACCGAAAATTTCAAATTAAAATCTCAAAACGATCTAATCGCAACGCAACAATCCCACGCAATGCACGCCCATGGGCCACACGCACACAGCTATCGCTGGCCATGTGCGCGCAGCCCATGCGCTGCGTCGCATCGCTGCTGCTCACCATCGCAAGGCATCACGCGAGCTGGTGCTCGATGCGCGCGCCAGCGCTCGATGCACGCGAGCCATCGCTCGCTGCGCGCGCTTGCCAGCGCTCGATCCATGCGAGCCATCGCTCGCTGCGCGCCCCAGCGCTCGATTCATGCGAGCCATCGCTCGCTGTGCTCGCTTGCCAGCGCTCGATCCATGCGAGCCATCGCGCGCTGCGCGCCTGCCTTTCCCACACGCGAGCTTGCGCTCATCGCACGAGAAAGCAGTATGCGAGCTGGCGCTCGCTGCGCGCGAGGCATCGACGCTGTGCGTAGCGCTCGTGGCACGCGAGCTTGCGCTCGCTGCGCGCGAGGCTTCGCATGCTTGCGCGAGGCAGTGCGCGCTGTGGCGCAGCACGCTTGCGGCCCACACGCGACTGCTTTGCCTTGCTTTCGCCCCTGCCCACACGCCCATTGCTCACAGCCCACGACACAAGGCAGGGCTACTGCCTTGTGCTCGTGCACCATGCCCTTGCTCGCTGCATTCGTACCGCATGGGCGACGAGCTCCCTTGCTTGTCGTCGCATGCCCGCACTATACAACACCCCTTAAGGGTAACACGTAGCGTCCATTGCTTTGTGCGTGCAAGTTATATGAGCGAGTCGCATAAAAATTAAAAATTTATATTCAAAATTAATGACAAATTAATAAATAATATTAATTTCATAATTTTAGGGCGAAAAAATCGAAAATTTATTATTCAATTGATTTCCGATTAACATGGATTCAAGTCTAGGTCATAAAAATTAAAAATTTAACATAAATTTACAATTTTTATGGTGGTTTTTAATCATAGGTATCTAATTAAATTATAACTAATTATGAAAATCAAATTAATTCTAAATTATTCCAATTTTCAACAAATTAATCATAATTACAAATTAGATTGCATAATTAACAAGGCTAGGCATTCAAACTTGTTAAACATATACAGTAGGTCAATCAAAAATTCAAGATTTATCAACAAGAATCGCAAATATTTAACATCTTAAATTTACGAAATTTTGCATTCGAAAAACTAAAACCTCCGAAAAGTCATAGTTAGGCTTCGACTTTGAGAATTCTGGGTTCGGCCGAAAAATATTATTTTTGTCAAAATTTTAGAATGCCTTTTACATGCGGAATTGACACAAAAATCACTCGATTTGGATGAGTAACGTAGAAACTGCCGAAAAACTGCGTACGTATAATTAAATAAACGCAATTTGCAATTAATTAACAATTACGAAAATTAATCACCCCTTTTAATTCTTGCAAATTTGTAATATTTAACCATGTTCATGCAATTTAGATTATGAAAATAATAAGAGGCTCGTGATACCACTGTTAGGTTATGATATATATGACAATTCATAAATCATGCGGAAAAACCATAAAGCCAGGAAAGCATATTATTTACACATAATCATTTAGCATAGTTTAGATGCATACTCTTTGTTGCGTGCCTTCCCTAGCTGCGCCCGAACCGAACAAGTCTTTAGGACTCCAAGTGTCGTCCCTCCGTAGATAGTCCACAGCACGTCCGGATCCGCCTTAAGATTGACCAACTAGAATCGCCCTTAAGGTACTACTTATTTTCGGCTAAATGGGCAAGAGTTATGGCTGATTTTTGTGCTTAAAAATCCTAGCTTTGAATACTTGAAAACTTGTGTCTAAAATAATGACCCTAGGCCATTATTTATAGAGGTATGGAAAAGGAATTGTAATCCTACTAGGATGTGGATTTGTTAATTAGAACTTTATTAGGACTCTAAATAACAAAGCAAATCTAATAGGATTAGCATTTTAATCTTCGCACGAATCCTAACAGGATTAGGATTTCCCGCACACGCATCGTACAAGCCGTGCACCCGCGCAGGCCTTGCGGCCCACGACAAGCGCACATCCCATGTGCGGTGCTGCGCGCGCGCGCGCCCTTGGCTGGGCCTGGCCTTGCGCTGGGCCTGGTCGAGGCGTGCGTTGCTGCGTGCGGCTCGCTGGGCGATGGCCTGGCTTCGTGCTGGGCCTTCGTCTAGCGGGCCTCGTCCGATGCTAATTCGTACGATACGCTTCCGATTAAATTCCCGATTCCGGAATTCATTTCCGATACGAACAACATTTAATATTTCCGATTCCGGAATTAATTTCCGTTTCGAACAAATATTTAATATTTCCGTTTCCGGAATTATTTTCCGATTCCGATAATATTTCCGATTCTGACAATATTTCCGTTTCCGGCAATATTTCCGATTCCGGCAATATTTCCATTTCCGATAATATTTTCCGATACGTACCATGTTTCCGTTTCCGGCAACATCTACGACTTGGATAATATTTATATTTCCGATACGATCCATATTTCCGTTTCCGGCAATATCATCGTTTCCGGAGTATTCATTTCTTGCCTGTGACGATCTCAGCTCCCACTGAAACCAAGATCCGTCGATTCCGAATATCCATAGATGGAGTATTTAATGCCATTAAATACTTGATCCGTTTACGTACTATTTGTGTGACCCTACGGGTTCAGTCAAGAGTAAGCTGTGGATTAATATCATTAATTCCACTTGAACTGAAGCGGCCTCTAGCTAGGCATTCAGCTCTCTTGATCTCACTGAATTATTAACTTGTTAATTAATACTGAACCGCATTTATTAGACTTAATATTATATGCATACTTGGACCAAGGACATTATTTCCTTCAGTCTCCCACTTGTCCTTAGGGATAAGTGTGCATTTCCTAATTCCTTTGTCGCTCGATGCTTGCTCTTGAACATAAGGTAAGAGCTGTCATCCTTATTATGTCCAGAGGTGTTTCTCGGTTTCAGAGTTCAACTGATCAAATAAACAGATAATCATAGCCTATGATTCATCCGAGCACGGCCATGCATTTCACAGTTTCTAGCTCTCCGAGTGGCCTTGTACAACTTTTAAGCATCTCATCCCGATTTATGGGAGGACAATCCCAATCTTGCGATCTTGAGATTAGACTTCGTTTGATAGGTGATTACCTGAGTGTTGCCTTTATAGCCTCCTTTTACGGTGCGACGGTTGGTCAACGTCAAAGCAACCAGTTCTCAAACAAGTAATCTCAAATCACTCAGGTATTGAGGATTTAGTGTCTAATAATTTTAATGAAATTTACTTATGACAGATTTTCATCTCTTACAGTAAAGTTTCATAGGTCTTGTCCGATACTAGTCTTCCCAAAGTAAGTATCTATGCAAATGATTATGACATTGCCATGTCCACATAGTTCAAGAAACAGAACTACTAGTCATCTTGCATTCTAATCGTCTAACGTTTTCTATGAGTCCAATTTTATAGAAAACTCCGACTAGGGACCATTTTCAACCTTTGACTTTCAAGTTCACTTGATAGACATTTCTTAGTCACAGGACTGGTCCTGACAGTCTATCTTGAATATATCGTCAAATTGAAGGGACTCATCATTTAATACTAAACCAAGATTAAATGGAATATGAAAATACATTTCATATATGATAAATGTTCAACCCCATTGTTTTACAACCATGGGCCTCAAACCCATCTTTAAAACAGTTCATGGAATTCAAAGCTATGCTTGATTTCCAGTGCTACAACGTGAGTGTTGCTTCTCACTTGTTGCATAGGTTTAGTTATCACGCTTTGCCAATCTTAACATCCTTTTCATCGAATGTTCTTCGAGATATGATGATAAGAACTTTTGAGTATGTTTATTTTGTGATCTAGTCTTTCTTGCTACATTAGTGGTTCTACGCATTTTGCAATGAAGAACCATTAAGTCAACAGACATGTGATCTTCCCAAGTTCAATGAAGAACTCATATAAACAACTCTATTTTATTGCTTCTTAGGCAATAATTACTTTTACTTCAACTGTATAGGTTGCTAGTGATGCTTTGTTTGGATCTACTTATCCAAGCAGTTCATAGATATGTGGAAGACTCTCCAACTATATCTTAGAACATAGAAATTATTATTTTAATTTCCCACGCAACAACTCATGGTCTTCAATCCATGTTGCCATTTCAAAACACGATGCTCTTTAGCTCGTCCTTGTCAATGGTTAACTCCAAAGGGTCTTGCTTGATCCTTTGCCAGTGTTTATGCGTGTAGCATCAATATTTAGCATATCTTTATTTCCTTGAATCAAGAACTATTCCTATGTACCTTTTCAAGTACCATAAGTGTTCTTGATCTCAATCTAGTTGATCTTTACTTAGATCAATAGAGATTGGTATATGTTCGTCATGCCTAAAGTCATACGATACGTTTTTGGCGATCCTCATATTATATTATATACATGATAAATTCTTTTGCAGAATAATTCCCAATTGAATTCTATTCATGTAACTTTAGCTCATTCAGTTACAGTAGATACTGAATCCAACTAAATTCTTTGACATATAATATAGGTGAAGAATCTCATTAGATTCTTTGATGTTTAACTTAGTAAATGCTTATACATAGTTCAAACATTCATTACTTAGATTTATTCATATGGATCGAATATCTCCAATGGAGTCTTTCGTGTTTGATTTAGTAAATGCCATTACTAAACAATATCATAAGATCTTTGTAAATAGATCTTAATACCCAGTATGTACTAAGTTTCGCCTTGGTCCATCATTGATGAATAATTTCAAACCTAAGTCATTAGCATTTGAATGTTATTTCACAATAGAGAGATATGTGTGATACACATAGGACCAAATAAGTTTTACGTACTCCCACTAAACTTCTTATATATCTATAAGAATCATGTATATTTTGTGAAACTAAAATACTTATTAGCTTCATTAAAATATAATTCCAATTCCCAATTGCTTGCTTAAATCTGTACTTAGATTTTATAAGCTAGCTTTCCTTTTTCAAGCTTTTATTTGGATCCACAAATCCTATGACATACCATGTACATAGTTTATTCCAACATTTGATTGAGGAATATGTTTTTGTTATCCAATTGCTATATGTACCAATATGCAATCATTGCTTGAATTATAGACTTGAGCATTACGATTATGCATGAGGTTTCAACACAATCCACACCGTGAATTTGCTTGTAACCTTTTAGCAACTAATCTAGCTTTGTGTTGTGAACACAATTTCATGTTTGATGGTTTTTATCCTTAAAACAAACTTGCAACCAATAGGTGTGAAACTATTCTTGCAAATCAACAAAATTTCAATTTTGTCATCAAAACATTGAGTACGTTTTATGGCCTCTAACCATTTAAAACATTTGAGTCTATATATGGCCTCTAACCATTTTAGGGAATCTGGGTTTCGTCATAGCTTTCTTACAAGTCACAAACTCATTAATCTACATGATAATAGTTTGACTGTAAATTGTAGGTTTCTTCACTATCTAATAGAAGAATCGCATAGCTTCAGTGACCTGAACTCCATGATTCTTCACTATCCAATAGAAGAATATCATAGTTCCAGTGACTTAAACTCTATGCCTACTTTGGGTATAGAACATCAAACAAATAGAATATTAATAGCCACTTGAAAGTCCTTTGAATATTCTGTTCTCCTTGAAGCACTTGTAAAGTCTTCTAAGAGATGTCTATTCTTTAAAACCACTTCTAAAGTTCTTAAAGAATAAGTTCGGATTTTCTGAAGCACTTCGATAAGCCTCCGGAATGTCCGTTTATGTTTGTTGTTCGCCTCGAAGACTTTCGAGGTCTATTTTCTCCCACTTGTCATTTTGGAAACGAATCTCCAAAAGGACATTATTTCGAGCAAACAAACATTATGTTCTCAAAAATTCGTGGTAGAAACAATACCCTTGTGTCTCATTTGAATAAATCACAATGAAACATATATCTATACTTGGGCCTTAGTTTGTTGAATAACAAACACTAAGCTCCCACTGAGTTTAGGAACTCTTTAGATATATTATGAAAAGATATTCTGAAATTACTTTTCAATAGCTTTGACGAATTTGGTTTAGGTTGGTGGTAGTTGAGCATTTTGTTTTAGGAATTATAGGAAAAGTCCTTATGATTCATCATTAATCGAATCAAGTACTAATTGACTTCGATTATTCCAACTAAGATATGCCATATCTTATGGACCTAGATTGTGAAATTACAACACACAACCATTGATGATCATATTTGGTCTCAAGTAATCATCAACATGATCTAACCTAGATCTTTATGATTTCTTGCCAAGTGGATTTTATACTTCTGAATCTTGGAACTACCCAAACAGATTCAACTTATATCACATTTGAGTCAATAAACCTATATTCACTCAAATCCATGTGAAATAATAAAGTCATAAAATCTTTCTTTAGCTTTGAACTCTATCGTCTAGGCGTTCTAACAATAGTTCGTATCTTTTGTTACTTTCAACAAGTAAGACTAGTCGTCTTAAATTGATCTAGAAATCAATGAACTTTCAAAAGTCCATCAAAATAGAGCTTTTGAAGTTTAACTTGTTGATATGGTCTAAGCAACAATGCCAAAGATTAGTGGAACTCAAATCAAGGGGTTGATTTGAACCTAGTAAGGTTTTATTGTTAAAGAGTTGTTTGTTTTAATCAAGCATATTGACTCAACCCGTAAATGACCATTTCATTCAAATAAACAAACAAACATTTGTTTTTGTTTTTCTTGAATGTGAGTCTTTCTGTGTTTGAAGCAGAAATTTAGGTATGCTGATTATGGAACAAAATAGCCATTAAGTTCCAGCCTTTGAAAGGACTTAAAACAAACTAGATGACCCTACAACTAATGTAGCATTGCCATGCTTCATTTCCCACTTGTAGGTCATTAGTGTATCCTAGCTTCCATTGTTTGAGTTATTACCGAAGTAAGAACCTCAAGCGGTATATGATACCAAGGAAGTTTGATTGCTAGGTCACTTCTCTTTAAACATAAACTTATAGGTAGAAACGGAATTATAAATTCCTTTCATTTGTTCCTTTGTTTTCCTATTTCTTGTACCCTTTCTTATAGTCTTAAGAATTTTAGTGTTGACTTTTATACTTTGTTAGACATGTCCAATGTCACCAACAAGGTTCTTTACCATTTTAATTTATGTTGAATATTTTGTTTCAACTAGATGATCTTACCAGAAGCTTCTAAAGTTCTCTAAGTATCGATCTATTCGAATGTCTAGGGACTAGACTCATTCGAGAATTAAATGGAAAAAAGATTTTAGGTTGTTAACCATTGGTAAAGCTGAGCGTTTAAACTCAATGCTTTATGATCTCAAAACTACATTGTATTTTGAATTCACAAGCACCAATCGGTTTGCCATTCGACTTTGATACTCGAAAACAACCATAAAAGTCGATATAAGAAACGTACATTTTAAATTGCTCACTTTCTCTCATTTCCGTGAATCGTTCTTGGATTCACTACCAATCGAGGAAATTTACTGTTGCCTTTCTAAAAGGATTTATTGCAGTTCAAGATATTTAATTATAAACAATAATTAAAACATTCATTGAAGCATGCAAAGTCTAAACATTTATCATGAATAATAACTTGAAAATGAAAGCAATCATGCAATTTAAACAAGTCATTAGCATTTTATTCGAATTATGTGTTCCGGCAGGTGTGAATAAAATGATTCCAAGATCCTAAAATCATTGAAGAACTAAGCACAGTTTGTCGACTTAATCCTAAAACATCTTAGGTAAGCAAAAGCCTTTTGCTAATAGTCTAGAAACTATTCTTGGTTGATAGGTACGTCTAAGAACTTATTAGGTAAACCTATCGATTTTGCCACGACATAAAAGGATTCCTTACGTATATCGTTGAGTTTCACCAAAACTAACATGTACTCACAATTATTTGTGTACCTTGCCCCTTTAGGACCAATAAGTAACACCTCGCTGAGCGAAAACTATTACTAGATTGATGTAAAGGATATCCAAGCAAGTGTATATTTTGGCATGGCACCTTTTAACTCAATTTTTAAGTTTGGAACTTAAGGCTTTTACTATGTTGGTTAGATTTTAAGTGAACTAAAATCCTTAATCATGCAACATAATCAAGCTCTTGATCTCATGCATTTTAAGACATATTTAAAAGCAATAAATAACTTAAAACATGCATAAGATAAATGTGATCTAGTATGGCCCGAATTCATCTTGAAGCTTTAACTTCAAAGTCCGTCTTGAAAATCTTCATGGGAGGAACCATTTTCTTCAAATAGGATAAGCTATAATTAAAACTAATTACAACTATTTGATGGTACGCAAACCATATTTGAATTGAAAAACAACTTTGGTACTTTAGACCAATTACATTCAAATTAATGGTACGCAGACCATATTTTCTATCCTATTTGGGCCATACTAGTCACTTCATAACCTGCAAAACAGTACATATACAATATATACCATTCACCCATTCATTATCATGAATGACCCACATAGCTGGTTAGTAAAACACATTATGCATCACATAAACATTTGCAGCAATTAATCAAGGGCACCAATAATCTACAAATTATTCAGTCCTTATTAATTCTAATCAAGTTGTTTTAACCTTAAGGATTTGTAGACCTAATCAAGAGTATATGACTAAAAAGGGCTCCCACTTAAACCAATAAATTCATATGCTTTACTAATTTTAAACATAAAAATGTATTTCTAGTCTAACCGGAAACATACAAATTTAATTAAAATTTAAAGCTCATATAAATTTATAATTGAATCCAAAAAGTTTAATTTAATTTCACTCGTATTTAAATTAATTCATGATTTTAATTTTAGTAAAATAATTAGAATAAATAAAATTTATTATAATTACAATATTCAAAATTAAAATCCAAGAAAATAATTTAAATTATTAATTTTAAAATTAATTAAAATTACGTAAACTGAAAATTTCAAATTAAAATCTCAAAACGATCTAATCGCAACGCAACAATCCCACGCAATGCACGCCCATGGGCCACACGCACACAGCTATCGCTGGCCATGTGCGCGCAGCCCATGCGCTGCGTCGCATCGCTGCTGCTCACCATCGCAAGGCATCACGCGAGCTGGTGCTCGATGCGCGCGCCAGCGCTCGATGCACGCGAGCCATCGCTCGCTGCGCGCGCTTGCCAGCGCTCGATCCATGCGAGCCATCGCTCGCTGCGCGCCCCAGCGCTCGATTCATGCGAGCCATCGCTCGCTGTGCTCGCTTGCCAGCGCTCGATCCATGCGAGCCATCGCGCGCTGCGCGCCTGCCTTTCCCACACGCGAGCTTGCGCTCATCGCACGAGAAAGCAGTATGCGAGCTGGCGCTCGCTGCGCGCGAGGCATCGACGCTGTGCGTAGCGCTCGTGGCACGCGAGCTTGCGCTCGCTGCGCGCGAGGCTCCGCATGCTTGCGCGAGGCAGTGCGCTGTGGCGCAGCACGCTTGCGGCCCACACGCGACTGCTGTGCCTTGCTTTCGCCCCTGCCCACACGCCCATTGCTCACAGCCCACGACACAAGGCAGGGCTACTGCCTTGTGCTCGTGCACCATGCCCTTGCTCGCTGCATTCGTACCGCATGGGCGACGAGCTCCCTTGCTTGTCGTCGCATGCCCGCACTATACAACACCCCTTAAGGGTAACACGTAGCGTCCATTGCTTTGTGCGTGCAAGTTATATGAGCGAGTCGCATAAAAATTAAAAATTTATATTCAAAATTAATGACAAATTAATAAATAATATTAATTTCATAATTTTAGGGCGAAAAATCGAAAATTTATTATTCAATTGATTTCCGATTAACATGGATTCAAGTATAGGTCATAAAAATTTAAAATTTAACATAATTTACAATTTTTATGGTGGTTTTTAATCATAGGTATCTAATTAAATTATAACTAATTATGAAAATCAAATTAATTCTAAATTATTCCAATTTTCAACAAATTAATCATAATTACAAATTAGATTGCATAATTAACAAGGCTAGGCATTCAAACTTGTTAAACATATACAGTAGGTCAATCAAAAATTCAAGATTTATCAACAAGAATCGCAAATATTTAACATCTTAAATTTACGAAATTTTGCATTCGAAAAACTAAAACCTCCGAAAAGTCATAGTTAGGCTTCGACTTTGAGAATTCTGGGTTCGGCCGAAAAATATTATTTTTGTCAAAATTTTAGAATGCCTTTTACATGTGGAATTGACACAAAAATCACTCGATTTGGATGAGTAACGTAGAAACTGCCGAAAAACTGCGTACGTATAATTAAATAAACGCAATTTGCAATTAATTAACAATTACGAAAATTAATCACCCCTTTTAATTCTTGCAAATTTGTAATATTTAACCATGTTCATGCAATTTAGATTATGAAAATAATAAGAGGCTCGTGATACCACTGTTAGGTTATGATATATATGACAATTCATAAATCATGCGGAAAAAACCATAAAGCCAGGAAAGCATATTATTTACACATAATCATTTAGCATAGTTTAGATGCATACTCTTTGTTGCGTGCCCTCCCTAGCTGCGCCCGAACCGAACAAGTCTTTAGGACTCCAAGTGTCGTCCCTCCGTAGATAGTCCACAGCACGTCCGGATCCGCCTTAAGATTGACCAACTAGAATCGCCCTTAAGGTACTACTTATTTTCGGCAAAATGGGCAAGAGTTATGGCTGATTTTTGTGCTTAAAAATCCTAGCTTTGAATACTTGAAAACTTGTGTCTAAAATAATGACCCTAGGCCATTATTTATAGAGGTATGGAAAAGGAATTGTAATCCTACTAGGATGTGGATTTGTTAATTAGAACTTTATTAGGACTCTAAATAACAAAGCAAATCTAATAGGATTAGCATTTTAATCTTCGCACGAATCCTAACAGGATTAGGATTTCCCGCACACGCATCGTACAAGCCGTGCACCCGCGCAGGCCTTGCGGCCCACGACAAGCGCACAGCCCATGTGCGATGCTGCGCGCGCGTGCGCCCTTGGCTGGGCCTGGCCTTGCGCTGGGCCTGGTCGAGGCGTGCGTTGCTGCGTGCGGCTCGCTGGGCGATGGCCTGGCTTCGTGCTGGGCCTTCGTCTAGCGGGCCTCGTCCGATGCTAATTCGTACGATACGCTTCCGATTAAATTCCCGATTCCGGAATTCATTTCAGATACGAACAACATTTAATATTTCCGATTCCGGAATTAATTTCCGTTTCGAACAAATATTTAATATTTCCGTTTCCGGAATTATTTTCCGATTCCGATAATATTTCCGATTCTGACAATATTTCCGTTTCCGGCAATATTTCCGATTCCGGCAATATTTCCATTTCCGATAATATTTTCCGATACGTACCATGTTTCCGTTTCCGGCAACATCTACGACTTGGATAATATTTATATTTCCGATACGATCCATATTTCCGTTTCCGGCAATATCATCGTTTCCGGAGTATTCATTTCTTGCCTGTGACGATCTCAGCTCCCACTGAAACCAAGATCCGTCGATTCCGAATATCCATAGATGGAGTATTTAATGCCATTAAATACTTGATCCGTTTACGTACTATTTGTGTGACCCTACGGGTTCAGTCAAGAGTAAGCTGTGGATTAATATCATTAATTCCACTTGAACTGAAGCGGCCTCTAGCTAGGCATTCAGCTCTCTTGATCTCACTGAATTATTAACTTGTTAATTAATACTGAACCGCATTTATTAGACTTAATATTATATGCATACTTGGACCAAGGACATTATTTCCTTCAGTCTCCCACTTGTCCTTAGGGATAAGTGTGCATTTCCTAATTCCTTTGTCGCTCGATGCTTGCTCTTGAACATAAGGTAAGAGCTGTCATCCTTATTATGTCCAGAGGTGTTTCTCGGTTTCAGAGTTCAACTGATCAAATAAACAGATAATCATAGCCTATGATTCATCCGAGCACGGCCATGCATTTCACAGTTTCTAGCTCTCCGAGTGGCCTTGTACAACTTTTAAGCATCTCATCCCGATTTATGGGAGGACAATCCCAATCTTGCGATCTTGAGATTAGACTTCGTTTGATAGGTGATTACCTGAGCGTTGCCTTTATAGCCTCCTTTTACGGTGCGACGGTTGGTCAACGTCAAAGCAACCAGTTCTCAAACAAGTAATCTCAAATCACTCAGGTATTGAGGATTTAGTGTCTAATAATTTTAATGAAATTTACTTATGACAGATTTTCATCTCTTACAGTAAAGTTTCATAGGTCTTGTCCGATACTAGTCTTCCCAAAGTAAGTATCTATGCAAATGATTATGACATTGCCATGTCCACATAGTTCAAGAAACAGAACTACTAGTCATCTTGCATTCTAATCGTCTAACGTTTTCTATGAGTCCAATTTTATAGAAAACTCCGACTAGGGACCATTTTCAACCTTTGACTTTCAAGTTCACTTGATAGACATTTCTTAGTCACAGGACTGGTCCTGACAGTCTATCTTGAATATATCGTCAAATTGAAGGGACTCATCATTTAATACTAAACCAAGATTAAATGGAATATGAAAATACATTTCATATATGATAAATGTTCAACCCCATTGTTTTACAACCATGGGCCTCAAACCCATCTTTAAAACAGTTCATGGAATTCAAAGCTATGCTTGATTTCCAGTGCTACAACGTGAGTGTTGCTTCTCACTTGTTGCATAGGTTTAGTTATCACGCTTTGCCAATCTTAACATCCTTTTCATCGAATGTTCTTCGAGATATGATGATAAGAACTTTTGAGTATGTTTATTTTGTGATCTAGTCTTTCTTGCTACATTAGTGTTCTACGCATTTTGCAATGAAGAACCATTAAGTCAACAGACATGTGATCTTCCCAAGTTCAATGAAGAACTCATATAAACAACTCTATTTTATTGCTTCTTAGGCAATAATTACTTTTACTTCAACTGTATAGGTTGCTAGTGATGCTTTGTTTGGATCTACTTATCCAAGCAGTTCATAGATATGTGGAAGACTCTCCAACTATATCTTAGAACATAGAAATTATTATTTTAATTTCCCACGCAACAACTCATGGTCTTCAATCCATGTTGCCATTTCAAAACACGATGCTCTTTAGCTCGTCCTTGTCAATGGTTAACTCCAAAGGGTCTTGCTTGATCCTTTGCCAGTGTTTATGCGTGTAGCATCAATATTTAGCATATCTTTATTTCCTTGAATCAAGAACTATTCCTATGTACCTTTTCAAGTACCATAAGTGTTCTTGATCTCAATCTAGTTGATCTTTACTTAGATCAATAGAGATTGGTATATGTTCGTCATGCCTAAAGTCATACGATACGTTTTTGGCGATCCTCATATTATATTATATACATGATAAATTCTTTTGCAGAATAATTCCCAATTGAATTCTATTCATGTAACTTTAGCTCATTCAGTTACAGTAGATACTGAATCCAACTAAATTCTTTGACATATAATATAGGTGAAGAATCTCATTAGATTCTTTGATGTTTAACTTAGTAAATGCTTATACATAGTTCAAACATTCATTACTTAGATTTATTCATATGGATCGAATATCTCCAATGGAGTCTTTCGTGTTTGATTTAGTAAATGCCATTACTAAACAATATCATAAGATCTTTGTAAATAGATCTTAATACCCAGTATGTACTAAGTTTCGCCTTGGTCCATCATTGATGAATAATTTCAAACCTAAGTCATTAGCATTTGAATGTTATTTCACAATAGAGAGATATGTGTGATACACATAGGACCAAATAAGTTTTACGTACTCCCACTAAACTTCTTATATATCTATAAGAATCATGTATATTTTATGAAACTAAAATATTTATTAGCTTCATTAAAATATAATTCCAATTCCCAATTGCTTGCTTAAATCTGTACTTAGATTTTATAAGCTAGCTTTCCTTTTTCAAGCTTTTATTTGGATCCACAAATCCTATGACATACCATGTACATAGTTTATTCCAACATTTGATTGAGGAATATGTTTTTGTTATCCAATTGCTATATGTACCAATATGCAATCATTGCTTGAATTATAGACTTGAGCATTACGATTATGCATGAGGTTTCAACACAATCCACACCGTGAATTTGCTTGTAACCTTTTAGCAACTAATCTAGCTTTGTGTTGTGAACACAATTTCATGTTTGATGGTTTTTATCCTTAAAACAAACTTGCAACCAATAGGTGTGAAACTATTCTTGCAAATCAACAAAATTTCAATTTTGTCATCAAAACATTGAGTACGTTTTATGGCCTCTAACCATTTAAAACATTTGAGTCTATATATGGCCTCTAACCATTTTAGGGAATCTGGGTTTCGTCATAGCTTTCTTACAAGTCACAAACTCATTAATCTACATGATAATAGTTTGACTGTAAGTTGTAGGTTTCTTCACTATCTAATAGAAGAATCGCATAGCTTCAGTGACCTGAACTCCATGATTCTTCACTATCCAATAGAAGAATATCATAGTTCCAGTGACTTAAACTCTATGCCTACTTTGGGTATAGAACATCAAACAAATAGAATATTAATAGCCACTTGAAAGTCCTTTGAATATTCTGTTCTCCTTGAAGCACTTGTAAAGTCTTCTAAGAGATGTCTATTCTTTAAAACCACTTCTAAAGTTCTTAAAGAATAAGTTCGGATTTTCTGAAGCACTTCGAAAAGCCTCCGGAATGTCCGTTTATGTTTGTTGTTCGCCTCGAAGACTTTCGAGGTCTATTTTCTCCCACTTGTCATTTTGGAAACGAATCTCCAAAAGGACATTATTTCGAGCAAACAAACATTATGTTCTCAAAAATTCGTGGTAGAAACAATACCCTTGTGTCTCATTTGAATAAATCACAATGAAACATATATCTATACTTGGGCCTTAGTTTGTTGAATAACAAACACTAAGCTCCCACTGAGTTTAGGAACTCTTTAGATATATTATGAAAAGATATTCTGAAATTACTTTTCAATAGCTTTGACGAATTTGGTTTAGGTTGGTGGTAGTTGAGCATTTTGTTTTAGGAATTATAGGAAAAGTCCTTATGATTCATCATTAATCGAATCAAGTACTAATTGACTTCGATTATTCCAACTAAGATATGCCATATCTTATGGACCTAGATTGTGAAATTACAACACACAACCATTGATGATCATATTTGGTCTCAAGTAATCATCAACATGATCTAACCTAGATCTTTATGATTTCTTGCCAAGTGGATTTTATACTTCTGAATCTTGGAACTACCCAAACAGATTCAACTTATATCACATTTGAGTCAATAAACCTATATTCACTCAAATCCATGTGAAATAATAAAGTCATAAAATCTTTCTTTAGCTTTGAACTCTATCGTCTAGGCGTTCTAACAATAGTTCGTATCTTTTGTTACTTTCAACAAGTAAGACTAGTCGTCTTAAATTGATCTAGAAATCAATGAACTTTCAAAAGTCCATCAAAATAGAGCTTTTGAAGTTTAACTTGTTGATATGGTCTAAGCAACAATGCCAAAGATTAGTGGAACTCAAATCAAGGGGTTGATTTGAACCTAGTAAGGTTTTATTGTTAAAGAGTTGTTTGTTTTAATCAAGCATATTGACTCAACCCGTAAATGACCATTTCATTCAAATAAACAAACAAACATTTGTTTTTGTTTTTCTTGAATGTGAGTCTTTCTGTGTTTGAAGCAGAAATTTAGGTATGCTGATTATGGAACAAAATAGCCATTAAGTTCCAGCCTTTGAAAGGACTTAAAACAAACTAGATGACCCTACAACTAATGTAGCATTGCCATGCTTCATTTCCCACTTGTAGGTCATTAGTGTATCCTAGCTTCCATTGTTTGAGTTATTACCGAAGTAAGAACCTCAAGCGGTATATGATACCAAGGAAGTTTGATTGCTAGGTCACTTCTCTTTAAACATAAACTTATAGGTAGAAACGGAATTATAAATTCCTTTCATTTGTTCCTTTGTTTTCCTATTTCTTGTACCCTTTCTTATAGTCTTAAGAATTTTAGTGTTGACTTTTATACTTTGTTAGACATGTCCAATGTCACCAACAAGGTTCTTTACCATTTTAATTTATGTTGAATATTTTGTTTCAACTAGATGATCTTACCAGAAGCTTCTAAAGTTCTCTAAGTATCGATCTATTCGAATGTCTAGGGACTAGACTCATTCGAGAATTAAATGGAAAAAAGATTTTAGGTTGTTAACCATTGGTAAAGCTGAGCGTTTAAACTCAATGCTTTATGATCTCAAAACTACATTGTATTTTGAATTCACAAGCACCAATCGGTTTGCCATTCGACTTTGATACTCGAAAACAACCATAAAAGTCGATATAAGAAACGTACATTTTAAATTGCTCACTTTCTCTCATTTCCGTGAATCGTTCTTGGATTCACTACCAATCGAGGAAATTTACTGTTGCCTTTCTAAAAGGATTTATTGCAGTTCAAGATATTTAATTATAAACAATAATTAAAACATTCATTGAAGCATGCAAAGTCTAAACATTTATCATGAATAATAACTTGAAAATGAAAGCAATCATGCAATTTAAACAAGTCATTAGCATTTTATTCGAATTATGTGTTCCGGCAGGTGTGAATAAAATGATTCCAAGATCCTAAAATCATTGAAGAACTAAGCACAGTTTGTCGACTTAATCCTAAAACATCTTAGGTAAGCAAAAGCCTTTTGCTAATAGTCTAGAAACTATTCTTGGTTGATAGGTACGTCTAAGAACTTATTAGGTAAACCTATCGATTTTGCCACGACATAAAAGGATTCCTTACGTATATCGTTGAGTTTCACCAAAACTAACATGTACTCACAATTATTTGTGTACCTTGCCCCTTTAGGACCAATAAGTAACACCTCGCTGAGCGAAAACTATTACTAGATTGATGTAAAGGATATCCAAGCAAGTGTATATTTTGGCATGGCACCTTTTAACTCAATTTTTAAGTTTGGAACTTAAGGCTTTTACTATGTTGGTTAGATTTTAAGTGAACTAAAATCCTTAATCATGCAACATAATCAAGCTCTTGATCTCATGCATTTTAAGACATATTTAAAAGCAATAAATAACTTAAAACATGCATAAGATAAATGTGATCTAGTATGGCCCGAATTCATCTTGAAGCTTTAACTTCAAAGTCCGTCTTGAAAATCTTCATGGGAGGAACCATTTTCTTCAAATAGGATAAGCTATAATTAAAACTAATTACAACTATTTGATGGTACGCAAACCATATTTGAATTGAAAAACAACTTTGGTACTTTAGACCAATTACATTCAAATTAATGGTACGCAGACCATATTTTCTATCCTATTTGGGCCATACTAGTCACTTCATAACCTGCAAAACAGTACATATACAATATATACCATTCACCCATTCATTATCATGAATGGCCCACATAGCTGGTTAGTAAAACACATTATGCATCACATAAACATTTGCAGCAATTAATCAAGGGCACCAATAATCTACAAATTATTCAGTCCTTATTAATTCTAATCAAGTTGTTTTAACCTTAAGGATTTGTAGACCTAATCAAGAGTATATGACTAAAAAGGGCTCCCACTTAAACCAATAAATTCATATGCTTTACTAATTTTAAACATAAAAATGTATTTCTAGTCTAACCGAAAACATACAAATTTAATTAAAATTTAAAGCTCATATAAATTTATAATTGAATCCAAAAAGTTTAATTTAATTTCACTCGTATTTAAATTAATTCATGATTTTAATTTTAGTAAAATAATTAGAATAAATAAAATTTATTATAATTACAATATTCAAAATTAAAATCCAAGAAAATAATTTAAATTATTAATTTTAAAATTAATTAAAATTACGTAAACTGAAAATTTCAAATTAAAATCTCAAAACGATCTAATCGCAACGCAACAATCCCACGCAATGCACGCCCATGGGCCACACGCACACAGCTATCGCTGGCCATGTGCGCGCAGCCCATGCGCTGCGTCGCATCGCTGCTGCTCACCATCGCAAGGCATCACGCGAGCTGGTGCTCGATGCGCGCGCCAGCGCTCGATGCACGCGAGCCATCGCTCGCTGCGCGCGCTTGCCAGCGCTCGATCCATGCGAGCCATCGCTCGCTGCGCGCCCCAGCGCTCGATTCATGCGAGCCATCGCTCGCTGTGCTCGCTTGCCAGCGCTCGATCCATGCGAGCCATCGCGCGCTGCGCGCCTGCCTTTCCCACACGCGAGCTTGCGCTCATCGCACGAGAAAGCAGTATGCGAGCTGGCGCTCGCTGCGCGCGAGGCATCGACGCTGTGCGTAGCGCTCGTGGCACGCGAGCTTGCGCTCGCTGCGCGCGAGGCTCCGCATGCTTGCGCGAGGCAGTGCGCGCTGTGGCGCAGCACGCTTGCGGCCCACACGCGACTGCTGTGCCTTGCTTTCGCCCCTGCCCACACGCCCATTGCTCACAGCCCACGACACAAGGCAGGGCTACTGCCTTGTGCTCGTGCACCATGCCCTTGCTCGCTGCATTCGTACCGCATGGGCGACGAGCTCCCTTGCTTGTCGTCGCATGCCCGCACTATACAACACCCCTTAAGGGTAACACGTAGCGTCCATTGCTTTGTGCGTGCAAGTTATATGAGCGAGTCGCATAAAAATTAAAAATTTATATTCAAAATTAATGACAAATTAATAAATAATATTAATTTCATAATTTTAGGGCGAAAAATCGAAAATTTATTATTCAATTGATTTCCGATTAACATGGATTCAAGTATAGGTCATAAAAATTTAAAATTTAACATAATTTACAATTTTTATGGTGGTTTTTAATCATAGGTATCTAATTAAATTATAACTAATTATGAAAATCAAATTAATTCTAAATTATTCCAATTTTCAACAAATTAATCATAATTACAAATTAGATTGCATAATTAACAAGGCTAGGCATTCAAACTTGTTAAACATATACAGTAGGTCAATCAAAAATTCAAGATTTATCAACAAGAATCGCAAATATTTAACATCTTAAATTTACGAAATTTTGCATTCGAAAAACTAAAACCTCCGAAAAGTCATAGTTAGGCTTCGACTTTGAGAATTCTGGGTTCGGCCGAAAAATATTATTTTTATCAAAATTTTAGAATGCCTTTTACATGTGGAATTGACACAAAAATCACTCGATTTGGATGAGTAACGTAGAAACTGCCGAAAAACTGCGTACGTATAATTAAATAAACGCAATTTGCAATTAATTAACAATTACGAAAATTAATCACCCCTTTTAATTCTTGCAAATTTGTAATATTTAACCATGTTCATGCAATTTAGATTATGAAAATAATAAGAGGCTCGTGATACCACTGTTAGGTTATGATATATATGACAATTCATAAATCATGCGGAAAAAACCATAAAGCCAGGAAAGCATATTATTTACACATAATCATTTAGCATAGTTTAGATGCATACTCTTTGTTGCGTGCCTTCCCTAGCTGCGCCCGAACCGAACAAGTCTTTAGGACTCCAAGTGTCGTCCCTCCGTAGATAGTCCACAGCACGTCCAGATCCGCCTTAAGATTGACCAACTAGAATCGCCCTTAAGGTACTACTTATTTTCGGCAAAATGGGCAAGAGTTATGGCTGATTTTTGTGCTTAAAAATCCTAGCTTTGAATACTTGAAAACTTGTGTCTAAAATAATGACCCTAGGCCATTATTTATAGAGGTATGGAAAAGGAATTGTAATCCTACTAGGATGTGGATTTGTTAATTAGAACTTTATTAGGACTCTAAATAACAAAGCAAATCTAATAGGATTAGCATTTTAATCTTCGCACGAATCCTAACAGGATTAGGATTTCCCGCACACGCATCGTACAAGCCGTGCACCCGCGCAGGCCTTGCGGCCCACGACAAGCGCACAGCCCATGTGCGGTGCTGCGCGCGCGCGAGCCCTTGGCTGGGCCTGGCCTTGCGCTGGGCCTGGTCGAGGCGTGCGTTGCTGCGTGCGGCTCGCTGGGCGATGGCCTGGCTTCGTGCTGGGCCTTCGTCTAGCGGGCCTCGTCCGATGCTAATTCGTACGATACGCTTCCGATTAAATTCCCGATTCCGGAATTCATTTCCGATACGAACAACATGTAATATTTCCGATTCCGGAATTAATTTCCGTTTCGAACAAATATTTAATATTTCCGTTTCCGGAATTATTTTCCGATTCCGATAATATTTCCGATTCTGACAATATTTCCGTTTCCGGCAATATTTCCGATTCCGGCAATATTTCCATTTCCGATAATATTTTCCGATACGTACCATGTTTCCGTTTCCGGCAACATCTACGACTTGGATAATATTTATATTTCCGATACGATCCATATTTCCGTTTCCGGCAATATCATCGTTTCCGGAGTATTCATTTCTTGCCTGTGACGATCTCAGCTCCCACTGAAACCAAGATCCGTCGATTCCGAATATCCATAGATGGAGTATTTAATGCCATTAAATACTTGATCCGTTTACGTACTATTTGTGTGACCCTACGGGTTCAGTCAAGAGTAAGCTGTGGATTAATATCATTAATTCCACTTGAACTGAAGCGGCCTCTAGCTAGGCATTCAGCTCTCTTGATCTCACTGAATTATTAACTTGTTAATTAATACTGAACCGCATTTATTAGACTTAATATTATATGCATACTTGGACCAAGGACATTATTTCCTTCAGTCTCCCACTTGTCCTTAGGGATAAGTGTGCATTTCCTAATTCCTTTGTCGCTCGATGCTTGCTCTTGAACATAAGGTAAGAGCTGTCATCCTTATTATGTCCAGAGGTGTTTCTCGGTTTCAGAGTTCAACTGATCAAATAAACAGATAATCATAGCCTATGATTCATCCGAGCACGGCCATGCATTTCACAGTTTCTAGCTCTCCGAGTGGCCTTGTACAACTTTTAAGCATCTCATCCCGATTTATGGGAGGACAATCCCAATCTTGCGATCTTGAGATTAGACTTCGTTTGATAGGTGATTACCTGAGCGTTGCCTTTATAGCCTCCTTTTACGGTGCGACGGTTGGTCAACGTCAAAGCAACCAGTTCTCAAACAAGTAATCTCAAATCACTCAGGTATTGAGGATTTAGTGTCTAATAATTTTAATGAAATTTACTTATGACAGATTTTCATCTCTTACAGTAAAGTTTCATAGGTCTTGTCCGATACTAGTCTTCCCAAAGTAAGTATCTATGCAAATGATTATGACATTGCCATGTCCACATAGTTCAAGAAACAGAACTACTAGTCATCTTGCATTCTAATCGTCTAACGTTTTCTATGAGTCCAATTTTATAGAAAACTCCGACTAGGGACCATTTTCAACCTTTGACTTTCAAGTTCACTTGATAGACATTTCTTAGTCACAGGACTGGTCCTGACAGTCTATCTTGAATATATCGTCAAATTGAAGGGACTCATCATTTAATACTAAACCAAGATTAAATGGAATATGAAAATACATTTCATATATGATAAATGTTCAACCCCATTGTTTTACAACCATGGGCCTCAAACCCATCTTTAAAACAGTTCATGGAATTCAAAGCTATGCTTGATTTCCAGTGCTACAACGTGAGTGTTGCTTCTCACTTGTTGCATAGGTTTAGTTATCACGCTTTGCCAATCTTAACATCCTTTTCATCGAATGTTCTTCGAGATATGATGATAAGAACTTTTGAGTATGTTTATTTTGTGATCTAGTCTTTCTTGCTACATTAGTGGTTCTACGCATTTTGCAATGAAGAACCATTAAGTCAACAGACATGTGATCTTCCCAAGTTCAATGAAGAACTCATATAAACAACTCTATTTTATTGCTTCTTAGGCAATAATTACTTTTACTTCAACTGTATAGGTTGCTAGTGATGCTTTGTTTGGATCTACTTATCCAAGCAGTTCATAGATATGTGGAAGACTCTCCAACTATATCTTAGAACATAGAAATTATTATTTTAATTTCCCACGCAACAACTCATGGTCTTCAATCCATGTTGCCATTTCAAAACACGATGCTCTTTAGCTCGTCCTTGTCAATGGTTAACTCCAAAGGGTCTTGCTTGATCCTTTGCCAGTGTTTATGCGTGTAGCATCAATATTTAGCATATCTTTATTTCCTTGAATCAAGAACTATTCCTATGTACCTTTTCAAGTACCATAAGTGTTCTTGATCTCAATCTAGTTGATCTTTACTTAGATCAATAGAGATTGGTATATGTTCGTCATGCCTAAAGTCATACGATACGTTTTTGGCGATCCTCATATTATATTATATACATGATAAATTCTTTTGCAGAATAATTCCCAATTGAATTCTATTCATGTAACTTTAGCTCATTCAGTTACAGTAGATACTGAATCCAACTAAATTCTTTGACATATAATATAGGTGAAGAATCTCATTAGATTCTTTGATGTTTAACTTAGTAAATGCTTATACATAGTTCAAACATTCATTACTTAGATTTATTCATATGGATCGAATATCTCCAATGGAGTCTTTCGTGTTTGATTTAGTAAATGCCATTACTAAACAATATCATAAGATCTTTGTAAATAGATCTTAATACCCAGTATGTACTAAGTTTCGCCTTGGTCCATCATTGATGAATAATTTCAAACCTAAGTCATTAGCATTTGAATGTTATTTCACAATAGAGAGATATGTGTGATACACATAGGACCAAATAAGTTTTACGTACTCCCACTAAACTTCTTATATATCTATAAGAATCATGTATATTTTATGAAACTAAAATACTTATTAGCTTCATTAAAATATAATTCCAATTCCCAATTGCTTGCTTAAATCTGTACTTAGATTTTATAAGCTAGCTTTCCTTTTTCAAGCTTTTATTTGGATCCACAAATCCTATGACATACCATGTACATAGTTTATTCCAACATTTGATTGAGGAATATGTTTTTGTTATCCAATTGCTATATGTACCAATATGCAATCATTGCTTGAATTATAGACTTGAGCATTACGATTATGCATGAGGTTTCAACACAATCCACACCGTGAATTTGCTTGTAACCTTTTAGCAACTAATCTAGCTTTGTGTTGTGAACACAATTTCATGTTTGATGGTTTTTATCCTTAAAACAAACTTGCAACCAATAGGTGTGAAACTATTCTTGCAAATCAACAAAATTTCAATTTTGTCATCAAAACATTGAGTACGTTTTATGGCCTCTAACCATTTAAAACATTTGAGTCTATATATGGCCTCTAACCATTTTAGGGAATCTGGGTTTCGTCATAGCTTTCTTACAAGTCACAAACTCATTAATCTACATGATAATAGTTTGACTGTAAGTTGTAGGTTTCTTCACTATCTAATAGAAGAATCGCATAGCTTCAGTGACCTGAACTCCATGATTCTTCACTATCCAATAGAAGAATATCATAGTTCCAGTGACTTAAACTCTATGCCTACTTTGGGTATAGAACATCAAACAAATAGAATATTAATAGCCACTTGAAAGTCCTTTGAATATTCTGTTCTCCTTGAAGCACTTGTAAAGTCTTCTAAGAGATGTCTATTCTTTAAAACCACTTCTAAAGTTCTTAAAGAATAAGTTCGGATTTTCTGAAGCACTTCGAAAAGCCTCCGGAATGTCCGTTTATGTTTGTTGTTCGCCTCGAAGACTTTCGAGGTCTATTTTCTCCCACTTGTCATTTTGGAAACGAATCTCCAAAAGGACATTATTTCGAGCAAACAAACATTATGTTCTCAAAAATTCGTGGTAGAAACAATACCCTTGTGTCTCATTTGAATAAATCACAATGAAACATATATCTATACTTGGGCCTTAGTTTGTTGAATAACAAACACTAAGCTCCCACTGAGTTTAGGAACTCTTTAGATATATTATGAAAAGATATTCTGAAATTACTTTTCAATAGCTTTGACGAATTTGGTTTAGGTTGGTGGTAGTTGAGCATTTTGTTTTAGGAATTATAGGAAAAGTCCTTATGATTCATCATTAATCGAATCAAGTACTAATTGACTTCGATTATTCCAACTAAGATATGCCATATCTTATGGACCTAGATTGTGAAATTACAACACACAACCATTGATGATCATATTTGGTCTCAAGTAATCATCAACATGATCTAACCTAGATCTTTATGATTTCTTGCCAAGTGGATTTTATACTTCTGAATCTTGGAACTACCCAAACAGATTCAACTTATATCACATTTGAGTCAATAAACCTATATTCACTCAAATCCATGTGAAATAATAAAGTCATAAAATCTTTCTTTAGCTTTGAACTCTATCGTCTAGGCGTTCTAACAATAGTTCGTATCTTTTGTTACTTTCAACAAGTAAGACTAGTCGTCTTAAATTGATCTAGAAATCAATGAACTTTCAAAAGTCCATCAAAATAGAGCTTTTGAAGTTTAACTTGTTGATATGGTTTAAGCAACAATGCCAAAGATTAGTGGAACTCAAATCAAGGGGTTGATTTGAACCTAGTAAGGTTTTATTGTTAAAGAGTTGTTTGTTTTAATCAAGCATATTGACTCAACCCGTAAATGACCATTTCATTCAAATAAACAAACAAACATTTGTTTTTGTTTTTCTTGAATGTGAGTCTTTCTGTGTTTGAAGCAGAAATTTAGGTATGCTGATTATGGAACAAAATAGCCATTAAGTTCCAGCCTTTGAAAGGACTTAAAACAAACTAGATGACCCTACAACTAATGTAGCATTGCCATGCTTCATTTCCCACTTGTAGGTCATTAGTGTATCCTAGCTTCCATTGTTTGAGTTATTACCGAAGTAAGAACCTCAAGCGGTATATGATACCAAGGAAGTTTGATTGCTAGGTCACTTCTCTTTAAACATAAACTTATAGGTAGAAACGGAATTATAAATTCCTTTCATTTGTTCCTTTGTTTTCCTATTTCTTGTACCCTTTCTTATAGTCTTAAGAATTTTAGTGTTGACTTTTATACTTTGTTAGACATGTCCAATGTCACCAACAAGGTTCTTTACCATTTTAATTTATGTTGAATATTTTGTTTCAACTAGATGATCTTACCAGAAGCTTCTAAAGTTCTCTAAGTATCGATCTATTCGAATGTCTAGGGACTAGACTCATTCGAGAATTAAATGGAAAAAAGATTTTAGGTTGTTAACCATTGGTAAAGCTGAGCGTTTAAACTCAATGCTTTATGATCTCAAAACTACATTGTATTTTGAATTCACAAGCACCAATCGGTTTGCCATTCGACTTTGATACTCGAAAACAACCATAAAAGTCGATATAAGAAACGTACATTTTAAATTGCTCACTTTCTCTCATTTCCGTGAATCGTTCTTGGATTCACTACCAATCGAGGAAATTTACTGTTGCCTTTCTAAAAGGATTTATTGCAGTTCAAGATATTTAATTATAAACAATAATTAAAACATTCATTGAAGCATGCAAAGTCTAAACATTTATCATGAATAATAACTTGAAAATGAAAGCAATCATGCAATTTAAACAAGTCATTAGCATTTTATTCGAATTATGTGTTCCGGCAGGTGTGAATAAAATGATTCCAAGATCCTAAAATCATTGAAGAACTAAGCACAGTTTGTCGACTTAATCCTAAAACATCTTAGGTAAGCAAAAGCCTTTTGCTAATAGTCTAGAAACTATTCTTGGTTGATAGGTACGTCTAAGAACTTATTAGGTAAACCTATCGATTTTGCCACGACATAAAAGGATTCCTTACGTATACCGTTGAGTTTCACCAAAACTAACATGTACTCACAATTATTTGTGTACCTTGCCCCTTTAGGACCAATAAGTAACACCTCGCTGAGCGAAAACTATTACTAGATTGATGTAAAGGATATCCAAGCAAGTGTATATTTTGGCATGGCACCTTTTAACTCAATTTTTAAGTTTGGAACTTAAGGCTTTTACTATGTTGGTTAGATTTTAAGTGAACTAAAATCCTTAATCATGCAACATAATCAAGCTCTTGATCTCATGCATTTTAAGACATATTTAAAAGCAATAAATAACTTAAAACATGCATAAGATAAATGTGATCTAGTATGGCCCGAATTCATCTTGAAGCTTTAACTTCAAAGTCCGTCTTGAAAATCTTCATGGGAGGAACCATTTTCTTCAAATAGGATAAGCTATAATTAAAACTAATTACAACTATTTGATGGTACGCAAACCATATTTGAATTGAAAAACAACTTTGGTACTTTAGACCAATTACATTCAAATTAATGGTACGCAGACCATATTTTCTATCCTATTTGGGCCATACTAGTCACTTCATAACCTGCAAAACAGTACATATACAATATATACCATTCACCCATTCATTATCATGAATGGCCCACATAGCTGGTTAGTAAAACACATTATGCATCACATAAACATTTGCAGCAATTAATCAAGGGCACCAATAATCTACAAATTATTCAGTCCTTATTAATTCTAATCAAGTTGTTTTAACCTTAAGGATTTGTAGACCTAATCAAGAGTATATGACTAAAAAGGGCTCCCACTTAAACCAATAAATTCATATGCTTTACTAATTTTAAACATAAAAATGTATTTCTAGTCTAACCGGAAACATACAAATTTAATTAAAATTTAAAGCTCATATAAATTTATAATTGAATCCAAAAAGTTTAATTTAATTTCACTCGTATTTAAATTAATTCATGATTTTAATTTTAGTAAAATAATTAGAAAAAATAAAATTTATTATAATTACAATATTCAAAATTAAAATCCAAGAAAATAATTTAAATTATTAATTTTAAAATTAATTAAAATTACGTAAACTGAAAATTTCAAATTAAAATCTCAAAACGATCTAATCGCAACGCAACAATCCCACGCAATGCACGCCCATGGGCCACACGCACACAGCTATCGCTGGCCATGTGCGCGCAGCCCATGCGCTGCGTCGCATCGCTGCTGCTCACCATCGCAAGGCATCACGCGAGCTGGTGCTCGATGCGCGCGCCAGCGCTCGATGCACGCGAGCCATCGCTCGCTGCGCGCGCTTGCCAGCGCTCGATCCATGCGAGCCATCGCTCGCTGCGCGCCCCAGCGCTCGATTCATGCGAGCCATCGCTCGCTGTGCTCGCTTGCCAGCGCTCGATCCATGCGAGCCATCGCGCGCTGCGCGCCTGCCTTTCCCACACGCGAGCTTGCGCTCATCGCACGAGAAAGCAGTATGCGAGCTGGCGCTCGCTGCGCGCGAGGCATCGACGCTGTGCGTAGCGCTCGTGGCACGCGAGCTTGCGCTCGCTGCGCGCGAGGCTCCGCATGCTTGCGCGAGGCAGTGCGCGCTGTGGCGCAGCACGCTTGCGGCCCACACGCGACTGCTGTGCCTTGCTTTCGCCCCTGCCCACACGCCCATTGCTCACAGCCCACGACACAAGGCAGGGCTACTGCCTTGTGCTCGTGCACCATGCCCTTGCTCGCTGCATTCGTACCGCATGGGCGACGAGCTCCCTTGCTTGTCGTCGCATGCCCGCACTATACAAAACCCCTTAAGGGTAACACGTAGCGTCCATTGCTTTGTGCATGCAAGTTATATGAGCGAGTCGCATAAAAATTAAAAATTTATATTCAAAATTAATGACAAATTAATAAATAATATTAATTTCATAATTTTAGGGCGAAAAATCGAAAATTTATTATTCAATTGATTTCCGATTAACATGGATTCAAGTCTAGGTCATAAAAATTTAAAATTTAACATAATTTACAATTTTTATGGTGGTTTTTAATCATAGGTATCTAATTAAATTATAACTAATTATGAAAATCAAATTAATTCTAAATTATTCCAATTTTCAACAAATTAATCATAATTACAAATTAGATTGCATAATTAACAAGGCTAGGCATTCAAACTTGTTAAACATATACAGTAGGTCAATCAAAAATTCAAGATTTATCAACAAGAAT
Source organism: Spinacia oleracea (assembly GCF_020520425.1). Classification (NCBI taxonomy): domain Eukaryota; kingdom Viridiplantae; phylum Streptophyta; class Magnoliopsida; order Caryophyllales; family Amaranthaceae; genus Spinacia; species Spinacia oleracea. Next base: position 77,498,515 of record NC_079488.1, read on the forward strand.
CGCAAATATTTAACATCTTAAATTTACGAAATTTTGCATTCGAAAAACTAAAACCTCCGAAAAGTCATAGTTAGGCTTCGACTTTGAGAATTCTGGGTTCGGCCGAAAAATATTATTTTTGTCAAAATTTTAGAATGCCTTTTACATGCGGAATTGACACAAAAATCACTCGATTTGGATGAGTAACGTAGAAACTGCCGAAAAAACTGCGTACGTATAATTAAATAAACGCAATTTGCAATTAATTAACAATTACGAAAATTAATCACCCCTTTTAATTCTTGCAAATTTGTAATATTTAACCATGTTCATGCAATTTAGATTATGAAAATAATAAGAGGCTCGTGATACCACTGTTAGGTTATGATATATATGACAATTCATAAATCATGCGGAAAAAACCATAAAGCCAGGAAAGCATATTATTTACACATAATCATTTAGCATAGTTTAGATGCATACTCTTTGTTGCGTGCCTTCCCTAGCTGCGCCCGAACCGAACAAGTCTTTAGGACTCCAAGTTTCGTCCCTCCGTAGATAGTCCACAGCACGTCCGGATCCGCCTTAAGATTGACCAACTAGAATCGCCCTTAAGGTACTAAAGATTTTCGGCACTCTTAGGTAAGAAATGTGTCTGAATTTTCTCTCAAAAACTCACTTTGAATACTTGAATAATCTATGAAAATATGTGACCCTAGGCACCTATTTATAGAGTTATGGAAAGGGTTTTGGAATCCTATTAGGATACTAATTTATTTAATTATAACCCTACTAGGACTCTAATTAAATAATCATTATCTAATAGTTTTAGGATTTAATCACACTTCGAATCCCGATTTCTTCAGGATTCCCGCACAAGCATTGCACGAGCACCGTACACCCCGCGCAAGCCTTGCGGCCCACGCTAGGCGCACAACGCTCGGCCCTTTGCTGTGCTCTTGCGCGCGCGCCCAAGGCCTTGGCTGGGCCTGGCCTTGCGATGGGCCTGGTCGAGGCTTGGCGTGCGCTGGTGTGCGTTGGCTCGCTGGGCGACGGCCTGGCTTCGTGCTGGGCCTTCGTCTAGCGGGCCTCGTCCGATGCTAATTCGTACGATACGCTTCCGATTAAATTCCAGATTCCGGAATTCATTTCCGATACGAACAATATTTAATATTTCCGATTCCGGAATCAATTTCCGTTTCGAACAAATATTTAATATTTCCGTTTCCGGAATTATTTTCCGATTCCGATAATATTTCCGATTCTGACAATATTTCCGTTTCCGGCAATATTTCCGATTCCGGCAATATTTCCATTTCCGATAATATTTTACGATACGTACCATGTTTCCGTTTCCGGCAACATCTACGACTTGGACAATATTTATATTTCCGATACGATCCATATTTCCGTTTCCGGCAATATCATCGTTTCCGGAGTATTCATTTCTTGCCTGTGACGATCTCAGCTCCCACTGAAACCAAGATCCGTCGATTCCGAATATCCATAGATGGAGTATTTAATGCCATTAAATACTTGATCCGTTTACGTACTATTTGTGTGACCCTACGGGTTCAGTCAAGAGTAAGCTGTGGATTAATATCATTAATTCCACTTGAACTGAAGCGGCATCTAGCTAGGCATTCAGCTCACTTGATCTCACTGAATTATTAACTTGTTAATTAATACTGAACCGCATTTATTAGACTTAACATAGAATGCATACTTGGACCAAGGGCATTATTTCCTTCAGTCTCCCACTTGTCCTTAAGGACAAGTGTGCATTTCCTAATTCCTTTGTCGCTCGATGCTTGCTCTTGAACATAAGGTAAGAGTTGTCATCCTTATTATGTCCAGAGGTGTTTCTCGGTTTCAGAGTTCAACTGATCAAATAAACAGATAATCATAGCCTATGATTCATCCGAGCACGGCCATGCATTTCACAGTTTCTAGCTCTCCGAGTGGCCTTGTACAACTTTTAAGCATCTCATCCCGATTTATGGGAGGACAATCCCAATCTTGCGATCTTGAGATTAGACTTCGTTTGATAGGTGATTACCTGAGCGTTGCCTTTATAGCCTCCTTTTACGGTGCGACGGTTGGTCAACGTCAAAGCAACCAGTTCTCAAACAAGTAATCTCAAATCACTCAGGTATTGAGGATTTAGTGTCTAATAATTTTAATGAAATTTACTTATGACAGATTTTCATCTCTTACAGTAAAGTTTCATAGGTCTTGTCCGATACTAGTCTTCCCAAAGTAAGTATCTATGCAAATGATTATGACATTGCCATGTCCACATAGTTCAAGAAACAGAACTACTGGTCATCTTGCATTCTAATCGTCTAACGTTTTCTATGCGTCCAATTTTATAGAAAACTCCGACTAGGGACCATTTTCAACCTTTGACATTCAAGTTCACTTGATAGACATTTCTTAGTCACAGGACTGGTCCTGACAGTCTATCTTGAATATATCGTCAAATTGAAGGGACTCGTCATTTAATAAACCACAAATTAAATGGAAAAAATGAATTCTTTTCATTTATTGTGAATGATTAACCAATAATGTTTTACAAAGATTTAAACTCTAAAACTTTAAAACATTAAACAGAGACATCAAAGCCATTCTCCAATATGCTTGATTCCCATAGCTGCAGTGTGCGAGTTGTGCTTCGCCTGCGGCAGAGGTTTAGTCAATGGATCTGATATGTTGTCATCAGTTCCAATTTTGCTTATCTCGACTTCTTTTCTTTCAACGAACTCTCGTAGAAGGTGAAATCTACGAAGTACATGCTTGACTCTCTGGTGGTGTCTAGGCTCCTTTGCCTGTGCAATAGCTCCGTTATTGTCACAATACAGGGCTATTGGTCCTTTAATGGAGGGGACTACACCAAGTTCACCTATGAACTTCCTTAGCCATATAGCTTCCTTTGCTGCTTCATGTGCAGCAATGTACTCCGCTTCAGTTGTAGAATCCGCAATGGTGCTTTGCTTAGCACTTTTCCAGCTTACTGCTCCTCCGTTGAGGCAGAAGACAAACCCAGACTGTGATCTGAAATCATCTTTGTCGGTTTGGAAACTTGCGTCCGTATAGCCTTTAATAATTAATTCATCATCTCCACCATAGACCAGGAAGTCATCTTTGTGCCTTTTCAGGTACTTCAGAATGTTCTTGGCAGCAGTCCAATGCGCCTCTCCTGGGTCTGACTGGTATCTGCTCGTAGCACTGAGTGCGTACGCAACATCCGGGCGTGTACATATCATAGCATACATTATTGAACCAATCAATGATGCATATGGAATCCCATTCATTCGTCTACGCTCATCAAGTGTTTTTGGGCACTGAGTCTTGCTTAGAGTCATTCCATGAGACATGGGTAGGTAGCCTCGCTTGGAGTCTGCCATCTTGAACCTATCAAGCACCTTATTGATATAAGTGCTTTGACTAAGTCCAATCATCCTTTTAGATCTATCTCTGTAAATCTTGATGCCCAATATGTACTGTGCTTCTCCTAGATCCTTCATCGAAAAACATTTCCCAAGCCAAATCTTGACAGAGTTCAACATAGGAATGTCATTTCCGATAAGTAATATGTCGTCGACATATAATACTAGGAAGGCAATTTTTCTCCCACTGACTTTCTTGTATACACAAGATTCGTCTGCGTTCTTGATGAAACCAAAGTCACTGACTGCTTCATCAAAACGTATATTCCAGCTCCTGGATGCCTGCTTCAATCCGTAGATTGACTTCTTTAGCTTGCATACCTTTTTAGCATTCTTTGGATCCTCAAAACCTTCAGGCTGTGTCATAAACACAGTTTCTGTTAAAACGCCGTTTAAGAAAGCAGTTTTGACATCCATCTGCCATATTTCGTAATCGTAATATGCAGCGATTGCTAACATTATCCGAATAGACTTTAGCATTGCAACTGGTGAAAAGGTTTCATCGTAATCCACACCGTGGACTTGCCTGTAACCTTTTGCAACCAATCTAGATTTGAAAACTTCAAGTTTCCCATCCTTGTCCTTTTTCAGTTTGAAAACCCATTTGCTTCCAATGGCTTGGTAGCCATCTGGCAAATCGACCAAATCCCATACTTGGTTTTCAGACATGGAGTCTAATTCAGATTGCATGGCTTCTTGCCATTGCTTGGAGCTAGGGCTCGTCATAGCTTGTTTGTAAGTCGCAGGTTCATCACTTTCAAGTAATAGAACGTCATAGCTCTCGTTCGTCAGAATACCTAAGTACCTTTCCGGTTGAGATCTATATCTTCGCGATCTACGCGGGGTAACATTTCTAGTTTGACCATGATTCTCACCAGATTCTTCTAAAGATCTCTGAGTTTCATCTTGAATGTCATCTTGAGCATTCTCTAGAGTTTGTTGTTCGACTCGAATTTCTTCGAGGTCTACTTTTCTCCCACTTGTCATTTTGGAAATGTGATCTTTCTCCAAAAAGACACCATCTCGAGCAACAAACACCTTGTTCTCAGATGTATTGTAGAAGTAATACCCCTTTGTTTCCTTTGGATAGCCCACAAGGATACATTTGTCAGATTTTGGATGAAGTTTGTCTGAAATTAATCGTTTGACGTATACTTCACATCCCCAAATCTTAAGAAAAGACACATTTGGAGGTTTTCCAAACCATAATTCGTATGGAGTCTTTTCGACAGCTTTAGACGGAGCTCTATTTATAGTGAGTGCAGCTGTATTTAGTGCATGTCCCCAAAATTCTAATGGAAGTTCGGCCTGACCCATCATTGACCTGACCATGTCTAGCAAGGTTCTGTTCCTCCGTTCTGACACACCGTTCCATTGTGGTGTTCCAGGAGGAGTCAATTCTGATAGAATTCCACATTCTTTCAGATGGTCATCAAATTCATAGCTCAGATATTCACCGCCTCTATCAGACCGCAGTGCCTTAATCTTCTTGCCTAATTGATTCTCTACTTCACTCTGAAATTCCTTGAATTTGTCAAAGGATTCAGACTTATGCTTCATTAGGTAGACATAACCATACCTACTGAAGTCATCAGTAAAAGTGATAAAGTAGCTGAAACCACCTCTAGCATTTGTACTCATTGGTCCACATACCTGTATGGATTAAACCCAATAGTTCATTTGCTCTTTCTCCAACTTTAGAGAAAGGTTGCTTTGTCATTTTGCCAAGTAAACATGATTCTCATTTACCATAATCCTCTAAGTCAAATGGTTCTAGAATTCCTTCCTTTTGAAGTCTTTCTAAGCGTTTCAAGTTTATATGGCCTAATCGACAATGCCACAGATAGGTGAGATCTGAATCATCCTTTTTGGCCTTTTTGGTATTTATGTTATATACTTGTTTGTCGTGATCTAATAAATAAAGTCCATTGACTAATCTAGCAGATCCATAAAACATCTCTTTAAAATAAAACGAACAACTATTGTCTTTTATTAAAAAGGAAAATCCCTTAGCATCTAAGCAAGAAACTGAAATGATGTTTTTAGTAAGACTTGGAACATGGAAACATTCTTCCAGTTCCAAAACTAGCCCGGAGGGCAACGACAAATAGTAAGTTCCTACAGCTAATGCAGCAATCCGTGCTCCATTTCCCACTCGTAGGTCGACTTCACCCTTGCTTAACTTTCTACTTCTTCTTAGTCCCCGTGGATTGGAACATAAGTGTGAGCCACAACCTGTATCTAATACCCAAGAAGTTGAATTAGCAAGTATACAGTCTATAACGAAAATACCTGAAGATGGAACGACTGTTCCGTTCTTCTGATCTTCCTTTACCTTCAAGCAATCTCTCTTCCAATGCCCCTTCTTCTTGCAGTAGAAGCATTCGGATTCAGAAGTGGGTTGACTGACCTTCCTCTTTACAGATTTGGCGCCAGTTTGCTTAGTTGGGCTGGCCTTGTTGCCACCTTTCTTAGCATTCCTCTTCTTTCCGGATTTCTTGAACTTGCCCCCACGCACCATAAGCACATCCTGCTTATCACTTTTGAGCGTCTTTTCAGCGGTCTTCAGCATACCGTGAAGCTCAGTGAGCGTTTTGTCCAGACTATTCATACTGTAGTTCAGTTTGAACTGATCATACCCGCTATGAAGAGAATGGAGGATGGTGTCTATAGCCATTTCCTGAGAAAATTGCTGATCCAGCCGACTCATATTCTCAATGAGTCCAATCATTTTGAGAACATGTGGACTTACGGGCTCGCCTTTCTTAAGCTTGGTCTCAAGAATTTGCCTATGAGTCTCGAATCTTTCGACTCGAGCCAGATCTTGGAACATGTTCTTCAACTCACTGATGATTGTGAAAGCATCTGAGTTGATGAACGTTTTCTGCAGATCCGCACTCATGGTGGCGAGCATTAGACATTTCACATCCTTGTTGGCATCAATCCAACGATTGAGGGCTGCCTGAGTGACCCCGTCGCCTGCGGCTTCGGGCATCGCCTCATCTAGGACATACTCCTTTTCTTCCTGCATAAGAACTATTTGCAAGTTCCTTTGCCAGTCAAGGAAGTTTTTCCCGTTCAACTTCTCCTTTTCGAGAATTGATCGAATGTTGAATGAATTGTTGTTTGCCATATTAAAAACTACAATTGAAAAGAATAAACAAATAAATAACCATTCACAGTTTCTCTTAATAAACTTAAATTCTAGCATACTTGCATAATTCAATGTTTATTAAGCATTTTATTCAAGTTATGTGTTCCGGCAGGTGTGAATAAAATGATTCCAAGATCCTAAAATCATTGAAGAACTAAGCACAGTTTGTCGACTTAATCCTAAAACATCTTAGGTAAGCAAAAGCCTTTTGCTAATAGTCTAGAAACTATTCTTGGTTGATAGGTACGTCTAAGAACTTATTAGGTAAACCTATCGATTTTGCCACGACATAAAAGGACTCCTTACTTATATCGTTGAGTTTCACCAAAACTAACATGTACTCACAATTATTTGTGTACCTTGCCCCTTTAGGACCAATAAGTAACACCTCGCTGAGCGAAAACTATTACTAGATTGATGTAAAGGATATCCAAGCAAGTGTATATTTTGGCATGGCACCTTTTAACTCAATTTTTAAGTTTGGAACTTAAGGCTCTTACTATGTTGGTTAGATTTTAAGTGAACTAAAATCCTTAATCATGCAACACATTATGCATCACGTAAACATTTGCAGCAATTAATCAAGGGCACCAATAATCTACCAAATATTCAGTCCTTATTAATTCTAATCAAGTTGTTTTAACCTTAAGGATTCGTAGACCTAATCAAGAGTTTATGACTAAAAAGCGCTCCCACTTAAACCAATAAATTTATATGCTTTACTAATTTTAAACATAAAAATGTATTTCTAGTCTAACCGGAAACATACAAATTTAATTAAAATTTAAAGCTCATATGAATTTATAATTGAATCCAAAAAGTTTAATTTAATTTCAGTCGTATTTAAATTAATTCATGATTTTAATTTTAGTAAAATAATTAGAATAAATAAAATTTATTATAATTACAATATTCAAAATTAAAATCCAAGAAAATAATTTAATTTATTAATTTTAAAATTAATTAAAATTACGTAAACTGAAAAATTTCAAATTAAACATTCAAAACGATCTAATCGCAACGCAAACACCCTACGCATCGCACGCCCATGGGCCACACGCACACAGCCATCGCTGGCCATGTGCGCGCAGCCCATGCGCTCGTTGCATAGCTGCTGCATCTTCCATCGCAAGCCATCGCACAAGTGGTGCTCGCTGCGCGCGCGCCAGCGCTCGATGCACGCGAGCCATCGCTCGCTGTGCGCGATCGACGCTGGGCGCAACGCTCGTGGCACGCGAGCTTGCGCTCGCTGCGCGCGAGGCTGCACGCGCTTGCGCGAGGCAGTGCGCGTTGTGGCGCAGCTCGCTTGCTGTCCACACGCGACTGCCATGCCTTGCCTTCGCCCATGCCCATTCATCCATAGCTCGTGGCCCACGACACAAGGCAGGGCTGCTGCCTTGTACTCGTGCACCATGCCCCTGCTCGTTGCATTCGTGCCGCACGGGCGACGAGCTCCCTTGCTCGTCGTCGCATGCCCGCACTACACAACACCCCTTAAGGGTAACACGAAGCGTCCATTGCTTTGTGCGTGCAAGTTATATGAACGAATCGCATAAAAATTTAAAATTTATATTTAAAATTAATGACAAATTAATAAATAATATTAATTTCATAATTTTAGGGCGAAAAAATCGAAAATTTATTATTCAATTGATTTCCGATTATTATGGATTCAAGCCTAGGTCATAAAAAATTTAAAATTTATCATAAATTTACAATTTTTATGGTGGTTTTTAATCATAGGTTTCTAATTAAATTATAATTAATTATGAAAATCAAATTAATTCTAAATTATTCTAATTTTCAACAAATTAATCATAATTACAAATTAGATTGCATAATTAACAAGGCTAGGCATTCAAACTTGTTAAACATATACAGTAGGTCAATCAAAAATTCAAGATTTATCAACAAGAATCGCAAATATTTAATTTAACATCTTAAATTTACGAAATTTTGCATTCGAAAAACTAAAACCTTCGAAAAGTCATAGTTAGGCTTCGAATTTGAGAATTCTGGGTTCGGCAGAAAAATACTGTTTTTGTCAAACTTTTAGAATGCCTTTTACATGCGGAATTGACACAAAAATCACTCGATTTGGATGAGTAACGAAGAAACTGCCGAAAAACTGCGTACGTATAATTAAATAAACGCAATTTGCAATTAATTAACAATTACGAAAATTAATCACCCCTTTTAATTCTTGCAAATTTGTAATATTTAACCATGTTCATGCAATTTAGATTATGAAAATAATAAGGGGCTCGTGATACCACTGTTAGGTTATGATACATATGACAATTCATAAATCATGCGGAAAAACCATTTAGCCAGGAATACATATTATTTACACATAATCATATAGCATAGTTTAGATGCATACTCTTTGTTGCGTGCCTTCCCTAGCTGCGCCCGAACCGAACAAGAACAAGTCTTTAGGACTCCAAGTGTCGTCCCTCCGTAGATAGTCCACAGCACGTCCGGATCCGCCTTAAGATTGACCAACTAGAATCGCCCTTAAGGTACTAAAGATTTTCGGCACTCTTAGGTAAGAAATGTGTCTGAATTTTCTCTCAAAAACTCACTTTGAATACTTGAATAATCTATGAAAATATGTGACCCTAGGCACCTATTTATAGAGTTATGGAAAGGGTTTTGGAATCCTATTAGGATACTAATTTATTTAATTATAACCCTACTAGGACTCTAATTAAATAATCATTATCTAATAGTTTTAGGATTTAATCACACTTCGAATCCCGATTGCTTCAGGATTCCCGCACAAGCATTGCACGAGCACCGTACACCCGCGCAAGCCTTGCGGCCCACGCTAGGCGCACAGCGCTCGGCCCATTGCTGTGCTCTTGCGCGCGCGCCCAAGGCCTTGGCTGGGCCTGGCCTTGCGCTGGGCCTGGTCGAGGCTTGGCGTGCGCTGGTGTGCGTTGGCTCGCTGGGCGACGGCCTGGCTTCGTGCTGGGCCTTCGTCTAGCGGGCCTCGTCCGATGCTAATTCGTACGATACGCTTCCGATTAAATTCCCGATTCCGGAATTCATTTCCGATACGAACAATATTTAATATTTCCGATTCCGGAATCAATTTCCGTTTCGAACAAATATTTAATATTTCCGTTTCCGGAATTATTTTCCGATTCCGATAATATTTCTGATTCTGACAATATTTCCGTTTCCGGCAATATTTCCGATTCTGGCAATATTTCCATTTCCGATAATATTTTCCGATACGTACCATGTTTTCGTTTCCGGCAACATCTACGACTTGGATAATATTTATATTTCCGATACGATCTATATTTCCGTTTCCGGCAATATCATCGTTTCCGGAGTATTCATTTCTTGCCTGTGACGATCTCAGCTCCCACTGAAACCAAGATCCGTCGATTCCGAATATCCATAGATGGAGTATTTAATGCCATTAAATACTTGATCCGTTTACGTACTATTTGTGTGACCCTACGGGTTCAGTCAAGAGTAAGCTGTGGATTAATATCATTAATTCCACTTGAACTGAAGCGGCCTCTAGCTAGGCATTCAGCTCACTTGATCTCACTGAATTATTAACTTGTTAATTAATACTGAACCGCATTTATTAGACTTAACATAGAATGCATACTTGGACCAAGGGCATTATTTCCTTCACCCCGTGACACCTTTCCACTTCAACCAACCTGCTTTGATTCTATGGGCCACATCGCCATCCAATTCTCCATCCTTTTGGATAATAGATCCTAAATAACGGAACATTTCAGAGCCTTGGACAATTTTCCCATTTAAGGTAATCGCCCCTGTCTCTCTATCTTGGACTCCACTAAACTTACACTCCATATATTCCATCTTGTTTCTACTCAGCCTAAAACCCAGAGATTCCAAAGTTTGTCTCCATAACTCCAACTTACTTTCCACTCCTTTTGTTTCATCAATCAACACAATATCATATGCAAACATCATGCACCAGGGTATACCATCTTGGATTGACCTCGTCTATTCATCCATGACTATAGCGAAAAGAAACGGGCTAAGTGCGGAACCTTGATGCATTCCAATCGTAACGGGGAATTCTGTTAGGTTATGATACATATGACATTTACATAGATCATGCGGAAACAACCATTAACCCAGGAAGCATATTATCTACACATAATCATATAGCATAATTAGATGCATACTCTTTGTTGCGTGCCCTCCCTAGCTGCGCCCGAACCGAACAAGAACAAGTCTTTTAGGACTCCAAATGTCGTCCCTCCGTAGATAGTCCACAGCACGTCCGGATCCGCCTTAAGATTGACCAACTAGAATCGCCCTTAAGGTACTAGAAAATTCGGCACTTTTATGAGCAAGATGTGTTTTAATTTTCTCTCAAAAAACTCACTTTTGAATACTTTGAAACTTGTATATAAATTATGACCCCTAGGCCTTTATTTATAGAGTTATGGAAAAGGAATCGTAATCCTAGTAGGATGCGAATTAATTGGAATTAGAATCCTACATGAATTCTATTTAATTAATTTATCCAATTAGGAATAGACATTTAATCATACACTGACTCTTGCTGATTCAGGAATCACGCATGAGCACAAACTCACACACACACGGCAGCCACAAGGACTGCCCATGCGTGCGAGCTGTAGCCCACGCAGCAAGGCCCACGCATCCGTGGCCTTGGCGCGCGCTGGGCTTGTGGCGTGCGTGCTTGCTGGGCGACGGCCTGGCTTCGTGATGGGCCTTCGTCCGGCAGGCCTCGTCCGACGCTAATTCGTACGATACGCTTCCGATTAAATTTCCATTTCCGGAATCTATTTCCGATACGAACAATATTTAATATTTCCGATTCCGGAATTAATTTCCGTTTCGAACAAATATTTAATATTTCCGTTTCCGGAATTATTTTCCGATTCCGGCAATATTTCCGATTCTGACAATATTTCCGTTTCCGGCAATATTTCCGATTCTGGTAATATTTCCATTTCCAATAATATTTTCCGATACGTACCATGTTTCCGTTTCCGGCAACATCTACGACTTGGATAATATTCATATTTCCGATACGATCCATATTTCCGTTTCCGGCAATATCATCGTTTCCGGAGTATTCATTTCTTGCCTGTGACGATCTTAGCTCCCACTGAAACCAAGATCCGTCGGTTCCGAATATTCATAGATGGAGTATTTAATGCCATTAAATACTTGATCCGTTTACGTACTATTTGTGTGACCCTACGGGTTCAGTCAAGAGTAAGCTGTGGATTAATATCATTAATTCCACTTGAACTGAAGCGGCCTCTAGCTAGGCATTCAGCTCACTTGATCTCACTGAATTATTAACTTGTTAATTAATACTGAACCGCATTTATTAGACTTAACATAGAATGCATACTTGGACCAAGGGCATTATTTCCTTCAGTCTCCCACTTGTCCTTAGGGACAAGTGTGCATTTCCTAATTCCTTTGTCGCTCGATGCTTGCTCTTGAACATAAGGTAAGAGTTGTCATCCTTATTATGTCCAGAGGTGTTCCTCGGTTTCAGAGTTCAACTGATCAAATAAACAGATAATCATAGCCTATGATTCATCCGAGCACGGCCATGCATTTCACAGTTTCTAGCTCTCCGAGTGGCCTTGTACAACTTTTAAGCATCTCATCCCGATTTATGGGAGGACAATCCCAATCTTGCGATCTTGAGATTAGACTTCGTTTGATAGGTGATTACCTGAGCGTTGCCTTTATAGCCTCCTTTTACGGTGCGACGGTTGGTCAACGTCAAAGCAACCAGTTCTCAAACAAGTAATCTCAAATCACTCAGGTATTGAGGATTTAGTGTCTAATAATTTAATGAAATTTACTTATGACAGACTTTAATCTCTTACAGTAAAGTTTCATAGGTCTTGTCCGATACTAGTCTTCCCAAAGTAAGTATCTATGCAAATGATTATGACATTGCCATGTCCACATAGTTCAAGAAACAGAACTACTAGTCATCTTGCACTCTAATCGTCTAACGTTTTCTATGCGTCCAATTTTATAGAAAACTCCAATTAGGGACCATTTTCAACCTTTGACATTCAAGTTCACTTGATAGACATTTCTTAGTCACAGGACTGGTCCTGACAGTCTATCTTGAATATATCGTCAAGTTGAAGGGACTCATCATTTAATAAACCACAAATTAAATGGAAAAATGAATTTCTTTCATTTATTGTGAATGATTAACCAATAATGTTTTACAAAGATTTAAACTCTAAAACTTTAAAACATTAAACAGAGACATCAAAGCCATTCTCCAATATGCTTGATTCCCATAGCTGCAGTGTGCGAGTTGTGCTTCGCTTGCGGCAGAGGTTTAGTTAATGGATCTGATATGTTGTCATCAGTTCCAATTTTGCTTATCTCGACTTCTTTTCTTTCAACGAACTCTCGTAGAAGGTGAAATCTACGAAGTACATGCTTGACTCTCTGGTGGTGTCTAGGCTCTTTTGCCTGTGCAATAGCTCCGTTATTATCACAATACAGGGCTATTGGTCCTTTAATGGAGGGGACTACACCAAGTTCTCCTATGAACTTCTTTAGCCATATAGCTTCCTTTGCTGCTTCATGTGCAGCAATGTACTCCGCTTCAGTTGTAGAATCCGCAATGGTGCTTTGCTTAGCACTTTTCCAGCTTACTGCTCCTCCGTTGAGGCAGAAGACAAACCCAGACTGTGATCTGAAATCATCTTTGTCGGTTTGGAAACTTGCGTCCGTATAGCCTTTAACAATTAATTCATCATCTCCACCATAGACCAGGAAGTCATCTTTGTGCCTTTTCAGGTACTTCAGAATGTTCTTGGCAGCAGTCCAATGCGCCTCTCCTGGGTCTGACTGGTATCTGCTCGTAGCACTGAGTGCGTACGCAACATCCGGGCGTGTACATATCATAGCATACATTATTGAACCAATCAATGATGCATATGGAATCCCATTCATTCGTCTACGCTCATCAAGTGTTTTTGGGCACTGAGTCTTGCTTAGAGTCATTCCATGAGACATGGGTAGGTAGCCTCGCTTGGAGTCCGCCATCTTGAACCTATCAAGCACCTTATTGATATAAGTGCTTTGACTAAGTCCAATCATCCTTTTAGATCTATCTCTGTAAATCTTGATGCCCAATATGTACTGTGCTTCTCCTAGATCCTTCATCGAAAAACATTTCCCAAGCCAAATCTTGACAGAGTTCAACATAGGAATGTCATTTCCGATAAGCAATATGTCGTCGACATATAATACTAGGAAAGCAATTTTGCTCCCACTGACCTTCTTGTATACACAAGATTCGTCTGCGTTCTTGATGAAACCAAAGTCACTGACTGCTTCATCAAAACGTATATTCCAGCTCCTGGATGCCTGCTTCAATCCGTAGATTGATTTCTTTAGCTTGCATACCTTTTTAGCATTCTTTGGATCCTCAAAACCTTCAGGCTGTGTCATAAACACAGTTTCTGTTAAAACGCCGTTTAAGAAAGCAGTTTTGACATCCATCTGCCATATTTCGTAATCGTAATATGCAGCGATTGCTAACATTATTCGAATAGACTTTAGCATTGCAACTGGTGAAAAGGTTTCATCGTAATCCACACCGTGGACTTGCCTGTAACCTTTTGCAACCAATCTAGCTTTGAAAACTTCAAGTTTCCCATCCTTGTCCTTTTTCAGTTTGAAAACCCATTTGCTTCCAATGGCTTGGTAGCCATCTGGCAAATCGACCAAATCCCATACTTGGTTTTCAGACATGGAGTCTAATTCAGATTGCATGGCTTCTTGCCATTGCTTGGAGCTAGGGCTCGTCATAGCTTGCTTGTAAGTCGCAGGTTCATCACTTTCAAGTAATAGAACGTCATAGCTCTCGTTCGTCAAAATACCTAAGTACCTTTCCGGTTGAGATCTATATCTTTGCGATCTACGCGGGGTAACATTTCTAGATTGACCATGATTCTCACCAGATTCTTCTAAAGATCTCTGAGTTTCATCCTGAATGTCATCTTGAGCATTCTCTAGAGTTTGTTGTTCGACTCGAATTTCTTCGAGGTCTACTTTTCTCCCACTTGTCATTTTGGAAATGTGATCCTTCTCCAAAAAGACACCATCTCGAGCAACAAACACTTTGTTCTCAGATGTATTGTAGAAGTAATACCCCTTTGTTTCCTTTGGATAGCCCACAAGGATACATTTGTCAGATTTTGGATGAAGTTTGTCTGAAATTAATCGTTTGACGTATACTTCACATCCCCAAATCTTAAGAAAAGACACATTTGGAGGCTTTCCAAACCATAATTCGTATGGGGTCTTTTCGACAGCTTTAGACGGAGCTCTATTTATAGTGAGTGCAGCTGTATTTAGTGCATGTCCCCAAAATTCTAATGGAAGTTCGGCCTGACCCATCATTGACCTGACCATGTCTAGCAAGGTTCTGTTCCTCCGTTCTGACACACCGTTCCATTGTGGTGTTCCAGGAGGAGTCAATTCTGATAGAATTCCACATTCTTTCAGATGGTCATCAAATTCATAGCTCAGATATTCACCGCCTCTATCAGACCGCAGTGCCTTAATCTTCTTGCCTAATTGATTCTCTACTTCACTCTGAAATTCCTTGAATTTGTCAAAGGATTCAGACTTATGCTTCATTAGGTAGACATAACCATACCTACTGAAGTCATCAGTGAAAGTGATAAAGTAGCTGAAACCACCTCTAGCATTTGTACTCATTGGTCCACATACATCTGTATGGATTAAACCCAATAGTTCATTTGCTCTTTCTCCGACTTTAGAGAAAGGTTGCTTTGTCATTTTGCCAAGTAAACATGATTCGCATTTACCATAATCCTCTAAGTCAAATGGTTCTAGAATTCCTTCCCTTTGAAGTCTTTCTAAGCGTTTCAAGTTTATATGGCCTAATCGACAATGCCACAGATAGGTGAGATCTGAATCATCCTTTTTGGCCTTTTTGGTATTTATGTTATATACTTGTTTGTCGTGATCTAATAAATAAAGTCCATTGACTAATCTAGCAGATCCATAAAACATCTCTTTAAAATAAAACGAACAACTATTGTCTTTTATTATAAAGGAAAATCCCTTAGCATCTAAGCAAGAAACTGAAATGATGTTTTTAGTAAGACTTGGAACATGGAAACATTCTTCCAGTTCCAAAACTAGCCCGGAGGGCAACGACAAATAGTAAGTTCCTACGGCTAATGCAGCAATCCGTGCTCCATTTCCCACTCGTAGGTCGACTTCACCCTTGCTTAACTTTCTACTTCTTCTTAGTCCCTGTGGATTGGAACATAAGTGTGAGCCACAACCTGTATCTAATACCCAAGAAGTTGAATTAGCAAGTATACAGTCTATAACGAAAATACCTGAAGATGGAACGACTGTTCCGTTCTTCTGATCTTCCTTTAGCTTTGGACATTCTCTTTTGTAATGGCCTATTCCATCACAATAAAGACAGCTTGATGTGGACTTGTCCTGCTTTGATTTAGCATTGCCCTTGGACTTTCCACCTTTCTTGAATGGTCTCTTTCTAGCCTTGAGTAAATCTTTGGCTTCACAGTCCAGTACTATTTCAGCCTTTCTGACAAGGTGAATAAATTCTGCAACTGTTTCTTCTCTTGGTTCACTTAGGTATTGTTGCTTGAAGCGACCAAACCCACTGTGTGGTGAATTGAGCAAGACAGAGACTGCCATCCTTTCGCTTATTGGTGTTCCTAGTAGACTTAGGCGATCAAAATATGAACACATAAGATCCACATGGAACCTCAGTGGGACGCCTACCCTCTGTTTAGTGCGAAGGAGCTGAACATGTGTTTCTTGGACCTCCATCCTATAACACCTGTTGGGAGAACTAACCTTTAGCCCAGACATTGATTCAATCAACTCATGGACGTTCAGGTCCCTGTCCTCCGTACTTCCACGACAGATATCCCTCAGATTCTTGATGAGCGTAAAAGGTTCATAGGCTACAAACCTTCTAGCCCAATCATCAGGGATATTGTTCAGCATGAGACTCATAACCTTTTTGAGATCCGCATCCCAGGCGTAAAATCTCTCAGGGGTCATGTCTCTGGCATAGTAGCTTGGCATGGGATGTGATAGTACATACTCAAGTCCATTGAGTTTGACTATTTCAACTAGCTTAGCTTCCCATTCAAGAAAATTTGTCAGGTTCAGCTTGACCATAAGCTCAGAACCCATGATGATGTTTTGATTGTTGTTTGCCATATTAAAACTACAATTGAAAAGAATAAACAAATAAATAACCATTCACAGTTTCTCTTAATAAACTTAAATTCTAGCATACATGCATAATTCAATGTTTATTAAGCATTTTATTCAAGTTATGTGTTCCGGCAGGTGTGAATAAAATGATTCCAAGATCCTAAAATCATTGAAGAACTAAGCACAGTCTGTCGACTTAATCCTAGAACATCTTAGGTAAGCAAAAGCCTTTTGCTAATAGTCTAGAAACTATTCTTGGTTGATAGGTACGTCTAAGAACTTATTAGGTAAACCTATCGAATTTGCCACGACATAAAAGGACTCCTTACTTATATCGTTGAGTTTCACCAAAACTAACATGTACTCACAATTATTTGTGTACCTTGCCCCTTTAGGACCAATAAGTAACACCTCGCTGAGCGAAAACTATTACTAGATTGATGTAAAGGATATCCAAGCAAGTGTATATTTTGGCATGGCACCTTTTAACTCAATTTTTAAGTTTGGAACTTTAAGGCTCTTACTATGTTGGTTAGATTTTAAGTGAACTAAAATCCTTAATCATGCAACATAATCAAGCTTTTGATCTCATGCATTTTAAGACATATTTAAAGCAATAAATAACTTAAAACATGCATAAGATATTTGTGATCTAGTATGGCCCGACTTCATCTTGAAGCTTTGACTTCAAAGTCCGTCTTGAAAATCTCCGTGGGAGGCACCATTTTCTTCAAATAGGATAAGCTATAACTAATTACAACTATTTGATGGTTCGCAGACCATATTTGAATTGAAAAATAACTTTGGTACTTTAGACCAATTACATTCAAATTAATGGTACGCAGACCATATTTTCTATCCTATTTGGGCCATACTAGTCACTTCATAACCTGCAAAACAGTACATATACAATATATACCATTCACCCATTCATTATCATGAATGGCCCACATAGCTGGTTAGTAAAACACATTATGCATCACGTAAACATTTGCAGCAATTAATCAAGGTCACCAATAATCTACCAATTATTCAGTCCTTATTAATTCTAATCGAGTTGTTTTAACCTTAAGGATTTGTAGACCTAATCAAGAGTTTATGACTAAAAAGCGCTCCCACTCAAACCAATAAATTCATATGCTTTACTAATTTTAAACATAAAATTGTATTTCTAGTCTAACCGGAAACATACAAATTTAATTAAAATTTAAAGCTCATACAAATTTATAATTGAATCCAAAATTTAATTTAATTTCAGTCGCATTTAAATTAATTCATGATTTTAATTTTAGTAAAATAATTAGAATAAATTCCATTTATTATAATTATAATATTCAAAATTAAAATTCAAGAAATTAATTCAAATTATTAATTTTAAAATTAATTAAAATTACGTGAACTGAAATTTTCAAATTAAACATTCAAAACGATCTAATCGAAACGCAAACACCCTACGCGTTGCACGCCCATGGGCCGTACGCACACAGCCATTGCTGGCCATGTGCGCGCAGCCCATGCGCTCGTAGCATAGCTGCTGCTGTCACAACGCAAGCCTCCGCACAGCGCCCCATCGCACGCGAGCTATCGCTCGCAGTGCGCACGCGAGATCGCTCGCTGGGCGCGCTGGCTCGCTCGCTGGCGCGCGAGATCGCTCGCTGGCGCGCGAGATCGCTCGCTGCGCGCGCGCGAGCCATCGCTCGCTGGGGCGCGAGATCGCTCGCTGGCGCGCGAGATCGCTCGCTGCGCGCGCGCGAGCCATCGCTCGCTGGTGCGCGACATCGCTCGCTGGGCGGGCGACGTCGCGCGCTGTGCGCGCGAGTGATGCTGTGCGCAGCGCTCGTGGCACGCGAGCTTGCGCTCGCTGCGCGCGAGGCTGCGCGCACTTGTGCGAGGCAGCGCGCGTTGTGGCGCAGCTCGCTTGCTGCCCACACGCGACTGCCTTGGCTCGCCCCTCGCCCATGCCCATACGTTCATTGCTCGTGGCACACGACACAAGGCAGGGCTGCTGCCTTGCGCTCGTGCACTACGCCCTTGCTCATTGCATTCGTGCCGCACGGGCGACGAGCTCCCTTGCTCGTCGTCGCATGCCCGCATTATACAACACCCCTTAAGGGTAACACGAAGCGTCCATTGCTTCGTGCGTGCAAGTTATTTGAACGAATCGCATAAAAATTTAAAATTTATATTTAAAATTAATGACAAATTAATAAATATTATTAATTTCATAATTTTAGGGCGAAAAATCGAAAATTTATTATCCAATTGATTTCCGATTGATATGGATTCAAGTCTAGGTCATAAAAATTTAAAATTTATCGTAAATTTACAATTTTTATGGTGGTTTTTAATCATAGGTTTCTAATTAAATTACAATTAATTATGAAAATCAAATTAATTCTAAATTATTCTAATTTTCAACAAATTAATCATAATTACAAATTAGATTGCATAATTAACAAGACTAGGCATTCAAACTTGTTAAACATATGCAGTAGGTCAATCAAAAATTCAAGATTTATCAACAGGAATCGCAAATATTTAATTTAACATCTTAAATTTACGAAATTTTGCATCCGAAAAACTAAAACCTTCGAAAAGTCATAGTTAGGCTTCGAATTTGAGAATTCTGGGTTCGGCAGAAAAATACTATTTTTGTCAAAATTTTAGAATGCCTTTTACATGCGGAATTGACACAAAAATCACTCAATTCGGATGAGTAATGAAGAAACTGCCGAAAAACTGCGTACATATAATTAAATAAACGCAATTTGCAATTAATTAACAATTACGAAAATTAATCACCCCTTTTAATTCTTGCAAATTTGTAATATTTAACCATGTTCATGCAATTTAGATTATGAAAATAATAAGGGGCTCGTGATACCACTGTTAGGTTATGATACATATGACATTTACATAGATCATGCGGAAACAACCATTAACCCAGGAAGCATATTATCTACACATAATCATATAGCATAATTAGATGCATACTCTTTGTTGCGTGCCCTCCCTAGCTGCGCCCGAACCGAACAAGAACAAGTCTTTTAGGACTCCAAATGTCGTCCCTCCGTAGATAGTCCACAGCACGTCCGGATCCGCCTTAAGATTGACCAACTAGAATCGCCCTTAAGGTACTAGAAAATTCGGCACTTTTATGAGCAAGATGTGTTTTAATTTTCTCTCAAAAAACTCACTTTTGAATACTTTGAAACTTGTATATAAATTATGACCCCTAGGCCTTTATTTATAGAGTTATGGAAAAGGAATCGTAATCCTAGTAGGATGCGAATTAATTGGAATTAGAATCCTACATGAATTCTATTTAATTAATTTATCCAATTAGGAATAGACATTTAATCATACACTGACTCTTGCTGATTCAGGAATCACGCATGAGCACAAACTCACACACACACGGCAGCCACAAGGACTGCCCATGCGTGCGAGCTGTAGCCCACGCAGCAAGGCCCACGCATCCGTGGCCTTGGCGCGCGCTGGGCTTGTGGCGTGCGTGCTTGCTGGGCGACGGCCTGGCTTCGTGCTGGGCCTTCGTCCGGCAGGCCTCGTCCGACGCTAATTCGTACGATACGCTTCCGATTAAATTTCCATTTCCGGAATCTATTTCCGATACGAACAATATTTAATATTTCCGATTCCGGAATTAATTTCCGTTTCGAACAAATATTTAATATTTCCGTTTCCGGAATTATTTTCCGATTCCGGCAATATTTCCGATTCTGACAATATTTCCGTTTCCGGCAATATTTCCGATTCTGGTAATATTTCCATTTCCAATAATATTTTCCGATACGTACCATGTTTCCGTTTCCGGCAACATCTACGACTTGGATAATATTCATATTTCCGATACGATCCATATTTCCGTTTCCGGCAATATCATCGTTTCCGGAGTATTCATTTCTTGCCTGTGACGATCTTAGCTCCCACTGAAACCAAGATCCGTCGGTTCCGAATATTCATAGATGGAGTATTTAATGCCATTAAATACTTGATCCGTTTACGTACTATTTGTGTGACCCTACGGGTTCAGTCAAGAGTAAGCTGTGGATTAATATCATTAATTCCACTTGAACTGAAGCGGCCTCTAGCTAGGCATTCAGCTCACTTGATCTCACTGAATTATTAACTTGTTAATTAATACTGAACCGCATTTATTAGACTTAACATAGAATGCATACTTGGACCAAGGGCATTATTTCCTTCAAATTCTTCCGTCTTACCAACACTAGTTCTCACACTCGTGCTAACTCCCTCATACATGTCCTTGATGATATCAATATACTTCCTCAGAATTCCTTTCCTACTTAATGCCCACCAAAGAATTTCCCTTGGTACCTTATCATACACCTTCTCCAAATCAATGAAAACCATATGTAAATCCTTCTTCTTGTCCCGATAATTCTCCACCAGTTGCCTTATAAGATGAATGGCCTCCATAGTCGATATCTCAGGCATAAATCCAAACTGGTTCTCCGAAATTTTCACAGTTCTCCTCAATCTTTGCTCAATACTCCACTCCCAAAGTTTCAAGTATGACTCATTAGTTTGATTGCTCGATAGTTGGCACAATCCTGGACATCACCCTTATTCTTGTACAAGTGGATGATAATACTTTTCCTCCACTCAAATGTCATCCTATTACTTCCCCAAATCTTGTTGAAAAGAGTTGTTAACCATACAACCCATATCTCTCCCAAGCATCTCTAGACTTCGATAGGTATACCATCGGGCCCCACTGCCCTCTTGCGTCCCATCTTTTTTAATGTCATTTCTACTTCTCTCTTTTGAATTCTTCGCATAAAGTCTAGGTTAACCATATCCCGAGGGATATTTGTATCTCCAATATCGCGCCCTTGATCCCCGTTGTACAAGTTATCAAAGTATATATATATATATATATATATATATATATATATATATATATATATATATATATATATATATATATATATATATATATATATATATATATATATATATATATATATATATATATATATACTTTCATTGAAATTTTTATTAATAATATTTTCATTAAATTTTGAAATTATATTTTATTAAAATTCGTTATATATAAATTCATTACTTATAAAATTTATTATTTATAAAATATTGATTTTAAATTATCTATCGTTTTAACAATTAATTCAATGATTTTATATTTTGAAAGAAATTGGACTCGGAGCTCAGGAAAAACGAACCAAGGAAAAGCCTTAGCAAATTGCAGAATTGAGGTAACAGTTATTTCTAGTACCCGCAATCCCCTTTTAAATATGTTTATGAAATTATGACGTTATGATTGAATTTATGAATTACTACCTCCGTTCCTTAATGTTCTTTACGGTTACTATTTGCACGGACTCCAATGCAATATTTAACGACTTATATATCCATTTTGGTATGTGAAAAAATTATAAAAATTTGATATTTTAAAAATACACAACGAGACCAATCTAACAAGATCTTACATGATAACATTTTGATGTATATAACAGTGAGAATCCACGGTCAAAGTTTTCATACTTTGGACACATATTCCAAAGCGTAAAGAACATTAAGGAACAGAGGTAGTAGATGTTTTGACATGTTTTTATGGATTGTGGGAATAAAATGTGGTTTGATTGAATTATTTTCTTATAATATGATTTGATTGAATTATTTCTTATAAGTTGCTATGATGTTTATGAGAAACCATGAAAGAAATGATGTTTTATTTTGATCACATGATCTAAAGGAATTATGTTACTTCAACTGAAGTAAAAAGGCTAAGAAAGTAAAAGTAAACGAAACATGATAAATGAAAGTGAAAGACCTGGTCCGTTTGTCAGTATATGTTCACAAGTTACGATTCTCGGTCATGCATGTACTCATGGGGCCTCCGCCCATTGAGCCAAGGCTCTCATATTTTCGGGTCTTGTCCCTATATTTTATGGGCACCGATCCATCGTGGAAGACGTTCCACCATGTCATACTTGCCAACGGCTAGCATGTTAATAAAATGTTATGAATGAATTAAATATATGATTTTATAAAATATTTTACATTATTCTATTCTCCCTTTGTTATTAACTAAAATGAGTTGAAATGAATTTACGTTGGTAGAATAATTCGTTACTGAGTCTTCGGCTCACCATTTTTGTTTTCTGTTTTAGGTACTGCAGGGAACGATGGAAACGAGTAATGGCGAGGATTTCACTTTAATAATGTTCACCTAGTTAATGTTTTAAGTTTTTATAGTTTAATTAAAGACTTTTAGTAAGTTACGTACTTGTATTTTGGCTAATAAAAAGATTGTTATGTTAATTTGGAGATTTAATAGCTTATTTTATGATGTTGCCTTGTAATTTCCAAGAGGGAGTTACGGTCAGTAATGTTCTGACCGAATTAGGTGAATTCCGCTGCGTAATTATATGAATTAGAGGTCGGAGCGTTACAAATTCAGTTCAACTCTAAAGAACAAGACCTAAGTTAAGTTTCGATCGAGTTAAAAACCAAGGTGAAAGGATACAAGTCATACAGCTGGATCAAACTATTTCACGTAAAGTTTGGGATTCATATCGGGTGATTGAGTCGGGCAACAAATATGGATCAGTTTTACCAGGTTTAATAAGGATGACCGGAGTTTATAAGATATTAAAAATGAAATAATATCGAATTATATTCACCCTTCCTAAAAAGAAAGATATCGCAATTGAAAAAAAACGAATAAAATAATACTTCCTACGATTTTTTACTTGCAACGTTTGTCACTTTCACGCATGTCAATGCACATCTTTAATCATTAATATATTCAAGAAAAAATTAAAAAATCTTGATATGTTGAAAATATTCATTGAGATAAATCTAACATAATCACTCACGACTATATTTTATCTTACCTATAAATCACCAATAATAGTCAAAGTAGAATATATGAACAGTGTAAAAAATCTGAACGTTACAAGTATTAAAAAGCGGAGGAAATATGTTTAATAGAGTATATGATATCTTAGTAAAATAATAAAATATTCTCAAAAATCAATAAATAACAAAAATAACCTAGAAATCCTAAAGATGGTAAAACTAGATTGATTTTCTTGAAAAATAGGGGTTTAGCAATAAAAACCCAAAACCGCTTTCGAATCCCCCCTTCCTTTTTTCGAGAATCAAATCTCCGAAAATAAATCCCAAAAAAAAAACCCAGAAAGTCCAATTTCAACAATGCACTCGTATAAGTACAGACAAGAATTACCCAGAATCGTGCAAAACCCAGAAAAAAAGGGGTAATTAGGAAGAAAATTACATTACTAGAGAGAATTATACTGTAATTAGAGAGAATTATAGTGTAATTAAGTAATGATGTTGAGTGGTAAATTGTTGTTTAGGGGATTAAGTTGGGGGAAATACAAAGAAACAGAGTATGAAGGTTCAAGTCATGCTGGATTTGATCTCACGGCTGATATTTTACCGTCACTTGGTGCTAGAAGCCGCCGTAATAATCTCAGACGTTATGTTATTTCCCCGTTTGATGGCCGTTACAGGTAATTTTTTTTGTTTTTTTTAATCTTTGACACTGTCCAAATTACTTGTTTTTTTCGGTTTTGTATGAACACTATAAATTTTGGTAAGTTTTTCTCCCTTTTGAGGTTTATATTAACACCAAATTTCGTTACAGAATCAAATCCTTTTCTGGTTTCATAATTTAAATTTGCAATTAAAGTTTTCTTTTTAATATAAAATTATGAAATTTGCTCTGTTTTTCTCCATGGCAC
Source organism: Spinacia oleracea (assembly GCF_020520425.1). Taxonomy (NCBI): domain Eukaryota; kingdom Viridiplantae; phylum Streptophyta; class Magnoliopsida; order Caryophyllales; family Amaranthaceae; genus Spinacia; species Spinacia oleracea. The sequence continues at coordinate 77,523,138 of NC_079488.1, forward strand.
ATAATGAAAGAAATTAATAGTGACCCGTAAGTTTAATGCCTATCAAGTTATGCAAATATCCATTATACAGTGTTTTAATGCCTACAAAATTACACAAATGTTCATGCATAAGAATATTCTAATGCCTAAAATGTTATACTTCGTATAAGGAATGTGTGTGTTAGATTAGGTAATTAATCACTGTTTTATTATATAAATATTCGGTTGTATATTTCTTAGGATATTTTTACTTGATAAGTAATTGTGTTCATAATCTATTATTAACCATCTGCATTCATGTAAGGATAAATTTAAATTTAAAATAATTAATTAAGCTAAAAGTGTAAAAGGAAAAACTTTTGTTTTGTCAAAAAAGGGTCTATTGGGAAGATTGCTAGACCCCACATGGAAGCTTTAAATATTTTTAAAATCCATAATAAGAGTTGATGTTATGAATCTTGTGACCCATTTTTGCATGCAATGTGTTTCATGAATTGTCGCTTTGAAAAGGTTAAAAACTTGTCCAATGTGTGTATTTGTTCCATAACTTTCAGCCAATTTCTGCCAATCTTACATGTTGTTTTGTTACTTTGTCTTCTATTTCTTCCCCTCTTAAAAGATTGTTTCATTGTTGACAATTTGAAAGTTTCAAGTGTACATAAATAATTTCATGACAACAATGAGTTTTTGAAAAGAGGAACTCAATAGTTAATATGAACGCGTTATCAAATACGGAGTAGTTTGAACAAAAATGAAAGCAACCAAAAGGGGGAATACTTTTTTTTTTTTTTTTCACTTTTCCCCCTTTGGGGACATTGAGACAGAGGATGGAGAGACCCATCTCAGAAATGTGTTACCAAACACATATTCGATGGGTAGGCGGCAATTTCATCATTATTTTGAATTTTTTTGAGTACCATACTTAAAAATGAACACAATTTTTGGAATTTTGAGTACCATTTTTGAGCTTCTGAGTACCATATTTGAACTTATGAGTACTATATTTGAACTTATGAGTACCATATTTGAAATTATTTTGGTCTGATAAAACATATATGAGATTGGAATATAGTTCCTCCATTGAGACATGCATATACATAAAACGTGACTCTAGTTAAGGGGAAGAAAGTATTTAATGTGACGCGTTATCAAATACTTTTTAGAAATTGAGGTAGTAGTTTGTACTCCCTCCGCCTCTTAATACTCGTACCGGTTTGACCAACACATAATTTTAGGCAATTTAATATATAGTTAGTGAGATATGTGTCAAATAAAGGGGTGGTGATGGGGTAGAGGTGCGTGGGGGTTGAATTTTTTAATGTTTGTTTTAGGAAGTAGGAATACATGTGGGTCATAATATTAGTAAAAGTATGTCATTTATAGAAATGTGGCGAGTATTAAGGGACGACTTTATAAAGAAAGCGGGACGAATATTAAGGGACGGAGGGATTAATTTTTTGTTGAAGACGTGTTTAAGGAATGTGGCAGTTTCCATAGGACCGTATAAGATATATCTACACAATGTGAAGCAATGAGATATGGGAGATCTTAGAATGATATGATATGGGCTAGTGAAATTTCAAGAATAAGGGTTGATAATGAAAACTGGACATCCTATTCTTTCGAGTTTTTCTCTGATTTTTTCGACTTCTTATAAGTACATTTTAATCCTCTAATCTTCTTACTTGGTTTAAACATTACTCCATAATTTAGTTACACGAATACCAGTGTTCAAATTATACCATGGAGTATTTGAATTCAATGGACCATGGATTAAAGTTTTCTGGATCCGCCACTAATAGCAAGTTGTCTTACTGATTCTAGTCACGTGGGTATATGGAAATTCTAGACTAAGATTCCATATAGAACTACTCGGTATTCCCTCCGTTTATGAATACTTGTAACATTTTGACTTTTGCAATATTCATACATTAATGATGAACATATTTTCATATTGATATATAAAAAATCAAATATTATTGTGTAATAGGTTGTTAGATTAGTCTTGATGTATATTTTTCAAATTCAAATTTTATAATTTTGCTAATATATAATTTCATATATAATTTTGCTAAACTCTTGCAAGAAAGGGGAGGAGTATACAAAAAGAATGAGAGGGAGTATGTTGTACTTGTATGTATTCTGTCAAATGGTTTCTTTTAGTCTCTTCCTTAAGTAATATTTTTGTTTGGCTGCAGGATATGGGAATATTTTCTGGTAATTTTGGTTCTGTACACTGCTTTTATCTCTCCATTCGAATTTGGTTTTCTTGATAGGCCGAGAATGCCATTCTCAATCATGGATAATATTGTGAATGTGTTCTTTGCTCTAGATATCATCCTTACTTTCTTTGTTGCATACCTCGATAAAAAAACATACGTACTTGTTGATGATCGAAAAGTTATTGCCAAGAGTTACATTTGGAGCTTGAAGTTTCCTTTGGATATCTTCTCCATTGTCCCCTCTGAAGCTGTTCAGAAGATTTTCCCTGCTAATCTACATATTTATGGTGTGTTCAATGTGTTCCGTCTTTGGCGTCTAACCAGAGTTAGTCGCCTCTTTAGCCGGTATATATACATCTCTTTTCAAGTGATGCAAGTCCATTAAGAAGAAGTATTAAAACTGATGTATACTCACATCTTATCCAATATTATATTAACAGGTTGGAGAAATGTAGGGATGTTAACTACTTCTTGGTTCGATGTATTAAGCTTGTTTTTGTAAGTACTATACTTAATCTGTTATTAATTAAAAGGTTTTTTATGGCTAATGCTTATATATACTTGATTTTAGGATTAATGTTAGTCGAATTTGTAACTTTTTCAGGTGACCCTTTTTACAGTGCATTGTGCTGGGTGTGTGTATTATCATCTTGCTGCAAATTATCGTCATAATAAGGCTACATCATTTGGTGAATATACCATGGAGGATTTCCTTAAGATGAGTAAGTGGAGTCGATATGTGATGTCGGTTTACTGGGCTATCACTACTATGACAACTGTTGGCTATGGTGATTTGCATCCTGTCAACGAACTCGAGATGCTTTTCGACATTTTCTTTATGCTATTCAACCTTGGACTCACTTCATACCTGATAGGAAACATGACCAACTTGGTTGTTCATGGAAGCAGCCGCACTAGAACATATGTAAGTCGTCCACTTTCTAAATAGTTTTACTTTTAACAGTCAATGGCGAGTTTTTTTTGGTTTCATTCAGCTGTTTTATTTTAACAGAGGGATAGTATTCAAGCAGCTTCAGGTTTTGCACAAAGGCATCAGCTTCCTCAACGTTTGCAAGAACAGATGCTTTCACATATTTGTTTGAAGTATAGAACAGATTCCGAAGGACTGCAGCAACAAGAGATTCTCGATTCCTTACCTAAAGCAATCAGATCGAGCATTTCAATTCATCTTTTCTACTCTCTTGTAGATAAGGTGTATTTGTTCCGTGGTGTGTCCAATGACCTCCTCTTTCAGCTGGTACTATCCTTACTCATTCTTGCCCCATATGTAACATACTGTCTTGTGTTCTTTTGATCATCTTCATGACAATTTCCTTTCATTTGTCTGCGTATGATCTGAAGGTGTCACAGATGAAAGCAGAGTTCTTTTCTCCAAATGAAGATGTCATTCTTCAAAATGAAGCGCCTACTGACTTCTACATAGTTGTCAATGGAAAATTGGATCTTATTCAGTCCAAAAATGGATTAGAACAGGATATTGGAGAGGCGAAAAAGGGTGATATATGTGGTGAAGTTGCTGTACTTTGTTATAGGCCTCAACTGTTTACTGTGAGAACCAGGCGACTGTGTCAGTTGTTGAGGATAAATCGTACAAATTTCTTGAACATTGTGCAGTCCAATGTAGGAGATGGGAACATAATCATGAACAATCTCTTACAGGTAATTTGCATAATAAAATTTAAGTTTTTTTTTTTATCAGATACTATTCTGCTTGATTCTTGAGAACATACTTGCAGCATCTGAATGTTATTGTATTTTCCTTGGGTAGCATCTGAAAGAGCAGGAGCACAATAATGACAACATCTCAAAGGAGAGTTTAGCGGTGATAGAGAACATGATAGGTCATGGTACGATTGATTTACCACTTAGCCTATGTTTTGCTGCTATAAGAGGGGATGGTCATTTGATGCATCGGTTGCTGAAACGAGGACTTGATCCCAATGAATCAGAGAATGGTGGAAGGACAGCTCTTGTATGTTCTTTTTTTTTCCCCCAGTTTTTCAAAACTTTACATAGGAGTGTTGGTCATTTATCTCTGGTTTCTGATTAGGTTTGCTTTACTTTTGATTGTCTTAAACTGTCAGCACATTGCAGCATCAAATGGAAGTGAAAAATGTGTGCGTCTCCTGCTAGACTATGGTGCTGATCCTGATTGCAAAGGTATATTTATCATTAGTTGAAAACTACTTGTACACCCCTGAAAAGGCTAGTTAAAGATGCAGGGGAAACATACTTTCTGACAAAGTTTTGGTTGTTTTTGTTACTGAATACAGATCAAGAAGGGAGCATACCATTATGGGATGCAATGCAGGGTGGTCATGAGGCGGTGGTGAAACATCTAAAAAACTACGGTGCTAACATTCTTGCTGGCGATGTAGGTCTGTATGCTTGTATAGCTGTTGAGAAAAACAACCTCGACCTCCTCAAAACAGTTGTTCGCGAGGGTGGTAATGTAACTGTCACAGCAGCTAGTGTTGTTTCGAAGTTCAATGGTAGCACAGCCCTGCACGTGGCGGTTAGCGAAGGAAACATCAACACCGTCGAGTATCTTCTTGATCAAGGTGCCCACATTGACTTGCCAGATATCCATGGTTGGACACCGCGAGCACTTGCTGAGCAGCAGGGTCATGAGCCTATATCTTCCCTGTTTCGAGCCAAGGCCGGGTCTAAACCTCAGACAGTACTCCAAGTCCCTGAAGAGAATAAAAAGAACGTGAGTTTCCTACTGCGACATGCTACTGCACCGACTTTCTCCAATAGTATGACACAAGAACACCTTAACTTATCCGAAGATGGATCAGGATCAGGATCAGGATCAGGGATGAGGCCGAGGAGGAAGGCTAATAATTACCGCAACTCAATCTTTGGGGTCATGTCGGCTGCTCAAAATGGACAAACTGATGATCCGTTTCCTGCAGTCATTGATCAATTAGATACCGGTAGACAGGGTGTTCATCAGCAGAAGTATGTTGCTCCTAGAGTGATCATTAGCTGGGCTCAAGGAGACCAGGTGGTGAAGAAGGTGCTTGTTGCAGTACCAAACAGCTTCGAGGAGTTACGAAATGTTGTTTCTAACAAGTTCGGATTCTCCCCCTCTCGATTCGAGTTCGATAATGGTGCTGAAGTTGATTGTATTGAGGTCATTAGAGATGGTGATCACCTTGTTCTCATCAAGGATGACACAATTTTGTAACCAATTATTATAGATTTCCATAAACTTGGGGATTTTGTTTTTTTAGGCCTTCACCCCTTTTAAATATAGTCAATTTTGATAGGAACTGAGAGTATTTCTGAGAGAAAATCGTTATTGTAAAAGTCAATTTTGATCACATGAGTTTTGTTTATATCTTTGTTCCATTTCATGGCCTATTGGTTTTGGAACCTAATATTTCTTTTTTTTTAAATATCGTAGATGCTTTTTTAATCGTAAAGCTTATTAGCTTGATTGGTAGTGCTTTGTGAAATTACATAACGGTGTAGGTTCAAATCTTATGTAGCCTATTAAGCTTGCTGAAAGTAAGTAAAATTTTGTGGAAAAAAATACATGTAGCAGGGGTTGAGCCAACCGTTGTTAGTCAAGTACGTTACTCCTCTATGATAACGCTTTTATCTACAAAGTTTTTAACCTTATTTTCACCAATTTCAAGAAAACTAAATCAAGTTATGTGTAGATAAATTAAGCTAAGTTCATGAATATAAGGTTACCAAGTACTTCGTACAATGGTAATTGATTACAAAGTAATTAGTATCCGTGCAATGCATAATTTCATTAACTATTTTTGAACGTTTAGTTTATTCAAATGCTATGTCAATATGTGTGGCAAAGGTAATATCAAAGTAGGCATTAGTTACTAATTTGATTTTGCCAACAACTAAAAGGTTGTATTTAAATGCATAATGAAACGGGATCACTTACTTCCTCCGTCCCATTTTAAGTGTCACAAATGGACTTGGTCATACTTTTAAGGACAACAAGAAAAGGAAAAAAACGCTTAATATATTTTTATTGTTGATGGGAAGTGGTTCTTAAGATATTTTTAATTTAATTAACTGGAATACATATATATGGGATCCACTTATAACATGGATATGTTGCACTAAATTAAAGACAACAATAAAAGAGAAATGTGGCACTTAGAATGGGACAGATAGAGTATAGTTTACTCCACACTGAATATTTAAAAGTCATTATTGTTTCCAAGAAAACAAATTAGTGGTTGTACTTAACATTCTAAAAACATTAAATTAAGAAAAAAAAAATACGGGAGTATGTTTTAGTAGAGTTACGGAAGCATTTAGGGTTCAAGTTTTTAGTTCTTCACCTTTTGGGGCCTGAGTTTTTTTCTTTCATCTTTTGGGATCTAATTTCAGTTTTCAAGTAATTTAACTTACCCTTAACCATACTTCAAATAAAAATTATTAAAACTATTTTAATTGCCAAAAAAAAGTCAAGTACTAATAAGTATAATATTTAGAACGGAATTTGATTCCATGTTAGATGATATTCTATTTCATAGTTCTTTAATTGATTTTTCTTTCTTTTGCTCATGTTAAAAGGGAAGGAAACATGGTTGGTTGATCATCACCTCACTAGAGTAGTGCCTTTTTGTTCTAAATAAGTTTGGGAAAACCATTGACCCCACGAGGTTGCCCCATATGTACTCATGTACAATTTGTCCAAGAATTAACTTGTGCACTAATCTTTTCCCTTAAAAAAAACTAATTTAGATTGAATACAATTTAACAGTCAATTCTCATTAAAAAAAGAAAAAAAAATATAAAAAAATTCTCGCTATAAAATAATTGTTCTTCTCTCACTCCATTGCATAATTTCTTCCACTGTCGAAAATTTAGGAGCTCACTTCATTAGAGTTTTCGCGTCGCGGATTTTTCCCCCTGAATTTCCTTGTTCGATTTAACTTCTTTTTTCCCGTGTTTTCTATAATATGGTATTCATTTACTCTTATGTTGTTATTTCTAATAACAAAAGATTTTCCAGATAATGTGTTAACATTATTCATACAAATTTACTGACGATTTTATTTAGTTTGGAGGTATAACTCATATATCAATCCAAAAAAAAAAAAAAATCAATAAGAAAAAGTGAAATAGTTTTTAATCATAATTTTAAAAGTATATTTTTGCAAATTTTTATATATTGTAGTCAAACATGTGAATGAACAAGATTAATCCACAAAAATAAAGGGACAAGAAATGACGGAGCTACTTTTTTTTAGGGGAATTGACTGGTAACTCGTGTTCTAAATATTATATTTAGTTTTTTTTCACATATTTTATAGTTTTAATTTTCTATACATTTGCTCTCGAATCGGATTCTTAAGCAAATGATGGAAATTTACTTTAAAGCGATTATTATTTTGAAACAGATTGATGATAAGGACTAGAAATCTGGAAATGGCAAAGGTTAATGGGAAACATGCAACTCGCATAGTTTTATGCATGTCTATATGACTCATGACTAGTTTTCAAAGGAGTTAAGGATTTTGATTTTTTTTGTTTTTTTTTTGTCAATTTAAATAATTTTTTTATAATTTTTTATTTAAAGTATGATTAAGGATGAGTTAAGAGTGAGCTATATTGTTTGAAAACTGAAGCTAGACTCCAAAAGGTGAAAGGAAAAAAATTAGATCCCTAAAGATGAAAAAACTAAAAACTTAGACCTCAAATGTTTCCTTAACTATGTTTTAGTATAATATTTAGATCTTACCATATTTGATATGTAACGTAGTATATAGCTTAGGAGGGAATGAGAGATGTTGTCCATCGAGAAATCCATGTAAACTCCCGCACAAGAGATTAGTCCATTCGTTAAAGGTGGTGAGAGCTCCTTGTGGTAGGAAAAAGAAAATACATCATCCGTTCCGGGAATATCGCACCATTTGTTTTTTACACTATTCACACTACGAATTTTGCCATTTTTTGTGATTCGTATGTAAGGAAATTTTAGTAATTTGGGGTCATGTTAGATTCGTATTGATATATATTTTATAAATATTAATTTTTATAATTTTTACTTGCACACAATTTGAGATATTAAGAGTTAAAGTAATGGTTAGAGGAGTAAAAGTCAACCATAGTGCGATATTTCCGAAACAGAGAAAGTATATAGATTAGGAGGATGTCAATTATTAGTAACTAGGTTAGGTCCCGTGCAATGCACGGATGAGACTAAATATATTTTTTCTGTTTTGAATAATTTATTTAAAAGAAGTTTTTAATAAAATAAAATAAAGTTTTATCAACGATTGTTGGGAAAATCAGAGAGAATTATTATTTATTTGAATTGTTAAGTGATTAGTGCGATTTTAGGAGTTTAGCGTTTCGACAAAATACTTAAGTTGGGAAAATATAAGAAAATAAACATGTCAAACAGTTATTATGTACCATTTTCTTTTGGAATTGAATAATATCCGTATCCCTAACCATACCAGGCTCGTACCCTCAATCTATCCAAATTTTTGGATATGATCGATATTGATTTGATAACCATATCAGTTACAATACTCTATTTTATAGACCGGGTTTATAACTGTCTTTCCGGTTTATAAGTAATTTTGTTGAACCCACTTTTTAACACTTGTTTTGCATAAAATAAAAATAAATAACTTTTTTTTGTTTAGATATGGTCGTATAATAACACATGCAGAGTAATTTATTTATTTATTTATTAAATATTGTATGTTAAGAGTATAATTTTTTTTTTTGAAAATTTTATATGAAAATAAAAAAAGTATTTTGCTATTTTTCTATTACGGAGTTTCTACAATAGCTTACTACGTATATTACAGAAACAATAATTAAAAGGAAAATTTGGTAATATTAATCCAACCTTTGGCCGATTTTCTTTTATTAATCCCACCTACGACATATTTTTTAATAATCCCACCTTTACTACCCGACGACTTTTATTGGGCTTAAGTGGCCGGTAATCGGTGAAAAAGTCAACGAGATGGTGATGAATTGATGATGATGACTGAATATATCGAGAGAGAGTACTGCCATGTAGAGAAATAATGCCGCTTACAACAGTTTTATGACCTGTTGGGCCCAATAAAAGTTGTTGGGTAATAAAGGTGGGATTATTAAAAAATATGTCGTAGGTGGGCTTAATAAAAGAAAATCGGTCAAAGGTTGGATTAATATTACCAAATTTTCCTAATTAAAAAATGCGATTCTATTTCCCATTCCTAACATACATATTCTTCAAATCAGTAATAATATATTATTTTTTTATCCTTGTCGTAATACATGAACTCATAATTTATTTTTCATATATATATATATATATATATATATATATATATATATATATATATATATATATATATATATATATATATATATATATATAATTCTATCATATTAAATAGAATAAAAGAATAAGAAAATAAATCAGGAAATCAGATATTTTAAAAGATTCTTCAATTAAAATATTTTTTAGAAAAAGACTAAGGACACACCAGGACGTGACACGTGTCATTCCTGATGTGTCTTTTAGTATATAGATAGATAGATAGATAGATAGATAGATAGATAGGTAGATAGATAGATAGATTCCCCAAGTAAGAGAAATTTAAGATTAGTTCTCTGTAGTAAATAGACGCAAAATATTCTTCGATATCTTTACCAAGGAAGGAAAATTGGTAGGGATTTATGTTATCCCACTTTTTGGACTAACGACATAACCGTCTTGACGTTTGATCATGTCGTGTCGACCAGGTACTATCGTGTCACAGGTTGTGTCGTGTCGGGTGAACAGGTCAGACGTAGCACCAAGCGACGAGGTATAGGCGACAAGTGACCAGCGACAAGAGACAGGCGACGAGAAGAAAATAGGTCAAACTCCAAGCCCAAGGCCCAAGATGTGAAGCGTCGTCGGATAAACAGAATAAGTCAAGAAAGTCTCCAAAGATCTCGGGAGCTGTTGGAGACGAGCAAGGAACGTGGGGATAATGGTAACCAACCGGTTCCTACTTTCCGGGGATTATCTCAACTAATCATGCCGTTGGATTCACCTATATAAGCAGGAAGCAGCGGCTCTCAAACGACAAGTTAACCTCAAGAATTCTAGCGACCTAAAAGCATTATACTCTCTAGCCATTAACAAGCAATCATTGTATTCGTTTATTTATTAGCAAAGCATTCTTATTTACTTAGTTTCCTAGGATTACTTAGTGGATTGGTAGCCTCATAGCTACCCGCGGTTTTTCTCCTTATTCTTGGGTTTTCCGCGTCAACATCTCCTTTTGTCTTATCTCATTTATCGCTTTCTGCATTTATTTACTTAGTTAGTGTCGACCCAAGCCAAGTGTCGCCCTTAGACGAAATTTGGCATAAACAGTTTGGCGCCGTCTGTGGGAACATTAGCTAAGTTTCGCACAGAAAACCCCCTCAAAAAAACACCTCTTTCTAAATGACTTCCGAAGACATGACTGTAACACCCCGACAATTCTCTCTTTTCTAAAATAACATTTTTATGTAAAACGTAGAGAATTATCAAGGCGTTATCGCCCGTGTGAAAACGTAACGGCTTTTTCAGAATTTTGCAGCGGAAAACATAATAAATAACTTTAGGTTTATAAATAATCGATTACATAGTTAATCCAAAAACCAATCAACAAAAATAAGATCAACTAACAAGTTTAAAGTCCAATTAAACAAACCCAAGTCAACTTAGCAAATCAAAACTAAATACAAGCTCTCTATTCCCGATCCCAATGATGCAACATCTTCAAACCTGCAGATGGACAATACTTATTGATCCTTAGAGACTGCTCACCAAAGTTTGGGTCATCACAGGATCAATAAGGCATAGCCATGATCAACATGCACAAGCAAAAGCACGTAATCAGCAAAGCTGAGTACTACATACTAAATAAATGATAATCCAAACATGATTCTATTAACCGAACAATCCTAACATGATACTAAATAAAACATAAGCAAGGAAAACCAAAACATACTGACTTGAAAGCTATACTTGACTGGACTAGACCTTTATAACAATAATATTATTTAATTTAAAATGGCAATGGACCGAGTTTTCTAGCTAGAAGTCTTCACTAAGGAAGACGAGGTACGGGCGCGACTCCGTAACCTCAGTGACCTGCGATATCGAGGAACGTTTGACTAAAAATAGGACGCGGTGATCAATCCGGTCCGAATGAAAGGCCATGGGCTACCACCATGAACCCCAACTCCTGTTTGTCCGTCACTTTAGACGTGCACAGTCTAAAGCTATTGCTACTCAGTTTCACTTTACATGATTTACAAATTGACACCCTGTTATGACTCAACAATCACATAAGGCATACAACTCACGTTTATTTACAATTGTTTTATCTTGGAATTAAGTAAGTGCTCACAAAGGCATCGAACAAGACTCATTCCAATTAACTCCAATCTTTCCTTTAATACTGATCAACCCCTGTATATGGGTATAAGGTTTCAACTTACTAAACAAGGTCCTCCGCCCTCATAAAGTAGTGAAAAGCTAAAAGGGAACAACAATCAACTGATATGAATTATATACTAAGTAATCTAGTGTTCCCAATCAAACATGTTTGCATCAATCATCCATACTAACATGTTATAATCCTCAAAATGCAATATAAGTTCAATATGTTCATCCAACAGTATTAAACATGCAATTTCAACCTGACTAAGTTCATAACCAACATCAACATAACCAAGTTTATCAATAATTCAACATGGTTTCAACAATTAACACACATTCCAAGCACACAGGTATGTACGTACCTTGTGTAAACAAACTAATAGGCCACTTTAACACTTTCAAAAGTCGCCTAGAGAGAATTCTCCGCCTAAAGCAACCAATAAAGATTCCCAATCAACTTCTAATAACTCACAACAATAACAAAGCATTCTAAATACATCCTAAACATATTTAGAATTTTCCCCAATATCAAAACTTAAACATTTGCTTTCCTAGCATCATAATTATTGAACTAGTGATTGAAATTCGTTGAAAACTTTTTGCAAACATCGTACTTTAAATTTTCAGCAATATAAATTCATTTAAAAGCTTCACCAAGGTCAATCTACGTTCCTAGTATCTCAAAACAACCAATTCAATAATTCATACTCAACCTATCATGATTAATACTCATAAAAGCCTTGAATTTCATACTTTAAACAATAAAAAACCAATATTTCAATGTAATTAGATAATCTGAAAATTAATAACTTTATTATAAAATTCATATAATCTTAAATTTATAATTTAAATCACAAAACCCATAACTTTAATTCAAGAAAACATAATTCAAATTAATAAATCATGATTAAGCCCTAACTTAATTTTAATTAATCAAAACTGAAAATTAATTCGTTTTTAATATCAACACCAAATCTGAAAATCATATTCAAACCATAAAGATTATAAATTTAATTCAAGATAATAAATCAAATTATTAAAACATAATTAAACATTAATTAGTTTTAAGGGTTTAGAAATAACCAAAAATGGGAGAGAGGGAGGTGTTGGCCGGCGGGCAGGGCGGCGCGGCAGCAGAGATGGGCGGCGGCACTGGTCGGAGGAGTGCGGCGGACGGTGGTGTCTGCACGGTGGTTGCCGGTGGTGCTGTGCAAGAAAGCAGAACACGGTTAAGGGGCAAAAGGGAAGGACGAAGCAAGAGGTGAGAGAATGAGAGATACCGGCAGCTGGGCAGCGGTGTTGAACGCGGTTGGTGGCACGGCTGGCGCTGCACGGAGGGCGGTGGTGGTTGCAGCTCGGTGGCGGCTGACTCACGCAACAGAACCACGAGCATTAGGGAGGCGAGAAACGAAAGGGACAACAAATCAAGAAAAGGAAAACCGAAAGGAAGAAGAGATTACCGACACGAGGACGGTGGTCGCGGCGGCGATAGGTGGTCGGCGGCTGGGCAGCAGCAAGGGAAGCAGCGTGAGGGAGAATTGAAGGAGGGGGTTCTGTTCTCTTTTTCTTTACGTGAAATTGAGGAGGGAAAGGGTTTTGGGGTTTTTGGTTTTTCACGTGAAATAGAAAGAGGATGGAGTAAAGTGTTATGGCTTTTTGTTATTTTGGGCTTCACCCAATTGGGCTAGAGTTAGGATTTAGTTTAGAACTTGAATCAACACCGCTTAGGATTGTTTTCTAAATTCAATCGAACGTGTTTTTGTAATTCTAATTCTTTTCAACGGAAAATTCTAAAATTATTTTTGATTTCATAAATCGTTGAAATATTTAAAATATATAAAAATAAATATTCGTTAATTACATATTTATTTCTAAAATTCGTAAATTCTATTTAAATATAATTAACTATATGTTAAAATACATTAATAAAATTTATAAATTTACGGGGGATTACAATGACACTCGCAGAGATAAAGGCGGCCTACGACAAGGCCCAAGCAGAGCTGGCTCGTGAGAAAGCAGAAAACGCCCACGTCCTGGCCCAGAACGAGCAGCTCGCATTCGAAAATCTGTCCTCCAAAACATCTGTTGAAAACCTCCAGAAAGAACTACGCAAAGAGCAACAAATACCAGTCGCGTTACAAACCCGGTGGAAAGCCAAAGAAGCTGACATTTGAAATGCTCGACGAGTTCGAAGATCCCTTCCGACGAACAACCCTTTGAAGAAGAAGAAGGAGCAACACCTGATCGACCCTGTGACCCGCCGCCTGAACAAGATGGAATCGCATATGAAGAAGCAATGTTCGATGATGTTGAAACTGATGATCAAGCTACCGGGAGCACCTGCACCAGTGGAAACAGAACCAACCGACGGGTACACAGCATCACCATTTTGCGAGGCGATCGCCAGAGTAACAGTCCTGCACCAGCTACGACTACCTATTTGGACCACCCTCTACGACGGAACATCCGACCCTTACAGGCACGTCAACGTCTACAAGCAGCGAATGGGGGCTATGAGTTTGAAGAGGTACGAAACATGTGGGCTATGAGTTTGAAGAGGTTCTGGTGAAACTCACTGGTTGGTTACCGAAGGTTCTGATCTAGTGATTTGCCAGTGTTGTGACTTACTTCCTCGAAATCATATCAGTGGTTACGCTTTAACTTTTGACGCTATTTATAAATTTCAATTTGACTATCATTTGTGATGTATGAGTATGAAAAAATAGAGGCGTGTGATATTTTTGTTTGTTTCGTATCGATATGTACGTATTTTTGGAATATCAATATTCAATAGTTTTTACGATTACAAAATTAGAGATATTGGCAAGCGTGAAAGGATAACCTGTATCATTAAATCGAAGCATATATTAGAAAGGGTTATGATCTCATTAGAGTCAGGTCACGCCAGGTTTTATGGATGCTTGTTTAACTAATGTCGTAAACCATAATTATTGTCTTTTTGTGTGCGAACCCGCATCAAAGACATTACGGAGTACAAATTACGAATTTGGGATTGAAATCGTACATGCAACCTATCGTACACAAATTCTCACTAATCATTGTGCGGAGAGCTAGAGGCGGAGACTAGGGGTATTCAATTTTGGACATCAGATCCGATCCGAAATTTTCGGATCGGGGAAATGTGATCCGAATCCAATCCGAAAGTTTCGGATATCCGGAGTTTTCAGATCGGATTTTTCGGATCAGATATCCGAAAATCCGAAAACTATACGAATTTTAAAAAATTAAAAAAACAATCACGTTTTAAACTACATTTTTCCGGATACCCGATCCGAAATATCCGAAACCATAAAATCGGATCAGATATCCGAAAATTTGGATCGGATTATCGGATTTTTCTATTGTGTTTTTTTAATATTGAAATATTATGGATATTTCGAATATCCGGAATTAAAAAAAAAGTTGATCCGAATCCGATCCGAAAATCCGAATTTTTTTCGGCTATCCGATCCGAAATCTTAAAATCGGACCGGGTATCAAAATCGGATCATCGGATTTAGGGATGTCAACGAGCCGAGCCGAGCCGAGTATTTGGTTGTTCGAGCTAGGCTTGATAAGAAATTTCTGAGCTCGAGTTCGAGCCGAGCTTAACCAAGCTTTCAATTTTCGTGTTGGAGCTTGGCTCATTTAAGTTTTTCGTTGTTCGAGTTTAGCTCACGATTAGCTTGTTTAAGTTCAAGCTCGAGTCGAGCCGAGCTATTAGCAGACGAGCCTTAATACACGAGCTTTTAACAAACGAGCCTTAATAAACAAACAAGATTGAATTTAAACGATCATATTAATAAGAGAAATATCATTTTCAAAATTTATAAAACATTAAAACATAAACTTAAGGGTTTTGACCTTTAAGAATATTAATACATCCTTGATTGAAGAAATAAGAATAGTAAACATATACGGTTTTGGTAGTTTCGGTAGTATACTAGTATTTTGTTAATTTCTTACCCTTAATTTTAGCATAATTATATGAATAATATCATAATATATTATTTGTTAATATTTTATTATATTTACTATAGAAACATTTTTTTAGAAATTTAATATAAACGAGCTTTTAAATGAGCTTATAAACGAACATGAACGAGCTTGGAAACGAACATGAACGAGTTGTTCGCGAGCCTAAACGAGCCGAACAATTAGGGATGGCAATATTAAATGGATATTCATTAATCCGATCCACCCGCAATTATTAAATGGATGGATAACCGAACTAAACGGATGAGATGCGGGTGACGGATCGGGTCGGATATGGATGATGATCGCTCCATCCGTTAATCATCCATCCACCCGTTTAATATATTTTTCTTCCAAAATTTTAATAAAAATGTTAAATATTTAAGAAAAAAATTTAATTTCTTGTTGTAATTTTTTTTTCCAAACCAATTGTTCTTATTTTTATAACTTTTATTATACAAAATAATTTTTATTGATAAAAATAAATATATATCGGTGTTGATTGATTTTTTTTTTAATATAAAATATTCATCCATTAGTCACCCGATCCACCCGCTTCATCCGCGGATGGTGGATGGGTGGATACGGATGACGGGTTAAGCGGGTGACGGATGGATGCGGGTGGAGCGAATTGTTAAACGGATGGATGCGGGTGAAGCTTCATCCGACCCGAATAGGTTGTTCATCCATCCCTACGAACAATAGGTTGTTCGAGCTAGTATCATTTATTAAACGAGCTTAAAATTTTGTTCAAGCTCGTTTATTTACTAACAAACGAGTTTTGACTAAGCTTGTTCACAAGTTGTTCGCGAGTGTTTTTTTTGAGAGAAGTTGTTCGCGAGTGTATCCGCTCATTGACATACCTAATCGGATTTTCGGATCGGATATTTTTGTCCACCCTCACCGGAGACGACTTGCGGCTGTTGTTTTTTCTATCACATCACCTTCCTGAATCCTGAATCCTGAATCCTGATTGATCTCTTTCTACTCTTCTCTACCAATCCATCCATGACTGCAATTGTAACAGTACCCATTGCTTCAACATCCTTACTTGCTTACCGCCGTTGTTTATCTCTCTTCTCATTGGCCCCCAGGATCCCCACCAATACCATCTCGACTAATGCCTCCAATTTCTTATTTTCTCCCCTCAAACGCCGCCCTCTTCAAACCCAAGCCTCCCTATCCCGTGAACTCACTGCCACCACCACCAAGGACCGGCAAATAACCCGAAATGTGGTCGAAATCCTTGAGCAAAGAGGCCTCATTGAATCTATAACCAGTGAAAATCTCCGCTCTGCTTGTTCCTTGAAAGATAGCCATCCGCCACTGAAGGTATACTGCGGCTTTGACCCAACGGCAGAGAGCCTCCATTTGGGGAATTTAATTGGTATAATTGTCCTCTCTTGGTTTCAGAAATGCGGCCATAAACCAGTTGCTGTACTTGGGGGCGCCACTGGCCGTGTTGGGGACCCATCAGGGAAGTCCTCAGAAAGGCCAGATTTGGATGATGTAACCCTAGAAAAAAACATCAAAGGTATTAAATCTATATTGAATAACATTTTGAGTAGATTCGGTGATGATAAATTTGTGATTTTGAATAACTATGATTGGTGGAAGGATGTTAGCTTCCTTGAATTTCTAAAAAACGTGGGGAAGTATGCTAGAGTTGGTGTGATGATGTCTAAAGAGAGTGTTAAAAAGAGGTTAGAATCAGAGCAAGGGATGAGCTTTACTGAATTTAGTTACCAGTTATTGCAGGGGTATGATTTTCTTCATCTTTACAAGAATGAGGGGATTTCTGTCCAAATTGGTGGTAGTGATCAATGGGGGAATATAACCGCAGGGACTGAGCTAATTAGGAAGATTTTGGCTGCAGAAGGAGCATATGGACTTACATTTCCTCTTCTTTTGAAGAGTGACGGGACCAAATTTGGGAAATCAGAGGAAGGGGCTATTTGGTTATCCCCTGCATTACAATCCCCTTACAAATTTTATCAATATTTCTTCACGGTTCCAGATTCTGATGTGGTGAGGTTTTTGAGGATATTGACCTTCCTTGAAATAGAGGAAATAGAAGAAATTGGGAGAGAGATGAAGAGACCTGGTTATGTGCCTAACTCAGCTCAGAGAAGGCTTGCAGAAGAACTAACAAGTTTTGTTCACGGGGAAGAAGGGTTGAAAGAGGCTATTAAGGCAACTGAGGCATTGAGGCCTGGTTTTGATACCAAATTGGACTGGAAGACAATTGAGGGGATTGCTGAAGATGTGCCCTCCTGTTCTTTAGCTTATGATGAAGTTTTAAACCTTTCCATTGTTGATATTTCAGTTCTCTCGGGTTTGCTTGAGAGTAAGTCTGCTGTTCGTCGTATGCTGAAGCAAGGGGGGCTTTATCTGAATAACAGCCGAATTGATAGTGAAAGTAAGAAAATTGAGGCTCATGATATTGTAGATGGGAAGGTTCTGCTGCTGTCTGCTGGGAAGAAAAACAAGATGGTTGTGAGGGTGTCTTGATTGCTTCAGTTTCTGGGTTTTATCTACTTACAGGTATATGATCAATTTAGTATATTATTTTTAAACAAATGGATGAAATAGGAACCAAAATCCAACAATCTCAAATTTGTAGTTGATTTGCACCCCTAAAAAGGGAATGTAATTAAACACACTAAAACAAACAAACTATATCTGGAAACTATTTGGCTTCTGTTTTGACTCAAATAATTGACCATATTTGAACCAACTTCAATCCTACAATAATACTAGTATGCGAACATCAAATTGGGAAGGAAGTAATAGTAGCGTAAAAGCAAATAACGTTGGGGGAGGGGGGGTTTGAGGATTAAGGCTAGCATATTAAGTTATTAACTGTGGAAGAAAAAAAGTTGATTACTTTGAAATGAGTGACTGAATTTGTTATTGGTGCAAATATGCTTGAGTGGTGCAATTGGTTGATCAAGCTTCAGCTACTGTTTTTACTATATGTGTTAGTTTTACTTTTCAGTACAGTGGACTGTTTGTGATATGTGATAACGACCCATTTCGATAATTCTGTGTTTCGGAGATATGATCATCTGGGTTCATTTTTAGCTCTAATTGAGTGTTTTGCATATAGCTTTGTGGAAGTAGTTGTTCGAGTGAGTGACAGTGCCAATTTGCATTTTTGCATAGTGGATGTGTACTAGTGATGTAGGTTTTTCTTGAGAGTGCTGTGATAGGTTTGTTTTGAACCTCTTTGGATGAAAGTTGATCGTTTCGATGTATTTGTGTGTTTCCACAGGCATTAGAAAGCAGCAGTTGATTCGTGTTGCTTGTTCTAGATGGAATCTTGCAATTGTATTGTGCCGTAATGGCCTCATGATGATCTGTTGATGAAGTATCAATATATATCTGATTTTTTTCACAGCCCTTGCATATTTTTCAATCCCATTGGAGTTTATTTACTTTGTTAAAAAATCAGCTGTTTTCGATATAGATGGGTGCTTGTGCAGTTTGGTACTTTTATAGTGCTTTGTGGAGCAACACATCTAATCAATTTTTGGACTTATAGAATACATACTATAGCAGTTGAAATTGTTATGACTACCACTAAGGTTTTAACCGCTGCTGTCTCGTGTGCAACTGTACTGATGCTCTTGCATATAATTCCGTATTTATTAAGTGTGAAAACAAGGGAATTGTTTTTGCATAAAAAAGGCTGCTGTCTGGACCGAGTGATGGGCCTCATCCGTACCCAAGAAGAAACGGGGAGGCATGTTAGGATGCCGACTCATGAGATGAAAAGTACGCTTGACCGGCATACAATCCTTAAAACCACTCTTGTTGAGCTTGGTAGAACTTTGGCTCTCTTTATGGATGCCAACGCGAACCGGATTGGAACTTCAATTAGTTTATACACTCCGTCAACAAAATCCTGTTGGATTTACCGTTCCCATACAGCATCCAGTAATAAATCAAGTATTTAGCTCCCATCATGCTGTTGCTAGAATCCGGCCTATTTCTACGAAGTGCATGCCTGGAGAGGTGGTTGCTGTGCGTGTGCCCCTTCTTCATCTTTCTAATTTCCAAATTAATGATTGGCCAGAGCTGTCGACAAACGTTATGTGCTGATGGTTTTGATGCTTACTTCAGACAGTGCTAGACAATGGCATGTTCATGAATTGGAGCTTGTTGAAGTTGTTGCAGATCAGGTTAGTTTGAGTTAAGCTATTATTTTCGTGTTGAATGATTGGATCCCTACATGTATTAGTTGTTAAGTTTCACTGCTTTGTGATTTTTTTCAAGCTCATAACAACCTTTTGAGAAACTGTCTCTTGTTAGTGACACTACGTTGGTACAAGCCTACTCGATATAGTCTCTGTATAAACAAGTGTCATTCATTATGACGATTTTGGTCAGTTAGTTTGAACATGGAGGGGTGTATGTATTTTCCAAAAAAAATAAATTAGAATTAGCTTTTCACAGTAGCTGGGAGTGCAGCTTTGGCATTATTATTTCACTTTTATTTGCCATTATATACAATTTATGATTGAAACCCTTCTTCACCTGACGTGATTTGTATTTCAAAAGTTATATTTTTAGATAGTTGGTTTAGTCTATCTGCTACAAGCCACTGGTATGGTAGGTTTCAGTCAAGTATTGACGTTATAATGCAGTACTTGAGCAACATCATTGTTGTGGAATTAACATCCTTGAGTTTGAGCTCAAGAAGGTTTCTTTAGCAATTATAAGTTGGCAGGTCTTTCTCTTTCCATGCCATTTCTTTTTCCAACCTATAGTTAACTAAATATTTGTTGTTGTACGGTGGATTTTTGAGCTAATATGAATATGACACCTGCGAGATATCATGACAGTTCGGAGTAGTTTTGTATAAGAATGAGAGAACTTTAAGGTTTAAATAAGAATTAGCAGTCATCATTCATGTTTGATTTGGTTTATTTTGTGTCATCAGTCATCATTTTTTTTCATGTTGGATTTGGATTTTGTATTCCCAATTTTCTTTATATTAATTAATCCAAGAATCTAGTTGCTCTCCCCTTCCTCTCTCCCTCTCCTCTTCCTAGTGCTTCACTTTTTTTTGGTCTTTTATGCCAAAAATAGTCTTATTTCTTCAGAAAATAGACTATTTTTGACCCATTTTCTTAGATCAATTCTGGTAGTCTTTCTATTTCAATAAAACTATATGGTATTGGTGTAGTATGTCTCTGTTTATTAGTTTAGTTGGTTGAATGTTCCAGAGTTATGTGAACCTTTGTTACGTGCCAGAGACATACTGCATTGCAAGATCTATCAACGATTGTAGTTTTGATGGGGGGGGGGGGGGGAGCTTTTTTTGATTCGCTTTGTTGTAAATTTGTTAGATTCAAATTTCACTTGTAGATGTCGTATTACTTTTTATCAATGGATAAATTTTAGGGATTTTTCACCCCTTAATTTCATGAAACGTTTTGTATTCACCACTTTTTGACGGATTTAATCCAATTTTCCGTCCATGTGGATTCCACTTAACCAACTTCTTTACGGTGTTGAAGGGTGGTTTTGGGGGTGTTGCTGGCGGTTTGGAAGGTGGATGATAGTGGGTGGTGGGTCGACAGTAGTAATGAGGTTCCGGGTGGGTGTTGCAACGTTGTCTTGTAGAGTTGTAGGTGGATCCACGGTGAGTGGGTTTGGGAGGTGGATGATGGTGGGATGGTGGGTCGACAGTAGTAATGTGGTTCCGGGTGGGTGGTGCAACGGTGTCTTAGGTGGATCCACGGTGGGTGGGTTGGCGGTGAGGGTCTGTAGGTGCTGGATGGTGTTTCGAGGTTGAAAGAAAGGGACTGGAAAAACCGGAGGGGGGGGTTATCAATGTAGAGGCCTTTGGGGGGAAGTGAAAAAGAAAAGTGGGTTAAGGGAATGACTAAAAACGTCTAACAAACAACAACAACAAAGGGAACTTACCCTTAGATGAATACCCCCAACCAAATGGCCCCTTAGTTAGGTATGGCCCACGTGGACGTAAATTTGCAGAATTGCAGGAGCATCAATCAGTTGTATAGTCATGCTTCTGTGAGTAGTGCTTTAGTGAGCTAAGCTGTTGACATGAATAAATTACCTTTTTTCCATAGATGTGATGATGTGTTGCTTTGCTTCAAGAGTTATTGGACTCTTGTATCAGACTTTCAGATGACCGTTTCTGGGAACTAGATTCAGTTTTCTTCTTATTTCAGATGACAGATCTCTTCCTGGTTCTTGTCACAGTACAGTTGATTGTTTATGAATTTTGATACTCCCCTTTGTTCTCCCATGAGCCAGTAAAATAATCTAGCTCTAATAAGGAGCAAGTTGCTTCATAAAAAAGAAATGAGTATCTTGCTAATCTTGTGGATGCTTTTTTTTTTTTTTTTTAACACACAACTGAGAATTATATTAGATTAAACCGCAGCAGCGGAGACGAGTTCACAAACTACAATGGCCCAAACCCAAAAACTTGCGGCCCAAAAGATACGGTTATAGCTATTGCTAAGCCTACTTACGTTCAAACCAAAAACTTCACCTAGGGTCCAAAAGACAAACAACACATAAATTACATATTCACTGATTAATCCAACTAGGTGAAGAAAGAAAGACTCCTTAATTCTATTTTTCCAGCAGAATGGCTTTCCCCATCCTTGTTCTTTCCATTAAAGTCTGATTCGTTGTGAGCACCTGAAGAAGAGCCTACTCCATCCTGCCTCACAGAGATTGGAATAGAGCCTACCAAGTAGTGATCTTCTGTGGTATCCATATCCTCCACCATGGTTGAATCGTTTACCTCCAGCACTTCTCCATCATCTTCAATAGGTGGAAAAGGATCCTCAACACCAGCACGAGGGGAGATAATGTGAAAGTCTTTCTCAAAAACGACTTTTGCAAATTCTGGGACAACAAAATGCACCTTCTTTCTCTCTAACATATTCATTCCATATGCAACAAGTTCATGTGCAACAGTGTTATTTGCTCTTGGGATGTGCATGAACTCTGCACTCTCAAATTTTGTTAACAAGCTTACAACATCATTGATGATTGGAGACAGCTCATGATGATAATTCTGATCCAAAGTATCCAGCATAACCTTCAAAGAGATAGCATCAGTTTCAACCTTTAGCTTCTTGATTCCATACTCCTCCGCCATAATTAATCCATCCTTAACAGCATCTAGTTCAGCTGCCAAGGGGGAAACAGAGAAATATTTGCAGGAGTAACCCAAAAACCAGGAACCAGAAGGTCTCCTAAAAACACCCCCACCACCTGCTTTGTTAATTGCTTTCCAGGCTCCATCTGTATTGAGCTTGATGTAGTCTTCTGGAGGTGCTTTCCAAGCCTTGCTTAGCCTATCAGCATGGCTAATTTTTGCCTTTCCTTTACCCTGCAAAATGTGATTAATGGCAGAGAAATCCACGAATATTGAGTTAAAAATGGAGAAAACTTTTTTCATCTTTTGATCAAAGACTGCCATATTCCTGGATTTCCAAAGATGCCAAAAACAAACGCAAAACAGAACTTTCCAATCCATACCTTGAGACATATTAAAACATATCCACTGACTCAAATTACTATTAAAAAACAAACTTAGATTGATATTCTTTGCAAAGCCGATTCTTTGAAAAACAAAGTTCCATATTATACTAGACTCACAGCAATCTCGAAAAAGATGCAAATGATTCTCAGCACCTAAATCACATCTAGTACAGCTTGGAACTAAGTTGGGGATGAAACGCGAGATTTTATCAGCTACTGGCAGAATTTCATGAGCTGCATTCCAAAGAAGCATTTTATATTTAAAAGGGCATTTAACTTTCCATAAAGTTTTCCAATTAAAGGAATTAGGGTTAGGGTTCCAGAGAGGCTCACAAATCGAGAAATAAGCTGACTTTATGGTGAAGTTACCACTATTAGAAAATCTCCATCGAATAAAATCCTCTTGATTATGATTAGACAAAGGAGTAGCTAGAATTAAGTTACAAATATCTTCAGAGATAAGGTGTCTAATATCCTCCAAGTACCATTTATGATCACAAATGATGTGGGCGACAAACCAATGGGCTTTGGAATCCGGGACATCCCTAGTCATAAGCTTATATAACGGTTCATTTCCAACCCAATGATGATACCAAAGAGAAGTGCTTTTCCCATTTCCTATCCCCATAATCAAACCATTTGCTAAAATCCGACGACCTTTTAAAATATCTCTCCAAATTGGTGAATTGGTAGAAGACGGTAAATAATCCATAAAATTGGCCTTTTTTTAAATATTTTTGTTTTCTACAGGCTATAAGAAACTAACATAACGGATACGTGAAATGCGTTGAGGGAGTTGGCTAAACTTATCAAGACTTCTTACAGCTCTCGTTACCCATTGTGATCTATCGGGAGGAGGTTTTCCCATACGCTACAAGCCTACAAGCGACGCAAGCCTTGTTGAGTTAAAACACTTGTTGCAATATATGACGAAAGCGTAATTTTGTGAATATTTATTACATCTATACCTAGTCTATACCTAGTATTTAAAAACCGAAACCATTAAGTCCACGTGTCACGCTCTCGTTTCCTCCCTCCATTTCTTCCTTTCTTTTCCTTTTTCAACCGAGCTTTGGGTAATGATCTAATCCCTTCGTCTTCAATCTCCCCTTCATCTTCTCCCTTAGAAATCAATTCTTTATTTAATTATTATACTATGTAGTAAGTATGTTAATCTCTTCAGTTTTTTTTAGTTTAATCCCCTCGTTAAATTGTATTCAATATTCTCTCCTACCCCCAAATACTATGAAACGGTTATAATTTATGAGTTTAATTACTCCGTACTTATTTTTCTTAATGACCCTAACTGTAAAAAAAAGTTATTGGTATTCCATATCTTTTCATCTTTTATATTTTTTATAACTTTGTTATCCTATATAAGAGCATCTCCAATGGTTGTAGCTAGGGACTTGCTTGCAATTTTTAGAAATTCCAAGCTACTAGCTTGACCATTAGAGTTGAAATAATAAATTAGCTTGACCAAGCAAATTAGCTTATTGAAAAAACTTGGCCAATGAAAAAATATTAAATTAAAATATTAATTGACAAATATGACTACATTAAATATCAAGCTAGTAGCTAACCACTAGGGTACTAACTAGCTAGAAAGGAAAATAGCTTGAAATATTATGTGGCATGACAAGCTAATTTAGAAATTAGCTTACCATTGTAGATGCTCTAAGGTGAGTATTTGTTGATTTAACAAGTGAAATACAACACTCACATTGTGGCACTGGAAATCAAGCATAGTTTTGAATTCCACTAATTGTTTTAAAAATGGGTTCGAGGCCCATGGTTGTTAAACATTGGGGTTGAACATTTATCATATATGAAATGTATTTTCGTATTCCATTTAATCTTGGTTTAGTATTAAATGATGAGTCCTTTCAATTTGACGATATATTCAAGATAGACTATCAGGACCAGTCATGTGACTAAGAAATGTCTATCAAGTGAACTTGAATGTCAAAAGTTGAAAATGGTCCCTGGTCGGAAGTTTTCTATAAAGGTGGACGCATAGAAAACGCTAGACGACTAGAATGCAAGATGACTAGTAGTTCTGTTTCTTGAACTATGTGGACATGGCAATGTCGCAATCGTTTGCATAGATACTTACTTGAGAAGATTAGTATCAGACAGACCTATGAAACTTTACTGTAAGAGATGAAAATCTGTCATAAGTAAATTTCATTACATTATTAGACACTAATCCTCAATACCTGAGTGATTTGAGATTACTTGTTTGAGAACTGGTTACTTTGACGTTGTCAAGCATCGCACCATAAAAGGAGACTATAACGGCAACGCTCAGGTAATCACCTATCAAACGAAGTCTAAACTCAAGATCACAAGATTGGGATTGTCCTCCCATAAATCGGGATGAGATGCTGAAAGTTGTACAAGGCCACTCGGAGAGCTAGAAACTGAAAAATGCATGGTCGTGTTCAGATGAATCATAGGCTATGATTATCTGTTTATTTGATCAGTTGAACTTTGAAACCGAGAAATACCTCCGGACATAATAAAGATGACTACTATTACCTTGTGTTCATGAGCAGGCATCAAGCGACAATGGAATTAGGAAATGCACACTTGTCCCTAAGGACAAGTGGGAGATTCAAGGAAATAATGCCCTTGGTCCAAGTATGCATTCAATACTAAGTCTAATAAATACGGTTCAGTATTAATTAAACAAGTTAATAAATTCAGTGAGATCAAGTGAGCTGAATGCCTAGCTAGAGGCCGCTTCAGTTCGAGTGAAATTAATAATATTAATCCACAACTTAATCTTGACTGAACCCGTAGGGTCACACAAATAGTACGTGAACAGATCAATTTTTTAAGTGAATATATTATTCATTAAGTACTCCTTTTGTGAACATTCGGAAACGGCGGATCTCGGTTCCAGTGGGAGCTGAATCGTCAAAAGGAAAAATATAGAATGCTCCGGAAATGATGATGTTGCCGGAAACGCAAATATGGATCATGACGGAAATATAAATATTATCAAAGTCGTAGATGTTTCCGGAAACGGAAACATGGTACGTATCGGAAAATATTATCGGAAAAAGAAACATTGCCGGAATCGGAAATATTGTTGGAAACGGAAATATTACCGGAATCGGAAATATTGTCGGAATCGGAAATATTAAATATTTGTTCGAATCGGAAATAAATTCTGGAATCGGGAAATATTAAATATTTGTTCGAATCGGAAATGAATTCCGGAAAAGGTATCCTTAGTCCCAACTCCCGAGGGAGCCGAGATTCGTTATGCGGTTCTGCCCGTTCACATTAATATGTTGATTTTCAGGTCGTCCCAACTAGATGGGGAAATAAACGCGGGGTAGGATCGTTTCACCCTTCGGCTATTTTGATTACCTACAAGCACGAGTATTTCCTTCACTATCCCCAGTGGAGTCGCCACTGTGAGGGGGTCGAAAAAGCACGAGTCTAATGCGTGACCTCGTCCCTCGTGGGTGTGACGATTCTTTTTATTCAATCAAGTGTAATTGGATTTCCTGTGAGTTTACACCCAATTGACTAGTAATATAGGAGTCGCCATTCAGTTTTTAACGACAATGAGAAAAACTGACAAAACCCGGTTATCGTGACATAAAGGGAGTGCAATTATGTTTGACCACGACGGCCGTAGGTTCCCTTGTGATCCCTGGTGTGGGGATCTCTCAACATACACCCGCAAGGTAGAGATTGAGGGTTCGGGGAACTGTAACTACCGAGAGGAGTACTTCGCTCGTCGATAACTCCAGAGGCAGGATATCCTTACTAGCTCAGCATAAATAATTGAAGGGACATGCGTTAACTATTAAACTAATCTGAGTTGATTTTAGCAATATGCAACATATAATACTAGATCGATCGCGATTATCTGATTTAGATTGCATTAAGGGACCTAGCATGATAATCCAATTTCCCAAAATATTATAATTGTTAGGCGTGATAGAACAATCAGATTAGGTTAGTTTAACAGTTCATAAAAAGGGCGAGGAAAGCAGTTAAATCATCGAAAAGGGACACATTACGACGCACCCTTGAGAGGTGCGTCACGGTTCTCAGAAAACTAACCACTTTGACTTTGCTATTTCTCCTTTTTATTTAACGAATCTCAATTATGGGACAGGATACGTTCTGTTCGATTTATGGATCGATTGCGACAGAACGCGTGAACAGTTTCGCAGCGTGAGGCTTAGGCTAAGGGTTGGAGTCAATACTCAGAATATAATTATGTGTTGTGTGTGTTCTCTTCACGTCGAATTTAGGGGTCTATTTATAGGGAAGAGTTCGTGGAAAGATAGAATTGCAGAGTTCTAATCCACAAAGAATTAGGAAAAAACACGTACCCAGGTATTTTCAGCGCCCAGGCCTGGGCGCCGAAGATTTCGCCGCCCAGAGCCAGGCGTTGAAAATAGGGGCTGGGCTGTTTTCTTTAGTCAGATTCGGATTCCTGAAATCCGTAGAGTTTGAGATTTAATCGAGTCTTTTAGCGCGTATCAATTTTATGACGGAATGCGTCTGGGCCCGTTACGAACTCTAGGCTCGTTAGGATTTTAATTAATACGTAACTCTTATTTCCGAATCATATTAGGAATAGGATTCTCGCAGTTTTCTATCTCTTTAGGATTTATGTTGGAATGCAACACCTAATTCTGACAGGTTTCTATCCTTTATGATTTGCCACTTTTAGAAGCTACCTTTTACGGCAGTTACTATTTTTAGCAGGTTTCCATAAATAGCAGGTTTCGGGTGAAATGAAAAGGGGAATTGAGATTCGTTTATTTTATAGGAGATGCGTTGTCAAGTAGAGATTTATGCTTTCATCATCGAACCTTTCCCTTTCGGGAATGGGGACAAAAGTAGGTGTTTACAGTTAGCCCCCACTTTGACTGAGTCTTGGAGTAAGACAATGGTCAAAGTATTAGACGGAGTGCGTCACACAAGCCATGGTATATGTGACCTGCTTTGCGAGGGTCTCACGAGCCCCCGAGTGATAACATTTGATTTAAGGGTCATCACTTGAAGTGTCGACATATCCCTCACGTGTCATTGGGATTTGTCCACTGATAGTATAGAAACTTCCTCACTTTGTCATTGGAAGGATCTAAAGGTGCGTAGAAACTCCCTCACTTTGTCATTGGGAGTAGCTACAGATGTTTTCGAAATCAAAGCTATAAAGTGAAATTGGGCCTGGCCAAGCCCAATCACGAGGTAAAAGTGTTTTTAAAGATTCTCATTTTCAGGGCTAGCTATACGAGAAAACCCCCTTGTTTTTATGGGACGTAAAACGAAGGAAAATCCAGCACATCGCTCTTTTTTTGGAAAAAACGGAAAACCAATCCTTTTAATTTTGGAAAAGGGAAAACCAGAGAAAGTTATCGCTGCAGCGACTAAGGACCTGCACAGTTAGTGATGCAGACCCCGCCGGCTAAAGATGGCGAGCCTGTCCGCTAAGGGTGGACACCCCGTCCGATAGAAGTGGACGAATCTGTTTTTGAAATTTGAAAATAAGGACCTACGCGGTTTGTGACGTAGACCCCGCCGGCTAAAGATGGCGAACCTTGTCCGCTAAGGGTGGACACCCCGTCCGATAGAAGTGGACGAATCTATTTTGAAATTTGTTTTGCTTTTTTTGAAAATAAGGACCTACGCGGTTTGTGACGTAGACCCCGCCGGCTGAAGATGGCGAGCCTGTTTTAATTTTGAAGACTTTATTTTTTCGAAAACTAAGGACCTGCGCGGCTAGTGACGCAGACCCCGCCCGCTGAGGGTGGGCGAGCCCTGTCCGCTAAGGGTGGACGTCCCTGAATTCGTTTTTTCGATTTGGGAACTCGCGCGGTTGGTGATGCGATCTTGCCGACTGAAGATGGGCAAGTTCCTATTTCTTTGGTTCTTTGTGATTTCTTTTGAGAATTTCTTTTTATTCATTCTTGCAAGAGCGAATTCTTTCGAGGGACGCTCGAATTTAGTTGTAACCTGAACGTGGGCTGACAACGTGTTTAGACAGATCTTTGTCTTGCGATCGTCTGCTTTCGTGATTTTGAGCTAGTCTTTGCGGCTCGACTTGGTCTTTGATCAGAGGACCGTGCACAAGTGTCAGTGACATCCTTTCGATGAGGTCGAACCTGTTGTTGTTCTTTTTTGAGATATCCAAACATGATATGGTGTATGGCGTAGTCCAGGAATGTGATTTTGATCGCGCGCTCCTTGTTGGAGTCTATTTTTTCGCGAGCCCCCAGGCATTGGGGCTCGTCGGTTGTTTTTCGCATCTTGTAATCATGTTTGGGGTCATGCTCGTATTTGCGAGCGACCTTTTATAGTAGTGTGCTACTTTAGCTAAGCCGTGGAGTGCGACTTTAGTTTTCAGGCGACATCCGGTTTTAGCTTGGCCCAGATTAACCCTTTGACAGACAAACATTTTTTATTTGGAAAACCAATGACTTGACGACACATATTTTTGGTGTTTCAAAGAATGACCATGATATTTAACTTGTTTTTTTTTGAAAAGTGTACATAAGCATTTTCTGAGACGAGTCTATGTTTCGACCAAGTTTTAATGTTATATTTTTTTTCTTGCTTATTTGGGAGCTAAAGGTGCTTTGGGCTTGATCCTACTTGCAATAGGGCCTCGTGTTTAGCAACACGGTCTTAAGTCCTTTCCTGTTCCTTGTTTTGTGAAATCTGGGCCTTGGGCTGCATTTTCAGCGCCCAAGGCCAGGCGTTAAACATTTCGGCGCCCAGCCGTGGGCGCTGAAAGTCCTTTCCTGGTAATATTTGACTTTCGGATTTCCTAACACGTTTCCGAATGGGATCAGGATGTCATTGGGTGCGTTCAGCTATATATAGGGGATAGATACGTCCCTATTTTCTACTACTCTCAAATTCTTTCTTTTCTTTTTGTTGTGCTTTAATTATTCATTGCTTTTGCCATGTCGATCCCTACTTTCTCACTCCAACGGACTGTTAGGCGTTGGCTACGGGCCCTTACTTCCACAGAAAAAGTTTTGTTAAAAGAATGCCACTTAGAGGCACTTTTAGGCTTACAACAAATTAATATTGATTATAACTTTCTGCATGCTGCCCTAAGCTTTTGGGACTCCGATCATCATGTTTTTGCCTTTCGGGGCAACGAAATATGTCCTTTGCCCGATGAATTTGCTGCGATCCTTGGTTATCCTACTAATGCTACTCCTGTTACCCCTGGCACTATTGAAGGGGGTAAAACAACCATAAGGGCTTTCCTAGGGCTAGATGATAACATGTTTGCTGAAATTGTTGTAGATGATAAGGTTAACTTGGCAAAACTTGTAAAACATCACTTTAGGCCTAGTAAGAATATGACCGAACATAAATTGAATATTCGAGCCCTTGTATTTTGCTTGTTGAATCATTATTTGCTATCGAATAACAATGGTGAGTTCGGTGACATAAGGTTGATCCCCTTGATTAGCCAGATGGAGAGTTGCTATTCTATCATGCCGTTGGTTGTTGCCGAGACTTTGCTGAGTGCGGATGAGTTGAAGAAGGATGCCAAATCAGAACATTTTAAGGGAAGCCCCCTATTACTGCAGGTGATCGATTTTTCCTTGCGCACGTATATGTCCCTTTTGCATATATTTTTTTTGCCTGGGGCTGAGTTTCAGCGCCCAGGGCTGGGCGCTGGAGTTTTCGGCGCCTGGTCCTGGGCGTTGAAACTGCGCCCCAGGGACCATTTTTTTCATTCTTTTGATTCGATCGTACCTGTTTTTGCAGATTTGGGTTGCGGAACGGCTTAGACTTTTGGAAGCTCCTGCCGATCCTAAACATTATCGCCCTATAGCCTTGGGTAACCGAAAATACTTGCACCAAGGCCAGGACGAGGCCGAATGGACCTCCTTTTTTACTTATGGAATTTGTTCTATTAAGTGGGTGGTACCATGCTGGGGTTTGACTACTATGACAGGGGGTTCTGATGTATCGATTTATGTTTCTTTGTTGGGGCTATCTCGTCCCATTTATATTTTCCCTTACCGAGTCATGCGTCAATATGGTTTAAGGCAGACTATCCCCTTTTCTGATACGGTACCACCTAAGGTAGCGGCCTTTTCACAAACACGGGTCTTAGCGTGGGCTAAGTATTATGATGGTCTCCCGCGTTGGGCCGTAGCTACAAATGGCTTTGTGGGTCTTTCTGAAAACTACAAGTTGTGGATGAGCTCCGATGACAAAGATGTGAGGACCGAGGCTCGTAATGGGGAGCCGGCTGAGCTTTTGATACCTCGTATTCGTGTTAAGTATGAGGGTCCTGATTCTGCCAAACCT
Organism: Spinacia oleracea; assembly: GCF_020520425.1. NCBI lineage: Eukaryota > Viridiplantae > Streptophyta > Magnoliopsida > Caryophyllales > Amaranthaceae > Spinacia > Spinacia oleracea. The sequence continues at coordinate 77,554,605 of NC_079488.1, forward strand.
CGTACCTATAGTGTTAAGACTGTGAAAGCTCGTCCTGATCGAAAGCGAAAGGAAGTTCCTCCCCGTTCCAGTTTCAGGCCTAAAAAGATGCCTAACATGAAGGGGCCTGCTGTTGTTAAAAGAAATGCAAGCTCTCGCGGAGATCGTCGCCGGAACAATGTATGGGTTAGGAAGGCTCAGCCGCCTGTAGAAACAGTGGCTAGTCTAGTTGATGATAATAATCCTTCTCCCACCATTGCCTGTGCCCTCGAGGCTGAGCGGGCTATAACTGAGAATGTTTCTGAAGCCTTGGCATCTTTGGAAGTTAGTGTCCAGGAGCCGGTTCTTATGGAGATTGACATTGGGGCAGCGCAGAAGACTGTGGGGGTGGATCCTGCGAATATTGCCCTCTACAAGACTTTATTTGATGATCCAGAAGAACTAGAGTAGTGTAGTTCTTGCTAGGGTGTAGGTGCCCTCCATTTATTTCAGTCGTGTTTGTTTTTATTTTTAGCACTCTGTTTTCCTTCTTATTATATTTTAATAAAGGCGTATTTTTAGTTTTCATTTTCATTTATTTTTGTTTCTCCTCTTTTTTATGTATTTTATATGTCTAACACTTTTTGCACAAAGATTTTTTTTTTTTTATTTGGACCGAATCCTTGGTAAGGATTGCCTACGTATCTTGTCAGAATCAGGTCGCGCGTAGTTCTAGCTTTTGAATTAGTTCTAGTATGCCGGATTTCGGTAGATATGCCATGAGGTGGAAACATATTACTTAGTCGGTCAAATGAGTGAAGAATTATCATTATTTTCATCTGCAATTTTTTTTTTGCCATAAGTCGTGTAAAATATGAAATTCGAAATTCGACTAATTTGTATGGCTATATTCTTGGTTGGTAAGCCTATTTGGATACGTACTGTACCCCCTAGTGTTCGTTATTTTTCCGTTGTGTGCGGATAAAATGACGAGCACTTCTGGAAAAAAAAATTTGTCAGGCAGAGAGTTTCAACGCCCAGGCTGGGGCGTCAGAAATTTCGGCGCCCAGCCCTGGGCGCTGAAAATGACTTGGGCGGTCAATTTTTGACGCTTTGCTTCACATGTTCTTGCATTTCTTTCTCTTTCTCTTTTAATTTGTGCCTTGATATTTTGCTCGTATTTAAAGGCCGATTTTGAGGCTACTTTGGAGGCTTTTTGACTGTTAGCGTGAAATGCGTTTTTGTCCGAATCAATTTTTTCTATTCGTGACTCGAAACAGTTTTGAAAATGGGGTTAGGGTGCGGAAGTTATGAAGATCTTTGTGTAGGTTTTTGAGGTGTTGTTAGTGAAGGGTATGATGGAATCTATGTTTTATGAATCTGATTTTTGGTAACATTTGTATTGTTTTGGATTTTTGATTTCCTTTGACTCTGGGTTGCATGGATTGACTCTTATGATGACACTGGTTTGGCTTTTTAGGTTTTGGGGATATGAATGGGATGGTGTGGTTTATTTTGTGGGTTTCGGGAATTGGTTCCCATGGCACTATTTCAAAACCGAGTGGGCTTTGTTTGTTGGGCCTGGAGTGGGCCGCCTCTTTATTTTTGTATTTTGCAAGTACATTTGGTGTTTATTTAGTGTTAGAATAAAAATTTTAGGAGAAATATTACGCCTTTATTGATTCGGAAAGTAAGGAAAACACACTGAAATAAAACTGACCCATATTCTAAGGGGCCTTAGGACCATCTAAAGTCTCTATTATTATTTTTTTCTATCAATCTAAAGAACTACTAGGCGTTTTTTACTAATGGTGCTCTATGTGGCTCAAGCCTGGGGTTTAGTCTCATAAAACTTCGGTCCTTCACCGGTACTCATCTTGAATTCCATTCCTTTTGCATTGACCCACTGATATGTCTTCACCCATCCGTTCTCGACCTCTTCTAGTGTTGATGCAGGAGAGATTAACCGGGTTGGATCGAAACCTTCATCTTGTAAAGCTAGGGTAGTCATCACAGTCTCGTTCTCCATAGGCCTCGATTCGTTAAACAATGTCCATAGAGCCTGGTTGTCCAATATTTCAGCTGTTTTAGTCTTGGTGAGGTGGGGTGCCTCATCCAAGGTGTGGCAGTCATGGAAAATTTCAAATCTGGGTTTTAGCAAGCCATCCTGAACGAAGGGTTCAGGAAAATCACAGCATGGGTGTTCTTCTCCTTCCCGAACGAACATCCCGTTAAGGGTCCTTTGATATGGGGGAAGGAGGGTGGTTTGTTTGGCTTTGTTAAGGCGTAACCTAGATAGGCGGTCAGCAATATCTTCCTCCGTTGGTTCATAACCTAAGCCAAAGGGAGTAGATTTGTCGGGAAAAGGATGGAATGTGTATTCCTTCTTCCTTATGCCCAATGGGGTCCCGGGAAATAACCTTGAGCTAACAGCATTCTAGGGATGACTCGGGATGCATGCGGGTCTAGGAATGCTGGGTCATAATCTTCGATGAACTGGATTGTTTCTTCTATTTGAAACCCGTAAAGGTCGTCTGCAGTTTCGGCCGTTCCAACCATAGTGCAACTGACGTCGAGAGGAGGGGCGCGGATTTCTAGTATTACCCCGTTATGGTTAAGTTTAACCATTTGGTGCAAGGTAGAAGCCACACCTCCTAAGTCATGGAGCCAAGGTCGCCCCAAGAGGAGGTTGAAAGTGGGCTTGATGTCGATTATTTGAAACTCCGTGGTGCGTGCCACAGGCCCGGTTTGTATGGTAAGGTTGATTTTTCCCAATACAGGCCTTCGGGAGTTATCATAAGCTCGTACCCCTTGCGTGGAGGTTTGGAAGTCATCGATTCCTAGCCCCAAGCAATGGACGGTTCGCAATGGGCAGACGTTAACCGCCGAACCATTATCTACGAGCGCTAGGGGGATGTTTTGTCCTTTGCATCCAACCACTAGGTAAAGGGCTTTATTGTGAGCACCCCCCTCTTTGGGTAAGTCTTTATCGGTGAAAACTATGACCTTTTCTCCGGCATCTCTCGTGACATGGCTAACCAATGAGTCAAGTGTGATATCTGTAGGTACTGAGATGAGGTCAAGTGAGCGAATAAGCTTTTCGCGATGTTCCTTTGAAGTACACATAAGATCCCAGATGGTAATCTCGGCCTTGGTTCTTTTTAGTTGTTTCAGGAGAGGATTTTCAGTGACTTCTGCGACGGTGGCGTACCGTCCATTCTCAGGAGTTTGCCTAACCGGGATGTCGTCCATAGGAGGTGGGTGAATATCCGGTTGGTATATTCTTCCGGATCGGGTGAGGTTGTCGACCTCGGGCTCCTGAGGGGTGGTGTCAATGAGAGCATACCCGGGCCAAGTTTCAGTGAAGAGGTCCTGGCCCGACACTTGAGATAGGTAAATATCTTCAGCATCATCATTCCACACACCGCACACTTCCCTCTCGATTCAATCCATAGGGACCACAGCGAGTGGTGCACCTTGAGGTGTAATATACACCGTGGGGTCGAAATTTTCTGGTTGGTCGAGAGAGATGTGACAAGAGCCGAGTGGGCTCTTGTTGTTGTTGGGTTTGCCAACGTTAGGGAGAGGTATCACTTCATCCTCTATCATGTCCTGGATCGTATGTTTTAGGTTCCAGCAGTTTTCAGTGTCATGCCCATTTCCTTGATGGAATTTGCAGTAAGTATCTTCGACCCAATATTTGCTTTTGACAGGAGGGTCACGGGTGGGGCCTATAGGTCTCAACTTTCCTTGATTGGTTAGTCTTTCAAAGGCTTGTACCAAAGTCGACCCGAGTGGGGAAAACTTTCGGTCTCGGACCCATCTTCCAGGGTTTCTTCGGGCGGGAGTCTCTTCTACAGCATGGACTTCTTGGGCTTGGGATGTGTTACCCCGATTATAGGTGTTGTTCTTATATGTGGGTTTGCTTTGTATGGTTTTGGCGAGGTCGTCCTCGATCTTTATTCCCACATCATAAACTCTTTTGAAAGTGTCAAGTCCCAGGTACCTAAGGTGTTGTCTGTAAGCCGGGTCCAGGTTGTCAATGAATTTTTGGACCAATTCTATTTCGGGAGGCCTGTTGATTAGCTGAGCCGCCTGGTCCCTCCATCTAGCAAAGTACGTCGTGAAACCCTCGTTTTTCTTTTGGAAGAGAACTTCCAGCTCGCGCATGGTGACTTGGAAATCCATGTTCGACGAGTATTGCTTGATGAAGACATTGACAAAGTCTTCCCAAGTGGGGAAGAGCTTAGGGTCCTGGTGATAGTACCATTTGAGCGGCACAGGTTCCAAGGACAAAGGAAAGGCAGGTAAGTACATGGACTTGTCCACGCCTTTCAAGTTCATGGCATTCACAAAGCTCAGTAGATGATCACGGGGGTTGTCCGTGGCCTTGAACTTTGGTAAGTCAGATGAACTGAACTTTTCTGGTAGTTTGCCAGGAAAAGGTTCAGGATCGAGGGAGAAGTATTTTCTCCCCATGGTTTGCTGTAGGACCATTTTTTCAATCCTCTTCTCGTTATCGAGGTTATTTTTGGCTTGCGCAACCGCTAAAGCTTCATTTTCCATTTTTAGTTGGCCCATGAGTCGGGTCATTTGAGCCATCTGCTCTTGCAAATCTTCGATGGACATGTTTGAAGGTGCGAATCGAGGTTGGGGAAGCGGAGATCCTTGAAATGAGGGATGACAGACGGAGCTTGGGGTCACTAAACCTGGTGTTGGCGATGTATCTTCGAGACGCACTAACCGTTGATTCCCTGATCGGCACCAAGTGGCAGGACCAGTCCTAGGCATAAGATAAGATAAAGTTTAGGTTCCCAAAGTTTCAAGCATTACTTAGTCTAGACTTCGACTCTCTAAATTAGTTTTTCACTCTTTCTTTTGTCGGTACACTTTTTGGTTTTTTTTTTATTTTTTTTTATTTTGGTCATTCTTTGGATTTTCGAAACACTTGCCCGTGTGACATTCATAGTTATTAGCACGTTCGGTTTTGGTGCCGGGTATTGTCGTCGTAGGAGGCCTAACAACGACACAAAGAGTTATTAATTTTTTACGAGTCTCTTTTGAAATGGAGTGCTTTTCTTACGCCCTCGTAGCAATTCTTTTTACGAACATTTTTTGTGCTACGTATTTTCCTTTCGCGCGGGTACCGAGGCTGCTGCGCTTGACCAGAAGGCCAAGCAGCAAATTCAACGCCCAGCGAGGGGCGTGAGAAATTCTGGCGCCCAGCCAGGGGCGTTGAAAATGCGTCACTGGCTGGTTCTCGTTTTCTGTCTTCTGTTTATGCGACTTCGATTTGCGTGCTTGCTTAATAACGTCCTTTACGCGTAACAGCGTTTGTGGGATTCGTTACAGGCCGTCCCGAGCGTCGCTTATTTTTGTGGCGATCATTCGGGCTTGCGGAACACGTGTTTCGGTATAACACTTTGGCAAATTAGTCTATGAATGTTTGGGCAATTTTTAAGGTCGTTGGTTTTCTAGGATAGTTTGTCTCACACAATCACATATTTCGCTACACATAACTACATTACAAACATGGATTTGAAAATTCAATATGCCACGTAGTTTATGATAGGCTTCTATGGGTAGTTTATTTGCGCCTCACTTGGTACCGCTTCTCTCGTAGATCCAACACATGCCCCGGTCGAGGTAGTGTCTTCAACAGACGAATTTCGCTCAAGAGGCCAACCCGCAAGTGCAAGCCAAGGGGGCATGCAGGCGAGAGGGACCTAAAGAGCGAGCGATTGGGTTCGGGATAGGTGTACTACCTGCACAAGTACCGAGTGGGCAACATGCGCGGCGTATGCACCCCCCTATTGGCGGGAAAAGGTATTCTTAGTCCCAACTCCCGAGGGAGCCGAGATTCGTTATGCGGTTCTGCCCGTTCACATTAATATGCTGATTTTCAGGTCGTCCCAACTAGATGGGGAAATAAACGCGGGGTAGGATCGTTTCACCATTCGGCTATTTTGATTACCTACAAGCACGAGTATTTCCTTCACTATCCCCAGTGGAGTCGCCACTGTGAGGGGATCGAAAAAGCACGAGGCTAATGCGTGACCTCGTCCCTCGTGGGTGTGACGATTCTTTTTATTCAATCAAGCGTAATTGGATTTCCTGTGAGTTTACACCCAATTGACTAGTAATATAGGAGTCGCCATTCAGTTTTTAACGACAATGAGAAAAACTGACAATACCCGGTTATCGTGACATAAAGGGAGTGCAATTATGTTTGACCACGACGGCCGTAGGTTCCCTTGTGATCCCTGGTGTGGGGATCTCTCAACATACACCCGCAAGGTGGAGATTGAGGGTTCGGGGAACTGTAACTACCGAGAGGAGTACTTCGCTCGTCGATAACTCCAGAGGCAGGATATCCTTACTAGCTCAGCATAAATAATTGAAGGGACATGCGTTAACTATTAAACTAATCTGAGTTGATTTTAGCAATATGCAACATATAATACTAGATCGATCGCGATTATCTGATTTAGATTGCATTAAGGGACCTAGCATGATAATCCAATTTCCCAAAATATTATATTTGTTAGGCGTGATAGAACAATCAGATTAGGTTAGTTTAACAGTTCATAAAAAGGGCGAGGAAAGCAGTTAAATCATCGAAAAGGGACACATTACGACGCACCCTTGAGAGGTGCGTCACGGTTCTCAGAAAACTAACCACTTTGACTTTGCTATTTCTCCTTTTTATTTAACGAATCTCAATTATGGGACAGGATACGTTCTGTTCGATTTATGGATCGATTGCGACAGAACGCGTGAACAGTTTCGCAGCGTGAGGCTTAGGCTAAGGGTTGGAGTCAATACTCAGAATATAATTATGTGTTGTGTGTGTTCTCTTCACGTCGAATTTAGGGGTCTATTTATAGGGAAGAGTTCGTGGAAAGATAGAATTGCAGAGTTCTAATCCACAAAGAATTAGGAAAAAACACGTACCCAGGTATTTTTCAGCGCCCAGGCCTGGGCGCCGAAGATTTCGCCGCCCAGAGCCAGGCGTTGAAAATAGGGGCTGGGCTGTTTTCTTTAGTCAGATTCGGATTCCTGAAATCCGTAGAGTTTGAGATTTAATCGAGTCTTTTAGCGCGTATCAATTTTATGACGGAATGCGTCTGGGCCCGTTACGAACTCTAGGCTCGTTAGGATTTTAATTAATACGTAACTCTTATTTCCGAATCATATTAGGAATAGGATTCTCGCAGTTTTCTATCTCTTTTAGGATTTATGTTGGAATGCAACACCTAATTCTGACAGGTTTCTATCCTTTATGATTTGCCACTTTTAGAAGCTACCTTTTACGGCAGTTACTATTTTTAGCAGGTTTCCATAAATAGCAGGTTTCGGGTGAAATGAAAAGGGGAATTGAGATTCGTTTATTTTATAGGAGATGCGTTGTCAAGTGGAGATTTATGCTTTCATCATCGGACCTTTCCCTTTCGGGAATGGGGACAAAAGTAGGTGTCTACAAATGATGGACTGTTTTTCTGATGAATTTTGTGTTTTATAAACTGGAAACGACAAAAGGATATGAAGTTTAGTTGTACTCACTAAGACCTACAATCACACAAGTTTTAAAAGATGGAAAATATACTCTCTAATCCTTCGTGTATCAATTTTCTTTCAGATGAGACGACAATTATGGCACTATTTCTCCGTTCATAAAACAAATATGAAACTGCAAAACCACATATTCAACAATAGTGAAGTCAAATTCTAGTTGAAAATTAAACTTTTTAGCTTAGTTCTAAACTACACAGAAAGAACAGGCGAAGAGAGGTACATGTTCTGCAAGCATGCGAGCCTTGTCAGCAGCACGACATTGAATTTATCACCAGCAACATCAAAACTGGCCTTCACTGCTTACAAATCTGAAGCAAACTCCTAGCTTTACAGAAATTGACAATAAAAAAAACTAGATATTAGAGAACCAAAACTTTGAGAACGAAATAACCAATTGCACGGGTCAAAGCAAATCTCATCGCAGGTAATTCGAAAATACGAAAATCAAACAAATATGAACTTTGTGAATTCCAAATAAGCAGATACAATTTGACCCAAAAATCAACAAAATCAATCAAAATAACTTCAAAAACCTAAAACATTAACCCTAAATGAGCTGAGTTAGTCGATCAATCGATAAAACCCCAAAATTGTACATCAAATAAACAAGTCAAACCAAGAACAACAAATCAACCCTAAAAATAATTAAATCAACGAAACATAATAAATAAATTAAAAATCGAAGAAAAACAAAGAGTATGGCGTCAAATCCCTACCGCAATTGGCGAAGAAATGGTAGAAAGTTGAGCATAGCAAAAGGTCGGCGTCTTTCTCTCTCTTCCGCCCTCTGTTTCTCTCTTTATGACCGGGATGGAAAGACTTGGGACAAAATCAAAGAAAGATGAATCAATTAAAGATTGGAGGAAGATATCAAGGAGAGATTCAGGGAGGGGAGGAAGAAGAATGCTAGGGTTTGAGAGAGAATTGCGACATAGACAGAGAGTTCGAGAGTTTTTTTTTCAGATCTAGAAAAGGATTGCACCGCGGCGAAGTGCGTGAGCTGCAATTAAGTGACACGGTTGCAGCGTGAAGGGACATAGTCCAAGCTGCGAATAACTTTTTAATTTTTTTCCAATTTCTCGCAACGTTCATGGCTAATAGTACGCTAATAATAACTCATTAAAGTCTGACCCGCGTTGACCAAAGATATTTTGCAACTTCTACTCATTACGTGAGCTGTAAATGATGGGTTGCAAATGAAGTTTTTTCAACTAGTGATTCAGATAAGAGAAGATAAGGGTTAACTGAGTACAATTTATAACTGAAATAAGTTTTGATAAGTTAAGTTCAGAAAAACTAAGTGAAAATGAGGTGAATAAAACGAACCCTTAAACATAACCATAATTAGTCAGTTTTCCTTTGATCTTAAATATATATTAGGAGCCCAAAAGGAGAAAAGACGGTAAAACTAGCTAGTGTGCATGTTAAACGACCTTGAATAAGAAGTCATATATTATGACAATTCTCCCTTCGTCCCAATTTAATCATCACACTTTCTACTTACTTACGTCCTAAAATTAGATGAATACAATGTACTCTTAATTTTCAAGCAATATTATGTTACACCCTCCGTTCGTAAATAGTAGTCTTGTATTTTCTAATCGGATTTTCCCTTTCTTGTTTCTATTTTTTGGCATTCAAACATTCTACACAATTTTCCACTTTTCCATAAATCATGATTTCTTTTTGCCACCCAACTATTCCCACGTCTACTTTTATTTGTACTTGATCAATACACAATGATTTACTTTATCCCCTAAAAACACTCAAAATCATGATCAAATATAATGAGACTACTATTTAGGAACATATATGAGATCAATATAGACGTTGTATATATGTACTCTTTTATGGCTTTGATTGACAAAACAAGTGGTAGCGGGGTAGCGTTTAGTTGTTGAGTAACGGGTAGTATCAATAGTAGCGGGTAACAGTTAGATGTCATAGTAGTTGGTAACTATTATGAGTTGTTTGATAAAGGTAGCAGTTGAGAATGTTAAATACAACAAATGTTATATATAACTTTATTATCAAACGTTATCCACTCCCTCAAACGCTACTGTTTTTTGACGTTTGACAAAAGCTACCAAATTGCTACCTCACCAAACACTTACAAATTTTACAAGTAGCATTTTGAATAGGTTAAAATGCTAACCGTCACCTCAAACGCTACCGCCGAACACGCCCTAAGTTTCTTCAATATAAATTAACTAGTCTTAGTTATATGAAGGCAATGCTTCCGAAGGTAAATAGAAAAAAAATTGTGATACTACATGCATCTTAGAACATTAACAATATAAGGGGAAAAATATTTCGCAAAGTTCTTCAAGAGAGAAAGTAGACATTATCTATATATCAAACGTCGAAATAGTTTAACCATGTACGTAATACCAATAAATAAAATAAAACTAAAAAATAGAGTTTCACTTGTTTTGTTATATTGCCCGCAACATGTTCGCTAACCGCATGCACTTCTGAGTAGACTCGAATTGTAACAAATAACCAACAATATAATAATGTTCTAGATAAAAAGGTACGTAACACGCACGAAAAAGCCTTGTTACAAATTGAGAATATTTTTTCCATGACCTATTTGTGTCACTTAGGCTGCAAAAATGCAAACACTTATCTTTTATTTGAAATACAATTTGAGCTAATTAAAAATAAAAGATTATTTTTAGTAAATGGTAAGCCTTTTATGCATGCTTTGATTTTTTTTATTTTATTTTAAATATTCATTGTTTCTTAATTCGGCAACTTTTGTGTAAGACCGTCTTACCGGAAAGACCACTTTAGTTGCTTAACTAATTGGTTCCATTTATTAAATAATTGGTTACATTGCTTAACTAATTGGTTCAATTTCTTAACTTATTGGTTTCATTGCTTAACTAATTATTTCAAGTGTTTAACTAATTGGTTCCATTGCTTAACTTATATGACACCAATGTGGTCTTTTGTGTAAGATCGGCTTATAGAAAAGTTTTTATTCTTAATTTTGTGTGTTTATTATATTACATAATTAGCTAATTGTTAAAGATAACGTAGTTATCCTATAGGATAGAATATCATATGAGATAGAGTTATTTTATATGATATGAGATAGAAGTCTATAAGTATTAGGAATCCTACTAGTGATTGAGATATACTACCTCCTTTTCAAAAAGATCTTTACAGTTACTATTTGCACGAACTCCAATGCTATATTTAACTACTAATATATCCAATTTCGTATGTGAAAAAATTATAAAAATACATACCGAGACCAATCTAACAAGATCTTACATGTAACATTTTGATGTATATAATAGTGAGAATTTACGGTCAAAGTTTTTATACTTTGGACACATTTTCCAAAGCGTAAAGAACTTTCAGAAACGGAGGTAGTATGTGATTAGGATATATGAACAAATTGAGGTATTATTGCGATACTTTTTACTTTTTTGTTTTCTTTTTTAATCACTTATTATTTGATTGGAATATTTGGAGTATTTTGCTACTTGTACGGAATTATAGGTGAGTTTTGTGCGTGATTAGGATAATTAATCAACATAATGTATTGTGAATATTTGATTGGAAAATGGCAATATAACATTTATAGCACGTTATGTTTTAGCATGATCGGAATAATTAATTAAATTAGTTTTATGTTTTCTATTAATTTAAATTATGATTAAAGTATTATAGAATATAGTTCCATAGGATACACTAAACTTGCAATTACTAAATTGACCTCATGAGTTGAATAAGAGATTACACATCAAACAAAACAAAACTAATTACAATTAAGAAACAAGAAAGCAATGGACAGCCTTCCAACCGATTTACTGAAAGAAATATTGATAAGATTCCCAGCAAGATCACTACTCCGATTGAAATGCGTTTGCAAATCCTTGAAAAGCATAATATCATCCTCCGAATTCATTAATCATCATCTTCACCATAGTCATCGTGTCTCTAATAATACCGGCCACCATTATCCATCGCTTACTCATCCTTAATATAGGTTATTGCCTTCAATTCCAGTGCTTGGACGAGGACGAGGACGAGGACGAGGACGAGGACGAGGACTACTCGTTGGAATCACCCGCATTCCGTCTCCCCATCCCTATATCCGGACAGGGCACGATCCGTGGGATTTGTAATGGATTGTTATGCATCCATTTGATCCATCCCCGATTCGATTCTTGGGATATTGCTCAATCCATGTACAGCTACATTCGTTGAGATCCCACGGATTCATAAATTCGCACCATATGTATACAGTATACTTTGGAGTTGAACGTAACACCCAAGTTGCCAAGTTGGGTTTGGGTATGACTGTTTAAGTGACGATTATAAACTCGTCGTATTTTTCGAAACCCAACACGGTAATGATTGCTATAGGGATATAATGATTTATAGCGTCAAGGCAACTTCATGGAGATTGGTTCAACATATAGTAGTTTCGCCTAAGGATTCATAGGGCCGGGTTTACTATATTGAAAAGTGAAGCACCCCTTATAAATAACCATTTACTACATTAATTGGATGTTTTGGTCTTTTTTAGAGAACAAGTATCGCATTGGTTGTTTCGATCTTCGAAGCCAAAAATGGGTTGAAGATCATGTACCCTTACCTGATCGAGTATATATGAAAATAGCAAAGAAACAAAAGTAGTACGTAGTACGTAGTACGTAGTAGATTTTAAGGTAATGGATGGGTGTTTGTGCCTATTGATTAAGGTTGGTAACGCTGTTGATATATGGGTGATGAAGGAGTATCTTATGAAGGAATCATGGGTGAAACTTTTGCGACTTTCCCTTGGACGTGGTTGTTATTTACCTTCCCCTCTTACTTATGATGAGACCTCGAGACGTGCTGTTCTGATCAAACGACGGGTTTCAAGAGGGGTTGCTTTTGAAAACGAGCTTGCCTGGCTCAAGACTACGGATCGACAACACGAAAGTGCCGTAACCCAGAAGTGCTACTATATGTTTTGGAACCCTTGTTAGTATTTCTGGTAGTCACCCAATTCAGAAGATACCACTAACAGAGTCATCCAATTAAGGAATTATTATTTGTTTTATTTCAATTTCTTCTTAGGCTTTTATCAAATAATAAACTTGATGTCGTTACTACTTAGTATTTCTTCATAAACATTCACTACACTGATTATCATAAAGCTTTCTCGTTAATTGCTTGTGTTTATATGGGCGTGTTCGACCGTACCAGTTAAATATATTTTTCTCAAACACTAAAAATACTACTCCCTCCGTCTCTTTTTGTTTTTTTACGTTTTCCTCTTTGGGTATTTCAAAATATTTTTTACATTTTCTTTTATATTATCACATAAATGAATTATTATTCTATCAAAATTTGTGTCCAATTATTATTTTAACCAATTAAATTTTTCATACTTTTCCATTGGGACATTAAATTTTTCTCTTTTTCCAATATCACGTAATTTATCTTATTTAAATAAAAAAATTGAGGAATCTCGATGCAAATTAATTAATCGTTAAAACGCGTGAAAAATAACAAACGTAAAAAATAAAAAGAGACGGAGGGAATAGTAGTGTTTAAAGATATGTACTTTTTTCCGCGAAGAAAGACCTTAAAGTAAAAGAAAAAAAATATATTATGGGAGACAACCATTACCCCTTTTCTAGCATTGACTTCACTTATCCGGCCTTTGACCCGCCATGTGCCCTGCACATGTTATAGTTTTTGCCTATTTACATTTCCCTCCATTTCTCCCATATAAAAGTAAAATGTTGATAACCAAAAAAATAAGAAATTCTGGAAAACTATTCAACTCCCCTGCTAGGCCATCAATGAAGCTCAGTCGTCAATGATTTGTCATCAGCAGGAAACGCACATTCATATCTCACTACCTTCATAGGAGCCATGGTTACTGCAATTTCAGCCAAAAATTCGATTCAATTCAAACATTTAGGAAAATTCCTACATTACATTTCAACAAAAGTAATTGACCGAACTTACCAAATTGTAGATGTAGAGTGTCGAGAATGATTGAATTGAGATAAAATCGACATTGGAATAGCAATTTCTGCAAATTTCTTTGAGCAGGAAAAGAGGAAGTTCGTAGCGGGGGTAGAAGACAAAGAGAGAAGGAAGTCTAGATTTTTTTTTGGGGGGGGTTATTTTTGCTCGTTTTTGCTTTTAAGGGGAAAATTTGGAGGGAAAAGAGGTGAACTTAGCAAAACCAGCAAGTCAATGGTCGGAAATGTGTAGTCAACTCCAGAAAATGAGTAATGATTGTTTCTCGCAAGTTTTTTTTAGTTAAAGGTCTTTCGCAATATTTTTTTTAAAAGGTTGTTTTTCACAAAAGTCGGATTATAAAATGTTATTTTTGGAAAATTTGTCAAATTTTATTTATGTATTGTCACACATGAGCCTACTACGAAGTGCGGAGTACTCTGTAGTGCACAGTTACATGTTTCATACGAAGTATATATGCGAGTTGAGAGAAATTTCCTGAATATATTCCAGAAAGGCGCTATATGCCTATATGGGGTGAATGCGACTGGTGACAAATTGATGTGTGTCCTCTTATAGCTATCTAGATGTCCATTAATTCGCTTCCAAATGCTTCCAAATATCATATACTGATATAACACCTATATATTTTTGCTTCTAATCATTTTCTAACCGTTGAAGTCGTGATTTGCATAAGCATATTGCTTGTTTCCTTCCATCCCTTTTCTTCGAGAGTTGGAGGAAACCAACTTAAAAGCCAAGTGTTCCATTTGATTGACCCCCATTTTGTTCTCTTTAGGAGTTTGATTATATGGGAACTTACGGCTCGATAGTCGATGATTGTTTCTAAGGATATGCTTTGTGCTTGTATACCTTTGATTAGGAATATTCATTACGTTACATTGGACGTACTAGACTTATTCAACAAATGCTTTTGGGCTTTTGTACAACTTGTTACGTGTATTAGATCCACTACTATTCAACAAAAGGTTTTTTACATAAACGTGTTCCATGCACAATGTATTATACTTGCTCTGTTCATAAATACTTGCAACATTGGTATTTTTACACTATTTATATACTCCACTTTGTCTATTGTTGATGATTTATATGTCAAATAAAGCATAGTCTTGTGGTATCTTGTTAGATTCGTCTCAATACGTATTTTCAAAATATCAATTTTTTATAATTTTTTTTCTTGAAGAGAATTTAAGATATTGGCGATATAAATTGTCAATTGGCATGCGTGAAAGTGACAAATGTTGCGAGTATTTATGAACAGAGGAAATATTACGAAACGGTACTAGAATATCCATCTAGGATAGTCGAATGGACTATGCACGGTACGAATACTCCAAACCCCGACCTCAACTCAAAACAACCACCTACACAAAAACCATCCTAAAACCAGCATATATAGTAAGCAATGACAATCAATGCACATACATTATGGAAAGATAACTAGCTTGAAATCATTTAAGTTTTTACAGATGTAAACGTTGAATGGTCTCAATTTTATATTGTTTGAACAACTAACCCATTACCATAACATTTTTAGCTGTTAAAATAAAAAAATAAAAAATAAAAAATAAAAACCATTACCATACCATATGTTCGATCTTACTCACCCGTTTTGATGTAATGGTTATATTATCTTTTTACGTTTGCCAATATAAAAGTATCTGAACATTAACATATCTAATTTTATATTTGTAAAAATTATAAAAAAATATCTATATTTTAAAAGTATATATATATCGAGACGAATCAAATAATATTTTTGAAAGACAAGAACATTTTTGCTTACATATAAATTAGAAATTATAGTAAAATCAAAATTTACAAATAGTACTATCACAAATTAAATACCTACTCCCTCCGTCCCGGAATACTTGACCTGTTTTCCTTATCTGGCCGTCCCTTAATACTTGACCTGTTTCTAAAAATGGAAATATTCTAACAATATTATATTATTTCTCACTCCACCCCTATTAACCCACCTACCCCCTACTCCATACAAAAATAATTAAAAATTCAACCCCTACTCTCCCCAACCCCACTTCTTAACCCACCTCCCACTAACTACATTAAAATAATACCCCACTATCAACTACTACCTATTAAATTAAATAAGTCAATTCAAGTTTCTTAAACTATGTGCCGGTCGAACCGGATCGAGTATTCCGGGACGGAGGGAGTATGAATTTTATCTTTTATCCCCATAAGGCCATGGTAAACTTCAAATTTGAAAATCATAAAATATCTAAAAGTAACATTTTACCCCAACGTCAATATTCCTACTTTATGCGGACATTTTTTATTTCCGTCCAAACTTGGCAAACTATCCCCTCCTTTTCCCCATACCAGAATACGGACACCTCAAGTAACCGGTCAAAAAAAGCAATACAACTAGTCATAAAGCGTGTATCAGAGAGAACCATTACCGCCACGTGGGCACGATCTTATCCTTTCCTTTTCCGCTCCCTCCTTAAATACCACCTTCTTTCTTTAACACTTTTCATCAATCTATCAAACTCATCAAAGTCATCTTCACCCCATTTTCTCTCTCCTCAAAAACTACCTCCCAAACAAATTAATTACAATGGCAACCAGTCTTCTACCTACCCACTCCTTCGCCGTCCGTGCTTCTTCCGTTTCTGACAACACCCGCCGTAAAATTTCCTCCACCACCACCGCCGCATCCGCCGGTGGAAAATGGTGGTCGCCTCTCTTCGGCTGGTCCGCCGACGCCGACTACATTGACTCTTCAGCTTCTAAGGAAGAAGCAAATCCGGTGAAATCGGAGAATATTCCGGTGAAATCAAAGTTTACTCGCGGTTGTTTTACCGAAGAGAAGGCGAAACAGTTGAGGATGATGACTAAAGATACGGCGGCGTTTCATGATGCCATGTATCACTCCGCCATTGCTTCTCGTCTCGCCTCCGATTTCTCCGACAGTAACTCATCAGAATGACCTAATTTCACTTTTCGTCCACATTTCTCTCTGCTCAAATTAGATTTTATTTTATTTTATTTATTTGGTAATGTTCCTGTTTATTTGGAGTTTGGCGGTGGATTCTGCATCATGCATGAAAACTTTGTTTTTGGTAATTTTTATGATGATGTAATATTGTAATGAATGTGGACAAAATATTAGGTGTGCCCTTAATTGATCTGTAATTATTCTAATTGGTCTTTTGTTTTGCTTAAACAATGCATATTATTCTGTTCTTTTTTTTCTTTGAAATATTTAGATTTGTTAGTACGTACTGTATTTGTTTGGTGTCTCATTCATGACTCATGAGCATAAATTGCGGCGATGATGATGTTGAAAAGAACACAAATTCTTATTTATATGGGGTGTACGATAAATATTATACACCAAAGTTAAAGTTGACGTAAAATGCTTAAAAGTTATCCTTATACATATAAAAGTTATCTACTTTTTATTAATAAAAAATTTCATTTAATAAAAAACATTTCTTCAAAATCACTAATAATGTATAAAATTAATCATTTAACACTTTAAAACGTTTATTTATTAACTTTTTTTTAATAATATAAAAGTTAGAGAAAAATGAGTAAAAGTTAAAGAAAATTAGGTAAAAGTTATATTGGTGCACAATAAATTTATTGTACACCTTGTGCATGCAAGACCTTTTGTTCAATCTTAGAACCTAAGCATTTATCATGAACACTGATCAATAAATTCAGCTATTGGGGTGTTTAGGGTGCGGTAGACCGGATTAAAAGGCGGGTTCGGGCCGGGCTGAGGGCATAAAAATCTGCCTATTATGTCGAGTTGGACCAAACTTCGGGCCAAAATTGTGTGCCCAAAACCCACTATTTTGGGCCAAAAGTAGCGGGGTTTTCAGGCCAATTTTGGACCGGGCCAAATTTATATCTAAAATTGTTGTTTTAGTTTGCCCAAAATCCGCAATTTTTTTTAAAGTTTGGGCTGGCCTGAAAATCGGGCTGAAATATTTTGCCCAGAACCAGGTATTTTTCGGGTCGGGCAGGGTCCATGTTAATCAGCTCTAGGGTGCGGTCTACTCGAACATGAACTTGTATGAATTGACTAAATCAAACATATTTAAATAGGTTAAACTGATTGACCTAATAATATCGGATCAGACCTGGGGCTAATCTTACATTACTTAATTGAAATGGATAAGATATGATTGTAATTTATTTGAATTTTATCTGATTTTTTTAAAAAAATGAATAGAAAGGCTCCCTAGCTTTTGATTTTGGATAAGTTAATCAAGCTTAGTGAGAAATAAAATAAAATTATGTAATAAATTTAAACAGTGGTTTTTGATTGATAGCCAATGGTTTTGGATAAGTTCATAGATTTAGTTATAATCTATACTAATATATTAAAAGGCGTTTTGGAAAACGTCCATGTGTCAAGTAGTACTCTTTCCTTTGCGCCACATCATTCACTCACCAAGTGGTATGTCATGTCATGGATAACCAAAAATCAATACAACGAGGTTCGAACTCTAGAACTCATGTCTGAATGATCATTCTCATTATCATCTTAGCCAGCCACCAATTGTGGTTTATTTCTTCACATTAATTTATAAATAAATGTTAACATGGAGTCTAAACCAACTAAATTTTTATTTGATTTTTTATTTTCTATGGAATATTTTGAAAAAAATAAAAATAAATAATTAGGACAACTATGAAGAAGCATGATGTCATGAATCTCATAAGCATCAACTATATAAATACCTTGCATGACTGCTTATATCTAATTTGGTATTATTAATTTGAAACACTTAGTTCCACTAGAAAATAAATTATACAATTGTAAGATGATCTAATTGAAAAATTACTTTGCATGATAAATGACGTAGTGTGTCTGTGTAGTTGACAAACTTAATTGATGTTTTTCACTTTAAGTTATACATGCATTTTGTCAAATATTGAGCTCAAGAAAAATCTAAAATATTACGGAGTAACTATTCAATGTAGCGATCGGGGATCGCCCGGGCCACACACTAGTTTTTTTAATTAAATGATGTAAGGATCTGCTGACTGGACAGTGATCTTATGTTACGTTAAGTTGCATTTTAAAAGATTAGTAGTGGATTAATCAATGAAACGTGACGTTTTGAGACACTGACGTTAATTAGTGGGGAGGAAGTGTGTCAATGTGTGATTAAGTAAAGATTAGTGATGGAGTAATGAATGGAACGATGACGTTTTGAGACATTGACATGATTAATAAAGATTTATACAGTGAGAGTGTGTTTGACTAAAGGAAGGTCTTGGATTACTATGGTGGGACGAAAAACAAAATCAAATCCGTACAATTGTACAAGTATGTTTCATGTTTGAGGAGATACTCCGTATTATTATTATTAGATCAAACGATCAGAAATCTTGGAAGGAATGATGTTAATTAGATATTGTGATTCACTGATTTGTGAATCTACACATGCATGTACCTGATCACGAAGACAAGGGTATCCTCCAACAGTGTTTAAAACATTTTAATTGACTTATTAGTTAAATAGGTGTTAGTTAATAGTGGATATTTTTTTAATATAGTTAGTGGGAAATGCGTGAGGGGTAGAGAGTGGTGAGTGTAGGGCGTTGATTTTTAAATGATTTTGTGTAGGGAGTAGAGGTGTTGGTGGGGTAGTAGGTAAGTGTGAGAAACAATATAATATTGGTAAAGATATCCATTTATAGAAGCGGTGCAAGTATTAAAGGACGGCCCGAAAAAAAAAAGCGGTGCGAGTATTAAGAGAAGGAGGGAGTATTTAAGTACTCATAGTACGGAGATTAACTTGTGGATGCGAGTTCAGGCCGGTAGTACTCCATAGTTTATACTTATTTATTTAATCAAACTTTGAAGAGGTCACTATAGAACATGACCGGCAAAGCTGACCGGATTTGGATTACTCCATCCTAATCAAACTCATATCTAAAAACTGGACTTAAATCAAAAGGATGTGACCCATATTTATAACTAGATAAATCGAAATGATTTTATCTGAATCATCGGAATGAAATAAAATATATGGAGTAATCAAAATGGATTTAGTTTCCTTCAACAAGTTTATTTTTACAATTTTTTCATGAAATGTTCTCGAATTTAAAGTAATTCACCAAATAACCCCCAAGTTTCTATAATTCATAAAATAACCTTATTTCAATACTTAATAAATAATACCCCTATTTTAAAACTTAATCCACCAAATTCCTCTTTATTGACGTCGTCAAGGGGTTAATTCGAATAATTAAGGTGGATTAGAATTTGATGACGGCATTAAGGATATTGGTGTATAAAGTTTTGAAATTTAAGGGTTAGTTGGTGAATTTCTTTTAAATTCAAGAGCATCTCATGGAAAAACTGAAATTTTTAATAGACCCGTAATAAACATGATCTAAATGATCGGTCGAAAGCCTTCTCAATTGAACATATCCGACAAGTACTAACTCGAACAACTTGGTTGTCAGTGGCGGAGCCACGGTGCTGTGAGAGGGGTCCTTGACCCCACTTGGAAAAAAAAACTTAGTTTTAGTTATATTTTCATTAATTTTCTATAAAAAAAATACAATTTTAGTTAATATTTCATCTACTTTTAAATAGTGATCTCGGTATCTATAAATTCTGGATCCGATATTGTTGGTTGTGAGCCCTAACAAAGACTAGAGACTACTCCCTCCGTATTTATTTAAGAGATACACTTGGCCGGACACGGGTATTAAGAAAAAGAATTGAATGAAATAAAAATAATAAAACAAGTGGGGTTGAGTGGATATTTTAATAAGAAAAACAAGTGAGGGTCATGTCATTTTAGGATAAAGGTGGGGGTGGGGTGTAGGTATGTTATTTAATTAGATAGTGGGGTTGATAAGTTACTAAAAATGGCAAGTGTATCTCTTAAATAAATACGGCCGGAAAAGACAAGTGTATCTCTTAAATAAATACAGAGGGAGTATAAAGTTTCAAAGCATATTGGAATCTGATTAACGGAAGATAATGTTGAACTTTGTAGAGAGAATCGCATCAAGTTGGTGGAATATACTCGCTGCTTATGCTTTTGCCAACATCATCTTCTTATTTTTTGTTTGCAATTATCGTAAGAATACAAAGGATGAAAGGACCAATTGCCCTTCTTTCATGTCCAACATATAGTGTAATCTGCGTCATTAACCAATTACGACGTGCTAAATTTAGTAATGGCAAGTTGCACCTGAAATTGTAACCTTTACATTTCATTGATTTTTACTTTGATTTCGATCACGTTATTCTGGCACAATTTAATGTCGAGTAGATGCTCCGTTGTTTCATTAATTTCTATATAAGTTGTAAAATGTTGTTTAGACTCTCAATTGATTCTCAATTGGGCCACTAAGTCCAAAGCCCAATGGCTCTAAACAACAGCATCAAACCTACCAATGGCTAGTCAGCCATCCATTAAGGCCCAAGGCCCAATAGTAATAAATGACCTATGGGCATTTATTATGCAAACACCATAAATAGGCCGCCAAGGCTCACACCTCAAGGTACGTCCAATTTATCGCCTTAAGACTACTCTTCTAGAGAACTCTCTAGAATCCGAGCATCATTCTTACTTAGGCATCGGAGGGGCTTTCCTCGGAAACACCCCCGAGGCTAGTGACTTTGCTCTTGTGCAGGTGAATTCGGACTCGACTCATTCAAGCAAGCAAGATCTTCAACACATACAAAAGGGCCTTCATTCGAAGCCCATTGTTTCCATCTTTACAACACCGGAACAATTTGGCGCCGTCTGTGGGGAAGAACACTTCAAAGCCTTTGAAAGACATTAACCACCTCTTTCTGCAAAATGGTTAATGATGTTATCAACAACAATGATGACGATATGATAGTGCGGTCAGATTCGGAATCTGACGAAGAGGAGCACCCTCAATCGGTGGCGAGGTCACAGCCAAGCAGAGCTACGACCGCCACAAACGCAGGACCTCCGATTCCAACTAGGGAAGAGCTCACTGCGGCCATGACCATCATGCAAAACTTCCTCTTCAATGAGAAGCAGCAAGGATTGGCAAAAGACCGCAGAGAAGAGAGGAGGACCAGGCGAAGGCTGAACGAGCAGCCCAGTGTAGAAGTGTCCAGACCCGAACGAGAGCTCCTTCCCTTGACAGGAACACACCTGACGTCGAGATGGATGGAAAGCACGTGGGACACCCAAGAAAGGGCACAACAACAACCAGATTGGTTTGCAAAACCATCGCCTACTCCAACAGCTCTCCAAAGCGAATCGACTACTCGTAACACTCGGATCCGAAGCTCGGTGCTCAGCAGGTTGAGGCCCTCGGTCCACTCAAGGCTAAGACCCTCGATCCATACGAGACTCGGGGTAGGCGAATCAAGCAGATCTGGCGAACGACCCGAGGTCAGTAGCCGAGAAAGAAGAAGAGACGGGAGGCATGATCGAACCCCTAGCCCCCATCGTACGCCCGAACGTTCTAATCACAGAACCTCGGCGAACGAGGGCATCAGGGCTAGACTCGGGAAAAGAATCATGACTCCCACGTCATCCCCTTTCTCGGACGAGCTGATCAGGGAAGAGATACCAAAGGTAAGCCTGCCAGCACACCTGACGTATAGCGGAATCACGGATCCAAGGGATCATGTCATCTCCTACGAGCAGCAAATGTTCTTGAGTCCCTACTCCGAAGCATGTTGGTGTAAATATTTCCCAACCACGCTAACCGGAGTGGCGGGAGAGTGGTTTAGATCGCTGCCGAAGGGATCGATCAAAAGCTGGAAGAAGCTGAAAAAGAGATTCTGCACACAGTTCGTGAGCAACAATCGCCCCGAGCGAACCACGGCAGAACTGACCTCAATCCAACAAGAAAAAGACGAAAGTCTAAGAGAGTTCATGGCCAGATTCATGAAGGAATCAACAAACATACCAAACTTACAGCCAGATGTGGCCATCTTCGCCTTGAAACACGCACTCCAGGAAGGGAAATTCCGTGATAAGCTCTCGATGAAAAACCCCTCCAAAATAGCCGACGTGCTCCGAATGGCTGATGCGTTCATCAGAACCGAAGAGTTCAACAAAGCCGCTGCAAGGTTGAAAGGATCGTCGGATCCGAGAGACACAAAAAATACCCAGAGCAAGCCCGAGGGCGGCTCAAGGAAAGGGAAGGAGAAAGTAGGAGTTAGAGAGATGAGCCCGAAGAAAGACGGGAGAAGGGGTGAACTTCAACCCAGATACACTAACTACACTCCACTAGCTCTGCCCCGAAAAGAAATCTTTAGCCTCAACAGAAATGATGAAAAGTGGAAACTACCTGGGAAGCTCAAGTCCAACCCAGCTCGGAGAAACAAGAACAAATGGTGCGAGTTTCATGATGACTTCGGTCACCACACCGAAGAATGCAACTCGCTGAAAGACAACATTGAGGACCTCGTTCGCCGAGGCTACCTGAAACAATACTTGTTAGACCGAAGGGAGAAAAAAGAAAAGGCCGCAAGTGGCAAACAACACGAGCAACCCCAGAAAAGGGTCTACGAAGCAACAGGGCACAAGAAGAATGACATCCTAGTGGTGTTCGGGGGACAGAAGTCTGGCCAGGCTAGCAAGAAACACCTAAGAGCTCTCACCCATCGAGTCAACTTCAGCGCAGTGGGAGACAACCAACCACACCCCCCGAACATGACCTTCACTGCCGATGATTGCTTCGGAGTCCAGTACAAACATGACGATCCTCTAGTCATTTCCATGGACCTCAATAACCACAACGTACACCGAGTGTTGGTCGACGGAGGAAGTGCCGTTAACATCATCTTCAGAAACTGCTTCGAGCAACTGATCCTCGAAGAGTCAGAGGAAGCATTGACGAAAGTCAGTTACCCCTCGACCGGATTCAACGGATCCGCAGCTATCCCTCGAGGAAAGATCACCTTGCCAGTCACAGTGGGCGAAGGCCAAGCAGCAAAAACCCTTCGGGACGAATTTCTGGTGATGGACTGCGACTCCGTATACAACGTAATCATGGGAAGAACCATGATTCACAAGATGCAGGCAGTCCCCTCCACATACCATCAGCTGATGATATACGTCTCGGATGCAGGATTCGCCGAACGAATTAGAGGTGATCAAGAGGTTGCGAGAAGAACCTGCCACACCGCCGTCCGAAAGCCCAAATTAGGAGACGGTTCGGAGGCGGAGAAAGATGCTCCAGGAGAGGAGAGTGAGGCAAAAAGGAGAAAAGCAGGCATGAGCAGCTTATCTCCCGCAGAGGTCGATGCCCGCCCCGAAACCCTGTCTCCTGAACCAGATCAGGAAATGGATATATCTTCCTCGAAGAAGGTTCAGACAGGAGCGTCCGAATAGGCAAGGGCCTAAGCTCGGGGCTCCGAATCGATTTGACCCAACTACTCAGGGATCACAAAGACATTTTTGCATGGTCAGCAGCAGATATGCCAGGGATAAATCCGAAGCTGATTTGTCACAAGCTGGACGTCAACGCTGAAGCTCGGCCAATCAAACAAAAGAAGAGGAATTACTCCTCGGAGAAAAACAGAGCCATCGCCGAAGAGGTGAAAAAGTTGCAGGAGGCCGGATTCATCGAGCCATGCATGTACCCAAAATGGTTGGCCAACGTGGTGATGGTCAAGAAAGCAAACGGCTCTTGGCGAATGTGCGTGGATTTCACAGATCTGAACCAAGCCTGCCCCAAAGACTGCTATCCCCTGCCAAGGATAGATCAATTGGTTGACTCCACCAGCGGCCATGCACTGCTCAGCTTCATGGATGCCTTTTCAGGCTACCATCAAGTGTTCATGCACCCCGACGACATGGCAAAGACAGCATTCATCACGAGCGCAGGAGTGTTCAACTACAAAACGATGCCTTTCGGCTTGAAAAATGCCGGCGCTACCTACCAGAGGCTAGTTGATCACGTCTTCGCCGACCAGAAAGGGAGGAATGTCGAGGTCTATGTGGATGACTCCATCGTAAAAAGCATCAAGGAGGAAGACCATGTCAAAGACTTGGCAGAGACCTTCGGAAATCTGAGGAAATACAGCATGAAGCTGAACCCAAAAAAATGTGTCTTCGGGGTGAAGTCAGGGAAGTTCCTCGGATTCATGGTGAGCGAAAGAGGAATCGATGCGAACCCGGACAAAGTCCAAGCGGCGTTGGATTTACCCGAGCCGAGGACCAAGAGAGACGTGCAGAGGCTAACCGGCATACCAAGACTGATGGTCTTCGACCACGGGAAACAGTTCGACAACACCCCGCTACAAAAATGGTGCAAACAGTTCGGCATACACCTAGCTTACTCGGCAGTTTGCCACCCACAAAGCAACGGGCAAGCCGAAGCTGCTAACAAACTCATCCTCAACGCACTCAAGAAAAGAGTCGAGGATGACCAAAACAAATGGTTAGAAGAGCTACCCGGAACGTTATGGTCCCTTCGGACCACTGAGAAAGAAGCTACCGGGCAAACACCGTTCCACCTTGTATATGGATCCGAAGCTGTCATCGCTGTGGAAATCGGAACAGAAAGTTTGAGGATCCAGGCATACAACAGGTATGATGGGCTCCAAGGAGAAAGCAACAACCAACTTCTGTCCGAAGCTCTCGACCTACTAGACGAAGCTCGGAACGATGCGAGGACACTCAACGCAGCTTATTTGCAGAGGGTCAACAAGCATTACAATCGAAGAGTCAACGCTAGACCCCTAAAAGTCGGTGATCTAGTACTCAGAAACGCCGCCTCGGTTCAGAAAGGACGGATCCATGGCAAACTCTCAGCCACCTGGGAAGGACCATACATCATCCATTCCGAAAAAAGGCCAGGCACGTTTATGCTGAAACAGTTAGATGGAACAATCTTGAAGAACCATTGGAATACCGATGTTCTCAAGAAATATTTTGTATGATCTCTGTCTGTAAGCCAAGTAAGTTGTTTAATGAGAAGAGGAAAGCCGTTGGCACCATGTGTTTCATTAAACCTATCTCTATATTTATTGTCCCTTTATATATACATGCAGCCTCGGATCTGATCAATCCGAGACTAAAAGCAGGTTGACTTTGCCCATTCCTTGATAAAATGCAAGAAATGACCAAATCATACACTTCGGGGAATCGTCCAGAATCCTCGGATTCGCGATACCCAGATAAACCTTGTTCGCAACAAACAGTCGCTCGAATCAAGTTATAAAACTTCGGCTCAGATCCACGGATCGCCAAAGTCATAACTAAGAGGCAGACTAGCGATCTCTTGCCCAGGTTTCTGAACCACAAGAGATCGGAAGAACAATCCAGACCTCTGAGCAGATCGACGGATTTGAAGAGTCTGGAAATTAAAGAGTCTCTTAGCAGATCTACGGATTTGAAGAACTCGTAAAATTAAAGAGTCTCTTAACAGATCTACGGATTTGAAGAACTCGCAAAATTAAAGAGTCTCTTAGCAGATCTACGGATTTGAAGAGCTCGCAAAATTAAAGAGTCTCTTAGCAGATCTACGGATTTGAAGAACTCGCAAAATTAAAGAGTCTCTTAACAGATCTACGGATTTGAAGAACTCGCAAAATCAAAGGGTTTCTTAGCAAGTCTACAGAAAGAAGAGCTCGGAAATCTACGGATTCAAAGATTTAAAACTCCGAAAGCGCAAAAAATTGAAAAGAGGCAGCCAAGTAACAAACATTCATTTTTCATTCAATATTTGGGGGAAGTACAAATACATCAAACAGCTCGGTACATACCCGAGGACCCTCAAAAATTGAAAACAAAATGAAACAGTTAAAATCGGCAGCCATCAACAGACAATACCGGCCTACCGAAGTACTAAGAAAGCAAAAAGAAACAAGTACAACGCAGCGCCGAGGCAAAAGGGGGAAAGGCAAGCACACATTCGGAAGTCCTCAACTGGAACCGACCGACTCTGAAGAAGACGACTGCCCGAATCCCTAACTCTTGGGAGTCTCAGGAGCAGCCCCTAGGGGAGCATCCTTCGAAGAACCCCCAGCAGTAGTGTCACCTTCGGAATTCGCCTTATGGGCCCGAGCCTCTGCAAGAGCAGTTTGGCGTTCAGCTTCAGCTTCGTCTCGATCAGCCTGGCACTCCACCAAGTGATCCTGGACCCTCATCCAGAGAGGAACTTTCTCATTCCAAGGGAAATGAGGCATATGCTTCGCAAACATGCGCCGAGCACCCAGGATGCCATTCCAATACTGCTCTCTACACTGATCAGCAGTGTAGAGGTCAACTCGCTCTTGCTCCAACTTCCGAATGGCCGCATCCTTCTCTCGGATCTTCAGCTGGAGAACAGGCACCTTGTCAGCTTGATTCTGAATTATCTCCCGATGCTTGACAAACTGATGTAGCCTCGCCTCCGCATCCTGGCTCTGCTTATCGGCCGCCTCAAATTTAGACGTCATCTCCTTGAGAAGTCTGTCTTTTTCTTCAAGTTCGCTCGCAAACTTGGCGGCCATATCTTTCCTCTCCTTGTCGAAGGAAGCTATTATTTCAGCATCCTCTTCGACTTGGAAGGTGAGCTTCCCAACTTCGGCCCCGATCTGCTCAGCTGAAGCTCTAGCCTCACGACTGTACTGAAGGTACAGTTGCTTGACCTCCACAAGCTCGGAGAAGAGCTGCCCAGCCTTCTGGTCCAAGATAGGAATATCACGAGCATAAGCCTCCTGATATCTCCTCAGTTGTCTCTCCTCAACCGAGCTACACTCGGAAGCGAACGAGGACCAGAAAACAGCCAGGGAGCGAAGGAAAGATGAGAAAAAGTAGGAAAAACATAAAACAAAAACACAACTCAAAGAGTAGGGATGTCAGTGGGGCGGGTTTCGTGGGAGACCTGCCCCGCATCCGCCCCAAGTAGGCGGGGATGGAGGTAGGTTTGGCGGGTGATGGGGAGGGGATGGGTATAGAAATTGTACCCGCCATGGGTGATGGGGCGGGTGTGGATTTTGTGTTGAACCCGCCCCATCCCCGCCCGCCCCGCCCCATCCCCACTCGCCCCGCTTCATACCCGCCATGGGCGATGGGGTGAGTTTGTATTTATGTGCATGTTTAGGTGATAATATGAATTTAGGTGAGAATTTTAAGTTTTTTGTTTAGATTTTTTTTGTTATGACGGGTATTTTTTCGATTATATGTGTCTCTTTAGTCATAAGGTTTTTTTTTCTAAAGTTAACTTTCATTACTTCGTACATATGGAAAATGTTTTCTTAATAAGAAAAATTAGGCGGATATTGGCGTGGGTATGGGCGGGGATAAGACGGGGATGGATACCCAGTTGGGTGGTGGGGCGGGGATGGATTTTAGTTTATACCCGTTGGGCGGGGATGGGGATGAATTTTGTACCCGCCATAGGTGATGGGGCGGGGATGGGGATGAAAATTTTAGGTGGGGATGGGGATGGAGGGACATACATCCGCATCCGCCCCGCCCCATTGACATCCCTATCAAAGAGAAAATCCAACACTTACCTCATTCAGATAGTACTGGGCCATCATAGCCGGGTTCCTCTCTTCAGCTCCAGGAACCCTCCACTGCGGGTTGGCCCGAAGAAGATTCTCCCGGGCAGCTTCGGGACCCACCAAAGATCCCACGTGAGCCATGGGATTCTCCCCCAAAACCGGAGCCCTAGCATAGCGAGCCATCGCCTCCCTTACTTCCTCGGGGATCCGTTTCAGCGGAACATCCGAGCAAGGGTCAGCATGGATCAATCTATCCAGGGCCGAGGTCGAAGTAGAACCCAAGGTCGAGTGGCGCCTCTTCCTCGTCAGACCCTGTTCGGGCTGCTCCTCCTCAGCAGAGGGAACTTCCTTCTCAGCCTCGGGAACCTCAACATTGGGGCTTGTGAGGTCCACCATCTCCTTATCTGGACTTCTCTCTCTTTCGAGAGAAACGTCAGCAGATTCCTTCTTCTGCTCGGCCACGATAGGGGCATCCGAGCCAGGAACAAGGTCGGCTTCAATCGCCTCCATCACCTTGGTGATATCCTGGATCTCGATCCCTAAAGCAATAGACGGCTTCAGCGGAGAGGGGATGGTATCTTCCTCAGCCAACGGTTGATCCACGGGCGGCGGTTCCGCAACCACCACACTCTTTAACTTCTGCCCTGGCAAGGGCATGAAGTGAAGGAGATTCTTGGGAGGAGGCATGTCTTCCGAAACCGTTTCCTACAAAACAAGCGTTCAAAGATCAGCTTCGAAAAAGGGAAAGACGGACTACAAGAAAACTCCAAGTCAGAGCAAATACCTTCTCCGAGGACTGAGAAGCCTTCGCCTTCTTCGGATGCGCGGAAGACCTCAGAAGAGTGCTACCCTTCCTTTTCCTTTGATCCTAAAAAGGGAGACCAAGGGTCAATAAATCTAGAGGAAGACAAAGAAGGAAATAAAGAGAAAGGGTGAAGTACCCGGTTCCTAGATAAAGAGATATCTATCCGAGCCGGAGATGAAACCGAAGGAACGGCACGCGGCACAGCGTCAGTCCCAGGACCCTAGAAAGATGGTCCAGGACCAAGACGTTAGCCGACGGCCAACCAAAAAGAAAGAAAAGACAAACAAAAACCAAGCCTATAGAAACACTCACCGGATCTGAAGTTGTCCTCAAATCAGGAAGCACTACCTTCACTGGAACAGCTTCGGGAGAGGAGGCAGAATCCCTCGGATCAGCTCGAACTTCGGATATCCGAGCAACACCCGAAGGAGACAACACGTAATCCTTCAAACGAGGATTACGAGGATTCTCTTTCCCGAACTTGTAATCAGGAGCCGAGTCGTGAATAGTCTTCAGATCCAAAGAGATGCCCAAAATCACAGGATCAAGGCAGCTAAAGCCGTACTCTGCAGAAACAAAGCACAAAAACGAGTCAGTAAAACGAGGGAAGAAGGAGGAGGACAAACTCACTGAAACACGGTCCCAGCCGAAAGACACCTACCCCTGTCAAAAATCCTGCTGAGACCGGCGACAGCAAGAATGTCCTCCCGCAAGATGTAGTTGAGGTTCGGGAGCCAGCTAGACGGCAGTTTGTAGTTGTCCTCCCGAGCCAAAAACCACTGGAGGAGATCCACGTAGTGGTGATGGTTCCGATCCGGAGCAGCCACGCCTCCCATATCAGGATCAGGAGTCACAAACCACTTCGGAGGGCGATAAAAATTGGGATGCTTCAGATCCGTCGGCACGCGAACAAGCAACCACTCCGTCTTCCAATTATGGTCAGAACTGAGGTAAGGGTAGGCCGTAATATAGTTCGGCTCCCCTCTCCTTCGGGACTTTTTGTTGATGATGGTCCACCAACCATACCCATCACCCTTGGAAGCATGATTGAAAGACAGATCGTGGAGATCCCGAAAAACGGCGACAGAGCAGGGAAAGTTAACAAAATCGCACACCCATCTAAATCCGATGATGTGCCTCATAGATTTGGGTGTAAGTTGGGCCAAACTGATGTTGTACGACACCAGGAGCTCGGAAATGAATGGATCCAAGGGAAAACGGAGACCGTTCTCCTAGTGATGAGTGTACACAGAAATGAACCCCCTCGGCGGATGAGTCACCCGAGGACGCTCCTGATCGGGAAGCTCACACCAGTACCCCAAGGCGTGCTGGATTCCGTATAGCTCCTCGGCCCTCCGATGGTAGTTCCCCAGCTTCGCCTCCACCAACCAGTCACCACTGACCGATTTCTCCAACGGACCATCGATCTTAGTGGTCTCATGCAAGATCGGGGCATACTTGCCCTTCGGATCAGCTTCAGTCCAATGAACGGGAAACTCAGGGTAAGGACGGCGTACACCCGAAGAACCAGCTTTCTTACCAGAAGTAGCGCGTTCAGACACGCCAGACCCGCCAACAACACCATCTTTGGAAGCGTCCCAACCAGTCGAACGTTTCTCCACCGGCCTCTCCGAAGGCCGACCCCTTGAAGTTTTCTGTACCCTTCCCGAAGGCACATCCTCCCTCTCACTAGAGGAGCCAACGACGAACTTACTTTTGCCCTTATTCTTTGCCATGGTCGCGAATTCTCGGTCTAGGGTTTAGATTGAGGAGTAGAAGAAAGAACGAAGAAGTAAGGAGAATTCAGAAACAAATTACCTTTTTCCGAAGCGGAATTCGCCGATAAAACGAACAACACAAGTTCCCGAAGTCTAAAGCTGGCTGAATTTCGTAGATCTGAAGAAACTCGAAAACCGCGATCGCCGGGAAAAGAGAGGAAGTTTGTCTAAAAGAGAGAGAAAGTAAAGTTTGAAGGAAGTTTAGCGCCCGGTATTTATAGAAAAGGGAAGCGTATCAACTTCCTTTCAACCCACGATCTCCACGACACAATGCAAATCCCAACACTTGTCATCAATGCAAATCATCCCTTTTAAAAAAAAAGAGGGAACTTTTGGACTTCTGACAACTGGAAACCCACCCATTTAATTCTAAATGGACCGGGTCTGGGGGTCATGTTGTTTGGGCTCCCAATTGATTCTCAATTGGGCCACTAAGTCCAAAGCCCAATGGCTCTAAACAACAGCATCAAACCTACCAATGGCTAGTCAGCCATCCATTAAGGCCCAAGGCCCAATAGCAATAAATGACCTATGGGCATTTATTATGCAAACACTATAAATAGGCCGCCAAGGCTCACACCTCAAGGTACGTCCAATTTATCGCCTTAAGACTACTCTTCTAGAGAACTTCTCTCTAGAATCCGAGCATCATTCTTACTTAGGCATCGGAGGGGCTTTCCTCGGAAACACCTCCGAGGCTAGTGACTTTGCTCTTGTGCAGGTGAATTCGGACTCGACTCATTCAAGCAAGCAAGATCTTCAACACATACAAAAGGGCCTTCATTCGAAGCCCATTGTTTCCATCTTTACAACACCGGAACAAATGTTATACCAAAATGAGAGACGTCAAAGATCTTTTTCTTTGGTTTTCAAACCTTCTAATCGTTGCATGTCTACTAGAAAGTTTCCCATGCAACAAACATGATTTTTAATATCGTGATTCAAATCTTACAATCTTACGATTTTACAAGCTTAAATAGGTGACCGATTCAAACGGTAAGTAAAATCTTATGATTCTATTAAGATCAAGATTTAGTTAGAATCGTAAAACGATTTTTAGATTTTAAGATCAAACTTACCATAGTGATTTGTGTTCAAACTTATCTTTGAGAACATAAAGTTGGCATGTAACTTACTAATATGGGGATCGATTTTTTCATTTCAATTTTGCCAACTTATTCCAATCATTCTCCTTCTAAGTTCTAAGTTGGGAAAATATACAGGGACATCAAATTATTCACCAACTTAATACACTTTCACATGTATTTTTGTTCTCGTCCGGAGATTATCAATATCAATGGGGAGTACATGTATGTATTGTGCAGTTACTTTTCTTCTTATTTATTTTCTTGTGTGCTAATATATGATTGCCTCAATCAAGATATTTATATGCGTACATGGATTAACTCCACTCAATTTACATCATGTATAAAAGTTAGGTGCTCATATTTTAAGGGAGAAGTGCGATATACTAAAGATGGTCGTGGGCCGGGCCGGGCTTCGGGTCAAGCCCACGGGCCGTGGCCTAACCGGGCCGGACCCACGTTGTTTCGTACCGTATCGGGCCGGGCCAAAAAGTTAAAAAGGGCCCAGGCCCGCCCCAAGTCCACGGACTTTCGTGCCGGGTCGGGCCGTCGTGCCTAAGGCTAATTTTACTAAATTTAGTGTGACCATTTCATCCCCACTTAATAACTCGGGCATTTCGTAGCAGAAAAAGTATAAATGGCTAAATATTATCAGTATGATCAATACATGATAGTATGATACAGTAGATTAATAGTAATAATACATTGATTACATAAGACCAACAAATCCTTAGAACTCCAAAAACTAATCAGATTCCACAAATTAAGCAAACGTATGCATATTTTATAAGTCAGTGGAAATTGCCGCTCAATGATAAAGAACCACATCTAATTCATTCCCATATTTCTAATCCACCAAATCAAATAATTCCGGAAATCATAAACTGATCTTGATTGTGACCCAATAATAACAAATACGAGTATTGTGCCAAAGAGTATAACATAATTGTTGCTCGTTAATAAATCGCAATTCCTAATATGAATCATGCGATTCAACCAGATTAATTCCCCAAAATCCAAATGTTTTTTGCCATGTATCTCAAGAATCTCATACGTTACAAATTAACTAACGGATAATCATCAAACAAAAATTGAATTAATAATAGTATAGGATTCAGACATACCGTATCTCAATGTGTTGTGAAACAAAGAGAAAGAGAAATTGGGAGAGACCAACTGTGTATCTTATTCCCTGAACAATAGAGTATATATACTAATATACATACAATAAAATAGGGTTTCTTTGAAAAACAATAAATCCTAATGTACATCCAGAAAGATATTAGAGGTATAATGTACATCCACGTAATATTTCACAACAAGTATATAATTAATGATTTAACGCCAATTAGATGGATAATTATTTAAATAGTTTAGTTTTAAGTGTTTTCTATTGAAAAATGGTTAACATCTTGCAAATATTATCAAAGAACCCTCCTTCTGCAAAATCTGTAGAATCTTATGGCCGTATTCTAAAATACGTATCGAAACGAATCTAACAAGATCTGACTATATTTTATCTTACATAGAAATCGACGATAATAGTCAAAGTAAAATATGTAAAATGTTCAAACATTACGAGTATTAAAAAAAAAAAAAAAAAAAAAGGAAGTATGATACATCAGCACAACAACAAGTGGGAAAGCCCGGAACAAATTAAGTTTTGTTATTCGGCAACAAAACCATCCATTCATGGACCATTTGTTAAAAGGGTCGAATTGTGATGTGAAAAGTTAAACTAGCTTGACATGGTACGACAAAGTCACAAAGTACAAACAAGGCTAATTAATGAACAGGTTTAGGTTAGGTTTCAACTTGACCAAGTAGCCAACCCCAATGACCTCGACGTTCACCTTTTGCAACCGTTCAAAGTTTCAATTCCTCAACCTCAAAACTGGCCCCTAACACCCTTTCGAATGACCAAAAGCCTGAACTTATGATGTTGGTAACTTGTACGTACGGAGTAATACGAACCTATCGTACACAAACCCTCGGTCCTAACCAAAATATATAAAAGTTGTGACTTGAACCAAAAGAAACAAGAGCACATTTGTATCAGTAATCTGATCATAATCAGTAAGCTAATAAGCCAAATGATTGATCCTGGTATGAACTCAAATTCGTCCAATACTAAGCTCTGAAAGAATGTCAAATATTGCTAATCAAAATAGTAACTCATCATGGTTGTAACCATGATACTCATTTGAGATTATTTGGTTTCAAGAAAATTAAAATAAAGCCATTTTACTCCTAAAACTGCAAGAAGCGGTAATTGGAGAAGGAGAAGAAGAAGAAGAATGATCATCAAGAATCCTCAGAAAATTCGAACCAGTAAAGTCGAGCTTTAAGATTGTCTTCACGGTCAACTGAGTAATGTCATACTTACAAGCCTCGGGACTCAGGAGACCTGGTGTTGGTTCACCTGCTCTACTTGCTCTCGACATCATAAAGATCAGTTCTGAATATTCCAGTCAAGAAAAGGCGAAAAAGGAGATGATGAAACAATATAACCATTGTATGTTCTTACTTCTTAGAGACATTAGCTGTTTCAGATCAATATAAAACTTGATACTCAGTAAATGGATGACTTCATGAAATCAATATAAAACTGCTGAATAGTTCAGCAAGTCAAAAGTAGCTCAACTCCAGAATACAGAAAACAGAAGACAAAAGACAAATGCTCATAAATGAATCGTATAATTCAAATTTTCGGTATCTAATTAATGTCCAATCAAGGCTTCTGCCTTGGGGTTTCAACAACCACGAAAATTAACCATGCATGTTAAAGTGCAAAACTAGAAGATGATTACGAAAAAACAATGTAAAAGCAAGGCCAAAATCTCATTGTCAGTGAGAGACACACCAGAGGTTAACAAAAAAGCAAAGTCCATTTCCTTTCTCATCATAACATGAGAAATTCAACAAAAGCAATATGGAAAATGATGAAAATATCTATCACATGGGTGAATTAAGAACAATGTAGAAGAAAGGTCGATTTCACAAACAAAAACAAAACAGAAAACCATAAAAAGAAAACAAAGTGTGGGGACCGGAAATAAGGGGAAGGTGGAACGGACGATTGACATCAGAAATGAGACTTTGGAACCATTTGTCTGCATACTGGTTAAATTAAATTGCCATGATAGAGAAATGGAGATTGAAGACCAAAGAAAGCAACATGAAAAAATAATGTGATTAACATGACCTTTTCCTATCATTTTCGGGCTACCAAATGATGGGGTGAATTGCGAACCACACCAGGATATGTGAAATAACACCAAACAGAAATCAAACCACGAATAGACTTGGAGACCATAAGCTTATATGATGACGACACATGATAAATAACAATACCAACTACAATGTCATTTGTTTATGAGATGCTTGGCTTTCAGTATTACTACGTCCCTCAATTATGCTGGCATCCTGGTACGCAAAAATCTGGTGCATATAAGGTATGAAAGTATCCTGTGATCGACCATTAATAATTCAAGACAAAAACATCAGGTAAACGTCTCCCAGCTACCTACCCAAGCACACCAGTCCACTTGCTAAAACATGCAGTCAATGTACTAGTTTTATTTCAATGTATAGTTACCGTGAATTCCAGAGGTATACTCTCTGTATTTTCCCCACAGAGTAACAGAAAAGATAATAGCTGGCAGCAGCCAGCAGTATATTCCATGCTTGAGGAGTAGAGTTGTATGACTATAAAATGCCTATTTAGAAATTCTGATCAGACGACCTTACTTAAAAATTGTTGGCATCGGAGTAGTACTTATTTGTAATTCATGAGAAAATGAAATCATACATCGAAATCTGAAGTATCTAATTCCACCATCCATCCATCCCTGTGATATACATCACAACAATCCTCCACCATCCATCCCTGTATTCCAGTTTGATAAGCTATTCTTGCATAATAAACCCTCATATGTATTTGCCACATCAACTTTTCCACGTACACACTGAAATAACTGAATCACGCAAATCTTGCACCACTAATATACTACTCCATATTTCTCTTACAAAGATGTCAACTTTCAGTGACAATCACCAATGGTACTGAGATGCATCTAATGAATCAAAGGCCTCTACAAGTTCTCTTATGATGTATGTAGGATTGGTGGCAACTATATCATTTTGAGCACATTAACATGCAAATTAAGCAAGACCACCATACATCCCTAATGAGTTAGCAATCAAGTTTATGTCTACGTCAAGAAGTTATTGCTCATGAATGAAGCAACTGAGCCTATAAAAAGATGTCGTATAAGGTTGTACTCAGACTCAGCTCCTACTGCACGTCTGGCATCAAGGATTTATTGAGCACGTTTGAATGTCATACTTGTACATTCTGCAGATAATTGAGCACGTCTTGGTCCAAAATAAATCGTTTCATGTCAAAGTATTGAGCATGAAGTGTTCTTTGTGAGTACTTGAGATCCATAAACAATAAACATGGTGGTAGCTCAGTTCACAATCCACAACCAATAACTTGACGCAGCTTGGTCCACAATCTATCATCACAGAGAAACCACACTTAACTCCCTACACCTCATCAAACAATCCATACCCTAATCCACCATACATTTCCCCCCTCCTCTCTAATTCGCTGCATTTATCTCATAATTCTATAGAAACACAAACAACCTCTCCTTCATACTTCTAATCCAACTTCGAAGCGTTCAAAATCATTGCAATGTCTGGAAACATAATGAATTTCAATCCTAAAGCCCGCATAGATCGCTAATACAAAGCAAAAGACCAAACAACAAAATATTGCCAATTCCATTTTCAAACAAAACAATCAAAAGACAGAATGAAGCATTCAATTTGAAGCCAAAATAAACAATTGATCTCATACAAACCAATTGTAAAGTAACAAAAATAGACTACTAGCAGGCATACACATGAAATTCCAAAAAACAGAAACTTTAAAGATCAGAAACCGAAAAGGATACACGAGATAAGCTCCATGGATAAAAGCTCCAATAAGAACACCTGTAAATAAACGATCCCTAATAACAGGTTTATGCCTCAGTGTTATTCTAACTGCACCCACAAAATCAAAAAATTACAAAAACAATTAAACCCAAATTAAGACAAACAAAACCCAGAAAAGTAATTTAAGAAATTAGAGAGAAAAAAGGGAATTACTAAGAGGAAGAACAGGAGCGTAGATAAGAGGGAGCATGAGTAAGAAATTCGGCCCCTTTTTCTTGTGTTGTTGCTGCTTTATTGGCTCCCTTTAAATTAGAAGGAATTGAAACCCAAAATTACAAAATTAGTAAAGAAAGAGAAGATAAAGAATTGAAGGGGGGTGGGAAGCTCTTACTGTTTGAAGGGATCGTATGGGGAAGCCATTGATGAGCTTGTGAAGGTAAGATAAAGACGACTGCGTATTACAGATCGGAAGGAATTGTAATTGTGATGTTTGGCAAGAATATTAGGAGCAGAGTTTTTCTTTGTTTACATTCCTGTGGGCGGGCAGTTTTTCTCTTTTTGCGTAGCCTATCCGAAATAATCCCCCGCTAGTCATTGGCCCAGGTCGACGCCTCGAGTCGCCCCGACCCGTTACATTTGCATTTTAATATTTCATTCCTTTTAAAAAAAATTATAATTTTGTTACTCCATCCGTTTCAAAATGTTTGTTACGTATTCCTTTAATAGCGTTTCAAAATGTTTGTTACATAAAAAATCTTTCTATTTATAAACTTGTTACAATTATTATTTTTTGAGCCAACTTTTATTTCTAATTGGTCAACTTTTCAACTCAATAAATCTCATGCAACCAAAAGTCACATTATGACAAGTTACCAATCTGTGTGATTTTTAATTATTGGTTCATTTTGATAATAAAACTATCTTATTGGTTGTTTCAATGATTAGTGGATTGAGGTATAATTTTTTTAATAAAAGATGAAAGCAGATTTGCACTATATTCAAAGAGAGTAATAAATGTCATAATTTGGAAAGCTGGAATCAGATTTATGATGGAATCTAGAACATTTAAAATAAAAAAATAAAAAAATCTTAATTATACGTTAATAAACGTGCCAAAATCCAAACGTAACTAACATTTGAAACGGGGGGAGTACTATTTATTTACTAACTTTGATCATAAGTTTTTACTAATTTACTTATTAGTATATGCCTTGAATCGGTCAAACCCTTTACTGCAACGTCCCAGCAAGGGAATCTCGTTGCCGGTCAGCGAGTCGGGGTCCAGGAACGACGCCCTTGGTTTAGGGGTTTGGGGGCAATGCCCCCGAACTTTACGATATCTGTTATTTTGGACTAGGGTTATCTGTTTTGGGTCTATTTTCTGGGCTTTTCCGCATCTGTCTAGAGAGTGCTATATAAATTCCCTAGGTCATAACCTAGTCGTATTCTGTACTCTGTCCTCCTCAAGATCAATAAAACTTTCCTCCTCTCTGCCTGTGGACGTAGCTAACACATTGTTAGTGAATCACGCTAAATCTCTACGTTCTTTATTACATTATTTAATCTTTCTTTGCGTCTGTTATAACATTATTAAAAGCGAATGTTATAAGTAAAATGTTAGTGGATTGATTTCATTGTATATTTTTATAATATTAGATTTTAAGATTAAAAAAGAAGTGTGATTAGAGATATTTACGGTCAAAGTTGTGTATTGGCAAACGTGCTAATCAAAGTGTTGCAAAAATTTTTAAAAAGGAGGAAGTATGAGATTAATATTATGTGATACGAGATAATATTATTAACCTGGAGTAGTTATTAAAATGTTTAGTGATAGAGATAGAAATCTACTAGGAGTTAATCTCTTAGGATATTTGTGTAGGGGAATACAGTTAAACATAATAACATGTGGGAAAACAATCCCCAAAGCCAGGAAACATGTATAAAGCACAAAGTAAGCATACTTACATTCGAAGCGTATTTCCCTAGTAATCTGTCAACGAACACGAACTTAGAACTCCACTTGTCGTTCCTCTACTTGGTTCACCGACACGATCATATCCGTCTTGATAACCGTAGCTTAGACAATCAATCAAGAGTTTTTGCTTTTTGGGAAGAACTAACTTTTGGAGGCACATAGAGAATTAGGGTTCTCTGAGTGTCCAGGGTTAGAGAGTGATTAGTTGTCTGGAAAACATGAGTGTAAAGGTTATTAGAATAACCTAGCAACCAACCGGCCAAGCCAAAAGGCCATGACCGGCCAGCAAGCCCACACGGCAATCGACAAGCAAGCACACAGCCAGCTGGGCCATGGGCCGCGCGCTGCTGCTGCGTTGTTGCCTTTGGCCCGCGCGCACACGCAACCGCTTGGCTTTGGGCCAACGTTGCTGTGCTATGTTGCTGCGCACCATGCGCCCATGGGCCTCGAATGCTTCGTGCATTCGGCTTGTGGGCTGCTCTTCGTATTGCGTCTAAAATTGTCTTTCGATAATTTATTTATCGTGTCGTACTTGACGATCCAACGTCGTACGGTAAGATTATTCGTTTCTCCTAGCTTACGAATATGTGCAACATGATATACGATTCCGATGCAAGGTCGTATCGTATAATATGTTTTCCAAAACTGATTTCCGAAAAGCTATTAAATGAATTTCCGATTCATTTAATCCGGTGATCTGTTACGTGCCATTGGTGTGACCTTGTAGGTGAAGGAAATAATGCCCTTGGTCCAAGTATGCATTCTATGTTAAGTCTAATAAGTGCGGTTCAGTATTAATCAACAAGTTAATAATTCAGTGAGATCAAGTGAGCTGAATGCCTAGCTAGAGGCCGCTTCAGTTCAAGTGGAATTAATGATATTAATCCACAGCTTACTCTTGACTGAACCCGTAGGGTCACACAAATAGTACGTAAACGGATCAAGTATTTAATGGCATTAAATACTCCATCTATGGATATTCGGAATCGACAGATCTTGGTTTCAGTGGGAGCTGAGATCGTCACAGGCAAGAAATGAATACTCCGGAAACGATGATATTTCCAGAAACGGAAATATGGATCGTATCGGAAATATAAATATTATCCAAGTCGTAGATGTTGCCGGAAACGGAAACATGGTACGTATCGGAAAATATTATCGGAAATGGAAATATTGCCGGAATCGGAAATATTGCCGGAAACGGAAATATTGTCAGAATCGGAAATATTATCGGAATCGGAAAATAATTTCGGAAACGGAAATATTAAATATTTGTTCGAAACGGAAATTAATTCCGGAATCGGAAATATTAAATATTGTTCGTATCGGAAATAAATTCCGGAATCGGGAATTTAATCGGAAGCGCGTCGTACGAATTAACATCGGACGAGACTTGCTAGACGAAGGCCCAGCACGAAGCCAGGCCTACGCTCAGCAAGCCCAAGCGCCCAAAAACACGCTGCCAAGCCACGCCCGGTCCAGCGCAAGGCCAGGCCAAGCAATGGCCTTGGCGCGCGCGCGGGGCTGCGACGAGTGGGCTGGCGCTGTACGTGGGCCGCAAGGCCTGCGTGCGGTGCTAGCGTATCACTCGAAGTGTGTTACTCGAATCCTAAGGCTACCGGGATTTGTCATATGATTAAATCTAATCCTAAAAGATTTAGTTTATTTAATTAGAGTCCTAGTAGGATTATAATTAAATAAATTAGTATCCTAATAGGATTCCAAATCCTTTTCCATAACTCTATAAATAGGTGCCTAGGGTCACATATTTACATCGAGTATTCAAGTATTCAAAGTGATTTTTGAGAGCAAAAATTCAGTCACACAATTGCCTATAAGTGCCGAAAATTCTAAGTACCTTAAGGGCGATCCTAGTTGGTCAAGCTTAAGGCGGATCCGGACGTGCTGTGGACTATCTACGGAGGGACGACACTTGGAGTCCTAAAGTCTTGTTCTTGTTCGGTTCGGGCGTAGCTAGGGAAGGCACGCAACAAAGAGTATGCATCTAAACTATGCTAAATGATTATGTGTAAATAATATGCTTTCCTGGCTTTATGGTTTTTCCGCATGATTTATGAATTGTCATATGTATCATAACCTAACAGTGGTATCACGAGCCTCTTATTATTTTCATAATCTAAATTGCATGAACATTATTAAATATTACAAATTTTCAAGAATTAAAAGGGGTGATTAATTTTCGTAATTGTTAATTAATTGCAAATTGCGTTTATTTAATTATACGTACGCAGTTTTTCGGCAGTTTCTTCGTTACTCATCCAAATCGAGTGATATTTGTGTCAATTCCGCATGTAAAAGGCATTCTAAAATTTTGACAAAAAGAGTATTTTTCGGCCGAACCCAGAATTCTCAAATTCGAAGCCTAACTATGACTTTTCGGAGGTTTTAGTTTTTCGAATGCAAAATTTCGTAAATTTAAGATGTTAAATTAAATATTTGCGATTCTTGTTGATAAATCTTGAATTTTTGATTGACCTACTGTATATGTTTAACAAGTTTAAATGCCTAGCCTTGTTAATTATGCAATCTAATTTGTAATTATGATTAATTTGTTGAAAATTGGAATAATTTAGAATTAATTTGATTTTCATAATTAGTTATAATTTAATTAGATACCTATGATTAAAAACCACCATAAAAATTGTAAATTTATGTTAAATTTTAAATTTTTATGACCTAGACTTGAATCCATGTTAATCGGAAATCAATTGAATAATAAATTTTCGATTTTTTCGCCCTAAAATTATGAAATTAATATTATTTATTAATTTGTCATTAATTTTGAATATAAATTTTAAATTTTTATGCGATTCGCTCATATAACTTGCACGCACAAAGCAATGGACGCTACGTGTTACCCTTAAGGGGTGTTGTATAGTGCGGGCATGTGACGACGAGCAAGGGAGCTCGTCACCCATGCGGTACGAATGCAATGAGCAAGGCCATGGTGCACGAGCACAAGGCAGCATCCCTGCCTTGTGTCGTGGGCTGTGTGCAATGGGCGAATGGGCGAGGGCGAGAGCAAGGCACGAGTAGTCGCGTGTGGGCAGCAAGCGAGCTGCGCCACAGCGCGCACTGCCTCGCGCAAGCGTGCGGAGCCTCGCGCGCAACGAGCGTAAGCTCGCGTGCCACGAGTGCTGCGCCAAGCATCGATTACTCGCGCGCAGCGAGCGCTATTGTGCGTGCGACGAGCGCTGCGCCCAGCGATGGCGTGCGAGTGCTTGTTGTGCGTGCGACGAGCGCTGCGCCCAGAGATGGCGTGCGAGTGCTTGTTGTGCGTGCGACGAGCGCTGCGCCCAGCGATGGCGTGCGAGTGCTTGTTGTGCGTGCGACGTGAAGGAAATAATGCCCTTGGTCCAAGTATGCATTCTATGTTAAGTCTAATAAATGCGGTTCAGTATTAATTAACAAGTTAATAATTCAGTGAGATCAAGTGAGCTGAATGCCTAGCTAGAGGCCGCTTCAGTTCAAGTGGAATTAATGATATTAATCCACAGCTTACTCTTGACTGAACCCGTAGGGTCACACAAATAGTACGTAAACGGATCAAGTATTTAATGGCATTAAATACTCCATCTATGAATATTCGGAACCGACGGATCTTGGTTTCAGTGGGAGCTAAGATCGTCACAGGCAAGAAATGAATACTCCGGAAACGATGATATTGCCGGAAACGGAAATATGGATCGTATCGGAAATATGAATATTATCCAAGTCGTAGATGTTGCCGGAAACGGAAACATGGTACGTATCGGAAAATATTATTGGAAATGGAAATATTACCAGAATCGGAAATATTACCGGAAACGGAAATATTGTCAGAATCGGAAATATTGCCGGAATCGGAAAATAATTCCGGAAACGGAAATATTAAATATTTGTTCGAAACGGAAATTAATTCCGGAATCGGAAATGTTAAATATTGTTCGTATCGGAAATAGATTCCGGAAATGGAAATTTAATCGGAAGCGTATCGTACGAATTAGCATCGGACGAGGCTTGCCGGACGAAGGCCCAGCACGAAGCCGGGGCCATCGCCCAGCAAGCATGCGCGCCACAAGCCCAGCCAAGGCAGCGGCCAGGCCTACCGCAAGGCAGGCCCAGCGCGCGCCAAGGGCCACGGCTGCGTGGGCCGTGCTGCGCGGGCTGCTGCTCGCACGCGCATGGGCAGCCCTTGTGGCTGCCGTGTGTGTGTGAGTTTGTGCTCATGCGTGATTCCTGAATCTACAAGAGTCAGTGTATGATTAAATTTCTATTCCTAATTGGATAAATTAATTAAATAGAATTCATGTAGGATTCTAATTCCAATTAATTCGCATCCTACTAGGATTACGATTCCTTTTCCATAACTCTATAAATAAAGGCCTAGGGGTCATAATTTATACATAAGTTTCAAAGTATTCAAAAGTGAGTTTTTGAGAGAAAATCAAACACACATCTTGCTCAAAAGTGCCGAAATTTTCTAGTACCTTAAGGGCGATTCTAGTTGGTCAATCTTAAGGCGGATCCGGACGTGCTGTGGACTATCTACGGAGGGACGACACTTGGAGTCCTAAAAGACTTGTTCTTGTTCGGTTCGGGCGCAGCTAGGGAGGGCACGCAACAAAGAGTATGCATCTAAATTATGCTATATGATTATGTGTAAATAATATGTTGTCCTGGGTTAATGGTTGTTTCCGCATGATCTATGTAGTGTCATATGTATCATAACCTAACAGTGGTATCAGAGCCCCTTATTATTTTCATAATCTAAATTGCATGAACATGGTTAAATATTACAAATTTGCAAGAATTAAAAGGGGTGATTAATTTTCGTAATTGTTAATTAATTGCAAATTGCGTTTATTTAATTATATGTACGCAGTTTTTCGGCAGTTTCTTCGTTACTCATCCGAATTGAGTGATTTTTGTGTCAATTCCGCATGTAAAAGGCATTCTAAAATTTTGACAAAAATAGTATTTTTCTGCCGAACCCAGAATTCTCAAATTCGAAGCCTAACTATGACTTTTCGAAGGTTTTAGTTTTTCGAATGCAAAATTTCGTAAATTTAAGATGTTAAATTAAATATTTGCGATTCTTGTTGATAAATCTTGAATTTTTGATTGACCTACTGCATATGTTTAACAAGTTAGAATGCCTAGTCTTGTTAATTATGCAATCTAATTTGTAATTATGATTAATTTGTTGAAAATTAGAATAATTTAGAATTAATTTGATTTTCATAATTAATTGTAATTTAATTAGAAACCTATGATTAAAAACCACCATAAAAATTGTAAATTTACGATAAATTTTAAATTTTTATGACCTAGACTTGAATCCATATCAATCGAAAATCAATTGGATAATAAATTTTCGATTTTTTCGCCCTAAAATTATGAAATTAATAATATTTATTAATTTGTCATTAATTTTAAATATAAATTTTAAATTTTTATGCGATTCGTTCAAATAACTTGCACGCACGAAGCAATGGACGCTTCGTGTTACCCTTAAGGGGTGTTGTATAATGCGGGCATGCGACGACGAGCAAGGGAGCTCGTCGCCCGTGCGGCACGAATGCAATGAGCAAGGGCGTAGTGCACGAGCACAAGGCAGCAGCCCTGCCTTGTGTCGTGTGCCACGAGCAATGAACGAATGGGCATGGGCGAAGGGCGAGCCAAGGCAGTCGCGTGTGGGCAGCAAGCGAGCTGCGCCACAACGCGCGCTGCCTCGCACAAGTGCGCGCAGCCTCGCGCGCAGCGAGCGCAAGCTCGCGTGCCACGAGCGCTGCGCCCAGCACTGCTCGCGCGCGCAGCGCGCGATGTCGCTCGCCCAGCGAGCGATGTCGCGCCCCAGCGAGCGATGGCTCGCGCGCGCAGCGCGCGATGTCGCTCGCCCAGCGAGCGATGTCGCGCCCCAGCGAGCGATGGCTCGCGCGCACAGCGAGC
This sequence comes from Spinacia oleracea, assembly GCF_020520425.1. NCBI lineage: Eukaryota > Viridiplantae > Streptophyta > Magnoliopsida > Caryophyllales > Amaranthaceae > Spinacia > Spinacia oleracea. The sequence goes on from NC_079488.1 coordinate 77,599,120, forward strand.
GAGCCAGCGCGCCCAGCGAGCGATCTCGCGCGCGCGCACTGCGAGCGATAGCTCGCGTGCGATGGGGCGCTGTGCGGAGGCTTGCGATAGGACAGCAGCAGCTATGCGACGAGCGCATGGGCTGCGCGCACATGGCCAGCAATGGCTGTGTGCGTGCGGCCCATGGGCGTGCAACGCGTAGGGTGTTTGCGTTACGATTAGATCGTTTTGAATGTTTAATTTGAAAATTTCAGTTCACGTATTTTTAATTAATTTTAAAATTAATAATTTGAATTAATTTCTTGGATTTTAATTTTGAATATTATAATTATAATAAATGGAATTTATTCTAATTATTTTACTAAAATTAAAATCATGAATTAATTTAAATGCGACTGAAATTAAATTAAATTTTTGGATTCAATTATAAATTTATATGAGCTTTAAATTTTAATTAAATTTGTATGTTTCCGGTTAGACTAGAAATACAATTTTATGTTTAAAATTAGTAAAGCATATGAATTTATTGGTTTGAGTGGGAGCGCTTTTTAGTCATAAACTCTTGATTAGGTCTACAAATCCTTAAGGTTAAAACAACTCGATTAGAATTAATAAGGACTGAATAATTGGTAGATTATTGGTGCCCTTGATTAATTGCTGCAAATGTTTACGTAATGCATAATGTGTTTTACTAACCAGCTATGTGGGCCATTCATGATAATGAATGGGTGAATGGTATATATTGTATATGTACTGTTTTGCAGGTTATGAAGTGACTAGTATGGCCCAAATAGGATAGAAAATATGGTCTGCGTACCATTAATTTGAATGTAATTGGTCTAAAGTACCAAAGTTATTTTTCAATTCAAATATGGTCTGCGAACCATCAAATAGTTGTAATTAGTTATAGCTTATCCTATTTGAAGAAAATGGTGCCTCCCACGGAGATTTTCAAGACGGACTTTGAAGTCAAAGCTTCAAGATGAAGTCGGGCCATACTAGATCACAAATATCTTATGCATGTTTTAAGTTATTTATTGCTTTTAAATATGTCTTAAAATGCATGAGATCAAAAGCTTGATTATGTTGCATGATTAAGGATTTTAGTTCACTTAAAATCTAACCAACATAGTAAGAGCCTTAAGTTCCAAACTTAAAAATTGAGTTAAAAGGTGCCATGCCAAAATATACACTTGCTTGGATATCCTTTACATCAATCTAGTAATAGTTTTCGCTCAGCGAGGTGTTACTTATTGGTCCTAAAGGGGCAAGGTACACAAATAATTGTGAGTACATGTTAGTTTTGGTGAAACTCAACGATATAAGTAAGGAGTCCTTTTATGTCGTGGCAAATTCGATAGGTTTACCTAATAAGTTCTTAGACGTACCTATCAACCAAGAATAGTTTCTAGACTATTAGCAAAAGGCTTTTGCTTACCTAAGATGTTCTAGGATTAAGTCGACAAACTGTGCTTAGTTCTTCAATGATTTTAGGATCTTGGAATCATTTTATTCACACCTGCCGGAACACATAATTCGAATTAAATGCTAATAACTTGTTTGAAATTGCATGATTGCTTTAATTTTCAAGTTATTATTCATGATAAATGTTTAGACTTTGCATGCTTCAATGTATGTTTTAATTATTGTTTATAATTAAATATCTTGCACTGCAATAAATCCTTTTAGAAAGGTAACAGTAAATTTCCTCGATTGGTAGTGAATCCAAGAACGATTCACGGAAATGAGAGAAAGTGAGCAATTTAAAATGTACGTTTCTTATAGCGACTTTTATGGTTGTTTTCGAGTATCAAAGTCGAATGGCAAACCGATTGGTGCTTGTGAATTCAAAATACAATGTGGTTTTGAGATCATAAAGCATTGAGTTTAAACGCTCAGCTTTACCAATGGTTAACAACCTAAAATCCTTTTTCCATTTAATTCTCGAATGAGTCTAGTTCCTAGACATTCGAATAGATCGATGCTTAGAGAACTTTAGAAGCTTCTGGTAAGATCATCTAGTTGAAACAGAATATTCAACATAAATTAAAATGGTAAAGAACCTTGTTGGTGACATTGGACATGTCTAACAAAGTATAAAAGTCAACACTAAAGATTCAATTCTTAAGACTATAAGAAAGGGTACAAGAAATAGGAAAACAGAGGAACAAATGAAAGGAATTTACGATTCCGTTTCTACCTATAAATTTATGTTTAAAGAGAAGTGACCTAGCAATCAAACTTCCTTGGTATCATATACCGCTTGAGGTTCTTACTTCGGTAATAACTCAAATAATGGAAGCTAGGATACACTAATGACCTACAAGTGGGAAATGAAGCATGGAAATGCTACATTAGTTGTAGGGTCATCTAGTTTGTTTTAAGTCCTTTCAAAGGCTGGAACTTAATGGCTATTTTGTTCCATAATCAGCATACCTAAATTTCTGCTTCAAACACAGAAAGACTCACATTCAGAAGAACAAAAACAATGCTTGTTTGTTTGTTTATTTGAATGAAATGGTCAATTACTGGTTGAGTCAATATGCTTGATTAAAACAAACAACTCTTTAAAGAACTTTACTAGGTTCAAATCAAACCCTTGATTTGAGTTCCATTAAATCTTTGGCATTGTTGCTTAGACCATATCAACAAGTTAACATTCATAAGCTCTATTTTGATGGACTTTTGAAAGTTGGTTGATTTCTAGATCAACTTAAGACAAGCTAGTCTTACTTGTTGAAAGTAACAAAGAATATGAACTATTGTTAGAACGCCTAGACGATAGAGTTCAAAGCTAAAGAAAGGTTTTATGACTTTATTATTTCACATGGATTTGAGTGAATATAGGTTTATTTACTCAAATGTGATATAAGTTGAATCTGTTTGGCTAGTTCAAAGATTCAGAAGTATAAAATCCACTTGGCAAGAAATCATAAAGATCTAGGCTAGATCATGTTGATGATTACTTGAGACCAAATATGATCATCAATGATTGTGTGTTCACAATCTAGGTCCATAAGATATGGCATATCTACGTTGGAATGATCGAAGTCAATTAGTACTTGATTCGATCAATGATGAATCATAAAGACTTTTCCTATAATTTCTAAAACAAAATGCTCAACTACCACCAAACTAAACCAAATTCGTCAAAGCTATTGAAAAGTATTTTCAGAATATCTTTTCATAATATATCTAAAGAGTTCCTAAACTCAGTGGGAGCGTAGTGTTTGTTATTCAACAAACTAAGGCCTAAGCATAGATATATGTTTCATTGTGATTTATTCAAATGAGACACAAGGGTATTGTTTCTACCACGAATTTTTGAGAACATAATGTTTGTTTGCTCGAAATAATGTCCTTTTGGAGATTCGTTTCCAAAATGACAAGTGGGAGAAAATAGACCTCGAAAGTCTTCGAGGCGAACAACAAACATAAACGGACATTCCGGAGGCTTTTCGAAGTGCTTCAGAAAATCCGAACTTATTCTTTAAGGACTTTAGAAGTGGCTTTAAAGAATAGACATCTCTTAGAAGACTTTACAAGTGCTTCAAGGAGAACAGAATATTCAAAGGACTTTTAAGTGGCTATTGATATTCTATTTGTTTGATGTTCTATACCCAAAGTAGGCATATAGTTCAAGTCACTGAAACTATGATATTCTTCTATTGGATAGTGAAGAAACATGGAGTTCAGGTCATTGAAGCTATATGATTCTTCCATTAGATAGTGAAGAAACCTACAACTTGCAGTCAAACTATTATCATGTAGATTAATGAGTTTGTGACTTGTAAGACAGCTATGACGAAACCCAGATTCCCTAAAAAGGTTAGAGGCCATATATAGACTCAAATGTTTTAAATGGTTAGAGGCCATAAATTGAAATTTTGTTGATTTGCAAGAATGGGTTCACACCTATTGGTTGCAAGTTTGTTTTAAGGATAAAAACCATCAAACATGGAATTGTGTTCACACACAAAGCTAGATTAGTTGCTAAAGGTTACAAGCAAATTCATGGTGTAAATTGTGTTGAAACCTCATGCATAATCGTAATGCTCAAGTCTATAATTCAAGCAATGATTGCATATTGGTACATATAGCAATTGGATGACAAAACGTATTCCTCAATCAAATGTTGGAATAAACTATGTACATGGTATGTCATAGGATTTGTGGATCCAAAAAAAAGAGAAAGCTAGCTTATAAAATCTAAGTACAGATTTAAGCAAGCAATTGGGAATTAGAACTGTATTTTAGTGAAGCTAATAAGTATTTTAGTTTCATAAAATATACATGATTCTTATAGATATATAAGAAGTTTAGTGGGAGTACATAAAACTTAATTGGTCCTATGTGTATCACACACATATCTCTCTATTGTGAAATAACATTCCAATGCTAATGACTTAGATTTGAAATTATTCATCAATGATGGACCATGGCGAAACTTAGTACATACTGGGTATTAAGATCTATTTACAAAGATCTTATGATATTGTTTTGGATTAAGTAATGGCATTTACTAAATCAAACACGAAAGACTCCTTTGGAGATATTCGACCCATGTGAATAAATCTAAGTAAAGGATGTTTGAACTATGTATAAGCATTTACTAAGTTAAACATCAAAGAGTCTAAATGAGATTCTTAACCTATATTATATGTCAAAGAATTTAGCTGGATTCAGTATCTGCTGAAATTGAATAAGCTAAAGTTACATGAATAGAATTCAATTAGGAATTATTCTGCAAAAGAATTTATCATGTATGATATAATATGAGGATCGCCAAAAACGTATCGTATGACTTTAGGCATGACGAACATATACCAATCTCTATTGATCTAAGTGAAGATCAACTAGATTGAGATCAAGAATACTTATGGTACTTGAAAAGGTACATAGGAATAGTTCTTGATTCAAGGAAATAAAGATACGCTAAATATTGATGCTACACGCATAAACACTGGCAAAGGATCAAGCAAGACCCTTTGGAGTTAACCATTGATAAGGACGAGCTATAGAGCATCGTGTTTTGAAATGGCAACATGGATTGGAGACCATGAGTTGTTGCGTGGGAAATTAAAATATTAATTTCTATGTTCTAAGATATAGTTGGAGAGTCTTCCACATATCTATGAACTGCTTGGATAGGTAAATCCAAACAAAGCATCACTAGCAACCTATACAGTTGAAGTAAAAGTAATTATTGCCTAAGAAGCAATAAAACAGGGTTGTTTAAAGTTCTTCACTGAACTTGGGTAGATCACCTATCTGCTGGCTTGATGGTTCTTCATTGAAAAATGCGTGGAACCACTCTTGAAGCAAGAAAAACGTCTGCTAACTTGATGGTTCTTCATTGAAAAATGAGTAAAACCACCATCGAAGTAAGAAAGACTAGATCACATAATAAACAAACTCGAAAAGATCTTATCATCATATCTCGAAGAACATTCGATGAAAAGGATATTAAGATTGGCAAAGCATGATAACTAAACCTATGCAACAAGTGAGAAGCAACACTTACGTTGTAGCACTGGAAATCAAGCATAGCTTTGAATTCCATGAATTGTTTTAGAAAATGGGTTTGAGGCCCATGGTTGTAAAACATTGGGGTTGAACATTTATCATATATGAAATGTATTTTCATATTCCATTTAATCTTGGTTTAGTATTAAATGATGAGTCCCTTCAAATTTGACGATATATTCAAGATAGACTGTCAGGACCAGTCCTGTGACTAAGAAATGTCTATCAAGTGAACTTGAATGTCAAAGGTTGAAAATGGTCCCTGGTCGGAGTTTTCTATAAAATTGGACGCATAGAAAACGTTAGACGATTAGAATGCAAGATGACTAGTAGTTCTGTTTCTTGAACTATGTGGACATGGCAATGTCATAATCATTTGCATAGATACTTACTTTGGGAAGACTAGTATCGGACAAGACCTATGAAACTTTACTGTAAGAGATGAAAATCTGTCATAAGTAAATTTCATTAAAATTATTAGACACTAAATCCTCAATACCTGAGTGATTTGAGATTACTTGTTTGAGAACTGGTTGCTTTGACGTTGACCAACCGTCGCACCGTAAAAGGAGGCTATAAAGGCAACGCTCAGGTAATCACCTATCAAACGAAGTCTAATCTCAAGATCGCAAGATTGGGATTGTCCTCCCATAAATCGGGATGAGATGCTTAAAAGTTGTACAAGGCCACTCGGAGAGCTAGAAACTGTGAAATGCATGGCCGTGCTCGGATGAATCATAGGCTATGATTATCTGTTTATTTGATCAGTTGAACTCTGAAACCGAGGAACACCTCTGGACATAATAAGGATGACAACTCTTACCTTATGTTCAAGAGCAAGCATCGAGCGACAAAGGAATTAGGAAATGCACACTTGTCCCTAAGGACAAGTGGGAGACTGAAGGAAATAATGCCCTTGGTCCAAGTATGCATTCTATGTTAAGTCTAATAAATGCGGTTCAGTATTAATTAACAAGTTAATAATTCAGTGAGATCAAGTGAGCTGAATGCCTAGCTAGAGGCCGCTTCAGTTCAAGTGGAATTAATGATATTAATCCACAGCTTACTCTTGACTGAACCCGTAGGGTCACACAAATAGTACGTAAACGGATCAAGTATTTAATGGCATTAAATACTCCATCTATGAATATTCGGAACCGACGGATCTTGGTTTCAGTGGGAGCTAAGATCGTCACAGGCAAGAAATGAATACTCCGGAAACGATGATATTGCCGGAAACGGAAATATGGATCGTATCGGAAATATGAATATTATCCAAGTCGTAGATGTTGCCGGAAACGGAAACATGGTACGTATCGGAAAATATTATTGGAAATGGAAATATTACCAGAATCGGAAATATTACCGGAAACGGAAATATTGTCAGAATCGGAAATATTGCCGGAATCGGAAAATAATTCCGGAAACGGAAATATTAAATATTTGTTCGAAACGGAAATTAATTCCGGAATCGGAAATGTTAAATATTGTTCGTATCGGAAATAGATTCCGGAAATGGAAATTTAATCGGAAGCGTATCGTACGAATTAGCATCGGACGAGGCTTGCCGGACGAAGGCCCAGCACGAAGCCGGGGCCATCGCCCAGCAAGCATGCGCGCCACAAGCCCAGCCAAGGCAGCGGCCAGGCCTACCGCAAGGCAGGCCCAGCGCGCGCCAAGGGCCACGGCTGCGTGGGCCGTGCTGCGCGGGCTGCTGCTCGCACGCGCATGGGCAGCCCTTGTGGCTGCCGTGTGTGTGTGAGTTTGTGCTCATGCGTGATTCCTGAATCTACAAGAGTCAGTGTATGATTAAATTTCTATTCCTAATTGGATAAATTAATTAAATAGAATTCATGTAGGATTCTAATTCCAATTAATTCGCATCCTACTAGGATTACGATTCCTTTTCCATAACTCTATAAATAAAGGCCTAGGGGTCATAATTTATACATAAGTTTCAAAGTATTCAAAAGTGAGTTTTTGAGAGAAAATCAAACACACATCTTGCTCAAAAGTGCCGAAATTTTCTAGTACCTTAAGGGCGATTCTAGTTGGTCAATCTTAAGGCGGATCCGGACGTGCTGTGGACTATCTACGGAGGGACGACACTTGGAGTCCTAAAAGACTTGTTCTTGTTCGGTTCGGGCGCAGCTAGGGAGGGCACGCAACAAAGAGTATGCATCTAAATTATGCTATATGATTATGTGTAAATAATATGTTGTCCTGGGTTAATGGTTGTTTCCGCATGATCTATGTAGTGTCATATGTATCATAACCTAACACGACGAGCGATGCGCCCAGCGATGGCGTGCGGGTGCGTGTTGCGACGTGCGACGAGCGCTGCGCCCAGCGATGGGCTGCGGCAGCATGCTCGTGCGTCTAGCGCTGGCGCGCGCAGCGAGCACCATGCGTGATGCCTTGCGATGGTGAGCAGCAGCGATGCGAGGCAGCGCATGGGCTGCGCGCACATGGCCAGCGATGGCTGTGTGCGTGTGGCCCATGGGCGTGCGATGCTTGGGATTGTTGCGTTGCGATTAGATCGTTTTGAAATTTTTAATTTGAAATTTTCAGTTTACGTAATTTTAATTAATTTTAAAATTGATAATTTAAATTATTTTCTTGGATTTTAATTTTGAATATTGTAATTATAATAAATTTTATTTATTCTAATTATTTTACTAAAATTAAAATCATGAATTAATTTAAATACGACTGAAATTAAATTAAACTTTATGGATTCAATTATAAATTTATATGAGCTTTAAATTTTAATTAAAATTGTATGTTTCCGGTTAGACTAGAAATACATTTTTATGTTTAAAATTAGTAAAGCATATGAATTTATTGGTTTAAGTGGGAGCCCTTTTAGTCATAAACTCTTGATTAGGTCTACAAATCCTTAAGGTTAAAACAACTTGATTAGAATTAATAAGGACTGAATAATTTGTAGATTATTGGTGCCCTTGATTAATTGCTGCAAATGTTTATGTGATGCATAATGTGTTTTACTAACCAGCTATGTGGGTCATTCATGATAATGAATGGGTGAATGGTATATATTGTATATGTACTGTTTTGCAGGTTATGAAGTGACTAGTATGGCCCAAATAGGATAGAAAATATGGTTATAAGGTGCAGGTTATAAGGTGCCATGCCAAAATATACACTTGCTTGGATATCCTTTACATCAATCTAGTAATAGTTTTCGCTCAGCGAGGTGTTACTTATTGGTCCTAAAGGGGCAAGGTACACAAATAATTGTGAGTACATGTTAGTTTTGGTGAAACTCAACGATATAAGTAAGGAGTCCTTTTATGTCGTGGCAAAATCGATAGGTTTACCTAATAAGTTCTTAGACGTACCTATCAACCAAGAATAGTTTCTAGACTATTAGCAAAAGGCTTTTGCTTACCTAAGATGTTTTAGGATTAAGTCGACAAACTGTGCTTAATTCTTCAATGATTTTAGGATCTTGGAATCATTTTATTCACACCTGCCGGAACAATAAATTCGAATAAAATGCTAATAACTTGTTTAAATTGCATGATTGCTTTCATTTTCAAGTTATTATTCATGATAAATGTTTAGACTTTGCATGCTTCAATGAATGTTTTAATTATTGTTTATAATTAAATATCTTGCACTGCGGTAAATCCTTTTAGAAAGGTAACAGTAAATTTCCTCGATTGGTAGTGAATCCAAGAACGTTTCACGGAAATGAGAGAAAATGAGCAATTTAAAATGTACGTTTCTTTTAGCGACTTTTATGGTTGTTTTCGAATATCAAAAACGAATGGCAAACCAATTGGTGCGTGTGAATTCAAAATACACTGTAGTTTTGAGATCATAAAGCATTGAGCTTAAACGCTCAGCTTTACCAATGGTTAACAACCTAATATCTTTGTCCATTTAATTCTCGAATGAGTCTAGTCCCTAGACATTCGAATAGATCAATGCTTAGAGAACTTTAGAAGCTTCTGGTAAGATCATCTAGTTGAAACAGAATATTCAACATAAATTAAATGGAAAGAACCTTGTTGGAGTGACATTGGACATGTCTAACAAAATATAAAAGTCAACACTAGAGAATTCAATTCTTAAGACTATAAGAAAGGGTACAAGAAATAGGAAAACAAAGGAACAAATGAAAGGAATTTACGATTCCGGTTCCACCTATAAGTTTATGTTTAAAGAGAAGTGACCTAGCAATCAAACTTCCTTGGTATCATATACCGCTTGAGGTTCTTACTTCGGTAATAACTAAAACAATGGAAGCTAGGCTACACTAATGGCCTACAAGTGGGAAATGAAGCATGGCAATGCTACATTAGTTGTAGGGTCATCTAGTTTGTTTTAAGTCCTTTCAAAGGCTGGAACTTAATGGCTATTTTGTTCCATAATTAGCATACCTAAATTTCTGTTTTTCAAACACAGAAACACTCACATTCAAGAAAAACAAAAACAATGTTTGTTTGTTTATTTGAGTGAAATGGTCAATTACGGGTTGAGTCAATATGCTTGATTAAAACAAACAACTCTTTAAATAAAAACTTTACTAGGTTCAAATCAACCCCTTGATTTGAGTTCCACTAATCTTTGGCATTGTTGCTTAGACCATATCAACAAGTTAACATTCACAAGCTCTATTTTAATGGACTTTTGAAAGTTGGTTGATTTCTAGATCAACTTAAGACAAGCTAGTCTTACTTGTTGAAAGTAACAAAGAATATGAACTATTGTTAGAACGCCTAGACGATAGAGTTCAAAGCTAAAGAAAGGTTTTATGACTTTATTATTTCACATGGATTTGAGTGAATATAGGTTTATTTACTCAAATGTGATATAAATTGAATCTGTTTGGCTAGTTCAAAGATTCAGAAGTATAAAATCCACTTGGCAAGAAATCATAAAGATCTAGGTTAGATCATGTTGATGATTACTTAAGTCAAGAATGATCATCAATGATTGTGTGTAGTAAAATTCACAATCTAGGTCCATAAGATATGGCATATCTTAGTTGGAATAATCGAAGTCAATTAGTACTTGATTCGATCAATGATGGATCATAAAGACTTTTCCTATAATTTCTAAAACAAAATGCTCAACTACCACCAAACTAAACCAAATTCGTCAAAGCTATTGAAAAGTAATTTCAGAATATCTTTTCATAATATATCTAAAGAGTTCCTAAACTCAGTGGGAGCTTAGTGTTTGTTATTCAACAAACTAAGGCCCAAGTATAGATATATGTTTCATTGTGATTTATTCAAATGAGACACAAGGGTATTGTTTCTACCACGAATTTTTGAGAACATAATGTTTGTTTGCTCGAAATGATGTCCTTTTGGAGATTCGTTTCCAAAATTACAAGTGGGAGAAAATAGACCTCGAAAGTCTTCGAGGCGAACAACAAACATAAACGGACATTCCGGAGGCTTTTCGAAGTGCTTCAGAAAATCCGAACTTATTCTTTGAAGACTTTAGAAGTGGCTTTAAAGAATAGACATCTCTTAGAAGACTTTACAAGTGCTTCAAGGAGAACAGAATATTCAAAGGACTTTCAAGTGGCTATTGATATTCTATTGTTTGATGTTCTATACCCAAGTAGGCATAGAGTTCAAGTCACTGAAACTATGAGATTCTTCTATTAAATAGTGAAGAATCATGGAGTTCAGGTCACTGAAGCTATGCGATTCTTCTATTAGATAGTGAAGAAACCTACAACTTGCAGTCAAACTATTATCATGTAGATTAATGAGTTTGTGACTTGTAAGAAAGCTATGACGAAACCAAGATTCCCTAAAATGGTTAGAGGCCATATATAGACTCAATGTTTTAAATGGTTAGAGGCCATAAAACATACTCAATGTTTTTTATGACAAAATTGAATTTTGTTGATTTGCAAGAATAAGTTAACACCTATTGGTTGCAAATTGGTTTTAAGGATAAAAACTATCAAAGAATTTTGTTGATTTGCAAGAATAAGTTAAAACCTATTGGTTGCAAATTGGTTTTAAGGATAAAAACTATCAAACATGGAATTGTGTTCACACACAAAGCTAGATTAGTTTCTAAAGGTTACAAGCAAATTCACGGCGTGGATTGTGTTGAAACTTCATGCTTAATCGTAATGCTTAAGTCTATAATTCAAGCAATAATTGCATATTGGTACATATGACAATTGGATGACAAAACATATTCCTCAATCAAATGTCGGAAGAAAACTATGTACATGGCATGTCATAGGATTTGTGGATCCAAATAAATGCTTGAAAAGGAATGCTAACTTATAAAATCTAAGTACAGATTTAAGCAAGCAATTGGGAATTAGAACTATATTTTAGTGAAGCTAATAAGTATTTTAGTTTCATAAAATGTACATGATTCTTATAGATATATAAGAAGTTTAGTGGGAGTACATAAAACTTAATTGGTCCTATGTGTATCACACACATATCTCTCTATTGTGAAATAACATTCAAATGCTAAATACTTAGATTTGAGATTATTCATCAATGATGGACCAAGGCGAAACTTAGTACATACTGGGTACTAAGATCTATTTACAAAGATCGTATAATATTGTTTTGGATTAAGTAATGGCATTTACTAAATCAAACACGAAATACTCCATTGGAGATATTCGACCCATGTGAATAAATCTAAGTAAAAGGATGTTTGAACTATGTATAAGCATTTACTGAGTTAAACATCAAAGAGTCTAAATGAGATTCTTAACCTATATTATATGTCAAAGAATTTAGCTGAATTTAGTATCTACTGAAACTAGATAAGCTAAAGTTACATGAATAGAATTCAATTGGGGATTATTCTGCAAAAGAATTTATCATGTATAATATAATATGAGGATCGCCAAAAACGTATCGTATGACTTTAGGCATGACGAACATATACCAATCTCTATTGATCTAAGTGAAGATCAACTAGATGAGATCAAGAATACTTATGGTACTTGAAAAGGTACATAGGAATAGTTCTTGATTCAAGGAAATAAAGATATGCTAAATATTGATGCTACACGCATAAACACTGGCAAAGGATCAAGAAAGACCCTTTGGAGTTAACCATTGATAAGGACGAGCTATAGAGCATTGTGTTTTGAAATGGCAACATGGATTGGAGACCATGAGTTGTTGCGTGGGATATTAAAATATTAATTTCTATGTTCTAAGATACAGCTGGAAAGTATTGCACATATCTTTGAACTGCTTGGATAAGTAATTCCAAACAAAGCATCACTAGAAACCTATAAAGTTGAAGTAAAAGTACTTATTGCCTAAGAAGCAATAAAACAGGGTTGTTTATGTTGAAGAGTTCTTCATTGAACTTGGGTAGATCACATGTCTGTTGACTTAATAGTTCTTCATTGCAAAATACGTAGAACCACTATTGTAGCAAGAAAGACTAGATCACCAAATAAACATACTCAAAAGATCTTATCATCTATCTCGAAGAACATTCGATGAAAAGGATATTAAGATTGGCAAAGCATGATAACTAAACCTATGCAACAAGTGAGAAACAACACTCACATTGTGGCACTGGAAATCAAGCATAGCTTTGAATTCCATGAATTGTTTTAAAGATGGGTTTGAGGCCCATGGTTGTAAAACGTTGGGGTTGAACATTTATCATATATGAAATGTATTTTTCATATTCCATTTAATCTTGGTTTAGTATTAAATGATGAGTCCCTTCAATTTGACAAAATATTCAAGATAGACTGTCAGGACCAGTCCTGTGACTAAGAAATTGTTAGGTTATGATACATATGACAATTCATAAATCATGCGGAAAAACCATTTAGCCAGGAATACATATTATTTACACATAATCATATAGCATAGTTTAGATGCATACTCTTTGTTGCGTGCCTTCCCTAGCTGCGCCCGAACCGAACAAGAACAAGTCTTTAGGACTCCAAGTGTCGTCCCTCCGTAGATAGTCCACAGCACGTCCGGATCCGCCTTAAGATTGACCAACTAGAATCGCCCTTAAGGTACTAAAGATTTTCGGCACTTATAGTCAAGAAATGTGTCTGAATTTTCTCTCAAAAACTCACTTTGAATACTTGAATAATCTATGAAATATGTGACCCTAGGCACTTATTTATAGAGTTATGGAAAGGGTTTTCGGAATCCTATTAGGATACTAATTTATTTAATTATAACCCTACTAGGACTCTAATTAAATAATCATTATCTAATAGTTTTAGGATTTAATCACACTTCGAATCCTGATTGCTTCAGGATTCCCGCACAAGCATTGCACGAGCACCGTACACCCGCGCAAGCCTTGCGGCCCACGCTAGGCGCACAACGCTCGACCCACTGCTGTACTCCCGCGCGCGCGCCCAAGGCCTTGGCTGGGCCTGGCCTTGCGCTGGGCCTGGTCGAGGCTTGGCGTGCGCTGGTGCGCGTTGGCTCGCTGGGCGACGGCCTGGCTTCGTGCTGGGCCTTCGTCTAGCGGGCCTCGTCCGATGCTAATTCGTACGATACGCTTCCGATTAAATTCCCGATTCCGGAATTCATTTCCGATACGAACAATATTTAATATTTCCGATTCCGGAATCAATTTCCGTTTCGAACAAATATTTAATATTTCCGTTTCCGGAATTATTTTCCGATTCCGATAATATTTCCGATTCTGACAATATTTCCGTTTCCGGCAATATTTCCGATTCTGGCAATATTTCCATTTCCGATAATATTTTCCGATACGTACCATGTTTCCGTTTCCGGCAACATCTACGACTTGGATAATATTTATATTTCCGATACGATCCATATTTCCGTTTCCGGCAATATCATCGTTTCCGGAGTATTCATTTCTTGCCTGTGACGATCTCAGCTCCCACTGAAACCAAGATCCGTCGATTCCGAATATCCATAGATGGAGTATTTAATGCCATTAAATACTTGATCCGTTTACGTACTATTTGTGTGACCCTACGGGTTCAGTCAAGAGTAAGCTGTGGATTAATATCATTAATTCCACTTGAACTGAAGCGGCCTCTAGCTAGGCATTCAGCTCACTTGATCTCACTGAATTATTAACTTGTTAATTAATACTGAACCGCATTTATTAGACTTAACATTGAATGCATACTTGGACCAAGGGCATTATTTCCTTCAGAAATGTCTATCAAGTGAACTTGAATGTCAAAAGTTGAAAATGGTCCCTAGTCGGAGTTTTCTATAAAATTGGACGCATAGAAAACGTTAGACGATTAGAATGCAAGATGACTAGTAGTTATGTTTCTTGAACTATGTGGACATGGCAATGTCATAATCATTTGCATAGATACTTACTTTGGGAAGACTAGTATCGGACAAGACCTATGAAACTTTACTGTAAGAGATGAAAATCTGTCATAAGTAAATTTCATTAAAATTATTAGACACTAAATCCTCAATACCTGAGTGATTTGAGATTACTTGTTTGAGAACTGGTTGCTTTGACGTTGACCAACCGTCGCACCGTAAAAGGAGGCTATAAAGGCAACGCTCAGGTAATCACCTATCAAACGAAGTCTAATCTCAAGATCGTAAGATTGGGATTGTCCTCCCATAAATCGGGATGAGATGCTTAAAAGTTGTACAAGGCCACTCGGAGAGCTAGAAACTGTGAAATGCATGGCCGTGCTCGGATGAATCAATTATCTGTCTATTTGATCATTTGAACTCTGAAACCGAGGAACACCTCTGGACATAATAAGGATGACAACTCTTACCTTATGTTCAAGAGCAAGCATCGAGCGACAACGGAATTAGGAAATGCACACTTGTCCCTAAGGACAAGAGTGAGACTGAAGGAAATAATGCCCTTGGTCCAAGTATGCATTCTATGTTAAGTCTAATAAGTGCGGTTCAGTATTAATTAACAAGTTAATAATTCAGTGAGATCAAGTGAGCTGAATGCCTAGCTAGAGGCCGCTTCAGTTCAAGTGGAATTAATGATATTAATCCACAACTTACTCTTGACTGAACCCGTAGGGTCACAAAAATAGTACGTAAACGGATCAAGTATTTAATGGCATTAAATACTCCATCTATGGATATTCGGAATCGACGGATCTTGGTTTCAGTGGGAGCTGAGATCGTCACAGGCAAGAAATGAATACTCCGGAAATGATGATATTGCCGGAAACGGAAATATGGATCGTATCGGAAATATAAATATTATCCAAGTCGTAGATGTTGCCGGAAACGGAAACATGGTACGTATCGGAAAATATTATCGGAAATGGAAATATTGCCGGAATCGGAAATATTGCCGGAAACGGAAATATTGTCAGAATCGGAAATATTATCGGAATCGGAAAATAATTTCGGAAACGGAAATATTAAATATTTGTTCGAAACGGAAATTAATTCCGGAATCGGAAATATTAAATATTGTTCGTATCGGAAATAAATTCCGGAATCGGGAATTTAATCGGAAGCGCGTCGTACGAATTAGCATCGGACGAGACTTGCTAGACGAAGGCCCAGCACGAAGCCAGGCCTACGCTCAGCAAGCCCAAGCGCCCAAAAACACGCTGCCAAGCCACGCCCGGTCCAGCGCAAGGCCAGGCCCAGCAATGGCCTTGGCGCGCGCGCGGGGCTGCGACGAGTGGGCTGACGCTGTGCGTGGGCCGCAAGGCCTGCGTGCGGTGCTAGCGTATCACTCTAAGTGTGTTACTCGAATCCTAAGGCTACCGGGATTTGTCATATGATTAAATCTAATCCTAAAAGATTTAGTTTATTTAATTAGAGTCCTAGTAGGATTATAATTAAATAAAATTAGTATCCTAATAGGATTCCAAATCCTTTTCCATAACTCTATAAATAGGTGCCTAGGGTCACATATTTACATCGAGTATTCAAGTATTCAAAGTGATTTTTGAGAGCAAAAATTCAGTCACACAATTGCCTATAAGTGCCGAAAATTCTAAGTACCTTAAGGGCGATCCTAGTTGGTCAAGCTTAAGGCGGATCCGGACGTGCTGTGGACTATCTACGGAGGGACGACACTTGGAGTCCTAAAGACTTGTTCTTGTTCGGTTCGGGCGCAGCTAGGGAAGGCACGCAACAAAGAGTATGCATCTAAACTATGCTAAATGATTATGTGTAAATAATATGCTTTCCTGGCTTTATGGTTTTTCCGCATGATTTATGAATTGTCATATGTATCATAACCTAACAGTAGGTTCAGTCAAGAGTAAGTTGTGAGCTTAATATTCATTAGAACTCACTGATCGGAAGCATTGCTCCAGCTAGCTGTTCCGATCACTTGATCTCACTGAATTAATTGTTCGCAATTAATCTGAACCTTGGTATTAGACTTAATGCACCTTGGGTGAAGGACATATTTCCTTCAATTTGATGTATATTAGACTTCTAGTCAAATTAGTGATCCTAGTTCTATTAGGAATCTTATTGTTGTAACCCCTATATATTTGATCTATGGAATACACTCCAATTCGAGGAGTTTCTTATAATCTAGCATGGTATCACAACTAAGGTTATAATTTACAGTTCAAAAAAAAATACAAATCTTTCTTTGTTAGTTTCTGGGATTTGCTTCCGCCTTCCTAATTATTTTGATTCGGTCCTTGTGTCCCAAGTCAGACATCGTGCCAGCTAACTCTCCTGCTGCCCCCACATACGTGCCAGCCAAGTCTTCTACTGCCCCAACATCTGCAGCGGCACAATGACTAACGGCGATATCCCCATAGGTGACACCAAGACACCAAGCTCGACCGAATATCACACGGCCCTCGGAGTCAATAATATCAAGAACACAATCCCTTTAGTTCTTGATCGTGAAAAGGTACAATACCCCAACTGGGTTGAATTATTTGAATGTCATGCTCATGCCTTTAATGTTCTAGATCACATAGATCCTAAAACTCCTAAACCTACGGATATTTCTGAAACTATGTGGAACCGTCTTAACTCGATTGTGAAACAATGGATCTATGGTATTATTTCTTACGATCTCCTGCAATCTATTTTGTGCCGTGGTGATACGGCTCAACAAATCTGGAACAAACTAAAAGGAATTTTTCAAGATAACAAACACTCCAGGGGCAGTTTATCTTGATAATCAATTTACTACGTTGCATTTAGATAACTTTGCAGATGTTAATTCTTATTGCACTCAATTAAAAGTTTTGGCAGATCAATTAGCTAACGTCGACCAACCAGTGTCGGAACAAAAATTGGTCTTACATCTTGTTGCAGGTCTTGTCAATACTGATTTTGATACGGTGGCCATCATGATCCAACAAAAGGATCCTCTCCCGAGTTTTGAGAATGCCCGAAATCAGCTCTTAACCGAGGAAGAACGTCGCTCTCATGATAATAGCGGCTCTCTAACTGCTTTTGTGGCCCAACCACCTCCTCCGGCAGCCGCCCAACCTAACCACCAGCCAGCCCAACCACCTCATAATTCTGGCGGTGGTGGTCTGGGCGGGGGTGGACGTGGTCGGGGCCGTGGAAGAGGCAGGGGGCGTGGACGTGGCAGGCAGGCCCGGTGGTGGCCCTGTGCATCCTGGTCAACAGCACAGGGCCACCCAAAAATAAAGGGCCCAATCGAAAAGTCCAACCACCTATTATTCAAAAAGAAAAAAAGGCTCTTAATCTTAGCGCGAACAGACGTTCAGACTTCACACATTCAATTCAAGTTCCACGAATTTGGAAATCACGGGCTTCATGGAATCATGGCATTGGAAATCAATCACCTCACCAACTTCCCAAATTTAATTAATTAATTTTCCTACTTTCCTTCCTCAATATTCAATCTCCCTAACTCCATTAAATCACCATGATTCATCGATCTCCCCTAATTTAATTTAATTTCCTATTCCAATTTCTCAATTCCAAAAATATTATTCTCAATTTTCAACTGAAATTCCAGATCAGATTATCAACTTGACCGAAAAACAAAGATTTTGCTATCAATGGAACCGATTTTTTCGCAACAAGAGGCAAAGGTATTTTCTTCTTAATTTAGTTATTTTACAATGGAATTTCCGATTTCTTTATTTTACAATTGAATTTTCGATTTATTTTTCAATTGAATTTTCGAAAATTTAACAATTCCTTATTTTAATTCATTATTTATCAAAATTTCGTTATTTTTGTTCAGAATTTCGTTCTTAATTTCGTTAATTTCGATTTATTTTCGTTCAAAATTTTGGTATTTCCGTTCTTAATTCGTTATTTTCGATTCTTAATTCGTTATTTTCGTTCAAAATTTCGTTATTTTCGTTTTATTTTCTTTCAAAATTTCATTATTTTTGTTCTTAATTCGTTATTTTAATGCGTTCTTAATTTCGTTATTTTCCCATTGATTATTTTTGGTTAATTTCAATTTTTTTTGATGGTACTGTAAATTACAAAATTAGGAATAAAATTATAATGCACGTAAAGTAATATTTTGATTATCGCAGATCGTGAGTGGGTCTGTCGTCCTCTTCATAGGTCGTCTCAAAGCGCTTAAAAGATCGCACATTTTTTAAATATGAGGGGCCCCATTTTTAAGATTTGGACAAGATTAGAACAGGGCCTCCAAAAATTTTGAGACGGCCCTGGTGGCAGGAGCAACAATCAACCACGATCCACCCCCTGGTGCCCAGCCTAATAACCCCCAACAACAACAATGGGCCACGCTAGCTCGGACAGTCCAGCACATGCAGCCGGTCCCACAACAACAGTGGGCAACAACTCCAATGCCTTACCCACAACAACCCATGCAGTGGGCAGCCCAACAGATATATCGCCCAAAACATCATCCTTCTCTCCTTGGGCCAGGCCCCAGGCAGGCCTATTGGGCCCAACCACAGAGTGTTGGACAACAACAACCACAGTACTACTCGGATCCCATGAATCCAACCGAGTTGGATAATTCCTTTGCAACAATGACATTCCCTCAAGATCAATCATGGTACATGGATTCGGGTGCATCATCTCATATGACAAATAACGGAGGTACACTCTTGCCCCTTTTTAATTTAAGCACCAATAATCATATTTTGGTTGGAAATGGTCATCGCATTCCGGTTACAAGTTATGGTCATACTACCCTGCCCCACTCCAATCCACCTTTAAATCTTCGTGATGTTCTTCTTTCTCCCCAAATTATTAAAAACTCAATTTTCATACGTAAATTCACAACTGATAATAAAGTTTCAATTGAATTTGACTCAAATGGTTTTTCTGTGAAGGATCTATGTACGGGGAATATAATCACAAGATGCAATAGTTCGGGGGACCTGTATCGTATCACCACCAACACTTCGTCCACATGTCTTACAACCGCACTCACAGCCCACTTACCAACTACCTGGCATAGTAGACTTGGACATCCATGATCGCAGATTTTAAGCTTTCTTATGAATAAACAATTTACTTCATGTAATAAGGGTCATGTTTCAAAATTTTGAAATTCTTGTCAGTTAGGAAAGCACTCTCGTTTGCCGTTTCACAATTCAATAAGTACTACATCTTCTGCTTTTGATATAACTCATGCTGATTTATGGACTTCTCCTATTCGTAGTAATAAAGGTCATAAATATTATTTAGTACTTTTAGATGACTTTACCCATTTTGTGTGGACCATACTCCTCCAATACAAATCGTAGGCATTTCAGTCATTCCCGAACTTCAGAAAAATGTCCTTACTCAATTTGAACGACCAGTTAAATCATTTCAATGTGACCATGGGAGGGAATTTGACAATGACGCGTTTAAATTAGTTTGTCTCCATAATGGTATGGTTTTTCGGTTTTCTTGTCCTCACACTTCTTCGCATAATGGTAAAGTAGAACGCATGATTAAAACTTTAACTAACATGTCTCGGACTCTCCTGTTTCATGCTTCCATTCCCCCGTCCTATTGGATAGACTCCTTAGAAACGGCTACATATTTAATTAATATTCTTCCCACTGAGACACTTGCTAACATTTCCCCTGCCGAGGTCTTGTTTCGCAAAATCCCCTCTTATGAGCATATTAGGATTTTTGGGTTTCTATGTTTTCCTAATCTTTCGACTACGATCCCACATAAACTTGCTCCGCGGTACTTCTTCCCACTTGAGTTTTTTTTTCATAATAGATTTATACGGAGTAGTTAATTTTAAGTCAGTTATCATCTTATCAATAGAATAACCTTCTGTTAGACATTCACTCATAGATGGAATTTCAAATCAGAGTATCAGGCAGATTTACATTTTCCTGGATTTTTGCATATTTTGGAATTTTCTTCCTAAGGCATCATCTCAATGTGGTCACTTTTGCACTCTGGACAAACTTCATCATATCTAAGATTTAGTTAACCTTATCATTTGTCAAACTTTTTGGAACATCACTTTAGCTCGATATTCTAAAAACCAGACTATGATCAAGGATACTGTGACTACATGTTGAAGAAAATATTCAATTCATACGATGAGGAACAAGCTAATACATCACTTATATTAAGGTACTTCTTCCCACTTGAGTTTTGATATATTAAGATACTTCTTCCCACTTGAGTTTTTTTCCGAATAGATTTATAGTTAATTTTAAATCAACTATCAATCTTTCTCATTTACCGACAATTGTTGAATTACATAATTTCATAAATAT
Source organism: Spinacia oleracea (assembly GCF_020520425.1). NCBI lineage: Eukaryota > Viridiplantae > Streptophyta > Magnoliopsida > Caryophyllales > Amaranthaceae > Spinacia > Spinacia oleracea. The sequence continues at coordinate 77,620,259 of NC_079488.1, forward strand.
TTGTGATTTACGATTACTGACATTTTTGGCATCAATGTTTACAATTACATTATTTCATATATTTGGGTAATAAAGAGTTCTTACTGTGATGTTTGTTAACAATTCACATGCATTGACGTTTGTTGCTGCTAGATGTACTTTGGTCGAGCGTCACGTAATACTTTAGTATGTACACAGAGTAATACTTTAATACCCACTACACCACACTCAATATCATTCATGTTCTATTTTACTATTAAACTTTCAAGTGTTTCAACTTTCACTTTCCAAATTTCAAGAACTTTCCAGCAAGTTTACATTCTAATATTGAGGCTAGACCACACTGATTTTTGTTGTGAATCGTGTGACAGTAAAAAAAAATAAATAAATAAAAATCTTATCTATTTTTAATCATCAATACATACTCCGTATAACAATCGGGAAGTATATAATTTCATGCTTGAAGATTTTGGGGAAGTTCTTGATTTAATAACGAAATATAATACTCTAACAACTTGCCTGGTTTATTTAGTGAATAATATTTTGAATTGGATCTGATGAGAATATTGTTTGTACATAATGTCTCCATTGAGAAATCAAGTATTAGAGGGTAACGGGAGAGGAAGACCAAACAACTAGAATTATTAGTAGTTATGTCTCTCAGTCTACCAAAGCAGTACGTGTAATTCTTCACACTTTGGATGTCGAAGTCGAAGTGTTTTCTACCCACTTTAAGTTATCTACACACTTTGGATGTTTCTAAATCCTATGGTTCCCAATTCCAATGGCCAAATGTATTTTGGTGGCCGGAATTATACATGATTAATATGTTAGCTTTGATTTATAGGAAAAACTAGCGATCTATATTCATAAAAATATGAAATTCAATTGAAAATGTTAACGGTTTGACTATTATCTTTTCGAAAATTAGTTCTTATTAGTATTGTTTTATTATCACCTACATTGAAATAGTTGCCTTTTATTTTTCTCTTCTATATTAGATTTGAAATAAGTGCTTCAATGGTCTTATTTGAATGACCGTGGAATGTGACAATTTCACATATATTGATAATTTCATTGTACATGCATGAATCACAAGATTTGGTCAAAACAACAAAAATAAACGGAGTATTAGATTTTTCGTGCTTTGATATTTGATGAAGTTTAAGAAATATGACCATCATATTAAAATAATATAAAAAACATGTCCAAGAAAAATATTTAGATTAATTAGCTCTATAATAAACCCGTTCGTAGAACAGGCTAAAGAGCTAGTTTATTAAAAGAAACTATTCCAATTCCCAATTGTAAAGTTGGTGCAAAGAAAATTATTCCGCAATCTCTGGTTATTAAGCGAGAGTTCTACCGTTAAGCTCCAATTGATTCTTTAGAAAGAACCCACTTATATGCACTAGAGTTGATGTCAAAGTGTCTATGTTTTGTCATGGCTAGTTGGCTATAGTAGGCCAATTTCTTTGGTGGTCAGCTCCACACCGTTTTTTGGTGTAGAATAATTTGAACGACATGACCAAACAATACGTGAGACCGTGACTCATTTTGTGCCATGAATCTACCCTAGACCTTGGTGGCACGACACAAGACCACCGTCTTGTGTCAGTAGACTCTGCTAGTCCGGTTACACGAGGCACTAGTAAGACTATGCTTTATTCACCTTATTTTTATTGTTTGTTTCATATTTATGTTTAAATTAGACTATACCAGATCAAATAAGAAAAATTTAATTAGACTAAACCATACTAGAAAAGTAAAAAAAAATACTCAAATAAAACATTGAGATCAAACCTAACAAGAAAAATTCAGATCATACTAAACGAGGAAAATAAGGCTACACCAAACTAGAAAATAGAAAAATTAAACTAGTGTGTGCCCCGGGCGATGCCCCGGTTGCTACTTTGAATAATTAAAATTCGAGATTCTTTTTGCAACTCAATATTTGACCAAAATGCATTTAGTCCATAAAAGTGAAAGATTCATTGAGTTCATCAATCACACATGTACGTTATCGTCATTTATCATGCCAAATAATTTTTCAGTTAGATCATCTTACAATTCGTTTAACTTATTTTCTAATGGAACTACGTTCTTCAAATTAATAAGATATATGCATGACATTTATGTAATTGATGCTTATGAGACTTATGATATATATCAGGTTTAATTCATTGTTCTTCTAATATTTTAATTGCTTTTTTTTATTCCAATATATTCCATAAAAAATAAAAGGTAACATAAATATTTAGTTGTTTTAGACTTCATGTTAACATGTGTTTATAAATTAATGTGAATGGATAAACAATAATTAATGGTTGGTTAGGATGGCAATGAGAGTTATTCGTCAAACGTGAGGTAAAAACGTCTTTTAATATATCAGTATAGATCAGATCATACCACAAGAAGAAAATGGAATCTAAACTCTAAAGCTCTAGAGAGGCGTCAGAGGCCGCTAACAAATTTACAATACAAGCCTCAAAACACAAAATACTTAATATCCCAATTACCAGTAGCCCAAATCCTAAACTCCAAAGCCCAAAGCCCAACATTCAAAAAATTAATAAAGTAATTAATATTATTCATCCATATATAAATGACCAAAATAGAAACGATACTATGCCGCGTTTGGAGAACGCGGGATACAATCTAATTTAATTATGTGCGTAAATTGAAAGCCAACTCCACCATCCTATAAATACTCGTTTCCAACCTGCCTTCATTTCTCTCTCCATCTCACCCTCTCTCACATCAATTCCGCCGAATTCAATGGTTCAATTTTCTCTCTCTTCTTCTTATTTTCCCGCACAAATTAGGGTTTAATAATCCCGATGTCTCTGTTGCTTAATTGTTACATTTCTTTTTTTCAGGCTTTACCTAATCAGCAAACTGTTGATTATCCTAGTTTCAAGCTTGTCATCGTCGGCGATGGTGGCACTGGTATATACAATTTTGCTTACACTCTAATTCGTATTTTCGTTCATCTTTTAATTTCGATTATTATATTTTTTTTTCCGATTGATTTTGTTCTTTGGATACGTAAAAGTTTGATGACAATATTACTGCGCGAATTACTTAATTTTGACGATCTTTATGAAAAGAATGTTGAATTTTATGTCCATGTCTTTATTTTGTGGTCTATACATAAGATTTTGATGTGATGATGTCTAGAGTTTGGTATAATTGTTTAGACAATTTCTAATACAAGTGAACTCGAAATTGAAAGTATGATTTACGTGTTTCCGTGGAGGCGGTCCATGTAGTGTCTTGATTTTGTTAATTCGATTAAAAATTTCTTTTGAATTATGTTATAGTATGTGAATGTGTAACATGAGAATTGATACGTGAATAAATATTCGATTGTTAATTAGGGAGAAATTATACCACTAGTATTTTGACTATGTTTATTCAATAAAAAAATGCCCCCGAATAATATGTGGATTAGGGTAGCTAGTGATATTGAAGTGTGCAAATACATTCTTATAAGAAGAAGAGAAACATGAGAATTGATACGTAAAGAAATATCCGATTCTTGAAAATTCGAGCTAAATTTTGAAGAAAAAAGGATTGTTTGCTGCCAGATGATATTTGAAGTGTACACAACTACACACATTCTGATACTTCGTATAAAAGAGAAACATGAGAATTACTTGTTGAAAATTTGAGTTAAACACCGAAGAAAAAACATGGTTTGAGCACTTTTTGCCAAGATACTGTGCTCTCGCTGGTCCTTTAATGTGGTTAATTATTTCTTATTTTGACTATTCTAGCAAAATTCCAAAGACAAAGTACGATTTGCTCTCCTATTGGTTTGGAGAGCAATTTATTTTACCACGTTTCTTGTGTCATGTCTTTTCAAAAAGAAAAAAACATTGAGGTTATGGTTTCATGATTGGTGGGCCATTGATATTTAAACTATCTTTCTTTTAACAGAATTGGAATTAGTGTGTCTGGTGCCTTGTCTATGCAACAATAATGTATAAGTGGATTTTATGTAGCAATTGTGTTTACAGAGTGAAGCGTACGATAGACTGCGTTTCCCTGATTACTTAAATACTTGGGTTGTTTTGCGTCTTCGTAAGAAAAATAATTGTATATCATCTAAAATTTTGAATGTTGCCGCAGGAAAAACTACTTTTGTTAAGAGGCATCGTACCGGGGAGTTTGAAAAGAGATATGAACGTAAGTCTCCCGACAGCTTCTCTGTTGATATTGCCACCCTTTAATCTTCAAGGATTCAAATGTTATAGAATTAACATTAATCTTGATCTCCCTTTATCCAGCAACTATTGGTGTAGAGGTTCACCCATTGGACTTCACCACAAACTGTGGGAAAATAAGATATTACTGCTGGGATACTGCCGGACAGGAGAAATTTGGAGGTCTTAGAGATGGTTACTAGTAAGTACAACTTGAAAGCAATACAACTATTAAATTTTTACTTTTTGCCTGAATTGGTACTTGTCTGATGTTGCTACTGATTGGATTGGTGGCTTTACTATTTTACCGTGTATGGCTATTGACTACTCCGTAGTTGGTGTTCTTTGGTCGATCACATTGTAGTGCTCCTTGTCTGACCGCTACTCTGCTCAATTTTATTGCACTGATGCTAATGTATGCGTTCATCCTCTTAACTATATTTACCCCAATGGATATAATTACACCGTGATGTCACACTGTCACCTGGCTACCACTGTGGTCGCCTTTGGCTGTTTAGACCAACAATGTTTGATAAAAAGGAATCAGTCGGAAGTGTTTGCAGTTCATGTGGTAGTCCTCTTTTTCTGCTTCTCTAGCTTTTCATTGGGAGTTTGGGGGATTAGAGGTTTAAGATTTTTCCTTAAATGATTTTTATCTTGATTCTTGAGAAGTCATGAGTCTTTCTTTACATCTTTTTGAAAGAAACTATTTTTGTTGTGTTGTTTTCTTTCTTTTTTTTGACCGTATGTTTCATTATTTCTTGTCTAGTTTTGTGTATTTCCTTGGTGTTATATCTTGCCTATGTGACATTCTGTTTGCTTGATTATCTAAACCAAACTGCTTCCCTCAATCTATGAGCTTAGTCATCTTTGTTTTTCTAACTGCGCATGTTGATGCAGTATCCACGGACAGTGTGCTATCATTATGTTTGATGTTACAGCCCGACTGACATACAAGAATGTTCCAACTTGGCATCGTGATCTTTGCAGGTTAGTCTCTCTTACTCTGACATCATTTTGGTCAATGCGTGTAGGTTTATTAATTTGAATTTTGTATCCGAACAGGGTCTGTGAAAATATCCCCATTGTTCTCTGTGGGAACAAAGTTGATGTGAAGAACAGGCAAGTGAAGGCAAAGCAGGTTACATTTCACAGGAAGAAGAATCTGCAATACTATGAGATATCTGCAAAGAGCAACTACAACTATGAGAAGCCTTTCTTGTACCTTGCCAGGAAACTTGCTGGGTAATTTTTGTGCCCATTTTTCACTTTCTGCTGCAGTTTGCGGGAATTAAATATTTTATAAAAAAAAACTTGTGTTTCTTATGTTATCTCTGGTTCAATTTTGGTTGTTTTAGGGATGGTAATCTGTACTTTACAGAGGAGGTTGCCCTTATTCCGCCTGAAGTACAAATTGACCTGGCTGCGCAACAAATGTAAGTGTTGAATTGATTTAGATTATTCATGATGTTTTTCAGCTGTGTAAAGGGATTGTTTTTAAGTGTCTGAAGGACATGTAATGTAATTTTATCCAGAAGTCTAATCAGTAGCATTGGTTTCTCGTGTTTTAAACAGGCATGAAGCAGAACTTGCCCAAGCAGCTGCGCAGCCATTGCCAGATGACGATGATGATGCATTTGAGGCTTAATTAGTGGGGCAGGCTCTCAGGATCACTCTTTAGTAGTTTTGACCTTTAGGGGATGCACCTTCTGAAGAACACCATACTTTGTTTTAATATAAAATCATATGCATGTCTATTACTCTTATCATCTAAGTACAAGTTAAATACGAAGTAGTCTCTGTTGTGACTTTCGTCCTTTTGTCAAATGTTGATTATGGTATATACAAATTTGGATATGCATGTAGGAAATTCGCGTCTTCTCTTCCTCTTTCCTTTATGTGTTAAAGTCTCGGTTTCTTCTTCTTTACCGTATATGCTTTCTCACTAACAACTAGCTACCTTACATATGCAAATTATTAGATGCATCCGGGTGCATCGTGCACCCAAGGTTCATGCCCATGATTAGAGATGGCTAGTGGGTCGGATTTGACCCAGCCAACCCTAATACAGTCCATAATGTGTCATGTGGTTGGACCAACTTATGAGTACCCATGACACAACATGCCCAACTCGAATATTTTTTTTGATGTGTTATGAGTCAAGCCTTTTCAACACAACTCATTTCAACTCAACCCATCAGATGCGACACAACCCACCACGGCACACCCCACCTAACCCAACACAAGAATCCAATTTACCCAAGACACGAACCCAACCCATCTAATCTTGTTACACACCAGACCCACCATCCTAATTTAAACTATTTTGTATGTTTAAAATGCTAATTTTTTTAATTATATTGTTTAATGTACATTAACCTTATTTATATGAGTATGTGTGAATAACATAAAAATTCATTAATTTAAGTTCACATAAAATTTATAATTTTTTAACCCTTAAATTATCGTTCAAACCATTTGACCCAAATAAGTTCATAAAACTCGTATAAACTCACCAAACCCACTTGACCCATCGGAGTAACACTAAGCCTCAAAATCTATCATAACCCACCAAACACATCGGACCCACTCGATGTAACCATGTTACGACCCATCATGTAGTGTCCATTTTTTCTGACACAACCTAGACTCGACCCACTCTAAATTAACTGAGGTGGGTTGTGTGTCAATTATCTCCAGCCCACCAAACTCACCCATGACCCACCCAACCCGCCACGTGGCCCACGTTGGCCATCTCTACCCATGGCGATCCCTCAAAAATTATTAGATATACCCAGATGCGATAAAGTGTACCAAGGGAGACTGGACTTGGCCTGTAATTGGTAATGTTTGAGCCTATAGTTGGCAATGGGTGGGTTATTACAAACTCCATACAGAGTATTTGACTTACTTCTTTTTGGACTCCGATTTTGTTTATCAGATTCATGTCGAATTTATTTTGGCTTGAAATGATTCAGATTGAGTCGAATTTGGGTTAGTAAACCCAGGGTGTGTTCACTTATCTTAACTAACTGAGAGGACTTTGTTTTATAGCGTTTTGTGGAATTTTATTTAACTTATATGAGAATCATTTAACTTGACCTTATAAAATCTTATTGAACCTTATTAAGACCTTATTTAAAGTATTAAATGATTTCTAAACTTTTAGCCCTTATAATATTTATAATCTATCTCATACATGCACAGATGTCCTAAAATTATTTGACTAATTTTTTATAATGTATTTGACTGAAATATTCATCTCCCTAAAATTACTGCATAATTAAAAAATCTTGGACATACTCATTTAATTATTATACGAAGTATAAAATTTGCATCCTAATACGTATTACATATTCTATATGCTTGATATGTTAATTTGACAATATTCGATATTCTTATACTCCCTCGGTTCCATAAAGTTCCTCATGTTTACTATTCATATGATCAAAGTTTAAAAATTTTGACCGTAATTAATAGTTTAATTAAGAGTACAAATATTAACTTGTGGGATATCATTGAATTCGTTTCAATATAAATTTTCTAAATATCGCTTTTTGTAATTTTAATAATACAAAATTAAATTAATGGTCAAAGTAGTGCAATGGAGACCGCACATAATGGAAAAGTGAGGAACATTATGGAACGGAGGGAATATGTTGATTTGACCAAAATATTGAGTACATATATTTGCAATTAATCCATTATGATATATAGATTTAACTAAAATATTACGGAGTACCAAAATTTATTTTTTACAAATTATTATTGTGTGACACATTATTTCCATAATCTATAAACAAATATTTTTTTCATACAAGAACAGTAAATAAAATATGATAGAAAATAAAGAATAAAAATGTAAAGTACAATAGAAAAAAAAATTAATAAGAAAATTTTGCACCAGGAAATGACAAGTCAATTGTGCTCTCTGTTTAAGTATATAACAATGTAATAGAAGTACCAAAATTCATTTTTTTGCAAATTATTATAATGCAACATATTATTTTCATAATCTATAAACAAAATCATTTTTTTCCCATACATGAACAGTAAATAAAAAATGATAGAGTGTAAAAATACAGCAGAGATTTTTTAGAAAAAAGTTTTTAGCGGGAAATTTTTTCGCCATGACATTGTCACCCCTTTATCTGTTTTAGTATAATGTAATAGATAGATAGATAGTTATTTGTACATAATTATAAGTCAATAGATTTGATTTTAATTATTTCTCATAGTAATAATTACACCTTATTAGAACTTATCTATATTATTTAAGTAAAGTGCTGAGAAATGAGAGACCTTCATACCTCTAATTTCAACCCACCACTAGTCTACATCATCACCTTTAACTTTGTTAAATTGAGATGAACCAAATAGGAAACTAACAAAAATGAAGTTAAACTACCAGTAAGAGGGAAAAAATTACTAACAGAAAAGGAAAGTATCAAAACAAAATAAATATTTAACATTATTGAATAAAAAACATTTTTGATCCTTAAAATTAATGTTGTACGTAACAGAAAAATAGAATAAGAATTATATTCAACCCCCGCTAAAACAATTTTTTTTTTAATGTTACACTTTTTCTTTTTGCAGTAATTACACACAAAAAAAAAAAATGAAACCTCGTTACCCATATCTCCTAACATTAGCTGCTAGATCATGAGCACGACTGACCTCACTTCTGCTACATTTGCTAATATAACAGTTATTCAGAGACCTAGCTATAGCTACAAATATCATTATAAATACTAGCTACTCACTCCGTCCTAGATTAGTTGTTATACTTCACAAATTTTTATTAGTGGAATTGAGAAATATAATAATTGTGGGGTAATTCCTAATTTAGTAGTGTAACAACTAATCTGGGATTGACGAAAAATGAAAGTGTAACAACTAATCTAGGACGGAGGGAGTATTTCAAATAGACAATTTAGGTTTTCCCGCAAGGCATTTACCAGATTTTCACAGTCTGTCGTCACAATTATGCTCGTTATTCCTATCTGCTTGGCCAATTGGAGACCCTTCAGAACTGCTCTTGCTTCCGCCTGAAGGGCACTTGAAGCTTCTGTTCTTTCCCCTCCTTCTCAAGACAACCATGTGTGGCCGACAATGGTCCATCCTATAGAAGCTAAATCGAACATTTTTTCTTCACCTTCTTCCAAGCCCCATCCACGGTAGCCATACACATTGAACTGCCCTCAAGTCCCGAAAACCACATCTGGTTTGTCTTCTCTTCTTGATTCTGAACTCCAGTTGGATAACTTCGTTTATGAAGGAAATATGTCCTTCACCTAATGTGCATTAGTCTAATACCAAGGTTCAGATTAATTACGAACAATTAATTCAGTGAGATCAAGTGATCGGAACAACTGGCTGGAGCAATGCTTCCGATCAGTGAGTTCTAATCCTAATTAGGCTCCCAGGTTACTCTTGACTTAACCTATAAGGTCACACCATTGGCATGTAATAGATCATCGGATTAAATGAATCGAAAATTCATTTAATAGCTTTTCGGGAAAATAGTTCGGAAAAATATAATTATACGATATGACCTTGGATCGGAATCGTATATCGTATTGCGTATATTCGTAAGCTAGGCGAAATGAATAAACGTATCGCACGACATTGGATCGTATCGTACGACACGATAGATAAATTGTCGGACGATAATTTATACGCAAGACAGAGTGCATCTCACAAGCCGAGTGCGCGAAGCACTCGAGGCCCATGGGCGCGAGTGCGTGGCAGCAACAACACAGCATCGCTGGCCCGTGGCCACGCGACTGCCTGTGTGTGCGCGCATAGCACATCAGCAGAGTCGCTGCACGCAGCAAGGCAAGGGCGCCGCCCAAAGCCCACTACCGTGCAGGCCCATGGCCGTGTGTGTGTGAGTGTTGCTGGCCGGCTAGGCTTTGGCTTGGTCGGTTGGCACACTTACCTAATAGGTTATTCTAATAACCTAACACACATGTTTTTCCCATACAACCCTAATCAGATTCTAACCTAAGGACAGAGAAACACTAATTCTCTATGTGCCTCCGTTAGAAGTGTTCTTCCAAAAGCAAACAATCTTGAGGGACTTCTAAGCCATCGATCTCAAGATGGATCTGAACGTGTCGGTGAACCAAGTAGAGGAACGACATATGGAGTTCTTGTTTGTGTTCGTGATTCGTTGAACTTGGAAAACACGCTACAAACGTAAGTATTGCTTAATTTGTACTTTATACATGCTTCCTGGCTTTGGAGTTATTCCGCTATCATGTTATGTATTTAACTGTAAACCCCTACAGTGGTGTCATGAGCAACATGTATTCAAAGTACTTATTAGCATATTTTATATGTTTGTGATTATTGTCGAATTTTTTTCTGAATTTTTTCGTGAATTTTCGAATTTTTTCTGGATTATTGGATAAGCCGTAGAAATAATTCTGAATTCGTAAAATGTCGGAAATTCGAATTTTCTGACCCTAATATAATTGAAAACGGCGTTTTAAGATCAAATCATGAGAATAGAATCTCAAAAAAGTCCCCAAAGCTTGATTTTTTGGGCGTTTTTGCTAATTAATGAATTAAATCGTTAAATTTGAAAACTTTTTCAATTAATTGCTCGACCTAATGAACTCGGAATTAATTGAAATTTTTCCCTACTGTTCTTGGGTATATTATGAACTTATGGTAATTTTTTTGTTCATGAATATTACTATGAACCCTAATTTTATTTTTACCTAATTTAATGAAATTTGGATCGAAAGTTAATTTTATTAATTGGTTAGATCTGAAAATTTATTTATGTGAGAAGGGGAATATGATTTCATGTTTAAATGGAAGATTTAAAAATTCATGGTTAAAAATTTTATTGGATTCGTTAATTTTAATTGATCACCTAAAAAAAATTTGATAAAAATCTAATTTTTAAATGTTTAGACGATTTAAAGTTTTGGATTGAATTATCAAAATCATTCAAATTTTTGTTGATGTTCATTATACGTCAAAATTGAATATATGTTAGCCAAGATTTATAAATCTCACGAATTGGATTGTTTGAAATACACGTGGATTAATCTGGAGAGTGCACGTGGCACGATCTAGATAGAAGGGTAAATTAGTAGTAAAGAGATAGAGGTGGGGGAAAATTGTCAGAGCACAATTGCTGCAATAGTAACTCCAAGTTTACTCTTTTAGCAGTGTTAGGATATTAATAATTCAAACATAATTATGTATATTTACACTAATATAAACCTGGTCCACGCTAACTTAGCGTGGACCAGGGCAACGGAGTAATTTGTATGGGCAACATGTATAACTATCACGTGATAGTTATTTTATGATTTTAAATATTAACTATATGCGTATTACAGTAACTATGTGTTTTAAAGAGTTACTATGTGTTTTATAGAGTTTCAATGCGATTTGTGTATAGCCCACTTCATATACGTTTTAAACTTTTTTATTCTTCAAAATTTCAGATCTACATTCTGTTCATTTCTCTTTCATTTCTCTCTCTTCATTTTCTCTCTCTTCATTTTCTCTCTATGCTTTTCAAAATTTAGCCCAAATTTCTAGGTTTTGTTCGATTTTCTTCGTAATTATCTTATAATTCTTATAATTGGATCTATTAGATGAGGAAAAATTAAAGGAAGTAGTAGATCAAGAAGAAGGTTCGTCGTTGCCGAAATCGAATCGAAGAATTTGCGCTCGTCTACAAATCTTCGCAAGAATTTTTAGAGATCACATCTCGGTTTGTTGTTTTTTAAAGAATTTTAAGGCTATTTTTATTTAAAATTGAAAATATTTGTTGTTTTGGAGAAATTAATGTTTGTGTTTTACCGAAATATCGTTTTCACTTCGCGAATTCGATCAGTGACTTCACGATTTTAAATGGTAACTATATGAGTAATACAGTAACTATATGGTTTAAAGAGGTACTATGTAATTTTAATGGTTACTATATTATTTTAATGGTTACTATATGTGTACAATAATTACTATATGTGTACAATAGTTATTATTTTGTTGAGTGATTTGAAATGTTTGTTGTTTTGTTGAAATTAGGGTTAGTGTTTCACATAGTTAGTATATAAATGATATAGTTACCTTTAATTTATGTTGCGAAATAGTGCTTTTACTAGTCATTGGAATGTTCGTTGTGTTTATGCTAGTAGTAGTTTTTAGAGTAACTATAATTTTTAAAAAGTTACTATAACTTTAAAGCAGTAACTATGTATTTAAAATAGTTAATATATTTTTTAGAAAGTTATTATAAGTTTAAAATAGTAACTATGTGTTTGAGATAGTTATTATGTTATGAACAGTTTATAGTGACTTTTTGGTAAATAATAGTTACTATACGATTACATTATGTACTATATATGTTATTTAGAGTATGTTTTTGTTCGCTTCTTAGATAATGGCTATATGATTATAATGGTTACTATATGTGTACAATAGTTACTACATTATAATAAGGAAAATTTGGTAATATTAATCCAACCTTTTGCCGATTTTCTTTTATTAAGCCCACCTACGACATATTTTTTAATAATCCCACCTTTACCACCCAACGTCTTTTATTGGGCCCAACACGTCATAAACCTATTGTCGGCGGTAATATATCCCTACGTGGAAGTACTCTCTCTAGATGTATTCAGTCATCATCAATTCATCACCATCTCGATGATTTTTTCACCAGTTATCGGTCACTTAAGCCCAATAAAAGTCGTTGGGTAGTAAAGGTGGGATTATTAAAAAATATGTCGTAGGTGGGATTAATAAAAGAAAACCGGCCAAAGGTTGGATTAATATTACCAAATTTTCCTTATAATAATAGTCCATATATGTTTATATAGTTACCATATATTTTATATACTCCGTAGTTACTATATTTTTTAAATAGGTACTATGTTTATTTTATCATGATTTGTTACCATATGTTTATTTTCTTCAATAGTTACTATATTGTTTATATAGTTACTATATGTTTAAAATAGGTATTATGTTTATTTTATCATGATTAGTTACCATATGTTTATTTTCTTCAACAGTATTTGTATGTTTTATATAGTTACTATATGTTTGAAATAGTTACTATTTTAATTTATTATGTTCTGTGCATGTTTTTGATGTTATTCTATATTTTTAGTGATAGAGTTACTATATTATTATCACACTAACTATGTGACTAAATGACCATCAATAATATTTATAGGTATTATATTTTGTATAATAGTAACTATATGTTTGATATAGTTATTATGTATATTATAATGTTCTTTTTATGTTCTTTGTTGTCCTTTATGTTATTATTAATAAGAGTTACTATGTTATGATCACATTAACTATATGATCATAACAATAACTATATATTCAATTCTGCCAATATATGACTATCACTAATATTAAAATATACTATATCATGTATAATAGTAACTATATGTTTTTAATAGTTACTATGTTATCATTTTGTTCTTTTTATATTCTTTTTTTTTGTCTCTATGTTATTAGTAATAAGAGTGACTATATTATTATGACAGTAACTATATCACTATAACAATAATTATATCTGCATTTCTACGAATATTTTACTATCATTAATTCTAAGAGTTATTGTATAATGCATAATAGAAACTATATGTTTTACATAGTTACTATGTCATTTTTTCACACTTAAATGTTAAATTATTAACTTAGTTTATATTTTATTAATTCAGAATTACAAAGATGATTCATCTAGAAGTAAAGTCGTACGAAGAATAACTTCTGCAAGGAAAACAAAAGCAGGAGAAGAAGAAAAAGAAGAAGAAGAATTTTTTTTGACTACAATGAAAACCAAGGACGTGGTAGAGAAAAGAGAGGACGTGGGCGTCGAAGGAGATAACGTGTTGGTGTAAACAAGGGACGTGGACGTGGCGATTAGTACTTTTTAGTTCAAAAATATTTGAGTTTAATGTGTCTTATTGAATAGATGTAAATAATTAGAATGTCGTAGCTAAAAACAATTAATCATGTAGTTAATGTTTTCTTAATTATTGTTCAAGAGTTATAATTACTCTTACTTTTGATATAGTCACCCTTTTTTTATTTCAGTAATTATATGAAATAATAGTAACTATAATCGAAAAAGTTACTATATGACCTCTAAAGCATCTATATGTTTATTTTAAAATATACTTCGTAATAATTGTTCTACAGTTAAATTTATTTTTCTATATGATTTAGTTACTCTTTAGATAGAATAGTTATTCTTATCGAAATGGCTATATTATTATTTTTTCATAGTTACTATTATGAAGATATAGTTACTTTACAGAACATATAGTTACTCTGTGGATAAAATAGTTATTCTTATCGCAATGAATATTTTTTTTTCATAGTTACTATTATGAAGATATAGTTACTTTACATAACATATAGTTTTTAATTTTTTATATTATATTGTTTATTTTAAAATATAATTCGTAGTAATTGTTCTACAGTTAAAATTATTTTTCTATATGATGTAGTTAATCTTTGGAAAGAATAGTTATTCTTATTGAAATGACTATATTATTATTTATTCATAGTTACTATTATGAGGATATAGTTACTTTACCGAACATATAGGTACTCTTTGAATATAATAGTTATTTTTATCGAAATAATTATAATTTTTTATGTAGTTACTATTATGAAGATATAGTTACTTTACAGAACATATAGTTTCTATAATATATTATTTTTGCCTGCAAGAATGAATATATAATTATTCTTATTTTCATAGTAAATGGTTTACAGTTAAAATTACTTTCCTATATGATATAGTAACTCGTTGGATAGAATAATTATTCTTATCGAAATAACTATATTTTTTTTATATAGTTACTATTATGAAGATATAGTTACTTTACAGAACATATAGTTTCTATAATATATTATTTTTGCCTGCAAGAATGAATATATAATTATTCTTATTTTTATAGTAACTGTTCTACAGTTAAAATTACTTTTCTATATGATATAGTAACTAGTTGGATAGAATAATTATTCTTATCGAAATGACTATTTTTTTTATATAGTTACTATTATGAATAGTTACTTTACAGAACCTATAGTTTCTATAATATATTATTTTTGCCTGCAAGAATGAATATATAATTAATAATTAATAATTAATAATTAATAATTAATAATTAATAATTAATAATTAATAATTAATAATTAATAATTAATAATTAATAATTAATAATTAATAATTAATAATTAATAATTAATAATTAATAATTAATAATTAATAATTAATAATTAATAATTAATAATTAATAATTAATAATTAATAATTAATAATTAATAATTAATAATTAATAATTAATAATTAATAATTAATAATTAATAATTAATAATTAATAATTAATAATTAATAATTAATAATTAATAATTAATAGTTACGGAGTATTAATTAATGACTAATAACTAAAAGTGAATAATTAATTAATAATTAATCATTAATTGTTAATGATTAATTAATAATTAATAATTAATAATTAATAATTAATAATTATTATTAATTTAATTATTATTAATTTAATTGTTATTAATTTAATTATTATTAATTATTAATTATTAATCATTTATTATTTATTATTAGTTATTAATTATTACTCCGTAATTATTAATTAAAATAATAATTTATTAGTATTATTGCATAAAGTAATTTATTTTTAATTTATATTTATTTATTTGTAATTACGTTCTACTCCGTACACAATACACAGTATGTATTGAAAAATGAATAAAAGACATTAAATGTCCTTAAATGTCATTTTACATAGCTACAACCAACATCCAACAACTGATTTTACCAAACATATTTGTAACCAATTCATAATCAAATAGCCAACAAAAGCAGCCAACTTGAACAGCCAGTCAAACCAGCCAAGTAAAATAGCCGACAGCCAACAGCCAACAGCCAATTGCCAAACAGGGCCTATATATATATATTCTTTTCATAATTACTATTCTGAAAATATAGTTACTTTACAAAACATATAGTTTCTGTAATTTACTCCTTTTGTCTGTGAGAATGAATATATAATTACTCTTATTCTTTATATAGTTACTCTTTTTTAATAACATTAACTATATGATATATGTCCCTCAAAAAAAAACTATATGATATATGATAGTAACTATGTAATAGAAATAATTACTATATAGTATCCTATACTTGTGCACATCATATGACATATTCTTGAGCCACACTCGTAAACTAATAAGATTTTCAGCCCATAATTAAGGATCACTATTATAGTTACTCCACCAAAGCTAACACAAGCCAATAGTCAAACGGTGAAACAATTATTGGGCCTATTCACCTTCTTCGTGCCTTCTTCTTTATTCAGCAGTTAATAAATTAAAATGTCTCTCAAGCTTCAACTCAAACTTCAACTTCCTTAGAAACACCTTGTCGCAACATCCGATTGTAAAATCGATATTCAGCCAACCTCATAAACTCCGCATCCTTCTCAACCAGATCCTGCGATGGTGATGGTGGCTTTATGGATAGATCTTGCGGCGGCGATGGTTGCTTTACGGACAAATCCTACGGCGGCGATGGTGGCTTTACGGACAAATCCAACGGCGGCGAAGAGGCGGGAGGAATACTTGTCTTTGAGAACAATGCGGTAGAGCTCGAGGATGTAGAGGTGGTTAGAGGACGCGCGAGAGGAGACTCTGAAAGTCTGAAGGAGAAGTCGTTTCCACCGAGGATGGATTTGGTTAGGGAGATGACGAGGGCTTCGATGTCTTAATGTATCACTGTTAATTTACTAAAACACCCTGGTCCACGCTAATTATAGCGTGGACCGGATCCATGCAAGTGGGATTGAATGATTATAATACAAATTTAATCTATCAGATGATGGGATCGTAACAATCAAAAAAATTACAAAGAGACAAATGTAAACTATTTGGGCCCTTAATAAATGCAAATGGTCCAACTGAGTTCAACATGTATGAAATTGAGCAGCCCAAATGGCAAAAGAATTGTCCCTTTCAATGTCTGAAACAACCAATATCTTGAACCTTAAATGGGCCCCCGGTTGTGTTTCTATGTTGGCAGAAAATCCACTCTGCCTTTTGCCCATTGGTACCACTTGATTCTCAAATCTCCAACAGGCTTGAACATAAACGGGCTCACCCAACATCCATGCCCATGTCCAAACAAAACGTATTTGTTAGATAAACGGGCCTTTCATCTTGGCCCACTATAACTCCTATTTATATTTTGGAAACTTTTTGCCCCCTAACCTTCAAGGTCCCCTCTTTGTTACTCTCGTATGTTGGAGATCTAGTTGTTTCCTTGTAGGGTTCGAATTAACCTTAATCCCAACACTAATCCCAACACAAGACTTACACAACCCACAAATTGACAAGTCCGTATGATAATTAATTACACATCACTCTTTTCCTACCCAGTTAGCATACTAGTGAGCATAGGGTTAACAATTAATTAAGTGTCGGGTAATCCATTAAAACTGGCTGATATAAATAAAGGTTTTAACATCTGGCATTTCATGAAATATCTTTAAAGTAAAATTAAAGCACCCTAAGTAGGGGTGTGTAAAAATTGGTCCGGACAAAAAAAAAGGATCGGACTGGACCGACTCAGACCGGACCGAAGGCAATAGGTCCGTTCTTTGGGTCGAGAAATATCAATTTTCGGTCTTCGGTCTGGTCCGGTCCGGTCTAAAACCCGATTTTGGACCGGACCGAATTTTCCTTAATAAAATATAATATAACCTATTTAAAAATTTAATTCTCTCCTTTAATATGTTGTAAATATTATTATATTGTGATATATTCTAGTTTAGCTTCCAAGGAGTAGTTTTTTATATATATATTTTTCTTTCTTATCTTAATTTTTATAATAAATAAATAATATATAGAAATAGGTCTACAACCAGTCCAAATCGGTCCGTTCCGGGTTTTGGACCGATTTTTTCGATCCGGTCCGGGTTTGGTCCAAGCATAATCGGTCCGGTCTTCGGTACTTGAATTATCATAATTTCGGTCTTCGGTCCGGTCCGGGTCGGTCCGATCCGGTCCGGATTTGGACCGATGTACACCCCTAACCCTAAGAGCATGTTTATCAAACACCTTGGTTTTGGTCTTCAACCTAATAAAATATACATCCTCCGTTCAAGAAATATCGCACCATGATTGACTTTTGCTTTTCTAACCATTACTTTGACTTTTAATATCTCAAATCGTGTGCAAGTAAAAAATTTACAAAAATAATATTTATAAAATATGTATCGATTCGAATCTAATATGATCCCTCTTAATATCTCAAATCGTGTGCAAGTAAAAATTTTACAAAAATAATATTTAGAAAATATGTATTGATACGTAATATGATCTCACATGACAAAATTTTCCTTAAGTACGAATCACAAAAAATGGTCAAATTCGTAGTTTGAATAGGGTAAAAAACAAATGGTGCGATATTTCCGGATCGGAGGAAGTATTATGTTTCCATTTCTCTCACCCCAACCCCAAACTCAACACCAACAACATTTAAGAGCATGTTTATCAAACACCTTGGTTTTGGTTTTCAACCTAATAAAATATAATATTTTTCCATTTTTCTCTCCCCAACACCAAACTCAACACCAACAACATTTAACAACATTTATCAAACACCAAAAATATTATATTTTTCCGACATCATCTATACCTCTCCTACATTTATATCTCATGATATTGTTATAGATAAGTATATAATCAAATTATTAGTGACATAATTAATCGTTATTAATTAAGTTAGTGGCATGATAATATTTTATTAATTAAATTTTATAATCAGCTAATAAATATTTAATAAAAAATACTTAAAAATTAAACTAAGTAAAACTTCACTTGTTAAGTATATAATTTATTTCAATAATAAACTTAACTTGTTACCTAAAAACTCGATCATCACAACCTTTAAATAAGTGATATTACATACTACTAACATATACTCCCTCCGTCCCTTAATACTCGCACCAGTTTGATCGGTGCGGAGTTTAAGACACTTGAATTGACTTAATAATTTAATGGGATTTAGTTGATAGTGGAGTATTTTTTAATATAGTTAGTGAGAAATGTGTAAGGGGTGGGGAATGGTGAGTGGAGGGTGTGAATTTTTAAATGATTTTTTGTAGGGAGTAGGGGTGTAAGTGGGTTAGTAGGTAAGTGTGAGAAATAATATAATATTGGTAAAGATTTCCATTTATAGAAGCGGTGCAAGTATTAAGGGACGACCCAAAAAGGAAAGCGGTGCGAATATTAAGGGACGAAGGGAGTAACTAATCAATCACTAGTTTGTCTACATTTTTGCCATACATTTTCAATAAGGTTTTCCTTGGGAGAAAATTAAGATTTTTTTTTTTTGTGATTTAAAGTGGATCAATATTGGTGTCTATTTATAGAGCATAAAAAAATTAAAGAAATTATATATATATATAAAAAAATTGAGTTGTACTCCCTCCATTCCTTTTTTTATCTTCCTGTTTCTATAAATGTCGTTCCTAAATGATCTTCCTGTTTCTATTTTTGGACATGACTTTTTACCATAAATTTCTCGATCATCCCTTATTTAATACATTCACATTTTCCCATTCACCCACTCAACCCCACTTTTATGATTTTTTATTATTTTAAACAAAATATCTTCTCTCTCTTTCATTTCTTTATTACTTTCTTTAATTTATTTATTACTTTCTCTTACAACCAATTATTACAAGATTCCATTTTCTTATTTTCCACCCCAAACTCCAAATAGGAAGATCATTTAGGAATGGAGGGAGTAATATTTATTTTATGGGCATTGTAAATTTGCAATGGGTATGTATTTTTAACACAACAAATCTATGTCATAAATCACATCTATCTATCTCTATTCTATAAGCCAGCTCCTGAGGGCTTTTAAGTAAAGTAACTTTTCGTGTCCCCCAGGCAATTTACAGAAATACCCTTCGCTGTTTAATAGTGTGCCAGACCCCCCTCCAATTTCTAACGCCCAAAACGTGATTAATGGCCCACATAATAATATCTATGCCCAAATCACGTTGATTGATAGTTAAAATCAGGCAAGAAAAATAAATTAAGGAAAGAAAATATTACACAATATTACATTTGGTTTTTCTTTTGAAAATTAAGGAAACAAATATTAATCAATTTAAACACAGGCCTGATTGGCTTGACTTTTAACGCCCAAAATCATGATTTACAACGCCCAAAATCATGATAAATTCTTCTTTATCTCTTTTACCAAAATTAGGATTGATTGAGAGATTAAATCAGGAAAGAAAAGAAAGATAGGGAAAGAAATTATAACAATTGCCAAATAAAAACAGAAACGAATAATGTTACAGCTTATGAATAAAATTATTTCCGCAGAAACCAAAAACAGTAAGAGACGTCCAGAAACCAGAAGAAAAAATTCTCAAGAAACCACAAGAAGAAAACCTCTCCCGTACTGCAAATCAAAACCAGAAGAAAGTTGTTTTCCCAGAAGAACCACATCACTGTTCTTTCTTCTTGAAGTCGCTCCAATACACGTAAGTACACTTTTCATCCTTGCAAAAAAATAAAAACATAAATTAAACAATAAAATTTTTAACAAATTCGTGAATTTCTAATTTAATTGTATGGACATATTCAGACTTCAAGGTTAAAGTCATTAAAATCTGTGTATGCATAAAAATACAAGGAATTATTGTACTCATAACAACTAAACTTTTAAGATTGGATATAAAATAAAAACAGAAAATAAATTCGTGAATTTTATGCATACATATTTTCTTTTTTTAAGATTGTTGCTATGTAAATTGAATCTCACACCTGCGTTTATTTATTTTGCAGATTTGAAAATACAAGGTATGTATTCATGCTTTTATATATGTTAATTTAATTATTTTATATTTAATTATACACATGTTCTTTTTTTAAGATTGTTCTGTTGCCAAAGGCTAGACAAGTTCTTTAGTATGGTCATGCTTTTAATTAACTAATCACTTATATTTTTTTTTAATATCTAATTGCAGATTTCAAAATATAAGGTATATTCAAAATATTTCTTATTATGAATTGAAACCATTAGTTTTTTTTATTATCTAAAATAATAATGGAAACTGAAATCAATCTCTTAAACAAAATTAATTAATTATTACATATTTTATCGTGATTTTAATTAAATAAGTTGTTATTTGAATGTAATCTCTATTTTCAGATTTTATTAGATTCTAAGAATGCAATACACTTAAAAAAAAACTGAAATCTATATAATTAAAGCTTTTAAAATGGCATTTTACACAAACTCAATAGAGTTAAACACATTACCAAAACTGAATTGTAACAGAACAAAAAACATCAGTGTAGAATAGACAGTGACAATGTGAATTTAAAACTGATTTAAAACTGATTTACACAAACAAGTTAACTTAGTTGATTCTAGGGATGCAATACACTAAAAAAAGACAACCCACTAGAAAAACACACAAGACATTCTAAACAACAGGATCAAACCCCTAATTAAACCCCTACACATCATACTAACTGAAAATAATATCATGATTTTCACTAAAATACTTAATTTCCGCATTCAACGCAAAAAATTGAGGATATTTCTACAAACAAACAACACAATTTCATAATGCTGCTTGGGTAGACCAGAATATTAGGTATACACCAAGATATAAATGGCCCAAAATATTAGGTGTTACATTTGATTGTCATGGCCCACGATTTAACCAACTAAACTTATGTTATAGACCATTGCCAAAGTCCCAACAATCTTATTATGACTCAACAACAAATCATACCACCAAATCTAAATAAATTCATACCACCAAATCACACAAAAAAAAATTAAATTCAAACAACCAAATCAGTTTATAATTTAAAAGGTTGACGAACCCAAAGTAGTAACAAATCTCACCCAATTAAAACAAATTATAACCTGACCAACGCCTCGCCCGCCTCGCCCATCGCCTTGCCTGCCTCGCCTTGCCCGCCTCGCCCATCGCCTGGCGAAGCGCTTTGCGCACGTCTTGCGCAGCATCTGTGCCCCTTCCTCTCCAACCAATAGAGGGACGCTACATGCAAACCAAAATTGCAATTTTTTTTGGTAAAGCAACGATAATTTTGATATTCCGCTAAAAAATCCACGCCGATTTTTGCAAAAAAATTGGTAAAGCAACAAAAAATTGGTTATCTGAATATTACAAAAATTGCATGAATTAAATTCCGATTAAAACCCTATAAACATCAATCCATAAAACCCTAAAATGCTAAATTATGTTTATTTTAATCTTTTTAATAATAAACGAACCACAACACCATGGAAAATTTAAGACGAAGATAGAGGAATATACCTGTGCCACCAAAGCGACGGCGCTCGCCAATTTTTGAGATGATATGGATTCGGAGTTAGAGAAACGAGTGTTGCTTTTTTCGAGTGTTTTTCGCCATTTCTTGCTCAAATCAGCGCCATTTTAGGGTTTAGATAAGAAGAGGAGTAGCGAAATGAAGAGAGAGAGAGAGGCGGAGAAACAAAAGGAAATAGAGAGAGGGAGCGGCGATACAACAAAACAAAATGGGGTTAACAGGTGGAATGAAATACTAAACCCTAAAATACTAAACCAAACCAAACTTTGGGCTTTGAGAACATGGGTAGGGCGAATGAAATGGGCCAACTACTGAATTCTACTAAAACGTTCTACTAAAGCGAATATGAACGTTTCAGAAAGACATAAAAATAAAAAGCATCAAAACAAAAAAATTAATTATTTTTAATTAAAACTTTTACTTTTGTGGAAAAGGAAACAAAATAAAAAACTTAATTTATTTTAATATTATTTTTAATTAAAATATTCGTTTACCAGAAAAGAAAAATAAAAGGCATCAAAAAAATATTTAATTTAATTTTAATTTAAATTTTTGTTTAAGCAAAAAAAAAGAACAAAAGGCATCAAAATAAAATAGGTACTCCGTAAGATGGAAATAAAACTAAGTTATATATTGCAAGCAAAAGAAGAAAGTGATACTGAGATTTTGTTATTTCGATATGACATGTTAGTTGTAACAACATAATTTTAGTTAACGGACTGTAGTAGTTTACTTATGATTAGTTTGGTTGATTAATTGGTTGCTTGGTGCTCATTACGAGGCGTATTTGTATGTGTGTGTTTTGGGAGAAGAGAGAGACTTTTTACATGCCTCTGGAACAATCATTGAAACGTAAAATGATTCTACAATTTTAAGTTTTATATATTCCCGCACGCATCAAATTTAAATATTTATTTTAGAATGAAAGAAAATTAAAAAGAATAAAATTAAAATATTTATTTTGTTTTAAATTAAAACTTTCGTTTTAGCAGAAAAGAAAAACACAAAAGGAAACAAAATGAAAGGTTTAATTTATTTTAAATTAAAACATTCGTTTAACAGAAGAGAAAAACAAAAGGCCTCAAAACAAAATATTTAATTTATTTTAAATTATAATTTTCGGTTTTAGCAGAAAACATTTAATTTTTACTTAACGGACTGTAGTAGTTTACTAATTGGTTGCTTGGTGCTCTAGAACATTCATGAAACGTCAAACGAATCTACAGTTAAGTTTTCTAATATGCACGCACGTATCGCGTGCATATAATACTAGTACTAATATATTAAAAGACGTTGAGAAAAATGTCTATGTGCCACGTATTACTCTTCCCATTGCGCCACATCATTCACTCACCAAATGAATGTCATATCATAAACAACCAAAAATCAATATGTACGATGAGGCTCGAACTCCAAACCTCAAGTGTGGATGACAATCCTCATTACCATCTTAACCAACAACTAATTGTGGTTTATTTTTTCACATTAATTTATAAATGAATGTTAACATGAAGTCTAAAACAACCAAATATTATGTGACTTTTTATTTTCTATTGACTATTTTGGAAAAAAATATTAAAGAATTAGGACAACCATGAATAAACATGATGTCATAAGTCTCATAAGCATCAACTACATAAATGCTTTTCATGGCTGCATATATCTAATTTGGTGTTTATTAATTTGAATCTCTTAGTTCCACTAGAAAATAAATTATACAAATTGTAAGATGTAATTGAAAATTATTTCCCATGATAAACGATTTAGTGTGTTTGTGTAGTTAACGAACTTGATGGATGATTTTCACTTTATGGTATACATGTATTTATATCAAATATCGAGCTCAAGAAAAATTTTAAATTTTAACTATTCAATGTAGCAATCGTGGCATCGCCCGGGCTACACACTAGTTGCAATTAAAAAAAAGTATAACCAACAATTTTGGTCCCCGTATGACACATGTCAATCTCTCCAAGCAAGATTTTGGTTTTTCATTTGGTGTTCATGAACACCATTTTTTTTTGTTTTATTCTCTCTCTATTTTTCTCACTCATTTCTCTACCTCTTTTATTATTTTTTATTCACTTCTCTTTCCTAAACACCAAACCAATGTGTTTGATAACTATGATCTAAAGAATTGATTTTATTCCAAAGTTTCAATAGTTGTGTCTGAGTTGATGTTTAGAAATTCCTAAAAGTAGAAATATCTAAGGAACCGTTGACAATGATCGTACTAGAAAATATTTAGTAAAATTAGTTTTAGTAATTAATACGGAGAAAATATGAATTTTAGCAAGTATAAATCAGTTCTAATCGGCACAAAACAATTACCTAGTACAATAAAAACACTAGTGAATCAGTAAATCAATTTCAATCAGTAAAAAGAAGTTTGTAATTAGGAAAAAAATGGTGAAAGTAATTTCATTTTAGTAAATAAGATGAACTGAACATAACTACATGAATGACGAATGCATGTTGTACGTGTTTAATGCATGGGCAATTAGGATCTAGTTTGGTACGTTACATCAAGAAAAAAACATTGAATAATAAAGACATAAATTTCTTGGATGATGATTACAGTCGTACGTAAATCTTACGTGTTGGATTTCAATTGGTATATATAGGCGTCACGTAAGATATGCGTCATCAAATATTTTTATTATCAATGCAATATTTTTACTATGGAAATACGTAAATAAGGTAGTCAATATAAAGAAGGAAACAAATTAGAATATTAAGATTTTCCTACCTTTTTTTTAAACATGTATAATAGGTTATGTAAGTGAATTATTTTAGTTTCCATTTTAAATCATGATACATAAGCGTGTCATGTCATCATCGTGACACATCTTAAATGTCACATGTTGCTACCTTTATCATTTTCGAAATTTCTGATCCATATTTTTTATTTTTTTTACGGGGAAGAACAATATCATTAATAATCAGTCATACGGCATTTACAATGATAAAATAGACCAGCGTACCACAGATTCAAAGAAAATACATAATGGTTACAATCAAAACAATTATTATTCTGCATCCTAAAGCACATATCGTACTCCACCGCTTCTAACTTGACGCGAGAAGTGATTTTCGATTATTTCAGATCTGTCCAAGTAGAGCCCTTCGCAACCTGCGCACAAATTGTTCTAATAGACGAGTTGATGATAAACCCTAAATATGTATTCTCCTTCCCAATTATTAAAACCCTAAAAAAATTCTCATTCATGGATGAGAATCAAAAACCTAGAAAACTGTAAGAAAAACCTAAATAAATTAGGAACAACTAAGAATAAATTGGGAATAAATCAACAAAAAAGAAACTAAAACATGACAAAACATGAAGAGAAAATATTAAAAAGCAAGAAGAAGGGTCTGATACTCTGATCTAGTTAGGTTACATCAATTACTACCAATCTTTTGCAAAAGTAATTTGAACTTCTGTAAGTGTTTACTTGCCGAATTTGATAAGGAAATTGGAAATTGGAAATGACATCACTTTTTCATTGATAGACGATAATGTTAGTAATATTTTTATTTTATTTTGTTGATTAATGTTAGTAATATAATTGTACATAACGAGTATATTTGTTGACAAAATTATGCGAAATAAATTACACCCTCTGTACCGGAATACTTGAAACGGTTTGACTTTTTGCACTATTCACATAATTCACTTTGACCATAATTTATTTCAAATATATGAAAACAAATATTAGTATATAATATATTGTTGGCTTCATCTTAATATATATTTTCAAAATATTAATATTTTATCAGTTTTAATAATATGTAGTTAAAGATATTGGTGGTCAAAGTTGTGTATTGACAAGCGTGTCTAGTCAAAGCGTTGCGAGTATTCTGGGACGGAGGGAGTAGATGTGTTTTCTGATGCAATTTAATCACTTTTGTACTATATCGTGATATAATATATTGAGAAAAATATTTGACTAAGACTCTGTTATCTTCACCTTATTTTCACTTATTTCAGATCTAATAAGATAAGATAAAATAAGGGATAATAAGTTCAGATAAGATAAGATAAGTTCAGGGTCAATAAGATAAGATAAGTTAAGGGTCAATAAGATAAGATAAATTAAGGGCCAATTAGATAAGATAGGATAAGATAAGATAAGATAAGGTAAATATTACATAAGGTCATTCTATAAGTTTCAATAAGATAAATGTCAATAAGATAAGATAAAATAAGGATCAATAAGTTCAGATAAAATAAAATAGGATAAAAATAAAGGTCAATAAGATAAGATAAGTGAAATTCAGGTGAAGAGAACACTACCTCATACTATAACGAGTAATATTTGAATTGTGAAAGCATAACTTGGTTAGATCATCACAAATGGTGAACCTTTACTTGGAGCTCATACACTTTTCATAAGAACTCCGTACTTTTTTTTGTTCAATGTGAGATCCTATTACAGTACTATTTTATTTTCGAGACTCATTTTGATGTCCAATATCAAATAGTGAGGTTAATTTTAAAAATACTTCTTATTTAATACTGGATAAACCATTAATATTAATTATTTTAATAACTTTTTTTTTTATCAACACTTTCCTTTTTTTAAGGAAAAAACAATTTGTTTAAAGGTATCAAATTTGATAACTTTTCAAAAAGTTCTCAAATTTAATAACTCTGGGAGCTCAATTTTAACAAGATTTTTATTCACCGAGCCCCTATTCCGCCCCCAATTGAAGATGATCTAACATCAAGGGCTTATAAACGACTCTGTAATAGATATACGACTCTGTAACCATATATTTCTAAATACGTAGCATAACTCTAATTTTCTAAACATACTACTCATAGATACCGTAACTTTGTCGTAACACTCTAATAGAAAGAGATGTACAAATGTAGAAAGTATGTTGCATATTACGTGTAACTTATGAAATGGGTAAGCAAAAGGTATGGCTTATGAAGTCGATGATGAGGTGTTGTAGTAACTCGTCCAAAGTCAGAAGTTATATTGCTGTCAACTTGAAAGAGACCATCTTTTTCTGTTACCCCCCCAACCTGGCTAGCTAGTGTATTAGGTTTGAAAATACGGAGTAATAATAGATGGGAGGAGGAAAAAAAGAAGCCTAGAAAGTTAGAATGATCTTATTAATTAGGTTGAAAAAATAAATAAAGTACATCTTAGCGAGAAAATAAAGTTATTTGTAACCCTAAAATACCGATATGTCACGTGTTAGACATTTTCCCGATGTTAGGACTTAGCGTGTCCCATATGAGGCAACTCCCATGAGCCTGTATGCCTTACTGATGCATGTATCTTGGTGCAGGTTAGTATCATTACGTGTTGTTTCCTCTATTATTGTGTTGTACAATGCTTGTTGCGCATATGGGGTAGCTAGCCTGGATCAAGCCTCGGGGATTCAGGCACCGTGCGGGCGGTCAAAAGGCCCGTCCGTGACAGATAGGCCGGTTGAAGAACAGAAAAAGGTCACGTTTTGAATGATTATTGACAAACATATATTCAAAAAGTGTAATATATATAATATATATTTTAGAGTAGGCGATGAGAGAAATTGCGGATTTATGCTAATTATATCTTAAATGTTCGATTTAAA
The DNA here is from genome assembly GCF_020520425.1 of Spinacia oleracea. Lineage (NCBI taxonomy): Eukaryota > Viridiplantae > Streptophyta > Magnoliopsida > Caryophyllales > Amaranthaceae > Spinacia > Spinacia oleracea. The sequence continues at coordinate 77,648,449 of NC_079488.1, forward strand.
TATTCCTGCGGCCAACTAGTTCAACTACTAGTCTACTAGTATGCATGATATGATCTCAACTGTGTTCATCCCGAAAATATTCATATTAACTACTCCCTCCGAAAACAAAGACAACCCTGAAACTTTTCTCCCGAGTTTCTCTCTCTGGTGTATGGTAACTATCATACACCAATGCCATGGCAAGGAAAACTGGCGCGAAAAATCAGGGTAGCAAGCATGGTAATGGCACGTCGAAATAGCGTGGACCTACGTCCGACTCTCAGGCTTTGCGAACTCGCTCCATGGATGAACTTCTTGGAGTAGGAGAACTGGATTTTGGGATTGAGAATGAGGTTTTCACTCCGAAATCGGGGCTTCAGCATTTGCAGGTAAGATCTGAAATGCGAAATTCATTCAATGATTTTATGAGTGTTATTCATAATTCGATTGGAAGTGCAACTAATATGCAATCTGGAACGAGAGTTGGATCAATACCCATTTTGCAACAGTTCGATGATGTCGCTGTTTCTGATAATGAACCTGATTGTAATGAACCTGATGTGATTGAAATTAATGAGAAACCACCTGTAGAAATAGATTTTGATGATATACAGGAGGAGGTTGATTACTGGAATTCAGCTGTGGTGTGTTATGTTGTTGGTGTAAACCCTCATCTTAATGTAATGGAAGGCTTCATTAGGAGAATTTGGAGGAGCTTCAAAATTGATAAGGTAGTCATGGTGAAGAAAGGAGTGTTTCTAATTCGTTTTTTCACCATGGATGCAAGGGACAAAGTTCTGTCTAGCCATTTTTTCTTTGATAACAAACCTCTGGTTGTGAAGGCTTGGAATGTTGACCTAGATATGGAGAAGGAAGATGTGAAATCTATCCCTATTTGGGTTCAACTTCAACTGAACTTCAAATATTGGGGGGAAAAATCTTTGTTTAAGATTGTCAGTCAGTTAGGTAAACCCATTAAAAGAGATAATGCAACATGTAGTAGAGACAAATTGCAATATGCTAGAGTTATGGTTGATGTAACTCTGTCACAGGAACTGCCTGATGTGATCTCTTTTCGAAATGAATTGGGGATTATGACTCAAGTTGCTGTGCATTATGAATGGAGGCCAACTGTTTGTGGAAGGTGTAAACTCATTGGTCATGGTGAGGATCAGTGTAGGAAAGGCAAGCCAAGAAGGGTTTGGGTTAGGAAGAATGTTCCATCAGTTCAGGATAGGAGGGAAGAGGTGGTGAGTGAACCTCTTGTGGATCCAGAGAGGTTTCAAAGAGCTCTTAGGCCAATAAGGGTTAGGAGTACTCCTGTGCAACCAACTCAGATCAATAATGGCTTCCATGTACTGGATAGTGATGTGCAGGAGGAGGTGGTTAACACTGTGGGTGTTTCTATGGTGAATCAGGGAACTGAACAGGGGAGGGAAGTAGGTGGAAGGGGGACCCTTCCTCTCCTCATGGATAGAATCTTAGCATGGAATGTCAGGGGGCTCAATCTATCTCATAAGCAAGAAGAAGTCAAAAGATTTATTCAGAAGTATGAGGTGGGTTTGGTTGGTCTCCTGGAGCATAAGGTGAAGTTGCCTAATCTAGGCAAGCTTTACCAGAAGATTTTTCAGAATTGGTGCTTCACTACTAATACTAGCTATCACAGTGGAGGTAGAATTGTTGTTGCTTGGAAGTCAGGAAGCTTCAATGTTAACATAACAACTGCTTCTAGCCAGTTTGTACATTGTCAGATCAGTCCAGTGAGTGGTATGATCCCTTTTCATTGTACTTTTATCTATGCTTTCAATGAGAGTAATATAAGGAAAGAGCTATGGAGAGATTTACAGTTGCTGAATGTCCAAGGACCTTGGATATTATGTGGTGATTTTAATTGTGTCATGAATATGGAAGAGAAGATTGGTATGCCTGTAAGGCAAGCTGATATTGTGGATATTAGTAATTGTATGCATGTGTGTGGCATAGAGGATATAAAGAGTGTTGGCAATTTCTTTACCTGGAATAACAAACAACAGGGTGGTGATAGAGGTTTTTCAAAGTTGGATAGATTTCTTGCAAATCAAGCTTGGCAGAATGAGTATCCAAGTGCTGAAGTCTGCTTTCTGCCTGAAGGGCAATTTGATCATTCTCCTGGTCTTCTCACTGTCTATCCTAGAAGTGATGGAGGAAGGAAAACATTCAAGTATTTAACTATGTGGAAATCTGTTAGGTTATGATACATATGACAAAACATAAATCATGCGGAAAACCTTAATGCCAGGAAACATATTATTTACACATAATCATTTAGCATAATTTAGGAGCATACACTTTGTAGCGTGCCCTCCCTAGCTGCGCCCGAACCGAACAAGAACAAGTCTTTAGGACTCCAAATGTCGTCCCTCCGTAGATAGTCCACAGTACGTCCGGATCCGCCTCAAGTTAGACCAACTAGAATCGCCCTTAAGGTTACTAGGAATTTCGGCTATTGTGTTTGCAAGTGTATGGTTGATTTTTCTTTCAAAAACTTACCCTTTGAATACTTCAATTCCATGTATATAAATTATGACCCTAGGCCCTTATTTATAGAGGTTTGGAAAGGGAATTGGAATCCTAGTAGGATACGATTTAATTAAACTTAGAATCCTACAAGGACTATAATTAATTAAATAATCCTTTTAGGAATAGGAATTTAATCATACACCAAATCCTAATAGATTTAGGAATTGTGCATGGACACAAGCACACACACGCACGGAGCCACAAGGGCGCCCGCACGCGTGCGCTCGGCCCACGCAGCCCACGCTACGCAGCCTCACCTTGGCGCGCTGGGCCTGCCTTGCGGTGGGCCTGGCGCTGCCTTGGGCTGGGCGTTGGCGCGCGTCTTGCTTGCTGGGCGATGGCCTGGCTTCGTGCTGGGCCTTCGTCCGGCAGGCCTCGTCCGATGCTAATTCGTACGATACGCTTCCGATTAAATTCCCGGTTCCGGAATTTATTTCTGATACGAACAATATTTAATATTTCCGATTCCGGAATTAATTTCCGTTTCGAACAAATATTTAATATTTCCGTTTCCGGAATTATTTTCCGATTCCGATAATATTTCTGATTCTGACAATATTTCCGTTTCCGGCAATATTTCCGATTCTGGCAATATTTCCATTTCCGATAATATTTTCCGATACGTATCATGTTTCCGTTTCCGGCAACATCTACGACTTGGATAATATTTATATTTCCGATACGATCCATATTTCCGTTTCCGGCAATATCATCGTTTCCGTAGTATTCACTTGCTTGTGACGATCTCAGCTCCCACTGAAACCAAGATCCGTCGATTCCGAATATCCATAGATAGAGTATTTAATGCCATTAAATACTTGATTCGTTTACGTACTATTTGTGTGACCCTACGGGTTCAGTCAAGAGTAAGCTGTGGATTAATATCATTAATTCCACTTGAACTGAAGCGGCCTCTAGCTAGGCATTCAGCTCACTTGATCTCACTGAATTATTAACTTGTTAATTAATACTGAACCGCATTTATTAGATTTAACATTGAATGCATACTTGGACCAAGGGCATTATTTCCTTCAAAATCTTCCCCCCTTTTTCTTGATACTATACAAATGGCTTGGAATTTCCAATGTTTGGTAGCAAAATGTATGTTTTGACCAATAAATTGCAGAAAGTTAAAGCCTCTCTTAAGGAGCTGAATAGAGTTGGGTTCACTGATATTCAGGCAGCTGATTTGAAAGCCCACCATGGCATGATTGCTGCTCAGGAGGCAATGCATCTTAATCCACATGATAAGGAGTTAGCAAATCTGGAACTGCAAGGAATTCAAGAGTATAGAACCACTCATAAAGCCTATCTAGACTTTCTGAAACAGAAAGCTAAAGTGGAGTGGATTAAAAATGGGGATGAAAATACCTCATTGTTTCATCAGAGTATTAAAAGCAGAAGACTGCAGAATCAAGTGTATAGTATTTTTGACAAGGATGGTGTGTGGAGAGATAACCCTGATGAGGTATCAGGTGCTTTCTTGGCTTATTACACAGAACTTCTGGGAAGTGTTCATGATAATAGAACACATGTTATCAAACAGATAGTTCAGTCTGGTCCTATCTGTCAGAATCATCACAAAGATATCCTCAATGCTCCTTACACTGCTGATGAAGTTAAAGCTGCCTTGTTTTCTATTCCAGGAGTCAAGGCTCCAGGTCCTGATGGTTTTGGTTCCTATTTTTACAAAGATGCATGGTCAATAGTGGGGGATGATGTTGTTTCAGCTGTATTAGATGTACTTCAGCATGGCAAGCTACTCAAGGAGCTTAATCATACTGTAATTACTTTGATTCCTAAGGTCAAATGTCCAAGAAATGTAAGTGAGTTCAGACCCATTTCATGCTGCAACACACTGTACAAATGTGTTACTAAAGTTTTGTGTGCAAGACTTAGACAAATTCTTCCTGATTTGATCTTTGAGAATCAAGGGGGGTTTGTTCATGGAAGGTATATTGTTCACAATATCATGGTTGTCCAAGATCTTGTAAGGCATTATGGGAGGAAAGGAGTGAAGCCAAGCTGTTTAATGAAGATTGATCTTCAAAAGGCCTATGACACTGTTGATTGGAACTTTCTAAAGGATATGTTGACTTATCTGGACTATCCTGAGCAGTTTGTTAACCTAGTAATGGAGTGTGTTACTACTCCAATGTTTTCTCTCATGATTAATGGTTCAATGCATGGCTTTTTCAAGTCTAAGAGGGGACTGAGACAAGGAGATCCAATCTCTCCTCTCCTTTTTGTGGTTTACATGGAATATTTGTCAAGGATATTGCATAAAATGAGTAATATGAACCAATTTCAGTATCATCCAAGATGCAAAGAGCTCAAACTCACACATTTGTGCTTTGCTGATGATCTTATTCTCTGTTGCAAAGGTGAATTTCCATCTGTTTATCTTATTTTGCAAGCTTTCAAGCTGTTCTCTGCTTCCTCTGGTCTGAAGGCAAATCAACAGAAATCATCCATTTATTGCCATGGTATGAGTAATGATGTCATTCAGAGAATCATTGATGTTTCTGGTTTTACCAGAAGCCAGTTGCCTTTTAGGTATCTTGGTGTCCCCATTTGTGCCAAGAAAATTTCTGTTGCTCAGTGTGGAATGTTAGTTGACAAGATGACAGCTAGGATTAAGATGTGGAGCTCTAGGAATCTGTCTTATGTGGCTAGAATGCAGCTTATTAATTCAGTCCTGTTAAGCTTGCATATGTATTGGGCACAAATATACATTTTGCCTAAGAGTGTGTTGCAGGAGATCACTAAGAGCTACAGGGCCTTTCTATGGAGTGGTTTAGCTTACAGCTCTAAACCTAGCAATGTTTCTTGGCATAATACATGCAGTAGCAAGCAAACAGGTGGGTTAGGTTTTAGAGATGTTGTTCTTTGGAACACTGCAAGCATGGGTAAATATGTGTGGGCTTTAGCTACCAACCAAGATAATGTTTGGGTTAGATGGGTGACTTCTGTGTACTTAAAGAATGGGGAATGGTGGGGATACCAGCCAGGCAATAGTGCAAGCTGGTATTGGAAGAAAATTTGTGAAGTGAAAGAAGTTATGAAGCAAGTATATTCTGAGAATGAGTTTAGTAATATGCCTCACTACTCTGTGAAACAGGTGTATGAGAAGTTAGCAGTTGATAAGCCTAAGGTTCACTGGGACAAATTAGTGTGGAATAGGCTCAATACTCCTAAACATAGATTCATTGCTTGGCTTGCTATTCAGGCTAGACCGCAGACTACAGCTAAGCTTGCAAAAATAGGGATTAGTGCTTCTGCTACTTGCCTGATTTGTGGTCAGGGGGATGAGATTCATGATCACTTATTCTTCAGGTGTACCTATAGTAACATGTGTCTGATAGAAATGAAGAAGTGGTTGGGTTTGCAGTGTGGAAACAAATTGCAGCATATTTTCAGAAGCATCAGTCACAGTAGAAGGTCCAAGTTCAGAAAACAGGTTGTTTTTGCAGCTGTTGTGGCTCTTGTGTACTTGATTTGGAGGTGCAGGAATACAAGTTATTGGGAGCAGATTATCCCTTCTATCAATAGTACAATCAGTAGTTTGAAACAAGTTGTAAAAGCTAGAATTCAGGCAGTGTTACCTAAGAGTGTTAGTAGGGCTGATAGCCACTGGTTTTTGGCTTTATAGGTAGTGTTTGTGGTGTGTGTATGCCTGTTGGCTAGTATGTTTGTGCTAGTTCCTTGGTGAGATGGTCCAACCTAGTTGGTTTGTCTCTCTTGGTTCTAGTTTAGCTTGTATCTTGGTTTGAGCTTAATAATATTATTCTCTCTTGCTTAGCAAAAAAAAAACTACTCCCTCCGTTTCTAAATTTTTTCCCCGTTTCTATTTTAGGCGTTCTTAAATGTTCTTCCCAATTTGAATCTATACTATATTTTGTCATACTTTTTTTCCCAAAATACCCTTATATTCTATTTTTTTTTATCAAAATATCTAAATATTCTACCAATATTCTAACCTAAAATTCCCAACCCCCAATATAAAATTCATTAACCCTTCCCTATAAACTATCGTCTCACCTCCTTTTTAACTCATCGTTATCACCACCTCTCTCCCCATAAATATCCCCCTTTACCTTATTTCTTTATTATTTTTCTCTCCTTTATTTATTCCAATCTCTTACCCATAATCATTATTCTTACAATCAATCATTACACATATATCCAAACAAACCAAGATTCCAATTTTCTTAATCCCCTCCCCGATTCCAAGCGGGAAGAATTTAAAGGAACGGAGGGAGTACTACGTATTACAGAGTAATGGAATACATTATTACTCTATGGCTATCTTCATCTTAATGACAAGGTTATTTTCTTCTGGGCAAAGCAATGTGTTAAAGGCTTTTTTTAATGAAGCAATCATGGAAGTTTCACAATAATCATCAGCTTCTTCTGGCTAAAGTGTACAATGGAAAGGTCACTTCTCCAATGGCAATAAGTACACGTATTTTGTTGTGCGGTAATTATTTTTGGGAATTTCGAGGCATTAAGAAAGCTGAAAACTTGCTTGTAGATGGTTGTGTTTGAAAAGTGGGTTCAGGTACACGTATAGTTGCTGGTAAAGATAAATGGGTAAACGGAGAGACACCGATTTTCTCTTCAAATGTCAGGCTTTCAGAAGCCATGACCTGGAAAGCTCGTGATTTCATGTGCCCTAGCTGGTAAGCTTGGTTGGGATGTTTCAAAGGTAAGTTAGGAATTCATTCAACTGATCTCCCAGACTCACATGAATTAGATTTTCTTTATTGGCCTCACCTGTAAGGGTTTACAGTTAAATACATAACATGATAGCGGAATAACCCCAAAGCCAGGAAACATGTATAAAGTACAGATTAAGCAATAAATATATTTGTAGCGCGTTTTCCACTTATGTCAACGAACACGAACAAGAACTTCAATCCTAGCTCCTCTACTTGGTTCACCGACAATGCATATCCGCCTTGATTGTTGATAGCTTAGATCTCGATAAAGGTTTGAAGCTTTTGGGAAATATTCAACAATGGAGGCAAAAGAGAAATTAGGGTTTTCTCTTTTTAGGGTTGTGAATAATCTGAATTAGTTAGTTGGAAACAATATGTACATAGGTTATTAAAATAACCTAATAAGAAACAAAGCTAACTGTCCAAAGCTAAAGGCTTCGACTAGCCAGCAGGCCCACGAGGAACACGATTACGCAGCCAGCGCGCTGCTGGGCCGTGGGCCACAATGCAGCTGCTGCTCCCTTGCACGCGCGTCCAAGCAGCAAGGCCATGGGACAACGTTGCTTGCTTGCGTGATGCGCCCATGGGCCTTGCACTTTGTGCACTCAGCTAGTGTGTTGCTTTTGTGTTGCGATTAAATTATCCTTTTCCAACTTATTTATCGTTTCGTACTTGACGATCCCATGTCGTGCGATACGATTATTCGTTTCGCCTAGCTTACGAATATACGCAATACGATATACGGTTTCACGATCCAATGTTAAATCGTATAATTATGTCTTCCGAACTAATTTCCCGAAAAGCCATTAAATGAATTTCCAGTTCGTTTAATTCGGCAATCTGTTTCCTCTCATTGGTGTGACCTTGTAGGTTCAGTCAATAGAGTAATTTGTGAGCCTAATAAGGATTAGAACTCACTGATCGGAAGCATTTCTCCGGCTAGATGTTCCAATCACTTGATCTTACTAAATAAATTATTTGTAATTCATGTGAACCTTGGTATTAGACTAATGCACCTTGGGTGAAGGACATATTTCCTTCAGTCTCCCAATTTCCCTTTAGACAAGTGTGCATTCGCATTTATTTTTTACTTGGGGTTACTTGCTGAATATAAGGTAAGATCCAAGTCATCCTTATTAGGTCCATAAGTGTTTCTCGGATTACTGAGTTCAACTATTAAACTTTTACAGAAGGTTAAACGTTAACCATTCTGAGCGCCGCCATGCATTTTCACAGTATCTAACTCTCAAAGAGGCCTTGTTACAGAACAACACCATATCCTATCAAAGATATGAGGAAAATCCAATCTTGAAATCTATGGATACTCACTTTGATTCATAATCCGCCAGAATACTGATTTTATAATCTCCTTTTACTGTGCGATGTTTAACGAGCATCCAAGTGAACTAATCTTCAAATGAGTAACCATAATTACTCATGTTTTGATGAATGGTTCTAATCACCATTAATGAGAACGACTTATGACATGACTTTAATCTCTTAAAGTGTTCTAATGGTCAATCCGATACGAGATCCAATAAGTATCTATGCAAAAGATTTTTGACATACCATGTCCATCTAGTTCAAGAAACTGAACTGTAAATCTACTTGCAATCTAATCTTCATTAGTCATTGGTCGTCCAACCTTTAAATGACCTGTACTAGGGATCCTTTAGTGACTTCAATATTCAAGTTCACTTATGTGTGTTTATTTGTCAAAGAATCCATCTTGGCATCCTATTTGAAAGTTTTGAATCACTTGGACTTTATCATTTAATACTAAACCAAAATCAAACGAATATGAAATAAAGAATTTCATAAATATAAAATGGTTAAAACAATTGTTTTAAACACATATCCAAAAAATGTTCTAAAACAAAACTTAAAAAATCAAAGCCATTCTCCAACATGCTTGATTCTCATGGTAGCTACATGTGCGTTGTGCTTCACTTGTGGCAACGGTTTAGTCAATGGATCAGTAACGTTGTCGTCATTTCCAACCTTACAAATCTCGATTTCTTTCCGTTCAATGATTTCTCGAAGTATGTGAAATCGCCGCAGTACGTGCTTGGACTTCTGGTGGATCCTAGGCTCCTTTGCCTGAGCAATGGCTCCACTATTATCGCAATATAAAGCCACTGGTCCTTTATGGAGGGGAAAACGCCAAGTTCTTCAATGAACTTCTGAATCCAAACAGCTTCCTTTTCTTCTTCTAAGGCAACAATGTACTCGACTTCAGTTGTGGAATCCATAATTGTGCTTTGCTTAGCACTTTTCCAGCTTACTGCTCCACCATTAAGGCAGAACACAAAATAAGACTATGATCTGAAATCATATCTGTCGGTTTGAAAGCTTGCGTCTGTATAGCCCTTAACAATCAACTCATATGTACCACCATAAAATAGAAATGGATCCTTTTCCATTTTCAAGTACTTGAGGATATTCTTAGCGGCAGTCCAATGCCCCTCTCTTGGTTCTGACTGGTATCTGCTCGTTACACTAAGTGCAAACAAAACATTCGGCCTTGTACTAATCATACCATACATGATAGATCCAATTTCCGAAGCATATGGAACTTCACTCATCTTTCTACGTTCATCAGATGACTTTGGACACTGAGTCTTTCTTAGATATATGCCATGTGAAATGGGTAGATGACCTCTCTTGGCTTCCATCATATTGAACCGAGCTAGTACTTTGTCAATGTAAGTACTTTGTCTTTGACCAATCATCCTCTTAGATCTATCCCTTTAGATCTTGATGCCTAATATGTATTGTGCCTCTCCTAAGTCCTTCATTGAGAAACACTTTCTAAGCCAAGTCTTTACAGACTCTAGCATAGGAATGTCGTTTCCAATAAGTAGTATGTCTTCAACATACAAAACTAGGAATCTGACTTTCGTGTATACAAAAGATTCATCTTGATTTTTGATGAATCCAAATTCATTGACTGCTTCAGCAAATCGCATATTCCAACTCCTTGATGATTGCTTCAATCCATAAATGGATTTCTTAAGCTTGCATAACTTTCTTGATTCTTGGATCAACAAAACCCTCTGGTTACGTCATAAACATAGTCTTTTCGAGAACACCATTTAAGAAGGAAATTTTGACATCCATTTTCCATATTTCATAGTCATGAAATGCGGTAATCACAAGGATTATCCGAATAGACTTAAGTATTGCAACTGGAGAAAAGGTTTCATCGTAGTAAACAGCGTGAACTTGTTTGTACCCTTTTGCTACCAATCTAGCTTTAAATATGTATACAATTCCATCTTTGTCTTTCTTCAACTTGAAGACCCATTTGCTTCCAATAGGTGTAAACTCATCCGGAAAATCAACAAGATCCCAGACTTGATTTTTTGACATGGAGTCTATTTCAGATTTTATGGCCTCTAAGCATTTTGTGGAGCTTGGGCTCGTCATAGCTTGCTTGTAGGACATAGGCTCATCAGTATCCAATACGAGAACTTATAAGTTTTCAGTCAAGAGGACGCATATCCATCTATCCGGTTGAACCTTAGTTCTATGTGATCTACGAGGTGAAACAACGTCTTGAGAAACTACTCCCATTGGCTATTCCAAAGGCCTTGGAGTTCTTCATCTTGAACTGCTTCTAAAGATTTCTTGATTCGTTGTTCGTCTCGAATCTCTTCGAGGTCTATTATTCTCCCACTTGTCAATTTGGAAATGTGATTTCTTTGCAAAAAGACACCGTCACGAGCAAAAAATACTTTGTTCTCTGACTTTTTGTAGAAGTAATACCCCTTGGTTTCTTTTGGATACCCAACAAAGAAGCATTTGTCAGATGTTGGTCCTAGCTTGTCCGAAATTAATCGCTTGATATATGCTTCGCAACCCCAAATCTTTAGAAAAGACAACTTTGGAAGTTTCCCAGTCCATAATTCATATGGAGTTCTTGCAACCGCTTTTGATTGAGCACGACTCAGTGTGAGTACTGCTGTTTGCAACGCATGTCCACAAAATTGTAAAGGAAGTTCGGTTTGACCTATCATTGACCTGACCATATCTAGTAAGGTCATATTTCTCCGTTCCGACACTCCATTCCATTGAGGTGTCCCCGGAGTAGTCAATTCAGAAAGAATACCGCATTATTTTAGACGGTCATCAAACTCGTGGCTAAGATACTCACCTCCTTGATCAATATTAGAGCTTTGGTTTTCTTGCCATGTTGATTCTCTACGTCATTTTGAAATTCTCGGAATTTCTCAAACAATTCAGACTTGTGTTTCATTAAGTAAAGATAGCCATATCTACTAAAATCATCCTTAAACGTTATGAAATAATTAAAATCACCTCCAGATTTCGTACTCATAGGCCCACATACGTCCGTATGTATTAGACCTAGTAGTTCACTTGCTCTTTCTCCCACTTTTGAGAAAGGTCGCTTTGTCTTTTGTCAAGTAAACAAGTTTCACATTGATCAATCTTCTCTAAGTAGAATGATTCTAGAATGCCCTTCTTTTGAAGTCTTTCCATGAGTTTTGTGTTCATATGGCCTAATCGACAATGCCACAGATATGTGAGATCCGAATCACCAGTTTTAGCCTTTTTGGTATTAATGTTATAGATTTGTTTGCTTGTATCTAGCATATATAGACCATATTCTTGTTGTGTTGAACCATAAAACATTCCATTCAAAGAAAAAGAAAAACTATTGTCTTTAAATTGAAAACTAAAACTTTTAGAATCCAAAATTAAAACGGAAATGATGTTTCTGGTGATACTAGGAACATAGTAACAATTTTCTAGTTCCAAAACAAAACCACTAGGAAAAGATATAAAATAAGATCCTACGGCTAATGCAGCAATCCTTTCTCCATTTCCCACGCGTAGATCCATCTCTCCTTTATCAAGCCTTCTACTTCTCCTTAGTCCTTGTGAATTGGAACATAAGTGTGAGCCACAACCATTATCTAATACCCAAGAAGTAGAATGAGCAAGATCACAATGTATAACATACATACCTAAAGGAGAAGCAACGTTTCCTTCCTTCTCTTCTTCCTTTTTATTAGGGCAATTTCTCTTGTAATGACCAATTTCATTACAATAGAAGCATTGCATCGTAGAAGGAGAAGTATTCTTCTTCATCTTTATCTTAGAAGGCGCCTCTTTCCCTCCGTGAGTGGATGAAGATACAACCTAGCCTTTCTTCTCCTTGCTTACTTTCTTGAATTTTGTGCACCTCACATTCAATGGGTCATGTTTGAACTTTAGTATTTTATCTAATTTCTCAACCATTTCCATAAGTTCACTGAATGTGTTCTCTTTATGATTAAAGAGATAGTAAATCTTGAATCTCTCATAATCCTTATGAATAGAGTTTAGCACAAGGGATATAACTATTGGCTCTTTGACGGAACCACCAAGTCTATCAATTGTGAAGAATAATCCAATCATCGCATTCACATGAGACCGAATTAGTGTATTATTGTCCATCTTAACATTGTAAATGCGCTTTTGTGCCTCTAGAAGCTCAACTTCCAGACACGATTCATGTGGGGTAATGAGTTTGAGATTTCTCATTGAATTTTCCAATTCATCAACCCCGTTGCCAACAGATTGACCATTGGGTTGATACCTCACACGACACCTATCCCTTAGATTACTTAGGAGTCCATGAGGCTCATAGGTAATGAACCTTCCTCTCCAATTTTCAGGGATAGATTTTAGGATAAGTTCTGAGATAAGGTACTTGTGAAGCGCCCAACTTCTGTACCTTTCTGGAGTCATAACCTTCGTATAATAGCTAGGGAAAGGATGCATGACAACATAGCCCATGTAGTTAGTATTTAAAACCTCGATAAGTTTCTTTTCCCATTCAAGAAAGTTACTCAAGTTCAACTCGACATCCATAATTTCTGATGCTTTGATTGTTATTTTAGACATTCTACAATGGAAAAGAATTTGCAATAAACCATTCATTATCCTTTAATAACTTTGAAATAAAAGCAATCATGCAATCAATAAAGCTATTAAACATTTCATTTATGCATAATAAAAACATGGTCCATAATGAATGAAACGAATCCAAGACCCTAAGAGTCTGTAAGTCTTAAGAATTCTTTGGCTTGTCTTGAGTCTTTTAAGATTCTAGGTAAGCAAAAACCAATTGCTAGTAATGTCCAAACTACTCTTGGTTAATAAATTAATGCCATAATTTATTCCATTGCCACAACATATACCAATATTGTTTGAGTTGAAACTACAATCTACGTGTTCCTTTGGGATACCTTACCATCCAGGAATACTAAAATAACACCACGCTTTGGCGGAATCCTACTATCTTAGGTTCGAATATTTTTGTAAGTGTTTGATTTGAAAGGTAATTTTAAACTGAATATTACTTGGACCTAGTTGCTTCTATGTTGGTTTGATTATTTAGTGAACTAATCCTTAATCAAACATATAAACAAAATTCATGCACAATATACATTCATCAATATATAATAGCATAAATTATTTTGATGAACTAGTATGGCCCAAAAACTTGGTCTTGAAGCATCCAATCTACCCTTCACCTTGTTAGCATGCCATTGTCTTAAACTCCATTCAAAAACCTAACTTAAAATTTTAAATAAACTAGAAGAACTTGAACTTAATAATATAATTATTACATCAAACTTCATGGTACACAGACCATATTTAAAAATTTACATTCAAAGATAAAACGGCACACATACCGTATTTAACTATCATAGTTTGGCCATACTAGTTCACCAAAAATATAATCGGGCATGGCAAAGGTGAATGAAATGACTACACACCAAGAAAACGCACAAAAACATGCACAAAACCCGTAGGGTGCCTCCCGGAAGCGATTCTTTAACGTCACTAGCTTGACGGTTCCCCCCAATTCATGGGGGGTCCTTGAGGTCCATGATGGCAAATGAGCTAAGAGAGTCACCCATAAAATAATTCTTAAGCCTATGAAATTAACTTTGAAGTTGCCGGTATCTTGTCCCCGAATCTCAATAGCACCATGGGGGAACACTTTCACTACATCAAATGGGCCGCTCCACCATGACTTGAGCTCGCCCGGAAACAATTTCAAACGAGAATTATAGAGGAGAACCTTTTCTCCTTCCTTGAACCCTCGCTTCTCAATACGAGCATCGTGATATTGCTTATAACAAGCTTTGTAGATACTTGCCGAATCATAGGCGTTCATTCGGAGCTCTTCAAGCTCATGGAGGTCAAGTAAACGCCGCTCACCCGCACAAGAGAGCTCGAAATTTATGGTTTTTATGGCCCACATGGCCCGATGCTCTAGCTCGACCGGCAAATGGAAATTTTTGCCATACACAAGCTTGTACGGGGTCATCCCAATCGGGGTCTTGAAAGTCGTCCTATAAGCCCATAAAGCATCATCGAGCTTGATTGCCCAATCCTTTCGGTTCTTAGCAACCGTCTTCTCAATGATGGACTTAATTTGGCCACTTGTTTGGGGGTGGTACCCCAAACCTACTTTGCGATGCACACCATATTTCTTCAAAAGTGCCTTAAACTTCCCATGAGCAAAGTGGGATCCTCCATCATTTATCACCGCTCTAGGGACTCCGAAACGGGGGAAGAAAATCTTCTTGAAAAGAGAAAGAACCACCTTATGATCATTGGGGGGTGAGGCGATTGCTTTCGCCCATTTAGAAACGTAGTCAACGGCCACTAGGCTGTACAAATTGCCGTAAGAAGAAGGAAAAGGGCCCATGAAGTCAATGCCCCAAACATCAAACACTTCTAGCTCGAGAATGGAAGATTGGGGCATCTCTTGCCTCTTAGACACATTACCAGTGCGTTGGCAATGATCACAAGTTTTGACAAAGGCCCATGCATCCCGGAATAGTGTGGGCCATCATAGGATACTTTGAAGGACCTTGGAGGCGGTTTTATCACCTCCCATATGCCCACCACAAGGAGAGGAGTGACACACGCGGAGAACATTAGAAATCTCATCATCTGGTACACACCTCCGTAATAGCGCATCCGGGCATCTTCTCAACAAGATAGGATCATCCCACACATATCGCCGAGCATAAATTTCAACTTTCTCCGTTGTTGAGTAGAGAGATCATCGGGGATCGCTCCACAAGCCAGGTAGTTCACAAGGTCGACGAACCAAGGGAGAGTGGGGCTTTCTACCATATACAAAGTATCATCATTCAAGGTATCCTCAATTGGCATATCATCCTTAACCCTATCCCCAAGCTCAAGCCCAGAGAGATGATCGGCTACCACATTTTCGGCTCCCTTTTTGTCACGAATCTCAATGTCGAATTCTTGGAGGAGGAGAACCCATCGAATAAGCCTAGGCTTTGCCTCCTTCTTGGCTATAAGATACCGGGTTTCCGCATGGTCGGTGTACACAATGGTTTTTGAACCCACCAAATAGGTCCGAAATTTCTCGAAGGCATGAACAATTGCAAGGAACCCTTTTTCGGTGGTAGTATAGTTGGATTGGGCTTGGTTGAGTGTTTTAGACATGTAATAAATGACATGGAGCATTTTATCCTTCCTTTGACCTAAGACACCCCCAACCGAATAGTCATTTGCATCGCACATTAGTTCAAAAGGGAGGGACCAATCGGGGGCTTGCACGATAGGAGTGGAAACTAAGGGGAGCTTGAGTTTGTTGAAGGCATTAAGGCATGCAGAATCGAATTGAAAATCACACTCCTTTTGAAGGAGATTAGTAAGGGGCCTTGAAATCAATGAGAAGTCCTTAATGAATCTCCTATAAAAACCGGCGTGCCCAAGGAAGGAGCGGATGCCCTTAACATTGACCGGAGGAGGGAGCTTTTCAATAACCTCAATTTTCGCCCTATCCACTTCAATACCAAGGTGTGATACCTTATTCCCGAGGACAATCTCCTCTTGCACCATAAAGTGACACTTCTCCCAATTAAGCACCAAATGAACCTTTTAACATCTCTCAAGATACTTTTCAAGGTTGAGGAGGCACTCATCATAGGTGGCACCACCCACCGAAAAATCATCCATGAAAACCTCCATTTCCTCCTCAAGTATGTCACCGAAAATGCTCGTCATTAATCTTTGGAAAGTTTCAAGGGCTTTGCAAAGCCCAAATGGCATCCTCCTATAAGAAAATATTCCATATGGACAAGTGAAAGTAGTTTTCTCTTGGTCTTTCGGGTTTATGGGGATTTGAAAGAACCCGGAATAGCCATCGAGAAAACTAAAGTATTTGTTCTTTGTTAGTCGCTCAAGCATTTGATCTATGAAGGGCAAAGGGAAATGATCCTTCTTGGTTGAAAGGTTGAGTTGACGGTAGTCAATGCACATTCTCCACTCGGTCACCGTCCGGGTAGAAATTAGCTCACCTTGTGCATTTTTGACAACCGTCATCCCACCTTTCTTGGGGACAACGTGGACCGGGGACATCCACCTACTATTGGAGATAGGGTAGATGATCCAAGCCGCCAAGAGTTTGACAATTTCTTTCTTAACCACCTCACCCATTGCTGGGTTAAGCTTGCGTTGTCTCTCCCAATGAGGGACGGCATTGTCCTCAAGTTCAATGTGGTGCATGCAAAGTGCTGGGCTTATTCCTTTCAAGTCATCTATGGTATACCCCAAAGCACTTTGATGCCTCCTCAAAACTTGGACGAGCTTGAGGACTTGCTCATCATTCAAACTAGCATTAACTATGACGGGGAAGGATGAGTTAGGACCAAGGAAAACATACCTAAAGCTCGAAGGTAGAGCTTTGAGATCAACCTTGGGAGCTTCCTTACCATCACATTGCTTAAGATCATCAAGAACGTCCTCCCGGTCAAGCAAAAGGCAACATTCCCCGGGTTGGTCATCAAGTGGGGTAGAATTCTATTGCTCCTTGTATTTGGCCACTTCAAACCCTAAATTTCCTAAACCTTCCCTATTCAAGATAGCAAGATCAAGAGGATCGTTAGAAATTAGCAAGTGCTCATGCATATCATGGACAAGGGGATCAAGGGAGTCAACAAAGAAACAATTTTCACTTGGTGAGCTAGGATAGTGCATAGTATTAGTCAAATCAAAAGTAAGACTATCCTTTCCCACCTTCAAGGTGATTACCCCTTGTTTAACATCAATGATGGCCCCCGCCATGGCAAAAAACGACCTACCAAGAATAATAGGGACATGAGCGTCCTCATCAATATCAAGCACAACAAAGTCGACGGGGATGATGAATTTTCCTACCCTCAATGGTACATCCTCAACTTTGCCAATAGGATATTTGACCGAACGATCGGCAAGTTGCAATGTAATATTGGTAGGGACTAAATCGCCAATTTCAAGCTTCGTAAATACCGAGTATGGCATCAAACTAACACTAGCCCCCAAATCACATAAGGCATTCCCAATTTCAAGGGTTTTGATTGCACAAGGGATAGTGAAACTACCCCGATCCTTGAGTTTTGGGGGCATTTGATTGAGAATAATGGCACTACAATTCTCGGTTAAATTGATCATTTTCTTTACGTCGCAATCTCTCTTCCCACTCAAAATTTCCTTAAGAAATCTAGAGTAGGTAGGCATTTGTTTTAATGCGTCCGTAAAGGGAATGGTAATATGAAACTTCCTAAGAACTTCAAGGAATTTTTAGAATTGAACATCCAATTCGTGCCTTATAAACCTTTGGGGGTAGGGGAGTTTAGGAGTGGGGAGAGGTAGAAGATTAGCCTCCTTTGGCTTTGAAACATCACTCACATCATCAACGTCAGTCTCCTCTCTACCGCATCATCGTCATTCAACTCAACAACCCCCTTTTGTTCTTCCCCTTTTGACTCGGAAACATTACTAGCACTAACGCCATCACCTAGAGTCTTCCCACTCCTAGTAACAATGGCATTCATTTGCCGTGGTGCTTGACCTTGGGGCGGGAGACTTGTGTGCACATGATGCTCTTTGATGGTATTGGATAGTTGAGCAAGTTGAGTTTCAATCATCTTAAGATGAGTATTGGATTGCTTGAATCCATCCTCAAATTCCACATTCTTTTTGGCTTGCGCCCCACAAACGACTCCATGAGAGCCTCAAGTTTAGACTTAGGAGGCGGAAGTGGTGGAGGAGCATTACCAAATTCGGTAGGATTAGGTGGAAATTGTGTGCCATAGGTCCTAGGTGCACTGAATCCGGGAGGAGGATATTGGGAATTTCCATATTGGTTTCCCGAATTCAATGGATAACCCCTACTAGAAACTCCCCTATATTGCCCATATTGGTAATTATAACCTCCTCCACCTTGGTGGTTTGGGTTATAACTAGCTTGGTTGTATTGAGCTTGATTACCTAGGCCATGGGGTTGACCATAGGAAGCTTGGCCTTGATCTCCTTGGCCCTATAGTTAATCCGACCTTGGTTATCAAACCCTCCATTTTGGCCTTGGCCTTGGTAGAATCCATCTTGATAAGAATGCATAGGAGGGCCTCTAGGTGCTTGTCTATTGAAGTTTGGGTTTGGGGGCCCATCATACCTAGGTCTTTCATTCATAGCATTTGCATACTCGACATCAAATTCTTGCTCATAAGGAGATCCATGTTCAACATATGATACATTATGCAATAAATGATACATGCTAGGGAAATGACCATGCTCACCACAAATATCACAAAAAGATGTATCAAGAGGCATGGTGTTGTAGGAACTAACCTTGCCCTTCCCCATAATGAGAAGGGTGGCCAACGGTGGAGGAATTGTTGATGGAGATGGTGGTTGACTAGGAGCACTCTCAAGCTTCTCAAGTCTCGAGCTAAGCTTTTCAATGATATTGGCTTGCTCCAAAGAGAAAGCCGAACCCTTGCCATCTTCATAATTACTCTTGCCATCATAATTCCTAGTCCCAACATGCCATGCTTGATAGATTTGCACGACTTCTTCGATGATCTCTTTGATTTGGTCCTCCGTTTTATTCATTATTGGACCACCTTTCCCCGCATCTAGGCTTGTTTTGGAGGTTGGGCTAAGTCCCAAATAAAAGGTTTGGAGGAGGAGTCACTTTGGTATTCCGTGGTGAGGACACTCCCTTTGATACTCCTTGAACCTATCCCATTCTTCAAATAGGGATTCATCACGTTTTTGCTCGAAGGATTGTATCTTGTGCCGGTATGCCGCGGTCTTCCCATGCGAGTAGAACTTACTAAGGAATGCACTTGTCACCTCGTTCCAAGTCCTTAGTGAATTTGGCTTGACCTCCTTGTCAAACCAAAAACTAGCTCGCCCCAATAGAGAAAACCGGAATAGCTTCAATCTAACATATTCAGAAGTCACCGTTGTGCTTTATGGTATCGCAATAGTGCTCGAATTGCTTCAAGTGCTCGTGCGGCGACTCACCACTTTTTCCGCAAAACGGGTGACTTTGAACTAAGGTAATCAAGGCGGGCCTTATCTCCAAGTTATTGGCAGTAGTAGTCGGGGCTTGTATGCCATAAGTTGCCTCAAAAGCACCCGCTATGCCCAAATTCTCAACCGGTAGAGCCATACTCTCTATGGTTGGACTTAAAAGCTCTTGATCCGGAATCTCGCTCAATTAAATCTATTGCAGCTTGATGAACGGGTTCGAATTCGCCTTAAACTCCGCAATGTCCTCTCTAACTTTAGGTCGAGAGGGTAGAGAGGCCTATGACGAGTACGCCCCCTATCTTGCATACAATCTCAAAGAAACCGTGAGCAATGACAAGCAAACTAAAACAATAACGAAATTTTGGGTTAAACTAGACTTAACTAAACTAAACTCAAAAACAACAACCATTTTGATAGGGCGTTTTCCGCGTCGTTGAATCGGAATGCACCAAATCAAACAATATTTGTAAGATCCTAAACCGACACACCATATGAATTATAGTGGCAAGCTAAGGTATCGTCCCAAGAAACGGTTTGGTTTGAGTCTAAGCACCAAGCTAGTTTAGAAAGCAAATTCAAAAGAATGTGTCACAACTAAGGAAATTAAGATAATTAGGCGACAATTATGGGAAGAGTTAGGGAATCGGGGGTCAACTTGGGTTCATTGGGGAAAACGAGATGCAATGCAATCATGATAATGTAAGGACATGCAATTAAGGAAGAAACCAACAATTATGGTTTGGCACCTCTCTCGGTTAGCAGACCTTGCCAATTCTAACTCTAATGATACGCTTTCGCGTCACCTTAGAACTAGGATGGGAAACTAAATCAACTAGCCACTTCAAATTCATTCATAGACTCTCAATTTCTTGACAAATCCACGAAGAACGCTCCAATTATAATGTCAAGCATAGTATTTGCAACTACTAAACCAATCAAACACGGAAATCCTAAATTGCAAGTCACAATTTAATCACATCACCAATCAAGAAATCAACTCTACATCCCCAATTACTCCCCAAGAATCACCCCTAACAATTGACTACTCACTACACATTGATGGGGTAATTAGGCTAGAAATTAAAATTAAGCAAATGATAATCATGATTGAATTGAAAAACAAAATTGCAAAGCAAACAAGCAATTAAATTAGAATTCCCAAGGATTCAATTGAAATCAAAATTGAAAGCAATAGAAAAATTCAACAATCAAAACAATTAAGAAAAGTAAGGCAAGAATTTAAAAGATTAAGGAGAAGAGAAGTTACTAAATTCTTGAAGAATCTTGAACTTGAAAGCAAAACTTGAATTAATCTTGAATTTCTCTCTCTAGAATTTGAAACTAAATTTCTGAAAATGTAATTCTAAAACTCTCCAAAAAAACTAAAACTAAAAACTTATGAAATAATGAAATCGAAAAACTATTTATATGTTTCTAAAAGTAGAAGCTTAAATTCGTAAAAAGGGCCATCCCGCATTGTCGTGCGGGCGCACATACCCTTTTGCGAGCGCACCAAGAAGTTCGTGTGGGCGCACAGAAATTCTGTGCGTCCACACAGAGCGACGATTCAGCAGCTACGTACTGTGCGAGCGCACATAATTCTTGTGCGGGTGCACAAGCTTTTGTTTCATCCTTTCATTTGCCAGCCCTCGTGGCGCATGAAAATCTTGTGCGAGCGCGCCGTTGATTCTCGTGCGGCACGACATTTATTAGTTACTCCCAAAATATGGCATCAGGTCTGTGCAAGCGCACAGACTTTCTGTGTGGGCGCACAGACTGGGATCTTCCTCTATGGATATTTTCCTTTACTGTGCGAGCGCACATAATTCCTGTGCGATCGCACAGGCCTGATTCTTGAACAATCTACCCTTGAACTCCACGTTTTCTTAATATGTACCTATGAAAGCACAAGGTGGATTAGAACATATAAATGGCACTTGAACTACACTAAAATCACACAAATCATAATAAAAACGATAATAAAACCTAAGCTAAGAGCGACATAAATGCCGCTCATCACCTCTCCTTGGTGTGACCTTGTAGGTTCAGTCAAGAGTAAGTTGTGAGCCTAATAAGGATAAGAACTCAATGATCGGAAGCATTGCTCTAGCTAGCTTTTCTGATCACTTGATCTTACTGAATTAATTTTTCGTAATTAATCTAAACCTTGGTATTAGACTAATGCACCTCAGGTAAAGGACATATTTCCTTTATCACCAACATAAAGGCAACTTCGTTGTTAAGTCAGACTATGCTTACCTTCAACACATGGATTAGGACGACCAGATGGCTTGTAGGATCAATGCTATGCATGACATTTATAAAACATTATGGGCCAACGTTATTCCATCTAAGTGGAAACTTTTCCTCTAGAAACTCTTGGTCGGGGCTATTGTTGTTAAGTCTAACTTAAGCTCTCGGAGAATCCTAATTGATGATACTTAATGTATGTGCGGTGGGTAGAAGAGGATAGCCAACATCTATTTCGGTTATGTCCGTTAGCACAACAAGTTTGGAGGAGTGGTTTGCTTGGCATCCACTCAAATTTTCACGAGAATCTCTCTTTCCAGGAGTGGATTCTCTACATATCCGGCTGTTTATCAGCTAGCCAGGATGGAAAGAAGGGTCAGCGTTTACCATACTTTATAGCCACCTTATGGAGTATTTGGATTACGAGAAATCATGATATTTTTCGTAATCAAAGTGGTAATGTGAGTACAGTCTTTCTCATATCCAAATTGCAGTTCAAGAATTTCAAATCTTTTTATTGGATAAGGAATCCACAGATTCCCATGGTCTACGTCTAAATCCAAGTTACCCACCTGGATTTATGAGAGTTAACATTGGTAGGACGGGGGAAGGTCAAACTGATTTCTGTTTACAAATTGATGGTGCTTGGAAGAAAAAATGCCAAAGAGATGGTATGGGTTGGGTTCTCTCTTCTACTTTTGGTCAAGGGGTTTGTACTTCTGGTGATGCTGCAGTTGGCAGGGATATGTCAGCGTCTCATGCTGAGGCTCTTGCCTGTCTCCGCGGGATAGAATAGGCTCTCTCGAGATTGATAACTTCAATTGCTATTTTCACAGACTCTACAAACCTAGTTACTAACCTGTAGGAAAGAGGTCTCTCAGATATTACTCACACTTGGATTCTTTCCAGAATTTTTCGTCAAGGTAAATCATTTCTCAAGTGCATAGTCTACAAGGTCGACAGATCTCAAGTTTATTAGGCGCATATGCGTGTAAAATCTGCAGTGGACAATAGTGTTATTTCCAATCTTCATCCGCTCGAGCCTGATTAGATGTTATATCACTTTATTATTTAGATTATGTTTTTTCCCTGCTTTTCATTATGTATTTTCACCCACTATCAAAAAAAAAAAAAAAAAATTACAAGGTTATAGTAAACCATAAGAGCCAACTATTCATTAGCAAATGCAAAGGATACAAACGATGCATGCTACAATACTATACTTCGGATACAACTTTATCAGTTAAATGAGTTAACATCTACGTATGTCTAAGCACATTTGTACTATTTTTGTCTTGTATTTTCTGTTTTTGAAAATGATAGTTTAATTTGAGTAGGATTGAATAAGACAAAGTTGGTAGTTGCATAACTTGAATTAACTAGAAATTTTGAAAGAGAGGTATTTAATTTATGTACAAATATATAATTTACTTATATATGTAGATGAAAGTTTACATCATATAATGAATTAAGTAGTGTGAAAGAGTAGTACTAGCAAATATCAATAAGATGGAAAGAGCAAATTAAAAACAGTGACCACATATGTCACATGGTATTCACGTGGCACATGCCAAATATTACAACATTTACAAGAGAATAAGAGATACACCAACTATGCTATTTAGAGTTTACCACCTTTACCCGTGGATCCTACTACATGTACACCTAGTGTACAAAATATCTTGTACATTATTCTTTTTTATTGGTTGAATGACGTATTTATTGTCTTTTATTCTCATTTTTTAGTAGGTTTGATGATATGTCAACAAAGTAATGGTATTGTACAGGAGAATCTTGTACACTAGGTGTACATATAACCTTTTCCTTCACCCGTTAAAGTTTGTACTGTTCTATGGAGTAGTTGCATCAAAGATCGGTGAAAGGGGGATGTCATTTGAGGCTCATAATTACTACAAAACGCTCACAGTCTCACACTATGATTCTACTACATGTACATTAGGTGTACAAGACATCTTGTACACCATATTTTTATATTTATATTGGTTGAAATGACATATTTATTGTCTTTTCACTCTCAATTTTGAGTGGATTTAAAGATGTGTCAATAAATTAATGGTGGTGTACCACAGTACAAGAGAATCTTATACACCTATTGTACATGTAGCCTTTTCTGTAATAGAATGGAGTAGAGGCCAGACAAGAATCATGTGTCAATGTCGATTGCCAATAAGGATGGCATTGATGGTATTGGTAGGGGAATAGGGTAACCTGAATTAATTGCAATTATTCAACCTTTCAATTTTAAATTTCTTTCATAGTTTCATAATCTCAACTCCTTCTTCTCCTTCATTAGCTCAGCCCACCAAAAACATTTGCCTTATTTAGTCATTTAATGCCCATAATAGAGTTACGGGAGATAATAATTCTCTTTTATGATAATTTTTTTTTGGTGTTACCACCCGGATCATTGTTAGGGGTAATTCGGATTCGTAACGAATTTTTGGTGGATAGGTTCCAATCTCCTTCCAAGTTTTTTTTTTGAGTGATCGAATACGTGACCATCCTTATTAAATTCAGCCTCAATCACCACTGAATCAACAGATAATTGATATTTTCTTTATGATAATGATGTGACACACTCTTTTATTTATTATTAGTACTTGAGTTGTCTTGCGATGTGGGTAACCTTCCCAAATGTACAAGACCTTGGTCCCCATTGTAATGATAAGATAGCTCCCTTTCTGAATTTATGTTTTACTAATTGATCCGACACTTATCACTGCACATAATTTCAACGATAAGTTATTTGAAATGGATAAGTACTCCTGCTGGATGAAGCTGATACATATACCCCTGGGTATGGAATAGTTCTATACTCTGGGCTCCTATTGGTCTATTTCACATAATCAACTCCACATGAAATTTAAATTTAAATCCAAATCCAAAATAGCAACCCCACATGACATTTATAAATCTAAACCAATCACAGACTAGGGTATGACACTATTCCATACCCAGGCGGTATATCAGTATATGTAGCCTTTTCGAAAAGAAACCCAAATCATTAAATCTTGTGTAAGAGAGGGAATTATTTTGCTCTTGGAAGTGTATACTCCGTTCCTCTCAAAAAAAAAATGTACACTCCGTAAAAAAGTTCCATATGACTATGACCATTCCATGCAAAGCAATACAATGCTGACAGCAATATGGACTGTATATTATGTGTTCTACTTTTCTTTAGAAATAAATATATTAGAATAATTGACACAAAGTTTAGTTTTGTTATGAAATATTATGTGGATGCTTATTATACCCCTAATATCTTTCTGAAATATTCTAGATCTATGGTTTATTGTTTTCAAGCAAACTCTATTATATTGTATGTATATATAACTCTATTGTTCATGGAATAAAACATACTATTGTTCTCTCCCAATTTCTCATCTCTTTCTCTCTATTTCACAACACGTTATCAACACCAAACCCTAATCGACTGAACGAACAATTAAGAAAAAACAGAGAAAATTACCATCATTGAGGTAAGTAAAATTTACCTATCATATTATTTAAATTTGATCTTCATTACATACTTATGTTATGGACCGAATCATAATATTATAGATCGGTAGATGCTTTATTGTTTGTGAAGTTTGAGATTTATTGGTTAAGTATTCATCCATGTATTTATAATTGCAAATGGTGTATGGTTAATTGCGGCACCTTACAAATCATGATTTGCCGAAATTATTTGTTTCGGTTGATTGGTATTTTAGGTCAGTGCCGTTTTTATTTGTTTGAGCGACACTCCTATTATGCATTAATCATGATTCATGATGGATTAATTGAGTTTATGCTTGAATTGTATTATCTGCGTTGCATTTCTTTTGTTATTTGTTTATTTTAGTTTGAGTGTTAGATTATGACTTGTATTTACACTAATATTAACCTGGTCCATGCTAATTTAGCGTGGACCAGGGCAACAGAGTAATTTTTATGGGTAACATATATAACTGTCACGTGACAGTTATTTTATAATTTTAAATAGTAACTATATGCGTATTACAGTAACTATGTGTTTTAAAGAGTTACTATGTGTTTTGAAGAGTTTTAATGCGATTTGTGTCTAGCCCACTTTATATACGTTTTAAACTTTTTTATTTTTCAAAATTTCAGATCTACATTTTGTTCAGTCTCTTTCATTTTCTCTCTCTTCATTTTCTCTCTCTTCATTTTCTCTCTATGCTTTTCAAAACGGAAATTTCATGAAATGCCCTCGAGTTTTGCCATAATTCACCAAACGCCCATCAAGTTTCAATAATTCATAAAATACCCCTCACAATGAAGGAAATAATGCCCTTGGTCCAAGTATGCATTCTATGTTAAGTCTAATAAATGCGGTTCAGTATTAATTAACAAGTTAATAATTCAGTGAGATCAAGTGAGCTGAATGCCTAGCTAGAGGCCGCTTCAGATCAAGTGGAATTAATGATATTAATCCACAGCTTACTCTTGACTGAACCCGTAGGGTCACACAAATAGCACGTAAACGGATCAAGTATTTAATGGCATTAAATACTCCATCTATGAATATTCGGAACCGACGGATCTTGGTTTCAGTGGGAGCTAAGATCGTCACAAGCAAGAAATGAATACTCCGGAAACGATGATATTGCCAGAAACGGAAATATGGATCGTATCGGAAATATGAATATTATCCAAGTCGTAGATGTTGCCGGAAACGGAAACATGGTACGTGTCGGAAAATATTATTGGAAATGGAAATATTACCAGAATCGGAAATATTGCCGGAAACGGAAATATTGTCAGAATCGGAAATATTGCCGGAATCGGAAAAATAATTCCGGAAACGGAAATATTAAATATTTGTTCGAAACGGAAATTAATTCCGGAATCGGAAATATTAAATATTGTTCGTATCGGAAATAGATTCCGGAAATGGAAATTTAATCGGAAGCGTATCGTACGAATTAGCATCGGACGAGGCTTGCCGGACGAAGGCCCAGCACGAAGCCGGGGCCAATCGCCCAGCAAGCATGCGCGCCACAAGCCCAGCCAAGGCAGCGCCCAGGCCTACCGCAAGGCAGGCCCAGCGCGCGCCAAGGGCCACGGATGCGTGGGCCGTGCTGCGCGGGCTGCTGCTCGCACGCGCATGGGCAGCCCTTGTGGCTGCCGTATGTGTGTGAGTTTGTGCTCATGCGTGATTCCTGAATCTACAAGAGTCAGTGTATGATTAAATTTCTATTCCTAATTGGATAAATTAATTAAATAGAATTCATGTAGGATTCTAATTTCAATTAATTCGTATCCTACTAGGATTACGATTCATTTTCCATAACTCTATAAATAAAGGCCTAGGGGTCATAATTTATACACAAGTTTCAAAGTATTCAAAAGTGAGTTTTTTGAGAGAAAATTAAAACACACATCTTGCTCATAAAGTGCCGAAATTTTCTAGTACCTTAAGGGCGATTCTAGTTGGTCAATCTTAAGGCGGATCCGGACGTGCTGTGGACTATCTACGGAGGGACGACACTTGGAGTCCTAAAAGACTTGTTCTTGTTCGGTTCGGGCGCAGCTAGGGAGGGCACGCAACAAAGAGTATGCATCTAAATTATGCTATATGATTATGTGTAAATAATATGTTGTCCTGGGTTAATGGTTGTTTCCGCATGATCTATGTAGTGTCATATGTATCATAACCTAACAGTGGTATCACGAGCCCCTTATTATTTTCATAATCTAAATTGCATGAACATGGTTAAATATTACAAATTTGCAAGAATTAAAAGGGGTGATTAATTTTCGTAATTGTTAATTAATTGCAAATTGCGTTTATTTAATTATATGTACGCAGTTTCTCGGCAGTTTCTTCATTACTCATCCGAATTGAGTGATTTTTGTGTCAATTCCGCATGTAAAAGGCATTCTAAAATTTTGACAAAAAAAGTATTTTTCTGCCGAACCCAGAATTCTCAAATTCGAAGCCTAACTATGACTTTTCGAAGGTTTTAGTTTTTCGAATGCAAAATTTCGTAAATTTAAGATGTTAAATTAAATATTTGCGATTCTTGTTGATAAATCTTGAATTTTTGATTGACCTACTGCATATGTTTAACAAGTTTGAATGCCTAGTCTTGTTAATTATGCAATCTAATTTGTAATTATGATTAATTTGTTGAAAATTAGAATAATTTAGAATTAATTTGATTTTCATAATTAATTGTAATTTAATTAGAAACCTATGATTAAAAACCACCATAAAAATTGTAAATTTACGATAAATTTTAAATTTTTATGACCTAGACTTGAATCCATATCAATCGGAAATCAATTGGATAATAAATTTTCGATTTTTCGCCCTAAAATTATGAAATTAATAATATTTATTAATTTGTCATTAATTTTAAGTATAAATTTTAAAATTTTATGCGATTCGTTCAAATAACTTGCACGCACGAAGCAATGGACGCTTCGTGTTACCCTTAAGGGGTGTTGTATAATGCGGGCATGCGACGACGAGCAAGGGAGCTCGTCGCCCGTGCGGCACGAATGCAATGAGCAAGGGCGTAGTGCACGAGCACAAGGCAGCAGCCCTGCCTTGTGTCGTGTGCCACGAGCAATGAACGAATGGGCATGGGCGAAGGGCGAGCCAAGGCAGTCGCGTGTGGGCAGCAAGCGAGCTGCGCCACAACGCGCGCTGCCTCGCACAAGTGCGCGCAGCCTCGCGCGCAGCGAGCGCAAGCTCGCGTGCCACGAGCGCTGCGCCCAGCACTGCTCGCGCGCGCAGCGCGCGATGTCGCTCGCCCAGCGAGCGATGTCGCGCCCCAGCGAGCGATGTCGCGCCCCAGCGAGCGATGGCTCGCGCGCGCAGCGCGCGATGTCGCTCGCCCAGCGATCGATGTCGCTCGCCCAGCGATCGATGTCGCGCCCCAGCGAGCGATGGCTCGCGCGCTCAGCGAGCGAGCCAGCGCGCCCAGCGAGCGATCTCGCGCGCGCGCACTGCGAGCGATAGCTCGCGTGCGATGGGGCGCTGTGCGGAGGCTTGCGATAGGACAGCAGCAGCTATGCGACGAGCGCATGGGCTGCGCGCACATGGCCAGCAATGGCTGTGTGCGTGCGGCCCTTGGGCGTGCAACGCGTAGGGTGTTTGCGTTACGATTAGATCGTTTTGAATGTTTAATTTGAAAATTTCAGTTCACGTAATTTTAATTAATTTTAAAATTAATAATTTGAATTAATTTCTTGGATTTTAATTTTGAATATTATAATTATAATAAATGGAATTTATTCTAATTATTTTACTAAAATTAAAATCATGAATTAATTTAAATGCGACTGAAATTAAATTAAATTTTTGGATTCAATTATAAATTTATATGAGCTTTAAATTTTAATTAAATTTGTATGTTTCCGGTTAGACTAGAAATACAATTTTATGTTTAAAATTAGTAAAGCATATGAATTTATTTGTTTGAGTGGGAGCGCTTTTTAGTCATAAACTCTTGATTAGGTCTACAAATCCTTAAGGTTAAAACAACTCGATTAGAATTAATAAGGACTGAATAATTGGTAGATTATTGGTGCCCTTGATTAATTGCTGCAAATGTTTACGTGATGCATAATGTGTTTTACTAACCAGCTATGTGGGCCATTCATGATAATGAATGGGTGAATGGTATATATTGTATATGTACTGTTTTGCAGGTTATGAAGTGACTAGTATGGCCCAAATAGGATAGAAAATATGGTCTGCGTACCATTAATTTGAATGTAATTGGTCTAAAGCACCAAAGTTATTTTTCAATTCAAAATGGTCTGCGTACCATCAAATAGTTGTAATTAGTTATAGCTTATCCTATTTGAAGAAAATGGTGCCTCCCACGGAGATTTTCAAGACGGACTTTGAAGTCAAAGCTTCAAGATGAAGTCGGGCCATACTAGATCACAAATATCTTATGCATGTTTTAAGTTATTTATTGTTTTAAATATGTCTTAAAATGCATGAGATCATAAGCTTGATTATGTTGCATGATTAAGGATTTTAGTTCACTTAAAATCTAACCAACATAGTAAGAGCCTTAAGTTCCAAACCTAAAAAAAAAATTGAGTTAAAAGGTGCCATGCCAAAATATACACTTGCTTGGATATCCTTTACATCAATCTAGTAATAGTTTTCGCTCAGCGAGGTGTTACTTATTGGTCCTAAAGGGGCAAGGTACACAAATAATTGTGAGTACATGTTAGTTTTGGTGAAACTCAACGATATAAGTAAGGAGTCCTTTTATGTCGTGGCAAATTCGATAGGTTTACCTAATAAGTTCTTAGACGTACCTATCAACCAAGAATAGTTTCTAGACTATTAGCAAAAGGCTTTTGCTTACCTAAGATGTTCTAGGATTAAGTCGACAAACTGTGCTTAGTTCTTCAATGATTTTAGGATCTTGGAATCATTTTATTCACACCTGCCGGAACACATAACTTGAATAAAATGCTTAATAAACATTGAATTATGCATGTATGCTAGAATTTAAGTTTATTAAGAGAAACTGTGAATGGTTATTTATTTGTTTATTCTTTTCAATTGTAGTTTTTAATATGGCAAACAACAATCAAAACATCATCATGGGTTCTGAGCTTATGGTCAAGCTGAACCTGACAAATTTTCTTGAATGGGAAGCTAAGCTAGTTGAAATAGTCAAACTCAATGGACTTGAGTATGTACTATCACATCCCATGCCAAGCTACTATGCCAGAGACATGACCCCTGAGAGATTTTACGCCTGGGATGCGGATCTCAAAAAGGTTATGAGTCTCATGCTGAACAATATCCCTGATGATTGGGCTAGAAGGTTTGTAGCCTATGAACCTTTTACGCTCATCAAGAATCTGAGGGATATCTGTCGTGGAAGTACGGAGGACAGGGACCTGAACGTCCATGAGTTGATTGAATCAATGTCTGGTCTAAAGGTTAGTTCTCCCAACAGGTGTTATAGGATGGAGGTCCAAGAAACACATGTTCAGCTCCTTCGCACTAAACAGAGGGTAGGCGTCCCACTGAGGTTCCATGTGGATCTTATGTGTTCATATTTTGATCGCCTAAGTCTACTAGGAACACCAATAAGCGAAAGGATGGCAGTCTCTGTCTTGCTCAATTCACTACACAGTGGGTTTGGTCGCTTCAAGCAACAATACCTAAGTGAACCAAGAGAAGAAACAGTTGCAGAATTTATTCACCTTGTCAGAAAGGCTGAAATAGTACTGGACTGTGAAGCCAAAGATTTACTCAAGGCTAGAAAGAGACCATTCAAGAAAGGTGGAAAGTCCAAGGGCAATGCTGAATCAAAGCAGGACAAGTCCACATCAAGCTGTCTTTATTGTGATGGAATAGGCCATTACAAAAGAGAATGTCCAAAGCTAAAGGAAGATCAGAAGAACGGAACAGTCGTTCCATCTTCAGGTATTTTCGTTATAGACTGTATACTTGCTAATTCAACTTCTTGGGTATTAGATACAGGTTGTGGCTCACACTTATGTTCCAATCCACAGGGACTAAGAAGAAGTAGAAAGTTAAGCAAGGGTGAAGTCGACCTACGAGTGGGAAATGGAGCACGGATTGCTGCATTAGCCGTAGGAACTTACTATTTGTCGTTGCCCTCCGGGCTAGTTTTGGAACTGGAAGAATGTTTCCATGTTCCAAGTCTTACTAAAAACATCATTTCAGTTTCTTGCTTAGATGCTAAGGGATTTTCCTTTATAATAAAAGACAATAGTTGTTCGTTTTATTTTAAAGAGATGTTTTATGGATCTGCTAGATTAGTCAATGGACTTTATTTATTAGATCACGACAAACAAGTATATAACATAAATACCAAAAAGGCCAAAAAGGATGATTCAGATCTCACCTATCTGTGGCATTGTCGATTAGGCCATATAAACTTGAAACGCTTAGAAAGACTTCAAAGGGAAGGAATTCTAGAACCATTTGACTTAGAGGATTATGGTAAATGCGAATCATGTTTACTTGGCAAAATGACAAAGCAACCTTTCTCTAAAGTCGGAGAAAGAGCAAATGAACTATTGGGTTTAATCCATACAGATGTATGTGGACCAATGAGTACAAATGCTAGAGGTGGTTTCAGCTACTTTATCACTTTCACTGATGACTTCAGTAGGTATGGTTATGTCTACCTAATGAAGCATAAGTCTGAATCCTTTGACAAATTCAAGGAATTTCAGAGTGAAGTAGAGAATCAATTAGGCAAGAAGATTAAGGCACTGCGGTCTGATAGAGGCGGTGAATATCTGAGCTATGAATTTGATGACCATCTGAAAGAATGTGGAATTCTATCAGAATTGACTCCTCCTGGAACACCACAATGGAACGGTGTGTCGGAACGGAGGAACAGAACCTTGCTAGACATGGTCAGGTCAATGATGGGTCAGGCCGAACTTCCATTAGAATTTTGGGGACATGCACTAAATACAGCTGCACTCACTATAAATAGAGCTCCGTCTAAAGCTGTCGAAAAGACTCCATACGAATTATGGTTTGGAAAGCCTCCAAATGTGTCTTTTCTTAAGATTTGGGGATGTGAAGTATACGTCAAACGATTAATTTAGGACAAACTTCATCCAAAATCTGACAAATGTATCCTTGTGGGCTATCCGAAGGAAACAAAGGGGTATTACTTCTACAATACATCTGAGAACAAAGTGTTTGTTGCTCGAGATGGTGTCTTTTTGGAGAAGGATCACATTTCCAAAATGACAAGTGGGAGAAAAGTAGACCTCGAAGAAATTCGAGTCGAACAACAAACTCTAGAGAATGCTCAAGATGACATTCAGGATGAAACTCAGAGATCTTTAGAAGAATCTGGTGAGAATCATGGTCAATCTAGAAATGTTACCCCGCGTAGATCGCAAAGATATAGATCTCAACCGGAAAGGTACTTAGGTATTTTGACGAACGAGAGCTATGACGTTCTATTACTTGAAAGTGATGAACCTGCGACTTACAAGCAAGCTATGACGAGCCCTAGCTCCAAGCAATGGCAAGAAGCCATGCAATCTGAATTAGACTCCATGTCTGAAAACCAAGTATGGGATTTGGTCGATTTGCCAGATGGCTACCAAGCCATTGGAAGCAAATGGGTTTTCAAACTGAAAAAGGACAAGGATGGGAAACTTGAAGTTTTCAAAGCTAGATTGGTTGCAAAAGGTTACAGGCAAGTCCACGGTGTGGATTACGATGAAACCTTTTCACCAGTTGCAATGCTAAAGTCTATTCGAATAATGTTAGCAATCGCTGCATATTACGATTACGAAATATGGCAGATGGATGTCAAAACTGCTTTCTTAAACGGCGTTTTAACAGAAACTGTGTTTATGACACAGCCTGAAGGTTTTGAGGATCCAAAGAATGCTAAAAAGGTATGCAAGCTAAAGAAATCAATCTACGGATTGAAGCAGGCATCCAGGAGCTGGAATATACGTTTTGATGAAGCAGTCAGTGACTTTGGTTTCATCAAGAACGCAGACGAATCTTGTGTATACAAGAAGGTCAGTGGGAGCAAAATTGCTTTCCTAGTATTATATGTCGACGACATATTGCTTATCGGAAATGACATTCCTATGTTGAACTCTGTCAAGATTTGGCTTGGGAAATGTTTTTCGATGAAGGATCTAGGAGAAGCACAGTACATATTGGGCATCAAGATTTACAGAGATAGATCTAAAAGGATGATTGGACTTAGTCAAAGCACTTATATCAATAAGGTGCTTGATAGGTTCAAGATGGCGGACTCCAAGCGAGGCTACCTACCCATGTCTCATGGAATGACTCTAAGCAAGACTCAGTGCCCAAAAACACTTGATGAGCGTAGACGAATGAGTGGGATTCCATATGCATCATTGATTGGTTCAATAATGTATGCTATGATATGTACACGCCCGGATGTTGCGTACGCACTCAGTGCTACGAGCAGATACCAGTCAGACCCAGGAGAGGCGCATTGGACTGCTGCCAAGAACATTCTGAAGTACCTGAAAAGGCACAAAGATGACTTCCTGGTCTATGGTGGAGATGATGAATTAACTGTTAAAGGCTATACGGACGCAAGTTTCCAAACCGACAAAGATGATTTCAGATCACAGTCTGGGTTTGTCTTCTGCCTCAACGGAGGAGCAGTAAGCTGGAAAAGTGCTAAGCAAAGCACCATTGCGGATTCTACAACTGAAGCGGAGTACATTGCTGCACATGAAGCAGCAAAGGAAGCTATATGGCTAAGGAAGTTCATAGGAGAACTTGGTGTAGTCCCCTCCATTAAAGGACCAATAGCCCTGTATTGTGATAATAACGGAGCTATTGCACAGGCAAAAGAGCCTAGACACCACCAGAGAGTCAAGCATGTACTTCGTAGATTTCACCTTCTACGAGAGTTCGTTGAAAGAAAAGAAGTCGAGATAAGCAAAATTGGAACTGATGACAACATATCAGATCCATTAACTAAACCTCTGCCGCAAGCGAAGCACAACTCGCACACTGCAGCTATGGGAATCAAGCATATTGGAGAATGGCTTTGATGTCTCTGTTTAATGTTTTAAAGTTTTAGAGTTTAAATCTTTGTAAAACATTATTGGTTAATCATTCACAATAAATGAAAGAAATTCATTTTTCCATTTAATTTGTGGTTTATTAAATGATGAGTCCCTTCAATTTGACGATATATTCAAGATAGACTGTCAGGACCAGTCCTGTGACTAAGAAATGTCTATCAAGTGAACTTGAATGTCAAAGGTTGAAAATGGTCCCTAATTGGAGTTTTCTATAAAATTGGACGCATAGAAAACGTTAGACGATTAGAGTGCAAGATGACTAGTAGTTCTGTTTCTTGAACTATGTGGACATGGCAATGTCATAATCATTTGCATAGATACTTACTTTGGGAAGACTAGTATCGGACAAGACCTATGAAACTTTACTGTAAGAGATGAAAGTCTGTCATAAGTAAATTTCATTAAATTATTAGACACTAAATCCTCAATACCTGAGTGATTTGAGATTACTTGTTTGAGAACTGGTTGCTTTGACGTTGACCAACCGTCGCACCGTAAAAGGAGGCTATAAAGGCAACGCTCAGGTAATCACCTATCAAACGAAGTCTAATCTCAAGATCGCAAGATTGGGATTGTCCTCCCATAAATCGGGATGAGATGCTTAAAAGTTGTACAAGGCCACTCGGAGAGCTAGAAACTGTGAAATGCATGGCCGTGCTCGGATGAATCATAGGCTATGATTATCTGTTTATTTGATCAGTTGAACTCTGAAACCGAGGAACACCTCTGGACATAATAAGGATGACAACTCTTACCTTATGTTCAAGAGCAAGCATCGAGCGACAAAGGAATTAGGAAATGCACACTTGTCCCTAAGGACAAGTGGGAGACTGAAGGAAATAATGCCCTTGGTCCAAGTATGCATTCTATGTTAAGTCTAATAAATGCGGTTCAGTATTAATTAACAAGTTAATAATTCAGTGAGATCAAGTGAGCTGAATGCCTAGCTAGAGGCCGCTTCAGATCAAGTGGAATTAATGATATTAATCCACAGCTTACTCTTGACTGAACCCGTAGGGTCACACAAATAGCACGTAAACGGATCAAGTATTTAATGGCATTAAATACTCCATCTATGAATATTCGGAACCGACGGATCTTGGTTTCAGTGGGAGCTAAGATCGTCACAAGCAAGAAATGAATACTCCGGAAACGATGATATTGCCAGAAACGGAAATATGGATCGTATCGGAAATATGAATATTATCCAAGTCGTAGATGTTGCCGGAAACGGAAACATGGTACGTGTCGGAAAATATTATTGGAAATGGAAATATTACCAGAATCGGAAATATTGCCGGAAACGGAAATATTGTCAGAATCGGAAATATTGCCGGAATCGGAAAAATAATTCCGGAAACGGAAATATTAAATATTTGTTCGAAACGGAAATTAATTCCGGAATCGGAAATATTAAATATTGTTCGTATCGGAAATAGATTCCGGAAATGGAAATTTAATCGGAAGCGTATCGTACGAATTAGCATCGGACGAGGCTTGCCGGACGAAGGCCCAGCACGAAGCCGGGGCCAATCGCCCAGCAAGCATGCGCGCCACAAGCCCAGCCAAGGCAGCGCCCAGGCCTACCGCAAGGCAGGCCCAGCGCGCGCCAAGGGCCACGGATGCGTGGGCCGTGCTGCGCGGGCTGCTGCTCGCACGCGCATGGGCAGCCCTTGTGGCTGCCGTATGTGTGTGAGTTTGTGCTCATGCGTGATTCCTGAATCTACAAGAGTCAGTGTATGATTAAATTTCTATTCCTAATTGGATAAATTAATTAAATAGAATTCATGTAGGATTCTAATTTCAATTAATTCGTATCCTACTAGGATTACGATTCCTTTTCCATAACTCTATAAATAAAGGCCTAGGGGTCATAATTTATACACAAGTTTCAAAGTATTCAAAAGTGAGTTTTTTGAGAGAAAATTAAAACACACATCTTGCTCATAAAGTGCCGAAATTTTCTAGTACCTTAAGGGCGATTCTAGTTGGTCAATCTTAAGGCGGATCCGGACGTGCTGTGGACTATCTACGGAGGGACGACACTTGGAGTCCTAAAAGACTTGTTCTTGTTCGGTTCGGGCGCAGCTAGGGAGGGCACGCAACAAAGAGTATGCATCTAAATTATGCTATATGATTATGTGTAAATAATATGTTGTCCTGGGTTAATGGTTGTTTCCGCATGATCTATGTAGTGTCATATGTATCATAACCTAACACACAATTCGTACAAATACCCAACATACCCTTACTAATAACGGGCCGTTAGTCCGCCGTTAGCCAAGTTTCCAATTCACTCAAATGCCTCTATTCTGAAACTTATTTCACCAAATGCCCCTATTATGAAACTTATTTCACCAAATGCCCCAAATTTAAATATAGTTATTCTGATGTTCCGACGGCTAGTTTTTGTGTTTGAAAAGTGGTTCTTGGTCATGGTTGGCTATAAAAACCCCTTTGCTGAATGGTTCTTGTATTTTAGATGTTATTTTTTGCTAATTTCATAAGATTTGTGTCATGAGTTTTCTTTCAAAATCATCTTCCACACCCAATGAGTCCACATATATTAGGGTACCTAACAAATTTTGTTATTGTGGTAGGAATGGAGGTTGAAGTGGTGTTCCACAAGCTCTTCTGGATAGCTGCTAATGCTTTTTGGGGTAGTTTTGTGCACATCTGTTTTGATCTTGCACATATTCATTGAGTAGAAAATAACATTAAATGTAGTTGGTGCAAAGATGTTTTGTAAGTGAAGCTAAAAACAGAAATGCTTCCCAGTTCGGTATTTTGTGTAGATTATGCAACATCAATTATTTATGAAATGTGAATTTACTTGTGTTTACAATAAATGCAACATTAATTATTTGTTTCTCATTACTTGTGTTTACTTCATGATTACAAACAGTAAAATTACAAACATCAATATCCCATTTGTATTACAAATTTGACTACTTTTTGTTGTTGTTTTAGCTTCTTCTTCATTTGGTTCAATTCTTCTTGCATCTTACTGTTTCGCCTGTTTTCAATACTTTCTCCTTCGTCTAAGCTTCCCCCGGATTGTCCTTCGTGTTGTTGCCCCTTTGTTTTCTTGCTCAACTACTACCTTGCACCATCTCAGATTGTTTCAAGGATCACACTTGTAGTACAACCTTTGTGGATTGAATGTTGTATCAGAGCTTCGAATGACAAATTTCCTACCACAATAACAAAATTTGGTAGGTACTCTAATATATGTGGACTCATTGGGTGTGGATGATGATTTTGAAAGAAAACTCATGACAAAAATCTTATGAAATTAGCAAAGCAAATCAAAATAACATCTAACTTACAAGAACCATTCAACAAAGGGGCTTTTATAGTCAACTGTGACCAACAGCTACCTTTCAAACACAAAAACTAGTCGTTGAAACATCAAAATAGCTATATTTAAGTTTGGGGCATTTGGTGAAATAAGTTTCAGAATAGGGGCATTTGGGTGAATTGGAAACTTGGCTAACGGCAGACTAACGGTCCGTTATTAGTAAGGGTATGTTGGGTATTTGTACGAATTGTGAGGGGTATTTTATGAATTATTGAAACTTGATGGGCGTTTGGTGAATTATGGAAAAACTCGGGGGTATTTCATGAAATATCCGTTTTCAAAATTTAGCCCAAATTTCTAGGTTTTGTTCGATTTTGTTCGTAATTATCTTATAATTCTTATGATTGGATCTATTTGATGAGGAAAAATTGGAGGAAGTAGTAAATCAAGAAGGAGGTTCGTCGTTGCCGAAATCGAATCGAAGAATTTGCGCTCGCCTACAAATCTTCGCAAGAATTTTTAGAGATCACATCTCGGTTTGTTGTTTTTTAAAGAATTTTAAGTCTATTTTTATTTAAAATTGAAAATATTTGTTGTTTTGAAGAAATTAATGTTTGTGTTATACCGAAGTATCGTTTTCACTTCGCGAATTCAATCAGTTACTTCACGATTTTAAATAGTAACTATATGAGTAATACAGTAACTATATGGTTTAAAGAGGTACTATGTAATTTTAATGGTTACTATATGTGTACAATAGTTACTATATTATTTTAATGGTTACTATATGTGTACAACAGTTACTATATGTGTACAATAGTTATTATTTTGTTGAGTGATTCGAAATGTTTGTTGTTTTGTTGAAATTAGGGTTAGTGTTTCACATAGTTAGTATATAAATGATATAGTCACCTTTAATTTATGTTGCGAATTAGTGTTTTTAATAGTCACTGGAATGTTCGTTGTGTTTATGTTAGTAGTAGTTTTTAGAGTAACTATACTTTTTTTAAAACTTACTATAACTTTAAAACAGTAACTATGTGTTTAAAATAGTCACTATATTTTTTAGAAAGTTATTATAAGTTTAAAACAGTAACTATGTGTTTAAGATAGTTATTATGTTATGAACAGTTTATAGTGACTTTTTGATAAATAATAGTTACTATACAATTACATTATGTACTATGTTATTTAGAGTATGTATTTGTCCGCTTCTTAGATAGTGACTATATGATTATAATGGTTACTATATATGTTCAATAGTTACTATATTTTAATAATAGTCACTATATGGTTTATATAGTTACTATATGGTTTATATAGTTACTATATATTTGATATTTGTATAAGAAAATAATACGAAGTATCAATCACATGTTATTCCAGGTCCTAAAGTTGCACTATCTAGTGACGAATCTCCAAAAATACTTTACAATATCATTTGTATAAAAAGAAATAATGCCTTAAATTTAGAAAAAAGAGACAAAGGTTGTGAACTTTAAGAATTGATGCAGTAAAGCACAAGAGGTAGAAATAGTGTTTGTTGTTTGAGTGAAATTAGGGTTAGTGTTTCATATAGTTAGTATATAATTGATATAGTTACCTTTAATTTATGTTGCGAAATAATATTTTTAATAGTCATTGGAATATTCATTGTGTTTATGTTAGTAGTAGTTTTTAGAGAAACTATATTTTTTTAAAAGTTACTATAACTTTAAAACAGTAACTATGTGTTTAAAATAGTTACTATATTTTTTAGAAAGTTATTATAAATTTTAAACAATAACTATGTGTTTAAGATAGTTAGTATGTTAAGAACAGTTTATAGTGATTTTTTAATAAATAATAGTTACTATACGATTACATTATGTAATATGTGTTAGGTTATGATACATATGACATTACATAGATCATGCGGAAACAACCATTAACCCAGGACAACATATTATTTACACATAATCATATAGCATAATTTAGATGCATACTCTTTGTTGCGTGCCCTCCCTAGCTGCGCCCGAACCGAACAAGAACAAGTCTTTAGGACTCCAAGTGTCGTCCCTCCGTAGATAGTCCACAGCACGTCCGGATCCGCCTTAAGATTGACCAACTAGAATCGCCCTTAAGGTACTAGAAAATTTCGGCACTTTTATGGGCAAGATGTGTGTTTTAGTTTTCTCTCAAAAAACTCACTTTTGAATACTTTGAAACTCGTTATAAATTGTGAGCCCTAGCCTCATATTTATAGGGGTATGGAAAGGGAATCGAAATCCTATTCAGATACAAATTAATTAAACCTAGAATCCTACAAGAACTCTAATTTAATTAATTTATCAAATAGAATTAGGAATTTAATCATTAACCGAACTCTGCATGTTTTAGGAAACGTGCACGAACACAAACACTTGCACACACACGCACGGCAGCCACGATGGGCCCCATGCGTGCGCGCGAGCAGCAGCCCACGCAGCGCCCGCGCGCGCTGCGCGTGCTGTGCGCGTTGTGCGCGCTGCTCAGTCTGCTGGGCCTGGCCTTGCGCTGGGCCTGGCGTGGCTGTTTGTGCGGCGCGCTTGGCTTGCTGGGCGATGGCCTGGCTTCGTGCTGGGCCTCGTCCGGCAGGCCTTGTCCGATGCTTATTCGTACGATGCGCTTCCGATTAAATTTTCCGATTCCGGAATTCATTTCCGATACGAACAATATTTAATATTTCCGATTCCGGAATTAATTTCCGTTTCGAACAAATATTTAATATTTCCGTTTCCGGAATTATTTTCCGATTCCGGTAATATTTCCGATTCTGACAATATTTCCGTTTCCGGCAATATTTCCGATTCTGGAAATATTTCCATTTCCGATAATATTTTCCGATACGTACCATGTTTCCGTTTCCGGCAACATCTACGACTTGGATAATATTTATATTTCCGATACGATCCATATTTCCGTTTCCGGCAATATCATCGTTTCCGGAGTATTCATTTTTTGCTTGTGACGATCTTATCTCCCACTGAAACCAAGATCCGTCGGTTCCGAATATTCATAGATGGAGTATTTAATGCCATTAAATACTTGATCCGTTTACGTACTATTTGTGTGACCCTACGGGTTCAGTCAAGAGTAAGCTGTGGATTAATATCATTAATTCCACTTGAACTGAAGCGGCCTCTAGCTAGGCATTCAGCTCACTTGATCTCACTGAATTATTAACTTGTTAATTAATACTGAACCGCATTTATTAGACTTAACATAGAATGCATACTTGGACCAAGGGCATTATTTCCTTCAGTCTCCCACTTGTCCTTAGGGACAAGTGTGCATTTCCTAATTCCTTTATCGCTCGATGCTTGCTCTTGAACATAAGGTAAGAGTTGTCATCCTTATTACGTCCAGAGGTGTTCCTCGGTTTCAGAGTTCAACTGATCAAATAAACAGATAATCATAGCCTATGATTCATCCGAGCACGGCCATGCATTTCACAGTTTCTAGCTCTCCGAGTGGCCTTGTACAACTTTTAAGCATCTCATCCCGATTTATGGGAGGACAATCCCAATCTTGCGATCTTGAGATTAGACTTCGTTTGATAGGTGATTACCTGAGCGTTGCCTTTATAGCCTCCTTTTACGGTGCGACGGTTGGTCAACGTCAAAGCAACCAGTTCTCAAACAAGTAATCTCAAATCACTCAGGTATTGAGGATTTAGTGTCTAATAATTTAATGAAATTTACTCATGACAGATTTTCATCTCTTACAGTAAAGTTTC
The DNA here is from genome assembly GCF_020520425.1 of Spinacia oleracea. Lineage (NCBI taxonomy): Eukaryota > Viridiplantae > Streptophyta > Magnoliopsida > Caryophyllales > Amaranthaceae > Spinacia > Spinacia oleracea. Next base: position 77,689,976 of record NC_079488.1, read on the forward strand.
ATAGGTCTTGTCCGATACTAGTCTTCCCAAAGTAAGTATCTATGTAAATGATTATGACATTGCCATGTCCACATAGTTCAAGAAACAGAACTACTAGTCATCTTGCATTCTAATCGTCTAACGTTTTCTATGCGTCCAATTTTATAGAAAACTCCGATTAGGGACCATTTTCAACCTTTGACATTCAAGTTCACTTGATAGACATTTCTTAGTCACAGGACTGGTCCTGACAGTCTATCTTGAATATATCGTCAAATTGAAGGGACTCATCATTTAATAAACCATAAATTAAATGGAAAAATGAATTCATTTCATTTATTGTGAATGATTAACCAATAATGTTTTACAAAGATTTAAACTCTAAAACTTTAAAACATTAAACAGAGACATCAAAGCCATTCTCCATTATGCTTGATTCCCATAGCTGCAGTGTGCGAGTTGTGCTTCGCCTGCGGCAGAGGTTTAGTTAATGGATCTGATATGTTGTCATCAGTTCCAATTTTGCTTATCTCGACTTCTTTTCTTTCAATGAACTCTCGTAGAAGGTGAAATCTACGAAGTACATGCTTGACTCTCTGGTGGTGTCTAGGCTCTTTTGCCTGTGCAATAGCTCCGTTATTATCACAATACAGGGCTATTGGTCATTTAATGGAGGGGACTACACCAAGTTCTCCTATGAACTTCCTTAGCCATATAGCTTCCTTTGCTGCTTCATGTGCAGCAATGTACTCCGCTTCAGTTGTAGAATCCGCAATGGTGCTTTGCTTAGCACTTTTCCAGCTTACTGCTCCTCCGTTGAGGCAGAAGACAAACCCAGACTGTGATCTAAAATCATCTTTGTCGGTTTGGAAACTTGCGTCCGTATAGCCTTTAACAATTAATTCATCATCTCCACCATAGACCAGGAAGTCATCTTTGTGCCTTTTCAGGTACTTCAGAATATTCTTGGCAGCAGTCCAATGCGCCTCTCCTGGGTCTGACTGGTATCTGCTCGTAGCACTGAGTGCGTACGCAACATCCGGGCGTGTACATTTCATAGCATACATTATTGAACCAATCAATGATGCATATGGAATCCCATTCATTCGTCTACGCTCATCAAGTGTTTTTGGGCACTGAGTCTTGCTTAGAGTCATTCCATGAGACATGGGTAGGTAGCCTCGCTTGGAGTCCGCCATCTTGAACCTATCAAGCACCTTATTGATATAAGTGCTTTGACTAAGTCCAATCATCTTTTTAGATCTATCTCTGTAAATCTTGATGCCCAATATGTACTGTGCTTCTCCTAGATCCTTCATCGAAAAACATTTCCCAAGCCAAATCTTGACAGAGTTCAACATAGGAATGTCATTTCCGATAAGCAATATGTCGTCGACATATAATACTAGGAAAGCAATTTTGCTCCCACTGACCTTCTTGTATACACAAGATTCGTCCGCGTTCTTGATGAAACCAAAGTCACTGACTGCTTCATCAAAACGTATATTCTAGCTCCTGGATGCCTGCTTCAATCCGTAGATTGACTTCTTTAGCTTGCATACCTTTTTAGCATTCTTTGGATCCTCAAAACCTTCAGGCTGTGTCATAAACACAGTTTCTGTTAAAACGCCGTTTAAGAAAGCAGTTTTGACATCCATCTGCCATATTTCGTAATCGTAATATGCAGCGATTGCTAACATTATTCGAATAGACTTTAGCATTGCAACTGGTGAAAAGGTTTCATCGTAATCCACACCGTGGACTTGCCTGTAACCTTTTGCGACCAATCTAGCTTTGAAAACTTCAAGTTTCCCATCTTTGTCCTTTTTCAGTTTGAAAACCCATTTGCTTCCAATGGCTAGGTAGCCATCTGGCAAATCGACCAAATCCCATACTTGGTTTTCAGACATGGAGTCTAATTCAGATTGCATGGCTTCTTGCCACTGCTTGGAGCTAGGGCTCGTCATAGCTTGTTTGTAAGTCGCAGGTTCATCACTTTCAAGTAATAGAACGTCATAGCTCTCGTTCGTCAAAATACCTAAGTACCTTTCCGGTTGAGATCTATATCTTTGCGATCTACGCGGGGTAACATTTCTAGATTGACCATGATTCTCACCAGATTCTTCTAAAGATCTCTGAGTTTCATCCTGAATGTCATCTTGAGCATTCTCTAGAGTTTGTTGTTCGACTCGAATTTCTTCGAGGTCTATTTTTCTCCCACTTGTCATTTTGGAAATGTGATCCTTCTCCAAAAAGACACCATCTCGAGCAACAAACACTTTGTTCTCAGATGTATTGTAGAAGTAATACCCCTTTGTTTCCTTCGGATAGCCCACAAGGATACATTTGTCAGATTTTGGATGAAGTTTGTCCTAAATTAATCGTTTGACGTATACTTCACATCCCCAAATCTTAAGAAAAGACACATTTGGAGGCTTTCCAAACCATAATTCGTATGGAGTCTTTTCGACAGCTTTAGACGGAGCTCTATTTATAGTGAGTGCAGCTGTATTTAGTGCATGTCCCCAAAATTCTAATGGAAGTTCGGCCTGACCCATCATTGACCTGACCATGTCTAGCAAGGTTCTGTTCCTCCGTTCCGACACACCGTTCCATTGTGGTGTTCCAGGAGGAGTCAATTCTGATAGAATTCCACATTCTTTCAGATGGTCATCAAATTCATAGCTCAGATATTCACCGCCTCTATCAGACCGCAAAGCCTTAATCTTCTTGCCTAATTGATTCTCTACTTCACTCTGAAATTCCTTGAATTTGTCAAAGGATTCAGACTTATGCTTCATTAGGTAGACATAACCATACCTACTGAAGTCATCAGTGAAAGTGATAAAGTAGCTGAAACCACCTCTAGCATTTGTACTCATTGGTCCACATACATCTGTATGGATTAAACCCAATAGTTCATTTGCTCTTTCTCCAACTTTAGAGAAAGGTTGCTTTGTCATTTTGCCAAGTAAACATGATTCGCATTTACCATAATCCTCTAAGTCAAATGGCTCTAGAATTCCTTCCTTTTGAAGTCTTTCTAAGCGTTTCAAGTTTATATGGCCTAATCGACAATGCCACAGATAGGTGAGATCTGAATCATCCTTTTTTGCCTTTTTGGTATTTATGTTATATACTTGTTTGTCGTGATCTAATAAATAAAGTCCATTGACTAATCTAGCAGATCCATAAAACATCTCTTTAAAATAAAACGAACAACTATTGTCTTTTATTAAAAAGGAAAATCCCTTAGCATCTAAGCAAGAAACTGAAATGATGTTTTTAGTAAGACTTGGAACATGGAAACATTCTTCCAGTTCCAAAACTAGCCCGGAGGGCAACGACAAATAGTAAGTTCCTACGGCTAATGCAGCAATCCGTGCTCCATTTCCCACTCGTAGGTCGACTTCACCCTTGCTTAACTTTCTACTTCTTCTTAGTCCCTGTGGATTGGAACATAAGTGTGAGCCACAACCTGTATCTAATACCCAAGAAGTTGAATTAGCAAGTATACAGTCTATAACGAAAATACCTGAAGATGGAACGACTGTTCCGTTCTTCTGATCTTCCTTTAGCTTTGGACATTCTCTTTTGTAATGGCCTATTCCATCACAATAAAGACAGCTTGATGTGGACTTGTCCTGCTTTGATTTAGCATTGCCCTTGGACTTTCCACCTTTCTTGAATGGTCTTTTTCTAGCCTTGAGTAAATCTTTGGCTTCACAGTCCAGTACTATTTCAGCCTTTCTGACAAGGTGAATAAATTCTGCAACTGTTTCTTCTCTTGGTTCACTTAGGTATAGTTGCTTGAAGCGACCAAACCCACTGTGTAGTGAATTGAGCAAGACAGAGATTGCCATCCTTTCGCTTATTGGTGTTCCTAGTAGACTTAGGCGATCAAAATATGAACACATAAGATCCACATGGAACCTCAGTGGGACGCCTACCCTCTGTTTAGTGCGAAGGAGCTGAACATGTGTTTCTTGGACCTCCATCCTATAACACCTGTTGGGAGAACTAACCTTTAGACCAGACATTGATTCAATCAACTCATGGACGTTCAGGTCCCTGTCCTCCGTACTTCCATGACAGATATCCCTCAGATTCTTGATGAGCGTAAAAGGTTCATAGGCTACAAACCTTTTAGCCCAATCATCAGGGATATTGTTCAGCATGAGACTCATAACCTTTTTGAGATCCGCATCCCAGGCGTAAAATCTCTCAGGGGTCATGTCTCTGGCATAGTAGCTTGGCATGGGATGTGACAGTACATACTCAAGTCCATTGAGTTTGACTGTTTCAACTAGCTTAGCTTCCCATTCAAGAAAATTTGTCAGGTTCAGCTTGACCATAAGCTCAGAACCCATGATGATGTTTTGATTGTTGTTTTCCATATTAAAACTACAATTGAAAAGAATAAACAAATAAATAACCATTCACAGTTTCTCTTAATAAACTTAAATTCTAGCATACATGCATAATTCAATGTTTATTAAGCATTTTATTCAAATTATGTGTTCCGGCAGGTGTGAATAAAATGATTCCAAGATCCTAAAATCATTGAAGAACTAAGCACAGTTTGTCGACTTAATCCTAGAACATCTTAGGTAAGCAAAAGCCTTTTGCTAATAGTCTAGAAACTATTCTTGGTTGATAGGTACGTCTAAGAACTTATTAGGTAAACCTATCGAATTTGCCACGACATAAAAGGACTCCTTACTTATATCGTTGAGTTTCACCAAAACTAACATGTACTCACAATTATTTGTGTACCTTGCCCCTTTAGGACCAATAAGTAACACCTCGCTGAGCGAAAACTATTACTAGATTGATGTAAAGGATATCCAAGCAAGTGTATATTTTGGCATGGCACCTTTTAACTCAATTTTTAAGTTTGGAACTTAAGGCTCTTACTATGTTGGTTAGATTTTAAGTGAACTAAAATCCTTAATCATGCAACATAATCAAGCTTTTGATCTCATGCATTTTAAGACATATTTAAAACAATAAATAACTTAAAGCATGCATAAGATAAATGTGATCTAGTATGGCCCGACTTCATCTTGAAGCTTTGACTTCAAAGTCCGTCTTGAAAATCTCTGTGGGAGGCACCATTTTCTTCAAATAGGATAAGCTATAACTAATTACAACTATTTGATGGTTCGCATACCATATTTGAATTGAAAAATAACTTTGGTACTTTAGACCAATTACATTCAAATTAATGGTACGCAGACCATATTTTCTATCCTATTTGGGCCATACTAGTCACTTCATAACCTGCAAAACAGTACATATACAATATATACCATTCACCCATTCATTATCATGAATGGCCCACATAGCTGGTTAGTAAAACACATTATGCATCACGTAAACATTTGCAGCAATTAATCAAGGGCACCAATAATCTACCAATTATTCAGTCCTTATTAATTCTAATCAAGTTGTTTTAACCTTAAGGATTTGTAGACCTAATCAAGAATTTATGACTAAAAAACGCTCCCACTTAAACCAATAAATTTATATGCTTTACTAATTTTAAACATAAAAATGTATTTCTAGTCCAACCGGAAACATACAAATTTAAATAAAATTTAAAGCTCATATCAATTTATAATTGAATCCAAAAGTTTAATTTAATTTCAGTCGTATTTAAATTAATTCATGATTTTAATTTTAGTAAAATAATTAGAATAAATAAAATTTATTATAATTACAATATTCAAAATTAAAATCCAAGAAAATAATTTAAATTATTAATTTTAAAATTAATTAAAATTACGTGAACTGAAATTTTCAAATTAAACATTCAAAACGATCTTTAATCGTAACGCAAACACCCTACGCGTTGCACGCCCATGGGCCGCACGCACACAGCCATTGCTGGCCATGTGCGCGCAGCCCATGCGCTCGTCGCATAGCTGCTGCATCCCCATCGCAAGCCTCCGCACGCATTGGTGCTCGCTGCGCGCGCCAGCGTTTATCGTACGCGAGCTATCGCTCGCAGTGCGCGCGCGACATCGCTCGCTGGGCGCGCGACATCGCTTGCTGGGCGCGCGAGCCATCGCTCGCTGGGCGGGCGACATCGCTCGCTGGGCGGGCGAGCAATGCTGGGCGCAGCGCTCGTGGCACGCGAGCTTGCGCTCGCTGCGCGCGAGGCTGCGCGCTCTTGTGCGAGGCAGCGCGCGTTGTGGCGCAGCTCGCTTGCTGCCCACACGCGACTGCCTTGGCTCGCCCTTCGCCCATGCCCATTCGTCCATTGCTCGTGGCACACGACACAAGGCAGGGCTGCTGCCTTGTGCTCGTGCACTACGCCCTTGCTCATTGCATTCGTGCCGCACGGGCGACGAGCTCCCTTGCTCGTCGTCGCATGCCCGCATTATACAACACCCCTTAAGGGTAACACGAAGCGTCCATTGCTTCGTGCGTGCAAGTTTTATGAACGAATCGCATAAAAATTTAAAATTTATATTTAAAATTAATGACAAATTAATAAATAATATTAATTTCATAATTTTAGGGCGAAAAATCGAAAATTTATTATCCAATTGATTTTCGATTGTTATGGATTCAAGTCTAGGTCATAAAAATTTAAAATTTATCATAAATTTACAATTTTTATGGTGGTTTTTAATCATAGGTTTCTAATTAAATTACAATTAATTATGAAAATCAAATTAATTCTAAATTATTCTAATTTTCAACAAATTAATCATAATTACAAATTAGATTGCATAATTAACAAGACTAGGCATTCAAACTTGTTAAACATATGCAGTAGGTCAATCAAAAATTCAAGATTTATCAACAAGAATCGCAAATATTTAATTTAACATCTTAAATTTACGAAATTTTGCATTCGAAAAACTAAAACCTTCGAAAAGTCATAGTTAGGCTTCGAATTTGAGAATTCTGGGTTCGGCAGAAAAATACTCTTTTTGTCAAAATTTTAGAATGCCTTTTACATGCGGAATTGACACAAAAATCACTCAATTCGGATGAGTAACGAAGAAACTGCCGAAAAACTGCGTACGTATAATTAAATAAACGCAATTTGCAATTAATTAACAATTACGAAAATTAATCACCCCTTTTAATTCTTGCAAATTTGTAATATTTAACCATGTTCATGCAATTTAGATTATGAAAATAATAAGGGGCTCGTGATACCACTGTTAGGTTATGATACATATGACATTACATAGATCATGCGGAAACAACCATTAACCCAGGACAACATATTATTTACACATAATCATATAGCATAATTTAGATGCATACTCTTTGTTGCGTGCCCTCCCTAGCTGCGCCCGAACCGAACAAGAACAAGTCTTTAGGACTCCAAGTGTCGTCCCTCCGTAGATAGTCCACAGCACGTCCGGATCCGCCTTAAGATTGACCAACTAGAATCGCCCTTAAGGTACTAGAAAATTTCGGCACTTTTATGGGCAAGATGTGTGTTTTAGTTTTCTCTCAAAAAACTCACTTTTGAATACTTTGAAACTCGTTATAAATTGTGAGCCCTAGCCTCATATTTATAGGGGTATGGAAAGGGAATCGAAATCCTATTCAGATACAAATTAATTAAACCTAGAATCCTACAAGAACTCTAATTTAATTAATTTATCAAATAGAATTAGGAATTTAATCATTAACCGAACTCTGCATGTTTTAGGAAACGTGCACGAACACAAACACTTGCACACACACGCACGGCAGCCACGATGGGCCCCATGCGTGCGCGCGAGCAGCAGCCCACGCAGCGCCCGCGCGCGCTGCGCGCTGCGCGTGCTGTGCGCGTTGTGCGCGCTGCGCAGCCTGCTGGGCCTGGCCTTGCGCTGGGCCTGGCGTGGCTGTTTGTGCGGCGCGCTTGGCTTGCTGGGCGATGGCCTGGCTTCGTGCTGGGCCTCGTCCGGCAGGCCTCGTCCGATGCTTATTCGTACGATGCGCTTCCGATTAAATTTTCCGATTCCGGAATTCATTTCCGATACGAACAATATTTAATATTTCCGATTCCGGAATTAATTTCCGTTTCGAACAAATATTTAATATTTCCGTTTCCGGAATTATTTTCCGATTCCGGTAATATTTCCGATTCTGACAATATTTCCGTTTCCGGCAATATTTCCGATTCTGGAAATATTTCCATTTCCGATAATATTTTCCGATACGTACCATGTTTCCGTTTCCGGCAACATCTACGACTTGGATAATATTTATATTTCCGATACGATCCATATTTCCGTTTCCGGCAATATCATCGTTTCCGGAGTATTCATTTCTTGCCTGTGACGATCTTAGCTCCCACTGAAACCAAGATCCGTCGGTTCCGAATATTCATAGATGGAGTATTTAATGCCATTAAATACTTGATCCGTTTACGTACTATTTGTGTGACCCTACGGGTTCAGTCAAGAGTAAGCTGTGGATTAATATCATTAATTCCACTTGAACTGAAGCGGCCTCTAGCTAGGCATTCAGCTCACTTGATCTCACTGAATTATTAACTTGTTAATTAATACTGAACCGCATTTATTAGACTTAACATAGAATGCATACTTGGACCAAGGGCATTATTTCCTTCAATATGTTATTTCGAGTATATTTTTGTCTGCTTCTTAGATAGTGACTATATGATTATAATGGTTACTATAATTGTACAATAGTTACTATATTATAATAATAGTCACTATATGTTAAGTTAGTTGTTGTGTGATTATAATGGTTACTATATGTGTACAATAGTTACTATATTATTATATTAGTTACTATATGTTTGAAATAGGTACTATGTTTATTTTATCATGATGTGTTACCATATGTTTATTTTCTTCAATAGTTACTATATTATTTATATAGTTACTATATGTTTGAAATAGATATTATGTTTATTTTATCATGACTTGTTATCATATGTTTATTTTCTTTAATAGTTATTGTACGTTTTATATAGTTACTATATTTTTGAAATAGGTACTATGTTAGTTTATTATGTTATGTGCATGTTTTTATGTTATTCTATATTTTTAATGATATAGTTACTGTATTATGGATAGAGTTACTATATTATTATCACATCAACTATGTCTGCAACTCTGTGACTAAATGACCATCAATAATATTTATAGGTATTATATCTTGTATTATAGTAACTATATGTTTGGTATAATTTTTTATGTAAATTATAATGTTCTTTTCATGTTCTTTGTTGTCTTCTATGTTATTAGTAATAAGAGTTACTATGTTATGATCACAACAACTATATGATCATAACAATAACTATATCTACAACCTTGCTCGTATATGACTATCATTAATATTAAGAGTTACTATATCATGTATAATAGTAACTATATATTTTCAATAGTTATTATCTTATCATTATGTTCTTTTTATGATCTTTCTTTGTACTCCATGTTATTATTAATAAAAGTGACTATATTATTTTGACAGTAACTATATGACTATAATAATAACAATAACTATATATGCAATTCTGCAAGTATTTTACCATCGTTAATTGTAAGAGTTACTATATGATGCATAATAGAAACTACACGTTTTACATAGTTATTATGTTATTTTTTCATATTTAAATGTAAATTATTAACTTAGTTTAAATATTATTGATTCAGAAATACAAAGATGATGCACCCAGAATTGAAATCGTGCAAAGAATAAATTCTGCAAGGAAAACAAAAGCATGAGGAGAAGAAGAAAATCCTGACAACAATGGAAACCAAGAACGTGGTAGAGGAAGGACATGATGTGTTGGTGGAAAAAAGAGATGTGGTCCACATGGACGTGTCGATTAGTATTTTTTAGTTCAAAAAACATTTGAGTTTAACATGGTTTATTTAATAGATGCAAAGAATTAGAATGTCGTAGCTAAAACAACTAACCAAGTAGTTAATGTTTTCTTTATTATTGTTCAAGAGTTATAATTACGGTTACTTTTGATATAGTTACTCTTTTATATTTCAGTAATTATGTAAATATATAATAGAAAAAATTACTATATGACCTCTAAACCATCTATATCATATTGTTTATTTTTATAATATAGTAATTGTTTTACAGCTAAAGTTATTTTTCTATATAATATAGTTAATCTTTGGATAGAATAATTGTTCTCATTGAAATTACTATATTATTATTATTTATTTCATAGTTACTATTCTGAAAATATAGTTACTTTACAGAACCTAAAATTTCTATAATTTACTCTTTTTGTCTGCAAGAATGAATATATAGAAGTAATTGTTTTACAGTTAAAATTACTTTTCTATATGATATAGTTACTCTTTGGATAGAATAGTTATTCTTATCATTATTATGTTCATAGTTATTATTCTGGAGATATAGTTACTTTACAGAACCTACAGTTTCTATAATTTACTCACTGTTAAAATTACCTAATTACCCTGGTCCATGGTAATCTTATGGTGGACCGGGTCCATGCAAGTGGAATTGTATGACTTGTAATCATACTTTTATATGTTTGAATTATTTTGTCTGCATCAATTCCTGATTACAAGTATTATTTGAATTTGCGTCAATTCATGAACAAGTATATTTCTCTATTACATGGATTGTAATATGTATACATTATTTGATCTACGGTATTGGTTTCCAATTTGTGATGAATATGTTTATTATCTAAGTCCTAATTCGTAATATTCACTTTTAGTGTAAACTATGTCGAATCTTACAAAACTTGAATTTGCGGCCCTAGATATTACTGAAAAGAACTATCTGTCTTGGGTGTTAGATGCCAAAATTCACCTAGATGCAAAGGATAAGTGGTGATACAATCAATGAAGTAAATATATGAACAAGGCAAATACACAGTGGTCTTAAAATTGAGTTTTTGACTGTAAAAGATCCACAAGTGCTTTGGAATAATCTAAAGGAGAGGTATGACCACCAGAAAACTGCAATATTACCTAAAGTTAGATATGACTGGTTACATTTAAGACTACAAGACTTTAAGACTGTAACTCAATATAACTCAGCTATGTTCAGAATTACTTCACAGTTGAAATTATGTGGGGAGAAAATCATTGATGCAAAAATGATGGAGAAAACCTATTCTAACTTTCATTCAAATAAGTTGTCCTGCAGACACAATACAGTGATTACATATTAAGAAATATTTTGAACTTATATCTTGTCTCCATGTGGCTGGAAAAAAAAAATTAACGAGCTATTGATTAAAAATTAAGATTCACGTCCAACAAAAGGGGATGTGACATTCCCTTAAGCGAATGTGACATCCCATAATGGGAAAGAAAATACCACACAACAAAAGTGGTTGAGTACGTGGTCATGGACGTGGGCGTGGATACGAATATGGTCGAGTTTGAGGCCGAGATGGTTCTCTCAATAACTCATATCCCCACCAGAAGTGGGACAAAGATGTCAACAAACAAGAACAAGATAAAAATGATGCTTGACCAATGTATGTTACAGCTATGGAGAAAAAGGGTATTGGTCTACTAAAACAAGTAGAATTTATAATAGAATTTACTAGATAATATTGAAGAACTTAAATATGTGGTCTTGCTCTTCCCTGAAGAAAATTATTTATCAAGGGTGTTATATGTTGAAATGCGAATATACCCTTGACTGTTGTTTACAAGTCAAAATAGGTTCACAACTTAAGTTTAGACTTTTGACCATTAAAGGCCCGCGGACTTTTTGGTGAAGTACAAGAAAATATGACCTAGAAAACTATAATAGTTTATAAATCTTGTTGTCAAGATACCCTACATTTCTTTCATGAAACTAGTGTGGTCCTGCAGACACACGATATTTTTGAGAGAGATTTAAGAGTGTTTTTAAATAGTTATATATTGTCTTTTTGGTGGATGAGACAAATAACGAAATCCTGAAGAAAAGTATTATGATCACGTTCAATTAGGTAAACCATTCCCAGAAGTGAATGAGAAATTTTATGACTAAATATAGTGAAGATAATGTCAATAGTCATGATCGAGGATGTGAAAATAAAATATAGTATAATCATGGGAGAATAAATGAGTACAAATGTAATTTCAAAATACACATATACACACCAGAAGTGAGATTGTAAATGATGAAAAGCATGTGAAGTTAATGATGAGAAAATACAAATTTTATATTTTTGGTTGGTTGCAGAGGAAAAATGAACAAATGTTTGGCCCATTACACCAAAGCATCTTGTTGAGCTTTATTAGCACCCATCAAAAGGGAATAAATTGTAGATAAACATGGTGTATGAAAATATATGTCTAGTAAACATTGTAGCGCTCTCCGAACCAAATTTATACATGAATACATGCAAAGGTTAGTGGGAAATAGCTCTCAACATAATAAAATTAGTAGTATATGATCAAGATTATAATACAATATGTTAAACTTGGTACAAATATTTGATCATGTCTTATTGACTCGCTCTATGAGCATGAGTATATACTACATTCTGAAGATGTATACTTTTGTGATATGTACCAAAGTTGTAATGGATACTCTTGAAGAGTACAAGCTATCTTCCATAAGTTTTGTTTAGATTGTCTTGCCGTTATAATCGAGACACCAGTTTGTGTCGTTATATCACATCACAATATGTTCAAATTATAGTATTCTATAATTACAGTGATCACTTTGAGAAGATAACCAACAGTTATCGAATGAAATATTTTATATGATATTATATACGCATGATGTGATAATCCAGGCCATCCGGGTTTAAGAACACCCGTTATGAGAATTTGAAAATTCTTATCAAATAAGTTTTTTATGTGCTGACACTCCCTCATCTGTTGTATATATATTCAAAGGCAGGACAAAATTATGAGGTTGAGTTGTATTTCAATCGAATTGTTATAATGAATCGATTCAGAAAATAAATACAAGAGATATTAATGATTTCGAAAAATTGTATAATAGTAAGTGATCTGAAGTTCACCATGATAGTAAGTGATCTGAAGTTCACCAGAATGATAGTAGGTGACTTGAAGATCACCAATAAGTTTACAAGTATTTTGTGATTGATTTAAGTATCATAAATAAGCATCATAAATCTCTTGATTGGGGCAATCATACGTCAGCACGAAAAGAGAAAATATGAAGAAAACAACTGCATATTATATCTACTCCTCATAATCAATGTTGATCTCCAGAAGAGAACAAAAGTATGTAATATTTATCAAAATACACGTTGAAAAGTGTATTATTTAGTTGGTGAAATTTTTTTATGCCCCATAACATATTGAAAATATTTTCCCAACTTAGGGGGAGACGAGCAAGAATAAGTTGGCAAAATTGAAAGATAATAAATTGTAACACCCCGACCTCTAAATCGCTTATTAAAGTATAATTAGCAGCGGAATTAACCTAATTCGGTTGGGATATTACCTGCCGTAACTCCCTCTTGGGAATTACAAGGCAACCATCAATCATAAGCTATTAAACTCCAAAATTAACATAATAATCCTTTTTAATTCCTTAATCAAAGTACGTAACTTAATTTCGAATCTTTACTGAAACTTATTACAACTTAACAATAACTTAGGTGAACATAGCTATAGTGAAAATCCTCGCCACTACTCGTTTCCGTGGTCCCCAACAGTACCTAAAACAGAAAACAAAACGGTGAGCCGAAGACTCAGTAACGAGTTACCCTAGCATCGTAACATCATTTCAATTCATTTTATTTAATAACACAGGGAGAATAGAATATAGTAAAACATTTAATAAATCATCATTTCAAAAGCATCATTTCGAAACATCATTTCAGTAATATCATTTCAAGAACATTATTTCAGGAACATCATTTCATAAACATTATTTCTTTAACCTTTTTCCTTTTAACAGTATTATTCTGGTCGTCATGACTTTACAGGAAAACATGGTAGGACGTCTCCTACGAATAGGGGAAGCCAGTGCTTCATAACAGGGGGAGTCAGTGCTCCATAACAGGGGAAGCCAGTGCTTCTTATCAGGGGGAACCTTGGTTCCATATCAGGGGAAGCCAGTGCTTCTTATCAGGGGGAACCTTGGTTCCATAACAGGGGAAGCCAGTGCTTCTTATCAGGGGGAACCTTGGTTCCATATCAGGGGAAGCCAGTGCTTCTTATCAGGGGGAGTCTGAGCTCCATATCAGGGGAACTTGACCAGTTCTTACACTTTCCTTTATCATGTTTACATTTCTTTTAATGGGACATTAATCAGGAAAATCTCATTCATTCAGGATAGTTCAATAAAATCATTAAATCTCGTTATTTCATAAAACCATTTCTTTCAGGAATAATAATTCATTAAATCAGTACTTTGCATAAAGTTGCATTGTCGTAAAACAATTCAATCAAATCATACTTGTAATCTCGCAAATCATAAAACATCATTATAAAACATCATTCATTCATAACATCATTCATAAATACATTTTGAAGGGATTGCGGGTACTAGCAATAACCGTTACCTCACTTTCGCGATTTGCTAAGCCTTTTCCTTGGTTCGTTCTTCCTGAGCTCCGAGTCTGATTTCTTTCAAAGTATTAAATTAGTATTAAAACGATAAATACTTAAAAACCAATATTTTCTATATAATAATTTTAGTTTATAAATTCATAAATTGATTTTCATAAAATATTATTGAATTCCATATTAAGTCAAGCTAGCAACTCATTTTATTAAAATATATTCTTCTTCTTTTTTTTTTTTTCTGAAAATAACAATTAATTATTGGTAGTTATTCGTATGAACCAAAGTTGAATTTATTATCTAATTATTTTTTCATGAAAATATGGATAATAAGATTTTGAATGAATCTGAAAATATAAGTGAGCCTTACCAAAACCCAAATAGTTTGATTTTGGGCCAGCGCTTCTTTTTGGTTTTGAGTTAACTGAAGTCAGTGTTGCAAAAATTGAAATTGGTCTCTTGACTTCCTAGAAGTCGACCAAAACAGAGAAGAGGAAGGCGAGCAGCAGAGGGAGGGGAAAGGGAGGAAAGAAGGAGGCGGTGGCTCGGCTTGGGCGGCTCGGTGTCGGAGGCTGAAGGAGGGCGGCGCACCGGCGCGGAAGAAGCAGCGCGCCAGTACGGCGGCTCTGGTGGCTGAGCGTTGCTCGCGGAGGAAAGAGAAATCAAGGAGGGGCTAGTGAGAGAAACGACTGAACGAGGGTGGTGTTCGGTGGGTGGCTGAGAATGATGGGCGGAGTGTGGTAGTCGGCTGCGGGTGGACAAAAACCTGGGCGGCGCGGTGGTGGTGGTTGCGTGGAGGAGAGGAAGGCAGGGAGTTGGGCGCAAGGGCGAGGGAGACAGGGGAGGTGCGTGCGGTGGTGGTGGTTGACTGAAACAGCCCGACGGTGCGGCTCGGTGGTTGGCTGTGGTGGTCAAGGTGGTGGTTGATGGTGGTTGCAGTGGTTGTTGATGGTGGTCATGGTTTTGAATTTATTTTAGGAGGGATTTTCAATGGTAATTGAGAAATTAAAAATTGAAATTGAAATGTTATTGTTGTTTGATTTTGCAGATTCTGAACAGGTTAAGGAGCTTTGTATTGCAATGGCATTGAACAAGTTACGTGATTAATGATCCAAATTGGGAGAATTTTAGATGACAAATGTAAGAAAATAGGAAAAAGGAGGTGATGAGTAATGAAAGCTAGAAGTTTTAGGGGAGTGAATCAGCAAGGCTAGAGCTAATAGGTGAGATAGGTGGCAAGTTCCATGGTTGCCAAATGCTGAAGCTCACGGCAGAGAAGAAGAGAGAAAAAAAAAAGTTGACTTGGTTTTGGTTTTTCAATGAGTCAAAGAGGGGAATTTTGGTAAATATAAAAAGTTGGATAATTTTTGTTGCTATTTTTGGACATCAAACGAAAATGGAAAAAAAAATGACCTTGAGTAAAATTAATTTCCAAAATAACAAATGCTAATAAAATAAATTTAGTTTTCACACAAAATTTGTCGTTAATAAGAATATTTTTGAAATTATTTCAATCTCTTATATATTACGAAATATAATATAAATTTAAAAGGTTTCTTAAGCTCGTAAATATGAAATAAAATTATAAAATCTGAAAAATAACAGATCGTGTAATGTTATTAAAAAAAAATTTTAAAAAAAAATAAATAAACTTCGTTAATCAAAATAAAGTTCAAACTTTTTGATTTAAAACGAATTTGAGCTAAATAAAAACAATTAAGCATAATTAATCAAGTTTTAAAAATTCGGGGTATTACACTCTTACCCCCTTAGAAAAAGTTTCGTCCTCGAAACTTGAAAATTAGATTTATAAAATGATTGTTGAAAATTGAAAACGCTCGAATAAAAGTATAATGCTTTATTTTAAAACCAAGATCGCACAATTTTATTTCAATCCCGACAATGTCTAGCCTTCATTCCGTCATCATCTTTTAGGACTCCGCTTCAACTCGAGACCTAGAATCGAAGAGTAAAGAATACAAAAGGGGCAAAATTATATATTGATTCTTAATCGTCATTAAGGTCAATTACATTTCGCCATCGTCTTTGTACCTCCACTTGACTTCATATAATAGGATCGAGGAGCAAAGAACATAAAAGGGGCAAACTTGTTAGCTTAGACTAGGCTTCCATATTGCTTTGTGATATCTTGTTTGAAAATATTTTCTACCGAAAATAGTAACTTTTAATGCAAAATTATAATTCTGAAAATATATGTATATGTAATGAAAATAAATATTTATCTACCAATTTCAGCACTCAAATAATTTGTAAAAGTCATTTGTTATATCAATCTCGTACTCTGAGCTCAGGAGAACTTCCATCGGAGACGGCATCCATGTATAACAATTAGATCACCAGTACAATCATGTCATGTCAGCATAAACATAATCCATAACATAGAGACATGATTCATGTGAAAATTTCAAGCATAACATTCATAATCATTTGATCTAACACACGAGCATGGTTGACCATAACATAATCATTCATCGAAAACATAGTCATTCGTACATCATATCGTTCGTGGGCGAATAATTAGAGATATTTCGTTTTCATTTGCCATTGAGCTTCTTTGCTGCAGGAATCTTGTCGTTGACTTTCATTATTTGATTCGTTTTGATTTCGATGTCCGATCTTTTCTTCTACGTCAGATAACTTCGTTGACCACATTTGTTGCAGAGGTTTGAGTCCAATCACATGACAGGAACTACATCATTAGACGTACGATTTCGTTACTTATCCTTAGTATTTTAAGTCTACAAACCTCGGATTTGGCGGATCATGCTAAGCCATCAAGCATGCCTTTATCATAATCAATCTAGCTTCTAGAAACTTAGTTCAGACTACCTGGTTTTACAGACATGTCCTTTTGTCGATTTCTATTCTCAACTCCATCGTATTCCTCAATCATTCATAATTCTTTTCGAATTTCATAATATTCATTGATATCATCAACCTGATAGACAGACTAATTCTCGATAACTTATTTTGGTAAGTTCCTCAAAGCCTTATATGCAATCTCAATTCCATATTTTCACCATAAATCATGTTTGGTCTCGATCACATAATATTTTTGCATAACTTTTTAAGATTCTAGCTTAGCTTCCTTAACATATCTGAAAATACACTTAGGTGCTTATAACCACAAAACAATCATTATGAAGGGTGCGGGAAAATAACCCATAAATCAACCTTAATCATAAATTAAACGCTTTGAACCCTAAATAACCTTGATTTAAGTGATGATTCACCTTTTATGAAATACAAACTCACACTCTTCTTGTACTCTATCATTCATCCTTAAATACAAACTCATGCTCTTTCGGTACTCTAACAATCAACCTTAAATAATTCATAAACATAAAAGTTCCTTAAAACAGTTCATATCCACAAAATCATGCTTTTATAAATTCTTTCATAAACTTTACTTCCTTGAGGACATCAGTGATTCTTAAACATTTCATAACATGTCCTTGACAAAATATCTATAACATGATTCAAATCGAAAGCAGGAAACTTAGGTTCAAACGTACACGAGAACTAAATTGGAATGGTATCAGCGTTAGCGTCATCTTCTTCTGCCTTGTCAGCTCTCATCATGTAAGCCTTTCCAGATATTGGTGGTCGTGGTGGATTATGATTAACCCTATCATTGTTGTTGTTTCGTTCATGATTGGTCGAGGTTGCTCTTCCAGTATCGGTGGGGGGTGGTTTAGGGCAGTCCCTGACAAAATGATCTTTTCCTCCACATCGATAACACATCTTCGTTCCTGCACGACATTCACTTTCATTATGGTTTCTCTTTCCACACTTAGCACACCATACACTACGAGCTGCTCTATCATTATAACCTTGGTCTCTTCTATAATTATGGTTTCCTTGGTTTGGCCTTTTAGCTCCTCCATGGTTTTGATTATCATTCTTCCTTTTATCACCAACATTTTGCGCTTCTCGAAGTAATACAACTCGTTCAACATTAACTTCAATATCAACCATATCTTGATAGGAAGTAAACCTTTGAGTTGCCAACCTATCTTGGTACTTCAAATGAAGACCTCGCTCAAAATGGTTCATCCTAGATTGTTCTGTCGATACCAGCTCCAGTGCAAATCTTGACAATTCCATGAACTTGTTTGCATATTCCATAACACTCATTGTTCCTTGTTGCAAGTGCAAAAACTCGTCTTCCTTTTGCTTCCTCAGGGATGGTGGATAAAACTTATCTCTTAGTAACTTTTGTAGTTCGGTCCAACCAAATCTAGGTTCATTCTTCCTTTCCTTATTAACTTTCCACCATAAACTTGCTTGACCCGTTAAGTAAAACACAGTGAAATCGACTCTCCATTCCTTAGGACATTGCAAGGTTTCAAACAACTGATCTATGCGATTAATCCAATCCTCGAATTCTACAGGGTCGGGCTTGCCATCGTAAGATGGGGGGTTTAGGGATGAAAACTTCTTGAACATTGATGCATTTTCGTTCGCATTCGTCGATTTCTTTTTCTGAGAATCTTTGATTAATTCAGCTAACATCGTGCTAACGGTTTCTAATCGTTCCATCCTTTCTTTGTGATCTTCGATAGGTTGATCGTCATAGGGATCATCATGGGCGACATCCTCGTAGATAGTGTCATCGTTGACATGGACGTTGTGCTCGTTGTGAGCTCCATCGTTAATATCGTTAGCAGCCTCGATAGTCGACATTCTGCATAATATACACGATTAGGAAACATAAACAACAGGAAAATGATCCATTTTTAGCCCGTTCCTACACTCACACTCATTTTATTTTAACTTAACATGATTTTAACATATTCTTTTTAACTTATTCCTTAAACTCTTTGCTTAAAGCCTATTGAATTCTACTACGCGCAAAACCCGTAAGGTTTAGCACTTAGGGTCCAGAACATTTGCTCTGATACCATACTGTAACACCCCGACCTCTAAATCGCTTATTAAAGTATAATTAGCAGCGGAATTAACCTAATTCGGTCGGGACATTACCTGCCGTAACTCCCTCCTGGGAATTACAAGGCAACCATCAATCATAAGCTATTAAACTCCAAAATTAACATAATAATCCATTTTAATTCCTTAATCAAAGTGAAGGAAATAATGCCCTTGGTCCAAGTATGCATTCAATGTTAAGTCTAATAAATGCGGTTCAGTATTAATTAACAAGTTAATAATTCAGTGAGATCAAGTGAACTGAATGCCTAGCTAGAGGCCGCTTCAGTTCAAGTGGAATTAATGATATTAATCCACAGCTTACTCTTGACTGAACCCGTAGGGTCACACAAATAGTACGTAAACGGATCAAGTATTTAATGGCATTAAATACTCCATCTATGGATATTCGGAATCGACGGATCTTGGTTTCAGTGGGAGCTGAGATCGTCACAGGCAAGAAATGAATACTCCGGAAACGATGATATTGCCGGAAACGGAAATATGGATCGTATCGGAAATATTAATATTATCCAAGTCGTAGATGTTGCCGGAAACGGAAACATGGTACGTATCGGAAAATATTATCGGAAATGGAAATATTGCCAGAATCGGAAATATTGCCGGAAACGGAAATATTGGCTGAATCGGAAATATTATCGGAATCGGAAAATAATTCCGGAAACGGAAATATTAAATATTTGTTCGAAACGGAAATTAATTCCGGAATCGGAAATGTTAAATATTGTTCGTATCGGAAATAAATTCCGGAATCGGAAAATTAATCGGAAGCGCGTCGTACGAATTAGCATCGGACGAGCTTGCTAGACGAAGGCCCAGCACGAAGCAAGGCCCACGTCCAGCAAGGGAAACGCGCGCCACAACACGCCAGCCCAAGGCTGCGCCAGGCCCACCGCAAGGCAGGCCCAGCGCGCGCCCAAGGTTGCGGCAGTCGTGGGCTGCGATGCTCGAGCTGTGCGCGCGCGCGCATGGCGCCCCTCGTGGGCTGCTGTGCGTGCGTGGGTGTTTGTGTTCACATACGAAACCTAAAACGTACAGGACTCGTTTAATGATTAAATTCCTAATTCTATTTGATAAATTAATTAAATAAGAGTTTTATTGTGATTCTAATTTAATTAATTCGTATCCTAATTCGATTCCAATTCTCTTTCCATACCCCTATAAATATGTGGCCTGGGTTCACAATTTATAACAAGTTTTTCAAGTATTCAAAGTGAGTTTTTGAGAGAAAAATTCAGACACATTCCTTGCTCAAAAGTGCCGAAATTTTTAGTACCTTAAGGGCGATTCTAGTTGGTCAATCTTAAGGCGGATCCAGACGTACTGTGGACTATCTACGGAGGGACGACACTTGGAGTCCTAAAGACTTGTTCTTGTTCGGTTCGGGCGCAGCTAGGGAAGGCACGCAACAAAGAGTATGCATCTAAACTATGCTAAATGATTATGTGTAAATAATATGTTTTCCTGGCTAAATGGTTTTTTCGCATGATTTATGAATTGTCATATGTATCATAACCTAACAGTGGTATCACGAGCCTCTTATTATTTTCATAATCTAAATTGCATGAAAATGGTTAAATATTACAAATTTGCAAGAATTAAAAGGGGTGATTAATTTTCGTAATTGTTAATTAATTGCAAATTGCGTTTATTTAATTATATGTACGCAGTTTTTCGGCAGTTTCTTCGTTACTCATCCAAATCGAGTGATTTTTGTGTCAATTCCGCATGTAAAAGGCATTCTAAAATTTTGACAAAAATAGTCTTTTTCTGCCGAACCCAGAATTCTCAAATTCGAAGCCTAACTATGACTTTTCGAAGGTTTTAGTTTTTCGAATGCAAAATTTCGTAAATTTAAGATGTTAAATTAAATATTCGCGATTCTTGTTGATAAATCTTAAATTTTTGATTGACCTACTGTATATGTTTAACAAGTTTGAATGCCTAGCCTTGTTAATTATGCAATCTAATTTGTAATTATGATTAATTTGTTGAAAATTAGAATAATTTAGAATTAATTTGATTTTCATAATTAATTATAATTTAATTAGATACCTATGATTAAAAACCACCATAAAAATTGTAAATTTATGATAAATTTTAAATTTTTATTACCTAGGCTTGAATCCATGATAATCGGAAATCAATTGAATAATAAATTTTCGGTTTTTCGCCCTAAAATTATGAAATTAATATTATTTATTAATTTGTCATTAATTTTAAATATAAATTTTTTAAATTTTATGCGATTCGTTCATATAACTTGCACGCACAAAGCAATGGACGCTACGTGTTACCCTTAAGGGGTGTTGTATAGTGCGGGCATGCGACGACGAGCAAGGGAACTCGTCGCCCGTGCGGCACGAATGCAATGAGCAAGGGCATGGTGCACGAGCACAAGGCAGCAGCCCTGCCTTGTGTCGTGGGCTACGAGCACTGGACGAATGGGCATGGGCGAAGGCAAGGCACGGCAGTCGCGTGTGGGCAGCAAGCGAGCTGCGCCACAACGCGCACTGCCTCGCGCAAGCGCGCGCAGCCTCGCGCGCAGCGAGCGCAAGCTCGCGTGCCACGAGTGCTGCGCCCAGCGTCGATGCTCGCGCACAGCGAGCGATGGCTCGCGCACAGCGAGCGCTGGCGAGCGCGCACAGCGAGCGATGGCTTGCGTGCTTCGAGCGCTGGAGCGCGCGCAGCGAGCGCTGGCGAGCGCGCACAGCGAGCGATGGCTCGCGTGCGTCGAGCGTTGGCGCGCGCGCAGCGAGCACCATAGCGTGCGATGGCTTGCGATGGAAGATGCAGCAGCTATGCGACGAGCGCATGGGCTGCGCGCACATGGCCAGCGATGGCTGTGTGCGTGCGGCCCATGGGCGTGCAATGCGTAGGGTGTTTGCGTTGCGATTAGATCGTTTTGAATGTTTAATTTGAAATTTTTCAGTTTACGTAATTTTAATTAATTTTAAAAATTAATAATTTAAATTATTTTCTTGGATTTTAATTTTGAATATTGTAATTATAATAAATTTTATTTATTCTAATTATTTTACTAAAATTAAAATCATGAATTAATTTAAATACGACTGAAATTAAATTAAACTTTTTGGATTCAATTATAAATTTATATGAGCTTTAAATTTTAATTAAATTTGTATGTTTCCGGTTAGACTTGAAATACATTTTTATGTTTAAAATTAGTAAAGCATATGAATTTATTGGTTTAAGTGGGAGCCCTTTTAGTCATAAAACTCTTGATTAGGTCTACAAATCCTTAAGGTTAAAACAACTTGATTAGAATTAATAAGGACTGAATAATTGGTAGATTATTGGTGCCCTTGATTAATTGCTGCAAATGTTTACGTGATGCATAATGTGTTTTACTAACCAGCTATGTGGGCCATTCATGATAATGAATGGGTGAATGGTATATATTGTATATGTACTGTTTTGCAGGTTATGAAGTGACTAGTATGGCCCAAATAGGATAGAAAATATGGTCTGCGTATCATTAATTTGAATGTAATTGGTCTAAAGTACCAAAGTTGTTTTTCAATTCAAATATGGTATGCGTACCATCAAATAGTTGTAATTAGTTATAGCTTATCCTATTTGAAGAAAATGGTGCCTCCCACGGAGATTTTCAAGATGAAGTCGGGCCATACTAGATCACATTTATCTTATGCATGTTTTAAGTTATTTATTGCTTTTAAATATGTCTTAAAATGCATGAGATCAAAAGCTTGATTATGTTGCATGATTAAGGATTTTAGTTCACTTAAAATCTAACCAACATAGTAAGAGCCTTAAGTTCCAAACTTAAAAATTGAGTTATAAGGTGCCATGCCAAATTATACACTTGCTTGGATATCCTTTACATCAATCTAGTAATAGTTTTCGCTCAGCGAGGTGTTACTTATTGGTCCTAAAGGGGCAAGGTACACAAATACTTGTGAGTACATGTTAGTTTTGGTGAAACTCAACGATATAAGTAAGGAGTCCTTTTATGTCGTGGCAAAATCGATAGGTTTACCTAATAAGTTCTTAGACGTACCTATCAACCAAGAATAGTTTCTAGACTATTAGCAAAAGGCTTTTGCTTACCTAAGATGTTTTAGGATTAAGCCGACAAACTGTGCTTAGTTCTTCAATGATTTTAGGATCTTGGAATCATTTTATTCACACCTGCCGGAACACATAACTTGAATAAAATGCTTAATAAACATTGAATTATGCATGTATGCTAGACTTTAAGTTTATTAAGAGAAACTGTGAATGGTTATTTATTTGTTTATTCTTTTCAATTGTAGTTTTTAATATGGCAAACAACAATTCATTCAACATTCGATCAATTCTCGAAAAGGAGAAGTTGAACGGGGAAAACTTCCTTGACTGGCAAAGGAACTTGCAAATAGTTCTTATGCAGGAAGAAAAGGAGTATGTCCTAGAAGAGGCGATGCTCGAAGCCGCAGGCGACGGGGTCACTCAGGCAGCCCTCAATCGTTGGATTGATGCCAACAAGGATGTGAAATGTCTAATGCTCGCCACCATGAGTGCGGATCTGCAGAAAACGTTCATCAACTCAGATTCTTTCACAATCATCAGTGAGTTGAAGAACATGTTCCAAGATCTGGCTCGAGTCGAAAGATTCGAGACTCATAGGCAAATTCTTGAGACCAAGCTTAAGAAAGGCGAGCCCGTAAGTCCACATTTTCTCAAAATGATTGGACTCATTGAGAATATGAGTCGGCTGGATCAGCAATTTTCTCAGGAAATGGCTATAGACACCATCCTCCATTCTCTTCATAGCGGGTATGATCAGTTCAAACTGAACTACAGTATGAATAGTCTGGACAAAACGCTCACTGAGCTTCACGGTATGCTGAAGACCGCTGAAAAGACGCTCAAAAGTGATAAGCAGGATGTGCTTATGGTGCGTGGGGGCAAGTTCAAGAAATCTGGAAAGAAGAGGAATGCTAATAAAGGTGGCAACAAGGCCAGCCCAACTAAGCAAACTGGCGCCAAATCTGTAAAGAGGAAGCTCAGCCAACCCACTTCTGAATCCGAATGCTTCTACTGCAAGAAGAAGGGGCATTGGAAGAGAGATTGCTTGAAGCTAAAGGAAGATCAGAAGAACGGAACAGTCGTTCCATCTTCAGGTATTTTCGTTATAGACTGTATACTTGCTAATTCAACTTCTTGGGTATTAGATACAGGTTGTGGCTCACACTTATGTTCCAATCCACAGGGACTAAGAAGAAGTAGAAAGTTAAGCAAGGGTGAAGTCGACCTACGAGTGGGAAATGGAGCACGGATTGCTGCATTAGCTGTAGGAACTTACTATTTGTCGTTGCCCTCCGGGCTAGTTTTGGAACTGGAAGAACGTTTCCATGTTCCAAGTCTTACTAAAAACATCATTTCAGTTTCTTGCTTAGATGCTAAGGGATTTTCTTTTTTAATAAAAGACAATAGTTGTTCGTTTTATTTTAAAGAGATGTTTTATGGATCTGCTAGATTAGTCAATGGACTTTATTTATTAGATCACGAAAAACAAGTATATAACATAAATACCAAAAAGGCCAAAAAGGATGATTCAGATCTCACCTATCTGTGGCATTGTCGATTAGGCCATATAAACTTGAAACACTTAGAAAGACTTCAAAAGGAAGGAATTCTAGAACCATTTGACTTAGAGGATTATGGTAAATGCGAATCATGTTTACTTGGCAAAATGACAAAGCAATCTTTCTCTAAAGTTGGAGAAAGAGCAAATGAACTATTGGGTTTAATCCATACAGATGTATGTGGACCAATGAGTATAAATGCTAGAGGTGGTTTCAGCTACTTTATCACTTTCACTGATGACTTCAGTAGATATGGTTATGTCTACCTAATGAAGCATAAGTCTGAATCCTTTGACAAATTCAAGGAATTTCAGAGTGAAGTAGAGAATCAATTAGGCAAGAAGATTAAGGCACTGCGGTCTGATAGAGGCGGTGAATATCTGAGCTATGAATTTGATGACCATCTGAAAGAATGTGGAATTCTATCAGAATTGACTCCTCCAGGAACACCACAATGGAACGGTGTGTCAGAACGGAGGAACAGAACCTTGCTAGACATGGTCAGGTCAATGATGGGTCTGGCCA
Source organism: Spinacia oleracea (assembly GCF_020520425.1). Classification (NCBI taxonomy): domain Eukaryota; kingdom Viridiplantae; phylum Streptophyta; class Magnoliopsida; order Caryophyllales; family Amaranthaceae; genus Spinacia; species Spinacia oleracea. The sequence goes on from NC_079488.1 coordinate 77,715,534, forward strand.
AACTTCCATTAGAATTTTGGGGACATGCACTAAATACAGCTACACTCACTATAAATAGAGCTCCGTCTAAAGCTGTCGAAAAGACTCCATACGAATTATGGTTTGGAAAGCCTCCAAATGTGTCTTTTCTTAAGATTTGGGGATGTGAAGTATACGTGAAACGATTAATTTCAGACAAACTTCATCCAAAATCTGACAAATGTATCCTTGTGGGCTATCCAAAGGAAACAAAGGGGTATTACTTCTACAATACATCTGAGAACAAGGTGTTTGTTGCTCGAGATGGTGTCTTTTTGGAGAAAGATCACATTTCCAAAATGACAAGTGGGAGAAAAGTAGACCTCGAAGAAATTCGAGTCGAACAACAAACTCTAGAGAATGCTCAAGATGACATTCAGGATGAAACTCAGAGATCTTTAGAAGAATCTGGTGAGAATCATGGTCAAACTAGAAATGTTACCCCGCGTAGATCGCAAAGATATAGATCTCAACCAGAAAGGTACTTAGGTATTTTGACGAACGAGAGCTATGACGTTCTATTACTTGAAAGTGATGAACCTGCGACTTACAAACAAGCTATGACGAGCCCTAGCTCCAAGCAATGGCAAGAAGCCATGCAATCTGAATTAGACTCCATGTCTGAAAACCAAGTATGGGATTTGGTCGATTTTCCAGATGGCTACCAAGCCATTGGAAGCAAATGGGTTTTCAAACTGAAAAAGGACAAGGATGGGAAACTTGAAGTTTTCAAAGCTAGATTGGTTGCAAAAGGTTACAGGCAAGTCCACGGTGTGGATTACGATGAAACCTTTTCACCAGTTGCAATGCTAAAGTCTATTCGGATAATGTTAGCAATCGCTGCATATTACGATTACGAAATATGGCAGATGGATGTCAAAACTGCTTTCTTAAACGGCGTTTTAACAGAAACTGTGTTTATGACACAGCCTGAAGGTTTTGAGGATCCAAAGAATTCTAGAAAGGTATGCAAGCTAAAGAAGTCAATCTACGGATTGAAGCAGGCATCCAGGAGCTGGAATATACGTTTTGATGAAGCAGTCAGTGACTTTGGTTTCATCAAGAACGCAGACGAATCTTGTGTATACAAGAAGGTCAGTGGGAGCAAAATTGCTTTCCTAGTATTATATGTCGACGACATATTACTTATCGGAAATGACATTCCTATGTTGAACTCTGTCAAGATTTGGCTTGGGAAATGTTTTTCGATGAAAGATCTAGGAGAAGTACAGTACATATTGGGCATCAAGATTTACAGAGATAGATCTAAAAGGATGATTGGACTTAGTCAAAGCACTTATATCAATAAGGTGCTTGATAGGTTCAAGATGGCGGACTCCAAGCGAGGCTACCTACCCATGTCTCATGGAATGACTCTAAGCAAGACTCAGTGCCCAAAAACACTTGATGAGCGTAGACGAATGAATGGGATTCCATATGCATCATTGATTGGTTCAATAATGTATGCTATGATATGTACACGCCCGGATGTTGCGTACGCACTCAGTGCTACGAGCAGATACCAGTCAGACCCAGGAGAGGCGCATTGGACTGCTGCCAAGAATATTATGAAGTACCTGAAAAGGCACAAAGATGACTTCCTGGTCTATGGTGGAGATGATGAATTAATTGTTAAAGGCTATACGGACGCAAGTTTCCAAACCGACAAAGATGATTTCAGATCACAGTCTGGGTTTGTCTTCTGCCTCAACGGAGGAGCAGTAAGCTGGAAAAGTGCTAAGCAAAGCACCATTGCGGATTCTACAACTGAAGCGGAGTACATTGCTATACATGAAGCAGCAAAGGAAGCTATATGGCTAAGGATGTTCATAGGTGAACTTGGTGTAGTCCCCTCCATTAAAGGACCAATTGCCCTGTATTATGATAATAACGGAGCTATTGCACAGGCAAAGGAGCCTAGACACCACCAGAGAGTCAAGCATGTACTTCGTAGATTTCACCTTCTACGAGAGTTCGTTGAAAGAAAAGAAGTCGAGATAAGCAAAATTGGAACTGATGACAACATATCAGATCCATTGACTAAACCTCTGCCGCAGGCGAAGCACAACTCGCACACTGCAGCTATGGGAATCAAGCATATTGGAGAATGGCTTTGATGTCTCTGTTTAAAGTTTTAAAGTTTTAGAGTTTAAATCTTTGTAAAACATTATTGGTTAATCATTCACAATAAATGAAAAGAATTCATTTTTTCATTTAATTTGTGGTTTATTAAATGATGAGTCCCTTCAATTTGACGATATATTCAAGATAGACTGTCAGGACCAGTCCTGTGACTAAGAAATGTCTATCAAGTGAACTTGAATGTCAAAGGTTGAAAATGGTCCCTAGTCGGAGTTTTCTATAAAATTGGACGCATAGAAAACGTTAGACGATTAGAATGCAAGATGACTAGTAGTTCTGTTTCTTGAACTATGTGGACATGGCAATGTCATAATCATTTGCATAGATACTTACTTTGGGAAGATTAGTATCGGACAAGATCTATGAAACTTTACTGTAAGAGATGAAAATCTGTCATAAGTAAATTTCATTAAAATTATTAGACACTAAATCCTCAATACCTGAGTGATTTGAGATTACTTGTTTGAGAACTGGTTACTTTGACGTTGACCAACCGTCGCAACGTAAAAGGAGGCTATAAAGGCAACGCTCAGGTAATCACCTATCAAACGAAGTCTAATCTCAAGATCGCAAGATTGGGATTGTCCTCCCATAAATCGGGATGAGATGCTTAAAAGTTGTACAAGGCCACTCGGAGAGCTAGAAACTGTGAAATGCATGGCCTTGCTCGGATGAATCATAGGCTATGATTATCTGTTTATTTGATCAGTTGAACTCTGAAACCGAGGGACACCTCTGGACATAATAAGGATGACAACTCTTACCTTATGTTCAAGAGCAAGCATCGAGCGACAAAGGAATTAGGAAATGCACACTTGTCCCTAAGGACAAGTGGGAGACTGAAGGAAATAATGCCCTTGGTCCAAGTATGCATTCAATGTTAAGTCTAATAAATGCGGTTCAGTATTAATTAACAAGTTAATAATTCAGTGAGATCAAGTGAACTGAATGCCTAGCTAGAGGCCGCTTCAGTTCAAGTGGAATTAATGATATTAATCCACAGCTTACTCTTGACTGAACCCGTAGGGTCACACAAATAGTACATAAACGGATCAAATATTTAATGGCATTAAATACTCCATCCATGGATATTCGGAATCGACGGATCTTGGTTTCAGTGGGAGCTGAGATCGTCACAGGCAAGAAATGAATACTCCGGAAACGATGATATTGCCGGAAACGGAAATATGGATCGTATCGGAAATATTAATATTATCCAAGTCGTAGATGTTGCCAGAAACGGAAACATGGTACGTATCGGAAAATATTATCGGAAATGGAAATATTGCCGGAATCGGAAATATTGCCGGAAACGGAAATATTGTCTGAATCGGAAATATTATCGAAATCGGAAAATAATTCCGGAAACGGAAATATTAAATATTTGTTCGAAACGGAAATTAATTCCGGAATCGGAAAAGTTAAATATTGTTCGTATCGGAAATAAATTCCGGAATCGAAAAATTAATCGGAAGCGCGTCGTACGAATTAGCATCGGACGAGCTTGCTAGACGAAGGCCCAGCACGAAGCCAGGCCCACGTCCAGCAAGGGAAACGCGCGCCACAACACGCCAGCCCAAGGCTGCGCCAGGCCCACCACAAGGCAGGCCCAGCGCGCGCCCAAGGCTGCGGCAGTCGTGGGCTGCGATGCTCGGGCTGTGCGCGCGCGCGCATGGCGCCCCTCGTGGGCTGCTGTGCGTGCGTGGGTGTTTGTGTTCACATACGAAACCTAAAACGTACAGGATTCGTTTAATGATTAAATTCCTAATTCTATTTGATAAATTAATTAAATAAGAGTTTTATTGTGATTCTAATTTAATTAATTCGTATCCTAATTCGATTCCAATTCTCTTTCCATACCCCTATAAATATGTGGCCTGGGTTCACAATTTATAACAAGTTTTTCAAGTATTCAAAGTGAGTTTTTGAGAGAAAAATTCAGACACATTCCTTGCTCAAAAGTGCCGAAATTTTTAGTACCTTAAGGGCGATTCTAGTTGGTCAATCTTAAGGCGGATCCGGACGTACTGTGGACTATCTACGGAGGGACGACACTTGGAGTCCTAAAGACTTGTTCTTGTTCGGTTCGGGCGCAGCTAGGGAAGGCACGCAACAAAGAGTATGCATCTAAACTATGCTAAATGATTATGTGTAAATAATATGTTTTCTTGGCTAAATGGTTTTTCCGCATGATTTATGAATTGTCATATGTATCATAACCTAACACAAAGTACGTAACTTAATCTCGAATCTCACTAGTACATAATTAACTTTAGGTAACACCGAAAAACTGTTACATAAAGGGGGTAAAGTGTTCCAATAGATAATAGGTAACACTTTATGGGTGATACATCTGCTCGTGCTACCTATTCTATTAGGTAACACTTTTAATAACATATGGTAACACTTTTACTAGTGTTACCAAAAATAATTTTATGTAACACTTTTCAATTCCTATTGTAGCACTTTAAAAGTGTTACTCGTGATATCTTAGGTAACACTTTTTAACCATTAGTATCACTTTTTTACACCATCTTTTGATTTACAGTAACACTTTATTGAATCGTAGGTATCACTCACTAGTAGAAAAAACCCCTGTTGCAGCCCCCTTGTTGCAGCGTACATGTATAAATACGCTTCAACAACCAGTCGGTCAACGCGGGTCAAACCCTTTAAAGGGTTATCGCAGCGTACATTTTAGTTGTTCGCAGCAAATGTGTTTGTTGCAGCGTACAAAATAAAAGCCCGCAGCAACAACCCGACTTTATTGCAGCGTACATGCTATTGCCCGCTGCAACAAGTCCGCGTTTCAAAATTTTTTACTTTCCTAGATTGCAACAAACCGCGCTCAAACGTACGTTGTTCCTTCTCTGCTCCAAGCTTTTTCCCTTAAACAAATATCCAAGCAAGCCGTCGAACTCAGCCGTCAAACTCAGCCCTGCGTCGCCGTCGAACTCAGCCCTGCGTCGCCGTCTTCGCCGGTGTGTGGTGTTCTCGCCTCATCTCCCCCATCCCGTTCTGTTCTCGCGCGGCCTGTCGCTGAAAGGTAATATTCTTGGTCGGCCGGGGGTTCAGCATCTCCCCGTCGCGTCGTGGTTCCGGTGGTTGCTCGGCGTCGTGGTTCCGGTGGTTTCGGTATGGTGTGTTCAATTTTTATTTTCGTTTTTTATTTTCATTTTCAGATTAGGGTTCAATTTTAGTTTTTGATTTTCGTTTTGATTATTGTTTTTTATTTTCGTTTTTGATTTTCGTTTTGATTTTCGTTTTGATGTTCGTTTTTGATTTTCGTTTTTATTTTCGTTTTGATTTTCGTTTTTGATTTTCGTTTTGATTTTCGTTTTGATTTTCGTTTTGATTTTCGTTTTTATTTTTGGTGCTGATGGAAAGGTAATCAGGTCAAATTAAAATTAGATAAATTTCTTTGTCCAACTTGATTTATAAATTATGAGAGTTAGATTGACAATTGAGCTGACTAATCTGTTGTATCTGTCAAGATATGGAGAGCATGGTGCTTAACTGTGCATTCAATTAGCCAGGATTGCGGGGCCATTGCCCTAAATTATGAGACTGGTTTGTCATTTTTGAAGGCGAGTACTAATGGTCTGTTTATTGCTTGTTTTGTTTCTTTAGCTCTGTTAGTGGGGTTGCCAAGATATGGAGTATATGTTGCATTTTCTCCTGTAAGTGACAATGTAGCAACTGCCTCAGCTGATCGTACTGCAAAGTTGTGGAACACAGATGGCACTTTATTGAGAACATTTGAAGGTCATTTAGACCGCCTAGCTCGTATTGCCTTCCATCCATCTGGGAAGTACTTGGGCACTACAAGTTTTGACAAAACTTGGCGTTTGTGGGATATCGAAAGTGGTGCTGAGTTGCTTCTTCAAGAAGGCCATAGCAGGAGTGTTTATGCCATATCTTTCCATCCGGATGGATCATTGTTAGCATCATGTGGACTGGATTCTCTTACACGTGTCTGGGATCTTCGAACAGGGAGAAGTATTCTTGCTTTGGAAGGCCACATCAAACCTGTAAATTTCTTCTCTTGTCATTAACATTTATTTTTGTGATACTAACTCTGATTGTTGACTCATGTTTTTTCTTTTTCCTCTCAGGTTTATGGAGTTGATTTCTCTCCTAATGGCTATCATTTGGCCACTGGTTCTGAGGATAACACTTGTCGGATTTGGGACTTGAGAAAGAAAAAGTCATTGTACATAATTCCTGCCCATTCAAAGCTTATTTCACAGGTCAAATTTGAGCCTCAGGAGGGATATTATTTGGTCACTGCTTCATATGATACAACTGTTAAGGTATGAGACTTGGCACTCAATTACTCTCAGTAGTCTGTTTTGTTAAGTTACAAGGAGTGTTTTGTCTCATTTTGCCCTATTTCCTCAGGTATGGTCATCTCGAGACTTCAAGCTTATCAGGACATTGTCAGGACATGAAGCAAGAGTTACACCCTTAGATGTCACAGGAGGTAAGATCTTTTCTCTTGGTAAACTGTAGTAAAAGTGATGCGTGCAAAATGGGAACTTATAGTAGCATCTCATTACAAGTTTATAACTGTCATCTTGGGATGGAATTATGGTAAAGTTTATGGAAGTTGCCACTCAAAAACTGAATTTGTTTAAATACGTTACATTCAACAACAGAGATAAAGTGAATGCAATTTGTCCCTTAAAATCCAAGGGGGCGTTTGGTTCACACAGGGTAAAGGGAACTGAAGAAAGGGAAGGAATAGAAATGAAACCCTTTGATATAAAATATTGTATGGGTAACCTATCTCTAAGATCTCACCTCTCTCACTAAGTCTCACTCCAGCGACAAATCTGAAATTTGACTACCTAAACAACCAAAATCCGCCGGGAAAACAGTAAATCCGGCGTGTCAAGGGAATAGGTCATATTTAGGCTAAAATGACATTTTCGCTTCCAACTTTGAACTTAAGAACCTAATAACTCATTTTAAACTTATTATATGATAAATATGCTTAGTTTTAAGTTTCTAAGACTTATTCTAATCTATTTATGCACATTTAATGCTTGTTTTATCGTTATAGGTCATATTTAGGATAAAATAAGGCATTTTTGATCCCAACTTTAAAATAAAGAACCTAAGGACTTATTTTAAACTTATTACATGTTTAATATGCTTAGTTTTAAGTTTCTAAGACTTATTCTAACTATTTATACACATTTAAGGCTTATTTGGTCGTTATAGGACATATTTAGGCTAAAATGACATTTTCGCTCCCAACTATGAACCAAAGAACCTAAGGACTCATTTTAAACTTACTAAATGTTTTATATGCTTAGTTTTGACTTTCTAGAACTCATTCCAATCCATTTATGCATATTTAAGGCTCATTGTGTCGTTATAGGTCATATTTAGGCTAAAGTGCCATTTTCGCTCCCAACTTTGAACTTAAGAACCTAATGACTCATTTTAAACTTATTATATGATTAATATGCTTAGTTTTAAGTTTCTAAGACTTATTCTAATCTATTTATGCACATTTAATGCTTGTTTGATAGTTATAGGTCATATTTAGGCTAAAATGAGGCATTTTCGCTCCTAACTTTAAAATAAAGAACCTAAGCACTCATTTTAAACTTAATACATGTTTAATATGCATAATTTTAACTTTATAAGACTCGTTCCAATCTATTTATGCACCTTTAAGGCTCATTAGGTCGTTGTAGGTCATATTTAGGCTAAAATGACATTTTCGCTCCCAACTATGAACTAAAGAACCTAAGGACTCATTTTAAACCTACTAAATGTTTTATATTCTAGTTTTATCTTTCTAGGACTCATTCCAATCCATTTATGCCCATTTAAGGATCATTGTGTCGTTTTAGGTCATATTTAGGCTAAAATGACATTTTCGCTCCCAACTTTGAACTTAAGAACCTAAGGACTCATTTTTAAATTATTATATGATTAATAAGCTTAGTTTTGAGTTTCTAGGACTTATTCTAATCTACTTATACCCATTTAATGATTGTTTGATCGTTATAGGTCACATCTAGGCTAAAATAAGGCATTTTCGCTCCCAACTTTAAAATAAAGAACCTAAGGACTCATTTAAAACGTATTACATGTTTAATATGCATAATTTTAACGATCTAGGACTCGTTCCAATCTATTTATGCACCTATAGGCTCATTGGGTCGTTATAGGTCATATTTAGGCTAAAATGACATTTTCGCTCCTAACTTTGAACTAAAGAACCTAAGGACTCATTTTAGACTATTAGGACATTGTGATTAGTTTCTTGAATGTTAAAATGTGATATTTAATTTGTATTTAATCTAATGTTTAATTTAAATTTCTGTTTTTGTAAAGGTCTACACTCCGAGGATTGCGCCTTATGCGAGGAATTTGATGTGGTTCGTGAGCAATGGGCTAAGTTTTTTACCAGCAAGTATTTATTATTGGCTTTAACGCGCTTGATCGAGTTGGTTTAGTTGTTATAGAATAAATTTTATATTAAAATGTATGTTTATGTTGAAATTGGAACATATATTTAAATGTAATATGTGCACTTTGGTTTTGGGATATATAGTATACAAAACTCCAGTTGTTGTTTTTATATTTGTTATACAGGTTGCGTTATTCTATTATTGTTTTGACAGGTTTCTATATTTGGTGCAAGGCACTCTAGGTATCCCTAAACAAAATTAGAATTTTCCCGCCAAAAGTGCTTTGTTGCAGCGTACATATATATTGTACGCTGCAACAAGGGAAAAAAATTTCGCAAAATTTCAGACTTGTTGCAGCGTACAAATAAATGTACGCTGCAAAAAGTTGAGTCTTTTGCAGCGTACATATATATGTACGCTGCAACAAGTCCAAATTTTTGCCAATTTTTTGGCACTTGTTGCAGCGTACATACATATGTACGCTGCAAAAAACCCCTTTTAGCAGCGAACATTGTACGCTGCAACAAGTTCAGACTTGTTGCAGGCCCCCCAGTTGCAGCATACGATGTACGCTGCAACAGGGGTCTAAAAGCCCGCTGCAATAAGGGTTTTTTCTACTAGTGACTTTTCACCATATAACGTAACACCTTGTTCATTATTTAGGAACACTTTTCTATTCTTAGGTAACATTACATATTTAACACTTTTTAATATCTATTGTAACACTTTTCATTAAATATAATAATTTAACAAATATTACAAAATTGGTTCATAAACAACAACAAAAATATTCATAATAATTAATGATACTATATTTATTTATTTTTGGTAAAATAACGATTTTATTTCCAAAAAGTAGTGGCCAAAATGAGTTCCAAACAAAGAAACTACAAAACCAACTAAAGGAAGCTAGGGAGCACAGACCACTCCCTAACAAACAAATTAACACAAGGAGTAGCCTTAGTTAAAACTGCAGAACCAAACAACAACACAACATGAAATTGCAGAACCTACAACCAGTTGCTAAACACAACATCGAACTGAACTGCTGCACGTACTAATGGATTGACTGAACCCATCGCGCTGCTGCCACCTGACACTGCACCAGACTGCAGAACCTGCTCATAAGCAAAAGCCACCAAACCGAACAGCTACTGCGACGTGGCTACAGAAAGCAGAGCACCCAAAGCAGCCTGCTAAACAAATTAAACAACAACATCGAACTGAACCGCTGCACGTACAAATGGATTGACTGAACACATCGCGCTGCTGCCACCTGACACTGCACCAGACTGCAGAACCTGCTCATAAGCAAAAGCCACCAAACCGAACAACTACTGCCACGTTGCTACAGACAGCAGAGCACCCAAAGCAGCCTGCTAAACAAATTAAAAAACAACACAGGCTAAACCACAACAAACAACCACCAACCAGCAACCTGCAGCAACCAACAATAAAGAAAAACAGAAAAACAGAAAAACACCAGCAACCTGCAGCAACCAGCAATAAAGAAAAACAGAAAAACAGGAAAACACCAGCAACCTGCAACAACCAGCAATAAAGAAAAACAAAAAAACAGAAAAACAGAAGAATAGTAATAATAATATGAATCCGAAATAGTTATTGCATGCACGAATGTGAAAATGTCATTTTGAAGGTTAAACTAATAAACACGTACTCTAATATAATTGATGTACGATCTATGAAATTACATTATTATGTTCAAAATAAAACCAAATGATCATATCCAAAACTAAAATGTATAATCCAAAACTAAATGTCTTCTATCTTTTCATCTTCAACTGGTTTCCCTTACGTGTGCATGATTCTCAATGTCAACTTTAATCTTCATTTGCTATCCGATCTAATCCATCATCTTGATCCTATAAGAAGTATAAAATTAGTAAGATCCAACATCCATAATCATGTAAAGCACAACCATGTTAAGATGAAACAAAGGATGTGAGAACTTGATTTTGCTAAATTTTCGATACCAATAACTATACTCCGTATGACACACGGTTTCAAATCAGTGAGATAACCAGGCATTGGCAAGTTAAACATAATACCTGAACCCGTGTGTCAAATCAGTGAGATAACCAGGCATTGGCAAGTTAAACATAATACCTGAACCGCACAGCGTTTCCAACTGTTTGGCCCAAATACATGACTAGTTATTTCATACTAGTACGCCTACAATCACTGTTGTCAGACACTTTAAGGTGAAACAAAAAGTCTTACTGATTGAAGCACATAGTTTAACAATTAATAATAATAAAATAAAAATGCTCTTTAAACTAACAATCTAATAGTGGCATGGAATTCAGAAATCATAGATTTAGATAAAAGAAGCAAATAAAACATATAAATGAGAGAAGAAAAGAAATTATAAGTAGTGGTTGTGGGGCTGTTGTGTCGTGGCTACATGTAGGCTGTGGGCAGCACGATATGCTCACCTCTAGGCAGCTCAGAAACTTGGTGGGAAATTGGCATTGCAATGAGGATCTACCTCTGTATTCCAATATTCCAAACCACTAAAATGGGTACGAGTACGACAATCAAAACCCAAAACATGCTGGTGATGATGACCAGGAACGAACCCAAAACATGTCAAGTTAGTTAGAGGACCAGGAAAGAACCCAGAACCTAACCTAATCCCCATCCCATATTCTATTCAATGAACTTGGTGACTTGTGTTACTCAAATTACAGTTCCATATATTTTTTTTTTCTACCAGAAGGTTATTTTTCCGCTTGCTTATGTTCCTGTGATCTAGGAAAGCAGCAACTACCATTTGACTTTTAACAGTAACAGTAGATGGATAATGATTAAGAACAATGTTTAAGTAAAAGATATATGAATAATTCACCTGGTCATGCTCTTGGTCATCTGTTACTCTGGGACTCTCTGGAAAAGATGACATCACACGAGCAAACGATCCGGGAGGAAGTTGTTGCTTGAACATCTTTAGTACTTCTGCTACGATATCTTTCACAATTTGATCTTTATATGGTTGTATATATTCATCAGGTATGATTACACCACCCACTGAAGCTTTTTTACTCTTGCCTTTTACTTTTGAACACCTTCCTAATTGCTTGTGTTTTCCCGAGTTCTCCAGGTTCATCACTTCAAAAAATGCACCATCTCCATCAATTTGTCTTTGCCTTTGGACTTCCTCCATCTTATCCTATAACAAAATTGGCATTATATAACCACCAGGCCATTTTAAGATGGATTCGCATATCCTAAAAACAGGAAGGGGCATATGGAACTTACAATGTTACTTTGAATAGTCTCGTAAGGTGTTTTATATTCTTTTCCCACTTTCCTTTTCCGAGTTTCTTTGTACAAACGTGCCTGAGATGGTGGCTTCTTCTCAACATCTTGTTGTTGCTAGAAATTCACACATCCAAAGAAGAACAAAATAGAAAAATGTTACTCTTTGTCAGAGAAAAAAAAAGGATTTCGAGATTAAAATGGATTTAGTAGTGCATAATTATTTACCAATTCATATTGCATCCTCACAAAGCTCGTTGGCCCCATAGTGTGCCTTTCTCTTTGGTTGATACTGCTTTCCCTTTTCTTTTGGCTTTCTTCCTGTATGTTAAGTACAAACTAAATGGTAACTACTTACACATTATGCATTGCGAGATGATACTTCAATTTCAAAATAGTAGTGCATAATTATTTAACAAGGATGGATTGCTGGCCCTGTATTGCTCTACTGTGTTTAGACTTTAGAGAAGGTGTGAATCATGTGCTTGTTGTTGGACATCGATTCATGAGAAAGCCTTTATTGTATGAAGTTTTATAGTCCTTAGGATAATGTTAATGTTAACTATAGAATATTACTTTGTGTTAGTAATCACGTACTGACTTCTAATATCGACTCTTTGAACTGTTAATATCTCCTAGAGTACATCTTCAAAGTCTAGCACTAGGATCATTTTGTATGAGCATCCGACATGCTTGGTCCAACTGTCAAAATTCAGTTTTACATGTCGGATGTAAAAACTTGTTTGCAGTGAGGCTTGTGAATCATCTAGTTATGGGATAAACCTGATTTCCGTAAAGTTTAACCTGAATTCAATTTCTATCTAATTGCCCTTCCTAATGAATTTGTCTTACCAAATGTAAATCTGCAGTACATTAGACTTGTACATTTGCTGAGGGGTCTTATAGTCACTCTTATGGTTGGTTGTTACACATTAAGGTGGGTTTGTTAAATGTTATATTGAAACGTTCCATGTAAACCGGTTGTTAGCATCAGAAAGGTTAGGGGTCTAAGATTGAACAAATACCTGAATTTGGTCCAAGTTCCAGAATTCTAACAAATCCTTGAAATGCGAATCTGGAATTGTATCACGAGCACTTTCCCACCTATCAGCGTTATTATTGTATGGAGTGAAGTGCTTTGCCTTTACACTGCATTTATATCTACGCCAAAGCTTTCCAATTGATGACAACACATGATCTTTCCCTTCTTCAGAGATGATGTACTTCTTCTGTGTATGAATTATAAAGTGAGACAATAGGAGTCTAATAGTTAGGTGTGCCAGAAAAAAAAAAATTGGTTGCCATTTAGAAATTAAGTTGTAAGTTAATGTTGGGGCCTGGGGTCTTACCTTCACGTAACTCCAAATGTTGTCCTTATCTGGAACATTCGGCCAATTTAGCTTGTTCAATGGTGCAAGAGAAGAATTACGAGCCAAAGTCCCTAAAAATCTTGAAAATTTATCTAAAGTCTTCTTTTCCGGACCAATAGGCTTCCCCATTTCATTAAGAATGATAGGCTTGCGATCATTTAATGTCCATTCATGAACATATTTGCACATAGTTGGTCCTCTAGTTCGCTTGCTTGTTGAAGGAGCTACACAATGGTCGACAAAGAGGTTCATAAAAACATATATAACAATATACATATAAAGCTTAAGGTTAACAACATAGTGAATCATTACCAATTCTTTCACTTTCTAGCTCTTGGCGGATTTGTGGTTCAATTTGCATATTCAGCTGGTCATTAGTATGAATATTCAATTCTGAACCAAACTCAGCATCTAGTGCATCCATATCACATTCATCTGAGCTCATATGATCCTCATATTCTTCCTCTAAGCCATGTCCCAATGGTTGTGTTCGTGAACAACTCCCTACTATCACTGTTGAACTAGCCACTTGATTTTCAGAAGTGTGAATGGTTTTAAGTTTGCCAACATGTTCTCGTAGTAATACATCACTTTGCTTCGCTCTCAACTCTTTTCCTCTCAACGTCGCTTTCATTTGCATATAAGCACTGAGTGAACCGGGAGCGACCATTGTTTTACTTTGCCCCTTCTTTGATTGGACACCAAGCTCATCCTCTTTTTCTGGTTGACTTTGGAGCAACTTATTCTGGGCAGCAGACTTAACTAGTCTCACTTGAGAACTTTCAGATGCTGATGAGCCTTCAATCCGCTTGGACTGTATAGATTCTCTAACTTGTTGGCGATTGAATTGTGTTGCAACCATTTGTTGTTGTGCCATCAAATCCAATCCACGTTGTTTTTTACTTTGTGCAGAATCTGTCCCTTGTACCTCCTTCCCTAAATGTTGGTTTTGGGTGTTTGCATGACGCTTCTTCACGAGATCTGCCATTGGTGTGGAAGGGATTTCCAAAGTCTCTTTCATCTTAGTGGGACTTCTCCCTCTCGTTGCCGAAACCTAAAAAAATTTATGCTTAAAATTATCAAACTTTTCAGATGAATAGTTAACTAATTTAAAATTCAGAAATGTCATTTCATAAAGGAACCATTTACCTTTTTAGAGCCAGGCCTCAGGTTTACACTCCTTGTCCGAATCTCATTGTTATCCTCTTCACTTGAGTGATTTAGTTCACCCTCTAAACCAGGTATGTACTCGTCACTATCTTTAACCACCTTCTGTGATTGCATCTTACTCCTCTTCGCTTGTTTTGAGCTCTTCACCATTTGACTTACTTGGTAAGCCATCGATTTAACCCCCAATTCCTTCATTTTCAATCTATTATCTTCTATCCTCTTTTGCCGTAGGCTTTCATAATCGGACATCTTGACCTCGACTCCTAAAAAAAATATTAAAGAACATGTAAAAAACAAACGTTATTCCTATAAAACAAAAATATAAAATAAGTAGCAACAACCAGAAAAGATTCAAGAGCTGAAAGCTGTGATGATTATGTGGGTGTAGCAGGTATATCCAGGGACTCTAATGGACTATGGAGAACAGGTTATGGGTTAAGACGCAGGCTGCAAACAGCCCTTATGGGTGAGCTGAAAGCAATTCATATAGCCTTGCTACTGGTCGAGAAGAAACAATGGGAAAATTGCATCAAAAGCTCAGATTCGAAGCAAGCAGTGAACTATATCCTCTAAGATTATGGTACAAAATATGAACAAGACAGTAGCAGTGAATCGATGACATACCAAGATCTAATTTAATGCAGGTTCAACGTTACAGTGTTGGAGAGTGGCTCAAAAAATCTATGTAGAAGCATAAAACTAGCTTCTAGTTAACGGTCAAGTCCTTGTTCTAAAGTTTATTAATTCAGAACCTCTATTAACATACAAAAAAAATTCTTATTAACTTATTTTCTGGTAACTTACTCTCTTTTTTCATTTCTGTTCACCTGTAGCAATTTTCAGATTTTCATTTTCATTTTCATTTCTAAGTGACATAGTTCATTCTGTAATGACACATCAGACCAAAGAAGAAAACAACTCATATTCTGAAATTCAATTGTCAGAAAGATCCAAAGCAGAAAACAACTCATATTCTGAAATTTAATTCAACAGTAATAACTTAAGTATACTGTCAGTAGGAGAAATTCTGTCAGTAAGAGAAATTCTGTCAGTAGGAGAAATTTACCTCATAATTTCTCATATAATCATTTTCAAATTCTGTCAGTAGGAGAAATTTACCTCAGTGACGCCACCGCAACTCGCCCTGCTGCCCGAGCACCTGGATACCACACATCTCGAAACTGCAGAAGTTCAAACATACGGAAGAGTTTAGGAGAAGCTCAATGAGAAGAACATATATTGATGCCAAATGCAAGGAATCACCAGGTCACCTTGGCAGAGCCCACAACAGAATTAAAATAGAAGAGAGAAAGATGAATTCATACAGACAAAAAACAAACAGCAGGTAGGACTCCGTAGTGACAGAACCCTATAAATTGAAATCGGATGAATTCCATGACCAGACTAACATAAGGGTTTTGCGAATCGCCACTAATAGCCTGTGAGACAGATGCATCAAAGATTCAAAACTACATCCCTGCTATGTCTCAGATTCTGTCAATGGTAGAAATTTGCCTTAAAAAATCATAACACAACAAGATCAAATACGAAAATAAAACACTTTAATGATAGTTCGTCAAATGCAAAAAATAAGTTCAAATCAAGGATAATTATTCTAATTAAACGCTCCAGGCATGTCACTTTGATGGTTCCATCCAATCCCAATCTGTGTCATCTATATCGGAACCATCTTCGAGACTATCATCCCTCATTTCAGTGTTTGTAGGCACCTCAACTCTGTCATAAGCACCTTCTATGTTCCAATTTCGGTGTTCATCATGATTTGTAGCCGGAATTACATCCTCCGCAGGTTCACGAACTTCATTCATATACGTGTTTTCAGATTGCCCCTCAGCATAAAAAAAGTCTCTTGGTAAATTTCGGTTCACATAATGCCAATCTTCTTCAAGGCCGTCTTGAGTATAGAACACTTGATGCACTTGTGATGCCAAGACAAAAGGATCATCTTTAGAACACAATTTCTTGAAGTTCACACGAGTTAGTCCATAATCGTCTACTTCCACATGGAACCAATCACACTCGAACAACACAACACTAAATGCACTCCAATAATCTATCTCAATTATCGATTTTACAATCCCATAATATGTGACATTACCAAGAACGGGATTGTGATCCTTGCTACTCGCGAAGCTTGGAGTCAAAGCTGTCAAAGAGACTCCACTATTTTGAGTTTTACGCTTTTCATCATGATCTCTTGTGTAGAACTTATATCCATTGCAAAAATATCCGGTGTACCTCCTTGCAATACTAGAAGGACCTGTTGATAGCCACTTGATATGACCAGGGACATTATCCAGCTCCACCTTTTCCCTAAACCAAACCATGAATTCATTGCTATGCTCTTGTGCCTCTTTCCACCTTCTTTTTCGCCTGTCTCTGGACTTCTTTTTTACAAACTCTTCATGTTCCCTGCATAGTATTAACCATATAAACATGGGAATAAAACAATATAAATTTAAACATAATGGACAAGATATTCAAAATATTACTCACTTGATGTAATTTTCAACTTGATCATCTTGACAATTAAACAACACATAACGATGTGCTAGAGCCATTGTGTTTGAATCAAGAGTGTATGCCTTCCCTTTCTTCTTCCCTTTCTTCTTCCTCCCAAGAGGATAACCTGCCTTAGGGAATAAAGGTGACTCTTCGTCAATTTCATCAGTTTTCTCCTTACTTGTGTTAAACCACTTAGATCGCTTCTTTGCACCAGCATGCAAATACCTAGAACAGAATATCAAGCACTCTTCAGCCAAATAACCTTCTGCTATTGAAGCCTCAGGGCGACATCGGTTTTTAACATACGATTTCAGCTTTCCGAGGTATCTTTCTATAGGGTACATCCACCAATCACACACTGGTCCACCACGCTTTATTTCATCAACCAAATGAATCGGCAAGTGGACCATGATGTCAAAAAAAGATGGTGGAAATATTATTTCAAGTTCACAAAGAGTCTCAACAATTTCAGCTTGAAGGCGATCCAAATCTTTTGGATTGATGACTCTCTTGCATATTTCTTTAAAAAAGCCACTCAATCTAATAAGAGGTAATGCAACATGCTTTGGTAAAGTTTTCCTAATTGCTGCCGGAAGCAAGTGTTGCATTATTATATGAGCATCATGACTCTTGTACCCTAATATTTTTCCCTCCTTCACTTGCACACACCTTGCAATATTTGATGCACAACCTTGTGGCAGCTTTGCCTTCTCCAGAACACTACAAAAAATGCTTTTTTCTTCCTTCGTCATTGAGAATGATGCTTTGGGCAGCAAAACATACCGCTCGTCATCTGTATCTAAAGGATGTAGTTCTTCCCTTATACCCATTTCTTGCAGATCTAATCGAGCCTTATGTTGATCTTTTGACTTTCCAGGTATGTCTAACAAAGTTCCCAGCACACTATCACATATGTTTTTTTCTATGTGCATGACATCCAAATGATGGCGACACCCGCAATCTTTCCAATATGGCAAAGTGTGGAAGATAGAGGACTTTCTCCATGGACAATCTGGATATTTCTTTTTTGGTTGTAATTTTCCAAACTTGTTTTCCCAATTTTCCAACAAGCTTGAAATTTCAGTCCCTGTTAAAGGATTTGGAGCTGTCCTCTCTTCCTTTTCTCCGTTAAAAGACTACATATCATGCCGCCAAGGATGATTTTCATCTAACCATCGACGATGAGCACAGTAGCAAGATTTGTTACTATTATTCAAGTGATGATGATCAATCTCGTAGTGACAATAGGGGCATGCAAACTTCCCTTTGGTGCTCCAACCAGATAAAATAGCATAACCTGGAAAGTCACTGGTCGTTGATTGTAAAGCTGCATGCATCTTGAATGTTTGTCTCTTCTCCGCGTCATAGGTGTCCAACCCATACTCCCACAGATCTTTAAGTTCTTGAACCAATGGTTGAAGGTAGACATCAATGTCATTCCCAGGAGAGGTGGGCCCGGGAATAAGGAGAGACAACATCAAGAATTCTGGCTTCATACACAACCATGGTGGTAAGTTGTAATTAATTAGAACAACATGCCATGTACTATGTTGTGTGCTCATAGTTCGAAATGGATTAAATCCGTCACTTGCAAGCCCCAAACGAACATTACGTGCTTCTTTAGCAAAATTTGGGTACTTTAGATCAAACTCTTTCCACGCCTCACCATCAGCCGGATGCCTCAATAACTCATCTTTATCTCTTTCTTCATCATGCCACTTCAATAGCTCTGCTGTTTCTGAACACATGTACAACCTTTGAAGCCTTGGTTTAAGAGGAAAATGCCAAAGAACTTTTGCAGGGACATTATGCACTTTCTTAGATGGCTGATTGTTAATATCATCTTGGTTTTCAGTCTCTGTTTCTTTCCACCTTGAAGCATGACAAACATGGCAAGACGTCGCTGCTTCATGCTCCTTCCAATACAGCATACAATCTTTACGATATGCATCAATCTTGTCATAATGAAGAACCATATCTTTTATCAATTTTTTTGCCTCATTAAAAGAGTTAGGCACTTTGGATGCATCTGGTAACACTTCTCGGATAAAATCCAAAATATCTGAAGTTGCTACATTAGTTAACCCATGAGTACACTTCAAAAGGTAAAAACGAATGAGAAATGATAGCTTTGAAAAATTTTTGCAGCCAGGATATAGCTCTTGTTTTCCATCTTCAACTAACTTATAGAACTTCTTAGCCTCATCATTTGGCTCATCTCCAACCCCTTCATACCTTTTATGCCACATCTCTATGAACATCATATATCAAACGTTCAATATCATCATGCATGTCTGATGTATTATCTTCAACATTCCTCTTTGTATTTGATGTCGATGACATACCCTTTTCATAACAATGCCATCCTCCAGTGCCAGGCTCGATCCCGTTTACAATCAAATGATTGAATATTGTCTCTCTACGATGCCAAAAGCGGTGATAACACACCTTACACGGGCAAGTAATCTGATCACCAATTGCTTGAGTAGAAAACGCTTTATCTAAATAATCCTCCACACCTTTCTCATACTCATTACTAGATTGTAAGAAGTTGGTCCAACTACTCATTTTGTCTCCTTTATGAAAAGTTAAACATACACGAATTGAGAGATTAAAAACATTGGAATATAATTTTAACATGTCTAAAAGGAATGACAATAACTATAAAAACATACACCCACAAATAATTGAGACTTGTATAATAATAATAGAAACGAAACAAGTAAAGAAAATAGATAAAAGGTCAAGTGGAATTCAAAAATCTGGTGAAGTTTCTGATTGCTAGATTCTTTTAGGTAGTATATTAAGTTGTATTAGCTAGATAGGAAACTGCCACGATGATTAACGGAATCTCATTGTTGGTGTTAAATTGGTATTCTTTCTCTGAAACACGTTAGTGCACTCAAGGTTTAATCTAATGATGCACACATGTGTCTCTCTTCACGAACTATTACAGCAGAAACATTACAATCAGACCTAGAACATGCAGAAAAACAAACTACATCCAGAACAAGAATGGGCAGAAAAACTACAATCAAAACAAAAACAGGCAGAAAGACTACAACCAGAACAAAAAAAGGCAGAAAGAACTTGAACAGGCAAAAAGACTACAATTAGAAAAAGAACAGGCACACAAGAAATCAGGAAAACAACACCGGAGGAAAACATTAGCAGAAAGACATTGTAAAAGCAGCAACTCAAAAACAGACAAGCATGGTACTTTAATTCTACTTCATTTCTCACAAGAGTATATCCTCCGAATTGCTTATTTGGATGAGTAAAAAAACAATATCAAGTTGAGATTTAAGCATCGTTATGTTCACAAGCAAGCCAAATATTGAAATGGCAGGCATGCCAATTAAATAATCACCAGGTCACCTTGACAGAGCCCATATCAGTGTCAAAATAGAAGAGAGAAAGATGAATTTTATACAGACAAAAAAAAACAGCAGGTAGGACTCCGTAGTGACAGAACCCTAGAAATTGAAATCAGATGAATTCCATGAATAGACTAACATAAGGGTTCTGTGAAGTTCAGTTCTGATCTGCACAGATCAGTTCTGATCTGCACAGATCAGTTCTGATCTGCACAGATCAGTTCTGATCTGCACAGATCAGTTCTGATCTGCACAGATCAGTTCTGATCTGCACAGATCAGTTCTGATCTGCACAGATCAGTTCTGATTTGTGCAGATCAGTTCTTTGTAGAAGTGTTAATTTTTCCTAACCAACTTGTTCCTGTCAGAGTTCTTGAGACACTACCTAAGAATGCATTGGAAAAAATGGGACGGCTTCCCAGTAAGGTTATAGACTGAAAGTTGTTAATCTTTTATTCACCATGATTATGAAATTTTATACTTCCTCTTTTACGGTTGAGCATATTAGGGGAAACCAAACAATGGCATTAAAACATGGAACAGTCAAAGGATCATCATTGCAGCAGTAAGGCCAATACAGGCGAGTAATATTATTTGGTACCCATCCATCACATGTTGTATTTTCTAGCCTACAAAGATGAGATGATATCTAATTGCATAAAAGACAACCTAGTTTCTGAAATTAAATTACAATGCAGTGACTGTCAGATAAAATAGACAATAAAAAAATGCAGTCACGACTATAGAGTCACCCCATACATCAGTAATACGCCTTTTTTTAACCATGCAAGTAAGTTCCTATGCAGCCTCCTAAGTTGTTCATTGGTCGCAATCAATGTTCACTAAGCTCACATAAAACTATGATAATTCTATTCTTGTCCAAAGTCAGTCCAGGTCCATCAGTGAGGTCCATCAGTGAGCCAGAGCATATACCATTTAAGTTCATGACTAAAAAATTCATGTTATCAAATTCAAAGCCAATGACACGACATCAAACACAAAATCAACAAACTTGAAATACGGAATGAATAAATTAAAAGCCCATAATACCACACCAGACAAAAAATCAATAAACATACAGAATTCAATCAAAAGGAGTACTAACACTAAGTGTAAAAACACAACAAAGGAACCAGAAAGAGCAGGTAAATTAATCAAGCTGATTCGTGTTCTATAGAATCATACCTCCCACTTATGTGACTGTCACTGTGACTCTTAAAAGGGCCATATAATCGACAAAATAGAAAAAAATACAGAAAATTAACCAGACACGAAAAGCTAGCAACCAATAATACTAGTCTAAATGACCCTTATTCAGGTTGCTTGACAACCAAACCAAAACACATACTCACAGTCAACGACCATGCCAGACCAAAATACAGAGTACCGAATCAAAAAATCAAACAACTTTCCACTGCATAATAAACGTTCAAATTCCAATCAAATAAAAATTAAACACTATAATCTGTATTCATAGAAATCTTAAAAATCAAAGATTAAACAAACAAAAAATTTAAGATCAACCAAACCAAAACACACACTCACACTCAACCAACCAGACCAGAACAAAATACAGAGTACCGAATCAAAAAATTAAACAAATTACCACTGCATAATAAACGTTCACAATCCAATCAAAAAAAAATTAAACAATTGTGAGGGGGTCGAAAAAGCACGAGGCTAATGCGTGACCTCGTCCCTCGTGGGTGTGACGATTCTTTTTATTCAATCAAGTGTAATTGGATTTCTTGTGAGTTTACACCCAATTGACTAGTAATATAGGAGTCGCCATTCAATTTTTAACGACAATGAGAAAAACTGACAAAATCCGGTTATCGTGACATAAAGGGAGTGCAATTATGTTTGACCACGACGGCCGTAGGTTCCCTTGTGATCCCTGGTGTGGGGATCTCTCAACATACACCCGCAAGGTAGAGATTGAGGGTTCGGGGGACTGTAACTACCGAGAGGAGTACTTCGCTCGTCGATAACTCAAGAGGCAGGATATCCTTACTAGCTCAGCATAAATAATTGAAGGGACATGCGTTAACTATTAAACTAATCTGAATTGATTTTAGCAAGATGCAACATATAATACTAATTCGGTCGTGATTATCTGATTTAAATAGCATTAAGGGACCTAGCATGATAATCCGATTTCCCAAAAACATTATATTTGTTAGGCGTGATAGAACAATCAGATTAGGTTAGTTTAACAGTTCATAAAAAGGGCGAGGAAAGCAGTTAAATCATTGAAAAGGGACACATTACGACGCACCCTTGAGAGGTGCGTCACGGTTCTCAGAAAACTAACCACTTTGACTTTGCTCTTTCTCCTTTTTTATTTAACGAATCTCAATTATGGGACAGGATACGTTCTGTTCGATTTATGGATCGATTGCGACAGAACGCGTGAACAATTTCGCAGCGAGAGGCTTAGACTAAGGGGTTTAGAGTCAATACTCAGAATATAATTATGTGTTGTTGTGTGTTCCTTTCACGTCAAATTTAGGGGCCTATTTATAGGGAAGAGTTCGTGGAAAGATAGAATTGCAGAGTTCTAATCAGCAAAGAATTAGGAAAAAACACGTACCCAGGTATTTTCAGCGCCCAGGCCTAGGCGCCGAAGATTTCGGCGCCCAGAGCCAGGCGTTGAAAATAGGGTATGGGCTGTTTTCTTTAGTCAGATTCGGATTCCTGAAATCCGTAGAGTTTGAGATTAATTCGAGTCTTTTAGCGCGTATCAATTTTATGACGGAATGCGTCTGGGCCCGTTACGAACTCTAGGCTCGTTAGGATTTCAATTAATACGTAACTCTTATTTCCGAATCATATTAGGAATAGGATTCTCGCAGTTTTCTATCTCATTTAGGATTTATGTTGAAATGCAACACCTAATTCTGACAGGTTTCTATCTTTTATGGCTTGCCACTTTTAGAAGCTACCCTTTACGGCAGTTACTATTTTTAGCATGTTTCCATAAATAGCAGGTTTCGGGTGAAATGAAAAGGGGAATTGAGATTCGTTTATTTTATAGGAGATGCGTTGTCAAGTGGAGATTTACGCTTTCATCATCGAACCTTTCCCTTTCGGGAATGGGGACAAAAGTAGGTGTCTACAGTTAGCCCCCACTTTGACTGAGTCTTGGAGTAAGACGATGGTCAAAGTATTAGACGGAGTGCGTCACACAAGCCATGGTGTATTGTGACCTGTTTTGCGAGGGTCTCACGAGCCCCGAGTGATAACATTTGACTTAAGGGTCATCACTTGAAGTGTCGACATATCCCTCACGTGTCATTGGGATTTGTCAACTGATAGTATAGAAACTTCCTCAGTTTGTCATTGGAAGGATCTAAAGGTGCGTAGAAACTCCCTCACTTTGTCATTGGGAGTAGCTACAGAGTTTTTTGAAATCAAAGCTGTAAAGTGTAATTGGGCCTGGCCAAGCCCAATCACGAGGTAAAAATGTTTTTTAAAGATTCTCATTTTCAGGGCTAGCTAAACGAGAAAATCCCCTTGTTTTTATAGGACGTAAAACGAAGGAAAATCCAACCCCCTTGTTTTTATAGGACGTAAAACGAAGGAAAATCCAACACCCTTGTTTTTATATGACGTAAAACGAAGGAAAATCCAGCAAAAGTTATCGCTGCAGCGACTAAGGACCTGCGCGGTTCAATGGCGCAGACCCCGCCGGCTAAAGATGGCGAGCCTGTCCGCTAAGGGTGGACACCCCGTCCGATAGAAGTGGACGAATCTGTTTTTGAAATTTGAAAATAAGGACCTACGTGGTTTGTGACGTAGACCCCGCCTGCTAAAGATGGCGAACCTTGTCCGCTAAGGGTGGACACCCCGTCCGATAGAAGTGGACGAATCTATTTTGAAATTTGTTTTGCTTTTTGAAAATAAGGACCTACGCGGTTTGTGACGTAGACCCCGCCGGCTAAAGATGGCGAGCCTGTCTTAATTTTAAAGACTTTATTTTTTCGAAAACTGAGGACCTGCGCGGCTAGTGACGCAGACCCCGCCCGCTGAGGGTGGACGTCCCTGAATTCGTTTTTTTTTTATTTGGGAACTCGCGCGGTTTGTGACGCGATCTTGCCGACTGAAGATGGGCAAGTTCTTATTTCATTGGTTCTTTGTGATTTCTTTTGAGAATTTCTTTTTATTCATTCTTGCAAGAGCGAATTCTTTCGAGGGGTGCTCGAATTTAGTTGTAACCTGAACGTGGGCTGACAACGTGTTCAGACGGATCTTTGTCTTGCGACCGTCCGCTTTCGTGATTTTGAGCTAGTCTTTACGGCTCGACTTGGTCTTTGATCAGAGGACCGTGCACAAGTGTCAGTGACGTCCTTTCGATGAGGTCGAACCTATTGTTGTTCTTTTTTGAGATATCCAAACATGATATGGTGTATGGCGCAGTCTGGAAATGTGATTTTGATCGCGCGCTCCTTGTTGGAGTCTATTTTTTTCGCGAGCCCCCAAGCACTGGGGCTCGTCGGTTGTTTTTCGCATCTTGTAATCATGTTTGGGGTCATGCTCGTGTGTGCGAGCGACCTCCTACAATAGTGTGCTACTTTAGCGAAGCCGTGGAGTGCGACTTTAGTTTTCAGGCGACATCCGGTTTTAGCTTGGCCCGGATTAACCCTTTGACATACAAACATTTTTTATTTGGAAAACCAATGACTTGACGACACATATTTTTGGTGTTTCGAAGAATGACCATGATATTTAACTTGCTTTTTTTTTTTTTTTTTTTTTTGAAAAGTGTACATAAGCATTTTCTGAGACGAGTCTAAGTTTCAACCAAGTTTTAATGTTATATTTTTTTGCTTATTTGGGAGCTAAAGGTGCTTTGGGCTTGATCTTACTTGCAATAGGGCCTCATGTTTTAGCAACACGGTCTTAAGTCCTTTCCTGTTCCGTGTTTTGTGAAATCTGGGCCTTGGGCTGCATTTTCAGCGCCCAAGTTCAGGCGTTAAACATTTCGGTGCCCAGGCGTGGGCGCTGAAAGTCCTTTCCTGGTAATATTTGATTTTCGGATTTCCTAACACGTTTCCGAATGGGATCAGGATGTCATTGGGTGCGTTCAGCTATATATAGGGGCTAGATACGTCCTTATTTTCCACCACTCTCAAATTCTTTCTCTCCTTTTGCCGTGCTCTAATTATTCACTGCTTTTGCCATGTCGATCCCTACTTTCTCACTCCAACGGACTGTTAGGCGTTGGCTACGGGCCCTTACTCCCACAGAAAAAGCTTTGTTAAAAGAATACCACTTAGAGGCACTTTTAGGCTTACAACAAATTAATATTGATTATAACTTTCTGCATGCTGCCTGTAGACACCTACTTTTGTCCCCATTCCCGAAAGGGAAAGGTTCGATGATGAAAGCGTAAATCTCCACTTGACAACGCATCTCCTATAAAATAAACGAATCTCAATTCCCCTTTTCATTTCACCCGAAACCTGCTATTTATGGAAACATGCCAAAAATAGTAAGTGCCGTAAAGGGTAGTTTCTAAAAGTGGCAAGCCATAAAAGATAGAAACCTGTCAGAATTAGGTGTTGCATTTCAACATAAATCCTAAATGAGATAGAAAACTGCGAGAATCCTATTCCTAATATGATTCGGAAATAAGAGTTACGTATTAATTGAAATCCTAACGAGCCTAGAGTTCGTAACGGGCCCAGACGCATTCCGTCATAAAATTGATACGCGCTAAAAGACTCGAATTAATCTCAAACTCTACGGATTTCAGGAATCCGAATATGACTAAAGAAAACAGCCCATACCCTATTTTCAACGCCTGGCTCTGGGCGCCGAAATCTTCGGCGCCTAGGCCTGGGCGCTGAAAATACCTGGGTACGTGTTTTTTCCTAATTCTTTGCTGATTAGAACTCTGCAATTCTATCTTTCCACGAACTCTTCCCTATAAATAGGCCCCTAAATTTGACGTGAAAGGAACACACAACAACACATAATTATATTCTGAGTATTGACTCTAAACCCCTTAGCCTAAGCCTCTCGCTGCGAAATTGTTCACGCGTTCTGTCGCAATCGATCCATAAATCGAACAGAACGTATCCTGTCCCATAATTGAGATTCGTTAAATAAAAAGGAGAAATAGCAAAGTCAAAGTGGTTAGTTTTCTGAGAACCGTGACGCACCTCTCAAGGGTGCGTCGTAATGTGTCCCTTTTCGGTGATTTAACTGCTTTCCTCGCCCTTTTTATGAATTGTTAAACTAACCTAATCTGATTGTTCTATCACGCCTAACAAATATAATATTTTTGGGAAATCAGATTATCATGCTAGGTCCCTTAATGCTATTTAAATCAGATAATCACGGCCGAATTAGTATTATATGTTGCATCTTGCTAAAATCAATTTAGATTAGTTTAATAGTTAACGCATGTCCCTTCAATTATTTATGCTGAGCTAGTAAGGATATCCTGCCTCTGGAGTTATCGACGAGCGAAGTACTCCTCTCGGTAGTTATAGTCCCCCGAACCCTCAATCTCTACCTTGCGGGTGTATGTTGAGAGATCCCCACACCAGGGATCACAAGGGAACCTACGGCCGTCGTGGTCAAACATAATTGCACTCCCTTTATGTCACGATAACCGGGTTTTGTCAGTTTTTCTCATTGTCGTTAAAAACTGAATGGCGACTCCTATATTACTAGTCAATTGGGTGTATACTCACAGGAAATCCAATTACACTTGATTGAATAAAAAGAATCGTCACACCCACGAGGGACGAGGTTGTTAGGTTATGATACATATGACAATTCATAAATCATGCGGAAAAACCATAAAGCCAGGAAAGCATATTATTTACACATAATCATTTAGCATAGTTTAGATGCATACTCTTTGTTGCGTGCCTTCCCTAGCTGCGCCCGAACCGAACAAGAACAAGTCTTTAGGACTCCAAGTGTCGTCCCTCCGTGGATAGTCCACAGCACGTCCGGATCCGCCTTAAGATTGACCAACTAGAATCGCCCTTAAGGTACTACTTATTTTCGGCTAAATGGGCAAGAGTTATGGCTGATTTTTCTGCTTAAAAATCCTAGCTTTGAATACTTGAAAACTTGTTATATAAATAATGACCCTAGGCCCTTATTTATAGAGGTATGGAAAAGGAATTGTAATCCTACTAGGATGTGGATTTGTTAATTAGAACTTTATTAGGACTCTAAATAACAAAGCAATTCTAATAAGATTAGGATTTTAATCTTCGCACGAATCCTAATAGAATTAGGATTTCCCGCACACGCATCGTACAAGCCGTGCACCCGCGCAGGCCTTGCGACCCACCACAAGCGCACAGCCCATGTGCGGTGCTGCGTGCGCGCGCGCGCCCTTGGCTGGGCCTGGCCTTGCGCTGGGCCTGGTCGAGGCGTGCGTTGCTGCGTGCGGCTCGCTGGGCGATGGCCTGGCTTCGTGCTGGACCTTCGTCTAGCGGGCCTCGTCCGATGCTAATTCGTACGATACGCTTCCGATTAAATTTCCGATTCCGGAATTCATTTCCGATACGAACAACATTTAATATTTCCGATTCCGGAATTAATTTCCGTTTCGAACAAATATTTAATATTTCCGTTTCCGAAATTATTTTCCGATTCCGATAATATTTCCGTTTCTGACAATATTTCCGTTTCCGGCAATATTTCCGATTCCGGCAATATTTCCATTTCCGATAATATTTTCCGATACGTACCATGTTTCCGTTTCCGGCAACATCTACGACTTGGATAATATTTATATTTCCGATACGATCCACATTTCCGTTTCCGGCAATATCATCGTTTCCGGAGTATTCATTTCTTGCCTGTGACGATCTCAGCTCCCACTGAAACCAAGATCCGTCGATTCCGAATATCCATAGATGGAGTATTTAATGCCATTAAATACTTGATTCGTTTACGTACTATTTGTGTGACCCTACGGGTTCAGTCAAGAGTAAGCTATGGATTAATATCATTAATTCCACTTGAACTGAAGCGGCCTCTAGCTATGCATTCAGCTCACTTGATCTCACTGAATTATTAACTTGTTAATTAATACTGAACCGCGTTTATTAGACTTTAACATAGAATGCATACTTGGACCAAGGGCATTATTTCCTTCAGAGGTCACGCATTAGCCTCGTGCTTTTTCGACCCCCTCACAGTGGCGACTCCACTAGGGATAGTGAAGGAAATACTCGTGCTTGTGGGTAATCAAAATAGCCGAAGGGTGAAACGATCCTACCCCGCGTTTATTTCCCCATCAAGTTGGGACGACCTGAAAATCAGCATATTAATGTGAACGGGCAGAACCGCATAACAAATCTCGGCTCCCTCGGGAGTTGGGACTAAGGATACCTTTTTCGCCAATAGGGGGGTGCATACGCCGCGCATGTTTCCCACTAGGTACTTGTGCAGGTAGTACACCTATCCCGAACCCAATCGCTCGCTCATTAGGTCCCTCTCGCCTGCATGCCCCCTTGGCTTGCACTTGCGGGTTGGCCTCTTGGGCGAAATTCGTCTGTTGAAGACACTACCTCGACCGGGGCATGTGTTGGATCTACGATAGAAGCGGTACCAGGCCAGGCGCAAATAAACTACCCATAGAAGCCTATCATAAACTACGTGGCATATTTAATTTTCAAATCCATGTTTGTAATGTAGTTATGTGTAGCGAAATATGTGATTGTGTACGACAAACTATCCTAGAAAACCAAAGACCTTAAAAATTTCTCAAACATTCGTAGACTAATTTGCCAAAGAGTTATACCGAAACACGTGTTCCGCAAACCCCGAATGATCGCCACAAAATAAGCGACGCTCGGGATGGCCTGTAACGAATCCCACAAACGCTGTTACGCATAAAGGACGTTATTAGGCAAGCACGCAAATCGAAGTCGCATAAACAGAAGACAGAAAACGAGAACCAGCCAGGGACGAATTTTCAACGCCCCTGGCTGGGCGCCAGAATTTCTCACGCCCCTCGCTGGGCGCTGAAGTTGCTGCTTGGCCTTCTGGTCAGGCGCAGCAGCCTCGGTGCCCGCGCGAAAGGAAAATACGTAGCGCAAAAAATGTTCATAAAAAGAATTGCTACGAGGGCGTGAGAAAAGCACTCGATTTCAAAAGCGGCTCAAAAAAAATTAATAACTCTTTGTGCCGTTGTTAGGCCTCCTACGACGACAAAACCCGGCACCAAAACCGAACGTGCTAATAACTATGAATGTCACACGGGCAAGTGTTTCGAAAATCCAAAGAATGACCAAAATAAAAAAAACCAAAAAGTGTACCGACAAAAGAAAGAGTGAAAAACCAATTTAGAGAGTCGAAGTCTAGACTAAGTAAAGCTTGAAACTTTGGGAACCTAAACTTTAGCTTATCTTATGCCTAGGACTGGTCCTGCCACTTGGTGCCGATCAGGGAATCAACGGTTAGTGCGTCTCGAAGATACATCGCCAACACCAGGTTTAGTGACTCCAAGCTCCGTCCGTCGTCCCTCGTTTCAAGGATCTCCGCTTCCGCAACCTCGATTCGCACCTTCAAACATGTCCATCGAAGATTTGCGAGACCAGATGGTCCAAATGACCCAACTTATGGGCCAATTGAAAATGGAAAATGAAGCTTTAGCGACTGCACAAGCCAAAAATGACCTCGATAACGAGAAGAGGATTGAAAAAATGGTCCTACAGCAAACCATGGGGAGCAAATACTTCTCCCTCGATCCTGAACCTTTTCTTGGCAAACTACCAGAAAAGTTCAGTTCATATGACTTACCAAAGTTCAAGGCCACGGACAACCCCCGTGATCATCTACTGAGCTTTGTGAATACCATGAACTTGAAAGGAGTGGACAAGTCCATGTACTTACCTGCCTTTCCTTTGTCCTTGGAACCTGTGCCGCTCAAATGGTACTATCACCAGGACCCTAAGCTCTTCCCCACTTGGGAAGACTTTGTCAATGTCTTCATCAAGCAATACTCGTCGAACATAGATTTCCAAGTCACCATGCGCGAGCTGGAAGTTCTCTTCCAAAAGAAAAATGAGGGTTTCACAACCTACTTTCCCAGATGGAGGGACCAGGCGGCTCAGCTAATCAATAGGCCTCCAGAAACAGAATTGGTCCAAAAATTTATTGATAACCTGGACCCGGCTTACAGACAACACCTTAGGTACCTGGGACTTGACACTTTCAAAAGAGTTTATGATGTGGGAATAAAGATCGAGGATGACCTTGCCAAAACCATACAGAGCAAACCCGCATATAAGACCAACACCTATAATCGGGGTAACACATCCCAAGCCCAAGAAGTCCATGCTGTAGAAGAAACTCCCGCCCGAAGAAACCCTGGAAGATGGGTCCGAGACCGAAAGTTTGCCCCACTCGGGTCGACTTTGGTACAAGCCTTTGAAAGACTAACCAATCAATGAAATTTGAGACCTATAGGCCCCACCCGTGACCCTCCTGTCAAAAGCAAATATTGGGTCGAAGGTACCTACTGCAAATTCCATCAAGGAAATGGGCATGACACTGAAAACTGCTGGAATCTAAAACATACGATCTAGGACATGATAGAGGATGAAGTGATACCTCTCCCTAACGTTGGCAAACCCAACAACAACAAGAGCCCACTCGGCTCTTGTCACATCTCTCTCGACCAACCAGAGAATTTCGACCCCACGGTGTATATTACACCTCAAGGTGCACCACTCGCTGTGGTCCCTGTGGATCAAATTGAGAGGGAAGTGTGCGGTGTGTGGAACGATGATGCTGAAGATATTTACCTATCTCAAGTCTCGGGCCAGGACTTCTTCACTGAAACTTGGCCCGGGTATGCTCTCATTGACACCACCCCTCAGGAGCCCGAGGTCGACAACCTCACCCGATCCGGAAGAATATACCAATCGGATGTTCACCCACCTCCTACGGACGACATCCCGGTTAGGCAAACTCCTGAGAATGGACGGCACGCCACCGTCGCGGAAGTCATTGAAAATCCTCCCCTGAAACAACTAAAAAGAACCAAGGTTGAGATTACCATCTGGGATCTTATGTGTACTTCAAAGGAACATCGCGAAAAGCTTATTCGCTCACTTGACCTCATCTCAGTACCTACAGATATCACACCTGACTCATTGGTTTGCCATGTCACGAGAGATGCCGGAGAAAAGGCCATAGTTTTCACTGATAAAGACTTACCCAAAGAGGGGGGTGCTCACAATAAATCCCTTTACCTAGTGGTTGGGTGCAAAGGACAAAACATCCCCCTAGCGCTCGTAGATAATGGTTCGGCGGTTAATGTCTGCCCATTGCGAACCGCCCATTGCTTGGGGCTAGGAAGCGATGACTTCCAAACCTCCACGCAAGGGGTACGAGCTTATGATAACTCCCGAAGGCCTTTATTGGGAAAAATCAACCTTACCATACAAACCGGGCCTGTGGCACGCACCACGGAGTTTCAAATAATCGACATCAAGCCCACTTTCAACCTCCTCTTGGGGCGACCTTGGCTCCATGACTTAGGAGGTGTGGCTTCTACCTTGCACCAAATGGTTAAACTTAACCATAACGGGGTAATACTAGAAATCCGCGCCCCTCCTCTCGACGTCAGTTGTACTATGGTTGGAACGGCTGAAGCTGCAGATGACCTTTATGGGTTTCAAATGGAAGAAACAATCCAGTTCATCGAAGATTATGATCCAACATTCCTAGACCCGCATGCATCCCGAGTCATCCCTAGAATGCTATTAGCTCAAGGCTATTTTCCAGGAACCCCATTGGGCATAAGGAAGAAGGAATGCACATTCCATCCTTTTCCCGACAAATCTACTCCCTTTGGCTTAGGTTATGAACCAACGGAGGAAGATATTGCTGACCACCTATCTAGGCTACGCCTTAACAAAACCAAACAAACCACCCTCCTTCCCCCATATCAAAGGACCCTTAACGGGATGTTCGTTCGGGAAGGAGAAGAACACCCATGCTGTGATTTCCCTGAACCCTTCGTTCAGGATGGCTTGCTAAAACCCGGATTTGAAATTTTCCATGACTGCCACACCTTGGATGAGGCACCCCACCTCACCAAGACTAAAACAGCTGAAATATTGGACAACCAGGCTCTATGAACATTGTTTAACGAATCGAGGCCTATGGAGGACGAGACTGTGATGAATACCCTAGCTTTACAAGATGAAGGTTTCTATCCAACCCGGTTAATCTCTCCTGCATCAACACTAGAAGAGGTCGAGAACGGATGGGTGAAGACATATCAGTGCGTCAACGCAAAAGGAATGGAATTCAAAATGAGTACCGGTGAAGGACCGAAGTTTTATGAGACTAAACCCCAGGCTTGAGCCACATAGAGCACCATTAGTAAAAAGCGCCTAGTAGTTCTTTAGATTGATAGAAAAAATAATAGAGACTTTAGATGGTCCTAAGGCCCTTTAGAATATGGGTCAGTTTTATTTCAGTGTGTTTTCCTTACTTTCCGAATCAATAAAGGCGTAATATTTCTCCTAAAAATTTATTCTAACACTAAATAAACACCAAATGTACTTGCAAAATACAAAAATAAAGAGGCGGCCCACTCTAGGCCCAACAAACAAAGCCCACTCGGTTTTGAAACAGTGCCATGGGAACCAATTCCCGAAACCCACAAAATAAACCACACTATCCCATTCATATCCCCAAAACCTAAAAAGCCAACCAGTGTCATCATAAGAGCCAATCCATGCAACCCAAAATCAAAAGAAATCAAAATTTTAAAATAGTGCAAATGTTACCAAAAAAACAAATTCATAAAACATAGATTCCATCATACCCTTCACTAACAACCCGCCTCCAAAGCCTACACAAAGATCTTCATAACTTCCGCACCCTAACTCCATTTTCAAAACTGTTTCGAGTCACCAATAGAAAGAATTAATCCAGACAAAAGTGCATTTCACGCTAACAGTCAAAAAAGCCTCCAAAATAGCCTCAAAATTAACTTTAAATACGAAGCAAAATATCAAGGCACAAAAAAAAAAAATAGAAATAAACGCAAGAACATGTGAAGCAAAGCGTCAAAAATTGACCGCCCAACTCATTTTCAGTGCCCAGGGCTGGGCGCCGGAATTTCTGACGCCCCAGCCTGGGCGTTGAAACTCTCTGCCTGCCAAAATTTTTCTTTTTGAAAGTGCTCGTCATTTTATCCGCACACAACGGAAAAATAACGAACACTTGGGGGGTACAGTACGTATCCAAATAGGTTTACCAAGAATATAGCCATACAAATTAGTCGAATTTTACGCAACCTATGGCAAAAAAAAAACTGCAGATGAAAATAATGATAAATACTTCACTCATTTGACCAATTAAGTAATATGTTTCCACTTCAGGACATATCTACCGAAATCCGGCATACTAGAACTTATTCTAAAGCTAGAACTACGCGCGACCTGATTCTGACAAGATACGTAGGCAATCCTTACCAAGGATTCGGTCCAAATAAAAAAAAATATATATTCTTTGTGCAAAAAGTGTTAGACATATAAGAGGGGAAACAAAAATAAATGAAAACTAAAAATACGCCTTTATTAAAATATAATAAGAAGGAAAACAGAGTGCTAAAAACAAAAACAAACACAACTGAAATAAATAAAGGGCACCTACACCCTAGCAAGAACTACACTACTCTAGTTCTTCCGGATCATCAAATAAAGTCTTGTAGAGAGCAATGTTCGCAAGATCCACCCCCACAGGCTTCTGCGCTGCCCCAATGTCAATCTCCATAAGAACCGGCTCCTGGACACTAGCTTCCAAAGATGTCAAGGCTTCAGAAACATTCTCAATTATAGCCCGCTCAGTCTCGAAGGCACAGGCAATGGTGGGAGAAGGATTATTATCATCAACTAGACTAGCCACTGTTTCTACAGGCGGCTGAGCCTTCCTAACCCATACATTGTTCCGGCGGATCTCCGCGAGAGCTTGCATTTCTTTTAACAACAGCAGGCCCCTTCATGTTAGGCATCTTTTTAGGCCTGAAACTGGAACGGGGAGGAACTTCCTTTCGCTTTCGATCAGGACGAGCTTTCACAGTCTTGATACTATAGGTACGAGGTCTGGCAGAATCAGGACCCTCATACTTAACACGAATACGAGGTATCAAAAGCTCAGCCGGCTCCCCATTTCGAGCCTCGCACCTCACATCTTTGTCATCGGAGCTCATCCACAACTTGTAGTTTTCAGAAAGACCCACAAAGCCATTTGTAGCTACGGCCCAACGCGGGAGACCATCATAATACTTAGCCCACGCTAAGACCCGTGTTTGTGCAAAGGCCGCTACCTTAGGAGGTACTGTATCAGAAAAGGGGATAGTCTGCCTTAAACCACATTAACGCATGACTCGATAAGGGAAAATATAAATGGGACGAGATAGCCCCAACAAAGAAACATAAACCGATACATCAGAACCCCCTGTCATAGTAGTCAAACCCCACCAAGGTACCACCCACTTAATAGAACAAATACCATAGGTAAAAAAGGAGGTCCATTCGGCCTCATCCTGGCCTTGGTGCAAGTATTTTCGGTTACCCAGAGCTATAGGGCGATAATGTTTAGGATCGGCAGGAGCTTCCAGAAGTCTAAGCCGTTCCGCAAGCCAAATCTGCAAAAACAGGTATGATCGAATCAAAAGAATGAAAAGAAAGAAAAAAAAACGGTTCCTGGGGTGCAGTTTCAACGCCCAGGACCAGGCGCCAAAAATTCCAGCGCCCAGCCCTGGGCGCTGAAACTCAGCCCCAGGCAAAAAGAAATATATGCAAAAGAAACGTGTACGCGCGCAAAGAAAAAATCGATTACCTGCAGTAATAGGGGGCTTCCCTTAAAATGTTCAGATTTGGCATCCTTCTTCAGCTCATCCGCACTCAGCAAAGTCTCGGCAACAACCAACGGCATAATAGAATAGCAACTTTCCATCTGGCTAATCAAGGGGATCAACCTTATGTCACTGAACTCACCATTGTTATTCGACAGCAAATAATGATTCAACAAGCAAAATACAAGGGCTCGAATATTCAATTTCTGTTCGGTCATATTCTTACTAGGCCTAAAATGATGTTTTACAAGTTTTGCCAAGTTAACCTTATCATCTACAACAATTTCAGCAAACATGTTATCATCTAGCCCTAGGAAAGCCCTTATGGTTGTTTTACCCTCTTCAACAGTGCCAGGGGTGACAGGAGTAGCATTAGTAGGATAACCAAGGATCGCAGCAAATTCATCGGGCAAAGGACATATTTCATTGCCCCGAAAGGAAAAAACATGATGATCGGAGTCCCAAAAGCTTAGGGCAGCATGCAGAAAGTTATAATCAATATTAATTTGTTGTAAGCCTAAAAGTGCCTCTAAGTGGTATTCTTTTAACAAAGCTTTTTCTGTGGGAGTAAGGGCCCGTAGCCAACGTCTAACAGTCTGTTGGAGTGAGAAAATAGGGATCAACATGGCAAAAGCAGTGAATAATTAGAGCACAGCAAAAGAAGAGAAAGAATTTGAGAGTGGTAGAAAATAGGGACGTATCTAGCCCCTATATATAGCTGAACGCACCCAATGACATCCTGATCCCATTCGGAAACGTGTTAGGAAATCCGAAAATCAAATATTACCAGGAAAGGACTTTCAGCGCCCACGCCTGGGCGCCGAAATGTTTAACGCCTGAACTTGGGCGCTGAAAATGCAGCCCAAGGCCCAGATTTCACAAAACACGGAACAGGAAAGGACTTAAGACCGTGTTGCTAAACACGAGGCCCTATTGCAAGTAAGATCAAGCCCAAAGCACCTTTAGCTCCCAAATAAGCGAAAAAAATAACATTAAAACTTGGTTGAAACTTAGACTCATCTCAGAAAATGCTTATGTACACTTTTCAAAAAAAAAAAAACAAGCTAAATATCATGGTCATTCTTCGAAACACCAAAAATATGTGTCGTCAAGTCATTGGTTCTCCAAAAAATGTTTGTCTGTCAAAGGGTTAATCCGGGCCGAGCTAAAACCGGATGTCACCTGAAAACTAAAGTCGCACTCCACGGCTTCGCTAAAGTAGCACACTACTATAGAAGGTCGCTCGCACATACGAGCATGATCCCAAACATGATTACAAGATACGAAAAACAACCGACGAGCCCCGGTGCTTGGGGGCTCGCGAAAAAAGTAGACTTCAACGACGAGCGCGCAATCAAGATCACATTCCCGGACTGCGCCATACACCATATCATGTTTGGATATCTCAAAAAAGAACAACAACAGGTTCGACCTCATCGAAAGGACGTCACTGACACTTGTGCACGGTCCTCTGATCAAAGACCGAGTCGAGCCGTAAAGACTAGCTCAAAATCACGAGAGCGAACAGTCGCAAGACAAAGATCCGTCTGAACACGTTATCGGCCCACGTTCAGGTTAATTCGAGCATCCCTTGAAAGAATTCGCTCTTGCAAGAATAAATAAAGAGGAATTCTCAAAAGAAATCACAAAGAACCAAAGAAATAG
Source organism: Spinacia oleracea (assembly GCF_020520425.1). Lineage (NCBI taxonomy): Eukaryota > Viridiplantae > Streptophyta > Magnoliopsida > Caryophyllales > Amaranthaceae > Spinacia > Spinacia oleracea. Next base: position 77,752,372 of record NC_079488.1, read on the forward strand.
GAACTTGTCCATCTTCAGTCGGCAAGATCGCGTCACAAACCGCGCAAGTTCCCAAATAAAAAAAACGAATACAGGGACGTCCACCCTCAGCGGACAGGGCTCGCCCACCCTTAGCGGGCGGGGTCTGCGTCACTAGCCGCGCAGGTCCTCAGTTTTCGACAAAAATAAAGTCTTCAAAATTTAAAATAGGCTCGCCATCTTCAACCGGCGGGGTCTACAGCGCAAACCACGTAGGTCCTTATTTTCAAAAAAGTAAAACAAATTTCAAAATAGATTCGTCCACTTCTATCGGACGGGGTGTCCACCCTTAGCGGACAAGGTTCGCCATCTTTAGCCGGCGGGGTTTGCGCCACAAACCGCGTAGGTCCTTATTTTCAAATTTCAAAAACAGATTCGTCCACTTCTATCGGACGGGGTGTCCACCCTTAGCGGACAGGCTCGCCATCTTTAGCCGGCGGGGTCTGCGCCATTAATATCGCGCAGGTCCTTAGTCGCTGCAGCGATAACTTTTGCTGGATTTTCCTTCGTTTTACGTCCTATAAAAACAAGGGTGCTGGATTTTCCTTCGTTTTACGTCCTATAAAAACAAGGGTACTGGATTTTCCTTTGTTTTACGTCCTATAAAAACAAGGGGGTTTTCTCGTTTAGCTAGCCCTGAAAATGAGAATCTTTAAAAAACATTTTTACCTCGTGATTGGGCTTGGCCAGGCCCAATTACACTTTATAGCTTTAATTTCGAAAACATCTGTAGCTACTCCCAATGACAAAGTGAGGGAGTTTCTATACTATCAGTTGACAAATCCCAATGACACGTGAGGGATATGCCGACACTTAAAGTGATGACCCTTAAGTCTAATGTTATCACTCGGGGGCTCGTGAGACCCTCGCAAAACAGGTCACAATACACCATGGCTTGTGTGACGCACTCCGTCTAATACTTTGACCATCGTCTTACTCCAAGACTCAGTCAAAGTGGGGGCTAACTGTAGACACCTACTTTTGTCCCCATTCCCGCAAGGGAAAGGTTCGATGATGAAAACGTAAATCTCCACTTGACAACGCATCTCCTATGAAATAAACGAATCTCAATTCCCCTTTTCATTTCACCCGAAACCTGCTATTTATGGAAACCTGCTAAAAATAGTAACTGCCGTAAAAGGTAGCTTCTAAAAGTGGCAAATCATAAAAGATAGAAACCTGTCAGAATTAGGTGTTGCATTCCAACATAAATCCTAAATGAGATAGAAAACTGCGAGAATCCTATTCCTAATATGATTCGGAAATAAGAGTTACGTATTAATTGAAATCCTAACGAGCCTAGAGTTCGTAACGGGCCCAGACGCATTCCGTCACAAAATTGATACGCGCTAAAAGACTCGATTAAATCTCAAACTCTACGGATTTCAGGAATCCGAATCTGACTAAAGAAAACAGCCCAGACCCTATTTTCAACGCCTGGCTCTGGGCGCCGAAATCTTCGGCGCCCAGGCCTGGGCGCTGAAAATACCTGGGTACGTGTTTTTTCCTAATTCTTTATGGATTAGAACTCTGCAATTCTATCTTTCCACGAACTCTTCCCTATAAATAGGCCCCTAAATTCGACGTGAAAAACACAACAACACATAATTATATTCTGAGTATTGACTCTAAACCCCTTAGCCTAAGCCTCTCGCTGCGAAATTGTTCACGCGTTCTGTCGCAATCGATCCATAAATCGAACAGAACGTATCCTGTCCCATAATTGAGATTCGTTAAATAAAAAGGAGAAATAGCAAAGTCAAAGTGGCTAGTTTTCTGAGAACCGTGACGCACCTCTCAAGGGTGCGTCGTAATGTGTCCCTTTTCGGTGATTTAACTGCCCTTTTTATGAATTGTTAAACTAACCTAATCTGATTGTTCTATCACGCCTAACAAATATAATATTTTTGGGAAATCGGATGATCATGCTAGGTCCCTTAATGCTATTTAAATCAGATAATCACGGCCGAATTAGTATTATATGTTGCATCTTGCTAAAATCAATTCAGATTAGTTTAATAGTTAACGCATGTCCCTTCAATTATTTATGCTGAGCTAGTAAGGATATCCTGCCTCTGGAGTTATCGACGAGCGAAGTACTCCTCTCGGTAGTTACAGTCCCCCGAACCCTCAATCTCTACCTTGCGGGTGTATGTTGAGAGATCTCCACACCAGGGATCACAAGGGAACCTACGGCCGTCGTGGTCAAACATAATTGCACTCCCTTTATGTCACGATAACCGGGTTTTGTCAGTTTTTCTCATTGTCGTTAAAAACTGAATGGCGACTCCTATATTACTAGTCAATTGGGTGTATACTCACAGGAAATCCAATTACACTTGATTGAATAAAAAGAATCGTCACACCCACGAGGGACGAGGTCACGCATTAGCCTCGTGCTTTTTCGACCCCCTCACACTGCCCTAAGCTTTTGGGACTCCGATCATCATGTTTTTTCCTTTCGGGGCAATGAAATATGTCCTTTGCCCGATGAATTTGTTGCGATCCTTGGTTATCCTACTAATGCTACTCCTGTTACCCCTGGCACTGTTGAAGAGGGTAAAACAACCATAAGGGCTTTCCTAGGGCTAGATGATAACATGTTTGCTGAAATTGTTGTAGATGATAAGGTTAACTTGGCAAAACTTGTAAAACATCATTTTAGGCCTAGTAAGAATATGACCGAACAGAAATTGAATATTCGAGCTCTTGTATTTTGCTTGTTGAATCATTATTTGCTGTCGAATAACAATGGTGAGTTCGGTGACATAAGGTTGATCCCCTTGATTAGCCAGATGGAAAGTTGCTATTCTATTATGCCGCTGGTTGTTGCCGAGACTTTGCTGAGTGCGGATGAGCTGAAGAAGGATGCCAAATCTGAACATTTTAAGGGAAGCCCCCTATTACTGCAGGTAATCGATTTTTTCTTTGCGCGCGTACACGTTCCTTTTGCATATATTTCTTTTTGCCTGGGGCTGAGTTTCAGTGCCCAGGGCTGGGCGCTGGAATTTTCGGCGCCTGGTCCTGGGCGTTGAAACTGCGCCCCAGGAACCGTTTTTTTTTTTCTTTCTCTTCATTCTTTTGATTCGATCATACCGGTTTTTGCAGATTTGGCTTACGGAACGGCTTAGACTTCGGGAAGCTCCTGCCGATCCTAAACATTATCGCCCTATAGCTCTGGGTAACCGAAAATACTTGCACCAAGGCCAGGACGAGGCCGAATGGACCTCCTTTTTTACCTATGGTATTTGTTCTATTAAGTGGGTGGTACCATGGTGGGGTTTGACTACTATGACAGGGGGTTCTGATGTATCGGTTTATGTTTCTTTGTTTGGGCTATCTCGTCCCATTTATATTTTCCCTTACCGAGTCATGCGTCAATATGGTTTAAGGCAGACTATCCCCTTTTCTGTACGGTACCACCTAAGGTAGCGGCCTTTGCACAAACACGGGTCTTAGCGTGGGCTAAGTATTATGATGGTCTCCCGCGTTGGGCCGTAGCTACAAATGGATTTGTGGGTCTTTCTGAAAACTACAAGTTGTGGATGAGCTCCGATGACAAAGATGTGAGGACCGAGGCTCGAAATGGGGAGCCGGCTGAGCTTTTGATACCTCGTATTCGTGTTAAGTATGAGGGTCCTGATTCTGCCAGACCTCGTACCTATAGTATTAAGACTGTGAAAGCTCGTCCTGATCGAAAGCGAAAGAAAGTTCCTCCCCGTTCCAGTTTCACGCCTAAAAAGATGCCTAACATGAAGGGGCCTGCTGTTGTTAAAAGAAATACAAGCTCTCGCGAAGATCGTCGCCGGAACAATGTATGGGTTAGGAAGGCTCTGCCGCCTGTAGAAATAGTGGCTAGTCTAGTTGATGATAATAATCCTTCTCCCACCATTGCCTGTGCCTTCGAGGCTGAGCGGGCTATAATTGAGAATGTTTCTGAAGCCTTGACATCTTTGGAAGCTAGTGTCCAGGAGCCGGTTCTTATGGAGATTGATATTGGGGTAGCGCAGAAGACTGTGGGGGTGGATCCTGCGAACATTGCTCTCTACAAGACTCTATTTGATGATCCGGAAGAACTAGAGTAGTGTAGTTCTTGTTAGGGTGTAGGTGCCCTTTATTTATTTCAGTTGTGTTTGTTTTTATTCCTAGCACTTTGTTTTCCTTCTTATTATATTTTAATAAAGGCGTATTTTTAGTTTTCATTTTCACTCTTTTATTTTGTTTCTCCTCTTTTTTATGTATTTTATATGTCTAACACTTTTTGCACAAAGAATATATTTTTTTTATTTGGACCGAATCCTTGGTAAGGATTGCCTACGTATCTTGTTAGAAACAAGTCTCGCGTAGTTCTAGCTTTAGAATAAGTTCTAGTATGCCGGATTTCGGTAGATATGTCCTGAAGTGGAAACATATTACTTAATTGGTCAAATGAGTGAAGTATTTATCATTATTTTCATCTGCCGTTTTTTTTGCCATAGGTTGCGTAAAATTCGACTAATTCGTATAGCTATATTCTTGGTAAACCTATTTGGATACGTACTGTACCCCCCAAGTGTTCGTTATTTTTCCTTTGTGTGCGGATAAAATGACGAGCACTTTCAAAAAGAAAACTTTTGGCAGGTGGCGAGTTTCAACGCCCAGGCTGGGGCGTCAGAAATTTCGGCGCCCAGCCCTGGGCGCTGAAAATGACTTGGGCGGTCAATTTTTGACGCTTTGCTTCACATGTTCTTGCGTTTATTTCTATTTCTTTTTTTTTTGTGCCTTGATATTTTGCTTCGTATTTAAAGTTAATTTTGAGGCTATTTTGGAGGCTTTTTTGACTGTTAGCGTGAAATGCACTTTTGTCTGGATTAATTTTTTTCTATTGGTGACTCGAAACAATTTTGAAAATGGAGTTAGGGTGCGGAAGTTATGAAGATCTTTGTGTTGGCTTTGGAGGTGGGTTGTTAGTGAAGGGTATGATGGAATCTATGTTTTATGAATCTGTTTTTTTGGTAACATTTGCATTGTTTTAAATTTTTGATTTCCTTTGATTTTGGGTTTCATAAATTGGCTCTTATGTTGACACTGGTTGGCTTTTTAGGTTTTGGGGATATGAATGGGATAGTGTGATTTATTTTGTGGGTTTCGGGAATTGGTTCCCATGGCACTATTTCAAAACCGAGTGGGCTTTGTTTGTTGGGCCCAGAGTGGGCCGCCTCTTTATTTTTGTATTTTGCAAGTACATTTGGTGTTTATTTAGTGTTAGAATAAAATTTTTAGGAGAAATATTACGCCTTTATTGATTCGGAAAGTAAGGAAAACACACTGAAATAAAACTGACCCATATTCTAAAGGGCCTTAGGACCATCTAAAGTCTCTATTATTTTTTCTATCAATCTAAAGAACTACTAGGCGCTTTTTACTAATGGTGCTCTATGTGGCTCAAGCCTGGGGTTTAGTCTCATAAAACTTCGGTCCTTCACCGGTACTCATTTTGAATTCCATTCCTTTTGCGTTGACCCACTGATATGTCTTCACCCATCCGTTCTCGACCTCTTCTAGTGTTGATGCAGGAGAGATTAACCGGGTTGGATCGAAACCTTCATCTTGTAAAGCTAGGGTATTCATCACAGTCTCGTCCTCCATAGGCCTCGATTCGTTAAACAATGTCCATAGAGCCTGGTTGTCCAATATTTCAGCTGTTTTAGTCTTGGTGAGGTGGGGTGCCTCATCCAAGGTGTGGCAGTCATGGAAAATTTCAAATCCGGGTTTTAGCAAGCCATCCTGAACGAAGGGTTCAGGGAAATCACAGCATGGGTGTTCTTCTCCTTCCCGAACGAACATCCCGTTAAGGGTCCTTTGATATGGGGTAAGGAGGGTGGTTTGTTTGGTTTTGTTAAGGCGTAGCCTAGATAGGCGGTCAGCAATATCTTCCTCCGTTGGTTCATAACCTAAGCCAAAGGGAGTAGATTTGTCGGGAAAAGGATGGAATGTGCATTCCTTCTTCCTTATGCCCAATGGGGTTCCTGGAAAATAGCCTTGAGCTAACAGCATTCTAGGGATGACTCGGGATGCATGTGGGTCTAGGAATGCTGGATCATAATCTTCGATGAACTGGATTGTTTCTTCAATTTGAAACCCATAAAGGTCGCCTGCAGCTTCAGCCGTTCCAACCATAGTACAACTGACGTCGAGAGGAGGGGCGCGGATTTCTAGTATTACCCCGTTATGGTTAAGTTTAACCATTTGGTGCAAGGTAGCCACACCTCCTAAGTCATGGAGCCAAGGTCGCCCCAAGAGGAGGTTGAAAGTGGGCTTAATGTCGATTATTTGAAACTCCGTGGTGCGTGCCACAAGCCCGGTTTGTTTGGTAAGGTTGATTTTTTCCAATACAGGCCTTCGGGAGTTATCATAAGCTCGTACCCCTTGCGTGGAGGTTTGGAAGTCATCGCTTCCTAGGCCCAAGCAATGGGCGGTTCGCAATGGGCAGACATTAACCGCCGAACCATTATCTACGAGCGCTAGGGGGATGTTTTGTCCTTTGCATCCAACCACTAGGTAAAGGGCTTTATTGTGAGCACCCCCCTCTTTGGGTAAGTCTTTATCAGTGAAAACTATGGCCTTTTCTCCGGCATCTCTCGTGACATGGCTAACCAATGAGTCAGGTGTGATATCTGTAGGTACTGAGATGAGGTCAAGTGAGCGAATAAGCTTTTCGCGATGTTCCTTTGAATTACACATAAGATCCCAGATGGTAATCTCAGCCTTGGTTCTTTTTAGTTGTTTCAGGAGAGGATTTTCAATGACTTCCGCGACGGTGGCGTGCCGTCCATTCTCAGGATTTTGCCTAACCGGGATGTCGTCCGTAGGAGGTGGGTGAACATCCGATTGGTATATTCTTCCGGATCGGGTGAGGTTTTCGACCTCGGGCTCCTGAGGGGTGGTGTCAATGAGAGCATACCTAGGCCAAGTTTTAGTGAAGAAGTCCTGGCCCTAGACTTGAGATAGGTAAATATCTTTAGCATCATCGTTCCACACACCGCACACTTCCCTCTCGATTCGATCCATAGGGACCACAACGAGTGGTGCAGCTTGAGGTGTAATATACACCGTGGGGTCGAAATTCTCTGGTTGGTCGAGAGAGATGTGACAAGAGCCGAGTGGGCTCTTGTTGTTGTTGGGTTTGCCAACGTTAGGGAGAGGTATCACTTCATCCTCTATCATGTCCTGGATCGTATGTTTTAGATTCCAGCAGTTTTCAGTGTCATGACCATTTCCTTGATGGAATTTGCAGTAGGTACCTTCGACCCAATATTTGCTTTTGACAGGAGGGTCACGGGTGGGGCCTATAGGTCTCAACTTTCCTTGATTGGTTAGTCTTTCAAAGGCTTGTACCAAAGTCGACCCGAGTTGGGCAAACTTTCGGTCTCGGACCCATCTTCCATGGTTTCTTCGGGCGGGAGTTTCTTCTACAGCATGGACTTCTTGGGCTTGGGATGTGCTACCCCGATTATAGGTGTTGGTCTTATATGCGGGTTTGCTCTGTATGGTTTTGGCGAGGTCGTCCTCGATCTTTATTCCCACATCATAAACTCTTTTGAAAGTGTCAAGTCCCAGGTACCTAAGGTGTTGTCTGTAAGCCGGGTCCAGGTTGTCAATAAATTTTTGGACCAATTCTGTTTCCGGAGGCCTATTGATTAGCTGAGCCGCCTGGTCCCTCCATCTAGAAAAGTAGGTTGTGAAACCCTCATTTTTCTTTTGGAAGAGAACTTCCAGCTCGCGCATGGTGACTTGGAAATCCATGTTCGACGAGTATTGCTTGATGAAGACATTGACAAAGTCTTCCCAAGTGGGGAAGAGCTTAGGGTCCTGGTGATAGTACCATTTGAGCGGCACAGGTTCCAAGGACAAAGGAAAGGCAGGTAAGTACATGGACTTGTCCACGCCTTTCAAGTTCATGGTATTCACAAAGCTCAGTAGATGATCACGGGGGTTGTCCGTGGCTTTGAACTTTGGTAAGTCAGATGAACTGAACTTTTCTGGTAGTTTGCCAGGAAAAGGTTCAGGATCGAGGGAGAAGTATTTGCTCCCCATGGTTTGCTATAGGACCATTTTTTCAATCCTCTTCTCGTTATCGAGGTCATTTTTGGCTTGTGCAGCCGCTAAAGCTTCATTTTCCATTTTCAATTGGCCCATAAGTTGGGTCATTTGGACCATCTGGTCTCGCAAATCTTCGATGGACATGTTTGAAGGTGCGAATCGAGGTTGGGGAAGCGGAGATCCTTGAAACGAGGGACGACGGACGGAGCTTGGAGTCACTAAACCTGGTGTTGGCGATGTATCTTCGAGACGCACTAACCGTTGATTCCCTGATCGGCACCAAGTGGCAGGACCAGTCCAAGGCATAAGATAAGCTAAAGTTTAGGTTCCCAAAGTTTCAAGCATTACTTAGTCTAGACTTCGACTTTCTAAATTGGTTTTTCACTCTTTCTTTTGTCGGTACACTTTTTGGTTTTTTTTTATTTTGGTCATTCTTTGGATTTTCGAAACACTTGCCCGTGTGACATTCATAGTTATTAGCACGTTTGGTTTTGGTGCCGGGTATTGTCGTCGTAGGAGGCCTAACAACAGCACAAAGAGTTATTAATTTTTTTTGCGAGTCGCTTTTGAAATCGATTGCTTTTCTTACGCCCTCGTAGCAATTCTTTTTATGAACATTTTGAAGGAAATAATGCCCTTGGTCCAAGTATGCATTCTATGTTAAGTCTAATAAATGCGGTTCAGTATTAATTAACAAGTTAATAATTCAGTGAGATCAAGTGAGCTGAATGCCTAGCTAGAGGCCGCTTCAGTTCAAGTGGAATTAATGATATTAATCCACAGCTTACTCTTGACTGAACCCGTAGGATCACACAAATAGTACGTAAACGGATCAAGTATTTAATGGCATTAAATACTCCATCTATGAATATTCGGAACCGACGGATCTTGGTTTCAGTGGGAGCTAAGATCGTCACAGGCAAGAAATGAATACTCCGGAAACGATGATATTGCCGGAAACGGAAATATGGATCGTATCGGAAATATGAATATTATCCAAGTCGTAGATGTTGCCGGAAACGGAAACATGGTACGTATCGGAAAATATTATTGGAAATGGAAATATTACCAGAATCGGAAATATTACCGGAATCGGAAATATTGTCAGAATCGGAAATATTACCGGAATCGGAAAATAATTCCGGAAACGGAAATATTAAATATTTGTTCGAAACGGAAATTAATTCCGGAATCGGAAATATTAAATATTGTTCGTATCGGAAATAGATTCCGGAAATGGAAATTTAATCGGAAGCGTATCGTACGAATTAGCATCGGACGAGGCTTGCCGGACGAAGGCCCAGCATGAAGCCGGGGCCATCGCCCAGCAAGCATGCGCGCCACAAGCCCAGCCAAGGCAGCGCCCAGGCCTACCGCAAGGCAGGCCCAGCGCGCGCCAAGGGCCACGGCTGCGTGGGCCGTGCTGCGCGGGCTGCTGCTCGCACGCGCATGGGCAGCCCTTGTGGCTGCCGTGTGTGTGTGAGTTTGTGCTCATGCGTGATTCCTGAATCTACAAGAGTCAGTGTATGATTAAGTTTCTATTCCTAATTGGATAAATTAATTAAATAGAATTCATGTAGGATTCTAATTCCAATTAATTCGCATCCTACTAGGATTACGATTCCTTTTCCATAACTCTATAAATAAAGGCCTAGGGGTCATAATTTATATACAAGTTTCAAAGTATTCAAAAGTGAGTTTTTTTGAGAGAAAATCAAACACACATCTTGCTCAAAAGTGCCGAAATTTTCTAGTACCTTAAGGGCGATTCTAGTTGGTCAATCTTAAGGCGGATCCGGACGTGCTGTGGACTATCTACGGAGGGACGACACTTGGAGTCCTAAAAGACTTGTTCTTGTTCGGTTCGGGCGCAGCTAGGGAGGGCACGCAACAAAGAGTATGCATCTAAATTATGCTATATGATTATGTGTAAATAATATGTTGTCCTGGGTTAATGGTTGTTTCCGCATGATCTATGTAGTGTCATATGTATCATAACCTTACACATTTTTTGCGCTACGTATTTTCCTTTGGCGCGGGCACCGAGGCTGCTGCGCCTGCCAAGCAGCAACTTCAGCGCCCAGCGAGGGGCGTGAGAAATTCTGGCGCCCAGCCAGGGGCGTTGAAAATTCGTCCCTGGCTGGTTCTCGTTTTCTGTCTTCTATTTATGCGACTTCGATTTGCGTGCTTGCCTAATAACGTCCTTTACGCGTAACAGCGTTTGTGGGATTCGTTACAGGCCATCCCGAGCGTCGCTTATTTTTGTGGCGATCATTCGGGTTCGCGGAACACGTGTTTCGGTATAACTCTTTGGCAAATTAGTCTATGAATGTTTGGGAAATTTTTAAGGTCGTTGGTTTTCTAGGATAGTTTGTCACACACAATCACATGTTTCGCTACACATAACTACATTACAAACATGGATTTAAAAATTAAATATGCCACGTAGTTTATGATAGGCTTCTATGGGTAGTTTATTTGCGCCTGGCTTGGTACCGCTTCTATCGTAGATCCAACACATGCCCCGGTCGAGGTAGTGTCTTCAACAGACGAATTTCGCCCAAGAGGCCAACCCGCAAGTGCAAGCCAAGGGGGCATGCAGACGAGAGGAACCTAATGAGCGAGCGATTGGGTTCGGGATAGGTGTACTACCTGCACAAGTACCGAGTGGGAAACATGCGCGACGTATGCACCCCCCTATTGGCGAAAAAGGTATCCTTAGTCCCAATTCCCGAGGGAGCCGAGATTCGTTATGCGGTTCTGCCCGTTCACATTAATATGCTGATTTTCAGGTCGTCCCAACTTGATGGGGAAATAAACGTGGGGTAGGATCGTTTCACCCTTCGGCTATTTTGATTACCTACAAGCACGAGTATTTCCTTTACTATCCCCAGCGGAGTCGCCACTGTGAGGGGGTCGAAAAAGCACGAGGCTAATGCGTGACCTCGTCCCTCGTGGGTGTGACGATTCTTTTTATTCAATCAAGTGTAATTGGATTTCCTGTGAGTTTACACCCAATTGACTAGTAATATAGGAGTCGCCATTCAGTTTTTAACGACAATGAGAAAAACTGACAAAACCCGGTTATCGTGACATAAAGGGAGTGCAATTATGTTTGACCACGACGGCCGTAGGTTCCCTTGTGATCCCTGGTGTGGGGATCTCTCAACATACACCCGCAAGGTAGAGATTGAGGGTTCGGGGGACTGTAACTACCGAGAGGAGTACTTCGCTCGTCGATAACTCCAGAGGCAGGATATCCTTACTAGCTCAGCATAAATAATTGAAGGGACATGCGTTAACTATTAAACTAATCTGAATTGATTTTAGCAAGATGCAACATATAATACTAATCCGGTCGTGATTATCTGATTTAAATAGCATTAAGGGACCTAGCATGATAATCCGATTTCCCAAAAACATTATATTTTTTAGGCGTGATAGAACAATCAGATTAGGTTAGTTTAACAGTTCATAAAAAGGGCGAGGAAAGCAGTTAAATCATCGAAAAGGGACACATTACGACGCACCCTTGAGAGGTGCTTCACGGTTCTCAGAAAACTAACCACTTTGACTTTGCTATTTCTCCTTTTTTATTTAACGAATCTCAATTATGGGATAGGATACGTTCTGTTCGATTTATGGATCGATTGCGACAGAACGCGTGAACATTTTCGCAGCGAGAGGCTTAGGCTAAGGGGTTTAGAGTCAATACTCAGAATATAATTATGTGTTGTTGTGTGTTCCTTTCACGTCGAATTTAGGGGCCTATTTATAGGGAAGAGTTCGTGGAAAGATAGAATTGCAGAGTTCTAATCCACAAAGAATTAGGAAAAAACACGTACCCAGGTATTTTCAGCGCCCAGGCCTGGGCGCCGAAGATTTCGGCGCCCAGAGCCAGGCGTTGAAAATAGGGTGTGGGCTGTTTTCTTTAGTCAGATTCGGATTCCTGAAATCCGTAGAGTTTGAGATTAATTCGAGTCTTTTAGCGCGTATCAATTTTATGACGGAATGCGTCTGGGCCCGTTACGAACTCTAGGCTCGTTAGGATTTCAATTAATACGTAACTCTTATTTCCGAATCATATTAGGAATAGGATTCTCGTAGTTTTCTATCTCATTTAGGATTTATGTTGGAATGCAACACCTAATTCTGACAGGTTTCTATCTTTTATGACTTGCCACTTTTAGAAGCTACCCTTTACGGCAGTTACTATTTTTAGCAGGTTTCCATAAATAGCAGGTTTCGGGTGAAATGAAAAGGGGAATTGAGATTCGTTTATTTTATAGGAGATGCGTTGTCAAGTGGAGATTTACGCTTTCATCATCGAACCTTTCCCTTTCGGGAATGGGGACAAAAGTAGGTGTCTACAACAATATAATCTGTATTGTAACGATTCATAGAAATCTTGCAAAATCAAATATTAAACAAACAAAAAATTTAAGAACAACCACCACAAATCACAAAATACCTGAAATTGGAAGCGCGGATTCGATAAAGCCCGATCAAGAACAAGCTCGAACGATAAGAAAAGCGCTAATCCGATGAAACCAGAAATTGAAAGTGTGAATTCGATGATTGGAACCCTGATTTCCTGATTTTTGTTCGATTTTTGTTCGTGATTTCCAAAATACTCTGCGATTTTTGTTCGTGGTTTCCTGATGAATTGGAAGAGGAAATTTTTTGGTGACAATTAACCCTAGGATTGACTTTTTCTGTGTTTGGAGGTTTCAAAAAATTTTAGAAAATAAAAACCAAATCTGAAATTTTGTCCTTGGCGGCACTTCCATCAAAATGGGATTTTGGGATTTGCGCTTTATTTTCATTGTAAAAATTTAATTTTTGTTTTAAAAAAAGGGAACACCTTTTAGTGATACCATAAGTGTTACTTATTTATTTTTTAATTGTAAATTTTTAAATTCTCTTAAAAAAAAAGGTAACACCTTTTATTGTTACCATAAACTGTTACCTATTTTAAAAGTGTTACCATAAACTGTTACCTATTTTAAAAGTGTTACCATAAAATGTTACCTACGTTAAAAGTGTTACGTTGAGTGTTACATTTTAGAAAAACTGTTACCAAAGTGTTACTTAAATATCTAGTGATTTTGCAGTTCAAAAAGTGTTACCAACACGTGTTACATAAGCTCAATTATGTACTAGTGTCTTTACTGAAACTTGTTACAACTTAACAATAACTTAGGTGAACATAGCTATAGTGAAAATCCTCGCCACTACTCGTTTCCGTGGTCCCCAGCAGTACTTAAAACAGAAAACAAAACGGTGAGCCGAAGACTCAGTAACGAGTTACCCTAGCATCGTAACATCATTTCAATTCATTTTATTTAATAACACAGGGAGAATAGAATATAGTAAAACATTTAATAAATCATCATTTCAAAAGCATCGTTTCGAAACATCATTTCAGTAATATCATTTCAGGAACATTATTTCAGGAACATCATTTCAGGAACATTATTTCTTTAACCTTTTTCCTTTTAACAGTATTATTCTGGTCGTCATGACTTTACAGGAAAACATGGTAGGACGTCTCCTACAAACAGGGGAAGCCAGTGCTTCATAACAGGGGGAGTCAGTGCTCCATAACAGGGGAAGCCAGTGCTTCATAACAGGGGGAGTCCGTGCTCCATAACAGGGGAAGCCAGTGCTTCTTATCAGGGGGAACCTTGGTTCCATATCAGGGGAAGCCAGTGCTTCTTATCAGAGGGAACCTTGGTTCCATATCAGGGGAAGCCAGTGCTTCTTATCAGGGGGAACCTTGGTTCCATATCAGGGGAAGCCAGTGCTTCTTATCAGGGGGAGTCAGAGCTCCATATCAGGGGAACTTGACCAGTTCTTACACTTTCCTTTATCATGTTTACATTTCTTTTAATGGGACATTAATCAGGAAAATCTCATTCATTCAGGATAGTTCAATAAAATCATTAAATCTCGTTATTTCATAAAACCATTTCTTTCAGGAATAATAATTCATTAAATCAGTACTTTGCATAAAGTTGCATTATCGTAAAACAATTCAATCAAATCATACTTGTAATCCCGCAAATCATAAAACATCATTATAAAACATCAATCATTCATAACATCATTCATAAATACATTTCGAAGGGATTGCGGGTACTAGCAATAACCGTTACCTCACTTTCGCGATTTGCTAAGCCTTTTCCTTGGTTCGTTCTTCTTGAGCTCCGAGTCTGATTTCTTTCAAAGTATTAAATTATTAAAACGATAAATACTTAAAAACCAATATTTTCTATATAATAATTTTAGTTTATAAATTCATAAATTGATTTTCATAAAATATTATTGAATTCGATATTAAGTCAAGCTAGCAACTCATTTTAATAAAATATATTCTTCTTCTTTTTTTTCTGAAAATAACATTTAATTATTGGTAGTTATTCGTATGAACCAAAGTTGAATTTATTATCTAATTATTCTTTCATGAAAATATGGATAATAAGATTTTAAATGAATCTGAAAATATAAGTGAGCCTTACCAAAACCCAAATAGTTTGATTTTGGGCCAGCCCTTCTTTTTGGTTTTGGGTTAACTGAAGTCAGTGTTGCAAAAATTGAAATTGGTCTCTTGACTTCCTAGAAGTCGACCAAAACAGAGAAGAGGAAGGCGAGCAGCAGAGGGAGGGGAAAGGGAGGAAAGAAGGAGGCGGTGGCTCGGCTTGGGCGGCTCGGTGTCGGAGGCTGAAGGAGGGCGGCGCATCGGCGCGGAAGAAGCAGCGCGCCAGTACGGCGGCTCTGGTGTCTGAGCGTTGCTCACGGAGGAAAGAGAAAGCAAGGAGGGGCGAGTGAGAGAAACGAATCAACGAGGGTGGTGTTCGGTGGGTGGCTGAGAATGATGGGCGGAGTGTGGTAGTCGGCTGCGGGTGGACAAAAACCTGGGCGGCGCGGTGGTGGGGCTACGCCGGTGGTGGTGGTTGCGTGGAGGAGAGGAAGGCAGGGAGTTGGGCGCAAGGGCGAGGGAGACAGGGGAGGTGCGTGCGGTGGTGGTGGTTGACTGAAACAACCCGACGGTGCGGCTGGGTGGTTGGCTGTGGTGGTCAAGGTGGTCATGGTGGTGGTTGATGGTGGTTGCAGTGGTTGTTGATGGTGGTCATGGTTTTGAATTTATTTTAGGAGGGATTTTCAATGGTAATTGAGAAATTAAAAATTGAAATTGAAATGTTATTGTTGTTTGCACTACTACAAAAATAAGCAAAGAGACCCTTTCAAAAGGGCCTAAGAGACCCTCTGAGAGGGGGTCTCTATCTCAAAGGTCTCTTTGATAATGAGACCTTCTCATATGAGGGGGTCTCTTTGTTAAAAATAATAGACCTTTTAAGTAAGAAAGGGGGTCTGTTATGTAAGGCATGGAAAAATTAATTTAGAAGGGAAAGAGACCCCATATCTAAGATAAAAGGTCTGTGTTCGTCTCACAGAGACCCACTAGGTAAGATAGCAGGTCTCTTCGTTCGTTTCGCGGAGATCCACTAGGTAAGATAATAGATCTCTTTGTTCGTTTCACAGAGACCCACTAGGTAAGATACCAGGTCTCTTTGCAATATTTTTATTTAAAAAAAAAAAATAATACGCTACACCTCTGTAGCTCCATAAAAACAAAAATGACAATATTTTTATTAATAAATAAATAAATATTACATCAAAATCTTCTACAACTTGTGCAATAATAAAAACCTCTACAAAAACAAATAATCCATGACTGGACAGATCTTCAAACTTAAAAATTTACATTTGTAAATCTAAAAGTTGTTCGAAATACTGAGAAACTGTAATAGGATGTCTTTCAATTAGAGGAATAGATCTTGAAGAATGAGCATCACCAATACCAGGCCTACCATACTTATGTCATGTAGTGGGAAATGAATTCAAGTTTGACTTAAACCTGGTTGAATTTCTATCCGCCAGAGACACCATGATGCTTCCTTCCATCTCTGGAACATTGATAATGTGCGAAGGTGAGTCATAAGTCCTCTGCATCCCAATTCCACTGCATCAACAAAACAACATCACCAACAGGCATCAGCACCTCAGCAAACCTGTTAAGTTCAGAGCCAAAAGACCCAAATGCAAGCATTCGGAATACTGAAACACACAGTAAATAGAAGGTAATCTACTCGTAAAAGGAAGACAAAATATTTTCTAAAAATCCAGTATACGTTCCTGAGGCTTGTTATAACAATTAACAAAGTACCTGGTTAAGGATTTTAGGCTAGCCAACGGTAAAAAAAGTGATTTCACGTATTGCTTTATTTATATCAACATACAATCTCAGTAGGCAAAATATGAAGATATATTAGGAGACTAAGAGGTCAAATCCATGCAAAAATCTAATAAGGACTATGTTATTATCAGAAGTTCAAAACATGTTACACACATTATCAGAAGATATCTCTATTATTAGCATTGATGCCATCAAGACTTGGTAAGAACTGAATGTAAGTGGTGGGTGCAAGCTGAGGGAGAGACTAACACCATTACTACAAAATGTAACAAAACTCATATGAGAAGCTTTACCAAATAAGAAAACAACATAACTAATGTTGAAGCTCGAGTATGGTCACAGAGATTATTCTAGAGGTTCCTAAAAACTGAGAATTTTACACCAAGTTAGACTGAGATGATAAAGATAAAAAGTGTGTATAGTCAAAACTGTCTAAGCTAACAAATCTAAAGTAGTGAACGGTGAAAGAGTGGACGAGATTTCGTGGCTCCTCATAATCACAGTGAACAGCTTACCTACTGACCATGTCCTTCATAACTCGTGGTACCAGTACATAACTATTCTTGCAATTCTCGTACAAATATCTCCATATCCTATTCATCGTAGTCGCCTCTCTGGTAAAGCCAAATTCATATGCAATCTTATGAAGGAAAAAAGTATGAATTAAACTTTCCATTCATGAAACAACATGAGTAAACAGACAAGTGCTTGAAGAGGCAGAATATGTTCAGCCTTGACAATAATTTGATAAACATGATTGATGAAAAAATCTAGTTGGAAGCATATGTGTCGAAGCAAGAGTTATATACAATAGCTGACAATATGCATCAGAACTTGAGCTAATGGCAGCTAATGGTTATATCTATAAAAATAAGATAATTAAGTTAGCCTCGAAGCATCTCTTACCCAGCACAAGAAAAGAAATGTTGAAGATACAGACTAGCTGCATATGCTTGTATTAGTACCTTTAATTGTCGCTTTAAGCCACTCAAGGAGGAGAGCCATTTGGTCTTTTCTTTTACTTGTCCCAACCGCAAACGCTGCAGTACAATGAAAGTTGTTTAATGTGCAAACAAGTGCATTCAGGAGATAGACAGCATACTGAACAATCCATTACCTAAAGAACCAACATGCATTGACTTGCGCATGAGCTCGCTTTGGAGTTCATGTAGGTAATTTAAGGCTTTTTGGCACTCATTACTCATGAATTCGTTCTCTTTGGTTAATTATTGGCAGCATAAGCCTCTTCAAATACTGACAAAGCATGAAGCATTTTATCTCAATAGCCAAATGCAGTAAAACAATACAAAGTTAATCCACCCGTTAAGAGTCTTAAGAGATCATGTGTATCCTAAGCTACAAGTACAACTTATATGTATCCTCACTGTGCTCATGAGATCCAAAATAGTATACAATAAACAAAATAGACAAACTTATTCCAAAACAAGTCTTAAAAACATTAGCAAGCGGTGCATATATCATTTTGTATAGCTCAAACTCACTCATATAGCTCAAATAAATCATTGAGCTATAGCTCAAATAAATCAATTAAATCATTGAAACCATCAAACTACGAATGAGAACACACTCAAACTCACACTCATACAGCTCAAATAAATTATTGAAACCATCAAATTACGAATGTGAAGACCTTGAAACTTCTCAGTTGAATATGAATATATTGGTACAAATATATAAAAAGTTAACAACAACAGAGTAAAAGACTTATAAAAGTTCATTTAAACCAAATTTCTTCAAAAAGAGAAAATTATAGGAAACGAAGACCTACCACAATTATTTTGAAATCTACAGAATTCAAGTAAAATATCAAACAATTTAATGTTAAACATTAACACAGTACCACAAGTTCCCAATTCAATTCAAAGGTTCCAAATTATTTAACAAACAGTGACAAATAGCCTTAGAATAGAGCATCAAGTTCAATCATTTCCAGTATATATACATAGATCACATCAAATCAAAACAAACAAAACCAAATCCCGACCCCTAATTAACATATCTACCCAATAAAATGCAAATAAGAACATTAAAGAGATGAGATCGGGATACCTGAGTTACCCTGTAGGTGGGGACAGTACTCTTATAGGTTCCTTCCTTTTGAGCTTTTGGAAACTAAACCTCGTTAAAAGAATTGATTTTCCTTTCAACTACGGATTATGAAACCCTAACAGTTGATTTAATATTAGTCAAGAGTGACCAACTCGGTATAGCGGCGGAGTAGGAGGTGGTTTACCAGGGTGGTGGAGGTGTGGGTTATGGCGGTGTAGGCGGCGAGGGGAGGTTATGGCGGTGTGGGCGGCGACGAGAGACAATATCATCGAGAGACAACTAGAGGAGAGAGAAAGGGTGAGACTCCAATAGAGATTTTACAAATGAACTAAGGAAGAAAAACGAACAAGGGCATCACACGGGCAATTGGGCATTACATACGTTTCCATAGTGCGTATAATTTTATTTTACTTCATTTTAATTTGGGGTAAAAGAGACCCGTGGCCTCACTTAAGGGTCTATTCTTTATCATATCATTTTAGGTTTTGCGGACCCCAAGTGTATAAAATAGACCCGTGGGGTATTTAAGAGGTATTTTTCTTATCATGTTTTGTGGAGGTGTGGACCCCAGTACACATAACGGACCTGTGAGCTCACTTAGGGGGTCTCTTTCTTATCCTCCCTTGGGTAATTTGTGGACCACGGGAAACATAAGAGACCCTTTATCTCTAATATTAGATCTATTTTGTTAAAGAGACCCCTTATGTCATCCAAAGGGTCTTTTATTAAGGATCTCTTTGCTCATTTTTGTAGTAGTGTTGATTTTGCAGATTCTGAACAGGTTAAGGAGCTTTGTATAGCAATGGCATTGAACAAGTTACGTGATTAATGATCCAAATTGGGAGAATTTTAGATGACAAATGTAAGAAAATAGGAAAAAGGAGGTGATGAGTAATAAAAGCTAGAATTTTTAGGGGAGTGAATCAGCAAGGCTAGAGCTAATAGGTGAGATAGGTGGCAAGTTCCATGGTTGCCAAATGCTGAAGCTCACAGCAGAGAAGAAGAGAGAAAAAAAAAAGTTGACTTGGTTTTGGTTTTTCAATTAGTCAAAGAGGGGAATTTTGGTAAATATAAAAAGTTGGATAATTTTTGTTGCTATTTTTGGACATCAAACGAAAATGGAAAAAAAATGACCTTGAGTAAAATTAATTTCCAAAATAACAAATGCTAATAAAATAAATTTAGTTTTCACACAAAATTTGTCGTTAATAAGAAAATTTTTGAAATTATTTAAATCTCTTATATATTACGAAATATAATATAAATTTAAAAGGTTTCTTAATCTCGTAAATATGAAATAAAATTATAAAATCTGAAAAATAACAGATCGTGTAACGTTATTAAAAAATTTTAAAAAATAAAATAAATAAACTTCGTTAATCAAAATAAAGTTCAAAATTTTTGATTTAAAACGAATTTAAGCTAAATAAAAATAATTAAGCATAATTAATCAAGTTTTAAAAATTCGGGGTATTACATAAATTGATCCCCATATGAGTAAGTGTACATGCCAGCTTTATGTCCTCGAAGTATGTTTGGACATAAATATCTATGACTTGATTGTGTTAAATTGTTACATGTTCAAAGGCATAAAGGTGTATGATAGTCATAGTGCTCGATGTTATATACAATAAGTGTTGAGAAATATATATCTTGCCAATATTTATTTAAATCTCTACACCTGAAGTGTAGATTATATAAACGGTTCCAACATAGTGATTATATGAAAAGGATGGCAAGATAATGCAGTTGATGATATTTTTGAAAATACAGAAAAAACTATTAATTATATATTGTATGAAATACCCTTGAAGTGGTATACATATCTGAACAATAATAGATGGCCCGTGAGAAAAAATGAATGGTACCTATTGAATAAGTATTCAGATATCATTGATGAATAGCATGCAAAATATATGTTGAAGAATTTTCATGATACCGGTAGATGATGGAACCGAAATATAATACATATGTGAGAAATAATGGATTTTGAATAGGGGATCGTAAATCTATGTCTGTTTCGATGTAGACATAACTATAATGATCAAATGAGCTCATGGACCAGAAGTCCAACAATTTATGGATTTGAAATATCCACATTGTACAGTGTTTTGCATTTGAGTCCTACATTCATATACATATGTAGTTAATAGGTAAATGCATCATTCATCATACATTTAGTTAGTTTTATGTTTTATCATGGTATGATATAGAATTATCTAGTTATAATTTCATATAACATGTTTTAAAACTATTTATGATGTCGTATATGAAATATGAATCCAAATAATGTTAAGACGGATCGATTTGCAACTTTATGGAAATTTATAAGATGATATTCCTGCTTTATTGGGCTAGCTAGTAGTTGCAAAAGAAATATAATATTGATTTAATAGTATGTTATGAATCATGCAAATAAGAAAAGTTCCTGAAGAACTTATTCATGATGTTCTTAATCATCTAGCCTTTTGAGTTTTGCATACACACATCCCAACATTGATGGGATATTATCAAAACTCTAAAAGAGTGTTTTTGAAATGTCGTCTCAACCAGTAGTTTGAGTACGCACTTGAGAGTTTTGAAATATACATATTAATTTATTCATGAAAGAATTCTTGTACAAATATGAATCATCTTAAAATATAAGATAAAGGTATGTAATGTCCTTCCAATGGATATTATGTTATGGTCCAGAAGAACCATAACCATAAATAAGATTATTAGTTATATTATACCTCCGAGTTGGACGATGATATTGTTATTTATCATGTATTGCCATCAAAGTATAGCCAAAAAAGTTTGATCAATATTGATCAAAAAGTACTATTTATGACCTCCAGAAGAAGGTATATATGTGCAATATGTATGGATAAGTCTTGTAATATCATATACAAGAAAATGTATTTATCTCAGATGAAGCTAAAGAATTATTGTATTATGCATCGGGAAAATCGAAAACAAATTTATCGAATGAGATAGAGAAAAGCACATGATCTTACAGGTATTATTTTCAAAACAATTGAAGATTCAAGTTAAGCTTTGGAGAATCAATTTTCAAGGAACTTCATGCTGCTACATTTGAGAAGCTACTCAACAATATCGGATGGATTGCACAAAAGGATCTCAATTGATGTATTCATCAGGGGGAGAAATACGCGTTGCACTCTTTTTCCCTTAACCAAGGTTTTGTCCCACTAGGTTTTCCTGGTAAAGTTTTTAATGAGGCAACATTTAAAGCGTATTATGAAGAGCGATGTACTCTTTTTCCTTCACTAAGTTTTTATCCCACGGGGTTTTCCTACATCCAAGGGGGAGTGTTATGAAATATTATGTGGATGCCCATTATACCCCTAGTATCTTTCTGGAATATTCTAGATCTAGGGTTTATTGTTTCCAAGCAAACCCTATTATATTGTATGTATATATACCCTATTGTTCATGGAATAAAACATACTATTGTTCTCTCCCAATTTCTCCTCTCTTTCTCTCTATTTCACAACAAGTTTCTTTTTGTTTTTCTTCATTTTTTTCCTTTTTAGTTTCCGTTTGTTCAAAAACCGAAAACAAAAATATAGAAAACTGCAAAATTTTGTTTCTAGTTTTTTGTTGTGTTTTTCAGAACTAACATGACTGTTACTCCCTCCGATCTTAAATATGTGTCACTTATAAAGACTTGCGCGGAAATTAATACTCCCTTCATGTTAGGTTATGATACATATGACAATTCATAAATCATGCGGAAAAACCATTTAGCCAGGAATACATATTATTTACACATAATCATATAGCATAGTTTAGATGCATACTCTTTGTTGCGTGCCTTCCCTAGCAGCGCCCGAACCGAACAAGAACAAGTCTTTAGGACTCCAAGTGTCGTCCCTCCGTAGATAGTCCACAGCACGTCCGGATCCGCCTTAAGATTGACCAACTAGAATCGCCCTTAAGGTACTAGAATTTTTGGCACTCTTAGGTAAGAAATATGACTGAATTTTTCTCTCAAAACTCACTTTGAATACTTGAATTAATCTCTGAAAATATGTGACCCTAGGCACGTATTTATAGAGTTATGGAAAGGGAATTGGAATCCTAGTAGGATACGAATTAATTAAACTTAGAATCCTACAAGAACTCTAATTAATTAATTTATCCTTTTAGGAATAGGAATTTAATCATATACTAATTCTAATAGTTTTAGGAATCATGCATGAACACAAACTCACACACACACGGCAGCCACGAGGGCCGCCCATGCGTGTGCGTGCAAGCAGCAGCCCACGCAGCGAGGCCATGTCCTTGGCGCGCGCTGGGCCTGCCTTGCGGTGGGCCTGGGCGCTGCCTTGGCTGGGCGCGCGTTTGGCTTGCTGGGTGATGGCCCGACTTCGTGCTGGACCTTCGTCCGGCAGGCCTCGTCCGATGCTAATTCGTACGATACGCTTCCGATTAAATTCCCGGTTCCGGAATTCATTTCCGATACGAACAATATTTAATATTTCCGATTCCGGAATCAATTTCCGTTTCGAACAAATTTTTAATATTTCCGTTTCCGGAATTATTTTCCGATTCCGATAATATTTCCGATTCTGACAATATTTCCGTTTCCGGCAATATTTCCGATTCTGGCAATATTTCCATTTCCGATAATATTTTCCGATACGTACCATGTTTCCGTTTCCGGCAACATCTACGACTTGGATAATATTTATATTTCCGATACGATCCATATTTCCGTTTCCGGCAATATCATCGTTTCCGGAGTATTCATTTCTTGCCTGTGACGATCTCAGCTCCCACTGAAACCAAGATCCGTCGATTCCGAATATCCATAGATGGAGTATCTAATGCCATTAAATACTTGATCCGTTTACGTACTATTTGTGTGACCCTACGGGTTCCGTCAAGAGTAAGCTGTGGATTAATATCATTAATTCCACTTGAACTGAAGCGGCCTCTAGCTAGGCATTCAGCTCACTTGATCTCAGTGAATTATTAACTTGTTAATTAATACTGAACCGCATTTATTAGACTTAACATAGAATGCATACTTGGACCAAGGGCATTATTTCCTTCAGTCTCCCACTTGTCCTTAGGGACAAGTGTGCATTTCCTAATTCCTTTGTCGCTCGATGCTTGCTCTTGAACATAAGGTAAGAGTTGTCATCCTTATTATGTCCAGAGGTGTTCCTCGGTTTCAGAGTTCAACTGATCAAATAAACAGATAATCATAGCCTATGATTCATCCGAGCACGGCCATGCATTTCACAGTTTCTAGCTCTCCGAGTGGCCTTGTACAACTTTTAAGCATCTCATCCCGATTTATGGGAGGACAATCCCAATCTTGCGATCTTGAGATTAGACTTCGTTTGATAGGTGATTACCTGAGCGTTGCCTTTATAGCCTCCTTTTACGGTGCGACGGTTGGTCAACGTCAAAGCAACCAGTTCTCAAACAAGTAATCTCAAATCACTCAGGTATTGAGGATTTAGTGTCTAATAATTTAATGAAATTTACTTATGACAGATTTTCATCTCTTACAGTAAAGTTTCATAGGTCTTGTCCGATACTAGTCTTCCCAAAGTAAGTATCTATGCAAATGATTATGACATTGCCATGTCCACATAGTTCAAGAAACAGAACTACTAGTCATCTTGCATTCTATGCGTCCAATTTTATAGAAAACTCCGACTAGGGACCATTTTCAACCTTTGACATTCAAGTTCACTTGATAGACATTTCTTAGTCACAGGACTGGTCCTGACAGTCTATCTTGAATATATCGTCAAATTGAAGGGACTCATCATTTAATAAACCACAAATTAAATGGAAAAATGAATTCTTTTCATTTATTGTGAATGATTAACCAATAATGTTTTACAAAGATTTAAACTCTAAAACTTTAAAACATTAAACAGAGACATCAAAGCCATTCTCCAATATGCTTGATTCCCATAGCTGCAGTGTGCGAGTTGTGCTTCACCTGCGGCAGAGGTTTAGTCAATGGATCTGATATGTTGTCATCAGTTCCAATTTTGCTTATCTCGACTTCTTTTCTTTCAACGAACTCTCGTAGAAGGTGAAATCTACGAAGTACATGCTTGACTCTCTGGTGGTGTCTAGGCTCTTTTGCCTGTGCAATAGCTCCGTTATTGTCACAATACAGGGCTATTGGTCCTTTAATGGAGGGGACTACACCAAGTTCACCTATGAACTTCCTTAGCCATATAGCTTCCTTTGCTGCTTCATGTGCAGCAATGTACTCCGCTTCAGTTGTAGAATCCGCAATGGTGCTTTGCTTAGCACTTTTCCAGCTTACTGCTCCTCCGTTGAGGCAGAAGACAAACCCAGACTGTGATCTGAAATCATCTTTGTCGGTTTGGAAACTTGCGTCCGTATAGCCTTTAACAATTAATTCATCATCTCCACCATAGACCAGGAAGTCATCTTTGTGCCTTTTCAAGTACTTCAGAATGTTCTTGGCAGCAGTCCAATGCGCCTCTCCTGGGTCTGACTGGTATCTGCTCGTAGCACTGAGTGCGTACGCAACATCCGGGCGTGTACATATCATAGCATACATTATTGAACCAATCAATGATGCATATGGAATCCCATTCATTCGTCTACGCTCATCAAGTGTTTTTGGGCACTGAGTCTTGCTTAGAGTCATTCCATGAGACATGGGTAGGTAGCCTCGCTTGGAGTCCGCCATCTTGAACCTATCAAGCACCTTATTGATATAAGTGCTTTGAATAAGTCCAATCATCTTTTTAGATCTATCTCTGTAAATCTTGATGCCCAATATGTACTGTGCTTCTCCTAGATCCTTCATCGAAAAACATTTCCCAAGCCAAATCTTGACAGAGTTCAACATAGGAATGTCATTTCCGATAAGCAATATGTCATTGACATATAATACTAGGAAAGCAATTTTGCTCCCACTGACCTTCTTGTATACACAAGATTCGTCTGCGTTCTTGATGAAACCAAAGTCACTGACTGCTTCATCAAAACGTATATTCCAGCTCCTGGATGCCTGCTTCAATCCGTAGATTGATTTCTTTAGCTTGCATACCTTTTTAGCATTCTTTGGATCCTCAAAACCTTCAGGCTGTGTCATAAACACAGTTTCTGTTAAAACGCCGTTTAAGAAAGCAGTTTTGACATCCATCTGCCATATTTCGTAATCGTAATATGCAGCGATTGCTAACATTATCCGAATAGACTTTAGCATTGCAACTGGTGAAAAGGTTTCATCGTAATCCACACCGTGGACTTGCCTGTAACCTTTTGCAACCAATCTAGCTTTGAAAACTTCAAGTTTCCCATCCTTGTCCTTTTTCAGTTTGAAAACCCATTTGCTTCCAATGGCTTGGTAGCCATCTGGCAAATCGACCAAATCCCATACTTGGTTTTCAGACATGGAGTCTAATTCAGATTGCATGGCTTCTTGCCATTGCTTGGAGCTAGGGCTCGTCATAGCTTGTTTGTAAGTCGCAGGTTCATCACTTTCAAGTAATAGAACGTCATAGCTCTCGTTCGTCAAAATACCTAAGTACCTTTCCGGTTGAGATCTATATCTTTGCGATCTACGCGGGGTAACATTTCTAGATTGACCATGATTCTCACCAGATTCTTCTAAAGATCTCTGAGTTTCATCCTGAATGTCATCTTGAGCATTCTCTAGAGTTTGTTGTTCGACTCGAATTTCTTCGAGGTCTACTTTTCTCCCACTTGTCATTTTGGAAATGTGATCTTTCTCCAAAAAGACACCATCTCGAGCAACAAACACCTTGTTCTCAGATGTATTGTAGAAGTAATACCCCTTGGTTTCCTTTGGATAGCCCACAAGGATACATTTGTCAGATTTTGGATGAAGTTTGTCTGAAATTAATCGCTTGACGTATACTTCACATCCCCAAATCTTAAGAAAAGACACATTTGGAGGTTTTCCAAACCATAATTCGTATGGAGTCTTTTCGACAGCTTTAGACAGAGCTCTATTTATAGTGAGTGCAGCTGTATTTAGTGCATGTCCCCAAAATTCTAATGGAAGTTCGGCCTGACCCATCATTGACCTGACCATGTCTAGCAAGGTTATGTTCCTCCGTTCCGACACACCGTTCCATTGTGGTGTTCCAGGAGGATAGAATTCCACATTCTTTCAGATGGTCATCAAATTCATAGCTCAGATATTCACCGCCTCTATCAGACCGCAGTGCTTTAATCTTCTTGCCTAATTGATTCTCTACTTCATTCTGAAATTCCTTGAATTTGTCAAAGGATTCAGACTTATGCTTCATTAGGTAGACATAACCATACCTACTGAAGTCATCAGTGAAAGTGATAAAGTAGCTGAAACCACCTCTAGCATTTGTACTCATTAGTCCACATACATCTGTATGGATTAAACCCAATAGTTCATTTGCTCTTTCTCCAACTTTAGAGAAAGGTTGCTTTGTCATTTTGCCAAGTAAACATGATTCGCATTTACCATAATCCTCTAAGTCAAATGGTTCTAGAATTCCTTCCTTTTGAAGTCTTTCTAAGCGTTTCAAGTTTATATGGCCTAATCGACAATGCCACAGATAGGTGAGATCTGAATCATCCTTTTTGGCCTTTTTAGTATTTATGTTATATACTTGTTTGTCGTGATCTAATAAATAAAGTCCATTGACTAATCTAGCAGATCCATAAAACATCTCTTTAAAATAAAACGAACAACTATTGTCTTTTATTAAAAAGGAAAATCCCTTAGCATCTAAGCAAGTAACTGAAATGATGTTTTTAGTAAGACTTGGAACATGGAAACAATCTTCCAGTTCCAAAACTAGCCCGGAGGGCAACGACAAATAGTAAGTTCCTACAGCTAATGCAGCAATCCGTGCTCCATTTCCCACTCGTAGGTCGACTTCACCCTTGCTTAACTTTCTACTTCTTCTTAGTCCCTGTGGATTGGAACATAAGTGTGAGCCACAACCTGTATCTAATACCCAAGAAGTTGAATTAGCAAGTATACAGTCTATAACGAAAATACCTGAAGATGGAACGACTGTTCCGTTCTTCTGATCTTCCTTTAGCTTCAAGAAATCTCTCTTCCAATGCCCCTTCTTCTTGCAGTAGAAGCATTCGGATTCAGAAGTGGGTTGACTGACCTTCCTCTTTACAGATTTGGCGCCAGTTTGCTTAGTTGGGCTGGCCTTGTTGCCACCTTTCTTAGCATTCCTCTTCTTTCCAGATTTCTTGAACTTGCCCCCATGCACCATAAGCACATCCTGCTTATCACTTTTGAGCGTCTTTTCAGCGGTCTTCAGCATACCGTGAAGCTCAGTGAGCGTTTTGTCCAGACTATTCATACTGCAGTTCAGTTTGAACTGATCATACCCGCTATGAAGAGAATGGAGGATGGTGTCTATAGCCATTTCCTGAGAAAATTGTTGATCCAGCCGACTCATATTCTCAATGAGTCCAATAATTTTGAGAACATGTGGACTTACGGGCTCGCCTTTCTTAAGCTTGGTCTCAAGAATTTGCCTATGAGTCTCGAATCTTTCGAATCGAGCCAGATCTTGGAACATGTTCTTTAACTCACTGATGATTGTGAAAGCATCTGAGTTGATGAACGTTTTCTGCAGATCCGCACTCATGGTGGCGAGCATTAGACATTTCACATCCTTGTTGGCATCAATCCAACGATTGAGGGCTGCCTGAGTGACCCCGTCGCCTGCGGCTTCGGGCATCGCCTCATCTAGGACATACTCCTTTTCTTCCTGCATAAGAACTATTTGCAAGTTCCTTTGCCAGTCAAGGAAGTTTTTCCCGTTCAACTTCTCCTTTTCGAGAATTGATCGAATGTTGAATGAATTGTTGTTTGCCATATTAAAAACTACAATTGAAAAGAATAAACAAATAAATAACCATTCACAGTTTCTCTTAATAAACTTAAAATCTAGCATACATGCATAATTCAATGTTTATTAAGCATTTTATTCAAGTTATGTGTTCCGGCAGGTGTGAATAAAATGATTCCAAGATCCTAAAATCATTGAAGAACTAAGCACAGTTTGTCGACTTAATCCTAAAACATCTTAGGTAAGCAAAAGCCTTTTGCTAATAGTCTAGAAACTATTCTTGGTTGATAGGTACGTCTAAGAACTTATTAGGTAAACCTATCGATTTTGCCACGACATAAAAGGACTCCTTACTTATATCGTTGAGTTTCACCAAAACTAACATGTACTCACAATTATTTGTGTACCTTGCCCCTTTAGGACCAATAAGTAACACCTCGCTGAGCGAAAACTATTACTAGATTGATGTAAAGGATATCCAAGCAAGTGTATATTTTGGCATGGCACATTTTAACTCAATTTTTAAGTTTGGAACTTAAGGCTCTTACTATGTTGGTTAGATTTTAAGTGAACTAAAATCCTTAATCATGCAACATAATCAAGCTTTTGATCTCATGCATTTTAAGACATATTTAAAAGCAATAAATAACTTAAAACATGCATAAGATAAATGTGATCTAGTATGGCCCGACTTCATCTTGAAGCTTTGACTTCAAAGTCCGTCTTGAAAATCTCCGTGGGAGGCACCATTTTCTTCAAATAGGATAAGCTATAACTAATTACAACTATTTGATGGTACGCAGACCATATTTGAATTGAAAAATAACTTTGGTACTTTAGACCAATTACATTCAAATTAATGGTACGCAGACCATATTTTCTATCCTATTTGGGCCATACTAGTCACTTCATAACCTGCAAAACAGTACATATACAATATATACCATTCACCCATTCATTATCATGGATGGCCCACATAGCTGGTTAGTAAAACACAATATGCATCACGTAAACATTTGCAGCAATTAATCAAGGGCACCAATAATCTACCAATTATTCAGTCCTTATTAATTCTAATCAAGTTGTTTTAACCTTAAGGATTTGTAGACCTAATCAAGAGTTTTATGACTAAAAGGGCTCCCACTTAAACCAATAAATTCATATGCTTTACTAATTTTAAACATAAAAATGTATTTCAAGTCTAACCGGAAACATACAAATTTAATTAAAATTTAAAGCTCATATAAATTTATAATTGAATCCAAAAAGTTTAATTTAATTTCAGTCGTATTTAAATTAATTCATGATTTTAATTTTAGTAAAATAATTAGAATAAATAAAATTTATTATAATTACAATATTCAAAATTAAAATCCAAGAAAATAATTTAAATTATTAATTTTAAAATTAATTAAAATTACGTAGACTGAAAAATTTCAAATTAAACATTCAAAACGATCTAATCGCAACGCAAACACCCTACGCATTGCACGCCCATGGGCCGCACGCACACAGCCATCGCTGGCCATGTGCGCGCAGCCCATGCGCTCGACGCATAGCTGCTGCATCTTCCATCGCAAGCCATCGCACGCTATGGTGCTCGCTGCGCGCGCGCCAGCGCTCGACGCACGCGAGCCATCGCTCGTTGTGCGCGCTCGCCAGCGCTCGCTGCGCGCGAGCCATCGCTCGCTGTGCGCGTGAGCCATCGCTCGCTGTGCGCGCGAGCCATCGCTCGCTGTGCGCGCGAGCAATTGCGCGCGATCAATCGCTGGGCGCAGCGCTCGTGGCACGCGAGCTTGCACTCGCTGCGCACGAGGCTGCGCGCGCTTGCGCGAGGCAGTGCGCGTCGTGGCGCAGCTCGCTTGCTGCCCACACGCGACTGCCTTGGCTTGCCTTTCGCCCATGCCCATTTGTTCATAGCTCGTGGCCCACGACACAAGGCAGGGCTGCTGCCTTGTGCTCGTGCACCATGCCCTTGCTCATTGCATTCGTGCCGCACGGGCGACGAGCTCCCTTGCTCGTCGTCGCATGCCCGCACTATACAACACCCCTTAAGGGTAACACGAAGCGTCCATTGCTTTGTGCGTGCAAGTTATATGAACGAATCGCATAAAAATTAAAATTTATATTTAAAATTAATGACAAATTAATAAATAATATTAATTTCATAATTTTAGGGCGAAAAAATCGAAAATTTATTATCCAATTGATTTCCGATTATTATGGATTCAAGTCTAGGTCATAAAAATTTAAAATTTATCATAAATTTACAATTTTTATGGTGGTTTTTAATCATAGGTTTCTAATTAAATTATAATTAATTATGAAAATCAAATTAATTCTAAATTATTCTAATTTTCAACAAATTAATCATAATTACAAATTAGATTGCATAATTAACAAGGCTAGGCATTCAAACTTGTTAAACATATACAGTAGGTCAATCAAAAATTCAAGATTTATCAACAAGAATCGCAAATATTTAATTTAACATCTTAAATTTACGAAATTTTGCATTCGAAAAACTAAAACCTTCGAAAAGTCATAGTTAGGCTTCGAATTTGAGAATTCTGGCTCCGGCAGAAAAATACTTTTTTTGTCAAAATTTTAGAATGCCTTTTACATGCGGAATTGACACAAAAATCACTCGATTTGGATGAGTAACGAAGAAACTGCCGAAAAACTGCGCACGTATAATTAAATAAACGCAATTTCCAATTAATTAACAATTACGAAAATTAATCACCCCTTTTAATTCTTGCAAATTTGTAATATTTAACCATGTTCATGCAATTTAGATTATGAAAATAATAAGGGGCTCGTGATACCACTGTTAGGTTATGATACATATGACAATTCATAAATCATGCAGAAAAACCATTTAGCCAGGAATACATATTATTTACACATAATCATATAGCATAGTTTAGATGGATACTCTTTGTTGCGTGCCTTCCCTAGCTGCGCCCGAACCGAACAAGAACAAGTCTTTAGGACTCCAAGTGTCGTCCCTCCGTAGATAGTCCACAGCACGTCCGGATCCGCCTTAAGATTGACCAACTAGAATCGCCCTTAAGGTACTAGAATTTTCGGCACTCTTAGGTAAGAAATATGACTGAATTTTTCTCTCAAAACTCACTTTGAATACTTGAATTAATCTCTGAAAATATGTGACCCTAGGCACGTATTTATAGAGTTATGGAAAGGGAATTGGAATCCTAGTAGGATACGAATTAATTAAACTTAGAATCCTACAAGAACTCTAATTAATTAATTTATCCTTTTAGGAATAGGAATTTAATCATATACTAATTCTAATAGTTTTAGGAATCATGCATGAACACAAACTCACACACACACGGCAGCCACGAGGGCCACCCATGCGTGTGCGTGCGAGCAGCAGCCCACGCAGCGAGGCCATGGCCTTGGCGCGCGCTGGGCCTGCCTTGCGGTGGGCCTGGGCGCTGCATTGGCTGGGCGCGCGTTTGGCTTGCTGGGCGATGGCCCGACTTCGTGCTGGGCCTTCGTCCGGCAGGCCTCGTCCGATGCTAATTCGTACGATACGCTTCCGATTAAATTCCCGGTTCCGGAATTCATTTCCGATACGAACAATATTTAATATTTCCGATTCCGGAATCAATTTCCGTTTCGAACAAATATTTAATATTTCCGTTTCCGGAATTATTTTCCGATTCCGATAATATTTCCGATTCTGACAATATTTCCGTTTCCGACAATATTTCCGATTCTGGCAATATTTCCATTTCCGATAATATTTTCCGATACGTACCATGTTTCCGTTTCCGGCAACATCTACGACTTGGATAATATTTATATTTCCGATACGATCCATATTTCCGTTTCCGGCAATATCATCGTTTCCGGAGTATTCATTTCTTGCCTGTGACGATCTCAGCTCCCACTGAAACCAAGATCCGTCGATTCCGAATATCCATAGATGGAGTATCTAATGCCATTAAATACTTGATCCGTTTACGTACTATTTGTGTGACCCTACGGGTTCAGTCAAGAGTAAGCTGTGGATTAATATCATTAATTCCACTTGAACTGAAGCGGCCTCTAGCTAGGCATTCAGCTCACTTGATCTCACTGAATTATTAACTTGTTAATTAATACTGAACCGCATTTATTAGACTTAACATAGAATGCATACTTGGACCAAGGGCATTATTTCCTTCACTTCATATTTTAAAAAGAGATACACCTTTCTTAAACGGCCGTATTTTAAAAAGAGATACACTTTTCTTTTTTGACATGTTTTGATCCCCACCGTTGGAAGTTCTATATGTTCAAGAAGCCCACAAATAAGAGTGAAAAAAGATAGTGTTCTTATCCCACATGAAAATAATCCCAAGCATTTCCTTACTTTATATACTGGGGGTTAGTAATAATACTTGTTTGAGGAAGTGGAAAAGAGGTTTTGGTGGACACACTCACACACGCACGTTGACCGGGTCGAACTTGGGCCTTGGGCCATGTGTGGGTGGGTCGTGGGCCTACCTATTTGTTTTGTTCAATCATTGTTATTAGGAATCTTATGGTTGTTACACCATTTATTCCTTAACCATTGTGAGTTAATT
This sequence comes from Spinacia oleracea, assembly GCF_020520425.1. NCBI lineage: Eukaryota > Viridiplantae > Streptophyta > Magnoliopsida > Caryophyllales > Amaranthaceae > Spinacia > Spinacia oleracea. The sequence continues at coordinate 77,785,245 of NC_079488.1, forward strand.
TCTCCTTTATTATCTCCTTATAACCTCCTTTTGACTATTGAATTTCCCATCTTCTTGATTATATAAATATATAATCAAGACTTGATCAATTATATAGTATCTCAAAAACATACAAAAGAGTTCATCTCCTCTCTCTAAAATCTCTTCCGTTTTTGGGCAAATATTCTGATCTCCAATAGAGTCTTGTGAATGCACACAAGTCTTGATGTCTTGTTAACCCTGGAGGACAACTGCAAGTATTCTACTGCACCAGGGTAGTGCGGAATTGTCTTCTAGAGTAGTGGTTCGGCCACGACATGACAATCGTTCTAAATCGTTTACCTCGTTCATCACGATATTGAGATAAGTTTATTATAATTATATTCTAATTATGTTATTGCTGCAACATTATTCTTTTATCGTATTATATCACAACAATCTAAAAGACAATTTTAATGTTGCGTATATTAATGAATCTGCTATAATCGGTGGAAAAAGAAACTATAGATTGCAATAAGGTGAAGGTATTAATCCATTTTCCAACCTTTATTTCAATTAGGAAAAGGTACACCCGGTTGCGTGTAGCTCTACACGCAACCGGGTTAAAACTGCGTCATTTTGAAGCTTTAAAAGAATATGACAGTTATTTTAAAAAGGAATAAATTTAAAATTCAAAAAGTTGGCAAATAAAAAGGCCAAAAAAAGGAAATCAAAAAAAAAAAGGAAAAAATAAAAAGTTCCTCATTGAAATCGTCATAACACAAAAGAAAAAAAACAGGAAAAATTGATATTATCAGTCCCAACTATGGCCGATTTACTTTAAAAGGTCTCAACTTTTGATTATCTCATAGTGGTCCCAACTATAGAGAGTCCTTTCCAAAAATGGTCCCTTAGTTAAAATTAAGTGCTAAATAACTTAATTAAGACTCATATCTCTCGTGCAATAACCATATTTTTTAATTAAATGAAGTAAATAGAATAGTATGATATGCTTAAATCAACTTAATTAACAGTTTAATAAACTAAAGGACCATTCTGGGAAAACACACCTTAAAGTTGAGACCACTCTAGAATAATCAAAAGTTGGGACCTTTAAAAGTGAAGTGACCATAATTGGGACTGTCAATATCAATTTTTCCAAAAAAATATATATATAAACCGCCCCAAAACTAGGGAAAAGAAAAGGAGCAGCCACAATCTCAAAAATCCTTGAATACCAAATTTGATACGGAGTATTCTTCATATATATTCAAGTAAGTGTACATTTATGTTTATTTGTTAGGTAATTTCATTCTTTTGACAATTTTGTGTAATTAGTATAAAGTTTCGTTTTTAGTTTTTAAAATATAATTTGGTACTAATAATTCTTGCAATTCCACTTGCATGGACCCGGTCCACCATAAGATTACCATGGACCAGGGTAATTAGGTAATTTTAACAGTGAGTAAATTATAGAAACTGTAGGTTCTGTAAAGTAACTATATCTCCAGAATAATAACTATGAACATAATAATGATAAGAATAACTATTCTATCCAAAGAGTAACTATATCATATAGAAAAGTAATTTTAACTGTAAAACAATTACTTCTACATATTCATTCTTGCAGACAAAAGAGTAAATTATAGAAACTATAGGTTCTGTAAAGTAACTATATTCTCAGAATAGTAACTATGAAATAAATAATAATAATAATATAGTAATTTCGATGAGAACAATTATTCTATCCAAAGATTAACTATATTATATAGAAAAATAACTTTAGCTGTAAAACAATTACTATATTATAAAAATAAACAATATGACATAGATGGTTTAGAGGTCATATAGTAATTTTTTCTATTATATATCACATAATTACTGAAATATAAAAGAGTAACTATATCAAAAGTAACAGTAATTATAACTCTTGAACAATAATAAAGAAAACATTAACTACTTGGTTAGTTGTTTTAGCTACGACATTCTAATTCTTTGCATCTATTAAATAAACCATGTTAAACTCAAGTGTTTTTTGAACTAAAAAATACTAATCGACACGTCCACGTGGACCACGTCTCTTTTTTCCACCAACACATCATGTCCTTCCTCTACCACTTTCTTGGTTTCCATTGTTGTCAGGATTTTCTTTTTCTCCTCCTGCTTTTGTTTTCCTTGTAGAATTTTTCTTTGCACGATTTCAATTCTGGGTGCATCATCTTTGTATTTCTGAATCAATAATATTTAAACTAAGTTAATAATTTAACATTTAAATATGAAAAAATAACATAGTAACTATGTAAAACGTGTAGTTTCTATTATGCATCATATAATAACTCTTACTATTAACGATGGTAAAATACTTGCAGAATTGCATATATAGTTATTGTTATTGTTATAGTCATATAGTTACTGTCAAAATAATATAGACACTTTTATTAATAATAACATGGAGTACAAAGAAAGATCATAAAAAGAACATAATGATAAGATAATAACTATTAAAAATATATAATTACTATTATACATGATATAGTAACTCTTAATATTAATGATAGTCATATACGAGCAAGTTTGTAGATATAGTTATTGTTATGATCATATAGTTGTTGTGATCATAACATAGTAACTCTTATTACTAATAACATAGAAGACAACAAAGAACATAAAAAGAACATTATAATATACATAAATAACTATACCAAACATATAGTTACTATGATACAAGATATAATACCTATAAATATTATTGATGGTCATTTAGTCACAGAGTTGCAGACATAGTTGATGTGATAATAATATAGTAACTCTATCCATAATACAGTAACTATAACATTAAAAATATAGAATAACATAAAAACATGCACATAACATAATAAACTAACATAGTACCTATTTCAAAAATATAGTAACTATATAAAACGTACAATAACTATTAAAGAAAATAAACATATGGTAACAAGTCATGATAAAATAAACAGAATATCTATTTCAAACATATATTAACTATATAAATAATATAGTAACTATATAAATAATATAGTAACTATTGAAGAAAATAAACATATGGTAACAAATCATGATAAAATAAACATAGTACCTATTCCAAACATATAGTAACTATATAAGACAAAGTAACTAATATAATAATATAATAACTATTGTACACATATAGTAACCATTATAATCACACAACAACTAGCTTAACATATAGTAACTATTGTACAAATATAGTAACCATTATAATCATATAGTCACTATCTAAGAAGCAGACAAAAATATACTCGAAATAACATAGTACGGAGTACATAATATAATCGTATAGTAACTATTATTTATCAAAAAGTCACTATAAACTGTTCTTAACATAGTAACTATCTTAAACATATAGTTATTGTTTTAAATTTATAATAACTTTCTAAAAAAGATAGTAACTATTTTAAACACATAGTTACTGTTTTAAAGTTATAGTAACTTTTTTAAAAATATAGTTACTCTAAAAACTACTACTAACATAAACACAACGAATATTCCAATGACTATTAAAAACATTATTTTCCAACATAAATTAAAGGTAACTATATCATTTATATACTAACTATATGAAACACTAACCCTAATTTCACCCAAACAACAAACACTATTTCTACCTCTTGTGCTTTGCTGCATCAATTCTTAAAGTTCACAGCCCTTGTCTCTTTTTTCTAAATTTAAGGCATTATTTCTTCTTATACAAATGATATTGTAAAATATTTTTGGAGATTCATCACTAGATAGTGCAACTTTAAGACCTGAAATAACATGTGATTGATACTTCGTATTATTTTCTTATACAAATATCAAATATATAGTAACTATATAAACCATATAGTAACTATATAAAATATATAGTGACTATTATTAAAATATAGTAACTATTGAACACATATAGTAACCATTATAATCATATAGTCACTATCTAAGAAGCGGACAAATACATACTCTAAATAACATAGTACATAATGTAATCGTATAGTAACTATTATTTATCAAAAAGTCAATATAAATTGTTCATAACATAATAACTATCTTAAACACATAGTTATTGTTTTAAACTTATAATAACTTTCTAAAAATATAGTGACTATTTTAAACACATAGTTACTGTTTTAAAGTTATAGTAACTTTTAAAAAAAATATAGTTACTCTAAAAACTACTACTAACATAAACACAACGAACATTCCAGTGACTATTAAAAATAATATTTCGCAACATAAATTAAAGGTGACTATATCATTTATATACTAACTATGTGAAACACTAACCCTAATTTCAACAAAACAACAAACATTTCGAATCACTCAACAAAATAATAACTATTGTACACATATAGTAACTGTTGTACACATATAGTAACCATTAAAATAATATAGTTACTATTGTACACATATAGTAACCATTAAAATTACATAGTACCTCTTTAAATCATATAGTTACTGTATTACTTATATAGTTACTATTTAAAATCGTGAAGTCACTGATCGAATTCGCGAAGTGAAAACGATACTTCGGTAAAACACAAACATTAATTTCTTCAAAACAACAAATATTTTCAATTTTAAATAAAAATAGACTTAAAATTCTTTAAAAAACGACAAACCGAGATGTGATCTCTAAAAATTCTTGCGAAGATTTGTAGGCGAGCGCAAATTCTTCGATTCGATTTCGGCAACGACGAACCTCCTTCTTGATCTATTACTTCCGGCCTCCAATTTTTCCTCATCTAATAGATCCAATCATAAGAATTGTAAGATAATTACGAAGAAAATCGAACAAAACCTAGAAATTTGGGCTAAATTTTGAAAAGCATAGAGAGAAAATGAAGAGAGAGAAAATGAAAGAGAATGAACAGAATGTAGATCTGAAATTTTGAGAAATAAAAAAATTTAAAACGTATATAAAGTGGGCTAGACAAAAATCGCATTAAAACTCTTCAAAACACATAGTAACTCTTTAAAACACATAGTTACTGTAATACGCATATAGTTAATATTTAAAATTACAAAATAACTGTCACGTGACAGTTACATATGTTACCCATACAAATTACTCCATTGCCCTGGTCCACGCTAAGTTAGCATGGACCAGGTTTATATTAGTGTATACATAATTCTTGTTCTTTGATTTTTATTATGGAAATTCGGACTATATATTTAATATGAACTTTTTGTAATTCGTATTTATGTTCTTTTAGTTACTTGAAAATTTATGTGCTTTTATTGTTTGTTTGATTTTAGTTTGATTTTTTTACCCCTAAACCCTAGTTTTGTATTTTGGTGTTTAGCAGCAGATAATGGCCTGAAAAGAATTTATAAAAAAGAAGAGTGCAAAATGGGTGAATCGATTCCTCAATAACAAACTTTGGATTAAGTGATTCGTTCGCCATCAAAATGTAATTTTAACCGATGTGTGAGTAGTATAGTTTGATGTCGTTTTTCCCTTCGAATAGCCTATTGTTGTGTTTTTCTATACTAAACATGGGATTTTAGCCGTAGTTATGTGCTTTTGATACTCATAATATGATCTTTGTTTCATTATAATATATTTATAATTTAGATATGTATTTCTGTTTTATAATGTGCTAGTTGTGAACATTTTTTAACCATGATATGATGAGATGATACAGACTATTTCTTAGAGGTTTAATGGGGTTTCTTTTAGCCAATTCCTCATTGGCCAAATAATGTATTTTTGTGTAGGTAAATGTATTTTTCGACCTATAATGTGCTTTTTGTCATACGATTTATTTTTTACATATTACAATGTACTATTTCTGTTAAAATATGTATGTTCTTTTAGTAACCTTTACTTTCTTCATGCAGATAGATACCATGAGGAAATTGAGATTATATTATTGTGTGGGGATAACACTTAGTGATAATAATTCGAAGTTGGACAAGGTCATCAAAAAAGAAAATAAAAAGGACAAGGACAATGCAAAACAAGGAGCTAAGAAGAAGAGAAAGTCTTAGGGTAAACTTCTAGTGTAGTTTTTTAATTTACTTTTTTCAATTCCGAACTTTTATTTTGGGTTATTTGTTATGTCATTTTGTAGCCAACAATTTATCTTATCCTTTTTCATTAAACTATCACTTCAAGATCACGTCCATTGTGATGGAGTAGTCATTTTGTAGCCATGTTATTTCTTGGTTTATTAGTATTACTAGTCTTATATGCACGCGATGCGTGCGAGATTATACACAAACTAAAATTAAAAATGGATATATTGTCACAAACCAGACCACATTACATAATTCAGGGTAACTTTCCTTAAAATAAGAAATGAACACAATTTATTCAAATTCAATACTAAAAAGTAAAAACAACTAAAACAGTTCAAAATTTGCATCAGATTACTTAATTTCTTCTTTCGTAGATTTTTTTCCTGGATTGTTGATTTTTCTCCTTGATGCGTCTCCACTTTTGATCGAACTGGAAAAAAAAATCAGAAAAATTCTAAAATAAAGAAATGATCAATTAACTCATAAATTTAGAAAATAATCCCAAAAATTTCAGAAAAGTTAAATTAACTAAATGAACCTCATAATACAGAACACCAAACTGCTTGATCAAATTAAACCCGGAAAATGTATTCACCCCCAATTTCAATCAACCAACTTAAGTATAAAATTCAAATCTCTATTATATAAATGAAGAGATTGTTTGGTTTCTCCAATGGATCAAATTACAGAAAATAAAGCTTACAATCTAAAGCACAAAATTTGAAGAACTCTGGCTTATAAACCTTCAATGTCATAATGATTAAAAATAAAATTCGAATCGACTTTAGCTCCAATCTCCGTCGAATGCTCGAAATTATCCATAGACAATACACAAATTTTAGCATGAACAATAAGCTATGTTTACTTTCATCTCATTTCAGATTTGCAAGTTTGAAAATATTCTACTTCAGTGCATTAACGGTCAAAACTCTAATACATGTTCAACTGCAAACTTCAATACATCCTAAATATAGATTTACTCATATTAAGTACAACTTGTCACTAAGATTGAAGGTAAAATCGAAAAGAGCAGAACAACACATCATCAGAGAGAGAAATAGAAGGAAAAAGGCATTGATACCATCTGCGTTTTGTCAATAGAAGAAACAAAATGCCACTCACCAGTCCCAGCAGAAGTGACGTACAGGCTGCCTATACTTCTTATCTTGAACATCATTAGCAGCAAAACACCTTTAACATTGGTCTTTGTCGTCCACGGTGTATCACCACATATCCATCAGCATCCAACTCCAGCTGCCCACCCAAAAACTTAGTATGCGGTTCATTTCCTATAGCAAAAAACAACCCAGAAACTTGCAAATCCTTAACCTGATATTTCACCCTTGTCTCGGCTTTGTTCCTGCAAACAACGAACCACGGTTGCATTCAGAATAAACGCGAAACCATAACAGAGGAAAAACAGAATTCTGACTGCAAGAAAAACTGCAGAAAATCTACAACAGAAATTTCAAAGGTTTTTTTTTTCAATAACAAAGAAGCTGATTATTTAACAACCGCAGGCCAAACTCTCGGGTTGTAATACTTTTTTTTTTCTCCAGAGAAATTAAAAATTATATAATCAACTAAAAACATGAAAGAAAAGTTGTACATCTTCAGCAAATTGGGATTATAAAAATGAGGTAATGTAATAAGCTACTGCGTAATTTTCCAGCTCAATTAGACGTGTCTCTCTAAACAGGTGATAACCTTAACATATTTATATTCTAAATAAATAAATATGTAAAAAAGAACTACGTATATGATCATGTCCAAGATGTCAATGGTCAGACATAACTTGAACATGTGATCAGAGGATGTGCTCTCTCAGGGGAGGGGAGGCATGTGATCAGAAGTCATGTGATAACCATATCCATATCAATCCAGATCAACAGCTAGCCATATTCATTTACAACGACCAATTGAGGAACTCAATTACAGCCATATCCATATATCTGATGATATTCTTATGCATCCCTACATTTATCACAACTTAAAAGATAAAGTAAAAGTTCAATGACCCTTTTTAGTTATTTGAAGGATACAAAAGCATCATAGAGAGAACTATACAATGTTCCAAAGCCTGACAATTAGAGATTAGCAGTTCAAAGAAAAAGTAGTCTTCTTCTCAAAATAGCAAAAATCAAAGCATTTAAAATTGCCTTGAATCAGACCATACAATTTCAATAATAATCATAGTAAAGCCTAATATTTTAATAATTATCAATATTTTAAAAATAATCACACAGAAAATAAAGGAAATAAATAAAGATTATCATAAAAGAATTAACCTTTGAAAGAATAATATCAAGCAACTCTGCCCAAGCTTTCAAATCGTTCATCTCTGAAGTATTACTGCATAATAAAATGATCAATTTAAATCAAATAATTCCTCAAATTTATAACTCAAACTAAAAATTAAGGGAAAAATAAAAACAAACGGCCCAAAAAAGGGAGCTTTAAAGGCATATATCATAGTTGAATGTTTAAGAGTACTGTCTAACTCCTTATCAAAGGGTGAAATTAAGAAGAAAACATTACCTTCTAGCGTCATCACGACCTTTTGCATCAATTTCTTTGTTAGGTGGATATATTGGAAAAGTTGATGGATCGCACGCATAGGGTTTGCTGTTGAAATACTGACAATTAGACCAAAAGATATCTCTATTAAGTGACATTGTCATAAACATTAAATTACAATGTGAAGGAAATATTCGAAAGGGATGAATTTGAATCCAACTAAGTACTCCTAATACCTCAGAACATAGAGCAGAAGAAGCATTTCCACGCATAAAAGTACTTGTTGTGTTGACTCACCTCCATCTTCTTAATCTGCTTACGCAGATTAGCACCATAACGGGTACCTAAATAAAACAATATAATGATATTAATTAATTGTGATAATAAATTTCATCCACTCAGCCAAATCAGACAACAAAAGTAAGACGATAACTCACTCCTAATTCAAAATAATCAAGCAGAAACAATTACACAGGAAAGTCTTGAACTAACTTCTCATTATCCTACACCACTTCAATATGAAGCTGTCTTCTCCCAGCCTACTACTAAGAGCTTGACAACCACCAGAGTCATGAGACAGGTTACCCAAGACAGAAAAATCAAATTTAGCATTCTACAATTATTTCAGATGCATAAAATTAATACCCCAATCACCAGAACATCACAAATGTGAACTACAAACTCAATCAAGCTATTGACACATAACCAAATCAATCAAACTACAAATATTAGGTGTACCCAAATCAATCAAATTTAAACCGAAAAATCTTAAAGTTGGAGGAAATAGACAGAAAGGTTAACTCTAAATCAAATTTAAGTTACTAAATTGAGATTGAATTTATGTCTAGCTATTTAATGTAATTTAATCCAAAATCAATTGAAATCAATCAATTGAAGTATTATATGAAAATTTCGAAATCAGATTAACAAAAAAAGAATTTAATAATTACCTGACAATCAGAACACAATCACAATCTTACACATTTTAATCAAATTCTAAAAACAACTAAGATCCAAGTTTTGAATAATAACTTGGAATCTTTGGTAAAACAACGAAAATTCAGCATCACATTATGAACAAACAATCCCAATTCACAGAAATGCCCTGGAAATTACATCTTATCAAACTTTCAATATTAAACCTTAAAAAGGTAGTAGTGCAAAGGAGCAAAACCTGGGCAAGAACTTGTTTATTCAAGCCAGATCCTTGAAAAAAAGTGACGGGCTTCGGCACCACCAATCCGACCATCATGATCCAAATCAACCCAAAATTTTGAAATTTCTCCATTCAATACAACAAACTCCATCAAAATCAAACAAATTACCAAAAAGACCAACAAAAACACCCAATTATCGGACGACTTTGGTGAACGGTGGGTTCCGATTATCGGAAAATACAAAACCTCCTTCACTTAGTTGATCAATTCCCTAACATACAATTCCAAGAAACCATATCACAGCATATTCAACAAAATAAAACCAAATTAAGACAGCATGAAATCACATTCCCATATCACTAACATTTTCTGCTTGTATACCACCAGTTTTCATAGAAAATACAGGATTCGCCTGTAAAACTGAAGACCTCTGATCATTCCTGCTCAACGGAGCAGAAACACCAGCAGCAGGACCCTCACTTTGCCCTTCACTGACTGGGGTTTCTCCTTTAGACGCCTCCCCATCATCATCCACCTATATCAAACTTCACCCAGTAAACATCTCTCAAAAATGCAAATAAAGCATAAATTTCAGATTCCAATTAAACCCTCAATTTATGTCATGGACTACAAAATTAGGGCATAATCAATCAAATGACTCAACAAAGAAAATCAAACCTTGACAACTACGGAACTCAATCGACGCTTTGCAGGAGGCTCGTCCTTCAAATTCGACCTATCAACCTAATTTCAAACAATTAGTTCAGAAAATCTGTAGATTTGTAAAGTCTGTGAGACATAAAAAAGACATAGATGGAGTAATACAGGAACCTCCTTCACTTAGTCAGCTAAAGACAGAGAGAGGAAAAAAATCGCAAAAAAACTACCTGAATGCTGATTTGGGACGCGATTCGGCGAGGAAATGTAACCCTAAAACGACGACAATGGAGACGCGAGGAGAGAGAAACGTGAGAGAGGGGAGAGAGGACACAAATCGCATCTGAAATGTGAGGAGAGAGAAAAGAGTGCAAGAGATAGAGGCTCAGCGAGCAGCATCAACAAATTCAAGGGTGTTTTGGTAATTTTGTCGGGGGACACGAAAAGTTAAGTTACGAAAAAGCCCTCAGCTCTTGGCTTATATAATAGAGATACATGATGATATGCATTTCTTGGATATATATATATATATATATATATACATATATATATATCTCTATTATATAAAGGAACAGCTGAGGTTAAAATAGTAAATTAACTTTTCGTGTCCCCTTTTAAAAAGACTAAAACACCCCCTCCCCTTTAACTTTCAAACCATTCGCGTAAACCCCCAAATTCACCTGTACGCCGCTTCACTCTCATCATTCTCTCTCCTCCCTTCGCTCAATGATCTTCGGTTCTCTCTCATCTTCGATCTCATCCTCAGGTAATTCATTCATCAATTCCTTTTTTTTTTTTTTTATTTTGCATCAATTTTGTTGTTTCTTCGGGTCTGGTCTGTTTTTGCGACTCCGACTTTACAATCTAGGGATTTTAATTGCTATTTTGTTTTCGTTTTTGCATTTTCACTAATTGAAAGCTTATTTATAACGAGGTTTTGCTTTTGATTAGGTCTTAGAAATTTGATTTGGATTTCGCAATCGATTTTTTCGACATTGTGTGATTGAATATTGATTTGTTTAGGCTTAACATGAAGACGACCCATGATTTGTTGCAGGTAATGAAGAAATACACTAACTTGAATTTGGATTTCGCAATCCCTCTTCGTCGAAGGTGGCGTCTTGGGTGGCTTGGATTCCCCGCATTCTTCTACTCCTCGCCAAGGTTTCTTTCTTTACCCTCTTTTAATTTTTTTAATTTTTTGGTTGTTCATAATAATTGGGTTAATTTTTTTTTTTTGGGGAAATTAATCAATGATCATCAAATACTCAAATTCCTAAAGATCCCTAAATTCCTAGCTCCGACCCAATTCTGGGGCTAAATTAAAAACCCTCCCAAAATCCGCTATCTAACGATTTCAATGGCATTGTTGGAGATTGTGGTCCCAGGTTCTAATTCTATATCAAAATTTAAGACCTGTTTTCCCTTTGAAAGTTTTAGTGGGAAATTTAGGGATTGGATTTATAGATGGAAGTGGGTTTTATAGGGTTTCTAGGACTTTTTTACATTGGAGGATATAGATTCAAATTTGGGGGGAAATTGAAATTTTCGTAATAATAATCGAATTTAGGGGTGTAGGAAAGGGGATTCGATTATAGAATTAATAATAAGAACATATTGAAGGTCTATAATGGAGGAGAGAGATAACAATGGTGGGTGGAGTTCAACATTTTTGTTCAAATTTTCATTTTTTTCCAATTGATTCTGGAGATTTTTGTTGATTGATGTGTTTTTTCTGATTTTTGTTTGAATTTCTTAACAGGCTCAAAGCATAAGGATTACAAGCGTATCAAAAGCTCCTTGACAATGTGGGCAAAGCTCTGTGAGTTTAATTATTTTTTTCAATATTTCTAGGTTTTTTAATTTATTTTTGCTTGATTTCTGTAATTTTAAATTGGATATTTTCTATGTTTTACAATGAGCATCCAGTTATAGATTTTAATCAAGTGGCAAATCATGCTCATCACTTAAAGGGGAGTAGTTCTAGGTATTTCCCGACTCTCAATCTTGAATTTTGTATTTCTAGGTTCCATATCTTTTTTTGAGCTTTGAATATGTATTTTGAAGAAAATATTATGTGACTTTGTTTGTTTTTGAATTAAAACCGATACAATTTGAATATGTGTGTCAAATTCTCGATTCCTTGCTTTAGAATATGTGTGTCAAATTCGCGATTCCTTATAGCTTGCTCTCTGTTTTCTCTGGGTCTGAAGAGATGAGTCAAGGTGGTAGTGGTGGTGGGTGGTTTGGTGGTGATGGGAAGAAGGAAGTGAGTGGTTCAAGTAGCGGTGGGAGTGAAGCGAATTAATTTTGTCTCTCAAAATTATGGATGTTTGGCCATTTGTTTCCCTGCTAAACTGGTAGGATTTTATGTTATCGTCTCAATCTTATTTCTATACCTGATTCATTTCTAGGTCTAATTCTGCCAAAACTTCTTGAGACATTATTCAGCTTTAGGGTTTCTTTTGTCTATTTTAATGTTTTTGTTTTGTTTTGGGTCTCTTGATATCAGATAATAATTTATCTCAAATTTGATTTTAAGTATGTTTTTCCTTAAGTATTTTAAGAGAGAAGTGCATACTTGGAATGGGGTTGATATTGATGCTGCTTAACTCCCGTTTCTAATTTGATATGGTCTTTTGGTTCTTGAAATTCTCCAGTGTTATGCTTGAACTCACATGTCTTTTTGTATTGTCTTATGTGCATTTTTCTTTCTGAAACTTTAGGTAATATTATTTCTCTCATATGCTCTACTGCTATACTCAGTCGAGATTGTAGTTATCTTTTTTAGATGACCACGAGGCTGGTGGAAGTGAATTGGCTACCTGGCATGCTAGATTGACTTCTAATTCATCTCAATTGCCGATATTGGCTATTCAAATGACATGTTTGAAAATATATATTATGTGGTATCTCACCGTGCTTCATAATTATGAGTCAAGAGTTAAGACAGTAATGGGAGAAAACTGCTTAATCCTGTTCATTCATGAGATGCTAATCGGATAAATTAATGTACTTATCCCTTTACAATCGGATAAATTAAAATCTAAATAATACCGATAGATGTTTGCTAAATACAGATAGATGTTTGCTGAGTCAATGTTATTTAAAATCTGAAAATGAACTCCAAATATGATTAATGACTTTGCATGTTCATATTTTGCTGATATGAATCATATGATGTTTGTTCTCTTTACAAATGTGGCTTTAATTGTTCAGTTGAAAAAATTGATTTTTTGTGTGTACATATTGCTTAAATCTGGTAAAAAGGTTGGATTTCTGTTGTGATTTCTGGTTTGGATTTCTGGGTTGAATTCTCACAGTAGATTTTGGTGTGTTTTTTTTCTTTTTAACATATTTGTGGGGGCTGCATAATCTGAATATTATATTATCACCAGATATATTTTTGTAGATGTTTGGATTTGATTGTAGCATTTTGTGCGACTTTGCATCTTCATATTCTGTTGGTTTTGCTGGATATGATTGTTTTTAGTTGAAAAAAAGGATTATTTTGATGTTCATGTCGCTAAAGTTTCTTAACATTTGGGCTTACAGGTGATATGGACCCTCAAAGTATCCGGCCAGACAAAGGGAAACAGTTCATGATAATAGTTAGTTTATTTGAAATCTGATTAAAGATTCAAAATGATGTAATTTGAAACCTTAACAAAGAAACAAGGATATGATTAGCACTAATACATACTAAATGTACGATATCCATAGTTAATGATTTGTTCTATTCTCGATATGTTGTTTGCATGAGGGAAACAGATCATGATAGCAGTTAGATCATTATTTAAAATCTGATTAATGATTCAGAATTATGTTATTTTAAAATCTGGACAGAGGAACATGGATATGATAGCCTTGCATTTTTCGGTGTAAGTGCTAACGATGTTAAACTATCAATTTGTAGAGGGATGAGTGTTAGTGTATTACATTGTTGCACTATATAATAAAGATTTTTTTTTAATATAAATGATGCTTAGTGTTTCTTATGATGGGCTTTGTGAAGTTTTTGCCTATTATGTGATAACTTTTAGTTTTTATACTCTCGCACGCATCGCGTGCATATAAGACTTAGGATACTCTTGTAGTGCTTTTTATATTTACAATATGCATTTCTTGGATATATATATATATATATATATATATATATATATATATATATATATATATATATATATATATATATATATATATATATATATATATATATATATATATATATATATATACTTAGGTTCCTCTTGTAGTGCTTTTTATATTTACAATGTGTGTAGAAACATTGTAAATATAAAAAGCACATTGTACCAAATAAAAGCAAATTATATGACGAAAATCACTACAAGAGAAACCTAAGTACATTTCAAGAATAAAAGCACAATATGTTAAATAAAAGCACATAATACAGTTTAGCGATAGAGCACATCATGTTTATGTTTTTATATCAGTGTAGGCAACTTTAATTGTTGAGTTTAAAAACTAAATAGGGCAAAAAGGCAAAAATGGAGTAGGGATAAAACAATGTAAATTTTTTAAGATATTGATGGAAATGATAAAATAGAATCTTTGACTTTTTAGATTAATTGAAGTAACTGATTTTTTGTTTTGAAATGCATGTTTTCTGGCCTAAGTTAAATTTGTGATTTATTTATTTATTTTTTAATAAAAAATTTTGGCTAAAAAACTTCAAAACGACGTAGTTTTAACCCGGTTGAATGTAGAGCTACACGCAACCGGGTGTACCTTATAATTTGCGCCTTTATTTGGATGCGTGAGAAAACCATGTTCAATGACTCGTCCTTTTTTTAACCTATGCGCTACTTTCTTGATTTGAGTAATATTTTGGTGTTTCTTCTCACATCTGCTCCACTTTGTTTGGTGATTTTTCTTTAAGTCTTATGGATTGATGCGAAATGGAAGGGACTTGAAATTATATTTGTTTGGCTTGTTTGTTGTGGAGTAATATGCTCAAATTTTTTGAAATCAAGTGTTGTTACAATTGATAAATATTTGGGTTTTGATATATAACGCAACTAACTCATTTATGATTTGGTTCAAGTATCCCAAATTAAGAGATGGGAAACATCAATCGATTTGGCTTGTGGGTAGCTACGACTTAAACCAACATGATTGGCGGTCTCGACATGCTTGGTTCAAGGAAGTTCCTATGTACTCATTTTATTTATTGTTAAAACTCTAACGTACTATATATTTAGTTTGTGCCCCCCTTTTATGCATAGTATTTATTTAGATAAAGTGTTGTGCAATGTGGGGGTGAGCTAATATTTGAAACTAACTATTAAATTAGTTATGTGGTGAGTTAGTGAGTACATGTCTGTGAAGCTATTAAAGAGTCGTTGCAGGAAACTAAGTGCATAGTGGTATGAGAAGTTTCTTAATACTACACATTTTCTTGGTTTATAATATATGGAACTTATTTCACGTGTGCAGTTTAACATGATTAGCTTTGAGTGTGCTAATATGCCTTGTGGTAATCATATGTTGTGGGTTCACATACGTTTTAATATCGTTGGTGAGACTAAAGTTTTAATCTCTTAAGCCAAGATGAAGGTACGAAATCGATGAGATTAATTAATATGATACTTGGTGGCCTGGTAAGGCTAATGAATTTGTAAGGTACATTTAATCCTATTCTCACATTATGTAGAGAAATGTTTGGCAATCGTCAAATGCTTAGTATAGACTTATCGTGGTTCTAACATACTATTGTTGATAGCTTTTGAGAAACTACTCTCAAAATAATATTCTAATGTGCTTGTAAGTCTAATATGGTAATAATTTAATCTTGACTATATGTTGTTTTGCAGTAAACAACGTTTGTTGGTACAATCATAAACCACTAGTGAGTTTAATTTTCACTATGTGGTAATGTAATGTTTTGAGAAAATACAAAGGAGAAGTATGTTGCACTATGCACTATGAAGTTGAGTTCATAGTATCCAATCTTATATGTCAAGAGACCAAGGTTTATTAATTAGTTATGTCATTATATGGACTTAAGCAAGATCCTAAACAATAGCATGCCAGGTTTGACAAGACTATGATTGGTAATGAGTTTCATGTCAATGGAGGTGATTCTTGTATTTAGTCTAAGCATGATTATCTTGGTTGTGTGATTGTTTATCTTTATGTGGATGATATGGTATTTTAGTTACTAACTTGGATCGAGTAAATGAGACAAAAATTTCTTATTTTGAACTTTTAAATGAAAGACGTGGATGATGTAGATGTGATTTTGGGAGTAAAATTCATAAGAACCTCAAATGACATTTGTCTTAGTCCATGTTGAAAATCTTCTTTAAACGCTTGACTCATTTCATGTCGATCAAGTTAGGACTCCTTTTGATAGAAACATCCACTTAAAGATAAACAAAGGTGATCTAGTTTGTCAATCTGAATATGCTAATATTGTTGGTAGTGTTATGTTTCTTATGAATTGCACTAGGACTAACATTACTTATTATTTGAGTAGGTTGAGCAGGTACACCATAACCCAAGCAATTCACAATGCGGTGTTATGAGGCGATTGCTTAGGTACCATGGGTTGGAGTATGCACTACTCCAAACTTCCAGGAGTGTTGGAGGGATATTTTGTGATGCTCATTGGGTATCTAATAATTATGAAGTTCACTCCACTAGAAGTTATGTCTTCACCCTATGGGGGGTGTATCTTGGAAATCTTGCAAGCAATCTCGTACTGCTTGACTAATATAGAATAAAAAATTATTGTTATTGAATTGGCAGGTTTTGAGGCAAATGGTTGAGGCATGTGCTTGCAGATTTCCAATGCGGGGGAAGCCAGCTCATTCAGTTGCAAGCAACCTTGCCTAGAACCGGAAGAAAGACACATATATATGTTTGAGGTATAAGATCGTCAAAGATATGTTGTCAATTGGAGTGATATCTTTAGACTGTGTAAAGTATAAAATGAATAATGCGGATCCGTTAACGAAAGGCCTATTTTAAAACTAGTTTTGAAAACATCGTAAGGTATAGGATTCAGTCTCATTGGATGAATTGTAAAGTAATGAACTCCCACTCCCAGAGTTTAAATGGGAACATTATTTAACAATTCGGAAGCAGAAAAAATTATTTTTTGTCCATCCCTAGATGTTTGTTATGTGCATGCTACAATTGGAAAGAGGATGAGCATACGGTAGACCTGATCAATACGAGCCCGCCCCGTTGGCCCGACCCAACCCGCCCGTAATTTTGCGGGTTTGTGCAGGATTTTCCAGCCCAGTTTCCGAGCCCGGCTTGACCCGTCCCGAAAATTTAATTTTTTTTGGCGGGTTTGGGGAACACAAAAATACACTTTTTAGTTATAAATTTGGCTCGGCCCGAAAATGGCCCGAAAAGCCCGGTATTTTATGCCCGAAAAATAGCGGGTTTGGGCACAAATATTTGGCCCGAATCTTGGCCCGGCCCGGCACACCGGGCTGATTTTTATGCCTACCTATTTGTTTTGTTCCATCATTGTTATTAGGAATCTTATGGTTGTTACACCTTTTATTCCGTAACCGTTGGGAGTTAATTTATCCTTTATTATCTCCTTTTAACCGCCTTTTGATTATTGAATTTCCCATCTTCTTGATTATATAAATATATAATCAAGACTTGATCTATATAGTATCTCAAAAACACACAAAAGAGTTCATCTCCTCTCTCTAAAATCTCTTCTGTTTTTGGGCAAATATTTTGATCTCCAATCGAGTCTTGTGAGTGCATACAAGTCTTGATGTCGTGTTAACCCCGGAGGACAACCGCAAGTGTTCTACTGCATCGGGATAGTGCGCAATTGTCTCTTAGAGCAGTGGTTCGGCCACGACACGACAATTGTTCTAAATCGTTTACCTCGTTCATCACGATATTGAGATAAGTTTATTATAATTATATTCTAATTATGTAATTGTTGCAATATTATTCTTTTATCGTACTAAATCGCAACACCCACTTCCCATTATATTAATATTTCTCTCTTACTTGTGACTCCCACACTTACTCACATCATCTTTTTACTATAATAAATAATTCAACCACTACCCCACTTTCATCTTATTTTAATAAATTTAACCCACTCTTTTAAAACTATGTGTCGGTCAAAGTGTGTCTCTTTTTAAAATACGGAGGGAGTAAAAATGAGAAGTGTGTAAGAAAAATAATGATGGTAAGTGTTTTTTGGGAAAAAGATAAAAAAGATAATTGTTTATTGATAAAGGACAAATAAAAATGGATGTGGGGATTGAAAGTGAGAAAAGTGCATAATTTATAAGAAAAATTAATCATGATTTATGAAAAAATGAGAAAAATGTATTAAAAAATGAGAAAATTATATGTACAAAGTGGACACTATAAGAGAACATCACTTTAGGACAAGTGACACATGTTTAGGAACAAAGTGAGTACAAAGAAAACAAAATTTGAGTTCATAATTCAACCTAGATCACGTACATGACTTTGTAAATCATACTCCCTCGGTCTCACTCTACTTGTCCCATTTGACCCAAAAAGCTCTCTAAAAAATGGTCAAATGGAGCAAGTAAAAGGAGAAGGGGGAAACAAAAAACAGGAAACTAACAATAATACCGAACGGCCCCTAAAAGTAGGGTGTTGGTCGTTTTTATTATTATTTTGGTGTTAATGGGCCAAGAGAACAATAATACAAATTATAAGTGAAGATGATTGTTCAAATATGTAACCTATCGTACATAGTCCATCAATTTTAGGGTGCGTTCTATTCACCTGAGTTTCACTTATTTTTCTTGAACTTATTTTATCTGAACTTATTTTTCCCGAAATAAGTGAAAATAAGGCGAACAGATCATAGTCTTAATGTCACAAGACCAGCCAAGGCCTCATTGTTAATAAAATCGGGTTTTGGTGGAAAGCTGATACATATACCCCCTGGGTATCAAATAGTAACATATCTTGGGCTCTCATTGGTTGTTTTCACATAAACAAACCCAGATGGGATTAAAATTTAAATCTAAAATAACAACCCCACACACTCCCTCCGTATTTATTTAAGGGATACACTTGTCTTTTCCGGCCGTATTTATTTAAGAGATACACTTGCCATTTTTAGTAACTTATCAACCCCACCATATAATTAAATAATACATCTAATGTACCATATGACCTACCTGTTAGGTTATGATTCATATGACAAAACATAAATCATGCGGAAAAACCATAAAGCCAGGAAAGCATATTATTTACACATAATCATTTAGCATAGTTTAGATGCATACACTTTGTTGCGTGCCCTCCCTAGCTGCGCCCGAACCGAATAAGAACAAGTCTTTTAGGACTCCAAGTGTCGTCCCTCCATAGATAGTCCACAGTACGTCCGGATCCGCCTCAAGATTGACCAACTAGAATCTCCCTTAAGGTGCTAGGATTTTCGGCTAGGTTAGTGCAAGTGTATGCCTGAATTTTTCTATCAAAAACTTACCCTTTGAATACTTCAATTGTGTCTATAAATTATGACCCTAGGCTCCTATTTATAGAGGTATGGAAAAGGAATTATAACCCTACTAGGATTTGGATTTATTAATTAGAATCCATCTTGAACTCTAAATAATAAATATAATCTTATTAGGATTAGGATTTAATCAATATGTAGAATCCCGATAGCTTTAGGATTCGTACAGGAACACAAACACTTACGTACGCACGAGCCGCACGCCCATGCGCAAGCCTCGCGGCCCACGCACGGCGCACAACCCCTTTGCCCGCAGCCCATTATGCGCGCACGCCAAGGCTTGGCTGGGACTGGCCTTGCGCTCGGCCTGGTCGAGCTTGGCGTGTGTTTGTTGCGTGTGGCTTGCTGGGCGACGGCCTGGCTTCGTGCTGGGCCTTCGTCTAGCAAGCCTCGTCCGATGCTAATTCGTACGATACGCTTCTGATTAAATTCCCGATTCCGGAATTCATTTCCGATACGAACAATATTTAATATTTCCGATTCCGGAATTAATTTCCGTTTCGAACAAATATTTAACATTTCCGTTTCCGGAATTATTTTCCGATTTCGATAATATTTCCGGTTCTGACAATATTTCCGTTTCCGGCAATATTTCCGATTCCGGTAATATTTTCATTTCCAATAATATTTTCCGATACGTACCATGTTTCCGTTTCCGGCAACATCTACGACTTGGATAATATTTATATTTCCGATACGATCCATATTTCTGTTTCCGGCAATATCATCGTTTCCGGAGTATTCATTTCTTGCTTGTGACGATCTCAGCTCCCACTGAAACCAAGATCCGTCGATTCCGAATATCCATAGATGGAGTATTTAATGCCATTAAATACTTGATCCGTTTACGTACTATTTGTGTGACCCTACGGGTTCAGTCAAGAGTAAGCTGTGGATTAATATCATTAATTCCACTTGAACTGAAGCGGCCTCTAGCTAGGCATTCAGCTCACTTGATCTCACTGAATTATTAACTTGTTAATTAATACTGAACCGTATTTATTAGACTTAATATTATATGCATACTTGGACCAAGGGCATTATTTCCTTCAGTCTCCCACTTGTCCTTAGGGACAAGTGTGCATTTCCTAATTCCTTTGTCGCTCGATGTTTGCTCTTGAACATAAGGTAAGAGTTGTGATCCTTATTATGTCCAGAGGTGTTTCTCGGTTTCAGAGTTCAACTGATCAAATAAACAAATAATCATAGCCTATGATTCATCCGAGCACGGCCATGCATTTCACAGTTTCTAGCTCTCCGAGTGGCCTTGTACAACTTTTAAGCATCTCATCCCGATTTATGGGAGGACAATCCCAATCTTGTGATATTGAGATTAGACTTCGTTTGATAGGTGATTACCTGAGCGTTGCCTTTATAGCCTCCTCTTACGGTGCGACGGTTGGTCAACGTCAAAGTAACCAGTTCTCAAACAAGTAATCTCAAATCACTCAGGTATTGAGGATTTAGTGTCTAATAATTTTAATGAAATTTACTTATGACAGATTTTCATCTCTTACAGTAAAGTTTCATAGGTCTGTCCGATACTAGTCTTCCCAAAGTAAGTATCTATGCAAATGATTATGACATTGCCATGTCCACATAGTTCAAGAAGCAGAACTACTAGTCATCTTGCATTCTAGTCGTCTAACGTTTTCTATGCGTCCATCTTTATAGAAAACTCCGACCAGGGACCTTTTCAACTTTTGACATTCAAGTTCACTTGATAGACATTTCTTAGTCACAAGACTGGTCTTGACAGTCTATCTTGAATATTACGTCAAATTGAAGGGACTCATCATTTAATACTAAACCAAGATTAAAAATATGAAAATACATTTCATATATGATAAATGTTCAACCCCATTGTTTTACAACCATGGGCCTCAAACCCATCTTTAAAACAGTTCATGGAATTCAAAGCTATGCTTGATTTCCAGTGCTACAACGTGAGTGTTGCTTCTCACTTGTTGCATAGGTTTAGTTATCATGCTTTGCCAATCTTAATCTCCTTTTCATCGAATGTTCTTCGAGATATGATGATAAGATCTTTTGAGTATGTTTATTTTTTGATCTAGTCTTTCTTACTTCGGTAGTGGTTCTACGCATTTTGCAATGAAGAACCATCAAGTCAGCAGACATGTGATCTCCCCAAGTTTAGTGAAGAACTCTTTAACATAAACAACCCTGTTTTATTGCTTCTTAGGCAATAATTACTTTTACTTCAAATGTTTAGGTTGCTAGTGATGCTTTGTTTGGATTTACTTATCCAAGCAGTTCACAGATATGCGGAAGATTTTCCAACTATATCTTAGAACATGGAAATTATTATTTTAATTTCCCACACAACAACCCATGGTCTCCAATCCATGTTGCCATTTCAAAACACGATGCTCTTTAGCTTGTCTTTGTCAATGGATAACTCCAAAGGAATCTTGCTTGATCCTTTGCCAGTGTTTATGCGTGTAGCATCAATATTTAGCATATCTTTATTTCCTTGAATCAAGAACTACTGTTATGTACCTTTTCAAGTACCATAAGTTTTTCTTGATCTCAATCTAGTTAATCTTTACTTAGATCAATAGAGATTGGTATATGTTCGTCATGCCTAAAGTCATACGATACGTTCTGGCGATCCTCATATTATATTATACATGATAAATTCTTTTGCAGAATAATTCCGAATTGAATTCTATTCATGTAACTTTAGCTCATTGTAGTTTCAGTAGATACTAAATCCAGCTAAATTCTTTGATATATAATATAGGTTAAGAATCTCACTTAGATCCTTTGATGTTTAACTTAGTAAATGCTTATACATAGTTCAAACATTCATTACTTAAATTTATTCATATGGATCGAATATCTCCAATGGAGTCTTTCGTGTTTGATTTAGTAAATGTCATTACTTAATCCAAAACAATATCATAAGATCTTTATAAATAGATCTTAATACCCAGTATGTACTAAGTTTCGCCTTGGTCCATCATTGATGAATAATTTCAAACCTAAGTTATTAGCATTTGAATGTTATTTCACAATAGAGAGATATGTGTGTGATACACATAGGACCAATTAAGTTTTTCTGTACTCCCACTAAACTTCTTATATATCTATAAGAATCATGTACATTTTATGAAACTAAAATACTTATTAGCTTCACTAAAATACAATTCCAATTCCCAATTGCTTGCTTAAATCTGTACTTAGATTTCATAAGCTAGCATTCATTTCAAACATTATTTGGATCCACAAATCCTATGACATGCTATGTACATAATTTTCTTCCAACATTTGATTGAGGAATACGTTTTGTCATCCAATTGTCATATGTACCAATATGCAATCATTACTTGAATTATAGACTTAAGCATTACGATTATGCATGAGGTTTCAACACAATCCACACCGTGAATTTGCTTGTAACCTTTAGCAACTAATCTAGCTTTGTGTGTGAACACAATTTCATGTTTGATTTTTATCCTTAAAACCAATTTGCAACCAATAGGTGTGAAACTATTCTTGCAAATCAACAAAATTTCAATTTTGTCATCAAAACATTGAGTATATTTTATGGCCTCTAACCATTTAAAACATTTGAGTCTATATATGGCCTCTAAACATTTTAGGGAATCTATATTTCTTCATAGCTTTCTTGCAAGTCACAAACTCATTAATCTACATGATAATAGTTTGACTGCAAGTTGTAGGTTTCTTCACTATCTAATAGAAGAATCTCATAGTTTTAGTGACTTGAACTCCATGCCTACTTGGGTATAGAACATCAAACAATAGAATATCAACAGACTCTTGAAAGTCTTTTGAATATTCTGTTCTCTTTGAAGCACTTGTAAAGTCTTCTAAGAGATGTCTATTCTTTAAAGCCACTTCTAAAGTCCTTAAAGAATACGTGTTCGGATTGTCTAAAGAACTTCGAAAAGCCTCCGGAATGTCCGTTTATGTTTGTTGTTCGCCTCGAAGACTTTCGAGGTCTATTTTCTCCCACTTGTCATTTTGGAAACGAATCTTCAAAAGGACATTATTTCGAGCAAACAAACATTATGTTCTCAAAAATTCGTGGTAGAAGTAATACCCTTGTGTCTCATTTGAATAAATCACAATGAAACATATATCTATACTTGGGCCTTAGTTTGTCGAATAACAAACATGAAGCTCCCACTGAGTTTAGGAACTCTTTAGATATATTATGAAAAGATATACTGAAATTACGTTTCAATTGCTTTGACGAATTTGGTTTAGTTTGGTGGTAGTTGAGCATTTTGTTTAGAAGTTATAGGAAAATTCTTTATGATCCATCATTGATCGAATCAAGTACTAATCGACTTCAATCATTCCAACTTAGATATGCCATATCTCATGGAGCTAGATTGTGAATTTTACTACACACAATCATTGATGATCATTCTTGACTTAAGTAATCATCAACATGATCTAACCTAGATCTTTATGATTTCTTGCCAAGTGGGATTTATACTTCTGGATCTTTGAACTAGCCAAACAGATTCAAACTTATATCACATTGAGTAAATAAACCTATATTCACTCAAATCTATGTGAAATAATAAAGTCATAAAACCTTTCTTTAGCTTTGAACTCTATCGTCTAGGCGTTCTAACAATAGTTCATATCTTTTGTTACTTTCAACAAGTAAGACTAGCTCGTCTTGAATGATCTAGAAATCAATCAACTTTAAAAAGTCCATCAAAATAGAGCTTTTGAATGTTAACTTGTTGACATGGTCTAAGCAACAATGCCAAAGATTAATGGAACTCAAATCAAGGGGTTGATTTGAACCTAGTAAAGTTTTATTGTTAAAGAGTTGTTTGTTTTAATCAAGCATATTGACTCAACCCGTAATTGACCATTTCATTCAAATAAACAAACAAACATTGTTTTTGTTTTTCTTGAATGTGAGTCTTTCTGTGTTTGAAAACAGAAATTTAGGTATGCTGATTATGGAACAAAATAGCCATTAAGTTCCAGCCTTGAAAGGTCTTAAAAACAAACTAGATGACCCTACAACTAATGTAGCATTGCCATGCTTCATTTCCCACTTGTAGGTCATTAGTGTATCCTAACTTCCATTGTTTGATTCATTACCGAAGTAAGAACCTCAAGCGGTATATGATACCAAGGAAGTTTGATTGTTAGGTCACTTTCTTTAAACATAAACTTATAGGTAGAAACGGAATCGTAAATTCCTTTCATTTGTTCCTTGTTTTCCTATTTCTTGTACCCTTTCTTATAGTCTTAAGAATTGAATTCTTTAGTGTTGACTTTTATACTTTGTTAGACATGTCCAATGTCACCAACAAGGTTCTTTACCATTTTAGTTTATGTTGAATATTTTGTTTCAACTAGATGATCTTACCAGAAGCTTCTAAAGTTCTCTAAGCATCGATCTATTCGAATGTCTAGGGATTAGACTCATTCAAGAATTAAATGGACAAAGATATAAGGTTGTTAACCATTGGTAAAGCTGAGCGTTTAAACTCAATGCTTTATGATCTCAAAACTACATTGTATTTTGAATTCACAAGCACCAAACGGTTCGCCATTCGACTTTGATACTCGAAAACAACCATAAAAGTCGCTCTAAGGAACGTACATTTTAAATTTCTCATTTCTTTCATTTCCGTGAATCGTTCTTGGATTCATTACCAATCGAGGAAATTTACTGTCACCTTTCTAAAAGGATTTATTGCAGTGCAAGATATTTAATTATAAACAATAATTAAAACATACATTGAAGCATGCAAAGTCTAAACATATATCATGAATAATAACTTGAAAATTAAAGCAATCATGCAATTCAAACAAGTTATTAGCATTTTATTCGAATTTATTGTTCCGGCAGGTGTGAATAAAATGATTCCAAGGCCCTAAAACCATTGAAGAATTAAGCACATTATGTATTTTGACTCAATTCTAAAATATTTTAGGTAAGAAAAAGCCTTTTGCTAATAGTCTAGAAACTACTCTTGGTTGATAGGTACGTCTAAGAACTTATTAGGTAAACCTATCGATTTTTCCACGACATAAAAGGACTCCTTACTTATATCGTTGAGTTTCACCAAAACTAACATGTACTCACAATTATTTGTGTACCTTACCCCTTTAGTATCGATAAGTAACACCTCGCTATGGCGGAAAACTATTACTAAGATCGATGAAGAAAGGATATCCAAGTAAGTGTTATTTTGGCATGGCACCTTTTAACTCAATTTTTAAGTTTGGAACTTAAAGCTCTTACTATGTTGGTTAGATTTTAAGTGAACTAAAATCCTTAATCATGCAACATAATCAAGCTTTGATCTTATGCATATTTAAGACATATTTAAAAGCAATAAATAACTTAAAACATGCATAAGATAAATGTGATCTAGTATGGCCCGACTTCATCTTGAAGCTTCAACTTCAAAGTCCGTCTTGAAAATCTCCGTGGGAGGCGCCATTTTCTTCAAATAGGATAAGCTATAATTAAACTAATTACAACTATTTGATGGTACGCAGACCATATTTGAATTGAAAAACAATTTTGGTACTTTAGACCAATTACATTCAAATTAATGGTACGCATACCATATTTTCTATCCTATTTGGGCCATACTAGTCACTTCATAACCTGCAAAACAGTACATATACAATATATACCATTCACCCATTCATTATCATGAATGGCCCACATAGCTGGTTAGTAAAACACGTTATGCATCACATAAATATTTGCAGCAATTAATCAAGGGCACCAATAATCTACCAATTATTCAGTCCTTATTAATTCTAATCAAGTTGTTTTAACCTTAAGGGATTTGTAGACCTAATCAAGAGTTTATGACTAAAAATGCTCCCACTTAAACCAATAAATTCATATGCTTTACTAATTTTAAACATAAAAATGTATTTCTAGTCTAACCGGAAACATACAAATTTAATTAAAATTTAAAGCTCATATAAATTTATAATCGAATCCATTAATTTAATTTATTTCAGTTGAATTAAACGAATTTAAATTAATTCAAGATTTAATTTTAGTAAAATGATTAGTATAAATAAAATTTATAATAATTATAATATTCAAAATTAAAATCCAAGAAAACAATTTAAATTTCAATTTTTTTTAAATTAATTAAAATCGTTTCCGAACTGAAAATTAAAATTAAAATCAAAACGTACCAATCGTCGCAAGACGAGGCACTTGGGCTTGCGCCCAAGCCCCATCAAGCTACGAGGCTCGCGTCCCGTTCGATTGATCGTAGCACAAAGCACACACAGAGACACGCCACGGCTGGCCACGCTGCGCGCAGCCTTGTGCTGTGTCGCGTGTTGCTGCGCAGGCCAGCGCGCGCCGAGCGAGGGATCGCTCCCTGCTCGCGCGTTCTGCTTGCTGGCTGGGCGAGCCAGGCGCGCTGTGGCGCGGCAGCATTGCTGCCCACACGCGTCTTGCTCGTCGCTCGTGCATTGCATCGTCGCCCTCGCCCATCACATAGCACACACGCACACACGCATAGGCTGCGTTGCCTCGTGCGCGCGCCATGCGCTATGTTGCTCGTTGCATTCGTACCGCACGGGCGACGAGCTCCCTTGCTCGTCGTCGCGTGCCCGCACTATACAACACCCCTTGAGGGTAACACGTAGCTTCCATTGCTTTGTGCGTGCAACATTAATGAGCGTTTTCATAAAAATTTAAAATTTTTAATTCAAAAATTAATGACAAATTAATAAAACATATTAATTTCATAATTTTAGGGCGAAAAATCGAAAATTTATTAATCAATTAATTTCCGATTAACATGGATTCAAATCTAAGTCATAAAAATTAAAAAATTAACATAAATTAACAATTTTTATGGTGGATTTTAATCATAGATACCTAATTAAACTATTAATTAATTATGAAAATCAAATTAATTCTAAATTATTCGAATTTCAACAAATTAATCATAATTACGAATTAGGTTGTATAATTAACAAGGCTAGGCATTCAAACTTGTTAAACATATACTGTAGGTCAATCAAAAAATCAAGATTTATCAACAAGAATCGCAAATACTTAATTTAACATCTTAAATTTACAAACTTTTGCGTTCGAAAAACTAAAACCTCCGAAAAGTCATAGTGAGGCTTCGAATTTGGGAATTCTGGGTTCGGCCGAAAAATACTACTTCCTCTGTCTTTTAATACTCGCAACGTTTGTTAGTTTCACGTATGCCGATGCATAACTTTGATCATTTATATCTTAAATTCTCTTTATGCAAAAATTATAAAAAGTTGATATTTTGAAAATACACATTGAGATGAATCTAACAAGATCCCACATGACTATGTTTTATCTTATATAAAAAACACTACGAATAGTCAAAGTAGATTATATGAATAGTGACAAAAGTCCAAACGTTGCGAGTATTAAAAGACGGAGGAAGTATTTTTGTCAAAAATTTAGAATGCCTTTTACATACGGAATTGACACAAAAATCACTCGATTTGGATGAGTAACGAAGAAACTGCCGAAAAACTGCGTACATATAATTAAATAAACGCAATTTGCAATTAATTAACAATTACGAAAATTAATCACCCCTTTTAATTCCTTGCAAATTTGTAATATTTAACCATGTTTATGCAATTTAGATTATGAAAATAATAAGAGGCTCGTGATACCACTGTTAGGTTATGATTCATATGACAAACCATAAATCATGCGGAAAAACCATAAAGCCAAGAAAGCATATTATTTACACATAATCATTTAGCATAGTTTAGATGCATACACTTTGTTGCGTGCCCTACCTAGATGCGCCCGAACCGAACAAGAACAAGTCTTTTAGGACTCCAAGTGTCGTCCCTCCTTAGATCGTCCACAGTACGTCCGGATCCGCGTCAAGATTGACCAACTAGAATCGCCCTTAAGGTGCTAGGATTTTCGGCTAGGTTAGTGCAAGTGTATGGCTGAATTTTTCTTTCAAAAACTTACCCTTTGAATACTTCAATTGTGTCTATAAATTATGACCCTAGGCTCCTATTTATAGAGGTATGGAAAAGGAATTATAATCCTACTAGGATTTGGATTTATTAATTAGAATCCATCTTGAACTCTAAATAATAAATATAATCTTATTAGGATTAGGATTTAATCAATATGTAGAATCCCGATAGCTTTAGGATTCGTACAGGAACACAAATACTTACGTATGCACGAGCCGCACGCCCATGCGCAAGCCTCGCGGCCCACGCACGGCGCACAACCCCTTTGCCCGCATCCCATTATGCGCGCGCGCCAAGGCTTGGCTGGGCCTGGCCTTCCGCTGGGCCTGGTCGAGCTTGGCGTGTGTTTGTTGCGTGTGGCTTGCTGGGCGACGGCCTGGCTTCGTGCTGGGCCTTCTTCTAGCAAGCCTCGTCCGATTCTAATTCGTACGATACGCTTCTGATTAAATTCCCGATTCCGGAATTCATTTCCGATATGAACAATATTTAATATTTCCGATTCCGGAATTAATTTCCGTTTCGAACAAATATTTAATATTTCCGTTTCCGGAATTATTTTCCGATTTCGATAATATTTCCGATTCTGACAATATTTCCGTTTCCGGCAATATTTCCGATTCCTGTAATATTTCCATTTCCAATAATATTTTCCGATACGTACCATGTTTCCGTTTCCGGCAACATCTACGACTTGGATAATATTTATATTTCCGATACGATCCATATTTCCGTTTCCGGCAATATCATCGTTTCCGGAGTATTCATTTCTTGCTTATGACGATCTCAGCTCCCACTGAAACCAAGATCCGTCGATTCTGAATATCCATAGATGGAGTATTTAATGCCATTAAATACTTGATCCGTTTACGTACTATTTGTGTGACCCTACGGGTTCAGTCAAGAGTAAGCTGTGGATTAATATTATTAATTCCACTTGAACTGAAGCGGCCTCTAGCTAGGCATTCAGCTCACTTGATCTCACTGAATTATTAACTTGTTAATTAATACTGAACCGCATTTATTAGACTTAATATTATATGCATACTTGGACCAAGGGCATTATTTCCTTCACTACCATCCTATTAAACAAATAATTTCATTAACCCACTCCACCTTCCACCCCACCAAAATTACATGGTCCTCACTTGTTTACTTATTAAAATATCTAACCAACTCCACTTGCTTTATTATTTTACTCATTCAATTTTTCTTCTTAATACTCGTGTCCGACCAAGTGTATCTCTTAAATAAATACGGAGGGAGTTAAATTGAAAATTTTAAACCAGTCACAGCTAGGGATATCATACTCAGGGGAAGAGCTGTCAAAAACTGACCCGACCTGATAACCCGACCTGAACCGACAGAACCCGTAACCGACCATCACCCGAAGTTACAGTAAACTGGTAACCCGAAGCCCGACCTGTACCCGAGCTGAAAAAACCGATAACCGATTTTAACCCGATGTTGTAACACCCGAACCCGAACCCGACACCCGACCTGAAGATGACCGATAATCGAACTGACCTGACCGAACAATGACCCGAACCCGATTCGATACCCGACCCGATGTAAACCCGAAACCGATTGTAACTCGATGAAACCTGTTATTGACCCGACCTGTGTACAACCCGCTACCCGATTTACCCAATTTGTTGATAACCCGACTTGTCATTGATACGACCAAATATTAACTTCAATGATAAATCTTTTTTATTTATTTATTACTAGATGCTAAAAAATTAAAACGCGGAAAAATTAAAACGTGTTGAACAACTTTACGTTTTTATATAAATAAACAAAAGTAAAGTAAAACTTGTTTTTTTTTACAATAATTTCGAGTTATTTTTGCAATTTGGATGAGATGAAAGGTAAGAATTGAATCTAACATCCTAACTGACAACCTTTCTCTTTGCCTGCGCGCCCTATGTCAATATGCTCAACAACAAGAAAAACGGTTACACTATCACACAGGAAACTCGCATTGGCTCGAGACCCACTCACTTACCCCTTATTCCAAAAATGAAGTTCGAGTTGCGGGATTAGATGTTTTTCACTTTCACATTTTGAGATGACCAAATCGATCATTGGTTTGTAATCCATATTCACTTTATATATGTATCGACTTGACAAAAACAAGCGATTATTTGGTCTATATACTCCCTCCGTCCCGGAATACTCGACCCGGTTTGACCGGCACAGAGTTTAAGGAACTTGAATTGACTTATTTAATTTAATACGTAGTAGTTGATAGTGGGGTATTATTTTAATGTGTTAGTGGGAGGTGGGTTAAGAGGTGGGGTTGGGGGAGAGTAGGGGTTGAATTTTTAATTTTTTTTGTATGGAGTAGGGGGTAGGTGGGTTAATAGGGGTGGAGTGAGAAATAATATAATATGGTTAGAATATTTCCATTTTTAGAAACAGGTCAAGTATTAAGGGACGACCCGATAAGGAAAACAGGTCAAGTATTCCGGGACGGAGGGAGTAATATTTAACTCAAAAATAAGTTAAACAACATTTTTTACAATATAAAATAATTAAAATATACGTAGTATAGGTTAATTATCACACCCGAATTTGACCCGTCCCCGAGAGTGACCCGACCTGAATTCTATCTAATCCGATTATTATCCGATCCAAACCAAGACCAGAACCCGAAAATAACTGTGTTGCAAACCGACTTAAACCCGACTCGATAAGACCCGAACCCGAAATTACCTGCTACAAACCGACTTAAACCCGACCTGATAAGAACCGAACCTGAAATCAAACCTGACCGAAATATGACCCGACCCGAACCCGACCTGAACTCGGGATAAGAAAAAACCCGACATGACCCGACCTGAAATCGACCCGACCGAACCCGAACTCAACCCGAATGGAATATTAACCAGACCCAACCCGACCTGATCATGACCCGAGACCCAGAATGACGCGACCCAAACCTGACCCGATAACCTGTTTTAACGGCTCTACTCAAGGGGTATATGTAGTCTTTTCAATTTTGGTGCACAATAAAGCATATGGATAGGACGATAAGAGGCCCTCGACTCCTCAAGTATCAAGTTAAAATTGTGTATTTATTGGAAGGAAGCAAACTTGTGAGTATGTTTCATGATTTGACTTCACTTGCTTTGTTTTTCCCCCCAAAAACTGACAATATTTTTACAAAATTAACTGGACTTTATCATAACTGTAGGACATGACGCTGTAACTTTTATGTTTTCACTTTCCAAATATTTAAATATATATAAAAATATATTGTACTTTAAAATAAAAATACAGCTGGGCACTTATAAATCTGAACATATATTTCTTGTCTCTCTAACTTGTACCGTAAGATTTTACGGAGTAAACTAAATTACTCCCTCCGTCCCGGAATACTCGACCCAATTTGACCGGCACAGAATTTAAGAGACTTGAATTGACTTATTTAATTTAATAGGTAATAGTTGATAGTGGGGTATTATTTTAATGTAGTTAGTGGGAGGTGGGTTAAGAATTGGGGTTGGGGGAGAGTATGGGTTGAATTTTTAATTATTTTTTGTATAGAGTAGGGGTAGGTGGGTTAATAGAGGTGGAGTGAGAAATAATATAATATTGTTAGAATATTTCCATTTTTAGAAACAGGTCAAGTATTAAGGGACGGCCCGATAAGAAAAACAGGTCAAGTATTCCGGGACGGAGGGAGTAATATAAAAAAATGCAGCCACTTTTGTATTTAACTTTTTTTGGTTTTCTGATGGATAAAAAGTTAGTAAGAGATCACTCTGATATTATGCCTGCATTTTTCTAGCAATGCACAGCACTTGCTTTGTCCATTTGTGCTTTAATTTGCTTCACATGTTCGTTGTTCCGTACATCTTCCTCGGTTTTCTTTCGTTTAATTTATTTTATCTAAATTTTTCTTATCTAATTTATTTGAATTTATTTCGCCTAGAATAAGTTGAATCAAATAATATCGTAATTAATTTATATTAATCACCTGACCTCTCACATTTATTTACCCATGTATCTATATAATATACTAAAAGAGAGGAAATCAATGTGGTGATGACAAATTTCACTCATTAATTGGCTCTCTTTTAATATATTATATAGATTAAACTTAAAAAAAAAAAAAAAAAAAAAACTAAGCAATATTTCACAGCCAAGTAATATAACGCAATTTATGCTAAAGTTCCAAAAATATAGGGGGCCGAATATATCCCACGAGGTGTGTATTTTTTTACCAAAAATTTAACTCATAAAGGGCCCATATAGGTATCATATTGTTTAATAAAAATATAGAACCCATAAATAATTAACGGATGCAGCCCATACAAAACACATGAGCAAAAATATACAACCCTAAACCCTAAAACAATGGAAACAAAAAATAAGCAAAATATTACATTCACATCGTAGTCAAACGTTAGAATAATAGGCATATTAAAATAAAGGCTAATATTCTATTTTACAATCCTATTATTCTATATTTTAGGCTATAATAATGAAAACAACCTAAAACAGAATATTAACAAGGCTGGAAATATATCACACTAGGTATAATGCTGTGAATTCTTTAGTAAAATCCTCGGCTCTTCAAAATTTTGTCAGCAAAGAATATTCTGGAGATGAAATTTATACATCTTTGCAACTTCTGCAACATATGTATGAAATATTAGATGATTATTATAACATATATTTACTGATAATTCACCTTCAAGCAAAAAAATACATTCCATGATAATAATATACAGAATATGCTACATTATCATAGCCCTATATAAATGACTCACATTTCCGGGTTAAATTATCAGTTTCTACACAACTATTATCAGTACTAACACTAAATATTATAGCATTCACTATGATAAAAGACATCATTCCCCTCAAAGAATCATGGAGGTTGAAGGTGAGTATTGTTAGGTTTTGGGAACAACCGGATTTCAAGGACCATACTTAATCGGCACTCATGAATTTATTTTGGTGGATGAGAAGGTAAATAACTCAAAAATTCTAATTTTGATTGTTTTCTTATCGTTGTCGATTTTGTCTTTTTATGGTTTGTGTAAGTGATGATGAAGAATTGATCAAAAAATTCTTAGATGTGAATGGGGTGGCACAAGTAAGTATTGATCAAGTTTTCTCACTATTTAATTCTTAATAAGAATAAACTGTCAGATGAAAAATTTATGTTTATTTTTATCCCTTTGACAGGATATTGATGCGTAGGTCGAATCTACTAATAATTCGAATAAGACTTTATCCGAGAAAGAGAAGGTTATATATAAATCCCTAAAGTTTTACAATTTGATTTATATTATACTTAATATATAAAGTAACTTTATATTATCAAGTAATAGGTTTACTAATTGTACGTAGGACCCTACATCTGCTATATGCGATAATGAAGATTTTATTGAGGACACTATCACACCCAAAAAAATGACCTTTTGAGGAACCTACAAGTGATGGGAACGATAGTGAAACAAGTTCGGCACAAAGATCTACGAATAGAAAGTAGGTTGTGATCAAGATGGAAAAGAAATAAGCAACAGAAATGAGGCTGGTCTATTTTTTTTTCTTAAGTAATAGAGTATACGATAAAACGTGTGGTTTAAGACCTCTAGGGGTTATGGTGTTTTCAATCTAGAATAATTTTGGTTAAAATATTAGATTTATTATGACAGTAGTCTAATTAATATTTATATTATGGCACGTATTAATGTTTTAATGGTTAGTTAAAGAATGCTTGGATTTGTTTACAGTGAAGCTTTCTACTTAATTTACTTTGAATGTCATTTTTCACTATGTACTGTACGTCCGACTATCTGTCAGACATTAATTTATTAATTTATAAGTGATCATGTTTTATACTACATACTCCGTATTATATAACAGCAAGTTATCCCAACCAATGATGTGACACCAGGGTGAATGCCAGGCTATTACCTTTTGTTTGCAACTTTAACCAATTGTCCATTGATTTCAAGAGTTGAATCATCCACAACTTTAATAGTTCCCCTAATAAGTCCATGTGTTGAGTCATACTCAAGCATATACGCATGAGTATATGGGATGAAAAAAAAGAGGACGGTAATCAACCACATGTATGATGAGAATGAGAGGGAAAAAAAATAGCAACCATATCATTATGATGAGAATGAAGAATAATTAACCACATCGTGAATAATTTAACAAGAATGCATTTGGTACGATGATAAAGAAAACTCCTTTATTTATCATCATTACATGGTATTCATATAATTTACTTTCCAGGAACATGTTTGAAGTATTAAATTATGCATTTCAAGATAACATGATCATGGGAAATCTGATGCTCCAGCTACCATGTTCACTAAATTGCTGCCTATTTTTTTTAGGATACATACAAACTGATACACATGAATAGGTACTACGGAGTACATAAAATTTTACACATATACTTCGGTATTGCAAAAATAAACAAAGTTTGAGGTATTTCAAAAAATAAGACCATAAGAGGAAGATGAATATTTTTGCTAATTTTTTTTTTTTTTTAATTGGGAATGGAAGAATGGAGAGCGACAAGAAGATGAAATGCAAATCTTGGAAAATTAAGATAAACAACAATTTTAATTAACAATTAACATATTGAAACTAACCAGCTAATTCGTATTAAATAATTGATTTTATCAAAAATTACTTCACTGGTCTTCAATCAAATTGGGCTTGAACTGTTTTGTGTGAAGCCTGGAACACCGATCGTCATGTTTGCGTGCACATATCTTAAATATGAAATACGACGTAACTATTTCTGCCATTGTCGTTGATTTGAGCTACTTTCTCTCTCCTATTTTGGCATTGATTTGGGTCTAAGCTGAACATCGGTTGTTTTGTGAAGCTCGGATGATATGGATATTGAAATTAAAATGATGAATCATGGTTGTAGATAAATTAAGCAATGAAATCACAGTTGTAGATTGAATACAAAATGCAGAAGGATAAGGGGCGGAGGAAGATGAAGTATCGGTGGGCGGTGGTAGCAAGGAGGATTTCTAAACCTATAATGACTTGTGTCCATATGAACGCAACTACACAAGTGACCCAAATACAATTATCTTGAGTACCAACACATAATATATCAGTACCAAAACGCAAAATCGCTAAGAAGTACCACCAATACAAGTCATTTTGTGTTATTGGTATTCAATATTCTCTATTGGTACTAACATATTCTGTATTGGTACTCAAAATTCTGTATTGGTACTCACTTGTGTCCATATGGACACAAGCCACTTGAGGCCAAGACTTCCTCGGTAGCAAATGGTATTACCACTTTCACTTTTTTTTTTTTTTTTTTTTTACAGGAACTTCTTTGTTTAGATATTAGTATTATAATTGATTAGTAAATTTTTTTGGCAGCGTTTTGCATGCTCCATTTTTTTTTTGTTTTTAGATATTATTATAATTGATTAAGTAGTCGTTGGTATATCAAGTGGTATAATTGATTAATTGGTATAGCATCTCCGCTTTCTTTTTAATTTAAAATATTTAATGCATAATGTATTATGGGTATGATTTCTTTCTAATTTGATTATATATCCACTGTATGTAGATGAAATCATCGATTACTATATACGAAGTATATACATATGTGTAAGTAAATCTTAGTGATACGGAATAGTAGATGTGTTGTATTATTGTACCGTCTAAAAAAATATATATCTTCTTTGTTATTAAATTTTATTTGTCGTATAGGGTACATATTATAAATTAAAATACTATAATTTTACATTGCGACGAGTTAGTTAATAACTCCTAATTGTTCAAGATTATTGCAAGTTTGATAATTGAACTTCGTAAGTCGTGCATCGCACGGGTATCATACTAGTGCATCCCTAAAAACTGAATAATCTATTGAGAGATGGCTGAGTTAAATAATTGGTTAGAATTTACACCCAAAAAAAATTGATTGGTTAGAATAATTTATTTTGATTTACAATTTTACACATGTATGTAATTATACTCTTATCTAAGGGTGCGTTCTATTCGTCTGATTTTCACTTATATTTTCTGAACTTATCTAAGGGTGCGTTCTATTCGCCTGATTTTCACTTATTTTTTCTAAACTTATCTTATCTGAACTTAACTGAACTTATCTGAACTTATCTAAACTTATTAAAACTAATCAAAACTTATTTTAGTTATGAATTGTACTTGGTCAACAGTTATTTTTCCTGAACTTATCTTATCTGAACTTAACTGAACTTATTTGAACTTATTTTTCCTGAAATAAGTGGAAATAAAGTGAACAGAACATAGCCTAAATTTAGTTGTACTTTGCGTAATTATAAACCACTGATCTTTGTTCTTGGCGGGTTTTCTTTAATGTCCAAGCCAATTTCTAAGGTAGGTTAAGACTTATTTTATCTGAAATTTGCTAAACTCGGAAGAGTATCACAGTGTATTTGTATGAACTTGTCTGAAAATACCTGTACAAACTTATATTATCAAAATTTATTTGGACTTGTTTTTTTTGTTACAAACAAATGGTTACACGATTTGAACTTTATACTGTGCACAAACTTTTCTTTAACCATTGATGATCTAATCGTAAATTGCTACTCGTACAATAGAAACAAAATAACATACTTAAAATGTAATCATATAATTAAACAATAGATAAAATACAAAATAAAAAGTTCGTATTACACTACAAGAATTTATATCTTTATCACAATCTAATAATGACGGGTCAAAAATTTCGGTGTAAAAGCCTTTTGTGACGGGGATAACAACCAAACAAAGACGGGAACAACCGTCGCAAATGTCTTTTACGACGGGTTAACGACGAGATTTTTCATTAATGACGACCCCTTTTATGCGGGTTTGCGACAGGAAATTCCGTCATTAATCAACGTTTATTGACCTTTAACGACGGAATTTTCCGTCGTTAATGGTCCAATTTCTTGTAGTGTTAATAGACAATATTATGTTCACTTTCTCTCCATTTAGTTCAGGAAAAATAAGTTCATAAAAAATAAGGGTTATCAAACATAGTTTATAACTAACATAAGTTCTAATAAACTCGTACTCTGATAAGTATAGATAAGTTAAGCTAGTTCAGTTAAATTTACAGAATCCTAATTAAGATATGTTATATTCTCTCTGTATTTTTTTAGGAGTCAAATGTTGACTGACACGAGTATTAAGGAAGTATAGTTGAATTTGATATAATAACTAGTTAGTGTCCCGGGCGATTCCCCGGAGTGTTGCATATAGTTCGAGTTTTTTTAGTAATTTCAAATTCACTTATAAATTTCTTTATATAGGCAGTTTGACAATAATATGAATTTCATTACATATGCAGTTTAAGTATAAAATTGGTTAACCAACAACCAGTCAACTAATTTTTTGAATAATTTTGCATTATTTGTGTAATTTTTTTATTTTTTTTGTACCTATTTTACTTATGACTTGTAAGAAAAATTTTAAGTTACAATTGTATATTGAGTTACAAAGTCGAAATACATTTTGGAGGATAAAAAACACATTTGATTAGCTAAAAGAAAGCGCAATATTATTTTTTCCTATTCTTTTCTCTATTAATTTCATTGTTTTCTGTTTGCTCTGCCTACATTTCAAGAAAAGATAAATGATTCAATTATTAAAAGATTAAAAATTAAGAATTTTTTTGTTACCATAACTTATTATTCAAATACATAAATTTGGGCATTAAAGGTTGACAAATTTGCTAAAAAGGACCTTTTATAACCCAAATTTTGCGAGAAAGGACCTTATATTTTTTTTTTTGTGGAATCACACCTTAATGTAATTTTTTTTGCGAGAAAGGACCTTATATAATTTTTTTTTTGTGAAATCGATCACACCTTAATGCATTTTTTTTTGCAAAAGACAACCAAAAGTAAGTTTCCGGCATTGACTGAGCTTTTCCGGCCGTTGACTTGCACGTGAGAAACACGTGTGGTTTTATTTTGCTAACCACACCCAATTTTCCTCCAAAATTCTAAGCTTTAAAACCTAAAATTGAAAATATAAATCGAAATAAAATCAAGTTTAGAAATTCAAGACTCGGGAAAATCAGTGTCTTTAGCCAACTTAAGCCACACGTGATGCACACGTGCAAGTTAATGGCCGGAAAATCTCATTCAATGCCGGAAACTTTCCTCAGGTCCTTTTTCGCAAAAAAAATTACATTAAGGTGTGATTTCACAAAAAAAATTATATAAGGTCCTTTCTCGCAAAATTTGAGTTATAAAAGGTTCTTTTTAACAAATTTGCCTTAAAGGTTTATGCATTCATAAGTACAAATATTCACTTTTTTAATTGTTTTAGAGTCATAAGTTGTGTCATTGAAGTGATGGTTAAGACTTTGCATTAACATATAAGAAGTCACGAGTTCAAGGCTGGATAACAATTTTTTTTTTATGAGGACGCAATAAACGATGTGTGTGTATGACATGGCACGGCTACGCCTTGTCACTTGCCAAGTTATCGCGACACATGGAGAGATGTC
This sequence comes from Spinacia oleracea, assembly GCF_020520425.1. Taxonomy (NCBI): domain Eukaryota; kingdom Viridiplantae; phylum Streptophyta; class Magnoliopsida; order Caryophyllales; family Amaranthaceae; genus Spinacia; species Spinacia oleracea. The sequence continues at coordinate 77,824,591 of NC_079488.1, forward strand.
ATGTAATGCCTTGGAGTTTATATAAATATATATATATATAGGATCAGGTTCTGGTGAGAACCTCTCTTAAGTTGAGAACCTCCTTACAATGAGAACCTTTAATAACCGTTGGATTAAAACAAAACGAACGGCTGAGATCAAAACTCAAAACAATCCTACTACCTGTGAAACAAAACACGCGTGTTTCTCTCTCCTCCTTCCAAAATTTATTGCGCACTCTCTCTCTCTCTGCGAAATGCAAGCTCTTCGTCTTCGCAACTTTCTACCCAATTTTAGCATCAATGGAAGATTATTGGTTTAGAGTTATCAATTTCCACAACTCTAGTGTATATAATTGTATTAATTTCAGGCTGAATTTGGGAATTCTTCAAGGTTTTGGTACGAATTCAACTGCAAATGTAACTTATGCTGAATTCGAAGTAAAATCTGCATAAATTAAGGTAAATTTTTCGAAATCAACTTTGTTTTCATTGCGATTTAGTTACAAATTCATTGCGGTTTCAATTATAGTATTATTCTGTGTTTATTTAATTATTTCATTGCGATTTTTTGTTCAAATTCTTAGCACAACGTAGCTCTTCAAATTTCTGGAGAATTCCCCCCCAAATTAGTTGTAATTTATGTTCTAGGCATTTTAGGTTATTTTTGGTTAAAAATTAGACTAGAATTCATTCATGAATAATGTTCTTGTTTCCTGTCTGCTGTGATTTTGGGACCAACATCAGAAAGTGTTGCTATTTTAGTTCAATTCTCATTGCTAATTTTATTTGAGCTTAATTGGATGAGGTAAATGTTGCTTAAACTATCCAAAAGTAAACTAGATCTCTATAAATGTAAATTAAACCTCTCTAAAAGTTGATAAATGGAAGGAGGTGGATGTAATCTGGTTTTCAGGTCTGAAAACCAATGTGTAGTGTTTGTAGGCTGGGAGTAGTGTTTTTTTTTTTCCTTTTTCTGGTTTGAGTTTGGAGTACAGATTTTGTTAGCTTGGTGTGTATGTGCTTAGCAGCAGGCCAACAACAGTTATGACTGTAGTTTTATAAGTGTCAGTGGCTTAGAACAAAAATATTAGGATTGGGTTCAGAGTTGTTGGCAGGCTCAGCTAAGCGATGGTATGTGTCATCCGTGTTACTGTCATAAATCTTTTCTAGTCATCTTTTAGGGTAAAAAATTGATCTAGTTCAAGGATAGTGTGTAAACAACCAATGACTTAGATATGTAACAATTATATGAGCCTAATGTAACCTGTTGATGCACTTTAATTAAGAGTCATAACTCATAACTCATACTTATTTCCTCTCATCTAAGATGGAGGCTGTACAGGGCCATAAATTTGGTGTTGATTTGGTGTTCGTAAAGTTATTTTCTCCAATTTAAAAAAGTAGATAGATATTTGGTAAAAGTAAATAAGTTAGACGTAGAAGTAAATTACAAATGATAAGGTCCTGCCGGAATTGTTAAGTTCTTTGCAGTGTTTTTGTACTAAAGTTTGGGGAATCTTCTCTGCTGGTTAGAGTCTGGCAGTGGTTGTAAACACCTTAATCCTCACATTTCTCTTGGTTTTACATGGAATTTACTATTCGATCAAGTAGATAGTTGTCTTGCTGGTTATTACTGCTGCCTTCGACACATGCACTAGGAATGGTTGCTCCAAAATTTGTTGTTGCCGGGAATATATTCATTGGGAGGGTGTGTGCTACAATTACTTAGATCGATTGGTCATACTGTGATATGGTAGGGTGGGTGGTAAAACTGCCTTGTCTAGAGCCTGATATAATTTTGTTATGGCCGCTTGCAAACCAGTTGTTGGCCTTAATCTGCTTTTGCAGTTCTTCTGGTTAAAATATTGGAGGAATTAGAAATTTTAGTTCTTCCTAATTTTCTATTTAGGCTAGGTCATTATACTTTGAGTTGGAATAATAATTCTGAAAGTAAACGAAATCTCGCTTAAAGTAAACGAAATCTCTCTAAAAGTAAACTAAATAATTCAGAAACAAATTAATGACAAGTAGAAGGATGATGATTTCAACTGGTTTTATGAAGTGTGGATGTGTGTTTGATCTCTGACTGTAGTTTAGGTGCATGCTTTGATACTTGCTGCTAGTTGATCATGTCTTTACGGTTTTTTTGTTGCTTCTGTAGATTGTTGTTACAGAGGCTTGCTTGAGATCCTGCTTGCGTAGTTAATTGAGAGTGATGCAGACTCAAATGATTCTATTTTATGCATTGTTGCTGCATTTCAGCTGCTTTATCGTTGGGTCTGATTGCAGGGTTCAGGTGTTTAAAGTAGATAACTAATTCATAAAAGTAAACAGAACTGATTAAAAAGTAAATGAGAAAAATGGACAGCTTCTGAATAGGATCTTACTGTTCTTGGGAGTTTGTGCTGCTCATAAATGATCATGAGATGTGAGGGAAATCAAGTGACTTTGATGTTTTAGCTAAGAGTTTCTTCACACTATGCTTATCGTGTTGGTTTATTCGTGGAAATATGGAGTAGCAGAAGGTGCTAACGAATGCAAATGCAAGGAAGACCTATCACTTATCTCAATTCTCCTTAAACCTATTAGCTCAAATGGTAGAGCACTATGCAGATGCATAGGGGATGTAGGTTCGATTCCTACATAGGTTGTCTCTAAAAGGCGAAATGAAAGAAGATTTTCTTCACCTATTTGTATTTAATCCTTCAATTTTATCTTCAAGTACAAAAATGTCTTGCAACAACATAGTGTAACCAAGACAAGTAAATCAAACCATAGACTTTGCACAGACTCCAGAGCTTACTCAGTTTTCTTACTACTAGTTACTCTCCTACTGTCCCTAAAAGTACATTTTAGAAAAACTCAAAAGTAAACAAAAGAAACTCAAAAGTAAATCAAAGTATCTCAAAAGTAAATCATAATAACTCAAAAATATCTAAAAATCTTAGAAGCAACACCCCAACTGAAACATTGCTTCACCAAAACAACAAAACAAAACACAAGAGCTTACGGGGAAAAAAACATTAGTGTTCAAACGATAAGCAACCTTCTCATTTTTTCGGAGCATCTGCACGCCACATTAAACAAAATGCTCCTGACAACAGTTTGTTGGTTTTCCTTGCTAGCCTGAAAAATTCTACTCTTTTGCAAAGTCAATAAGGCATATATGGTTTCAGCAAAACAAACACCATAAAGCTTCTGTTTTATTTGTTTTTGCCTGCAAGCTTGAGCTAAATTTCACTTCCTTCTTAAAGGCCTGAATCTGTCTGCTAGCACCCAACGAAACAAAATCTTGCACTAAATTTCAGAAGTAAACTCACATTAAAAGAAGAGGTGAGACATGGTCAAATAGTTCAAAGTGGAAAATGATCGAGCAAGACTTTCATATCTCTACAATATGAAACAAACTAGAAGAAAGAAATATATTGTCGAATGTCAAAGTAAAGGTTTTTAACTTAAAAGTAAATAAAACAATACAAAAAGTAAATAAAAATAGAAAACTAGAAAATTCCGATTATTGGAGTATATAAGTTAAAGTAAAGGTTTTTCAATTAAAAGTAAATAAAATAATACAAAAAGTAAACACGAGCCTACGTGGGATTCGAACCCACATCATTTAATGCTCTACCAATTGAGCAAGTAGGCTAGTTAAATAAAAGTAAAGTAAAAACCAAAAAAAGTAAATCGAAATAATTCAGAGTAAAGGCTTTTAAACGAAAAGTAAATAACACCAGAGGATAATATATAGGACTGCAGCAACAAATTAGTAGCAAACGGGTTGCAGACTTACCTTATTACTAGACTGATCTACTGAACAATAACCCTCAAGCCTGTCAAACCTTTAACAGTAGCATCAGAGGAGAATTTGAACAATATTGTGATCCACAACATACCTAAGCAGGATTGCAGAACCAAACGAAAACAAATCATACCATATAATTGAGAAGTCAAGCAAAAATAACAGCATCACACTAGAAATAAACTACAAGCCTAACAGGAACAGAAAACACATAGTTTAACGAAGTCAACGCAAGTCAACTCCTGCCATGGAATAATTTTATTGATCTAGATTCTCCTCTTTCTATCTACATCATGGCTTCCAATCTGCCATACCCTCCTGTGATAACCTCAAAGGGCGGTGGTTATTTTGCAGTAGAGGCATCAAATGGTGGTTATTCTACAAGCTCGGATATGACAGTTACTGTACCCGTACAAGCGCGCAATGCAACAGTATCAGTGTTATGTTTTCCAGAGTCCTAGTTGCTGGATGGATGACCACAACTTCAAAGTGTTAGAAAAACTTTTCTGACTTGTGTCTATATCAGATTAGCATACTCTGGATGATCTACAAATGGGTTTCTATTGTGCTGGTAAAGCCTACATACTACTTTTCTTCTCAGCTTTTCCTCTTTCAGATGGAGGGTCTAACTCATTCCATCGGCAAAATAGAGACTAGTCCCTGTTTTCAAAGGCTGTTACCGCTAAATTTTAAGGATTACACAGTTAGTTTTATACAAATACAGATTTTAAAGGTATAATTTTTATTAAACAGATAATTTTTTATCATTAATAAAATAGATAAACATTATATCGGAAACTTTTAAGCATACCGTATTCGATGATCTAGTATGGGTTCTCTATCCGGCTCAAATTTAAGCAATACGGAGTGTATATGAGATTATTGGATCTGAAATCAAGGTAGTCACTCAAATACAGAGTAATCCGTGACGGCAATCCGTGACCAGAGCAAGACAATATACCAGTTCAATCTACGTTCAAAAGCATAAAAAATGCACTTAGTCAATAGTTGAATTTAGCTTGTTACATGTATGGCTTATAAAGAGAAAATTAGCTTCCCACCTGGGTTGAAATGACATGATGGGATCATAAACCCTAAACTGGCCACCTCCTTTCAAAGAAAGAATCACAGTGGGTACTAAACTTGTATTTGCATCAGGTCTGCCGATTTTGTAGGAAAATAACAGAAGGTCAGAACATGAGATACATTGTGGAAGTTTAAATTAACCTAACACATCAAGTCTAACCTCATATCATAGCAATACTCAAAAGGAAGTCTTGAATCAGCAGGACGCGATGGAGGGTCTAACTCATTCCATCACCAAAATAGAGACTAGTCTCATCTTCTTCTTCACTGCAAAAGGAGGACAATACGAGATTAAAGGCTTATGTAGCTAATATTGTTATATGATATGTAAACACAAGTATAGAATGATTTGGACGACAAATTCTAGATGAAAGCATCAGATGGACAAATTCAAATTCTTGATATCTTCTTACAAGTTCTTCCAGCTATTATTTACACAAATCATCTGTTGTAAAAAAATTAAGAACAATTGGGAAAAAATCTAGTAGGAATAAATGTTAACCTCAAAGGGCGGTGGTTATTTGCAGTAGAGACATCAGATGGTGGTTATTCTACAAGCTAGGATATTGTACGACTAAATCCCTCTAAAATTAGATTAACTCCCTCTAAAAGTAGACTAAATCCCTCTAAAAATAGATTAACTTCCTCTAAAAGTAGACTAAAAGTAAACAGATAATAATGAAACTTCAATTGTAATTTTTTTTTCTTAAATATTTTCTTAAAACCTAATAGCTCAAATTTACCATGAACTGAACAGAATCAGACATCAGCAACAAGGGCCATGTTCACCAGTGTTGACCTAGCCAGTTACCAACTGTCTGACTATAACATATATCAACAACACAACAACTGGTGTTTTTCCTCGGATCATAGACCGCAATCTTCAACTCCAAATTGCAGGAAAGATGACTTGTGATAAATAGCATACAATATCGCACTTTGTAAACAAAGAAACACAACTAATAAACTACAAATAGAACAACACTAGTTCAGTAAAAAACAAAAGAAAACGAGACTACTAATTCACTTCTTTGATTAAATCTAAGCAGCCTGCAAACACTTACATAGTAGCACAAACCAGCCAACCACTCGACTAGCTCATGACTGGAAGAATAATGGATTAGTAGGTCCAAATACTCATTTTTCTATCAAAAAATTGATTATTAAAATTTGAAAATCCCTAATTTTAGTAATCAAATCGCAACTTAAAACGTTGAAACAAAGAATTCTTGAAACCCTAACTTCAACAATTGCGAAGGAATCAAAATAGCGATAAATGACACAAAATTGAAAACTTGAATACGTACCTGGCGAATTGAAAGAGGATAATCGCAAAGAAGGTGAATGAATTAGAGGAATCGAAAATATAAAGACATTATCAGCAAAAGTAAACACAATATCATCAAAAGTAAACACAACATCCACAAAAAGTAAACATGAGATCAGAAAAAGTAAACACATAATCAACAAACAAGAAAACCTAATTTAACATGTTCGAAAAAAAAATTACAAGAACAATCACCTGAGCAACAAAAGCAATTGAAAAATAAAACCCAGAATCAAAGGTAGAACAAATATCGTTGAAATTAGAAGAAGAGAATATGAGAAAGGAGGAGGAGGGAGAGAGAGAGCGCGTTTACATGAGAGAAGGGGGGAAGAGAGAGAAAGAAATTCTGAAAATTGGGGGAGTTGGAGAAGGTCATTCAACCCGGGTAAATTACTAATCTATCCTTACTATTTTCGTTTTTTCGGGTAGATCTTCAGCCGTTGGATTGGTTTGATTGACGGCTGAGATTAGTTCTCAGTTCCCATCTTAAGGGGTGGTTCTCACCAGATCCCGATTCTATATATATACATATATATATATATATATATATATATAGAGGAAGACTCATGTGAGAACACCCCTTCTATGTGAGAACACAATCTTATATGAGAATAATTCTTGACCTTTGGATCGTTTCTAATCTAACCGCTGAAAATCAAGGGATTACTAATGGCATTTTTGTAAATTCTTTGAATATATACCCATCTGATTTTTTCCTTCTCACGCTGATTTCTTTCTCTCTCTAAACTCTCCTTTCTCCTTGTTTTCTCTCTTCTCTCTCTTCACCATGCCGCCATTGTAGGACCTCAATCAAGGTCGATTTGATCTTCAAATTTGCTTCAGAATTCAATCATATTCTCGATACATTCATCTAATTGCTTATTTAAAGGTATTTTATCAATTTCGCAATTTTGTTTTTCATATTTAAGTTATTATTTGCTGATTTTCGACCTAATTTTACATCTGATCCGTAATTATTCTTTTTATCAAAATTATTGAATTGTTGATTATCTAATTGCCAATTGCGTGATTATTTAGCTGCCTTTTCAAATTTTGCTGATTACATGATTATTAAATTGTCGATTTGCGCTTTAAAATTTTGTTGATTACGTGATTATTGAGCTGTGTTTTTAAATTTGTTTTTGATTACTGAATTCTGGTTTTGTTATTGATCTATTTTGCTTTTGATTTTTTGATTTAGTTTTGATTTCCTGTTTTGTTTTTGATTTAGTTTTTTGATTTCCTAATTTGTTTTTGATTTATTTTTTTGATTTTTGGATTTGTTGTTGTTTAATTTTTTTTATTATCGAATTGTTCTGCTCAGTTCGTATTTTAATTTCTGTGTTCAAATTCTTATTTACAGATTTAGCAATGTCATCGGAACTTCATCCTAGTCCGACCTCATCATTGACGAAATCCAGTGAGTTTTCTTATTAATGTGTCTTATATTTAATGTTCTGAATAATCGTTTTAAATGTTCTGAATAATAGTGATTTATGTTATGTACAGTTGTTTCTAGTGTTCTGTATATTTGCTCTCATTTTTCTGAGAAATTGTTCTTCATGTTCTAAATGATTGCATTACATGTTCTGAATAATCGTTCCAATGTCCTGAGTAATAGTATTTTTGTTCTGAATACTTGATTCTAGTTTTTTGTATAGTTGTTCTCATTTTCATGTGACATTGTTTTTTAAATTCTGAATTATTTCTTTACATGTTCTGAAAGTTTAACATAATGTTCTATCGGATTAGATTATGAATCCTCATGCACCCATACTAGTTGTTACAACGAGATTAGAATATGAATCCTCATGCAGCCATACTAGTTGCATAAATATCTTATATGTCTATAATCGTTCGTAAAAAAAATCTTTTGATGCATATTTTTGGTTTATAGAGCATTTGCCATATTTTTTGAACATATGGTTAAAGTTTTAAAACATATGATTTGAGTTTTAGAACATTTGCTATGGTTTTCAGAACATATGGGTTAAGGTTTAGAACATTTTCTATGGATTTTAGAACATTTGCTATGGTTTTTTAGAACATTTGCCATGGCTTTTAGAACATATGACTTTTTGTTACTGTTCAAATGGTTTATGAACAATTTGCTGGAGGTGAATTTCAATGGGAACATGATTGATATTGATCAAGATTAACAATGGCTTATCAATTGTCTAAATGCTTTACTTGATACAAATCAGCAACTTTGACCCCAATGCAGAAAAGCAGGAAGAAGAAAAGTCACGTGTCAACCATCAAATCGTATCTGGTAGCACAGGTAGCAACCCGAAGGTCTGGTTTTGCTAGAAAAAAATCAAGCAGTCCCATAAGGTTGGCCTTTAGTTATTTTATCTCTCGTAGAATTGCATATCTTTATGCTCCTATTTGACATTATCATAGATTTCCAACAGAAGAATCGTATAATAAGCTTTTTGGGGGATGGAAGGAAGACGAGGTAAGACCGTATTGTTGTGTTTTGTCAACTGGGACCAGTGATGATGACTTCTTGCCTAGTTGATTCGTATTGTTGTTGATGTTGGCCTTCTGCTGCGGTAAGTTTGTTGGTCAAGTGATGCCTATTAGCTCAATTGGTAGAGCTTTGTGCGCTTGCACAATGATGTAGGTTCGAATCCTACATAGGCAATTCTTTGTATTCCGTTTATGGTATTAACTCGTATTTGATGATTCTTTACTTTTGAATCACTTCTATTTACTTTTGAATCAGTTCTATTTAATTTAGAACATAAGTATCAGTTTTTGGAACATTAGCTTTTGTTTTTAGAACATGAAGTCACAAACATTTAGAACATAAGCAACACGTATTTTAAAATATTGAATTTCATTATATATATTTCAACTTTTAAAATAAAAGAGGTTAAATACATTACACATTGAATTTATTTTTTGTTATTATTATTATTATTATTATTATTATTATTATTATTATTATTATTATTATTATTATTATCATTGAAATGTGAATTATCATTTCTCTTAAATTCTTGAACATATGAAAAAGTATTTAGAACACGAGACTTAACTTTTTAGAACACGGACAAAAAGGCTTTAAATGTATTTAACTTATATAGAACAACCTATGTAGGATTTGAACCTACATCCATGTGCAATGGCACATTGCTCTACCATTTGAGCTAATAGGTTTTAAAAAATATTCAAACAAGTTATTAATTGTTGACAAAAAATTATGTAAAGAAACAAAAATGGAAGCCCAAAACACACATGTAAACCTTTAGAACATAAGCAATGTTAATTCATAACATAAGCAACATTAGTTTAGAACATATGCAATGTTAATTCAGAACATATGCAATGCTAGTTTAGAACATAAGACAAGGTGTATGTCATCCAACTCAATATCTATTTCTTCTTTGCTATACATGACCAATGTAACTCTGTTGGTGTCTAAGCTTGTTACAAGTTCAACAGAAAACTTTGACTTATGGGCACCAATATGCAAATCAAGGAAGGCACCAAAGCCTATCTTCCTAATGGAAGCTCTGTGTTGTCTGGGAATTTTAGGAATAAGTGCCATGAACCAATTTGCTGGTATTCTTTGGATCAAAAGTCTTTCCTCCTTCTTCTTCACCGACCTTGAATTGTTATCCACTTCTACGCAGTCTTGTGACCCCGAACGCACCTCAACTATAGACTTGTGCTTCTTGACATCTCTAACAACAATTTTTGTACTCTCTTTCCTCTTTGCAACATGTTTCCTTAGTTTGTTATGTTTCTTATTCACTTCCTCTTGTTCTTTGTTCACATTAACATCGGTTTCTTCATTGAGGTTAGCTTCAGTTTCTCTATTGTTGTTAGTTTCGATTACCCTGCATCACATGAAACAAATTTAGTTCTGTTATAAACAATGTATATATGTTCTAACAATTGAATTATATGTTCTAACAAGTGAAGCTATATGTTCTGTACATTATTCCTATATGTTCTAACAGTTAAGCTAAATGTTCTAAGCAGTTAATCTGTATGTTCTAAGATATGATGTTTAGAGATATTAGAGAGATATTGTTTTATATTTGAGAGATTTTATTTTGGATTAAACTTGGCAAAACAACTTAAGGCATGGAACTACAAACCAAAACAACAATATAGGAACAACGTAACAAAAACACATGAAACATTGAAAATGACAATCTCCTAATTAAGGGCAAAAACCTCTACAGATTGAACACATTGAGGAAGGTGGGCAACTAACGGACTGTGTTGACACTTCCCATTCTGAATTTTTATGCGTAGATTAGTAGATGTCAATTACTTATAATTTGTTGGAATTGTCTGTCTACTGCAGAGATGGGAAGAGGAATCTGAAAGACAGCGAATTTTGAACAAAAAACACATCAGGGGTAATGTAGCTCGCTCAAATAGGGAATCTGAATTCAGAAAAAGATATCAAGGAAGGAGCTCAAAGGCACCAGTTATATGGATTATGACTTGTTTCTGAATTCTTAATGTTGAAATATAATATAAGCACATAGATGAGAGTTGGCCAGCTCAATTTCACTTAGAAAGTTGGTTTCATATCATGGTTAGCAAGCTTGGGAAGGTTGAAAACCAAGGAGAAACTACTCAAAGTTGGAGACACTTCAAGGATCTATTATGGGACTGCACTCATGAATCATCAATCATCAACCAGAAAATTAGGCAACTTGCCCTCTGGGTTCTACATTTTCCACCAAAATAATCAAACTGCCATCGCACATATTATCCCGACAAAGGTTCACAAATTCTATGATACAGTTATCTTTATCTCTGGAGCAACTGTCAAATTCAAAACACAATGATCAAATTCACACCTAAACACACTTCGATACACCAGGAAAAACGAGTCGAGCTCTAATACAAATTTAGTCAATAGGAATCAGTAATAATCAGTTTAGTTTGATAAGAATCTCGGGAAGTGAACAATAAGTAAGTGAAGATGAACATATCACATATTCAAATTGATTCTTAAACCTGTCAAAACAACTTAAGGCATGGAACTACAAACCAAACCAACAACACGTGAACAATGTCATAGCAACATAGGAACAGACCATCAGGGAAACTCAAACACCTAAACTAATAGATGGAAACAGATAATATCAACTAGTAAAACTGTCAAACAACGTCAGATAAGACAACATATAATTAATTTCACTAGCTAGCTTTCAAATTCAGAACATGTGCACTTGTAATTATAACATATGCAATTATGATGTTCTACAAAGTGATCTATGATCTTCTACACAGTGATTTATGATGTTCTACACAGTGATTTATGATGTTCTACAAAGTGATCTGTGATGTTCTACACAGTGATTTATGATGTTCTACATTCTTAAGCTTCATGTTCTAAAGTATTGAGAGTATAAAATATTACTCTAAATTATTCATGATGTCGTTCAGAACATTCAAAAAATATCAAAACAATATCTTAAAATGACGAAAATATCTTAAAATTCTCAATTCTCAAAACAATTCAAAAAATCACAAATTAAATTCTAATTAAAAATACGAAAAATTCATAAAACTCAGAACATTTATAATTGCATCAAACATCAAATATAAGGAATATAAAAATTTCAAAATCGCTAGAAACATCCAAATATTTGCAAACCAAATAATTACAAAAATAAATTATGAGAAATTCCGAAAATAATTACAAAATTTCGAAATCAATAAATAAATTTTGCTACAATTAAACCACCGAATTCTTACTCTTCATTATCGTCTGGATTTTTTGCTAGTTTGTCGTGTTTGTTTTTGCTGAAAATCAAAATTTAACAAAAATTATCTTCAATTAATGTATAAAAACAACGAATTAGAAATTAGGTTACAAATTCGCTTACCTTCGTCGTTCATATTGTTTTTCTACTCCAATCATCTTCAATTGAAAATGTTAGGTTAAAATTAGGAAAAATTGTAGAAGGCGAGAAGAAATGTAGAACAATTGAACTCGAATTAACCTTAAATCAATAATTGGAGTTGCGACGACGGAACGATTTGCCGTTTTGGAGGCTGCGATGGCGGTTTTCTTCAGAGGAGAGAGAAAATTGAGGGGATAACAGGGAGTTCAAAATCGCGTGTGAGGGAAAGAGTGAAGAGGAGGGTCTGGAGAGAGAAAGTTATGTGGGTTTAATGAAAAAGTGATTGGTTTTAATTGGAAGTTGGATGGGTTTTCTTATTTAATCCTAGCCATTAAATTGAATCTAATCCTACGGATTAGATTCATTCTCATATATATTAGTATACTCACATAAGGATGTATTTTCACATGATCCCTCCCCTATATATATATATATATATATATATATATATATATATATATATATATATATATATATATATATATATATATATATGATGCAAGTGAGATAGATGACAATAAAGAAATATAAAAAAAACAAGTGGGGTGTAAAAGTTACCAAAATGAAATTATTTAGAGCATCAATACTAGCCCACTTTTAACCCCCTCTTAAAGAGAGAGAAAATTTAAGAGTTAGCTCTTAATAAAAAAAGAGATAACTCTTAGCTACCTCTTATTTAGAGGTTGATTAAGACATCCTCTAAATAAGAGGTAACTCTTATAAATAAGAGGGGGGATGAGGTGGAAGAATATAGTGTATTTTGGTTGTTTTTTTTTATTAAAAATAAAATTAAAAATATTAAAAAACCATATAAGAGGTAATGTTTAAGAGATAGTCTATTTCTTGGTGTTTTTGGTAGCTAACTCTTGTTAAGAGGTGGTGATGAGGTGTACAAGGAGAGAGACTAAGAGGGGGCAAATTAAGAGTAAGCCTACAATTGATGCTCCTATGATTTAAGTGGATCAGGGTCGTCTCCGGCAATTTAGAGGCCCTGCATGTGCTAAGTTCAAATATTAGGCCCCATGAATTTTGAAGGACAATTATTTAAGGTAAAATGCCTAATTATTATAGTATTACTATTGTTTTGTTTATAAAAGAATATAGAGCCAAATTAATGTTATGATGTAACATTTATGTGGGTTGGTTTTAAAAAATGAATCGAAAGGTTTGATAGACATAAAAATGGGTGATTCTTTATACCATTACCAAAAAACAAAAGGAAAAAGTAACATGGGAAGGAATCAAACTCACGTTTCATGTCCCAAATAAATAGCTCTCTACTAACTAGGACAATTGCATTTATTGTTTTAATTAAGCAACTGAAAATATATGACATATAACATTCTTGAGGTTAACTAGCTTTGGGCCCCAAAATTTTGTGTCCCGGTGTTATACGTTCGGTTGGACCGTCTCAAAGCCGGGGCTAAAGTAATTAAACTCATAAGAAAGAAAAAATAATAAACCATTAGAGAGTGGGTGTATAAAGGTTAACAAAAACAAAATTTTAAATTTTAAAAAATTACAACTGAAATTAGTAATTGTGATCCTATATAATTACTGATAAAGTACAGAATAAAACAAATTAAGTGAGATTCGGATAATATAACGTTAACATTGGTTAAAAGAAGTTGAACAAAACAAATCAATGTCAATGAATGAATAAAAAAGACGATTGGGATTTGAATGTAATAAAATCAGAAAGTGGAAAAGTGAAGAACACTTGGCCTCGTGAATCCAGGGAGTCCACTCAAAGTACGGAACTGCACAATGTCTGGAACTGCACAATGTCCCTGAATCCTGAATTCAGAATTCTGATCAGTCAGTAGCTCAGTCAGTAGCTCAGTCAGTACTGCCACAGGTTGTTATGATCTTTGTAACTACTCCATCCTGTGGATTTATTTTTTACTCACTCCTTATTTATTTAAGAGATACACTTGATCGAACACGGGTATTAAGAAGAAGAATTGAATGAAATAAAGTAATAAAACAAGTGGAGTTGGGTAGATATTCTAATAAGTAAAACAAGTGGGGACTATGTCATTTTAGGATTGAGAGGTGGGGGTGAGTTGTAGATAAATTATTTAATTACTCCCTCCATCCCATAATTATAGTCCCGTTTGACAAAAAACACGAATTTTAAGAAAAATAAAATATATTACATGGAAAAGTGGAATAAAGTACAAATGATGATTGAGTTACATGAAAAAGTGGAATAAAGTACTTGGGAAAGATAATATAGTACAGAAAATGTTTGGTTGACCCTAAGGGTTGGCAACCCCTAAGATACATATAACATAAAATAATATATATGCATAATTAATTGAAGAGAGAGAGTGTTGTATGTAAAGTTTCAATGCATTTGTAACCAATCAAAATTCAATATTGAAAGGGTTACCAACCCTTAGGGTCACTCTATCATTGTATAGTACATGGGTAAATGGAATATAGTACATGTGTGGGGGTTTTCAATACATTTTTAAATAATTTAGTACATGGGAAAGTGGGGACCTTAATAGCCAAAATTAGAAATAGGACTATAATTTTGGAACGCCCGATTTAGAAAACAGGACTATAACTTTGGAACGGAGGGAGTAGATGGTGAGGTTTATAAGTTACTAAAAATGGCAAGTGTATCTCTTAAATAAATACGGCCGGAAAAGGCAAGTGTATCTTTTAAATAAATACAGAGGGAGTATCAACAAAAAAAAAACCCCAAAAATGAGATTGTACTTGTTGGTTATGTAGGTTGTGTCGAAAATAGTAACATCTCCATAGGATAAATAATCTTCCCTCATAATAGGACCCCTCCAGAATATACTTTCCACTTTTTCGTTTTCTTTTAAGCGAAATCAACAAAATACATCTGGATTTTCATTTTGTAGATTATATAAATTGTCAATGACATTCTGCATGCGCATCCCCACCTTCAATTTCCTTCATCTTCTTCCTTGAAACAAAGTTCAAATGATCTTTTATTGAGTGTCCAACAGCTTCTTCACCTAATAATCAATAAATGATCTTCATATGTACTTTTTTTATGTTTAGCCCATGTACTTTTGTCGTTCAAGCATAATTTATAATGTCTCTAGGCCAATTATTTTATAGTGTTAAGTCTGTTAATTTAGTAGTTTAGGGACAATTACTTTAATAGTATTAAGGTTGTTACTTATAGGATTAAGCCCATGTACTTTTATAGTGTTAGGATTGTTACCTATACATTTAGGAGATGTACTTTTATAGTGATACAACATATACATTTTTTATGTTTAGCCCAGGTACTTTTATCGTGTTAAGTTTGTTACCTTTGTAGTTTAAGGACAAATACTTTTATAGTATTGGGTTGTTACTCTTATAGATTAAGACCAATTACTTTTATAGTGTTAGAACGGATACTTTTATAAAAACGCATTACTATAATTGAATAACCGTTTTTTTTCGTTACAAGTCAATGTATAGGTCTTCGACTTGTTCTTCCATGATTGATAGGTTTTGGATTTGTTCTTCCATAATTTTTAGGTCTTTGATTTCTTCTTCCATAATTGTTGAATCTTGAATTCTATCTTCAGTAATGGTTAAATCTTCAATATCGCCATCATTGCTTGTTGTTTTATGATGTTCTCCATTATTATTCGAATTCCAGAGCTATAGATTATCTATTGAAATTTACAGAGAATGTTCGAACTCCATTGTTAACAATTTCGAGTAGATTTGTAGCTCAAAATTCTGGAATTACGCCTTGTTTTTTTTAGATCTTGAATAGAAGAAGCTCGAAAACCTAATTTTTTGTGTTACCGCGGCGCAGAAAGATATGTTGGGCGGTTGTGTTTTTAATTTAACGACGTTACTTTTTCCGTTTTCCTTTTTTCTCGGGCGATTGAGCGAGATGCATGCGTGCGTCACATCATCAAGTGATGATGTGACCAGTTACACAGAAGACGTGTTGCTCGAACATGTCTTTTGATGTATTTATATTCCCTTATCTTAACAACTACTCCCTCTGTCTCTTGTTTGCTCCATGAAACAAATGTGTTTTTATTAAGAAATAGATGTGTGGGATTGAGAAGGGACAAAAGTGGTAGGCCAAACGTATTTTATGTGAGAGTAAAATTGTAGTCCCACGAATATTTATGGTAAAGGGGCTATCTTTTGAAAACAGACTAAAATGGCAAATGAGGCAAACAAATAGGGACATAGGGATTACTCTCTCTGTACGTTCTATGAAGATTAGACGCCTTACACTTTCTCTTTGTCACATTTCATAATTCATATACTTCTTACATAGTACTCCGTACATTGTTTAAAAACAATTTGAGATTTTGTTTAAAGGGAGGGAAATGCGAAATTGAAAGTTAATAATGATCGTAAGTCTCTATTTGGTTCAAATGAATTTGAATGAAATTAATTTATCTGAACTATAGTGAACTTATCTAAACTTATTTATGTGTGTAAATTGTATGAAAACACTTATTTTGTTAAATTGAATTTATCTGAATTTATCTTAACTTATACTCCCTTCGTTCCCTTTTTTTCTTCCCATTTAAAATATTGACACTATTCACAATGCCCAAATTCTCATATGAGACCAGCCACACCATCAACTAATGCTGAGACCTGTTCACACTTGGGAATTTGGGCCAGCGGCATCAGGCCCGTTAACGGGAAGTTAACGGAGCCCAATTCAACATCCCATTACATTTTGGCGGAAGTTTAAAGCCCAGAGAAGTAACTGCTAAGTAACCGCTTATGTCTCTCTATATTACCATCCTCTCTTCATTTTTAATTTCAGGAACCCCTCTTTCACTTTCCCCTTTTTTTCTCTCTTCGCCATTTTCTCTCTTCTCTTCCTCATTTCCATTTGAAATTCGATTTCATTGTTCAATTTCAATTGCTTTTACTTGTTAGTTCATTTTTCATTATCATCTTCTGTAATCATGGTGAGAATTGTATTTGACGATGATGGTAATGGTACTGAAGTTCCTGTTGGCGATAATCAAACAAGTTCTACGGTTACTCCTGCACTTAATGACGCCAATGACGCTGGTTTACTTCAATTTCTACTTTAATTTCTGGTAATTCGACTTCATTTTATTTTAATTTTATGTTTTTTATTTGCAGTAACCCTAAAGTAACACCGATTCCTTTTGATTATATGTGTCTAGATTGTGTTACGAATATGTTAGTTTTCATTTTAAATTTAATTTCTATTCATTTTGTCGTTCTTTCTTTTGTTACCTATACTTATTTGACATGTTACTTTTCTTCGTCGTTCGAATTACTTTATTTTTATTTAATATTTTTGTTGTGTTTTGTAGCTGATGATCCACCTGCTGATACTCAAGTTAAAGGTGTGGATCCAAATATTAAAGAAACATTAAACAAGTGTCCTAGATTAAAATATGATTCTGGTAATATTCTTTGTTTTGATATTTTTACTTCGTATAAATTTATATGTTATGTTACTTTTGTTGTTTGAAAGTTGTTAGTACATATTTAAATTATATACTTCCTCCGTTCCGGAAATATTGCACCATTTTATTTTTTACACTATTCACACTACGACTTTGGCCATTTTTTGTGATTTGTACGTAATGAAATTTATTCATGTGAGGTCATGTTAGATCCGTATCGATATATATTTTCTAAATATTAATTTTTTATAATTTTTACTTAGACACAATTTGAGATATTAAGAGTCAAAGTAATGGTTAGAAGAGTAAAAGTCAACCATGGTGCGATATTTCTGGAACGAAGGAAGTATGTTACATGTAAGCGTTATTTTGTTTTAGTGTTATTTCAGATTCATCTTATATGTTATTGCTGTTTAATTTTGGTGTTACCTCATTTTCATGTTACATGATTCTCTTGTTTTATTGAAAGTGTTACTTCATATATATATATATTATAAGTTACTTTTGCTGTATTGAAGATGTTACTTCTCATATATGCTACATGTTACCTTTTTTAAGAATGTGTTACTTCATATGCATATTACAAGTTACCTTTTCTGTATTGGAGATATTACTTTTATTTATTCTACATGTTACTTTTGTTTATTGAATGTGTTACTTCAGTTGTATTTAAATATCCTTTTTTATGAAATTGTTACTTTATATTCATGTTAGAAGTTATCTTAGCTGTATTGATGAAGTTATATACATGTTACCTTTGTTGTATTGATGATGTTACTTGATATGCATGTTAGAAGTTACCTTAGCTGTATTGATGATGTTACCTTATATGCACTATACATGTTACCTTAGCTGTATTGATGATGTTACTTTATATGCATTATACATGTTACCTTGTTGTATTGATGATGTTACTTTATATGCACTATACATGTTACCTTAGCTGTATTGATGATGTTACTTTATATGCATTATACATGTTACCTTGTTGTATTGATGATGTTACTTTATATGAACTATACATGTTACCTTAGCTGTATTGATGATGTTACTTTATATGCATTTTACATGTTACCTTGTTGTATTGAAGATGTTATTTCAGATGCATGCTACATGTTACCTTTTGCTTTTTGTGTTTTGAAATAGTTACTTATAAGGATTATATTAGTTACCTTTGGTGTAATCAAGATGTTACTTCTTATTAATGTGTTGTATATTTTTTTGTTACAGAAACTTCTCGAAAGGGGGCTAAATTGAAAGCCCAGAAGAATATTACAAATATCAGATATTCTTTTGGGTTTATCCACTTCTGAGTGCAAGGGAGATGCCAAACCCAATTCTGATGTTGATGCTGTTAATCAGGAGAATGATAACATTGTTAATGAGGATATTAATGAGGATATTAATGAGGAAATTAATGAGGATATTAATGAGGAAAAACGTCCTCGTAACTTTTTGAATTCCCTTCCAAAAACTATTCGTTCGTATAAGGTAACCAGGGCAAATAAAAGTCCTGAGTCTACAAAGCATGAGGAATCCAAGAAGAGACCTAGAAGTAGGACAACTCTTGTGAAGGATGAGGGCATATCTGATTCACCATCTAAGTGAAGTAAGCAATTGAGATCTTCAACTCGAGTTCCTGTTGATCCTAATTGTGCTCTGGTAATTCAACCAAAAAATGTTGTTGATTTAGTTTCGAAGAAAAAGGGGACTAAGAGTATTCAAGTTGTGAAGGGAGAACCTTCTAAGGATTTAACAGTTATTGATAAAGCAGTTCCAATTAAGAAGCAGTAAGTTTTTCTATATTAATTTTTTTTATTAGACTGATATAATTTAAATATGTATGTGATGTTATTTATAATTGTGTACTGTTTTGATTATTGAATTATGGTTATGTTTTTATTATTATTATTATATTATTATTTCCAATATGGTTACTAATAAATTTAAATGATGTTGTTACATGTTAATAATCATCTGTTACTGTTCTTAAATTTTGTTGTTACCTCTTATTCATTATGTTGTTACTTCTTATGAATTATGTTGGTATCATTTCTTATTTATGGTGTTACTTTTTCTGCTATTTGATAGTACTGTTCCTGAATATTTATGTTACTATTTATGAAATATTGTGTTATTGTTTCTAAATTTATGTTTTTCCTTCTTCTGCATTCTACTGTTACTATAGACTTGAGTTTTGTTTTCAATTGCAGGTAAGATATTGTATTGCGTTGTAGGCCACGAGGTCTTGTTAGCTTGTTCAAAACAATGTCTGATGATAAGAAGGTTGTTGTCCAAGAACTTGGATTTGGTGGGTTAATGGAAATCAAAATGACTGAGATGCCACGGAATATAGTTCGCTGGTTATGCAAGAGATTTGTGTGCCATGCCAGGTTGTTGCGTATATCTTCTGGGAAGGAATTTCAAGTGACTGGAGAAGATGTCCATGACATGTTTTTATTACCTCTTGGACCTTTGCCTGTTCCTAGTTATAATGCTAAAGATGACAGTGGTCTTAAAGAAACTTGGAGGAATTATTTTGTTGTTGATAAGGAAATTGCATTGGCAATGGTGGAAAGGCAACTTACAACTTTGCCAGTTCCTGATAATACTTGTTTATTTATATATATTTGTTATACTTTACTTTTAAATCTGTTACTTTTATTTACTTCAATTGTTACTTTATATTTATGTCACATGTTACCTTTTTGGTGTTACCTAATTTTCATGTTACATGGTTTTCTTGTTTTATTGAAAGTGTTACTTCATATATATATTGTAAGTTACTTTTGCTGTATTAGAGATATTACTTGTGAAATATGCTACTTGTTACCTTTTTTTTAAGAATGTGTTACTTCATATGCACAATACATGTACAATACATGTTACTTTATATGCACAATACATGTTACCTTTGTTGTATTGATAATGTTACTTGATATGCATGTTAGAAGTTACCTAAGCTGTATTGATGATGTTACTTTATATGCACTATACATGTTACCTTAGTTGTATTGATGATGTTACTTTATATGCATTATACAGTTTGCCTTGTTGTATTGAAGATGTTATTTCAGATACATGCTACATATTACCTTTGTTTTAAGAAATAGTTACCTTATATGCATTTTACACATGAGGTAACACCAACAAGGTAACATGTATTATATGGTAATTCTTACTTTATATTTATGTCACATGTTACCTTAGCTGTAATGAAGATGTTATTTCAGATGCACGGTACATGTTATATTTGTGCTTTGTAAGAGTTACTTCATATGTCTTTTACTATTTCTTTATATATATTTGTTATCTTTTACTTTTAAATCTGTTACTTTTAATTACTTCCAGTGTTACTTTTCATGTTAGTTTGTGTTACTTATAGTGTTACTTTCCAGTTGGATTACATATTTTTAATGTTACTTTAGTTCAATGTATTCACTGATTTTTTTTTTCATTCAGATGAATTGTTTAAAAGACTTATTGTCGTATATGCATTGGCTTCTTTCTTAGCCCCTAATCCAAGCACAACTCTGAAGTTTTCTCTGTTCAAGACTGTTGAAAATGTTCAGGAGATTTCCCAATATAATTGGTGCGGGTATGTGCTAGATTGTCTGGCAAATTCTTTGGCTAACTATGATGATACTCGGTCATATGTTGGTGGATGTATACTATTACTTCAGCTTATGTATTTTCATAGGCTGAAGTTTAGAGGTGAATCCCAGCCTACTTCTCTACCTCTGGTTAAGCATTGGACTGATGAGAGAGTTCGTGAGAAGCTTGATCTTGAAGGGGGATCATATGGACTTGGGCTTTTGGAAAAAAAAAGGTGTATCCAATTAGTAAAAAGCAAGTTTTGTTACAAGAAAGAGATGTTGAAGAGATGGGTAATGCTGCTGATGCTAGAGATGTTGAAGATGATGTTGAAGTTGATGTTGAAGATGATGTTGAAGTCAACATTCCAATTTTTCAACCAAAAATCAACATTCATATTCCTTCATTCAAACCGGTTGATGATAGTTTTCAACGTCGTGTTATTTTTTATTTACCTCCTCATATCATGACAGATGATGAAATATCTGATTTGGCTAAGGATGTAAGTTTCTTATATGTTATTTCTTGAACTTTTATTGAACTATTTTTGTTTACATTAGTTCAGTTGTTACTTGTTGCTGTTGTATATTTCTTGTTACTCCCTCCGTCCCAGATTAGTTGTTACGCTTTCCTTTTTCGTCCGTCCCAGATTAGTTGTTACACTTCAGGAATGGCCCCACAATTATTATATTGTATCTCTCTTCCCACTTTTTGTCCCCAAACCCTCTCTCATACAATTAAAAAAATACCCCACTAACTCATATCACATCTACTTTTTCAATAAAATAACAATTGATAATCAAACAACCACTTATCACCTAAAACTCTGTGCAAAGCAAAGTGTAACAACTAATCTGAGACGGAGGGAGTACTTTTTAACCATCTTACTAGTTACCTTATTTGTAGTTTGGTGTTACTTTGTATGTTTTTACATATACTTTTTATCATGTTTTATATTTATTTAAATTTACTTTATATGTATTTTACTAGTTATCTTATCATTAATATAACTTTTTTCATAACATGTGTTCATGAAGAGAGATATATGTTGATGAAGAGAGATATGCAGCTGTTTTCATATCAGTTTGACAACCATGTCGATTTGATGAAATTTTCATCCAAAGAAGTGAAATCTGCTGGTGTTGCAGAAAAATAGGAGTCTGGTTAGTAATTATATGTTAATTAATATGTTTTATCTGTAGTGTTACCTAAAATGAATAATATGAGGTATTTTTATTTTAGTGTACATTTTAATGTTACCTTTGTTTAATGAAACTGTTACTGCATATGATTTATGTATAGTTTCTTACATGTTACCTTTATTGTATAGTTGATGTTAGCTGTGATTTTAAAACAGTTACTTCATATGATTTATGCTTAGTTTCTTACATGTTACCTCTTTTTTTAAGTGTTACTTCATATACATGTTACCTTTGTTTTATTTTAGTGTTACTTATTATTTAATTTCAGTGTTACTTGTTAATTGTGTTACCTGTATCTCTATGTTACATTATACCTTTGTTTATAAAGTAGTTACATCATATGCATCTCTTCTTTGCTGCATTACTTTGTTACTTTAGAAACATGATTGATATGTATCTTATCACTTGTTCAGAAGGTTGTTACTGCTGAATCTCCCATGAAGATTATCAATGATGAATCTCTTGAGAATATTGTCACTACTGAAGCTCCTGTTCAGATGGTTCATTCTCCTGAGAAGGTTGTTACTGTTGAAGTTCCTTTAGTGAAAGAGAAGTTGGTTAGTGCTGCAGCTCCTGCTGAAGAGAACGTTGAAGTGCTTGACAAATTTATTTCAGTCAAATGTACATCGGAAAGATCAAGGAATATTCTGAAGAAGTTGAAGAAAAATATTGACATTTCTGATGATGTTACTGAAGTAATCCCTGTTAGCTCCCAACCTTTTCCTGTGGTTATGGATAAGCCAGCTTTCTCTGCTCCTGTGTCTGTTTCAAAGCCAACTGCAGTTACAGGAAAGGTTATTGACAAGGTTGCAACTAAGCGAAAGAGAAGGGAAAAGATGAATTTCTTTGTTTGTGGTCATTCACTAGAAGAATCTGAGAATATAATGAAATTAAAGTTTTCAACAAATGCCCTATCGCTCAATGACAGGGGTGAGCATTTGAATGACATAAACATTGAAGATTTAAACCTGGGATGCAATATTGATTGTGGAAATAATTACTGTGATATACAGCTCGTCTCCAAATTTTTACGGAGCAACAAAAAATTAACAAGTGGAATGCAGAAACTAAGGCTCGAGGTTACTGATTTTGCTATGGTAGATCTGTGTTCAAAATATGAACATTCGTAAGTTTTAATTTATACTATTTTTTTTATGTTTATATTTTTATTTTCCTGATATATTTATTTCATATTATTCATGTTATTCATGACGTTACTTTTAAGTTAAATTACTGTCATATTTTTATTATGATGTTACTTATTACTTATTGTTAATGTTACTTCTTTTAAGTTAATGATGTTACTTGTCTACATACAAATTTCTTTATTGATTTCTGTTTATATTCTATAATTGAAGTTATTTTTTTTTTTTTTTTGTATTTGGCATTACTTCAGTTACAGTAATGCAATTACTTTTTTTTAATATTTGTGATTACTTCAGTTACACTAATGAAGTTACTTTTTTTTTGTATTTCTGATTACTTCAATTACACTAATGAAGTTACTTTTTTTTTTGTATTTTTGATTACTTCAGTTATATTGTAGTTACTTTGTAGTTTCTTTTTAATGTTTTTTAATAGACCTAACTTCTTGTTACATTTTTGGAACAGTGAATTTCTTGTTTGGTATACTCCTGAATACTTTGTGAATAGAGAAGATATGCTGACATTGCAACCCAATAAAATGATAGCCAATCGTATTTTAGACTGTTACTTTATGGTGTTAAATAATTCTGAATACCTTGTTCTAGAAGGTATTGAAGGTGATCCCAGATTCTTCTTTGGCTTGTCTTACATGGTAATCTTTCTGCCTTATAAAAATTTATATACAAACTTGTGTTTTTAGTTACTAATTTATTTAATGTTTATGTAGGAAGTTATAGTTAAACTTGTGAAAAAAATAAAAGAGAATAATGAAGCAATAAAAGAAAATTTTGATTCTTGGGATTTATGGATATCAGTGTGCCCCAAATATCAACGCTTGTGGTTTAGTAAGTCTCTAGTTCAAATATGGTTTTTAATTCTTCTTTTATTTTTGGATGCTTATTTACTGATGTTACCTTTTTTTTCCAGGTGTTTGTTCCTATTCACTATGATCTTCATTTTTCATGTGTGGCGATTAATTTTCAAGCCATTATAATTGACTACTTAGATAACCGAGTTTATCCATCTTTTGATGAAGACAATGAATTCTTTCAAATAGTGTGTTTGTTGGTTAGTTTCTCTTGTTTTATTGAAAGTTTTACTTCATATATATATATATTATATGTTACTTTTGCTGTATTTGAGATGTTACTTTATATGCACTATACATGTTACCTTTGTTGTATTGATGATATTACTTGATATACATGTTAGAAGTTACCTTAGTTGTATTGTTGATGTTAGTTTATATGCACTATACATGTTACCTTAGCTGTATTGATGATGTTACTTTATATGCACTATACATGTTACCTTTGTTGTATTGATGATGTTACTTGATATGCATGTTAGAAGTTACCTACACTACAAGAAAATGTTGTCCATAGTGACACTTTTTCTATGACGCTTTTAAAAAGGGTCACAATATATTTGCCTCCACGCAGACGAGGAATGCACATATTGACGGTTTTAAGCGCATAAACAAATATTGACAACAAAAGGAGTCGCAATATACCAAAATAAACCCTTTTTCGCTCCCCGCTGGATTGAAAAGTTCAAAGAATAAAAATATACAATCCCGCTTTTCAGTTTTCATATACCCACGAAATCATCCTCAACCTCCCTCTACCCTCAACCGACTTCAGCAAAATCCCAAATAATTCTCAAAATAATCCCAGCAAAACGATCTCCTCAACTCAATTATCTCTAATCCCTTTCAAGTTAAATGGGAAATCTGGAGAAGCACATAATTCTCACTTTCACCGCTAATTTCATCTTTAATTACAAACTTCTTTTGATTTCACGATTTGATTTTGTAATTGCAATATTGAAGATTCATTCGAACCCAATCGCAACACCGTCAACAGATCCATCGCCGCTAATTTCACTGGTAAGTTTATTTATTTATTAATGTTCTATATTAGATCAAGTTGATTGTACAATTAGTTTCTACAATTGAGTTTTAGGGAGAGGTATCGATGAAACAAGTATACGGTTAAGGTAGGGATTCTTTTATGGGAATCAGGGACACAAAAATTGTATAGATTTTGAACCTTCGAATTTTAAGGGGAAACATCTGCTAATTAAAAATTCTACAATTATTTTTTCTTTGGTGTGAACTTCCATAATGAATTGAGTGTATACTATGAATATGAGACTTTGGTTTTTTTGTTATACGGATTAAGCATAGGCTTCACTTGTGTTCCTGGTTGTGCCAATTACAAAGCTATTTCATTAGGGTTATTATCTGGTTGAACTTGCTGAAGTTACACTTGCTGAAGTAGAGGTCTATTGAACTTGCTGAAGTTATACTAGTCTGATACATTGCATATTTTATGTACTGTGATATTTTCAGATGAGAGAAGGCAGACTGCAAGGGGTTGGTCAATGCCTAAATCGCGAGTTTAGGATGGTTTGCCATGTTCTGCAAGGAGATGTCAGCAAAGATTTCTTCGAGGTTCCAAAAGACTAAATTAGTTATTTTTCCTGTCATATATGTGGCATATGTGTGTCTATTAAGTTCTTGCTTCTACTGCAGGTGTAGACACCTACTTTTGTCCCCGTTCCCGCAAGGGAAAGGTTCGATGATGAAAGCAAAAATCCACTTGACAACGCATCTCCTATAAAATAAACGAATCTCGATTCCCCATTTCATTTCACCCGAAACCTGCTATTTATGAAAACCTGCTAAAAATAGTAATTGCCGTAAAAGGTAGCTTCTAAAAGTGGCAAAACATAAAGGATAGAAACCTGTCAGAATTAGGTGTTGCACTCCAACATAAATCCTAAATGAGATAAAAAACTGTGAGAATCCTATTCCTAATAGGATTCGGAAATAAGAGTTACGTATTAATTAAAATCCTAACGAACCTAGAGTTCGTAACGGGCCCAGACGCATTCCGTCATGAAATTGATACGCGCTAAAAGACTCGAATTAATCTCAAACTCTCCGGATTCTAGGAATCCGAATCTGACAAAGAAACGGCCCAAACAACAATTTCAACGCCCAGCCCTGGGCGCTGAAATTGCCAGGATCCTATTTTTAACGCCCAGAGTTGGGCGCCGAAATCTTTGACGCCCAGAGCTGGGCGCTGAAAGTACCTGGATACGTGTTTTTTCCTAACTCTTTGCGGATTAGAACTATGCAATTCTATCTTTCCACGAACTCTTCCCTATAAATAGGCCCCTAGTTTCGACACAACAACACATAATATATTCTGAGTATTGACTCTAAACCCCTTAGCCTAAGCCTCTCGCTGCAAAACTGTTCACGCGTTCTGTCGCAATCGATCCATAAATCGAACAGAACGTATCATGTCCCATAATCGAGATTCGTTAAATAAAAAGGAGAAATAGCAAAGTCAAAGTGGTTAGTTTTCTGAGAACCGTGACGCACCTCTCAAGGGTGCGTCGTAATGTGCCCCTTTTCGATGATTTAACCGCTTTCCTCGCCCTTTTTATGAACTGTTAAACTAACCTAATTTGAATGTTCTATCACGCCTAACAAATATAATATTTTTGGGAAATCGGATTATCATGCTAGGTCCCTTAATGTTATTTAAATCAGATAATCACGATCGAATTAGTATTATATGTTGCATATTGATAAAATCAATTCAGATTAGTTTAATAGTTAACGCATGTCCCTTCAATTATTTATGCTGAGCTAGTAAGGATATCCTGCCTCTGGAGTTATCGACGAGCGAATTACTCCTCTCGGTAGTTACAGTCCCCCGAACCCTCAATCTCTACCTTGCAGGTGTATATTGAGAGATCCCCACACCAGGGATCACAAGGGAACCTACGGCCGTCGTGGTCAAACATAATTGCACTCCCTTTATGTCACGATAACCGGGTTTTGTCAGTTTTTCTCATTGTTGTTAAAAACTGAATGGCGACTCCTATATTACTAGTCAATTGGGTGTATACTCACAGGAAATCCAATTACACTTGATTGAATAAAAATAATCGTCACACCCACGTGGGACAAGGTCACGCATTAGCCTCGCGCTTTTTCGACCCCCTCACAGTGGCGACTCTGCTGGGGATAGTGAAGGAAATACTCGTGCTTGTAGGTAATCAAAATAGCCGAAGGGTGAAACGATCCTACCCCGCGTTTATTTCCCCATCAAGTTGGGACGACCTGAAAATCAGCATATTAATGTGAACGGGCAGAACAGCATAACGAATCTCGGCTCCCTCGGGAGTTGGGACTAAGGAAACCTTTTTTCGCCAATAGGGGGGTGCATACGCCGCGCATGTTTCCCACTCGGTACTTGTGCAGGTAGTACACCTATCCCGAACCCAATCGCTCGCTCATTAGGTCCCTCTCGCCTGCATGCCCCCTTGGCTTGCACTTGCGGGTTGGCCTCTTGAGCGAAATTCGTCTGTTGAAGACACTACCTCGACCGGGGCATGTGTTGGATCTACGATAGAAGCGGTACCAAGCCAGGCGCAAATAAACTACCCATAGAAGCCTATCATAAACTACGTGGCATATTTAATTCTCAAATCCATGTTTGTAATGTAGTTATGTGTAGCGAAATATGTGATTGTGTGTGACAAACTATCCTAGAAAACCAACGACCTTAAAAATTGCCCAAACATTCATAGACTAATTTGCCAAAGAGTTATAACGAAACACGTGTTCCGCAAATCCGAATGATCGCCACAAAAATAAGCGACGCTCGGGATGGCCTGTAACGAATCCCACAAACGCTGTTACGCGTAAAGGACGTTATTAGGCAAGCACGCAAATTAAAGTCGCAAAAACAAAAGTAGACGAAAACTGAAAACGAGTACCAGTCAGGGACGCATTTTCAGCGCCCCTGGCTGGGCGCCCAAATTTCTCACGCCCACTTCTGGGCGCCTAAGTTGCTGCCTGGCCTTTTGGTCAGGAACAGCAGCCTCGCTGCCCGCCCATAAAAAATATATACGTAGCAAAAAAAAGACTTTTCGAAAAAATTGCTACGAGGGCGTAAGAAAAGCACTCGATTTCAAAAGCGACTCGTAAAAAATTAATAACTCTTTGCGTCGTTGTTAGGCCTCCTACGACGACAATGCTCGGCACTAAAAACCGAACATGCTAATAATTATGAATGTCACATGGGCGAAGTATTCAAAAAATAATGTTCGAATAAAGTCTTCAAGAAAAAATAAATGTTCAAATAGAAAATAAATAAATCTGAGTCTAGACTAGGCTATGCCGAAGTACAATCTAAATCCTAAAGTGTTAGTTGTCTTATCCATAGAATCGGTCCTAATACTTGGTGTTGTTCTGCAAGCTAAAAGGTTAAACCATATTGAGTCTCCCTTCCTAACATTTAAATCAATGAGCACCCATATGTAATTGTCATCCCTTGCTAGGAATCCACGGCCTCAATACTCTCTCACCAATAAAAAGAATATACTATAGTATTTGCAAAATGGAAACAGTCACATTTTGGAAATCATCCCCCATAGTCGCACAACCCCAAAGTGAACCTAAGGTGTCAATACCATTGGCAAAGAAAAATTAATGGCCTCAAGGCTTATAATCACATTGGGTCACGACTATCATAGTCCTCTCGAGTCACTCACTCCTGGAAATATTACTAAGTACGGACTAAAAGATTTTCCATGAATGCAACATGACCAACCATGAAAATACCCAAATCGGCATACCATAAGGCTACCATTGGGGTAAAGCAATACACACTAAGAGAGAAGCCGCACTAATGATTCTAGTCTTGCAAAAAAAAAAATTCGATCTCCCCAATTAACTACCTTGCCAACATTAAACAAAATGGCGCATGACAAATGAACACCCAAGGGTTAAAATCTAAAGTGTCAACCAACGAAAGTTATGGTCCAATTAGCCTAAGTCTGAGAGTCGCTTGGTCAAGTATTATAGGCTTACGCCATGTCATTATTTTGAGTCTAGGCCACCTCCTTGTATTCATACACGGGTTATAATCAGAAAGATTAATGAAAGTTTGAGTCTAAATCACAACTTCCAATTAAATCCCAGAAACTGGAATCTGAAAAGAAGCAAAAAATTATTTTCGATGTAATTCTTTCGTTAAATTTCAATAAGGTAAAAATAACATTTTGAATCTACGCTATTTGCACATTTTAAGAAACGACTAAATACGCTTGCAAAGTAAGACAATTTAAAGGTCCACTATAGGCCTACCAAACGAGGCTCACTCAGTCTCGCCTCGTAACTCAAAGACCACAACCATCTACCTTTTAGCCCAAATTGATTGAAGGATTTATGTTAGGGGAGAAATCCCAAGCAAAAAGAAATACTTAAAAAGAAAGAGAAAAAGGAGAGTGAAAAGAGCAAGCCATGAAATACTTAGCCCGTACCTCCCGATTTACACAAGTAAAGCAAAGGAAAAGAATTGAGTGAACCAATCCAAATCATGCCACAAAAACTACATAAAGTTCTACGATGTCCACCTCTACGATCCTTATGCTCTTAGACGCATTCGCTCTGGGGTCCCTGTTCAGCTCATCTAACCCATCCATGTTCTCATTGCCATAACCCAAGAAACCATTACCTCGACTCTTGTTCTTGAACTTGTTGTCAACCGCAAACCACGCACGGCCATTGACACGTGCGTCATACCCATTATTTCCAAAGCCTAAAACCTGTTCTTACACCACCATTAGCATAATGACCATATAACTTGTATGGATACATACTGTTGATATACCCTTAAGCCGTCCCCATACTACTCATTGACCTTGGTTAATTTAAACTCACGACACTAGTTCGAGGCTGCAAATTGTGAGTCTTAGCAGATATAATCCTCATGCTCGACTAATACCTATACAACTTATCCTATCTCATTCAACCCATCTTTCAAACCGTCTTGAGTCACGAATAAAAAAAAAGGGAAGACAAATAAAAAGTACAAAAAATAATAAATAATAAAAAAGCGAACTTTGCAAAGCGCCTTTAAAAATTCGTTTAAAAAGAAAAAGAACATTTAGCGCACAAAAAAGATTCACAAATATTTGGCACAAAACCAAAAAATCTGCCTAGGTATCATTTTCAGCGCCCAGAGCTGGGCGCTGAAATCTTTAGCGCCCCAGCCTGGGCGCTGAATCTCTCTGCTTGCTAAAATTTGTCCAGAAGTGCTCGTCATTTTATCCGCACATACACGGAAAAATAACGAACACTTGGGGGGGTACAACACGTATTCAGGTATACGTACCAAAAAAAAACACATGAAAAGAAAATACATGTACTCAAAAATATCAAACAAATTTTTTGGCTTACGGCAAGGCAGCAGATTTAAATAATAATAAACTTCACTTGTTCTACCGTTTCAAATAATATGTTTCCACCTCAGAACATACTTGTTTAAAATCGGCATTCTATGAAACCATTTTCTAGGCTAAGAACTACGCAAGACCTGATTCCAAATTAAAATTATTAAGGCGGATACGTAGGCAATCCATGATTCGGTCCAACCAATTTGCAAAAATATTAAAGCCTATAGAATAACAAGAATAAAAAATAGAAGTCCCTTATTGAAATTTAATTACTTGCAATCCAAGTCGAAAGAAAAATTTAAGTCAAAGGAAGAATCCAACTCATCAAAATGCCAAAACGAGCACAGATCGAAAAATAATAAGGGCACGTACCCTTGCCAGAAGGAGCACTCACACTCCTAGGCACTTAGCCAAGACTCAAAAGATTGCTTTGCCTCAATTGAATTGGGGCTAGCGCTAGCGTCCATGACCCCTAAAGTACTCGACTTGACCCTCCCTAAAGCGAACTAACTCACTTAAAGACTTACTTTCACCACTAGACATAGTCGTTCGCTTAAAGACCTTCTTTCACCACTAGACACAGTCATAATCGCCAACAAGTAGTAAAGGCAGTAAGTTGTCAATAAAGAGGATTGTTCTGCGGTATTGCCCCATTGTTTCTTCGAACTCAGGGCACCCGTTCATGGTAATTCAAATGCTTGCGAATCCCCTTTGAAAAAAAAAATCAGACATTGTCAATAGGACTTGGCACTTAACCAAGGCTCACCCCACTCAGACATGTAGCACGGGCATCTAAAATCGAAATCTAAAAGCATTATTAATGGGAAGACATAACAGTAACTGGGGGCTAAAAATTGAAATGAAAGAGATAGGGAAGGAACTAAGTATACCTCGACCTTTTATATAGACATACACCAAGTAAATCTAAGTCAATTTGAAAACGGTTTATATTCCTGCTATTTTGGAAAAGATGGCCCTAAAAGCCTAAAGCATATGCCAAACGGGCACAAGTATGTCTTGACGCCTGCACCCTGGCTTCCAGCAAATCCTTAGACATCATTCCAAAAATCGTAACAGTATTTTGATTCATTCATGTAATCC
Organism: Spinacia oleracea; assembly: GCF_020520425.1. Classification (NCBI taxonomy): domain Eukaryota; kingdom Viridiplantae; phylum Streptophyta; class Magnoliopsida; order Caryophyllales; family Amaranthaceae; genus Spinacia; species Spinacia oleracea. The sequence continues at coordinate 77,856,380 of NC_079488.1, forward strand.
TGTACGAACCCTTCTATAAGTCAACTTACTTAGGAAACCTCGGACTGTACACAGTAGGATTCGGATTTTAAATAATTTCCCGATAATTTTCAAAGACTTCTTCGAACATAATAAAGAGTCGTTGGTTTAAGCTAAGTATGCGTTTATCTCAATGTTGCAAGTAAGTCAAAGGCTTTCCAAATATGATTATGGGTAAAGAAAGGCACCTAGCTTTTGGACAAGGCACACTTCAACATGTGACTACCTTGACCATGGCAATGTCGCACAATACGACATTTACAAGAGAAGTAGCAAATCACTACTCGAACATACCCCGCACTAAACGAGTCTGGTTCAAACTATTCATGATCCGTGTCACCATGAATGCATAAAAACGTATGCAAAGCATTATAGCACCAATCCAATCCCGTAGCTACAATTGGGGGCTTGAGAAAAACACTCTAAAAATGCTCGAAATGACGATTTTATCGCAAATTCTCGACGCTAATGCTATACATATGTCATAGGGGCTCAATCCTAAGCTTTAATCGTGCAAAACGAACCTTAGAATGGCTACAACCCCTCCCAAATTCTAAAGCACTACTTAGAATATATAAAGTCACCCCACTAACAAAGGTAACTGAAAATCGCGAGTCACCAAAACTCCGATCAAACCACTGCACATAACGCTCGCCCTATAAAGCGCTCGTTACACAGTCTACATCGTTCCAAAGCAAAAGCGAAAAAAAAAATTGTCTTGACGCAATTTTGGAAAAGATGGCCCTAAAAGCCTAAAGCATATGCCAAACGGGCACAAGTATGTCTTGACGCTTGCACCCTGGCTTCCAGCAAATCCTTAGACATCATTCCAAAAATCGTAACAGTATTTTGAATCATTCATGTAATCCTGTACGAACCCTTCTATAAGTCAACTTACTTAGGACACCTCGGACTGTACACAGTAGGATTCGGATTTTAAATAATTTCCCGATAATTTTCATAGACTTCTTCGAACATAATAAAGAGTCGTTGGTTTAAGCTAAGTATGCGTTTATCTCAATGTTGCAAGTAAGTCAAAGGCTTTCCAAATATGATTATGGGTAAAGAAAGGCACCTAGCTTTTGGACAAGGCACAATTCAACATGTGACTACCTTGACCATGGCAATGTCGCACAATACGACATTTACAAGAGAAGTAGCAAATCACTACTCGAACATACCCCGCACTAAACGAGTCTGGTTCAAACTATTCATGATCCGTGTCACCATGAATGCATAAAAACGTATGCAAAGCATTATAGCACCAAGCCAATCCCGTAGCTACAATTGGGGGCTTGAGAAAAACACTCTAAAAATGCTCGAAATGACGATTTTATCGCAAATTCTCGACGCTAATGCTATACATATGTCATAGGGGCTCAATCCTAAGCTTTAATCTTGCCAAACGAACCTTAGAATGGCTACAACCCCTCCCAAATTCTAAAGCACTACTTAGAATATATAAAGTCACCCCACTAACAAAGGTAACTGAAAATCGCGAGTCACCAAAACTCCGATCAAACCACTGCACATAACGCTCGCCCTATAAAGCGCTCGTTACACAGTCTACATCGTTCCAAAGCAAAAGCGAAAAAAAAAATCAAATCAAAACTGTCAAAGTTCTGCCCAGAAATCATTTTCAACGCCCAGAGCTGGGCGCCGATATCTTTAACGCCCCAGCCTGGGCGCTGAATATCTCAGCTTGCTAAATCTTGCCCTGATATAAAAACAAGAAAGAAACACCTATGAATCCTCGCGCCGAACGAAGTAATGAGCCGTGCAAACCCACGCAGAAGGTGCTACACTTGTTCGAGCACCTGAACAAGGCGTGATGAAGTACTCCAATGCAAAAAATAATAATGATATCCCAACACCTGGAGGAATGTTCTAAGACACACCGTTAGGCCACACAAGCCTACGTCGCACCATAAAGTTTAACCATCCCACAGTACAAGTCTAAAAAAAGAGAGTAAGGCATATTGCACTAATGTAGGCACGACCAAGAGCATGTGTAAAAGAGGCAAAGACTACTTATCGCCCAAATTCAAAATGCAAGCCACACTACTTCCATATTAAGGATTAAAAGTAGCAAAACATTACCTACCACGGAAGGGATAGCTCGCACCTACACGAGCGAAACCCCAAGGCATCTTTCTCGAAAGAACCTACAACATCGTACGCCAAAAGGAAGCATCCCAACATGCATACTTGGGGGCTCCAAGCTACGAAACAACCGTAACAAAATAAAAATCTCGAAGCAAATGTTAGAACAACCGAAAGGGCACGATGTTTGAGCCCACTTCATGAATGGACCTGACCCCTATAAAGCTTCTAAGCAAACTATTCAAAATCAGTCATTCCTAAAAAAAAAAAATGATTCAAGCAAACTGATTAAGGACCGCACACAACGGCCATTCTATGAACGCTCGTTCGCACATACATATCATCATTCACGAACACGTTCAAAAAATATAAGAGCGATCAAAGTCTTACACCTCAAGGTATGTTCCTCGGGCCATATAGACTCGCCCGACTATTGCAATAACTAAACACCTTAAGAGCAACAGTTCCTTAAAATAATCGCCCAAAGCGACAAGCACCGTAGTCCACCAATCGGCTACGGCTTCTCAAGAAAATCATCACGTTCTAAAAACAAAGAAAAAACAAAAGAAAAGAGAATACATAGAACTTCCAAGTGAAATAAACGAATGAACAAGAGGCCAACTGTGTCATCAAAAGACCAGCCCAAACAACACTTTCAACGCCCCACCTGGGCGTGAATTATTTCAACGCCCAGGCCTGGGCGCCGAAAATGAACCCAGGCTCAAAAGGCCCTAACTTCTATTGGGCCCTGCCATATTCATTCGGCTTGAAAATTGCTGATTTCTTCACTGAAAGTCGCACTCCACGGCTTCGCTAAAGTAGCACACTACTGTAGAAGGTCGCTCGCACATACGAGCATGACCCCAAACATGATTACAAGATGCGAAAAACACCCGACGAGCCCCAGTGCTTGGGGGCTCGCGAAAAATAGACTCCAACGAGGAGCGCGTGATCGAAATCACATTCCCGGACTGCGCCATACACCATATCATGTTTGGATATCTCAAAGAAATATATTGTTAAACAAAAATATACACAGTGTGGACCCACTTATAGGACACATCTAATCAGGAAATATTACGACCCACCAACAGGTTGTAATCACAAAAGCCCTTCTACATAGGAAAAATAAGAAATTCAAAATGGGCTCGCCCACCCTCAGCGGGCGGGGTCTGCGTCACTAGCCGCGCAGGTCCTCAGTTTTCGAAAAATAAAGTCTTCAAATTTAAAATAGGCTCGCCATCTTCAGCCGGCGGGGTCTACGGCGCAAACCACGTAGGTCCTTATTTTCAACAAATAAAAAAACAAAATAAAATTTCAAAACAGATTCGTCCACTTCTATCGGACGGGGGGTCCACCCTCAGCGGACAGGCTCGCCATCTTCAGCCGGCGGGGTCTACGTCACAAACCGCGTAGGTCCTTATTTTCAAAAAACATCAAAACAGATTCGTCCACTTCTATCGGACGGGGGGTCCACCCTCAGCGGACAGGCTCGCCCACCTTCAGCGGGCGGGGTCTGCGTCACTAACAGCGCAGGTCCTTAGTCGCTGCAGCGATAACTTTTATCGGTTTTCCCTTTTTCCGAAAATCAAAGGATCGGTTTTCCCTTTTTCCGAAAATCAAAGGACCGGTTTTCCCTTTTTCCGAAAATCAAAGGATCGGTTTTCCCTTTTTCCGAAAATCAAAGGATCGGTTTTCCCTTTTTCCGAAAATCAAAGGATCGGTTTTCCCTTTTTCCGAAAATCAAAGGATCGGTTTTCCCTTTTTCCGAAAATCAAAGGATCGGTTTTCCCTTTTTCCGAAAATTAAAGGATTGGTTTTCCCCTTTTCCAAAAATTAAAGGATTGGTTTTTCGTTTTTCCAAAAAAGAACGATGTGTTGGATTTTCCTTCGTTTTACGTCCTATAAAAACAAGGGGTTTTTTTCGTTTAGCTAGCCCTGAAAATGAGAATCTTTAAAAACGTTTTACCTCGTGATTGGGTTTGGCCAGGCCCAATTACACTTTACAGCTTTAATTTCGAAAACATCTGTAGTTACTCCCAATGACAAAGTGAGGGAGTTTCTACGCATCTTTAGATCCTTCCAATGACAAAGTGAGGAAGTTTCTATACTATCAGTTGACAAATCCCAATGACACGTGAGGGATATGTCAACACTTCAAGTGATGACCCTTAAGTCAAATGTTATCACTCGGGGGCTCGTGAGACCCTCGCAGAACAGGTCACATACGCCATGGCTTGTGTGACGCACTCCGTCTAATACTTTGACCATCGTCTTACTCCAAGACTCAGTCAAAGTGGGGGCTAACTGTAGACACCTACTTTTGTCCCCATTCCCGCAAGGGAAAGGTTCGATGATGAAAGCATAAAAACTCCACTTGACAACGCATCTCCTATAAAATAAACGAATCTCGATTCCCCATTTCATTTCACCCGAAACCTGCTATTTATGGAAACCTGCTAAAAAATAGTAATTGTCGTAAAAGGTAGCTTCTAAAAGTGGCAAAACATAAAGGATAGAAACTTGTCAGAATTAGGTGTTGCACTCCAACATAAATCCTAAATGAGATAAAAAACTGTGAGAATCCTATTCCTAATAGGATTCGGAAATAAGAGTTACGTATTAATTAAAATCCTAACGAACCTAGAGTTCGTAACGGGCCCAGACGCATTCTGTCATGAAATTGATACGCGCTAAAAGACTCGAATTAATCTCAAACTATCCGGATTCTAGGAATCCGAATCTGACAAAGAAACGGCCCAAACAGCAATTTCAACGCCCAGCCCTGGGCGCTGAAATTTCCAGGATCCTATTTTCAACGCCCAGAGCTGGGCGCCGAAATCTTTGACGCCCAGAGCTGGGCGCTGAAAGTACCTGGATACGTGTTTTTTCCTAACTCTTTGCGGATTAGAACTCTGCAATTCTATCTTTCCACGAACTCTTCCCTATAAATAGGCCCCTAGTTTCGACACAACAACACATAATATATTCTGAGTATTGACTCTAAACCCCTCAGCCTAAGCCTCTCGCTGCGAAACTGTTCACGCGTTCTGTCGCAATCGATCCATAAATCGAACAGAACGTATCCTGTCCCATAATCGAGATTCGTTAAATAAAAAGGAGAAATAGCAAAGTCAAAATGGTTAGTTTTCTGAGAACCGTGACGCACCTCTCAAGGGTGCGTCGTAATGTGCCCCTTTTCGATGATTTAACCGCTTTCCTCGCCCTTTTTATGAACTGTTAAACTAACCTAATTTGAATGTTCTATCACGCCTAACAAATATAATATTTTTGGGAAATCGGATTATCATGCTAGGTCCCTTAATGTTATTTAAATCAGATAATCACGATCGAATTAGTATTATATGTTGCATATTGATAAAATCAATTCAGATTAGTTTAATAGTTAATGCATGTCCCTTCAATTATTTATGCTGAGCTAGTAAGGATATCCTACCTCTGGAGTTATTGACGAGCGAATTACTCCTCTCGGTAGTTACAGTCCCCCGAACCCTCAATCTCTACCTTGCGGGTGTATATTGAGAGATCCCCACACCAGGGATCACAAGGGAACCTACGGCCGTCGTGGTCAAACATAATTGCACTCCCTTTATGTCACGATAACCGGGTTTTGTCAGTTTTTCTCATTGTTGTTAAAAACTGAATGGCGACTCCTATATTACTAGTCAATTGGGTGTATACTCACAGGAAATCCAATTACACTTGATTGAATAAAAACAATCGTCACACCCACGAGGGACAAGGTCACGCATTAGCCTCGCGCTTTTTCAACCCCCTCACAGCAGGGTTGCCGAGCAATCTTGGTTGACAAAGAAAAAAATCCTAAGGTAAATCTTACTGAAGTTTTTCAACTGCATGGACTATCTGTTTCATGATACTGTCTTAGCTAGTTAATGAATCTCTTTGAATTTAACTTGATTTCTCCAGATGTTGTGGGTTACTGGTTTATTGGAATCCTTTGTAGTTGGATCTGATTAGTGGCCTTGGCTTTGTCGGTCCTTTCGGTCATTTCTGGTGTGTTTGCCGTCTCTTCCTCTTGGTTTTGGCTTAAAATGTTATTGCACGAGAGTTTATAAACTATTTCATTAAATTCGATGTCCTATCTGCAAGGAAGCAGACATTTTTAATTAGTTACATTAATTTCAGAATCTTTCGAGCTATTTACATGAGATTTCGAATGTCTGAATTGTTTATATTTCTACTCGAGAACGGATCAATTTGGAGTTGGACTACTCCTTATTTCATAAAATTTTGAAGTTATTAAAATCCGTATCTTGTTTAATTTCTCTTGATACCCGATTATTACGTGATTGCATTTTGTTTTTCTCATGGAAGATGACTTGTTCTTGAACCACCTAATGCCTATCTTGTGTATCCTGGATTTCTAACATTATTTGGAGTAGTCAAAGTTAGTCATAGTTTGAATAAAACACCCTGTTGAAATGAATTTCACCATCTACAATGTTAGAAATATGAAATCCATGTTCACAGGGTCTGATTGATTGGCAGGTATGAAGGCCTAGACAAGTTAATTAGGTTGAGGCTTCGACTAGAGCCTAATACGGTGTGTTTTGTAGCGACCAAAGTCGCAACAGACGGGATTATCTTCAGGTCCTTTGACTTGTTTGCATTTTTCACATCCATGGGATTTTCTCTTTTCATGAAGTAGGTGAGTGGTCTTGCCTGAGGGTTATTTATTGCTATAAATTTGACTTTGTGTTCTAGAGAGCCTCTTTCGCCTGGTAGAGCTTCACGAAGACATGATAGTCGCAGCAAAGATAGCACAATGACATGGGATAGAGAAGGAAATTGCACACGAATATCTCATGGACTAGTCGACTAGATGAGTGGAGACAATGGCATTCAAGTCGGTCCACGAGGAATGGTTGGAGCTGCTCTCACAGGTACTAATTGTAAGGTGCTAATTAGTCATGGAATTTTTCATGCTTCCTTTGTACTTTATAATAATAATTATATTTATTAGGGGACAACATAGCAATTTTGCATAAGATGATTGATTGTTTTGAGTTTCCTTTAGTCTCGAGTTTCCTTCATCATTGATTGTTTTCTCTTAGGGTGTTTTTGGACATTAAATTGTTTCTCGAGATCTCGGATCCCTCCTGGAGATCTATGAGGGCCTCTTTTTGTGTTTCGTCTTTATTTTGTTTATATTTTATACGAAGTATACTCTAGAGTAGATTTTTCATCTTAAAGTGGTTAATAAATTGGGTGGAAGTTGCACTTTAGTCATGTAGTTTACACTTTACACAGATTCCCTTCTATTATCAGCTTATTGTGCTAGCTCCTTTTAGGTTTTACTAATGTGTCTTTTTCCCCTAAATTTTGCAAAACTGTCTAGGACTAGTAAGAGAAGAAGGAGGAGCCAGAGCCAGAGTCCAGCCTCTAACTTTAGATGGGAGCCTACATCGATTGATAGGAGTAGAAGAAGATCTGGAGTTTCAGCACAGGTATTTAAAGATTTTGCTGTTGGAAGATGCAGGAGAGGGAACAGTTACCATTTCCTTCCAGCCTTGATTTTAGAAGGCGGTGCTTGGTCGATAATTCAGGTAGCAAATTTTCGGTATGTACCTCTGGGGTATCAGCTCCTATATGTCAAAATATTCTGTCTGTTGGATAGTGAATTTCTTTAGTGGTTTGAACAACAGAATGATGTGGCATGGAAACAGTGGTTCGTATATTCTCTCCCCTTGAAGGAAGAAGAGGGTAAGGACAGATGACCTACGGGATGTTTCTTTACTTTTTACTTTACAGTATGTAAAATTTTCAATTGTAGCCGGAAGTTTTACCAGGAAAATACTTGTAAAACCTAATGGGTTTCGTGATAGCTAAGAGATGCAGATTTGGCTTCTTATATGCAAAACATCTCTTTATCATTTCATCCACTTTCAATAATGTGTAAAATGCCATCATTTTATTTTGATCCCAACTGAAGATATTGAATCAAGTTAATTTTTCAAGTTATATATAAACTCTTTTCCGGCGCCGTTTTGTAGTTTTTAACTAAAGGCTTTGCAGATTTGATTATTTGGAGATTACTTATGTATGCACAGGGATAGGACATTTTGAGAGGGTATTCTGGACTTCTGTTTACCTTCAACCCAACAGGTCAGACTCTCGTCTTGCTGACAGAACCTACTCTTATAGTATAATTATTCTGGATTGGAACGTGTTGGTTGTGGTTCCACCCTGGAATTTAAGGCCTCCGTTGTACTGCAGGTGCATTACTCATTCTCTTGTCAACTTTTTGGGTGATAATTAAGTGAATGTGGTTATTTTTGTTAACAATTAATATTAGGAGGCTTAATGTGCAAGTGTTTTGGGTGTTGTAGAAATTTTTCTTTGATATATGAATTGCTCTAATTTCACATGCTTTTAGTTGGGTAATTCTATGTATATTTAGGATAATAAAACAATCAAAGTATGGTATAATTTAATAAATGATAATTGAATTCCCCATCAATCTCAAATTGTCTAATATAATAGTTAATGACTCAATCCCTAAATAGCTCCCTGACTCACATTAAGTCACTCTTAGATTAATTAATTAGGCATAGGTAACAAACAGACTATTATTCATTTTACCTTGTTTTTATTGTATTTAAGAGTACATTTTTTTCTTGAATATTTCTTTAGGAATTTCGGATTATACGTTACTTGAGATGTTTGTGGATTTGGGGTTGGTATATATTGTGTTGATAACCAAGCAAAATATCAGATTTATCTGTCTGACTTGCATGTTGTCCTTTTCTAGTTGCTGTCACATTTGAGAAGTTTGGTTTGGGAAGTTAAAACACATACGAACCTTGTGACAGTGGTGAAGTCCGTTTGATGGTTGAGGTGATCTTTGTTAGGTTATGATTCATATGACAAAACATAAATCATGCGGAAAAACCATAAAGCCAGGAAAACATATTATTTACACATAATCATTTAGCATAGTTTAGATGCATACACTTTGTTGCGTGCCCTCCCTAGCTGCGCCCGAACCGAACAAGAACAAGTCTTTAGGGCTCCAAGTGTCGTCCCTCCGTAGATAGTCCACAGCACGTCCGGATCCGCCTTAAGCTTGACCAACTAGAATCGCCCTTAAGGTTGCTTAGGAATTTCGGCTATTTAGGTGCAAGTGTATGGCTGATTTTTCTTCAAAATTTTACCTTTAGAATACTTCCATTGTCTCTATAAATTATGACCCTAGGCACCTATTTATAGAGGTATGGAAAAGGAATTATAATCCTACTAGGATTTGGATTTATTAATGAGAATCCAACTTGAACTCTAAATAATAAATTTAATCTATTAGGATTAGGATTTAATCAATACACGAATTCCAATAGGATTAGGATTCGTTACGAACATGAGCATCGTATGGCCACGGGCATTGCACCACCCGCGCAGGCCTTGCGGCCCACACGAGCAGTCGCTGCTCGCAGCCCAACAGCACGCTCAGCGTGCGCGGGCCAAAGGCCTTACTGGGCCTGGCCTTGCGCTGGGCTTGGCGAGGCTGTGGCAGCTCCATGTTGGGCGCTCGGCTTGCTGGGCGCGGGCCTGGCTTCGTGCTGGGCCTTCGTCTAGCAAGCCTCGTCCGATGCTAATTCGTACGATCCGCTTCTGATTAAATTCTCGATTCCGGAATTCATTTCCGATACGAACAATACTTAATATTTCCGATCCCAGAATTAATTTCCGTTTCGAACAAATATTTAATATTTCCGTTTCCGGAATTATTTTCCGATTTCGATAATATTTCCGATTCTGACAATATTTCCGTTTCCGGCAATATTTCCGATTCCGGTAATATTTCCATTTCCAATAATATTTTCCGATACGTACCATGTTTCCGTTTCCGGCAACATCTATGACTTGGATAATATTTATATTTCCGATACGATCCATATTTCCGTTTCCGGCAATATCATCGTTTCCGGAGTATTCATTTCTTGCTTGTGACGATCTCAGCTCCCACTGAAACCAAGATCCGTCGATTCCGAATATCCATAGATGGAGTATTTAATGCCATTAAATACTTGATCCGTTTACGTACTATTTGTGTGACCCTACGGGTTCAGTCAAGAGTAAGCTGTGGATTAATATCATTAATTCCACTTGAACTGAAGCGGCCTCTAGCTAGGCATTCAGCTCACTTGATCTCACTGAATTATTAACTTGTTAATTAATACTGAACCACATTTATTAGACTTAATATTATATGCATACTTGGACCAGGGGCATTATTCCTTCAGTCTCCCACTTGTCCTTAGGGACAAGTGTGCATTACCTAATTCCTTTGTCGCTCGATGCTTGGTCTTGAACATAAGGTAAGAGTTGTCATCCTTATTATGTCCAGAGGTGTTTCTCGGTTTCAGAGTTCAACTAATCAAATAAACAGATAATCATAGCCTATGATTCATCCGAGCACGGCCATGCATTTCACAGTTTCTAGCTCTCCGAGTGGCCTTGTACAACTTTTAAGCATCTCATCCCGATTTATGGGAGGACAATCCCAATCTTGTGATCTTGAGATTAGACTTCGTTTGATAGGTGATTACCTGAGCGTTGCCTTTATAGCCTCCTTTTACGGTGCGACGGTTGGTCAACGTCAAAGCAACCAGTTCTCAAACAAGTAATCTCAAATCACTCAGGTATTGAGGATTTAGTGTCTAATAATTTTAATGAAATTTACTTATGACAGATTTTCATCTCTTACAGTAAAGTTTCATAGGTCTGTCCGATACTAGTCTTCCCAAAGTAAGTATCTATGCAAATGATTACGACATTGCCATGTCCACATAGTTCAAGAAACAGAACTATTAGTCATCTTGCATTCCAGTCGTCTAACGTTTTCTATGCGTCCAATTTTATAGAAAACTCCGACCAGGGACCATTTTCAACCTTTGACATTCAAGTTCACTTGATAGACATTTCTTAGTCACAGGACTGGTCCTGACAGTCTATCTTGAATATATCGTCAAATTGAAGGGACTCATCATTTAATAAACCACAAATTAAATGGAAAAATGAATTCTATTCATTTATTGTGAATGATTAACCAATAATGTTTTACAAAGATTTAAACTCTAAAACTTTAAAACATTAAATAAGGACATCAAAGCCATTCTCCAATATGCTTGATTCCCATAGCTGCAGTGTGCGAGTTGTGCTTCGCCTGCGGCAGAGGTTTAGTCAATGGATCTGATATGTTGTCATCAGTTCCAATCTTGCTTATCTCGACTTCTTTTCTTTCAACGAACTCTCGTAGAAGGTGAAATCTACGAAGTACATGCTTGACTCTTTCGTGGTGTCTGGGCTCCTTTGCCTGTGCAATAGCTCCGTTATTATCACAATAAAGGGCTATTGGTCCTTTAATGGAGGGGACTACACCAAGTACACCTATGAACTTCCTTAGCCATATAGCTTCCTTTGCTGCTTCATGTGCAGCAATGTACTCCGCTTCAGTTGTAGAATCCGCAATGGTGCTTTGCTTAGCACTTTTCCAGATTACTGCACTTCCGTTGAGGCAGAAGACAAACCCAGACTGTGATCTAAAATCATCTTTGTCGGTTTGGAAACTTGCGTGCGTATAGACTTTAACAATTAATTCATCATCTCCACCATAGACCAGGAAGTCATCTTTGTGCGTTTTCAGGTACTTCAGAATATTCTTGGCAGCAGTCCAATGTGCCTCTCCTGGGTCTGACTAGTATCTGCTCGTAGCACTGAGTGCGTACGCAACATCCGGGCGTGTACATATCATAGCATATATTATTGAACTAATCAATGATGCATATGGAATCCCATTCATTCGTCTACGCTCATCAAGTGTTTTTGGGTACTGAGTCTTGCTTAGACTCATTCCATGAGACATGGGTAGGTAGCCTCGCTTGGAGTTTGCCATCTTGAACCTACCAAGCACCTTATTGATATAAGTGCTTTGACTAAGTCCAATCATCTTTTTAGATCTATCTCTGTAAATCTTGATGCCCAATATGTACTGTGCTTCTCCTAGATCCTTCATCGAAAAACATTTCCCAAGCCAAATCTTGACAGAGTTCAACATAGGAATGTCATTTTCGATAAGTAATATGTCATCGACATATAATACTAGGAAAGCAATTTTGCTCCCACTAACCTTCTTGTATACACAAGATTCGTCTGCGTTAAGTCACTGACTGCTTCATCAAAACGTATATTCCAGCTCCTGGATGCCTGCTTCAATCCGTAGATTTATTTCTTTAGCTTGCATACCTTTTTAGCATTCTTTGGATCCTCAAAACCTTCAGGCTGTGTCATAAACACAGTTTCTGTTAAAACGCCGTTTAAGAAAGCGGTTTTGACATCCATCTGCCATATTTCGTAATCGTAATATGCAGCGATTGCTAACATTATCCGAATAGATTTTAGCATTGCAACTGGTGAAAAGGTTTCATCGTAATCCACACCGTGGACTTGCCTGTAACCTTTTGCAACCAATCTAGCTTTGAAAAATTCAACCAATCCTTTTTTAGTTTGAAAACCCATTTGCTTCCAATGGATTGGTAGCCATCTGGCAAATCGACCAAATCTCATACTTGGTTTTCAAACATGGAGTCTAATTCAGATTGCATGGCTTCTTGCCATTGCTTGGAGCTAGGGCTCGTCAAAGCTTGTTTGTAAGTCGCAGGTTCATCACTTTCAAGTAATAGAACATCATAGCTCTCGTTCGTCAAAATACCTAAGTACCATTCCGGTTGAGATCTATATCTCTGCGATCTACGCGGGGTTATATCTCTAGATTGACCACGAATCTCACCAGAAATTTCTAAAGATCTCTGAGTTTCATCCTGAATGTCATCTTGAGCATTCTCTAGAGTTTGTTGTTCGACTCGAATTTCTTCGAGGTCTACTTTTCTCCCACTTGTCATTTTGGAAATGTGATTCTTTTCCAAAAAGATACCATCTCGAGCAACAAACACCTTGTTCTCAGATGTATTGTAGAAGTAATACCCCTTTGTTTCCTTTGGATAGCCCACAAGGATACATTTGTCAGATTTTGGATGAAGTTTGTCTGAAATTAATCGCTTGACGTATACTTCACATCCCCAAATCTTAAGAAAAGACACATTTGGAGGCTTTTCAAACCATAACTCATATGGAGTCTTTTCAACAGCTTTAGACGGAGCTCTATTTATTGTGAGTGCAGCTGTATTTAGTGCATGTCCCTAAAATTCTATTGGAAGTTCGGCCTGACCCATCATTGATCTAACCATGTCTAGCAAGGTTCTGTTCCTCCGTTCCGACACATCGTTCCATTGTGGTGTTCCAGGTGGAGTCAATTCTGATAGAATTCCACATTCTTTCAGATGGTCATCAAATTCATAGCTCAGATATTCACCGCCTCTATCAGACCGCAGTGCTTTAATCTTCTTGCCTAATTGATTCTCTACTTCACTCTGAAATTCCTTGAATTTGTCAAAGGATCCAGACTTATGCTTCATTAGGTAGACATAACCATATCTACTGAAGTCATCAGTGAAAGTGATAAAGTAGCTGAAACCACCCCTAGCATTTGTACTCATTGGTCCACACACATCTGTATGGATTAAACCCTATAGTTCAGTTGCTCTTTCTCCAACTTTAGAGAAAGGTTGCTTTGTCATTTTGCTAAGTAAACATGATTCGCACTTACCATAATCCTCTAAGTCAAATGGTTCTAGAATTCCTTCCTTTTGAAGTCTTTCCATGCGTTTCAAGTTAATATGGCCTAATCGACAATGCCACAGATAGGTGAGATCTGAATCATCCTTTTTGGCCTTTTTGGTATTTATGTTATAAACTTGTTTGTCGTGATCTAACAAATAAAGTCCATTGACTAATCTAGCAGATCCATAAAACATCTCCTTAAAATAAAACGAACAACTATTGTCTTTTATTAAAAAGGAAAATCCCTTAGCATCTAAGCAAGAAAACAGAAATGATGTTTTTAGTAAGACTTGGAACATGGAAACACTCTTCCAGTTCCAAAACTAGCCCAGAGGGCAACGACAAATTATAAGTTCCTACAGCTAATGCAGCAATCCGTGCTCCATTTCCCACTCGTAGGTCGACTTCACCCTTGCTTAACTTTCTACTTCTTCTTAGTCCTTGTGGATTGGAACATAAGTGTGAGCCACAACCTGTATCTAATACCCAAGAAGTTGAATTAGCAAGTATACAGTCTATAACGAAAATACCTGAAGACGGAACGACTGTTCCGTTCTTCTGATCTTCCTTTAGCTTTGGACATTCTCTTTTGTAATGGCCTATTCCATCACAGTAAAGACAGCTTGATGTGGACTTGTCCTGCTTTGATTTAGCATTGCCCTTGGACTTTCCACTTTTCTTGAACGGTCTCCCTTTAGCCTTGAGTAAATCTTTGGCTTCGCAGTCCAGTATTATCTCAGCCTTTTTGACAAGGTGAACAAATTCTGCAACTGTTTCTTATCTTGGTTCACTTAGGTATAGTTGCTTGAAGCGACCAAACCCACTGTGCAGTGAATTGAGCAAGACAGAGACTGCCATCCTTTCGCTTATTGGCGTTCCTAGCAGACTTAGGCGATCGAAATATGAAAGCATAAGATCCACATGGAACCTTAGTGGGACGCCTACCCTTTGTTTAGTGCGAAGGAGCTGAACATGTGTTTCTTGGACCTCCATCCTATAACACCTGTTGGGAGAACTAACCTTTAGACCAGACATTGATTCAATCAACTCATGGACGTTCAGGTCCCTGTCCTCCGTGCTTCCACGACAGATATCCCTCAGATTCTTGATGAGCGTAAAAGGTTCATAAGCTACAAACCTTCTAGTCCATTCATCAGGGATATTGTTCAGCATGAGACTCATAACCTTTTTGAGATCCGCATCCCAGGCGGAAAATCTTTCAGGGGTCATGTCTCTGGCATAGTAGCTTGGCATGGGATGTAACAGTACATACTCAAGTCCATTGAGTCTGACTATTTCAACTAGCTTAGCTTCCCATTCAAGAAAATTTGTTAGGTTCAGCTTGACCATAAGCTCAGAACCCATGATGATGTTTTGATTGTTGTTTTCCATAGTTAAAACTACAATTGAAAAGAATAAACAAATAAATAACCATTCACAGTTTCTCTTAATAAACTTAAATTCTAGCATACATGCATAATTCAATGTTCATTAAGCATTTTATTCAAGTTATGTGTTCCGGCAGGTGTGAATAAAATGATTCCAAGACCCTAAAATCCATTGAAGAATTAAGCACATTATGTATTTAGACTCAATTCTAAAATCTTTTAGGTAAGCAAAAGCCTTTTGCTAATAGTCTAGAAACTACTCTTGGTTGATAGGTACGTCTAAGAACTTATTAGGTAAACCTATCGATTTTGCCACGACATAAATGGATTCCTTACTTATATCGTTGAGTTTCACCAAAACTAACATGTACTCACAATTATTTGTGTACCTTACCCCTTTAGGACCAATAAGTAACACCTCGCTGAGCGAAAACTATTACTAGATTGATGTAAAGGATATCCAAGCAAGTGTTTATTTTGGCATGGCACCTTTTAACTCAATTTTTAAGTTTGGAACTTAAGGCTCTTACTATGTTGGTTAGATTTTAAGTGAACTAAAATCCTTAATCATGCAACATAATCAAGCCACAATCTCATGCATAATTAAGACATATTTAAAGCAATAAATAACTTAAAGCATGCATAAGATAAATGTGATCTAGTATGGCCCGACTACATCTTGAAGCTTCAACTTCAAAGTCCGTCTCGAAAATGGTAACTTCGTCTTGAATTTCACCGTGGGAGGCGCCACTTTCTTCAAATAGGATAAGCTATAATTAAACTAATTACAACTATTTGATGGTACGCAGACCATATTTAAATTGAAAAACAAATTTGGTGCATTAGACCAATTACATTCAAATTAATGGTACGCAGACCATATTTTCTATCCTATTTGGGCCATACTAGTCACTCCATAACCTGCAAAACAATACATATACAATATATACCATTCACCCATTCATTATCATGAATGGCCCACATAGCTGGTTAGTAAAACACGTTATGCATCACATAAATATTTGCAGCAATTAATTAAGGGCACCAATAATTTACCAATTATTCATTCCTTATTAATTCTAATCAAGTTGTTTAACCTTAAAGGATTTGTAGACCTAATCAAGAGTTTATGACTAAAAATGCTCCCACTTAAACCAATAAATTCATATGCTTTACTAATTTTAAACATAAAAATGTATTTCTAGTCTAACCGGAAACATACAAATTTAATTAAAATTTAAAGCTCATATAAATTTATAATCGAATCCATTAATTTAATTTATTTCAGTTGAATTAAACGAATTTAAATTAATTCAAGATTTAATTTTAGTAAAATAATTAGTATAAATAAAATTTATAATAATTATAATATTCAAAATTAAAATCCAAGAAAACAATTTAAATTTCGAATTTTAAAATTAATTAAAATCGTTTCCGTACTGAAAATTAAATTCAAAACGCATCAATCGGGTCAAGACGAGGTCATGGGCTTGCGCCCATGCCCCGTCGAGTCCTCGAGGCAGCATCGCCCCTCACGAGTGATCGCACAGCAAGGCACGAGCAGTTGCCACGCGCAAACGCAGCAAGCCGAGCCACGCTTGCGCGCAGCATCGCTCGCTGCTTCGTAGCGCAGCAGTTGCTTGGCGAGGCTGGGCGAGGTAGCGCTCGTGCTGCGAGGCACCCCTCGCTGCCCGCGCGCGCGCCTGCCATCTTCGCTCGCCTTGCTTCTTCGCCCATCCGCCCATGCATCATCGCAGCACTCGACGCAAGGCAGGGCTGCTGCCTTGTGCTCGCGTGCTACTCGCCTTGCTCGCTGCATTCGTACCGCATGGGCGACGAGCTCCCTTGCTCGTCGTCGCATGCCCGCACTATACAACACCCCTTAAGGGTAACACGTAGCGTCCATTGCTTTGTGCGTGCAAGTTTTATGAGCGAATTGCATAAAAATTAAAACTTTTATTTCCAAAATTAATGACAAATTAATAAATCATATTAATTTCATAATTTTAGGGCGAAAAATCGAAAATTTATTAATTAATTAATTTCCGATTAACATGGATTCAAATCTAGGTCATAAAAATTTAAAATTTAACACAAATTAACAATTTTTATGGTGGTTTTTAATCATTGGTACCTAATTAAATTATTAATTAATTATGAAAATCAAATTAATTCTAAATTATTCGAATTTCAACAAATTAATCATAATTACAAATTAGGTTGTATAATTAACAAGGCTAGGCATTCAAACTTGTTAAACATATACAGTAGGTCAATCAAATATTCAAGATTTATCAACAAGAATCGCAAATATTTAATTTAACATCTTAAATTTACAAACTTTTGCGTTCGAAAAACTAAAACCTCCGAAAAGTCATAGTTAGGCTTCGAATTTGGGAATTCGGGGTTCGGCCGAAAATTATTATTTTTGTCAAAAATTTAGAATGCCTTTTACATGCGGAATTGACACAAAAATCACTCGATTTGGATGAGTAACGAAGAAACTGCCGAAAAACTACATACATATAATTAAATAAACGCAATTTGCAATTAATTAACAATTACGAAAATTAATCACCCCTTTTAATTCTTTGCAAATTTGTAAAATTTAACCATGTTTATGCAATTTATATTATGAAAAATAATAAGAGGCTCGTGATACCAGTGTTAGGATATGATTCATATGACAAAACATAAATCATGCGGAAAAACCATAAAGCTAGGAAAACATATTATTTACACATAATCATTTAGCATAGTTTAGATGCATACACTTTGTTGTGTGCCCTCCCTTGCTGCGCCCGAACCGAACAAGAACAAGTCTTTAGGACTCCAAGTGTCGTCCCTCCGTAGATAGTCCACAGCACGTCCGGATCCGCCTTAAGCTTGACCAACTAGAATCGCCCTTAAGGTTGCTTAGGAATTTCGGTTATTTAGGTGCAAGTGTATGGCTGATTTTTCTTCAAAATCTTACCTTTAGAATACTTCCATTGTCTCCATAAATTATGACCCTAGGCACCTATTTATAGAGGTATGGAAAGGGAATTATAATCCTACTACGATTTGGATTTATTAATTAGAATCCAACTTGAACTCTAAATAATAAATTTAATCTATTAGGATTAGGATTTAATCAATACACGAATTCCGATAGGATTAGGATTCGTTACGAACATGAGCATCGTATGGCCACGAGCATCGCACCACCCACGCAGGCCTTGCGGCCCACACGAGCAGTCGCTGCTCGCAGCCCAACAGCACGCTCAGCGTGCGCGGGCCAAAGGCCTTGCTGGGCCTGGCCTTGCGCTGGGCTTGGCGAGGCTGTTGCAGCTCCATGTTGGGCGCTCGGCTTGCTGGGCGCGGGCCTGGCTTCGTGCTGGGCCTTCGTCTAGCAAGACTCGTCCGATGCTAATTCGTACGATGCGCTTCCGATTAAATTCCCGGTTTCCGGTACGAACAATATTTTATATTTCCGATTCCGGAATTAATTTCCGTTTCGAACAAATATTTAATATTTCCGTTTCCGGAATTATTTTCCGATTCCGATAATATTTCCGATTCTGACAATATTTCCGTTTCCGGCAATATTTCCGATTCCGGTAATATTTCCATTTCCAATAATATTTTCCGATACGTACCATGTTTCCGTTTCCGGCAACATCTACGACTTGGATAATATTTATATTTCCGATACGATCCATATTTCCGTTTCCGGCAATATCATCATTTCTGGAGTATTCATTTGCTTGCTTTTGACGATCTTAGCTCCCACTGAAACCAAGATCCGTCGATTCCGAATATCCATAGATGGAGTATTTAATGCCATTAAATACTTGATCCGTTTACGTACTATTTGTGTGACCCTACGGGTTCAGTCAAGAGTAAGATGTGGATTAATATCATTAATTCCACTTGAACTGAAGCGGCCTCTAGCTAGGCATTCAGCTTACTTGATCTCACTGAATTATTAACTTGTTAATTAATACTGAACCGCATTTATTAGACTTAATATTATATGCATACTTGGACCAAGGGCATTATTTCCTTCAATCTTTTGCAGTAGTGAGAAGCCTGTAATGTTATAATATACCTAGCTTAACTATAGAATCGAACAATGGATGGGAAAGCAATCTGTATTAAACTGAGCCAAGTTCTAATGTTTTTCTGATTCTGTAGTAATAATGGCTATAGTTACATAAGGAGAAACTTACGCTATTGGCCTTTTCTGCTGCTTGTAACATGATTCCGAATTTTTCTTTCTTAATTCTGCAGGTGTTGTTCCTTGTGTATATGACTTCACATCTGATTATAGCAAAGAAATTTGGAGCAACCAAGGCACGGTTTGATAGTACGGTAAGACTTCATTTCTTTCTATTTAGTTGAGACATTTATTTCAATTCTATCATCAAGCTTAGCAGAATCCCTCTGGTGAAGAGATTAGCCCTGCCTTAATGTGTTTCAATTTCTGTCATGATTGAAACATTGTTGTCCTGTTATCTCTTTGCCCCACCCTTCTTTAATTTTCTGAATAAACTCAGTTTGTTGAGCAATGTAGTTAAAGAATTTGAAAGGTCGCCCTCCCCTCTTAAGCTCCATATTGTTGGCCTATTTGACAACAACAGTCCCATATTGCCTGCATCCTCCACTAGAGCACTCTCACAAATGTTGGCAGCTTCATACGCACTTAGGAAGTTCATAGTTTTGGAACAAGCTACCATAGGGTCGTTCTTTTTTCCATCAAAAACCATGAATTTTGCATACTCCAAATCTGCCAGATGGTCATCAATGCAATCTCCCAACTACTCTCCATAAAATACTTCACTATTATCTCACACCACTTAGTAAAGGGCCAGCCCCATCACGGCAAGCACTATATGCGAGTGGCAGAGGGGTCCTCAATATAAGAATCACATTGTCTACCAAATGATTGTTTTCAATTCCTTGAGAATCTACGAGGTGCTTCACATAATCAGACATGATAACCAGACAGACAGGAAAACAGAATTAACTACCGAATGCATATTTGAAGGAGAAGCTAAAAATGTGTACATATCCACCACAGTTTCCGAATAAGTTATGAGTCAAACTAGAGTTAGTCAACAATATAAAAATTAACAGTAGAGATTTCAAAAACAGCATGAAAAGTAATGTCATAAATCCTCACATTGCCGATGGCTAAATCAAAGTACTTGCTACTTATATATAACCACAAAAAGAGATAAACCTCCTACAAGTATAATTTATGAGAAAGGCCCCATATAAGGAACTAGATTAGGCAACTAGACTACTGAACTGATGAAGATATTAATATAGACAATAAGCACCTTAGAGAATACACAAATGGTAAAAGTAAAAAGCGACAGTTGGACCATATATAACCAAAAATCACTATATAAGAAGTTATCTTCTTTATTACGGCAACCAAAACAGAAGAGAACGGGATCAGTTGGACCATATTGAATCTGGACAGCTCTCTCTGCCACAAATTCTTGCCTCTGAAGCTCATGAGTGGGCTCATCTTGTTGCTCATCTCAATAGCAACCATGACAATAGCCTTCACTGCAACATTCTTCATCACTTTCCGAGAGGGCATGAGCTGGGCTCCTATTTTGATTGCTCTTATTGCCTCAATCTCTGTCACGCTCTTCACTTTCCAACAGTTTCCACTTCTGGCTGACATTTATCTTTCAACATACAAATCCAAGTCTATGTTTCAATCCAGTAAACCAAAGCTTTTTGGGCTTCCTTCTTAGCATAATATTGAGATAAAAACCCGTTACCCTAAGCTCAACTTTACATTCCTGCATCCAGATGTTTCTACAGCTCCTAAATTATCTAACTATCGTTCTTCACATAGGCAGACACCCTCTCTAATTGTTAATCCTATTGCCTCTCAATTTACATCTCAAACTTCGGAACAAGGAGCTTCTACACAGGAGGTTAATGAAACATGTCTAGTCCCTTTTCCTTGAGAGAACAATTAATATACTGGTTGTGCTCATATACCTCCATAATCCATCTGTATTACGTGATGTCAAACCATTTAAGATAAAGAACGATTGATGATATGTCCATGGTACATAAAATATTGCATTCAACCGCAAAACATCAAGAAAAGCTCGTAGTCATAACATAAAAGGAAAGAGAGACTTGAGAGGGTAATACCTGAAATGAAATGAACAGATTATACACATAGTGATGTTCTTGATTTTGTTGATCATACCTGAAATGAAATGAACAGATTTCCGTGAGACTATATAAGATGACTTCTTAAGCTAATAATAGATATGCTTTGGGATACCCCCCTCCTTTTCCTAGCCCATGGAAACAAAATAAAATGACTTATATCTATTATCAGAAACACAATGTTGAAAGAGTAAGGGAGAATCTCCAATTGCATTGAATAAAATCTTACAGTGTTGACAACTATGACAATTGACAAGTGTAGGGGTAAAAAATTTCCCATTCTTCACCCAATAGCTCATATATGACCAATCACTTAACCCGGGTAATGCCGTAATAGAAAGAATGATGTTATTGATGGAAGTGTCTCTCAAACAATCAGTTTGGTCCGTTATAACAGTTGCATAAAATAGAGGCATTAAATAGGCAATCAGAGTGGGGGCTCAGTCCATATATGAATCAACTTTCATTATCATGCTCCTGATCTCACCCACTGACAGGCCAACAACTGAATATATTGTATGTATACACTTGTACATTCAAACGAAAGGGTAATAAAATGGCAGGAACAGCTATAGGGGCCCTTTCCCACACTTGTTGAGTTTTTGGTAATCAAACAGAAGTTTTCCCAATGCACAATACAATTCAAATTGCCTAGATGTAATCTTTGATGAGGGGAAATGACTTCAGATTTTGGGTTACAAGAATTATTACTGAATTAAGGCAGTCCCCGTCAATGTACATCTGGCGAATCAGCACTAAAAGAAGTTACAAATGCCAAAACGCATTGTTGTGGCATAAAATTAGTAAATCAACCAAATATGATTTTAACAAGCTGCTATTGCAAACGCCAAAACGCATTGCTGTGGCATAAAATTAGTAAATCAGCCAAATATGATTTTAACAAGCTGCTCCTCACGCTCATCCAGAAGGCCCAGCAGTGGCAGTAATAGTTCCTTACTATCTAGTGGATTATTGAGACTACTTCCCGCTATCTTAAGGACAACAAACCTAAATATGCAAACTGCCACATGTACCACATCTTCATCTGCACAGTGAAGCTGTGATAAAATAACTCGAGAAATTCGTTGTCCAAACAAAGATGTTGTATTTTCCAACCTTTTATGGTTCAGACGACCCAATAGAAGGGCCAAACAATTCAAGAAAAACTTTGTTGTCTCTACACGGCTATCTCCGTTCTCCACATGATCCTTTAGATTGTCCTCTGAGTAAAACTCAATTCCAGATGACTTCTTATACCGTGATTTTTTGGTTATTCCAAAATAGTGTTATAATGCTTTTTACATTTCACATATATGACTTTATTTTTTTTTATGTGTAGATTAATGATGATTCGGGTGGAAAAGGTAACAATTAGATCAAGATATTGAAGCTCCGATCTCAATCACGGGGATCTAGGAACCAACATTTTTTCGATGTTAAAGGAACAAATTAAGTTATTTTTATTTCTAGTGTGATTTGATAAGACAAAAATTTGATGAATAGATGTATAATATAGGATCCTATTGTTATTTTGGTTTGTTCTTAACTAGTTTGATTATTGGACATTGCAAATATGCACATGGATGTTTTTTAATTAAAATTAAGTATGTGTGGACAGTGCAAATATGCACATGGATGAGTGTTTGCTGCTGTTTTGTTCTGTTGTTGCAGTCAGCTGTTTCAGTTGGTTGGTTGCTGCGTTGTTTACAGGTTGTATAGTGCTGCTGGTATGCTTCCTTCTGCCTTCTGTTTGCAGATTTATGGTCTGCTTGGTGCATGTGTAACTTTCCGCTGCAGTTTGGGTTTCATAGACTACGGTTTTTGGGATCTGTTGTGTTGTAGGTGCTGTTGGTGTGTTGTTGCTTGCAGGCTGTCTGCTGTTCTTGTATGTTGTTCTTTACTGCTCAATGATTCCAGGTTGTTCTGATGGATGCTTTCTTTTTGGGTTTGTCTCTTAGGGTTGCGGTCTGTGCACCCATTGCTGTATTTTTTGTTTCGTTTGAACTTTTCTTGTAATACTTCCTTTTGGTAATAAAGTTTCTCTATTTTAAAATTTTTTAAAAAATATGATTGTAAACTGTGACGCTTTTTTACATCAAAGGTGTTTTGGTGGGAAATAACGGGGAGGTAAATTTTGACGCTTTTTTGCGTCGTAATCTTTTTGGTAGGAAATATGGGGAGGTAAATTGTGACGCTTTGTTGCATCACAATCGATTTGGCTCAAATGTAGCTCCGCAAAAATCAACCACTAAAAGCGTCCTTATATTAAAGGAGTGGCTTAAAAAAGCGTCACAAAATTCGAACTTTGTGGCTACTAAAAGCGTCATTATATAGTGGCCCAAATTATAATGACGCTTTTGTGAAGCGTCATTATAGAAAATTGTGACGCTTTTTAGCGCCATTTTTTAACCCAAAAAGCGTCACTATGAATCTTGTGTTTTTGTAGTGCTAGTTGTATTGATGATGTTACTTTATATGCACTATACATGTTACCTTAGTTGTATTGATGATGTTACTTTATATGCACTATATAAGTTACCTTGTTGTATTGAAGATGTTATTTCAGATGCATGCTACATGTTACCTTTGTTTTATGAAAGAGTTACCTCATATGCATTTTCCATATTTTAAGTTTCCTTTGTTGTATTGATGATGTTCCTTGTGTATTTTCTTTTTTTAGAATTACTGGTAATTTTCTGACTCATGATAAGTTAGAATAATTAGCTGTTACTATGTTTGTTATGGGGCTGTTACCTTTCATTGATTCACATGTTACTGTTCATTGTCTTTTATGTTACTTTATTAGTTAAAGTAGTTTTCTTTAATTTTGTTTTATTTTTTGGCTTATATGTGTTACTTTGTTTAAACCATTTATTGTTACCTATTCTATTTTTAGATAAAATATATGGGAATGTATTTGCATTCAAAGGACATTCTAAAGGTTCAAAGTTGATTGATTTTGAAATCAGAACTATTCAATTTTATTGGACTACTAAAGTCTACACCAATGATTGTGGTGTGTCTACTATGCTTCATTGTTGCAAGTATCAAGGAGAGCAATTTGAATTTAACAATTTATTAATGGTCAGTGTTTTATTTTATGTTATAATTAACATATATTTCAATAATTCATTATATTACCTAATTTGCATATGTATTTATTAGGATGTTACCTTTGTTTATTGAAAGTGTTACTTCTCATTCATGTTATATGTTACTTTTGTTTAATGGAAACTGTTACTTCATTTATATTTTTATTTTTGCTCAGATTACATAATATTTTATTTATTTTATGTTTATGTTTTATGGTGGTTACTTGGTTACTAATATAGATGTTTTCTTCTATTATATAGTCAACAAAACGAAGGCTTTGTCGTGCTGAAATTGCTGCTGCCCTTATGCTGAGTGATTTAAATTCTAAGAGGACATAATTGTTGACAGAGCTTAAGGAATTTAATGCTCAAAGGGCACAAATTATGTCGCTTGTTTTATTGAATGAGAAGTTAGTTGCTGCAGAAGAAAAGAAGATTGCAGAAGAAAACAAGAAGCTCTTAGCAAATGAGAGGCAGGAAAAACGGAGGAAGAAACTTGCCAATGACGGTGTTGAATCACAATCTTCAGATGTATACAATGATTTCAATGAGGAAGAAACTTCAAATCTTGATACTCGTGAACCTAATGATGGTGGTGTTACTGAAAATGAAAGTACTCTGTAGTTTGGATTTTAGATAGGTGTTTTTAAGCAAATAATTAGTTGTGTGTTTAGTTTTTAAAAGGAACAATTAGTTGTGAATTTAGATTTTAAAGGTTAAACAATTGTGTGATTATTTTTTAAACAAATAATCAGTTGTGTGTTGTGTTAAATATAATTTCCTTTCTGTGTTACCATTTATATGATTTGGTGTTACTATTTTAAAATTTAAATTACTTATCCACTTTTATACTTTAATAATATTTCAATAGGTAGTCTTTACTTATAATATTTCATTTGTTACTTATATGTATTAAGATCAATTACTTTTTATTGTGATGACTGTTACCAATATAATTAAATGCATCTAATTTAATGAAAGGTATTGAAATAATATTAGAAAATTGAATAAAAGTCTGTTACTTATAAGGTTAAGACCAGGTACTTTTAATGTTACTTATAAGGTAAAGCCAGGTACTTTTAGATTATTAGACAAGTTTTTATTTTTATTTTTATTCTAGTTACTTTCACTGTATAAGCTGATTACTTTTAAATTATATGCATGTTACTTATACAGTTAAGGGAATGTTCATTTATATTTTGAAGTTTGTTTCTTTTTAGTCTTAAAGGATGTTTATAACCTTACCACAAAATAGGCAAATAGTGTGTTTGTTAGTTAGTTTCCCTATTCTTTATAGTTATTTTTTTTTTCTTATAGTTACTGGTTAATTTGTGACTGCTACATATTAAGTTAGAATATTTAGTTGTTACTTTGTTTGTTTTGGGATGTTACCTTTTATTGATAGTGATGTTACTATGTTTGGTTTACGAATTTTTATTATTTTGTAATCATTTTTCTTAAGTGATTAATTTCTTTTTAATGTTTTGGATGTTACTTTTAAACTTAAGGCCACGTGTCAGGTTATTTACCTTTGTATATATTATTTGCTTTTTATACTTTTTGACAGTTATTATATTAGGTGTCCATTTTTTGCCTTTTTAGTGTTGTTTTTTAATCTTCCTAACATAATCCATTTCATTTCTTCTTCTTCTTCTTCTTCTTTCTTCTTCTTCTTCTTCTTCTTCTTATTTTTCATTTTACGGTTAAAATTTCCAGCACTAACTATATAATCTCTGTGCACTTTGTTCGTCGATAATGGGAGTAAAGCATGTTACTCATGGTCCTTATGGGAAGAAGAGGCAATGTGCGTTCAACGAAGGTTAGTTGATTGAGTTTTCTTACCCTAATTTTTGTTTGCGTAATTGTTTATCCGATTACATTATTCACCTATTTTTACTTTACATTGTTTCTGTTTCGGTTCTGATTTAGAGATTGTTACCATTTTATATAATTGAAGCCATTTGAACTTTTGATTTATCTTACGATTTAGTTTTTTCTTAATTTTCAAAAATTTGAAAAATTCAATACCTCTTAATCTGTTACTTATTAATGTAATTGATTTAACTTTACAGACAACTGTGAAAATTTAGAAAGTAAAATACCAGAAGTTATAATTATTGAAGATGATGATGAAGATGAAGCCGATAATTCGAAGTAAGTTTTTTTAATATTTTTTGTAGTTACTTTTATATTTTAGTCACTGTTACGTTTATTTTTTGATGTCGTTACCTTTCTAGTTTATAGTTGTTACTTTCTACTTTTATAGTTGTTACTTTCTAGTTTTTATTGTTGTTACTTTAATGTGATTTCAGGATTACTTTCTATTATATATTAATGTTATGTTTATTTTTTGATGTCGTTACCTTTCTAGTTTATAGTTGTTACTTTCTATTTTTATTGTTGTTACTTTAATGTGATTTTCAGGATTATTTTCTATTATATATTAATGTTACATTCTACTTTTTGTTATTTTTTTTCAGTATAACTTCTAACATACAAGGAACTGATAATTCTCCAAGATGCAAAAGAGGTGGACCAAAATTAAATTCGAATGTAAAAAAGGACTTCAAAATTCAATCAAAATAAAAAAGCCAAAGGTTATAATCCTAGAAGAAGGACAAACTTTTGCTAAGTAAGTAATTAAAAAATAAGTTGCAGTTACTTATTAATTCTATTGTTACTTCTTAGTTTTGTAGTAGTTACCTTTCGTGTCTTATTGTTGTTTTCTTGGTCTTATAATTGCAGTTCTGCTGATATTGTTGCTCGATGTACACCCATGGTTTGACACATTTGATTACTCTTCTAAATGACAATCAGAGGTTTGACTTTGTGAGTTGAGTTTGTTAAGCAATTAAGTTCCAAATTGGTAACTTTCTCTAATATTAAATATTCAAAAGAAAAGAAATCCAAAGGTTCTCTCTCTAGGGTTTTCTCCTGCTCAAGATATACAGGAAGCCCAGAAGCCGCCGCCAGGGTCGCCGGTAACTAGTAAAGCCTCCGTAAAACTGGTTGCCGGCGATCCCCTTCTCTTGCTTAATCATTTGAGGCGACCGATCACGCCGATTACCGACTGAAATCAGATTGGGGCGAGTCCGATCCAACAGTGGTCAGTACCTGTTTCGTCGACTCATATCCGATCACTAATCAAGTTAAGTAATTGGTTTGCGATATTGATTTGGCAATTTGATTGAAGTAGTTTTATTATCTTTAATTTGGGTCGATTTAGTTGTGGTAGGAAGGAAGCTGCAGTTTGGTATCTTGATTGTTGTGGTTTTATTATATTCGTTAGTTTATTTGTGGTAGGAAGGAGTTTGATTTCATGTGCTACTGTATGGGTGGATGCTTAATTTTCTTTATTGGCTTCCTGATTAGTATTTGAAAGTTGTAAGATGTTCGGGTTCTCCGTCTTTGTTGTTAGTGTTTAGCTCAATTTGTTGGAGTCTGCTTTCCTGTGGTGTCGGATCATTATAAGTATTGTGCTATTCTGATATGGACTTTGCTTTTGAGAATTCGGAGTATTGGAGGTTAAGGTTTGAAGTGCTGGGGGAGGATTTAAGTTGCATATGTTGAGAGTAGGAGATCTTGGTGAAGCCCCGGTTCAAGTTTTAGTGACTTGGGCATCTGGGTTGAAGGAGATAGGTAATTGCTACTTTAAGAAAGGGGAGTTTAAATCGGCAGTCATGGTTTATGAAACAGTCTTGGATGTTATTGTTTCTGAATTCTCCATGGAGGAAGAAATGGATAATAATATCACCATACTTGTCAATTCTTGTTTTTCGAACTTGTCAGCGTGTGAATTAAAGCTTGGAAACTATGACACTGTCATTTCTTTATGTTCCGTCATCTTGGCTAGGGACCGAAACAACACCAAAAGCCTCTACAGAAGAGGTCAAGCGTATGCTAGATCTGGTGATGTCAAATCCGCTATGTCAGACTTTGAAAAAGCATTAGCATTAGCACCTCTTGATAAAGCTATCAAAATTGAAATTTCAAGCCTTCATGAAAAAAATCAAAGGATACCATCTTGAGCAAGTGGTTTCCATCAACGGCGTTCCGAATGAACTTGCCAAATCAACAAGCTCTTTGACTAATGAGAGTCAACCAAAAGGGAGTTTTGATCCCTTTCATTTATTGACAAAGATTCCCCCAGCAAGTGGGAAACGATCATCTGAAGTGGATATTTGTGAGATAGCTAAGGACAGGAAAGGTAAGAAGGCCCTTTCAACTGCCTAGTTTTTGTCTACCTATACCAGGAAGGGGAAGGATGACAATCTTAATTGCTTTGAGAGCAATGGAGGAAATAGTTCAAATGCTAATGTGTGTATGTATGAACAATTATCTATGGAAAGTTCTGAAAAATTTCCTGGAAAGTCAAGTTCAAGCTTTAAATCTATTAGCAATGGAAAGAGGAAGGTTACATTCACCAACAAGAAGAAGACCTCCTCTCTGCAAATTTCACCCTCAACTTATGAACACCTCCTGCAAGGGAAACAATTCAATTTTTATAAGCCTAAAGATTATACTTGGATGTCAGTGCGTAGCACTCCGAAGAAAGAAACTAAAGATCAGGTGAACCAAAATCCTTCTAAGAGTTGTGAGGGAAAGGATCAAGCAGTTGAAAGTCTTGCAACAATGGAGGGCATGATCACCACCAAGGAAATTAGCGAGTATGGTCTACAAATGGATATGGACTTCAACCTCGTACCCGAGGCTTGTAACACTTTGGCACCCATTGAAATCCAAGCTTGCTTAGGGAGCTCGTCAACATCTATCCCTTTTGTTTTCTCAACATCGACACCAAATCACCGAATCCCCGCAGCACGAAGGTCGGCTCATGTGAAAAGGAAAATGGTAAGTTACAACAAGCGCATCCTCTTTACCAAGGTAGGTATTGGTGACAAACGGAAAATGTCATCACATGTCCTTAGTCATTTCGAAAGCAATGTAAGAGCTAAAAAAGCTCGTAGCAGCAATAGTAGTAGTTTTTCAATTTCTCTTTGTATGTTTTAGTTGTTCTTTGCGATTAGCTATTGTCAAAAAAAAATAAAAAAAAATAAATGACAATCAGAAGCTTGTTGTTACTGAAATAGGTTTTGGGGATATTTTTCATATCAAGTTGACAAAGTTGCCTAGAGATATGCTCCGGTGGTTTTGTATTAAATTTCATTTTGATGTAATGAATGGGCCAACATTTCGTATAAATGGGGAAAACGAGTTTCAACTTCAAGATTTAGATGTGCATGATGTGTTTGGGGTTCCTATAGGCAATAAATCTGTTCTGTTGTTGAAAGACATGTGGACAATGTTTTGAGAGATAAATGGAGGAATATGTTTGGGGTGAAGAAAGGTGATATTGTTGTTACTCAAGTTTATAAGCTATTTACGCATATGCCTCTTGCTGATGTTAAAATGGAGGAGTTAAGAAGGAAGGTTTTGGAAGGAAAGGATGATTTTAAAAGGATTTTTGTGATGTATGTGATGGCTATATTTTTTGCTCCAACAACCAACCGGACAATAGATATTAAACTTGTTCGTGCAATGAAGAATGTTAACTTGTTTAAGGAATAAAATTGGTGTGAATATGTGCTTTCGAGCCTTGTTTCAAGTTTGGAGAATTTCAAAAACACTCAGAATTATGTTTCTGGTTGTATTCTGTTACTTCAAATTCTGTATTTCCAGAGGATGACTTTGGATGGGGATAGAACGCCAATAGGGTTACCTCTCATTCAACATTGGACTGATGAAAGGTTATATGAAAGAATTAGCAAGCAAGATGATATTTATGACAAAGGTTATTTGAATAAGTCCACGTATCCTATCACCAAAAGATAGGATGCAATTGTTATTTTTAAGGACCAAAAGGTAATTTTCTTTTCCGTAGTTACTTTAATGCTTTTTATGTGTACTTATTATACTTATTAAGTGTTACTTGTTTTTTTAAAAAAAAAATTATTTTATTATTTACTCTTCTTCATATAATCAGTTACTTGTGTTACTTTTTTTAAATATTTTATTTGTTTCATTGTTTCTTGTTATGGTTTCTAATTACATTTTTCTTTATCTTTATTTTATCAGGGTTAAGTCAATTTTTCATGGACAAAAATCATATTGTAGAAGGTCGTACTTATTAGCACCAGGTGAAGATATAAATTACGTATTTAGTATTTTCGTGTTATGTTTTTAAAGTTGAACAAGTATATTTGGTATTTAGAACTTAAGTGTTATGTATGTTGAAGTTGAAAAACTATAATTATGTATTTACCCAATTTTTACATAATTACTCCATGCTACTTTTTAAATATTTTGGATGTTACTCTACATCAATAAATATGAATGTTACTTATAAATGTAATGCCTGGTACTTTTATAGTGTACGGGTTGTTACCTTGAAAATAAGATATTGGTATAGGTTGTTAAGTAGATTATGTATAGTGTTAATAAATACTATATACCAATATCAGGCATGTTACTTGTAAGAGTAATGCCAGGTACTTTAAATTGTTAGGGATGTTACCTTTAAGATTAAATATTTCTATAGGACTATTTCCTTTAGCAGATCTCATAGTGTTAATAAATATTATATCCCATTATCAAGGATGTTACTTATAAACGTAATACCTGTTATTTTTATAGTGTTAATAAATACTACATTACAGTATCAAGAATGTTACTTGTAAGAATAATGCTTGGTACTTTTCTGGTGTTAGTGATGTTACCTTGAAAATAAGATATTTCCATAAGGCTGTTACATTTTCAGTGTTAAGGCTGTTACTTTTCCAGTGTTAAGGCTGTTACTTTCCAAGTTTTAAGGCTGTTACTTTTCCAGTGTTAAGGATGTTACTTTTACAGTGTTAAGGCTGTTATTTTTACAGTGTTAAAGTTGTTACTTTTCCTGTGTTAAGGTTGTTACTTATTAGATTAAAGTTCGGTACTTTAACAGTTTTAGGAATGTTACTTAAGGTGTAGAAATGTTACTTTGAATGTTACTTTACTTTCATAATTCAATATGTTTTTGGAATAAAAAATCCATAATTAAACTAAAAAGAGTTACTATGATGATTACATAAAGTTACTTTCATCAATAAATCAATTTCCTGCAAACGTTCAAAGAAGTTCTTTCAAATAAAA
The DNA here is from genome assembly GCF_020520425.1 of Spinacia oleracea. Lineage (NCBI taxonomy): Eukaryota > Viridiplantae > Streptophyta > Magnoliopsida > Caryophyllales > Amaranthaceae > Spinacia > Spinacia oleracea. The sequence goes on from NC_079488.1 coordinate 77,888,013, forward strand.
ATAAATGAAACATTACATTATGTTTAAAATAAACGTGTTGGGGATGTAAAAGCTGGAGTTGTAGTACCATACTCTTTTGAATTGCTCTTTGATGCCTTTCCTCTTTTTTTTTCAAAGCATTATCAAAATGCCCTTTTGCTCTCTTATTTCTTCCCTTTGTGTTAACTCTATCTGGATCAAGTACTTCAACAATAGGAACTCTGTCTGTAATATCAGCATATGTAGTTACTTCTCTGACAACATTTTCATTTCTGAATGTATCGATCTCCTTAGATTCTCTTTCAAACCCTCGTTCTAATATCTGCCTAGTTCCTTGTTCCCCTTGACTTCTTACTATCAAGTCATAGTACTTCCGTGCCATATTATGAAGCCAAGGGATAAATTTATTTTATTGACTAGATAATATTGTATTATCATCTATCTTCTTCCAGAAATCTGCCTTTGCTTGTTTTGTCAATCGTTTTGTTATATAAAAATCAGGAATCCTTGGAATTGAGTGCAGATGTAACACACGTATACAATGGTAACATAACCATCCTGCTTCTTCAAATTTTTTGCATGTACAAGCTATTCTTTGTGCAGCAGCATCAAATGTTACTTTTTGCTTTGATTCTAGATCATTCTCTTTGTACACTTCATAATACAGCTTGTAACCATCCATAGCCACAATGTTTGAAAATGAACCAATTGCTTCACCATATTCAAATTCAAAATCTCTAAATAGTGTCAGTGTATACCTCAGAAGCATGCTTGAGTAATCATGTCATTGGAAACACTGATGTAGGGGTTGAATTTGTGCAATTAAATTCACATTGTTTCTCTGTTCATCTCCAACGGTGTACAGTTTCTTGAAAAATCTTGAAAAAATCAGTCAAACTTGTGTTTTTTTTTGCTTTAAAACAAACTTCATTGTTAGTACTCTCACTTCTTTGAGAAGATAATATCCCAGCAGAGAAGAAGTCTTTTCTCAAACCAGTGCACCACTTATCTTTTATTTTGTATAACCGTTTAAACCACTTACTATTACCTAAATTGTATGTAGTTATCATTTTTTTCCCAGCATCTTTCAAATTCTTCTTCACTGACACATCCACTTAGACAGTGATTGAAAGCATCCTTGAAAGTTGTATCTCGCTTTAATGCCCCAAAACGTGACACGGTATTTTGTATGAGATGCCAGAGGCATAATTTGTGCCTTGTTTGAGGAAGAACCTGAAAAAATGAGAAAATAAATTGGTATTATTATCTAAGTGATTAATTTAATACTGAAGATGATAATGATATTACTTTATATGAGATTTAGATGTTACTTTCAATATGTTGCTAATGTTACCTTTCTATGTTAATCATGTTACTTAGTATATGATACACAAGTTACTTACTGTTACTTTACTTGATTATGGGTGATATATTAAGATTATAATGTTGTTACTTTATATATCATGGGGATGTTACTTTCAAAATGTTACATATGTTACTTTTTAATGTTATTGATGTTACTTAATTTATTATGCACATGTTACTTTATACAGAAAATGATGTTACTGAAAAGGTCAATGTCAAACATACTTTCATTGTTGCATTAGACATTGCTTGGTCTTGGTCTGTAAATACAGAAACAAGAGCTACATGTCTCATAGATTTCAAAAAAGTTTGTAGAACCCATATAAATGATTATGTTGTTTCATCTCCTAGGAAAAAACAACCAAACATTGATGTTTTCCAATGATTGTTAATGCCAACAAAAAACCCACAAATGAGATTGTACTTGTTGGTTCTGTAAGTTGTATCAAAAATAGTAACATCTCCAAAGGATAAATAGTCTTCTCTCATAATAGAATCTCTCCAGAATACACTCTCCAATTTTCCGTTTTCTTTTAATCGAAAACGAAAAAACACATCTGGATCATCAGATTGTAGGTTATATAAATTGTCAATGACATTTGTGCATCCCCACCCTCAATTTCCTCCATCTTCTTCTTTGTCACAAAGTTCAAATGGTCTTTTATTTAGTGTCCAACAACTTCTTCCCCTGCAATAAAAAAAATAATTATTTTTTTACATTTTGTAGTTACTTAGAATATTATATTTTTATATAAATGTTAAAATTCTTACCTCCTGCTTCATGACACATAACCTTGTATGATTTTGTAGGCTTTAATCCACTGTTATCTAGTAACTCTATCGTCTTTGCCTTCTCCTCTGTGATTTTCCTTTCTGATCTATGCATATGATGCCAGTCTTTTCTAGTCATTGGATGATTATGCACAAGAACATGCTCTTTGACTTCAAATAAGCCATCTTCATTTAACTTTGCCCTTATAAGTGCTCCACATCATGTTCTTGTAATAAGTACGAGCTTGCCTTTCTTCTTTTTCTTGTCAGTAACTGTAGGAGTGTTTACTTTTCTTTTGCATCTGAAGCCATGCTTGTTACATACAATGTATTTTTCGTACATTACTCTTGTTGTAGGATGTAGTCTATGTGTAGACAGCCTTACAGCAAAATCCAAAGCTCGTGCATGCTTTTCATAATTCAGTAAGTCTTTTTATATTTGATTCAGTATGCCCCACTAAACTTCCACAGTAATCCTCATCATCTTCTTCTTTATTTGCTGTATTTGCTGAATAAAATAAAAAAAATTGTATAGTTAATGTTATTACTTTATTATTTTAGTAACAGTTACTTATATTAAAACAGAGAATATAACTACATTCAAATTACTTTTGTAATTTTTGATCTTTTATACCCAATTAATATTATAGTATACCAAATACTATATCCTGGTACTTGATAGTTTTAGGGTTGTTACCTTGAATATAAGATATTGCTAGGGCTGTTAAGTACATCTTGCATAGTAATATCAGGGATGTTACTTGTTAAATTAATGCTTGATACTTTATGGTGTTAGGGTTGTTACCTTGAATATAAGATATTGTTATAGGGCTGTTATGTTGATCTTGTAAAGTAATATCAGGGATGTTACTTGTTAGAGTAATGCCTGGTACCTTTATAGTGTTAATAAATACTACATACCAGTATCATAGATGTTACTTGTTTACTTTATAGTGTTAGGGATGTTACTTTCAAAATAAGATATTTTTATAGGGCTGTTACCTTAAGTAGATCTACTATGGTGATAATAATTATTATATCCTAGTATCAGGGATGTTACTTATGAATGTAATGCCTGGTACTTTTATAGTATTAAGGTTGTTACCTTGCAAATAAGATATTGTTATAGGGCTGTTTAGGGATGTTACTTGTAAGAGTAATGACAGGTACTTTAAAGTGTTAGGGATGTTACCTTTAACATTATATATTTTTATAGGACTATTTCCTTTTGTAAATTTACTAGTGTTAATAAATATTATATCACAGTATCAAGGATGTTACTTATAAACGTAATGCCTGGTACTTTTATAGTGTTAATAAATACTACATTACAGTATCAGAGATGTTACTTGTAAGAATAATGCTTGATATTTTATAGTGTTAGGGATGTTACCTTCAAAATAAGATATTTCTATAGGGCTGTTACCTTAAGTAGATCTCATATAGTTAATAAATATTATATCCCAGTATCAGGGATGTTACTTATAAATGTAATGCTTGTTATTTTTTTAATGTTAGGGTTGTTACTTTTCTAGTGTTAGGGCTGTTACTTATTAGATTAAAGTCCGATACTTTTCTTCTGGTATTGTAGGTAGTTTAATAGTTTTAGGATTGTTACCTAAACATTAAGTAGATATTACTTAAGTTATAAGGATGTTACTGATAAGACTAATATGTGTTACTTTATAGTGTTAGGAATGTTACCTCTAAATAGATCTAGTGTTATAAAGTATATAATATCTAGTGCTAAAAAGTTAAACCACCTCTAATACAATTAGTGCTGCTAACAACCAGCTATTTTTTTAGTCATAAGATGTTGCTTTTTCTGAAATCCCCATAATATAATTGAAATACCTTTTTCATCGTAAACTGTCAATGTTAGTTCTTCCTCTTGTTCCACCATGATTGTTTGGTCATCGATTTGATCTTCCATTGTTGTTAGATTTTCGATTTCTTCTTCGATGTTACTTATTATATTTCTAGGTTCACCACAATCCTTAAGCTGTAGATTTTTCATTGAAACTTGAAGAGATTGATCGATTTCCATTTATTGATTCTGATATATGTGGAATTCCGATCCCAAAGCTTTAGATCTGGAATTTTAGCAGAGCTCGAAAATCGAAAACCTAGGATTCAATGCGGCGCAATAAGAGAAGAACTCTATTTATTAACGGCGTTAAGTTTGTCGTTTCCTTTTTTGGGGGGGACGCGCGTTTTCCAACAAATGTTTCTCACGCGCGCGTCACATCATCAACTTGATGATGTGACCAGTCTCACAAGAGACGCGTGTTCACAATGGGAGATAATCTTCTAAATATTTTGCAATATATTAGAAAAAATATAATCATGCGCGGTGTTGATTGATTCGTTTTATTAAGTACTTTAACAATATTAAAATTTTATAATTTTACTAACATGTGATTAGAGATATTAACGATATAAAATATGCATTGACAAGTAATTAGAGATAACGATATAAAATAACCAAGGAAATGGAAAGAACTTTAAGGAATAGATGGGGAGTATTGACTAGGGCTGGCAATGGATCGGAGAAGAATCAGGTGGACCTTCATTCGCCTTTATCCGCGAGCGATCCATCCGCCATCTGACTCATCCATCACCCATTTCACCCACCATCCACATTCGACTCATCCATCATCCGCTGATGAATGGGGTAATTAACGGGTGAAACTTAATACATAGACGACTTTTTTTTATAATGCTAATATAAATTAATATTTGGGAATGTAGTAGACATTAGATTAAATTTTGGTACATTTCCAATATAAAATAGTCTAAATTACTATTGTATAATATATTAGTACATACAAGTTCAAGAAAAAAAACAATTATAAGTTATATCCACTTCAAGTAAGAAGTGTTTTATTTTTGTTGCAAAAATAGTAGGTATAATTAAAAGTATAATAAACAAATACCCGTTGAAAGTCTTACTTTGTGTGAACTACTCCCTCCATTCCTTTTTGTTGTTCCCCTAAAGAATGTTGGGTGGTTTTTAAGAAAACTGGAATCTTGGGTTGTATTGGGATATGAGTAATGATTGGGTGTAAGAATAATGATTGAGTGTGAGAGATTATATATTTAAAATTAAGTGCAGAGAGAAAAAATATTTTAAAAAATAAGATAAATGGGAGATATTTTATTATTAATAACAAAAAACATCAGATTAACCAGAAAATCAACAAAAGTTCAAACCAGAAAAATCAACAAAAAAATCATCAAAAATTCGAACAAAAAAAATCAAGAAAAATCAAGAAAATTAACCAAAAAAACCCCAGAAAATCGTCAAACCAAAAAACCAGAATATAGTCAAACCCAGAAAACAAAAAACCCAGAAAATCGACATACCCAAAAAATTCAAACCAAAAAATTGACAAAAAAAATCGACCAAAAAAATCAGAAAAAATCAACCAAAAAATCGACAAAAATCAACCCAAAAATTCACCAATAAATCAACCCAAAAAATCAACAAAAATCATCCCAAAAATTCGACCAAAAAAATCAGAAAAAATCAACCAAAAAATTCAACCAAAAATCGACCAAGATCAAGGCAAAAATTCGACCAAATCAACCCAAAAAATCGACCAAAATCAACCCAAAAAATCAACCAAAATTCCACCAAATCAACCAAAAATCCCGACCAAAAACAATCCAAAATTCAACAAAAAATAACCCAGAAAATCGTCAAAAATCAATCCAAAAAATTCGAAATAAGAACACAAAAATAAATTCATAACAACATGATCTCAATATAACGATTTTGAAGATTTAGAGGTCAATTTCGACCATGAAAACTCTAGATCTAGGGTTTTCATGGTCGAATTTCACCATCTAAAACCATAATACGTATTATACAGCTTTTTTGGGTGGCGGAGTGGTGGTGGTGGTGGCGGCGATATTGAACCAGGAGAGAGACAAGTGAGAGAGGAAGGAGGAGAGAGAGAGAGAGAAGTGAGAGGAGGAAGGAGGAAATGAAGAACATCTTTGATGTTCTTGAGAGTGTCAGAAAGAGAAACAGAGAAAGGAAGGAGGAGAGAGAGAAAAGTGAAAGGAGGTTGAAGAAAGAGAGAAATCAGAAATGTGAGGAGGGGGGTTGAAGTGAAAGTGACGGGTAGTCGGGTAGTGGGGTGGGGTTATGGGGGATGGGAAATTAATTAAATAAGGGTGGTGGGGAAAAAGAGGGTGGAAAAAGGGTAGAATCTTAGGGTTTTTTTTGGTAAATAGTGGGTAATCTTAGGGTAAATTGGTAAAAAAAACTATGGCAAAAAATAGTAAAGATTCAGTAGGGGAACAACAAAAAGAAATGCCAAAAAAGGAAATGGGAACAACAAAAAGGAATGGAGGGAGTAGTAATTATTAATATGTATGTATTTATATAATTCTATTAATAATTAAGTAATTGTAGTAAAGAAATTAAGAATTTTAAATGGAAGGATATATTGATGGGTTGGATGATAGATCAGGTGGCGGGTTGGATGAACCTCCACCCGAATCCGACCCGATCCATCACTCGATCCACCCGCCACCCGTTTAACATCTGTGTTTTATCGAATTTTCATCCATATATTCAGCTCGGGTGATTCGAATATTGATCAAATTCGGATGATACTGACACCCCAGTATTGACTTATACTACGTACAATAAACTTGAGAAAAATAAGTTAAAATAAATTGAAACATACCCTAAGTGTTCCAAATAAATTTTCGTTTGGTCGTAATTAAGTTTTTGGTCACTGTTGAAAGTTACTAAGAATTACTTGACTGGCATACTTTATTGTAAGAGCATTTTTTATTTTATTTTTGAGGGATTATTGTAAGAGCATTTAAGTGACTGACATTTGTGGATAACTGGATAATGTTTTTAGCAGGAATCAATAAATGGTTAACATAGAAATTAATTTTAAAAATAGTAATTATAGTATATTAACAAATATAATTTCTTATTTACAAATGGTGTACAAAAAATATTGTATATACGTAGGAGGAAAAATTAACTTAATAAATTATTTAAAAGTTACCTCTATATATATGTAAAAGTTATATTTTCTAGTGATAAAAAAATTTATTTTAATAAAAAATATTTTTCAAAATCACTAATAATTAATCATTTATCCCTTTAAAATGTTTATCTATCAAATATTTGTTTCATAATATAAAAGTTAATCTAAATATTAAAAGTTTAAAAAAGCTAGAAAAAAGTTATAAAAATTTGGATAAAAATTATCATGGTGTATAATAAACTTATTGTATACCTTATACGTGCAAAACTTAATCTAATCAAAATAAGATGGTCTTTATTTGGTTCACTTGATATACTTGAATACTTACCATAGAAATTAATCTATGTACGTTTTATTTGGTTCACTTGATATACTTGAATACTTACCATTAAATTTAACAACTTTAAACTAAATGATTTTATGTAAATGTTTCATAAACGGAAATTACGTATACAAACTTTTCTATAAGGCGGTCTTACACAAAAGATCACTTTGGTATCATATAAGTTAAGCAATGGAACCAATTAGTTAAGCACTTGAACTAATTAGTTAAGCACTGAAACCAATTAGTTAAGCAATTGAATCAATTAATTAACTAATGTAACCAATTAGTTAAGAAATTGAACCAATTAGTTAAGCAACCAAAATGGTCTTTCCGATAAGGCGGTTTTACACAAAAGTTGTCGAATTACGTTTTAACTAGTGACGCATGACTACTCAAGTAAGATTAGAGTAGTTACTCCGTATTTCAAATGTTGGAGTGCTAGGTAGAAATATTATAATCTAAATAATTACTTCTACTAATTAGGTCTGCGGTCACGCCACGGCTAATTAACACCTTTATTAAACTAATAATTTATAATTATCATCTAAACAACTAACCCTATTTAGTAAGTACTTCGTAGTAGTTTAATATCTTCTCCCCCCCATGCTTAATTGATGGGAAATGGTGTCGTATTACCTACTATCCTCTTATTTTAAGGCCTGCCCCCTATCAATTAGGGCACAAGTCTCCACCTTAAATCGAAAAGCTTAAAATTAAAGGTCATTGTTTATACTTTTATTATTTAAAATCAAAAGTGCATAATATCTTTATCATCATCTTTTTCTATATATATTATTAATATTTTTTTTATAGTAAAACCAAAACAAATAAGGTATTTCTTCATTAAAACCATGATCGTTAAAAACATTTAACATGGTGGATATTTATCGTGCAAATCGCTGAAATATTATAATTTTTCCGAAGACACGGTTAAACGATTTGTTGTAACCTCGAAGACAATTTCTATCTAAATCATCCAATTAGTCAAATCAGAAAATTGAAGGTTGATGAGATCTCACATAATTCTTTACCAAAAAAGACCAAATTCACAATGATACCACCAAAATTCTACTAAACTCCACATACTTAACTAATCTCACCATAGGAAACTTACTGTACTTGAACAATATTTTCGTATGAATCTAACAAGAAAAGAAAAGAAAAAAAAAAAAAAAAGGGGTCGAAAATAATCACATATATAGCCTATAAACCTTGAGTGAACCCTTTTGAGAAAAGGAAGAAGAGCGGCCAAGTTTTTTTTATTTTTATATACTGTGTATTACTTCCTACGATTTTTAATACTTGCAACGTTTGTGATTTCTAAACTATTCACATATTATTCTTTAATCATTGTTGGTGACTTATACGGAAGGTAAAACATAGTCATGTGGGATCTTGTTAAATTCGTCTTAATGTGTATTGTCAAAATATTAATTTTTTATAATTTTTGCTTAAAGAATTAAAGATATTATTGATCAAAGTTGTGGATTTGCATGCGTAAAAGTGATAAACGTTGCGAATAAATATGATCAGATGAAGTATAATTTATACGGATTTTTCATGAAATACCCCCGAATTATGGCGTAATTCACCAAATGCCCCTCGACTTTCAGAAATTCACCAAATGCCCCTCACAAATGACTTAATACCCAAAATACCCTTACTAATGACGCGCCGTTAGTCCTCTGTTAGCCTAATTTTTAAATTCACCAAATACCCCTATTTTATTACTTATTTCATATAATACCCCTATTCTGAAACTTAATTCACCAAATACACATAACTTAAAATTACCCATTTTGATGCTCAGCGGCTAGTTTTATGTTTGAAAATTAGCCGTTGCTTATTGTTTGCTTATAAAAACCCCTTTTCTGACTATTTATTGTAGTTTTTCTATTGTTTTGTTAATTTCATATCATTTTTGTCATGAGTTTTCTTTCAAAATCATCATCCACACCCATGAATCCACATATGTAAGAGTCCCAAACAATTTCTAATATTATGGGAGGAAATTTCCATCCGAGGCTCCGATACAACACTCAGTAAGTTTCAATTATGATCCAATAAGTTCAGGCCTCATCCAGTAAAGACAATGCACTTTAGCTGAGCAAAAGGCCAAAAAAACCCATTTTCAAAGGGATCTTATGTAAGTGAAGCTGAAGTAATTCAATCTAAAGCTAACACCTTAATTTTCTTATTGTCCGAATGGTAAAGAAACTAAGAAATCAAGTTCAATAACACATACATTTTTATCACAACCTCGATTTCAACTTGGATTCATGATGTGAAAATCTTGAGTTTGGAGGCAAATCTTTGTGCCAAGATTCATGTTTTTTCACTGGTTCATGAGCTTTGGAACATACCTTAGTTTCATTTTTTTTCTTGTTCCCTCAAATCCAAAAATAGACATTTGTCCATAAATCTGACCATGTCAATAGGACCTAGCTCAAAAGAAAAGTGGGAAAACCTTTATGCCTCGACTGTAAGGTTGAGAGAAAGTTAGGAGATTGAAGAAAGATGTTTAGAGGCAGTAGAGACAGGAGACAAAAGGGAGTTAACGTTAAATATGTGGCATGGAAGCAATAGAAGCCAAGGTAGCTGGAACATATGCGTTAGAATAAAATTAATAAGAGCTTTATTTTTAATCTGTTTGCATATGTTAAAGATATTTCCCATATTGAAAAAGGAATACCTTCCGATTGCGTGGTAAATATAATTAATTGGTCACATAAAGAATAAGGTACAAAAGAAGTAGCTATTTTCTTGAAGAGTTGCGACGTTTTGAGGTGTTTTTAGGAGTGTTTTCTGTTTTAGTGTTGTACCGGAGCTTCAGATTGAGTGTTGTATCAGATATTCGGATGTCAAAGTTTCTCCCATGATAACAAAATTTATTTGGGACTCTTACATATGTGGACTCATTGGGTGTGGATGATGATTTTGAAAGAAAACTCATGACAAAAATGATATGAAATTAACAAAATAATAGGAAAACTACAATAAACAGTCAGAAAAAGAGTATTTATAAGCAAACAATAAGCAACGGCTAATTTTCAAACACAAAAACTAGCCGTTGAGCATCAAAATGAGTAATTTTAAGTTATTGGTATTTGGTGAATTAAGTTTCTGAATAAGGGTATTTGGTGAAATAAGTATTAAAATAGGGGTATTTGGTGAATTTGAAAATTAGGTTAACGGAGGACTAACGGCGCATCATTAGTAAGGGTATTTTGGGTATTAAGTCATTTGTGAGGGGCATTTGGTGAATTACTGAAAGTCGAGGGGCATTTGGTGAATTACGCCAAAATTCGGGGGTATTTCATGAAAAATCCGTAATTTATAAGTATATATATACTCCCTTCGTCCTAGATTAGTTTTTACACTTTTCATTTCCATCCATCACATATTATTTTTATAGTGCTATTTTAGGAAAGACCATACACTCTTTCCATTACCAAAAATTAAATGTCCCACACCCTCTCACATTCAATTAAAAAATACTTCACTATCTTCTATCACATCTACTCCCCACGTATTTATTTAAGAGATACACTTGTCTTTCCGGCCGTATTTATTTAAGAGATACACTTGTCATTTTTAGTAACGTATCAACCCCACCATTTAATTAAATAATACTTCCTCTGTTCTTATTTACATGACACAATGGGGTTTTAGACACTATTCACACAAACACCTTTGACTTTCTTTTGTGGTTTATACATAAGAAAAAACATAGTCATGTGGGGTCTTATTAGATTCGTATCAGTAAATATTGTTTAAATATCAACTTTTTATAATTTTTTAGGTACACAATTAGAGATATTAATGTTTGAAATCGTGCATTGGCAAACGTGCCTAAATAATTGTGTCATTTAAAAAAGAATGAAGGAAGTACATCTAATTTACTCTATGATCCACCATCCTATTAAACAAATAATTTCATAAACTCATCCCACCTCCCATTCCCAAAATGACATGGTCCCCACTTATTTACTTATTAAAATATCTACTCACCCCCACTTACTTTATTATTTTATTTCATTCAATTCTTTTTCTTAATACCCGTGCCCGACTAAGTGTTTCTCTTAAATAAATACGGAGGAGTATATTTTAATAAAATAATGAGGAGTGATTAATCGCTATCCACTAGTTGGCAAAATGCCCATACCCACTCGAAAAAAAATAGGAAATGAAATAAAATAGGAAAAGTAAGGGATCACTTGATGAATGGGAAAAATGTTGCTATATATATTATCATTTTTTGTATAAATATTGTCATTGTTATTAAATATTTTAAATGTCGCATTAAATATGTCATACCCACGCAAAAAAGAATGTGAAATAGAAAAAGTAAGGACACCACTTAAATAAATGGGTAAAAAAGTTGTCATATATACGGTCAACATTTGGATAAATATTGTTATGGTTGTATAAATATTGTCATTGTTGTATTAAATATTTTCATTGTTGCCGAAACTTTAGTACTTTGTTTGACTTTTCAACATATTACACGATCAAATTTTACCCCTGGATATGGGCATTTTGCTCACTGTCCCCAAGCGATGCATCATCCCACTAAAGTCCCACTATCTATTTTTCTATCTACTTTTTCAATAAATTAATATTTGATAATCAAACAACAACGAATTTCCAAAACTTTACACCATGAATTATAAAAATTTGTGACGGAAGGATTATTTTGATATATAGTACTCCCTCCATTCCTTTTTGATGTTCCTGTTTCCATAAATAACGTTCATATTTGATCTTCCTATTTCTATTTTTGGACATGACTTTTTACCATAAATTTCCCCACCATCCCTTAATTCATTCACATTTCCCCATTCACCCACCTAACCCTACTTTTATGATTTTTTATTACTTTAATAAAAAATATCTTTTATCTCCTTCATTTCTTTATTACTTTCTCTTACATCCAATCATTACTCTTACACCCAATCATTACAATATTTCATTTTCTTATTTTTCACCCCAAACTCCAAATAGAAACATATAAAAAGGAATGGATGGAATAATATTTTTAAATTTATCTTGCATAATTCAATTATTTTCCTAAGATTTGGGGGTAAAACAATTTTTTTTTTTATTTTTTATGATTGAATATAGTTTGTCCAATGTGGCCGCCAAATGGTCCAATTGGAGAGTCATTAATCAATCCCTAATATTTGCGCATTTTTGTACCGTTTTGAGTTCGAGAGTCTATAAGAAATGGAAGGGCCCACAAACTATGAACATGGGGCCCATAATGTTTTGGGTTTATTAAGACAACATTAAAGATAGGCTGGCCTTTGCGTGGGCTCACCTATGTTGGGTCAATTAGCACACATTTCCCCACCAAAAGGATGGATCCATGTAGTCATATAGAGTAAAACTAATAACAGTAAATTACCCTCTTAATTTTTACAGACCGAGTACTACAAAATACTTCCTCCGTATTTTATTAGGAGATACATGTTGATCGGCACGCGTATAATGAAAAGAGAGTTGAATCTAATAAAAATGATAAAGCAAGTGGGGAAGGGAGGAATACATAAACGAATAGAAAAAAGGTGATAGGAAAAGTATTTTTAATCAAAGTAAAGAGAGAGTTTATTGTAGTGGTGGTCCCTAAAGGAAATTAAACATATTAAATAATTAGAAGGTAGGGTAGAAACATTACTAAAAATAGAAGTGTGATTCCTAATAAAATACGGCCGGAAATGGTAAATGTGACTCTTAAAAAAATACGGAGGGAGTAATTTTGTTTACCCACATACGATGATACGGAGTATGACTTTCTTTTTATGGTGCGTGAGTAATGGAATTTCAAATCTATGATCTATCTTACACATGTCATGAAATTTTGCAACTATGCCAATATTTCAACAGAGGGAGTATGATTTTTATGACATATTTTACATGTAAAATTACAATCATGTCAATCAATTATCAATATTTTACTTCGTAATGTTGGTTTTCCTTAATGTTATTTACTACGTGTGTTCTTATCTATATACTCCCTCCGTATTTATTTAAGGGATACACTTGTCTTTTCCGGCCGTATTTATTTAAGAGATACACTTGCTATTTTTAGTAACTTATCAACCCCACCATCTAATTAAATAATACATCTAATTTACCCTATGACCCACCATCCTATTAAAAAATTAATTTCATAAACCCACCACACCTCCCACCCACCAAAATGACATGGTCCCCACTTGTTTAATTATTAAAATATCTACCCAACTCCACTTGCTTTATTATATTATTTCATTCAATTCTTCTTCTTAATACCCGTGCCCGATCAAGTGTATCTCTTAAATGAATACGGAGGGAGTATAATATATTAAAAAGCTTTGTGAAAAATGTATATGTGCCACAACTCTCCCCTTTACGTCACATCATCCACTCACCAAGTGTTATGCCATGTCATAGACAACCAAAACTAATGCAATGAGATTTGAACACAAGACCTCATGTGTAGAAGTTAAGTTTCATTACCATCTTAACCAACCACTAATTGTTGTTTATCCATGCACGTTAATTTATAATACCTGTTAACATGAAGTCTAAAACAACTAAATTGTTATGTTACTTCTTATTTCGTACGGACTATATTAGAATAAAAAAAAACAGTTACAATATTAGGAAAGCCGTGAATTAAACAATTAAAATATTAGAAAAATTACTTTGCATGATGAAGGTAATGTACATGTGTAGTTGATGAACTTAATGAATCTTTTCACTTTTATGGTCTACATGTATCTTAGTCAAATATTAAGTTGAAAAAAAAAAATCGAATTTTAATTATTCAAAGTAGCAACCCGGGGCATCGTCTGGGCTACACACTACTACTTGATAAATTATACTCCGTAACGACGAGAAGGGAATATATGGTAATTAAAGAGGTAGGTATCAAAGAGTACATATGACCTATCGATAGTATAAGAGAATATGCAAATTCATGTGTCCATTAGTTACTAAACCTAGTTCTCTTAATGACAAGTAAGCCACATTTACATATTTACGGTAAAATTCCATTATTAAATCAAAAATTTGGTTTAGTTGAACAAAATTCGTCCTTGATTTTTATTGGATTATTAAATATTTGTATTATCCTTTATACTGATTTAACATGTCATTCATTGATTAACGTTTTATTTGTACTCAATTGCATGTAAATGTACTCACAAGTTTTATATCTATCCTATGTATTGTAAATAGTATCTCATACTACTTGTATATGAGTAGAAAAAAGTAAATGTATAATAGGACCACGTTACATTGTTGTCTTAGATAACCAATTTGTGTTAAAGAGTGTGACATCTCCTAAAGATGGTGCAAATATCCCCTATGTGAAAGATGAATAAATTAAGAAAATATGCAACACATTTGAATTAGACAAGTTTAGTTCCCATGTGCCCAAAATTAAAGAACAACATTCCAAAATTTGCAAACCCCTCTTCCCTTCCTTACACCCCTTAGGAAAGATGGTATAGTACGTACGTTTTACGTTTTATCCTTCCATTTTATTTTTCCATTCCGTTTATTTTACAACCCCGATTAGTATTGTCATTTCACTCATTTTCAGTAAAACCCGAGAGTATATTTTTCATATAAAATCGTGTATGCTAATCTATCTTATATAGTTCCACAAATCAACATTGTAGCTCCATTTGTGGTATTGATTGTTAGTAGGCAAATTTTTTATCCTCAATCCATATTATATGTCAAATAATGTGAAGTAGTAATATTTCATCTGTTCCATAAATATCGCACCATATGGATTTTTACACTATTTATATTTGATTTTTTTTTTATCATTTTTTGTGATTCATACGTAAGAAAATTTGGTGTCGAATAGGATCTTGTGATTCATACGTAATAAAAAGTGTAGATTCCTATCGATATATATTTTCTAACTATCAATTTTTTATAATTTTTCTTATAATACATAATTTGAGATATTAAGAGTCGAATTCATATGTTAGAAAGCATAAAGTCAGGCAGTCAGCTATAGTGCAACATTTAAGAAATGAAGGAAATGATAATTAATATTCTGATCTCCTTAATTAGTTGTCAATTGTAGTATTACATGTTACTATTAATATAGATAGATAGATGCATTGCTTGATATGTTAGCTACCACCTTATGCATGCATTGTTAGCCGAAAATTACTCAACTACGGAGTATTATTTTTAGTAGTTTCATGATACTACCTCCGTTTCAGAAAGTTCTTTACGCCTTGGAAAATGTGTCTAAATTATAAAAACTTTGACCGTAAATTCTCACTATTATATATATCAAAACGTTACATGTAAGATCTTGTTAGATTGGTCTCGAGATGTATTTTCATAATATCAATTTTTTATAATTTTTTCACATACGAAATTTGATATATTATTAGTTAAATATTGCATTTGAGTCCGTGCAAATAGTAACTGTAAAGATATTTTTGAAACGGAGGTAGTATAACGGAAAATGAGTCTTCCTTTAAATTTGTTGAGTTGGAGTCTTGGAGATAGATTTTTTATTTTTATATTTTATGATATTGATGTTATTTGACGAATTTCAATAACAAAAAAAACAAAAACAAATTAAACAAGACTATACCAGACTAGAAAAGCTTAAATCATACGGAGTACCATAAGAGATGATAGGGATGATAATAGGCTCAGGACCCCTACCTAATTTAAGGGCATGGGTCTTAGTTTTTTAGACCATGTGAGTACGGTTAGGGCATTATTTTAAGTGTAATTGGGTATGGTAGTTTCAGGCAATTTCAGATTCATACTCTACTCATACCCTTTTATGCACCTTCTCACTCTAATTAAGTAAAAAAAAACACCAGTCTTTATAAATAAAAATAAAAACATATGATTACACTTTTAATTACTTCCTTTGTTCCCTAAATTACGCACCATTTGATTTTTACATTATTCACACTAGATATGTAGTTATCTTTTGTGATTCATGTGTGAAAAAATTGCACTCGATCATATTCAAAACTTTCATATACAAACTTTTATATATGGCAGTCTTATACAAAAGACCACATTGTGTCATATAAGTTAATCAATAAAATCAATTAGTTAGGCACTAGAGCTAATTAGTTAAGCATTGAAACCAATTAGTTAAACAATGAAACTAATTAGTAAAGCACTAGAACTAATTAGTTAAACAATGGAACCAATTAGTTAAGCAATCAAAGTGGTCTTTCCGGTAAGGCGGTCTTACACAAAAGTTACCCTCTATCATAAGGGATCTTGTTAGATTTATATCGACATATATTTTCTAAATATCAACTTTTTATAATTTTTACTTATAAATCGGTCGAGATATTAAGAGTCAAAATCATGTATTTTTTTTTTTTTTTGGTAATAAAGAGTAGCTAGATTAACTTAATAAACCATCATACAGCATAATGTTTGTTATGTTTCTCCACTTGTAGTGGGTAACAGAATACAGCCACAAATGGCCCAAAAACTTCGAATCAAACATGCATCCAAAAAGTTAGTTTCATTGTTTTTTGAGATATCATCAAAGAGACAAGGTGTAGACACCTACTTTTGTCCCCATTCCCGAAAGGGAAGATTCGATGATGAAAACATAAATCTCCACTTGACAACGCATCTCCTATAAAATAACGAATCTCAATCACTCTTTTCATTTCACCCGAAGCCTGCTATTTATGGAAACCTGCTAAAAATAGTAACTGCCGTAAAGGGTAGTTGCTAAAAGTAGTAAGAATAAAAAGATAGAAACCTGTCAGAATTAGGTGTTGCACTCCAACATAAATCCTAAAAGAGATAGAAATTGTAAAAGGAATTCTATTCATATCGCAGTTCGATAAAAGAGTTAACGTATTAATTAAACTCATAACGAACCTAGAGTTCGTAAAGGGCCCAGACACATTCCGTCGTAAATTGATACGCACCAAATAACTCGGATTAAGTCTCTTAATGAACTCCGTACTCTAGAGTCCAATCTGACAAAGAATTCTGCCAGACCCTATTTTCAACGCCCAGCCCTGGGCGCCGAAATCTTTGACGCCCAGAGCTGGGCGCCGAAAATACCTGGGACGGATTCTTTTCCTAATCCGTTTCGTATTCAAATTCCTGAAAATCTATCTTTCCACGAACTCTTTTCTATAAATAGGGCCTTAAGTTCGACGTGAAAAGAACAACAACACACAATTCATATTCTGAGTATTGACTCCAACCCTTAGCCTAAGCCTCACGCTGCGAAATTGTTCACGCGTTCTGTCGCAATCGATCCATAAATCGAACAGAACGTATCCTGTCCCATAATTTGAGATTCGTTAAATAAAAAGGAGAAATAGCAAAGTCAAAGTGATTAGTTTTCTGAGAACCGTGACGCACCTCTCAAGGGTGTGTCGTAATGTGTCCCTTTTCGATGATTTAATTGCTTTCCTCGCCCTTTTTATGAACTGTTAAACTAACTAAATCTGATTGTTCTATCACGCCTAACAAATATAATATTTTTGGGAAATTGGATTATCATGCTAGGTCCCTTAATGCTATTAAAATCAGATAATCGCGATCGATCTAGTATTATATGTTGCATATTGCTAAAATCAACTCAGATTAGTTTAATAGTTAACGCATGTCCCTTCAATTATTTATGCTGAGCTAGTAAGGATATCCTGCCTCTGGAGTTATCGACGAGCGAGTACTCCTCTCGGTAGTTACAGTCCCCCGAACCCTCAATCTCTACCTTGCGGGTGTATGTTGAGAGATCCCCACACCAGGGATCATAAGGGAACCTACGGCCGTCGTGGTCAAACATAATTGCACTCCCTTTATGTCACGATAACCGGGTTTTGTCAGTTTTTCTCATTGTCGTTAAAAACTGAATGGCGACTCCTATATTACTAGTCAATTGGGTGTAAACTCACAGGAAATCCAATTACACTTGATTGAATAAAAAGAATCGTCACACCCACGAGGGACGAGGTCACGCATTAGCCTCGTGCTTTTTCGACCCCCTCACAGTGGCGACTCCACTGGGGATAGTGAAGGAAATACTCGTGCTTGTAGGTAATCAAAATAGCCGAAGGGTGAAACGATCCTACCCCGCGTTTATTTCCCAATCAAGTTGGGACGACCTGAAAATCAGCATATTAATGTGAATGGGCAGAACCGCATAACGATCTTGGCTCCCTTGGTGTTTCATCTCGGGAGTTGGGACTAAGGATACCCATCTCCAACCGGGGGTGCATACGCTTCGAATGTTGTCCACTCGGCACTTTCGCTAGTAGTACACCCGTCCCAAACCCAATCGCTCGCCCACTAGGTCCCTCTCGCCTGCATGCCCCCTTGGCTTGCACTTGCGGGTTGGCCTCTTGGGCGAAATTCGTCTGTTGAAGACACTACCTCGACCGGGGCATGTGTTGGATCTACGATAGAAGCGGTACCAAGCCAGGCGCAAATAACTACCCATAGAATCCTATCATAAACTACATGACATGTTATTATCGCCTCATGATGAATGTTAGTTATGTGTAGCGAAATATGTGATTGTGTGTGACAAACTATCCTAGAAAAACCAACGACCTTAAAAATTGCCCAAACATTCATAAACCAATTTGGCAAAGAGTTATACCGAAATACGTGTTCCGCGAACCCGAACGATCGCCACAAAAATAAGCGACGCTCGGGATGGCCTGTAACGAATCCCACAAACGCTGCACAACGCGTAAGGACGTTACTAGGCAAGCACGCTAAATCGAAGTCGCATAAACAAAAGTAGACGCAAACAGAAAACGAGAACCAGCCAGGGACGCATTTTCAACGCCCCTGGCTGGGCGCCAAAATTTCTCACGCCCTACGCTGGGCGCTGATGTTGCTGCCTGGCCTTTTGGTCAGGCACAGCAGCCTCGGTGCCCACGCATGAAGAAAATGCGTAGCAAAAAACTTTTCGTGAAAAAAAATTGCTACGAGGCGTATGAAAAAGCACTGGATTCCAAAAGCGACTTATAAAAATAAATTAATTCTTTGTGTCGTTGTTAGGCCTCCTACGACGACAATGCTCGGCATCAAAACCGAACATGCTAATAACTATGAATGTCACATGGGTAAAGTATTCAAAAAAATAATGTTCAAATAGAGTCTTCAAGGAAAAATAATGTTCAAATGAAAAATAAGTAAATCCGAGTCTAGACTAGGCTATGCCAAAGTACAATCTAAATCCTAAGTCTTAGTTGTCTTATCCATAGAATCGGTCCTAATGCTTGGTGTCGTTCTGCAAGTTAAAAGGTTAAACCATATTGAGTCTCCCTTCCTAACATTTAATAAGCACCCATATGTAATTGTCATCCCTTGCTAAGAATCCACGGCCTCAATACGCTCTCTCACCAATAAAAAGAATATATTATAGTATTTGCAAAATGGAAACAGTCACATTCTGAAAATCATTCCCACATAGTCGCACAACCCCCAAAGTGAACCTAAGGTGTCAACACCATTGGCAAAGAAAAAATTAATGGCCTCAAGGCTTATAATCACATTGGGTCACGACTATCATAGTCTTCTCGAGTCACTCGCTCCTTGAAATACTACTAAGTACGGACTAAAAGATTTTCCATGAATGCAACATGACCAACCATGAAAATACCCAAATCGGCATACCATAAGGCTACCATTGGGGTAAAGCAATAAACACTAAGAGAGAAGCCGCACTATTGATTCTAGTCTTGCAAAAATAAAAATTCGATCTCCCCAACTAACTACCTTGCCAACATTAAGCAAAATGGCGCATGACAAATGAACACCCAAGGGTTAAAATCTAAAGTGTCAACCAACAAAAGTTATGGTCCAATTATCCTAAGTTTGAGAGTCGCTTGGTCAAGTATTATAGGCTTACGCCATGTCATTATTTTGAGTCTAGGCCACCTCCTTGTATTCATACACGGGTTATAATCAGAAAGATTAATGAAAGCTTGAGTCTAAATCACAACTTCCAATTAAATCCCGTAAAACCGGAATCTGAAAAGAAAAAAAAATTATTTTCGATGTAATTATTTCGTTAAATTTCAATAAGGTAAAAATAACATTTTGAATCTACGCTATTTGCACATTTTAAGAAACGACTAAATACGCTTGCAAAGTAAGACAATTTAAAAGGTACACCCTAGGCCTACTAAAGCTAAAGGTCCACCCTAGGCCCACTAAAGTTAAAGGTCCACTATAGGCCTACCAAACGAGGCTCACTCAGTCTCGCCTTGTGACTCAAAGACCACAACCATCTACCTTTCAGCCCAAATAAAAATTTCTTGAAGGATTTATGTTGGGGAGAAATCCCAAGCAAAAAAGAAAGAGAAAAGGGAGAGCGAAAAGAGCAACCCATGAAATATTAAAAAGAAAGAGAAAAAGGAGAGCGAAGAGAGCGAGCCATGAAATACTTAACCCGTACCTCCCAAAGTGCGAAATTTACCCAGGTAAACGAAGGAAGAGAATATAGTCAACCAATCCAAATCATAAAGTTCTACGATGTCTACCCTTTCCAATCCTCATGTTCTTAGACGCCTTCGTTCTGGGGCCCCTGTTCAGCTCATTTAACCCATCCATGTTCTCATTGCCATAACCCAAGAAACCATTACCTCGACTCTTGTTCCTGAACTTGTTGTCAACTGCAAACCACGCACGGTCATTGACACGTGCGTCATACCCATTATTTCCAAAGCACAAACCTGCTCTTGCACAACCATTAGCATAATGACCATATAGCTTGTACATCCTGTTGATATACCCTTGAGCCGTCCCCATGCTACTCATTGACCTTGGTTGATTTAAACTCATGACACTAGCTTGAGGCTGCAAATTGTGAGTCCTAGAAGATGTAATCCTTATGCTTGACCAATACCTATACAACTCAAATTATCCTATCTCATCTTTCAAACCGTCTTGAGTCACGAGTAAAAAAGGAAGACAAATGAAAAGTACAAAAAAATAATAAATAATAAAAAAGCAAACTTTGCAAAGCGCCTTTAAAAGTTCGTCTAAGAAGAAAAAGAAGCATTTAGCGCGCCAAAAAAGATCCTCCCATAAGTCATTTTCAGCGCCCATAGCTGGGCGCCGAAATCTTTAGCGCCCCAGCCTGGGCGCTGAATCTCTCTGCTTGCTAAAATTTGTCCAGAAGTGCTCGTCATTTTATCCGCACATACACGGAAAAATAACGAACACTTGGTGGGTACAGCACGTATTCAGATATACGTACCACCAAAAAACACATGAAAAGAAAATACATGTACTTAAAAAATAAAACAAAATTTTGGAGTGCGGATGACCAGCAGATTAAAATAATAATGAACTTCACTTATCTCATCCTATTTCAAACATTACGGTTCCACCTCAGAACGTACTTGTTTAAAATCAGCATTCTAAGAAACCATTTTCTAGGCTAAGAACTACGCAAGACCTGATTCCAAATTAAATCTATTTAAGGCGGATACGTAGGCAATCCATGATTCGGTCCAACCAATATTAAAGCCTATAGAAAAACAAGAATAAGAAATAGAGTCCCTTATTGAAATTTAATTACTTGCAATCCGAGTCGAAAGAAAAATTTAAGTCAAAGAAAGAATCCAAGTCGTCAAGATGCCAAAATGAGCACACATCGAAAAATAATAAAGGGCACGTACCCTTGCTAGACGGAGCACTCACACTCCTAGGCACTTAGCCAAGACTCAAAAGACCGCTTTGCCTCAATTGAATGGGGGCTAGCGCAAGCGTCCATGACCTCTAAAGTACTCGACTTGACCCTCCCTAAAAGCGAACTAACTCACTTAAAGACCTTCTTTCACCACTAGACATAGTCGTTCGCTTAAAGACCTTCTTTCACCACTAGACACAGTCATAATCGCCAACAATTAATAAAGGCAGTAAGCTTGCAATAAATAGGATTGTTCTACGGCATCACCCCATCATTCCTTCGAACTCAGGGCACCCGTTCATGGTAATTCAAATGCTTGCTAATCCCCTTTGAAAAAATAAGACATTGTCAATAGGACTTGGCACTTAACCGAGGCTCACCCTACTCAGACATGTGACACGGGCATCTAAAATCGAAATCTGAAAGCATTATTAACGGGAAGACATAACAACAACTGGGGGCTAAAAATTGAAATGAAAGAGCTAGGGAAAGAACTAAGTATACCTTGACCTTTTGTGCAGACATACACCAAGTAAATCTAAGTCAACTTGAAAACGGTTTATATTC
The DNA here is from genome assembly GCF_020520425.1 of Spinacia oleracea. Classification (NCBI taxonomy): domain Eukaryota; kingdom Viridiplantae; phylum Streptophyta; class Magnoliopsida; order Caryophyllales; family Amaranthaceae; genus Spinacia; species Spinacia oleracea. The sequence goes on from NC_079488.1 coordinate 77,910,712, forward strand.
CCGCAATTCTGGAAAAGATGGCCCCAAAAGCCTAAAGCATATGCCAAACGGGCACAAGTGTATCTTAACGCCTGCACCCTGGCCTCCAGCAAATCCTTAGACAGCATTCCAAAATCGTAACAGTATTTTGATTCACTCATGTAATCCTGTACGAACCCTTCTATAAGTCAACTTACTTAGGACACCTCAGATTGTACACAGTAGGACTCGGATTTTAAATAATTTTCAAATAATTTTCAAAGACTTCTTCGAACATAATAAAGTGTCGTTGGTTTAAACTAAGTATGAATTGGTCTCAATGTTGCAAGTGAGTCAAAAAGATTTCTAAATATGATTAAGGGTAAAGAAAGGCACCTAGCTTTTGGTCAAGGCACACTTCAACATGTGACTACCTTGACCATGGCAATGTCGCACAATACGACATTTACAAGAAAAGTAGCAAAATCACTACTCGAACGTACCTCACACTAAACGAGTCTGGTTCAAACTATTCATGATCCATGTCACCATGCAAAGCATTATAGCACCAAGCCAATCCCGTAGCTACAATTGGGGGCTTGAGAAAAACACTCTAAAAATGCTCGAAATGACGATTTTATTGCAAATTCTCGACCCTAATGTTATACATACATCATAGGGGCACAATCCTAAGCTTTAATTGTATAAAACGAACCTTAGAATGGCTACAACCCCTCCCAAATTCTAAAGCACTACTTAGAATATGTAAAGTCACCCCACTAACAAGGGTAACTGAAAATCGCGAGTCACCAAAACTCCGATCAAACTACTACACCTAACGCTCGCCCTATAAGCGCCCGTTACACAGTCTACCTCGTTCCAAAGCAAAAGCGAAAGAAAAAAATCAAGGATAAGAACTGTCAAAATATACCCAGAAATTATTTTCAAACGCCCAGAGTTGGGCGCCGATATCTTTAACGCCCCAGCCTGGGCGCTGAATCTTTCTGCTAGCCAAGTTTTGCCCAGATATAAAAATAAGAAAGAAACACCTATGAATCCTCGCATCGAACGAAGTAATAAGCCATGCAAACCCACGCAGAAGGTGCTACACTTGTTCGAGCACCTGAACGAGGCGTGATGAAGTACTCCAATGCAAAAAATAATGATGATATCCCAACACCTGGAGAAATGTTCTAAGACACGCCGTTAGGCCACACAAGCCTACGTCGCACCATAAAGTTTAACCATCCCACAGTACAAGTCTAAAAAAAAAGAGTAAGGCAGACTGCACTAATGCGGGCATGACCAAAAAGTATGTGTAAAAGAGGCAAAGAGTACTTATCGCCCAAATTCAAAATGCAAGCCACACGACTTCTACATTAAGGATTAAAGGTAGCAAAATATTACCTACCACGAAAGGGATAGCTCGCACCTACACGAGCGGAACCCCAGGGCATCTTTCTCGAAAGAACCTACAAAAATCGTACGCCAAAAGGAAGCATCCCAACATGCATACTTGGGGGCTCCAAGCTACGAAACAACCATAGCAAAATAAAAAAAAATCTCGAAGCAAATGTTTGAACAATCGAAAGGGCACGATGTTTGAGACCACCTCGTGAATGGACCTGAACCCTATCAAGCTTCTAAGCAAACTATTCAAAATCAGTCTTTGCTCAAAAAAAAATGATTCAAACAAACTGATTAATGGATCGCACACAACGGCCATTCTATGAACGCTCGTTCGCACATACATATCATCATTCTAAGTATCGAACATTCACGAACGCATTCAAAAGGAAAAATATATAACAACAAGAGCGGACAAAGTCTTACGCCTCAAGGTATGTTCCTCGGGCCAAATAGACTCGCCCAACTATTGCAATAACTGTACGCCTTAAGAGCAACAGTTCCTTAAAATAATCGCCCCAAAGCGACAAGCACCGTAGTCCACCAATCGGCTACGGCTTCTCAAGAAAATCATTACGTTCTAAAAATAAAGAAAAAACATAGAACTTCCAAGTGAAATAAATGAATGAACAAGAGGCCAACTGTGTCATCAAAAGACCAGCCCAAACAACATTTTCAACGCCCCACCTGGGGCGTGAATTATTTCAACGCCCAGGCCTGGGCGCCGAAAATGAACCCAGGCTCAAAAAAAAGGGCCCTAACTTCTATTGGGCCCTGCCGCATCCATTCGACTCGAAAATTGCCGATTTCCTTACTGAAAGTCGCACCTCACGACTTTGTCAAGAGTAGCACACCACTACAAAGATCGCTCGCACTTACGAGTACAATCCCAAACATGATCAAGGACATCACAAATTGCGTATCCCAAAGGAACCCCTTTGACAAGAAATGACCGTCAAGCACGAGTGCTTGGGGGCTCGAAAGAAAATATATATTATGCAAAGTTAAAACAATATTCCCAGACTACGTGTCTGGATGTCTCAAAAAATAAAACCGGTTTACGACCTCAACACAAAGGTCGCCGTTGATACCTATACGTAGTCCCCTAATCAAGGACCCAAGTAGTGGAAAAATTGAGCCGTAAAGACTAGCTCAAGACCATGAAAGATGATGACCACGAGACAATGGTCCGTCTAAGCCCGTTGTCAACCCACATTCAGGTTGCAACTAAATCCGAGCATCCCTCGAAAGAATTCGCTCCTGCGAGAATGAATAAGAAAAGAAATTCTCAAGAGAAATCACAAGAAAAAATGAAATAGGGACTTGTCCACCTCAATCGGGCAAGATCGCGCCACGAACCACGCGAATCCCAAATCGAAAAGACGAATTCAGGTTCGCTCACCTCCAGCGAGCGGGGCGTCTACCCTTAGCGGACAGGGCTCGCCCACCTTCAGCGGGCGAGGTCTGCGTCACAAGCCGCGCAGGTCCTCAGTTTTCAAAAAATAGAATCTTCAAAAAACAAAATGAAACAGGTTCGCCATCTTCAACCGGCGGGGTCTACGTCATAAACCACGTAGGTCCTTATTTTCAAAAAATAAACACAAAAAAATTTAAAAATAGATTCGTCCACTTCTATCGGACGGGGTGTCCACCCTTAGCGGACAGGTTCGCCATGTAATCCCCCATAATTTTATATATTTTGTTTATATATTTTAACGTATATTAATATATTTAAATATAATTTACGGATTTCAGAAATGAATATGTAATTAAAATATAATTATTTTATTTCATTTTGAATACTTTTAATGATTTACGAAATCAAAATGTATATTTGAATTTTACATTAAAACGATTTCGAATTACGAAACCACGTTCTATTGAAATTAGAAAGCAATACTAAACATTGTGGATTCATCAACCTAAATACTACTCCTAGCCCAATTGGGCAAAGCCCAAACCAATAAACCCAACTAAATACTCCCTCCTCTTCTCTACTCTTACGTGAAACCAAAAGAAGAAAAAAAAAAAAAAAAAGAGAAACCCTCCTTCAATTCACGCACAACTCAGCCATCTCTCCTTCCTCCCCTCCACGCCGTCGCCCACTGCCGGACCACCACCTGCACCGACGACCACCGTCGACCCTCGTGGTAACTCCTTCTTCCTCTCCCTTCTTTCGGTTGTCTTGCCCTGCTCCTCCTCGTCGTTTTTCCCCTCCTTAACGGTGTTATTGGTTTCACAGCACCACCTTTGCGCCTAGCCGCGCCGCTGAGCCACCGCCTTCGCCGCCGGTATGCTTCTTCCTCCCCCTTCTCTCTTTTGTCCCTTCCTCTCTTTTGGTCGTGCTTGCTCCCCTCACTCGGTTTTCTGTTTCGCCCAGCCTCCGCGAGTCTCTTCGCCACCCGCACAACACCACCTTCGTCAGCTCAATCGACCGTCGTTGCCGCGCCGCAAAGTCTACCGCCGGCCAGCCTCCTCCTCATTCTCTCCTTGTGGTTATTTCTTAAACCCTAAGTTATTTAAATGTTTTAGTTATATTATTAATTTAATTTATGTTTTGATTGAATTAAATTTATGATTTTTGTGATTTATTTATGAATTTCAGATTTTAATATTGCATAATTGAATTACTAATTTTCAGATTATATATTTTGATTAAAAATAGGGGTTTTAATTATTAAAGCATGGATTTTTAAGGTTTTTATAGTTTTAAACCATGGTAGGACGATTACAAGTTATTAAAGTTATTGTTTTTTTATGATTTCAAACATGTTAATTATGTTTTGGAGTAGTTTGAAATTAGTTAGATTGCTGGGAATTTAAAGTATGATGCTTTGAAGAGTTTTCAACGAATTTCAATAATTAATATAATAATTATGATGCTAGGAAATCAAATATTCAAGTTTCGATATTGGCAAATGTTCTAATTATGTTTAGGAAGGGTTTGAAGCTCCCTAATGTTGCTGAAAATTCAATATGAATTGATATGAGTCTATATTGGTTGTTGTTAGGTGGAGAATTCTCCGTAGGCGACTTTTGAATTATTAAAGTGGTCTTGCAGTTTGTTTACACAAGGTACGTACATACCTGTGTGCTTGGAATGTGTGCTAATTGTTGAAACCATGTTGAATCTTGTTGTTGAACTTGGTTATGTTGATATTATTGTTGAACTTGGTGATGTTGATATTATGGACGAACTGGGTTATATTGAATGTGCATGTTTAATACTGTTGGACAAACTTATTGAACTTATTTTGCACTATGAGAACTGTAACATGTTAGTATGGATGATTGATACAAACATGTTGGTTGGGAACACTAGATTATTCTATATGATTGGTTTGGATCGATTGGTTGTTGTTCCCTTTCTATCTTTTCACTACTTTATGAGGGCGGAGGACCTTGTTTAGTAAGTTGAAACTTTATGCCCATATTCAGGGTTGCTCATGGTTAAAGGAAAGGTTGGATAAATTGGAATGAGTCTTGATTGATGCTTTTATGATCACTTACTTAATTCTAAGATAAAAACAGTTGTGAACAAATGTGAATTGTATGTCTTATGTGATGGTTGAGTCATAACGGAATCTCAATTTGTAAATCATGTAAAGTGAAACTGAATAGCAATAGCTTTAGACTGTGCACGTCTGAAGTGACGGAAAAACAGGAGTTGGGGTTCATGGTGGTAGCCCATGGCCTTTTCTGGGACCGGATTGATCACCGTGTTCTATTTTTATTCAAACGTTCCTCGATATCGCAGGTCACTGAGGTTACGGAGTCGCGCCCGTACCTCGTCTTCCTTGGAGAAGACTTTTGGTTGGACAACTCGGTCCATTGTCTATTTCAACTAAAATAATATTATGGTTATTAAGTCTAGCTTAGTCTAGTCAAGCATGGTCGTCAAATTATCATGTTTTGTCTGCCCTTAATTATGTTTAATAGTATCATGTTAGGATTATTATTGCTTTAGTATGTAGTACTCAGCTTTGCTGATTACGTGCTTTGTTTGTGTGTGTTGATCATGGTTATGCCTATTGATCCTGTGATGACCCATCTTTGGTGAGCAGTCTCTAAGAATCAATAAGCGTTGCCCATCTACAGGTTTGTAGATGATGCATCATTGGGATCGGGATTAGAGAGCTTGTAGTTATATTTGTTTAATTAAGTGATTTAATTTGTTAACTTGGATTTGAAATTTGTCGTACTATTCATATTTCCTTATTTCAGTTAATTGGTTTGGACCTAATATGTAATAGATTATTTATGAACCTAAAAGTTAGTTTTATGTTTTCCGCTGCAAAATTCTGAATAAGCCGTTACGTTTTCACACGGGCGATAATGCCTTGATAATTCTCTATATTTTATATTAAAAGGTTATTTTAGAAAAGAGAGAATTGTCGTGGTGTTACAAAGTGGTATCTAGAAGCTAAGGTTTTACTTTAATAAAATTTTAGGTGCCTAACTATCTAGTTATTTAAAATAAATTTCTTAAAAATCGAGTTTCTACGTATTATAGTGTTCAAAAATTGGTACTTTTTTTTTTGGGGACCAAATTCATTTTATTTTGTTTAAAAAGTATATTAATATTTCTTATTTAAGTTTGAAATTAATTTATTTATTCGAAACTTTACGTTTATGTGAATTAAGTAAGTTCTTCTTTTCGTATTTAAATTAAATATATTCAAAAAAAAAAAAAACCTTATTCTATTTTTTCGTTATTTATTCGTTTAATAAAAATTTCTTTCTTATTAATCATTCTTGTTTTATTTTAAGCGTTTCAATGTTTACTTATTTTGATTTATTACGAGAGATGGGTAATATAAGAAGGGCATATAGGATAGAATTATGTGTGCATACTAGTTAATTCTAGCATAAGAAGTTAATTGTTATATGCATGTGTTAAATGTTCAAGTGTTGCAGTCAAATGTGCGTTAGAGAGATTGTTTGATTCCACCGAACTTATTGCTATATTGAACTTTGATTATGGTTTGGTTGGGAAATCGTTAGTGAGATCTTAAGTTGCTTCTTTCAGGAATAAAATATCTCTTTGTGAAGAAAGTCGTGTTTGGATGTGAGTATTTTGCTAGATACAAGACCAACCCATCTTAATAAGAGAGGATACTGTAGCATCCACCATTGTCTATTGCTTACCTAACAAAATGCCATACCTAGAACTCAAAGATAGGTTTAAAGACATGCATTCTGATGATGGAACACCAAAGTTGATTAAGTATGGGACTAGGGATGGTAGGTAGAGATATGACTTAGAGATCATGACCACCATTATTGAGGTCGTAGAAAATGGGTTCAAGGAGGGTAGAAACTCATGGAGTCATGCTTGGGATGCAGTTACAGAAGAACCTATGGGAATAAGTGTAAATAATGACCTAGAAGAAAATGATGTAGCTGTGGAGAATGAGAATGTAGGTGTTGAGGCAGAGAATCCTAACCTAGTGGCCCATGAGCCAACCATTGAATTTCTAGTGATTCAGATGCATAGCTCGAAAGTGAACAGGAGGTGGCAAGTGAGCCTAATCAAGATAAAGATATGGAAGAAGATGAAGACCCTGGAGAAGAGTTTGATGATTTTGAGATCTAAATTTCACTCCGCAAGTTTCAGGAGCAATGGATAGGCAAGAGGCCACAAATATTTTGAAGTCATAAATAGTTAATTAGCTCTTTTATGTTTTAAAGAATAAGTAGTGACGCTACAACAGTTTAAAGTTAAAGTTTATTGAAGTTTGAAATGTTCTTTATTATTTTCAAGGATGTAATAAACCTTTATAGAGTTAGCAATAGAAGTTAAAGTATTCATTTCCAGTTTGAGAATTCCATTATTCGCCAACAATAGTTTATGTTTGTGTCATAGAACCTTTATGTTAATTTGAGGACAAGTGCGTTATTATGGTTTAGAAATTGTTATTAACATTCTTCCGAGGAATAGAGTTAGATTATTGATAATCCAAATGATCATGAGTTTATTTTGGGCACCCGAATGGGAATATTATTACTTATTTGTTGTGATTGAACTTCCATTCATTGGTTTTCAAATTGTATGTCCTTGATGGGGATATTTTCTTGAATGAGTGACGATGATTGCTCTATTATTGGTGTACATTCTTGAATAAGTGTTTGTTGATGCGATTTCTATGATCAAATCTAAATTTCTTTCGTAGAGGGGACATATGAGTTATGTATCGTAGAGTAATTAATTTTAGGTCGCACACTAGAATGTCAAGCAATAGTGAGTTAGTTGCTACTATTCGCCTTTTGGCGGGAAGACTGGCTGAAGAGAGAACTGAGCGTCCTGATTCTACTGGGGACATGTTTGAGAGACTAACCAAAGTTAAGCCACCATACTTTAAGAAGCAAGTTGATCCTACCTTTTTAGAGAACTGGGTTAGAGAGTTTGAGAAACTGTTTGGGGATGTGAACTGTCTTGAGAACAGGAGAGTGGGTCAAGTTGTACTGTACTTGGAAGATGAGGCTGATTTGTGGTGGAGAGAAAATGGGGTTAGACTTAGCGCTGTTGAGAGATTCAATTGGGCTTCGTTGTTACTGCCTTAAGGAAACTCCTTTAATGAGAAAGCAAAAGGCACAATAATTGATAAACCTCGTGATGGGATTGGCTAAATTTGTACAAGGCTAAGATAGACGTACTGTGAAATTCAGAAAGTAAATTTAAGGAACCATATTGGAAGATTGACCTCGTATAGATGTTTTGAGAAGTCCAAAAACCTTTAGTTTTTTCTGTAATGCAAGTGAGGACTTGATGAATAAGGAGTGTGAACTATTTTTCTGCAGTGTGTTAGAAGTGGGTAAAGAAGTTGGAGTGAAAATCAAGTATGTTGCCATTGTGAGTGGATTCATTGATGTGTTTCTGAGTGAAATTGCAAGTATGTTACCTGTTGGAGCCTTTGAGATCACTATACACTTAATTCTTGGAACGACACCTATATCTAAAAGCACCATATAGAATGACACCTCCTGAAATGAGCTAATTAAGACACAATTACAAGAGTTGTTTCGTTAAGGGGTATATTAGGCCTAGTGCATAACCGTGGGGAGCTCCTGTGTTGTTTGTTAAGGAGAAAGATAAGAGTATGGAATTATGCATCGATTTTAGGGAACTAAACACCATCAAGAACAAGTATTCTTTGCCTAGGATAGATGACATATTGGACCAATTGAATTGGGCGAGTGTGTTCTCGAAGACTGATTTGGGTTTAAAGTACCACCAATTGAGAATAGCTGATAAGGGCCTAAGACCTCATTAGGATTCGTTATTGTCATTATGGGTTTAGAGTAATGTCTTTTGGGTTAACCAATGCACCTGCATTAATTATGGATTTGATGAATGAGATTTTCTAAGAATTCCGAATTAAGTTCGTTATGATGTTATTGATGATACCCCTATTTATGCAAGGAATGAGAAAGAGCATGACAAACACTTGAGGATTACTTGGAGACGCTTAGGAAGAATCTAGTTTTATTAAATGAAGTATACAAATCTTGAAGTCATATGGGTATAAGTGACACCGACAGAAAAGTGAAGGGTTAAATTGATTGAGAACTATGTTACGTAAGGGAATAAATTTAAGAGAAGATTTGAGTGGTCCAGGATCGTTAGAAATCATTGTTGTCTGGAAAAGATGAAAAGAAATACATGAATTGGTGCAAGAGCTAAGAGTTAAGCCAAAAGTTATACACCCATGAAAAGTGTAATGAGGTTCGGTAACAAGGAAAGTTGAACAGAAGGAGTTTCTGTAGATCATGCTAAGATTCAAGCTGTGAGTGAGTGACCTACTCCAAAGGACGTGTCCGATATTTGAAGTTTTCTAAGCCTAGATGACTATTATAGGAGGTTGTGGAAAACTTTTCGAAGAAAGCAAAACCAGTGACCAACTTGTTGAAAAGGAATCGAAATTCAAGTGGAGTGAGAATTGTGAAGAAGCTTTCCAGATTTTAAGGGAATGTTTGACCTCCGCAACTGTTGTCGCGTCAATTGAAACCTTATAAGCCTAATTACCAAACCCATGACCTAGAGTTAGCTGCTATTGTGTTACCTGCGAATATTTGGAGACATTACCTTTATAGGGCAACATGTAAGATCCTTACCGAGCACAAAAGTCTGAAACTTTGGCAATAAGGTCCAGTTGAATCTTGGGGACAACATCGAAAAATGTACTGCTTTCCACCCTGCAATTGATGGTCAGCCTGAGGGGACTAACCAAACTACGGAATATATGTTGAGAGCCTGTGTTATTGACTTTAAGAGTAACTGGGGAACCACCTAGATTCGATTGAATTTCTTGAAAAATAGATACCATGCGAGCAGTAAGATGTCACATGTTGAGGCATTGTATGGGAAAGAAGTGTAGAGGTTCCACTTGTTGAGATGATTTTAGTGAAAATATAGTATTGGGAGCAGAATTCGTTGAAGAAAAGATATCCAAAGTTATTCCCTGAGATGAGTTACGAGGGCGTAACTCGTTTTCTTTAAGGGGGGTAGAATGCGATAGAAATTCGCGCTTTTTACCTGTTTTTATGGTATTTTATGCATTTTATGCTCATTTTTAGCAACTTATACATGTTGATGTAAAGGAAATAGATTCTCCGCATAAGAAAATGTGTTCTTGAATATTACAAGTAACTCTTAGTTGGCAAAAGAGTGCACAAGAGTGGCACAAAGTACTTCTACAATAAGAATAAGTTGGAAAGTTTGGAAAGATATGTGAATTTTCGTGTCAAGTTTCGGGACGAAACTTCTTTTAAGAGGGGTAGATTGTAATCCCCCATAATTTTATATATTTTGTTTATATATTTTAACGTATATTAATATATTTAAATATAATTTACGGATTTCAGAAATGAATATGTAATTAAAATATAATTATTTTATTTCATTTTGAATACTTTTAATGATTTACGAAATCAAAATGTATATTTGAATTTTACGTTAAAACGATTTCGAATTACGAAACCACGTTCTATTGAAATTAGAAAGCAATACTAAACATTGTGGATTCATCAACCTAAATACTACTCCTAGCCCAATTGGGCAAAGCCCAAACCAATAAACCCAACTAAATACTCCCTCCTCTTCTCTACTCTTACGTGAAACCAAAAGAAGAAAAAAAAAAAAAAAAAAAGAGAAACCCTCCTTCAATTCACGCACAACTCAGCCATCTCTCCTTCCTCCCCTCCACGCCGTCGCCCACTGCCGGACCACCACCTGCACCGACGACCACCGTCGACCCTCGTGGTAACTCCTTCTTCCTCTCCCTTCTTTCGGTTGTCTTTCCCTGCTCCTCCTCGTCGTTTTTCCCCTCCTTAACGGTGTTATTGGTTTCACAGCACCACCTTTGCGCCTAGCCGCGCCGCTGAGCCACCGCCTTCGCCGCCGGTATGCTTCTTCCTCCCCCTTCTCTCTTTTGTCCCTTCCTCTCTTTTGGTCGTGCTTGCTCCCCTCACTCGGTTTTCTGTTTCGCCCAGCCTCCGCGAGTCTCTTCGCCACCCGCACAACACCACCTTCGTCAGCTCAATCGACCGTCGCTGCCGCGCCGCAAAGTCTACCGCCGGCCAGCCTCCTCCTCATTCTCTCCTTGTGGTTATTTCTTAAACCCTAAGTTATTTAAATGTTTTAGTTATATTATTAATTTAATTTATGTTTTGATTGAATTAAATTTATGATTTTTGTGATTTATTTATGAATTTCAGATTTTAATATTGCATAATTGAATTACTAATTTTCAGATTATATATTTTGATTAAAAATAGGGGTTTTAATTATTAAAGCATGGATTTTTAAGGTTTTTATAGTTTTAAACCATGGTAGGACGATTACAAGTTATTAAAGTTATTGTTTTTTTATGATTTCAAACATGTTAATTATGTTTTGGAGTAGTTTGAAATTAGTTAGATTGCTGGAAATTTAAAGTATGATGCTTTGAAGAGTTTTCAACGAATTTCAATAATTAATATAATAATTATGATGCTAGGAAATCAAATATTCAAGTTTCGATATTGTAAAATTTTCTAATTATGTTTAGGAAGGGTTTGAAGCTCCCTAATGTTGCTGAAAATTCAATATGAATTGATATGAGTCTATATTGGTTGTTGTTAGGTGGAGAATTCTCCGTAGGCGACTTTTGAATTATTAAAGTGGTCTTGCAGTTTGTTTACACAAGGTACGTACATACCTGTGTGCTTGGAATGTGTGCTAATTGTTGAAACCATGTTGAATCTTGTTGTTGAACTTGGTTATGTTGATATTATTGTTGAACTTGGTGATGTTGATATTATGGACGAACTGGGTTATATTGAATGTGCATGTTTAATACTGTTGGACAAACTTATTGAACTTATTTTGCACTATGAGAACTGTAACATGTTAGTATGGATGATTGATACAAACATGTTGGTTGGGAACACTAGATTATTCTATATGATTGGTTTGGATCGATTGGTTGTTATTCCCTTTCTATCTTTTCACTACTTTATGAGGGCGGAGGACCTTGTTTAGTAAGTTGAAACTTTATGCCCATATACAGGGTTGCTCATGGTTAAAGGAAAGGTTGGATAAATTGGAATGAGTCTTGATTGATGCTTTTATGATCACTTACTTAATTCCAAGATAAAAACAGTTGTGAACAAATGTGAATTGTATGTCTTATGTGATGGTTGAGTCATAACGGAATCTCAATTTGTAAATCATGTAAAGTGAAACTGAATAGCAATAGCTTTAGACTGTGCACGTCTGAAGTGACGGACAAACAGGAGTTGGGGTTCATGGTGGTAGCCCATGGCCTTTTCTGGGATCGGATTGATCACCGTGTTCTATTTTTATTCAAACGTTCCTCGATATCGCAGGTCACTGAGGTTACGGAGTCGCGCCCGTACCTCGTCTTCCTTGGGGAAGACTTTTGGTTGGACAACTCGGTCCATTGTCTATTTCAACTAAAATAATATTATGGTTATTAAGTCTAGCTTAGTCTAGTCAAGTATGGTCGTCAAATTATCATGTTTTGTCTGCCCTTAATTATGTTTAATAGTATCATGTTAGGATTATTATTGCTTTAGTATGTAGTACTCAGCTTTGCTGATTACGTGCTTTGTTTGTGTGTGTTGATCATGGCTATGCCTATTGATCCTGTGATGACCCATCTTTGGTGAGCAGTCTCTAAGAATCAATAAGCGTTGCCCATCTACAGGTTTGAAGATGATGCATCATTGGGATCGGGATTAGAGAGCATGTAGTTATATTTGTTTAATTAAGTGATTTAATTTATTAACTTGGATTTGAAATTTGTCGTACTATTCGTATTTCCTTATTCCAGTTAATTGGTTTGGACCTAATATGTAATAGATTATTTATGAACCTAAAAGTTAGTTTTATGTTTTCCGCTGCAAAATTCTGAATAAGCCGTTACGTTTTCACACGGGCGATAATGCCTTGATAATTCTCTATATTTTATATTAAAAGGTTATTTTAGAAAAGAGAGAATTGTCGGGGTGTTACACGCCATCTTTAGCCGGCGGGGTCTACGTCACAAGCCGCGTAGGTCCTTATTTTCAAATATTCAAAAACAAGATTTGTCCACTTTTCGGACGGGGCGTCCACCCTTAGCGGACAGGCTAGCCATCTTTAGCCGGCGGGGTCTACGTCACAAGTCGCGTAGGTCCTTAGTCGCTGCAGCGATAACTTTTTCTGGTTTTCCCTTTTTCCAAAAATTAAAGGATCGGTTTTCCCTTTTTCCAAAAATTAAAGGATTGGTTTTCCGTTTTTCCAAAAAAGAACGATGTGATTGGTTTTCCCTTTTTTCCAAAAAATTAAAGGATTGGTTTTCCGTTTTTCCAAAAAAGAACGATGTGCTGAATTTTCCTTCGTTTTACGTCCCATAAAAACAAGGGGGTTTTCTCGTTTAACTAGCCTTGAAAATGAGAATCTTTAAAAATATTTTTACCTCGTGGTTGGGCTTGGCCAGGCCCAATTACACTTTATAGCTTTGATTTCGAAAACATCTGTAGCTACTCCCAATGACAAAGTGAGGGAGTTCCTACGCCCCTTTAGATCCTTCCAATCACAAAGTGAGGAAGTTTCTATACTATCAGTTGCCAAATCCCAATGACACGTGAGGGATATGTCGACACTTCAAGTGATGACCCTTAAGTCAAATGTTATCACTCGGGGGCTCGTGAGACCCTCGCCAAAACAGGTCACTATGGCTTGTGCGACGCACTCCGTCTAATACTTTGACCATCGTCTTACTCCAAGACTCAGTCAAAGTGGGGGCTAACTGTAGACACCTACTTTTGTCCCCATTCCCGAAAGGGAAGGTTCGATGATGAAAACATAAATCTCCACTTGACAACGCATCTCCTATAAAATAATGAATCTCAATCACCCTTTTCATTTCACCTGAAGCCTGCTATTTATGGAAACCAGCTAAAAATAGTAACTACCGTAAAGGGTAGTTGCTAAAAGTAGTAAGAATAAAAAGATAGAAACCTGTCAGAATTAGGTGTTGCACTCCAACATAAATCCTAAAAGAGATAGAAATTGTAAAAAGAATTCTATTCCTATCGCAGTTCGATAAAAGAGTTAACGTATTAATTAAACTCATAACGAACCTAGAGTTCGTAAAGGGCCCAGACGCATTCCGTCGTAAATTGATACGCACAAAATAACTCGGATTAAGTCTCTTAATGAACTCCGTACTCTAGAGTCCAATCTGACAAAGAATTCTGCCAGACCCTATTTTCAACGCCCAACCCTGGGCGCCGAAATCTTTGACGCCCAGAGCTGGGCGCCGAAAATACCTGAGACGGATTCTTTTCCTAATCCGTTTCGTATTCAAATTCCTGAAAATCTATCTTTCCACGAACTCTTTTCTATAAATAGGGCCTTAAGTTCGACGTGAAAAGAACAACAACACACAATTCATATTCTGAGTATTGACTCCAACCCTTAGCCTAAGCCTCACGCTGCGAAATTGTTCACGTGTTCTGTCGCAATCGATCCATAAATCGAACAGAACGTATCCTGTCCCATAATTTGAGATTTGTTAAATAAAAAGGAGAAATAGCAAAGTCAAGGTGGTTAGTTTTCTGAGAACCGTGACGCACCTCTCAAGGGTGCGTCGTAATGTGTCCCTTTTCGATGATTTAATTGCTTTCCTCGCCCTTTTTATGAACTGTTAAACTAACTAAATCTGATTGTTCTATCACGCCTAACAAATATAATATTTTTGGGAAATTGGATTATTATGCTAGGTCCCTTAATGCTATTTAAATCAGATAATCGCGATCGATCTAGTATTATATGTTGCATATTGCTAAAATCAACTCAGATTAGTTTAATAGTTAACGCATGTCCCTTCAATTATTTATGCTGAGCTAGTAAGGATATCCTGCCTCTGGAGTTATCGACGAGCGAGTACTCCTCTCGGTAGTTACAGTCCCCCGAACCCTCAATCTCTACCTTGCGGGTGTATGTTGAGAGATCCCCACACCAGGGATCATAAGGGAACCTACGGCCGTCGTGGTCAAACATAATTGCACTCCCTTTATGTCACGATAACCGGGTTTTGTCAGTTTTTCTCATTGTCGTTAAAAACTGAATGGCGACTCCTATATTACTAGTCAATTGGGTGTAAACTCACAGGAAATCCAATTACACTTGATTGAATAAAAAGAATCGTCACACCCACGAGGGACGAGGTCACGCATTAGCCTCGTGCTTTTTCGACCCCCTCACACAAGGGGGGGGGGGGCAATGCTAATGCACTGATCCAACAGACTCAGCTGGTTCTTGGCTTTTCTTGCGATGTAATCCACCTCCACGAGTTGTTGCCTTCTTCTGAACTTCAACCATAGGTGCCTTTGGTTTTTTAGCAATTCCCTGCATTTGCCATACAGATTTGTGAGAAAAGAGACTGGTGCTTGATCATTGTTGATGTTATCAACTGCTTCCTTGCAGTCAGAGATGATTGTGGTATCCTGCCACCCTTTAGCTATGGTCCATGAGGTGGCCATTAATATTGTTTGAGCTTCTGCTAAAGTAGGTGTGACAGTAGTAAAAGTTCCAGCTATTCCAGCAAGGAATTTGTGGTCTTCGTTTCTGCATACAATTTCATAGGAGGCAAGAAGAGTAGAGGTACAGAAAGAAGCATCACATTTAACAATAAACTTAGTTAGGGTTGGGTTTTCTATTTGCACTGGTTTCCCCTGTGTGATGAGGAGATTGTCTCTATTTTCAAACTCATTTGCCAGCCATATGGTTTGCTTACACCAAGTAACAATGTGTTTGTTTTCTTTTTGAAAGACCCAGAGATTTCTTCTGTTCCACAACCTCCAAAGACAAAAAGCAAAAATAGTTTGATTGGGGATATCCTGATTAGATGGTTCTTTGCAATTCAGGTTTTCCAAAATCCATTTTTCAACATCATTATAGAGGTGTTTAAACTTGTCAGTAAACTCAATGTTGTTCCAGAATTCAATGGCTCTAGGGCAGTGGATGAACAAATGTGCAATATCTTCCTGAGTGTGAGGGCAGAATTGGCAGTTACCATTTGGGATTACATGTCTATTGGCTAGGTGGGAAGCAGTTGGGAGTCTGCCCCAAATGGTGAGCCAAAGAAAGAACTGGATCTTTGGAGGGCATCTGGCTTTCCATACACAACTCCATTTGTCATTTGGGTTCACTACTGGGAATTTGCTGTTCCAGACTTCATTGTATGCACTTTTTAAGTTAAATTTGGGTCCTTTGGACAGTCCACAGTAGGGGGCATCTTCACCATAGAGGGGAATGGGAATAGCATGGATCCAAGTGATGATGTTAGTTGGAAGGATAAAGGGCAAGATATTGAGGTTCCAATGCCCATTTCTCATAACAGATTCTACCCTTCTATTTTCTTCTTCTCTATTCAAGGGGGCATGAATAAGGTCTCTAAGTCTACCCTTACCAGTCCAGTTATCATACCAAAAATTGATGTGTGTTCCATCCCCAATACACCAGGCGGTGAGTCTATTGAACAGATCCCACCCTTTCCCCACATTCTGCCAGATGTGGGATCCTTTTGAGAACCTAGTTGGATTAACTCTATTGGTAATGTACTTGTCTTTAACCAATCTAGTTCCCAAATTATTTCCAGTGTGTAGTTTCCAACATAGTTTGACCATCTGGGCTTGGTTTAGAAGAATGGCTGATCTCACACTAAGTCCACCTAATTTTGGATCTCTACAAGCTTTTAGCCAAGCTACAAGGTGAGTTTTCTTACTTTGGCTATTTGAGTCCCACAGAAAGTTTGCACAAGTTTGGTCTATCTCTTGAAGAGTTTTTTGGGGGAGATACAGGGCTTGCATTGAGTAGCTAGCAATGGAACTGAGGGTGGACTTGATGAGGACTAACCTACCAGCTTTGCTAAGGCATTTAGCTTTCCATGATGCAAGTTTGCTCTTTATTTTCTAACAGATCTCAGAAGTTTGACTTTTAGTTGGTCTTTTGTCTGTAAGTGGGAAGCCTAAATATGTTCCTAAGTCATCACTAGGGTCTACATGAAGGGAGGTACAGAACAAGTCCTTCTGGTGTTGGCTAGTGTACTTAGAGAAATAGATTCTGCTTTTGGAGTTATTCATTTTCTGACCTGAGCATTCCCAAAAATTTTCTAAAACTTCTTTCAAACTATTCAAGGTAGAAGGTGAGGTGTCCCCAAAGAGTAACAAGTCATCAGCAAACATTAAGTGAGTGATAGGAATTCCATTTTTCCTTAGACAAAAGGGTTTCCACTTTCCCTCAGAGGCAGCTTCTGTGATTAGGTCAGATAGGTACTCCATGCATATTATGAAAATGTAGGGGGATATTGGATCCCCTTGCCTAATTCCCCTAGAAGTCTTGAAAGTAGGGGATGGTTTACCATTGATAATCACTGAGGTGGAAGGGGATGCAACACAGTTTAAGATTAGGTCAGTTGAGTTTTTATCAAAGCCTTTCCTAGCTAAACAGAATCTAATGAAGTTCCACTCTAGTCTGTCATAGGCCTTTTCTAAGTCAATTTTAAAAGCAAACCACCCATTTTTTCCCTTTCTTGACTTCATTGAATGGAGGATCTCAGAAGCTGCTATGTAGTTTACCTCACATCCTCTTCCAGGTAGGAAGCTGTTTTGGTTTGGGGAGATTATGTCCTTGAGGTGAGGTCTAATTCTATTGACTAAGATCTTGGAGACAATCTTATAACTGACATTACACAGACTAATAGGTCTAAACTGTTTAATGGTTTCTGGATGGTCAGTTTTGGGAATGATGCATATTGTGGTGTCATTTATGGTTTAGGGAAAGGATTTGGTCTGAAGCACATTGTCCACAAACTTATAAAGGTCCTGCCACAGGTTTCCCCAATGCTGTTGGTAAAAATAGGCATGTAATCCATCTATCCCAGGGGCTTTCAAGGGTCCTGGGTCAAACACTGCTTTCCCTATTTCTTCTACATTTGTGGCATGGTCAATGCAGATGTCACTTCTATAGTGGTGGTCTTGACAGGAGGGGATGTTGACTTCTGAGGAGAACAGGTTATAGAAATAGGTCACAATATGGTTAACTAATTCATTCCCTTTTATGTCCCCACCAACTTCATTCTTAAGTCTTGAGATTTTATTCTTTCTCCTTCTAATTATGACAGAGGTATGGAAAAAGGTGGTGTTTTTTATCTCCACTATTAATCCAGTTCTTTCTTGACCTAGCCATCCAAAAGACTTCCTCTTGGTCATATATGAGGTTCAATTCTTTGGAGAGTTCCTCATATAATTCCAGAAGATGCTTACTGGTTGGCCTAGTCTCTAAAGCCTTTTGAGTGCCACTTAGTCTAGCAGACAACTTTTTTCTTTTGTGGAAGATATTTCCTATGTTATTTTTAACCCATGATTCCATTGTATCTGAAATGTTACTGAGTTTACTGACAAGTTCAGACCCATCCATACTAAGTTCAGCATTAATCATGTTAGCAAAACCTGGTTCTGCATACCAAAGTGGTTCCAATTTGAAAGGCTTTTTATTGAAAACATTTTGATTACTTTCTTGCTCAGTGATCAATTTAATGGGGTTGTGGTCAGAACTTTCTCTGGGGAGAGTGTGGACAGTAGTGTTTGGAAACAGATTTAACCAGTGCATATTAACCCAAGCCCTATCCAGTCTTTGATAAATAGGATTATCTTTCTGCTTATTAAACCAAGTAAACCTACTTCCTACACAACCAGCATCCACTAGCCCACATTTATTCATGGCATCAACAAACCGGTCAGCTCTATATTGTTTTATGGCATTTCCCCCCCCCCCCCCCCAATTTCTCAGAATGGCAAGTTATTTCATTGAAGTCTCCCATTACCACCCAAGGAAGATTTATATGATTGGACATATCTATTAGTTCACTCCATGATTCTAGCCTACTCTTATATTTAGTACTAGCATAAATTGCAGAAAGAAAAAATTTAAAGGGGTGGTTAGTGTTTACCTCAACCACACCATGGATAGCATGAAGGTCCTTTCCGATCAACTGAAAGTTGATGAAGGTTGGGTCCCACATGACTACGATCCCACCGGAGATTCCGTACGGCTCAGCAAGCACATAGTTCTCGAAAGGGGTCTTCCTCATTATTCTTTCAGTGTGTTTGGGGCTGGTTTTGGTTTCAGTTAAGATGAGGATTTGGGGAAGGTGTTCTTTGTAGAGGTGGTTGATGTTTGCCTGGAAGCCACGACGGGCAATTCCTCTGCAATTCCATGCGACAATTATCATGGGATCAGGGATTTTGTGAGTTCGTGAGAACTCCTTGTACTTCTTCTAGGTGAGAGGATCGGTTTTGTCTATGAACTACTGGCTCCTCTTTCTCCACAGGATTTGTTTCCTCACCACAAATTCCAACTCCATTTCGCAGTCTCCCTCCTCTATCTCCTTCACTGGGAGCACCTTGATTTCCACTTGTGGTAAGTCCTCTGTTGTTGAGATCACCATCAACGCATTCGTTCCTTCTCCAAATGTTCCCCTGAGTATGTTCCTCTTGGTTAATTGCCAAGTCGTCCTGACTTGGGGGAGAATTGGGATTGGGTCGCTCAGAAACTCCAGTTCCGGTGGAAATACATCCCATCCCTCTCTTGCTTCCTTGCTGGTCATCCACCATCTCACAAACTTTTCCAAAACAGGGGAGAGTGCCTTCAGTGTTTTGAGATCCGGAAGATGGAAGGGTATCATCATACCGCCTTTTTTGGCGACATTTCCATGTTGTTGTAGGGGGATTCGAGCCACTGTGGCTCCATCATGAAGTGGCGTATCGCCGGTGGGTTGACATCGTGCCACTGGGAAGGGGTTCTGATGGTGAACCTCATGTTGTTGACATGGAACTCTGGGTAGGTCGGAATTGGTGCATCCTTGCACACATAATGGTTGAGAGATTGATCTGCGGTGGGTTCTATGATCGGGAATGGAAACTCGAGTGGGAGAGGTTGGAAGGGAAGAGTGAACTTGGGGTTGGGTGTGTAGCGGCTGTAGAAGTATCGTTGGATGTATGGTGGTGGTTTTGTTAGATCCGTTTCCTCCGAGTCGCTTCCAAGATCGACCATTTGCTCGTCGAGTGAGTTCGATATTTTTTGGTGGCGGTAGTTTCCTTGGTGGTTTAGGATTTGAAAGTGGAGAATGGGGTGATGAGAGAGAAGGGGAGGGAAGAGTTGTATTGTTTTGATCTGGGTTAGAATTAGGTTTTACTGTGGATGAGAAGGTGAAAGGTTGGTCATGAGTAACTGTGATTGGTTGTATCTGCGGTGAAGAATGGATGGGTGAGATTGAATCTGGTTGGGTGGTGTCGATTGGGTTGATTATGGGTGGGAGTAAATGGGATTGTTGACTTTCCATGTTTGTTTCAGCATGAACCGTTTTCACTTTTTGTGGGTTTCCTTGGCATTGTTTTTCGGCAATGGGCTGATTGGTTTGGGCCTTTTCTTTGCCTTTTTTCTCCAGTTGGGCTGAAAGCCTTGTGACCACCTTTTGGACTAGAACCGTGTGATTCTTTAGGAACCCAATAGGTTTTTTTTATTGTCCTTTTCGCGGCTTCCCTTTATCACCTTTCTCTGTTTTCTTCCTGTCAGTTTCCTTCTTTCTTTCTGGCACTACTTTTTTTGTGTTTCTTTTTGTTTTTTCTGCTGTTCCCTTCCTTGAAACATGGATCCAGGGGTTTCCAATTTCTTCTTGTTGTGTGATTTCTTGTGCTTCAGACACGTGTTGCGCCGTTTTTTCAACGGTACAGATTGTTTCTTTTTCTTTCTCCGAACTTCTCTTCTCTGTTTCCACAATTCTCCTAGGGCATCTTTCACTCCCATGGCCAATTGTATTGCAGATTCCACAGAAGTTTGGAAGTTCATCATACTGGATACTCTTCTTGAATGCTCCTAACCATATACTTTCTTTCCTCTGTTTTGCCAGGTCGATCAAGACTTGGATTCTGGCAAACCTGACTCTGTTTTGTTCCAATGCATTCATGTCTGTCTTGATAAAATCTCCCATTTCGTTCGCAATTCTCTGCAAAATTGGTAGGGTGTGGAATTCAATAGGTAGCTCTGGTAGGGATACTCAGACAGGGGCTTTGGAGATTATTGCTTGTGATGGTTTGAAACCCGGGGTCCATGGTTGTACTATTAGCATATACCCCGCAATAAACCACGGTCCATTAGATAGAACTATCTCTCTTTCTTCTTCTGTCGCCATAGTGATGTTGTAGAAGCCTTTGCCTAGGGCAATTAGTTGAGGTTGTTGATGAAGCTTCCATATTCTTTGAACAGAGGACTTGAGGAAATCAACTGAGAATGATTTCCCAACAACTTTAATAGTAAGGGATCGAACCCATCTTTCAGACATGGATGTAACTTCTTCTTTCCCCAAACTTATAAATGCTTCCACAGAGGGGTCATAGGTGGGGGGTGGGCAGTTGCGATGATGGAGGAAATCGTAGACACGTTTCCAATTAAGGAGGTGGTGATAGAGCAGTAGGGTTTGGGTTGGTGGGATTGGTGTTGGAGTATGGCTGCGTATGATTTTTGTGGTTTTTGGAGGGTGGATGTCAAGGGTTTCTGTTGTGGTTGGTTAATGTGGTTGCCAGTGACGTTCGAGAACTGTGCTGCTTGAGCGGCGGCTTCTTCGGTGGGATCTGGTGGTTGAGGGGGGGGGGGGGGTCTCTCTCGCTCTCGCTCTCTCTCTCCCTCTCTCTCTCTCTCTCTAACATCTTACATTATTTTGTAGTTAGATGTACGTTGTCAAAATCATGTATTGGAGAGCGTAATATCAATCATGATTAAGTATTTAAGGAACGGAGGTAGTAATATATACAAGTTGTTGTGATGTGGCCTAAATCAGATAGATAGTCACCGGTTGATCTACTCTTTTCATAATGCAATCAATTGTTCATTACCTAATATTGACTTGTTGATCATCGATAATCTTTTCAAAAGGTTTTGCGCGCACAAGTTGTATAACAAATTTATTGTATATTAGGGTAACTTTTACTCATTTTTAATAACTTTTAACATATTTTGATTGACATTTAATACAATCGAGTAAACTTTTATGGATAAATTTTTTAAAGGGTGACATGATTACCTTTATGCTACATAATACATTATTAATGATTTTGAAGAAATAATTTTATTAAAGCGAAAAATATAGATAACTTTAACCGTTTTTTGATAACTTTTAACCAAATTTGGTTAACATCTATTACATTATACTAAAACAGACACCAGGAATGACACATGTCATTTTCCAGTGCAATTTTTTTCTGGCCAAAACTGTTATTTATTCTTTTACTTTAAAAAAAAATGAAATTACTTTTTTGTGTGAAAACTAAGATAAAAATAAAATTCTATTACCATAAATGTAACCGCATAATACATTATTGGAGCTGAGGAAAGATGAATCAATATTATTTTATTCTTTATAATTTGATTTTATTTGGTATTATTATAACTTTTTAATTAGTTTTAAATAGTATTGAGGAATGAACTTTTAATGTTAGTCTACTGTTAATAATAATGATACACTGTGAGTACGAGTGTTAATTAAAATACATGGTAAGTAGACTAACATTAGAAATCCATTTATCAAAATTGTATTCAATTCAAACTATTTGACAAACTCAGTTATGCTTTAGTTTTTCTGGTTATCTATTTTGGGAAATAGCTCCAGAGTCACTCTTTTATGACAAAATAAGTCTTGGTTTGGTCATTCGGGTTTGGTTAACTTTGTTAGATCGATCTACATACAAGTATACAACTATAATCCTTAACGTTGTTTTGTAATATGCATATTTAGTTCATTTGAATATTTATTTTTATTTTACACACTTTGGATTTATACTTTTGCATGTATTCTTTTTACTTTCACGTTTTCCTAAGATCACAAATATTTTATTTAATTAGTTACTATTGAAATAAATAAATAATAAACTATTTTAGTAATAACCGTGTGTTGCATGAGTCCTAAACTAGTAACTTTCATATTACAATATGTACTGTACACCACCTTCAAATAGGATTTTGTGTAACGTTCTATTCTTCTAACACCCGTTGGCCATCGCTAGTGATGCAAGTACGAATTAAGCTGTTCCATGTCACTAATAGTTCTTTTAATTGTATTCCCATATTTTAACTGTACGGAGTATTACCATATCAATGTTGATCACGCATCAACATTTTACTCATTTTATAAACAATGATAAGTGACCTATTTTGAACCCTAGACCATACCCTATTAGTCTATTAGACCCTATGGAGTCCAGACAAGAGTCCAATTGGTTTTTCAGATTATATCGATCAGGCTAGGGTATGACCGTATGAGTACGAGTAAAATCTTGTGGTTCAAGTAGTGTTCATCATACCCTACTAAAACCCGACTCATTTAGATATTACTTATCGAATCTCATAAGCTCTAGATCTAACTCCTTTTTTTTTTTTTGAGGGAAGATCTAACTCCTTATTCAGGTGAAGAGTACAAATCGTAAATCCACTTGCCCGAATTTATTAAAACAGTCGTACACGATTAAAAGTCGGTCCGATTAGGGTAAAATAAAAAGCTCATGCACAAACCCGTAAAATTAGCTCTAGTTTTACCCTTTACTCATTGTGAACCAAAATTATGAGAATGAAGAGGGTAAAAATGTCAAAAAAGAATGTTTGGAAAACAATATAAAACTCAACCTCGTTGACCCTCCCAAATATACAATTGCGGCCCCTACGCCGTTGCCTTTGCCAAGCCCTCTCCCTTCTCTCTCTCTTTCTCCTTCCATACCTTCTCACTATTAAAGAGAGAATACAATTACACTATCGAATCAAACCCACACTCTTCCAACACAAAAAACAAACTCAAACTTAAACAAACCATAAACCCATAAACCAAACACCCAAAAACCAAAAACAAAAAACCAGTTTACACTTTTCTTAAAACACCAATATTATTACTAGAAAGCACAGACAAGCAGACAAAAGCAGCAGTAACAGCCTTGCTCTGTTTTTCAAGAACAGAGCAACAAAAACAGAAAAAACAGAGCAAAAACAAAAACAAAAACAAAAGAAAATGGATGATGGTGGGTTGTTAAGAAATCTATGGGGATTAAAACCCATAATTTTGACATCAATTTTGTTGGTTTTAGCATTAAGAATAATGGTAGTTTTATGGTGGAGACCAAGAAAAATTGAATATCATTTTGCTAAACAGGGGATCAAAGGTCCTCCTTACCATTTCTTCATTGGTAATGTCAAAGAAATTGTTCAGCTCATGTTGAAGGCTTCTTCTCATCCTATGCCTTTCTCTCACAACATTCTTCCTAGAGTTTTCTCTTTCTACCATCACTGGAGGAAAATCTATGGTAACTTTTCTTCTTCTTTTCCATTCTCCCTTTTGTTTTCGAATCTGAACCAATTTCTTATCTTGTCCAACAAGAGTTTGATAAGTATGGTAATGTAATATGATTTTACACTTTTTTGAAAATGGATTTTTGGTAACCTTTCTTCTTTTCCCTTCTCCTTATGTTTTTTGCTCGATCTTTGTAGTTGTTCTTGTAAGGTTATGTACCTCTGACCCCCTTCTCATCGATCTCTCTCATGCACAAAAGTTTGATAAGTATATGAATGTAACATGATTTGACAATTTTTTTAATAATTGGAATTTTGGGTTTTTTTCCTTTATCAATTCATTGTATTGAGAAAAGGGAACTGTTGATTTTGTTTCATAATTGGACCCATCGAGGAGGAAATAATTCTTGGATTTTGTTGAGTTTTTATCATCCAACTTTTTTAGAAAGGGGAGGAGTACTTTCTTGGAATTGTTTAATAAAAAGCTTATTTTTGTTGATTTTCAATATTAATTTTGTTTTATCAACTTTTTTTTAAAAAATTATTATTGTTGCATCATCCAAAATTCTCTTCATAATTATAACTTGTCTTCTTCCACTGTTATTTCTCTCTGACATGATGTTGTAGTGCAGTCATCTTTAAATTGTTTGTATTTCTTCATCAATTTCAGTTATAAACGTTCAATATTTATCTCCATTTCAACTTTGGTTAAATTTTTATTTTGGGTTTTTAAAATTATTTATTAAATGCTTAATTTTCCAACAAATACACCCAAAATTAAAGAATAAAATTATAATAAGAAAATGAGTTCTCTTGAAACACTTTATTTATTTTGAAATTATTTATTAAATGCTTAAATTTCCAAAAAATACAACCCAAAATTAAGTATTCTAGATAAAAATTAAATGTATGTGGGGTTAATAATCATTGCCCTATTTCAGAATTCCTTCTGATACTAAAGGAAGCTCAAATTTTGATAACCCCTAAATTTGTACTACTTGTTTCTTTGTTAGTGGCGCAGCCTTGAATCGTCATCTTTCTGTTTCTCTCTCTAGGAGTCTAGGGTTATTATTTATCGTAATATCCGTTCTACATAATTTCCGTTCAACATAATCGTTTTTTTACTTTTACTATTCCGTACAAGGTTTTCATTTCCTATTTTTGCAAACTTGATACTCTTGAAGTTGCAAGGGATTTCCTTTTTACCCATTACTTTTTTCGTACTTTAAAAAGAGATAAATTTTAACCGGCACGTAATTTTAGTAGAGTGAGTTAAATTTAATAAAATAAGATAGAAAGTGGAGTAGTGGGTCAATTACTTATTATAGTAAAAATGATATAAGTAAGTGCGGGTACTACAAGAAAAATAGAAATATTAATATAATTTGGAATGAGGACCAAAAACATTTTAAAAAAGGAAATGGTATCTCAGTTTAAAATACGAACGTTTAAAGAAAGTGTATCTCCTTTTAATCTTTTAAATTTCCCATGCATATGTATGTATGTGTAGGTGCAACATTCATAGTGTGGTTTGGACCCACGGCGAGGTTGACCGTATCAGATCCGGACCTCATCCGAGAAATCTTCAGTACCAAGTCCGAATTGTACGAGAAAATCGAGGCTAACCCGCTTGTGAAACAGCTTGAGGGAAACGGGCTGATAAGCCTCAAGGGTGAAAAATGGGCTCACCATCGAAAAATCATAACCCCCACCTTCCACATGGAAAATCTAAAGGTAACTATACAATAAGTAACATTCATATAAAAACGACACAACTACTTTATTACCATGTCAATATGAGTTCTAGTGTAACAGTCTTATGTCGATAATTACGTGATAAACTAAAGTAAAAAAAATATATGAAACCCGTCTACATTATATTTTTGATTTTTCCCAATGATTATGGATGCAGTTGTTGATACCAATGGTTGGGAAGAGTGTAGAGGAAATGCTGGACAAGTGGGACCAGATGATGTGGGAGAAAGGAGGAGGAGGAGAGAGAGAAGTGGAAATCGAAGTTTCGGAGTGGTTTCAGGGATTGACAGAGGATGTGATCACAAGAATGGCATTTGGAAGTAGCTACGAACAAGGCAAAGCCATTTTCAGGTTACAAAGCCACCAAATGCTCCTTGCTGCTGATGCTTTTCAGAAGGTTCTCATTCCTGGCTATAGGTAATTTTTAACTACTTCTCTTTATTTCGTTTTAAGAGATGCAATTCACAATACAACTTTTGTTGTATTCTAATACTATTAGCCCCTGTTCTCTTCAACTAATTATAGGATCTTATTTTCATGTCCTACAAGTTCACATAACTTCATATAAGTTTCTATAAGTTGAGTATATAAGTTCCTATAATAAGGTCTTAAATAAAATGTGTATGATTATTTGAGTTGTTATATTAAACAAAATTATATTTATATTATTATATTAAAATAATTTGTGGTTACTTATTGACGATAATAATTATCAATGATACGTAAATATGAATTACTATGTTATTATTAATTACTATCAATATAATTATAAGGGAAAAACTTAATATACATTTTTAGAATTATGTGTACATTACAAAACAATGGACGCTTTTTTTTAATGAGACGCAAATAATCATAACATTACTTTTTTACATCAATGCATCAAGTGATATTCTCGTAGGGAGTATCAAAGAGTTGTTTTTCATCCGTGATAAAGTTACATTACAGAGAGTAGAGATGTTATATTAAAGAGTTAGTGACAAATATCTTTTTTTTCTAAATTGGTTGAATTCGTACTTGAATTTTATAAATTTTGGACAATTATCCTGAGTAATAATTTATATTATTAAATAACATAAAAACATAATTATTAATAAAAGAACTAAATAATAATTGCTTTATTAATTTATACGGAGTATTTTATATATTAATATTTACAATCAACTATTATCCATATTCTAATGGTTAAAAATTTAGTAATAATATAATAACATTTAAATAAGGTCTTATAAGTTCCTGTAAGTTAAATAAGGTCTTATAATTAAGTTAAATAAGTTCCTATAATTTCATATAATTTCAGATAAGTTCAGATAAATTTAGATAAGATAAGTTCATATAAATTCAAATCCTATAAATTGAAAAGAACACACCCTTATTATACTAAACATATTTAACAAATTGCATGATAGGGGAGGTCACGGCCCCGCCAATCCCCCTAATCACCCAATTGCATTTCACAAGAAATAAGATTTTTTTTTGTTTTACAACATAATACAACAGTTACAACCCTATTTTTTGGCAACATAAGAAATAAGAGTTTAATACTCCATGTTTAGACATTTTAGCAATTACTCCATACTTGTTATTTTGATTTCTCTCGTAATTACAAAAAAGTAATATCAAGAAATTATTAAATACTCCGTACACAATAGGAGCGTCGCGTAGGTAGCAAAATGTTGTTCGATTGACAATATCTACATACATACGCTAAATCTTGACCCTATATCAATAATGTATGATTGTCTGTACATACATACAGTAACTCTAAAATAGAGCGCGGATTGTAGGTATGCATGTCTAGAGTACACTATCTATTTTACTATGCTCAAATGATTTGTATCAACCTTTATTGCTACTAGCTAGCTGCTAGTTGTACGAAATTAGTTCCATTGTTTTGGATGAATTTTAGGTATTTATGAGATGTACTCTCAAATATTCCCTAACCCAACCACCACATATAATATAAATTCACAAAAAAATCACCTTCCTTATTAATTTTCTGTACACTTGGACAATCAACATCTAAACCAGGCTCACTATGTTATTCTCCCTAATTAATACCACAATGGTGACCTGGCCTTCTAAGAAGCTCCCACGTATCATCTATCAACTACTTAATACCCGTTTTCTTAGATTCACCGACCTTTTTTCCATCGAGGCTTCATTTTCATAGCTTGGTCCTCATTTTCTAATTGATTGTAGTCTATGACTTTGCTCCTAAATTTTCGAAGTGGATATTTTTGTACTATTATCAACTTTGACACATATATGTACCTTGGCTCATTAGGTAAGCCCTTGGAAGTTGTACCCCGTAACAATTAAATATTTCATTGCTATAGTCTAAACTGGTTAGATTCAATTTATAATTGTCCGCACTTTCTAATTGACAGCTCTAATCAACAAACATAAGTTAATCGTATCCAGTAAATTCTTGAGGTCTTCAAAAGCCGGGTTGTGCTTTACTATAAAATTCCATGCCCAAACCCGCAAATGTGAGCTTTCGGGCCAAACGGGTTTTTGGAGTTGGGTTTGGGCTTTTGCGCAAACCCATCATATTTTTGGGCCGTATTCGGGCCGTTGATGATTAGTAAATTTGAAAGAAATATTAAAAGTTTGTTTTAACATTGTCGTTTATATAATTTGCGTCTAATACTAAACTTTTTTGGTGTTCGGGTTGAAATGTGATGCAGATTTATGCCAACAAAGGGGAATATGAAGTCATGGAAATTGGACAAGGAGATAAGAAAATCATTAGTGAAGCTAATTGAGAAGAGAAAATTAGAGAATTGCAATACCAATATTAATGATAATAATATTAATATGGGAAATAACATTGGATCAGAGGAAGTAGGAGTAGGGGGAGATGGGCCAAAGGATTTGCTGGGCTTAATGATCCAGGCTGGGATGAGAGAGGATGAGAAAAACAACAACAATAACAATAATAATAATAATATTCCAGAAATTAATAATTCTTCATTAAATAATTATGCCCCACAATTATCAAGCACTAATAATAAAAATAAAATAACGGTCCAAGATATTGTGGAAGAGTGTAAGAGCTTCTTTTTTGCTGGGAAACAAACGACGTCGAATCTGCTGACATGGACCACTGTGCTCCTTGCTATGCATCCTCACTGGCAGGACCTGGCACGTGAGGAAGTCTTCAGAGTCTGCACATCACGTGACATCCCTTCTAAAGATGATCTTGCTAAGCTTAAGATGGTATGTCTCCCTTTTCCTTTTTTTTTTCCAACTTTTTGTGTTCTAGTGTCAATGACTTTAATGATAATAAAATAAACATAAACATAATCACATTCCTAAAATAGCCTATGTTTTTATTTTATTTTTTGTATAGATATCTAGGTGCTCTATTGCTTTGAAAAGGTCATCAACAAATGGTAGAGTTTACCTATTTATAGTTACATTATAGGGTAATAGGGATACTTTAATAATGTGGTAGGAAATAATTATTTTGTCCCTTTTCTATTATACGTATAATTTGAGTCCGAATCCTCTAGAGTTTTAATAAAACTCTACAAGGTGGAGTTGTATCTAAACCATACATTTTAAAATCAATGACTCATATTGATGAGAAAAAGTAAGAGGAATTTTGGAAAGATAATATATAAACCATTGATTTTTCATCCAATGATTGATATGCTCAAACTCTACATTTTAGAGTTATTTTAGAACTCTAGAGGATCCAAAACCGTATAATTTAGCTGCTTATATACTCCCTCCGTCCCTTAATACTCGCACCGGTTTGACCGGTGCGGAGTTTAAAACATTTAAATTGACTTATTAATTTACTGGGTGTTAGTTGATAGTGGGATATTTTTTTAATATAGTTAGTGGGAAATGGGTAAGAGGTGGAGAGTGGTGAGTGGGGGTGTGAATTTTTAAATGATTTATTGTAGGGAATAGGGGTGTAGGTGGGATTAGTAAGTAAGTTTGAGAAATAATATAATATTGGTATAAATTTCCATTTATAGAAGCGGTGCAAGTATTAAGGGACGACCCGAAAAGAAAAGCGGTGCGAGTATTAAGGGACGGAGGGAGTAATACTCCATTTGTTTCAGAACAACTAACACTTTCTGTTTTCTTCCCCTACTATTTATGACTTTTGATACTTATAATGCGTATAATTCAATTGTTTATGGAGTAATCGCTATTGCAATGAATTACTACTTAAAATAAGACGCGATGTCTATAGATAGGAAAAATTGGCAAATACAGCCCAATAAAGTTCCATATTTGTGAATTACAACCTCAAACTTCTAATTTTGTCAATTACAACCTTAAACTTATATATCTATTTTAAATTACATCCCAAAGTCATTTTTTCAGCAAAAATCACCTGAAGATGATGTCACAATGTTATTAAAAAATGATATAATACCTACAAAAAAATTAAATCGAAAAATAAGAACTAAAACAAATAAATCAAAAAATAAGAATTTAAAAAAATTGAAAAATAATATTTTTTATGTAACTTTTTTTAATAACATTTTGACATCATATTTCGGCAATTTTTTCGGGAAAATGACTTTATGTTGTAATTTAAATGCATGTATGAGTTTAAGGTTGTAATTTGCAAAATTAGAAGTTTGAGGTTGTAATTGACAAATAAGAAACTTTATTAGGTTTTATTTGCCAAAATTGCCCTATTGATAAGAAAAATTTTATGGGTAACTTAGAGGAAATTTGGTATTTACTACCTTAAAAATACACCGCTTTTGTATTTATTACCTTATGAAATTTTTATTTTAAATTACTACCTTAAACTTCTATTTTTTTTATTTACTGCCACTTTACCGTTTTCTCATTTTAAAATTAACATATCTCTTTCGTTTCTTAATTTTTTAAAGTGATTCAAAGTTTATTATTTTCCTTAATCTATAGGGATTTCATTGAGAATGACATTTCAAAACAATTCGTTTGATAATTCATATATATTTTAAACTTTTACAAATAATATTTAAGTCGTTTTACCTTTTACAAAATTTTAAAAGCAAGATCCCTATGGAATCTTTACACATATATGAGAAGAATGGGCTTTGAATCACTTCAAATGATTAAGAAATGGAAGAGATATCTCAATTTTAAAATGAGAAAACTGTAAATTGGTAGTAAATAAAAATAAATTGGAACTTTAAGGTAGTAATTTAAATAAAATTTTCATAAGGTAATAAATACAAAAGTGGTGTATTTTTAAGGAAGTAAATACCAAAAAATCATAACTTAGAAGGTACTCCATCCGTCCCGGAATACTCGCAACGGTTTAACATGACACGTTTGCCAATGCACAACTTTGACCATCAATGTCTTCAATTATATTATTATAAAATATTAATAATTTGAAAATATATATTAGATGAAGCTTACAATATATTATATGCTAACACTTATTTTCATATACTATAAATAAAATAGGGTTAGAGTGAATTATGTGAATAGTGCAAAATGTCAAACCGTTGCGAGTATTCCGAGACGGAGGGAGTAATTTGGAAGAAGATATACTACCTCCGTTTCAAAATGATTTTTAGATTTTCCGTTTTACTCATTTTCATAATGTTCTTTACACTTTGCTTTATTCTATTTTTGGACATGGAAATTTACTACCCTACCTTTTCTTACCTTTAATATTTACAATTTTTCATTTACTTTCTCTTACTTTATTCATTTTTTTCTCTTACACTCAACCACATTTTTACACATTTCTCTTACTTTATCCATATTCTATTATATTCAATCAATTTATCTATTTTTTTCTTAATCTTTATGCAAATAGTAACTATAAACATCTTTATAAGACGGAGGTAGTATGTGGTAATTATTTTTAATTAGAAATAGGATAATGTACCTTCGTTCCCTTGAATATAGCAATACTTCGTATACTCCGTACAAAATACTTGTAGTAAACAACTGTTACAAATTTACCACGTTAGCCATCAAAATTAAATGAAGGTTAGTTAAACTCAATATCTTAAAGCAAAAGTTGGTTTAGACATAGTTAAGGGTGAATCTAATGTTCTTTAGAGCTTAACTAAACTGAACTAAATAATACGGAGTAAACAATAAAAATTAATAATTAGTAATCTATAATTAATTACTAAATAAAAATAAATAATGATAATTAACAACTAAATAATTAATAACTAATAACTAAAGAATAATAAATAATAAATAATGTAATAATATACTTCCTCCATTCTCGAATATTAGTCCTCTTGGAATCTTGACACTATTCACAATTTAAGAGAATCTTCTAATTTCCTTCCAATTTGTATTTCAAAATATATTCATGTGTGATCTTGTTTTATTCGTCTCATTGTGTAGTTTAACGATATCAAATTTTATATATTTTTAACATACATATTTGAAATATTTACATTTAAATATTGAGTTGAAACGGATGAAAAAGTCAAAATGGTTCTAATATTTAAGAACAGAGGGAGTATAATAATAATAATAATGATAACAAGTTCGATTAAATTGAATTAAACTGAACTTAACTGAACTGGACTGAACTGAAATTAACTGAACTAAATGTTTATGAACTGAACTGAACCGACTGCGAAATAAGTACTGAAGTTACATTTAAGCAAAAAAGAACAGGGTCTAAGTCATTTGAGGGTTGGAATAATGTAGGATGTGTATTTCATTGTACTCTCTTCTTTCATTTTCATTATTTTTTTTGCATCTTGAGATCATCTTTGTACACCATCTCAAAGGATGATTCAGGTTATCTGTCTGAGATCTTTCCTAATAATAATAATATTCCAATAAAAAAAAAAAGTAGTACTTCGTATTGTTTTTGTATGTATGATGGAACAACGGTGTTTGATTGAACGCAGTTGAACATGATATTGAATGAGTCCCTACGCCTATACCCACCCGCAATCGCGACAATCAGACGGGCAAAATACGACGTAGAGCTAGGAGGGTGTCGGGTCCCATGCGGGACCGAGCTACTTGTCCCGATCTTAGCCGTCCATCACGATCAGGCAATCTGGGGGAATGATGCCAATGAGTTTAACCCCATGCGATTCTCGGACGGTGTATCTCGTGCAGCCAAGCATCCTGTGGCGTTCATCCCATTCGGGCTTGGGACCCGAACTTGCATTGGCCAAAATCTAGCGATCCTACAATCTAAGCTCGTACTCACTATCTTGTTACGACGTTTCTCCTTCACATTAGCCCCATCTTACCAACATGCTCCTACAGTGTTGATGCTCCTTTACCCTCAACATGGTGCACCCATTGTGTTTCGACAACTGTCCGAACACGATAAAGAAACCGGGCCGGGTTGTCGTGTTGATCAGGTTGTATAGTCAGGTCGAGAGAGTTTTAATTAGCATAATGTCCTTTTCTGTATGCTCCCCCGTGTTTTTTGTTCATATAAGTAATTATCTAATCGATAATTTTGTGTTTATCTGTCGTATCGTTTTCGAGATTTCGAGATTTCTTCATTGGTAAAACAAAAAGGAAGCAAAGTTCCGGTTATCGATCGTTATTTACTAACATGGAGTTCTTAACAAATGTAATCTTGTAATATTACCAAAGGTCACAGGAATTTTAGGTTGTAGCATCTTGACTCTCTACTTAGATTTATTTTTAGGATTTCTTATGTGGGATATAATTAATTAACTAGGTGGTGGTTAAAAAAAAATATATGTTGATGAACGGTATGGAAGTTATCGACGCAAGAGCTCCTTTAAGGGTGCGTTGATGCGTTCTATATATTTGACTTTCACGTTATTTTTCTGAACTATTAGAATTTATCTTTTAGTTATAAATTGTATATCGACAATCCTTATTTTTATGATCTTATGATATTTCACAGTGTATGATATTTACCCGCCTTTCCCCTCAAATTAACTGAAATGAAGTATTTGTATTGGTCCAACGTGGCTACGTTTTTATTTGCTGATATTTTATTATTGAGTAATTAATTTATGAGAATATGTTTTCTTTTCTCTATCTAATTATTCTTCAAAATTTTATGGACGACCCACTTTGATGGTATATTTTTTACAAGCTAAGACCAACTTCGATCAATTATACATATAACAATAAATAAAATAGCTATGGGCCTATGGTCTTTGATATGACAATTAGCATTGGCCAAAACAATCGATTTAAACATCTAGCCACAAACATTTTTGAAAAATATATATTATACTTTGTAATTGACATTGTTTAATACTTTTATGAGTACAACTAATAAATCCCCAGTCTTCTTTTCGTTCGATTTGACTAAAATTGAACTTTATTGAACTTACATAAATTATCTGAACTTATTTTTTATGAAAGAATTTATTTATGTGTTAAATTGTTTGAAAAACGTATTTTTGTTAAACTTAATTTGTTTGAACTTGTTTTTCCTAAAATAAGTCCTAAACAAAATGAAATCCCTACACATGCATATCAATACAATGAGTATATTATGAAATCGAGGAACTACGTAAATGGGGAGAGGAAGGAAGAAAAGAAACCAGGTAAATGACAATTGAGAAACACAAAAAGGTGGAAATTGAAGAGAAGATTGCATTGATTAATGAATTAATTAACTACTAAATGAAGTTAATTAGCTAAATAAATGAGCTACCAAATACCAATGCAGGTTATTTCATTGAAGTCCGGCGAGATCACGGCTAGAGAGCCTAGATTTTAGGTGCTCTTGAATTGTGATTGTAATAACCTATACACAATGTTTGTCACTTTTTAAAAGTAATAAAGGAAAAACAATTTTGTACGTTAATAGAAAATGAAGCCCTTAAAGAAATCATTGTGCATAACAAAAAAGACACTTGTCAAACAAAAATTAGCAGGAAGTCTTGTTATATGCGTAGTAATAGGTAGAGATTTGAAATGTTATACTTATAATATAATAATTTGGTAGAACGAGAGTAATTGAATTTTCTCATGTGCAGGTAACATGGTTGTATTTTTATTTGGTACCAAACAACATAGTTTGCTACTCACAAGTCAAAGGTAAATGTTATTTTATGTGGGCCAGACTCGATTTATTATCCGAAGCTACCATTTAGTCCTTAGTATACCACCTGAAGTTATTATTTTGTCCTTAGTATACCATTTCTAATCTCTAACGGTTAGAGAATTAGAAAACCTCCAAAATTAGAGGTTTTGGTTGCTTCTTTAGTCATATGGAAGAAACTAAATAGAGATGATTGTAAGATGTGAAAATTGATCCCCTGCTACAATTACGGAGGTGGAAGGAGAAATCATTAGGCCAACTCATGCTTCTCGTTTGTGTATAATATATAGTTCTAATACCAATAAGTTTCTGACCTAGTGGTTAAGATCAAAGGCTTGTGTATTATAGGTCTCAGGTTCGAATTGCTAACCAAAATACAGTAAAATTTCCAATCCAAATTGGAGTAGATTGAATCCAGCAGAAAAGGGATAGGGTCGGATTGTTGTGCACAAGAACCCTACCTTACACCTCCCAGGGCAAAAGAGATGTTGTTCGAAAGCAAAGCAAGTGAAAATGTAGCATGCAAATGTCCTTTTAGGAATATGTATTCCAACTTTATAGAATTTGGGACCTTGTGCTTCTGAGTTGTGAATTGTGATACATGAAATTACAAGTAATATAGGACCACTTTCTTTTTATTTATTTTAAATTAAACTTTTTGGGATCTCGATCATACAAAATCTACTACTTCACTCCATTAGTCCGTACTCAAATACGGAGATTGAGCATAAAATTGTATATGCGTTAGAGACTTTTTTTTGTTGGCCCCAAGGAAGCATGTGGCTAGGGAGTAGGGAGGAACATACTCTTTCTATTTCTTCGATACTTCCATGCATCCATTAAATAATTGTCGCTTTGGCTAAAGTTCTACTCCTATTTTATAATATACTTCATATTTTTTAATTTGAAATCCTATATTTATTTAGAATTTGAGGAATTTCTAGTTATTCATTCCCAATATATAAAAAGATTAGTCCTGTGATCAAGTCTTATTTGATTTGAAATTAAAGATATTAATGATCAAGGTGTGAACTAGGAAATGTGTATAAAGAACAAAATGAAATAGAATTGAGGGAATATGTTCCTAATTAATTGTCGCTTTTAGAATACTAGGTTTCAGGCAGCGCTCTATCGCCGCGGATGCCCGCCCAAAATAACGATGAATCTTAATTTCCAAATTAACACACGATGGAAACAAGAATAGTTGGTTTAAAAACTAATCCCTCTGCTGATTTTTATTCTTTACGTTTGATATCATGCACGCGATTTAACAAATAATTAATATGGATAAAGATTCTTTTTTTATTTACTTAAATAATGCAAATTAAGTTTATTAATAATATTTTGATCAATAATTAGATTTAATGCCCTAGTGAATTTGATTGATTAAAATAATAACTGACAAGATTTGATATAATATTTGGGGATTTATGTGACAATATAAAATAAAATATTCCAAACATAAAAATTAAAATGAAACACCCCAAACGGATTACATAAAGAATGAAAAGAGAGTATAAAATTTAACCTGTATATGGAAAAATAATCATGTACAAAGCGTAAAAGGTTACCCTTTCTTTTAAAAGGATGACAAAACCTAGTTTAAAAAATATATAAATTTATGTTACAATATGAAAGAAATATTCCAAATGTCAAGATTTAAATGAAACAACTAAAATGGATTACGTAAAGAATGCAAAGGGACGAAGGGAGTATAAAATTTAACTTGTATACGAAAAAAATAATCAAGTACAAAGCTTAAAATGTTACCCTTTTTTTTTAATAACAAGTATGACAGAATCTAATTTAAAAACTATAAAATCTATAAGCTACACAAAATTGGTAAAGGAAGAGGGCTAAATTCTAATTGGAGTATCAGTAAAAATATTATTTCTAACAGAAATTTGGTTTTTTCAAAGAAGGATTTTTAGGGGCCATAGCATAATTTTAATGTTCCAAAGTGAGAGTCCTTGCTTTTAGAAGGATTTTTTTATTAATGTAATTAATATTTTGATATCTTAAGTTATTACACTAAAATATTGATCATCATTATAAATGGAGCGGGAATTATTAACTAGAAATTTGGAGAGTATTTGTAAGAGAAATAATTTTTTCAAAAGAATTTCAACCATTATTACTCGTATGTACTATTGAAATTGACTAGTTTTCAGCCTGTGCGACACACGAATTACGTGTTTTTTACAATTATGTTCATATGGATTTGAAATTCGAAAATCCAATTTATTCAACACTTATCTGAAAAAGTAACAACTAACAAAATATCTGCTCTATCTTCCCCTCAAGAAAAATCTAAAAGAGTAACAAAAAATGTTGATAAAAAGTTGAAGGTGATGAAGGGAGGTTATGAATACAAATAGTTTTTTAATTAAAATTTTAAAAGAGGCAATTATTATCTTTATTTTGAAAAATAAAATGAAAATAAATAGAGTTTTTAAAAAATGACAATTGGCATATACGAAGTAAGTTTTTGTGTTTTAAAATATTAAGAGTAGTATAGATATCTGTAATAAATAATTCTAGTTGTAAGACAAATAAAACATATAATTTCCCTCACCTTCAATTACTGTATACTCCGTAAATGTCAAAGCCATAAGTATACAGAAACAGGATCAGATGGAGTAGATATTAGCACTAATTACTTTTAAAGAATGATTAGAGAGTCAAAGCATGCTATGAAGCATGTGAATCTATCTAATGATATCATGGGTATACTATATAGTTTCCCCCACATGAAAGGGTAGACATAGGGCTATGCATTAATAGCAAAATTTAGAGTGATTATTCCTCCTTATCGTTATTTTGATCTTAATTACTATACAATTAGTACTTGAATAGTGTGCTATAAAGTACTTGAGGTCTAATGCATGCAACAGAAATCTAACTGTTTGTACCTTTTGCAGCTTTTTATAATTTTATGAATCCAACAGAAATACTATTTCTGGATTTGGTCATTGGCGAAACATCAAGCAAACAAGGATTTATTTTCTATAAATACGATTTACTCCATATAAGGTTTTGGGTTTGAAACTCGGGAATGCAATTATATTTGTTGGAAGGGTGTTTATTTGGGACATGACACAGTTTAAATTTAGATTAGTCGGAGTTTAGTAGATTTTCAATTACCATGTGTGCTTGCGTAATAATATTCTTCAAATATATTGCTGTTTAATTCATTTTATATATTTGTTTTGTACTACCTCTGTTTCAAAAAAAATCTTTACACTTACTATTTGCACGGACACCTGTGCAATGTTTGACCGTTAATATATCCAATCATGTATTGTTGACCCTAGTTTTGGTTGATGACAAAAGGCAAACTTCCTAATATTGTTAATTGATGGTTACAGTAAAGTGCTCGAGTTCCTGAGAGGAACTAGAGATAGCTACTGAAGTTACTGGGTTGGATTGAGCAAAGCTGGAGCAACCAAGCTGACTCAAACTAGAGGAACAATTGCACTCATAAGATCTCCATGTTCTCGTAGGATGGTGAAGTTCCCAAGATCTGAGTTCCTCCTTATTACCCGAGGAACTCATGCACCTGTTCCGGAGTAGGAACAACTGCAGCTTCTGAGTCGCAGCTCCAGTAAAAGGAAGACACGAAACTAGGTACTTTAATACTCTTAGAATTCGCGTAAGATAATAATATTAGCTAAAGATATATTATGGAACTTAAGGATATTAATTTTATTAAAACGATTTTATCAAATATATGGCAACAAGTTTTTAAAGATTAAATTTATATAAATAATTATTGTTTTTACTTTACTTAATAAAATCAGATTTTTCATCAAAGTAAAAACAGTTTTACAATCCCTAAAACTTCTCCTAAGATTCGATTAAATAACAAACAGTTTTCGAAAATCTATTAACGTTGAACTGGTCCCAACCCATGCCCAACTTATGATGAGTTACTTGGGAAGTGGTTTTCCCTTGTTCCTCAAGACAAGGGACGTGGAGACCAAGGAGTGTAGGATGTTGGCGGTTAAGATTTGAAGGGAACTAACCCTAATGATCTATCTATATCTCTATAAAAGGGCCGTGCGTTTTCTGTTGAGATTACACAAACATTCCAAGAGTTTTCTTTCTTCTAAAACGTTTTAAAGAGCTTTTCAAAAACGATTTGTGTCCTAGTATAATTCAAGTTCCTAAGTTCCATATATATATATATATATATATATATATATATATATATATATATATATATATATATATATATATATATATATATCTAAAAGCTTTATTAATATCTAGAGTTCTCATAAACTAAATTGTAATTCGAGTGTGAGAGGATTGAGTTATCCTGTTAAGACTTAGAGTTAAGTCTGAGAGAAAAAGAAGCAAAAAGAGAGTCGTAATCAAAGTTGATTACTGTGAGGAACTCGAATCAGAGAGGAATTCGAGTTGTTGTATTACTGTAATCGGGGCATTACTTTAATATAAAAAGGTTTTGAGGTTTTCTCTTCTTGATTAGTGTCAAGAAGTTTCCTCAAATTGTTTATCTTTTGTCTTTGTGTTTCTCAGTTCCTTTAGTGTTTCTATGTTCCGCAAGAAACTCATCTATAGTTCCGATTACAATTCACCCCCCCTCTTGTACGTGTTCCTGCTAGATTGTCAATTGGTATCAGAGCCAGCACTCACGAAAAACACAGGAAACCCTGTTTGAGTTCAGTTCCTAAAGGTATGAATGTTAGGTTATGATACATATGACAATTCATAAATCATGCGGAAAAACCATAAAGCCAGGAAAGCATATTATTTACACATAATCATTTAGCATAGAAAAGATGCATACATGTTGTAGCGTGCCTTCCCTAGCTGCGCCCGAACCGAACAAGAACAAGTCTTTAGGACTCCAAATGTCGTCCCTCCGTAGATAGTCCACAGTACGTCCGGATCCGCCTCAAGTTAGACCAACTAGAATCGCCCTTAAGGTGCTTAGGATTTTCGGCTCTTATTGCAAGTGTATGGCTGATTTATATTTCAAAAACTTACCCTTTGAATACTTCAATCGTACCCATAAATTGTGACCCTAGGCACCTATTTATAGGGGTATGGAAAATGAATTGTAATCCTACTAGGATGTGGATTTTCTAGTTAGAATCTTATTAGGACTCTAAATAACAAAATCAATATATTAGGATTAGGATTTAATCTTTGCACGAATTCCAATAGGATTAGGATTCCCGCACAAATGTTGCACGAGCCGTGCACCCGCGCAAGCCTTGCGGCCCACGTCAGGCGCACAACGCTCGACCCACGCTGATGTGCTCTCGCGTGCGCGCGCCCTTGGCTGGGCCTGGCCTTGCGCTGGGCCTGGTCGAGGCGTGCGTTGGTGCGTGCGGCTCGCTGGGCGATTGCCTGGCTTCGTGATGGGCCTTCGTCTAGCGGGCCTCGTCCGATGCTAATTCGTACGATACGCTTCCGATTAAATTCTCGATTCCGGAATTCATTTCCGATACGAACAATATTTAATATTTCCGATTCCGGAATTAATTTCCGTTTCGAAAAAATATTTAATATTTCCGTTTCCGGAATTATTTTCCGATTTCGATAATATTTCCGATTCTGACAATATTTCCGTTTCCGGCAATATTTCCGATTCCGGCAATATTTCCATTTCCGATAATATTTTCCGATACGTACCATGTTTCCGTTTCCGTCAACATCTACGACTTGGATAATATTTATATTTCCGATACGATCCATATTTCCGTTTCCGGCAATATCATCGTTTCCGGAGTATTCATTTCTTGCTTGTGACGATCTCAGCTCCCACTGAAACCAAGATCCGTCGATTCCGAATATCCATAGATAGAGTATTTAATGCCATTAAATACTTGATCCGTTTACGTACTATTTGTGTGACCCTACGGGTTCAGTCAAGAGTAAGCTGTGGATTAATATCATTAATTCCACTTGAACTGAAGCGGCCTCTAGCTAGGCATTCAGCTCACTTGATCTCACTGAATTATTAACTTGTTAATTAATACTGAACCGCATTTATTAGACTTAACATAGAATGCATACTTGGACCAAGGGCATTATTTCCTTCAGTCTCCCACTTGTCCTTAGGGACAAGTGTGCATTTCCTAATTCCTTTGTCGCTCGATGCTTGCTCTTGAACATAAGGTAAGAGTTGTCATCCTTATTATGTCCAGAGGTGTTTCTCGGTTTCAGATTCAACTGATCAAATAAACAGATAATCATAGCCTATGATTCATCCGAGCACGACCATGCATTTCACAGTTTCTAGCTCTCCGAGTGGCCTTGTACAACTTTTAAGCATCTCATCCCGATTTATGGGAGGACAATCCCAATCTTGCGATCTTGAGATTAGACTTCGTTTGATAGGTGATTACCTGAGCGTTGCCTTTATAGCCTCCTTTTACGGTGCGACGGTTTGTCAACGTCAAAGCAACCAGTTCTCAAACAAGTAATCTCAAATCACTCAGGTATTGAGGATTTAGTGTCTAATAATTTTAATGAAATTTACTTATGACAGATTTTCATCTCTTACAGTAAAGTTTCATAGGTCTGTCCGACACTAGTCTTCCCAAAGTAAGTATCTATGCAAATGATTACGACATTGCCATGTCCACATAGTTCAAGAAACAGAACTACTAGTCATCTTGCATTCTAGTCGTCTAACGTTTTCTATGCGTCCAATTTTATAGAAAACTCCGACCAGGGACCATTTTCAACCTTTGACATTCAAGTTCACTTGATAGACATTTCTTAGTCACATGACTGGTCCTGACAGTCTATCTTGAATATATCGTCAAATTGAAGGGACTCATCATTTAATACTAAACCAAGATTAAATGGAATATTGAAATACATTTCATATATGATAAACGTTCAACCCAACGTTTTACAACCATGGGCCTCAAACCCATCTTTAAAACATTTCATGGAATTCAAAGCTATGCTTGATTTCCAGTGCTACAACGTGAGTGTTGCTTCTCACTTGTTGCATAGGTTTAGTTATCATGCTTTGCCAATCTTTTTCATCGAATGTTCTTCCGGATATGATGATAAGATCTTTTGAGTATGTTTATTTTGTGATCTAGTCTGTCCAGCTACAAGAGTGGTTCTACGCATTTTTCAATGAAGAATCATCAAGTCAGCAGGCATGTGATCTACCTAAGTGAAGGAAATAATGCCCTTGGTCCAAGTATGCATTCTATGTTAAAGTCTAATAAATGCGGTTCAGTATTAATTAACAAGTTAATAATTCAGTGAGATCAAGTGAGCTGAATGCCTAGCTAGAGGCCGCTTCAGTTCAAGTGGAATTAATGATATTAATCCACAGCTTACTCTTGACTGAACCCGTAGGGTCACACAAATAGTACGTAAAAGGATCAAGTATTTAATGGCATTAAATACTCCATCTATGGATATTCGGAATCGACGGATCTTGGTTTCAGTGGGAGCTGAGATCGTCACAGGCAAGAAATGAATGCTCCGGAAACGATGATATTGCCGGAAACGGAAATATGGATCATATCGGAAATATAAATATTATCCAAGTCGTAGATGTTGCCGGAATTGGAAACATGGTACGTATCGGAAAATATTATCGGAAATGGAAATATTGCCGGAATCGGAAATATTGCCGGAAACGGAAATATTGTCAGAATCGGAAATATTATCGGAATCGGAAAATAATTCCGGAAACGGAAATATTAAATATTTGTTCGAAACGGAAATTAATTCCGGAATCGGAAATATTAAATATTGTTCGTATCGGAAATAAATTCCGGAATCGGGAATTTAATCGGAAGCGCGTCGTACGAATTAGCATCGGACGAGACTTGCTAGACGAAGGCCCAGCACGAAGCCAGGCCTACGCTCAGCAAGCCCAAGCGCCCAAAAACACGCTGCCAAGCCACGCCCGGTCCAGCGCAAGGCCAGGACCAGCAATGGCCTTGGCGCGCGCGCGGGGCTGCGACGAGTGGGCTGGCGCTGTGCGTGGGCCGCAAGGCCTGCGTTCGGTGCTAGCGTATCACTCGAAGTGTGTTACTCGAATCCTAAGGCTACCGGGATTTGTCATATGATTAAATCTAATCCTAAAAGATTTAGTTTATTTAATTAGAGTCCTAGTAGGATTATAATTAAATAAATTAGTATCCTAATAGGATTCCAAATCCTTTTCCATAACTCTATAAATAGGTGCCTAGGGTCACATATTTACATCGAGTATTCAAGTATTCAAAGTGATTTTTGAGAGCAAAAATTCAGTCACACAATTGCCTATAAGTGCCGAAAATTCTAAGTACCTTAAGGGCGATCCTAGTTGGTCAAGCTTAAGGCGGATCCGGACGTGCTGTGGACTATCTACGGAGGGACGACACTTGGAGTCCTAAAGACTTGTTCTTGTTCGGTTCGGGCGCAGCTAGGGAAGGCACGCAACAAAGAGTATGCATCTAAACTATGCTAAATGATTATGTGTAAATAATATGCTTTCCTGGCTTTATGGTTTTTCCGCATGATTTATGAATTGTCATATGTATCATAACCTAACACTAAGTTCAATAAAGAACCCATTAATACAAA
The DNA here is from genome assembly GCF_020520425.1 of Spinacia oleracea. NCBI lineage: Eukaryota > Viridiplantae > Streptophyta > Magnoliopsida > Caryophyllales > Amaranthaceae > Spinacia > Spinacia oleracea. The sequence goes on from NC_079488.1 coordinate 77,954,292, forward strand.
CAACTCTATTGCTTCTTAGGCAATAAGTACTTTTACTTCAACTGTATAGGTTGCTAGTGATGCTTTGTTTGGATTTATTTATCCAAGCAGTTCACAGATATGTGGAAGACTTTCCAGCTGTATCTTAGAACATAGAAATTAATATTTAATTTCCCATGCAACAACTCATGGTCTCCAACCCATGTTGCCATTTCAAAACACGATGCTCTATAGCTCGTCCTTATCAATGGTTAACTCCAAAGGGTTTTTGCTTGATCCTTTGCCAGTGTTTATGCGTGTAGCATCAATATTTAGCATATCTTTATTTCCTTGAATCAAGAACTATTCCTATGTACCTTTTCAAGTACCATAAGTTTTTCTTGATCTCAATCTAGTTGATCTTCACTTAGATCAATAGAGATTGGTATATGTTCGTCATGTCTAAAGCCATACGATACATTTTTGGCGATCCTCATATTATATCATACATGATAAATTCTTTTGCAGAATAATTCTCAACTGAATTCTATTCATGTAACTTTAGCTCATTCAATCTCAGTAGATACTGAATCCAGCTAAATTCTTTGACATAATATAGGTTAAGAATCACATTTCGATCCTTTGATGTTTAACTTAGTAAATGCTTATACATAGTTCAAACATTCATTACTTAGATTTATTCACATGGGTCGAATATCTCCAATGGAGTATTTCGTGTTTGATTTAGTAAATGCCATTACTTAATCCAAAACATTAATATAAGATCTTTGTAAATAGATCTTAATACCCAGTATGTACTAAGTTTCGCCTTGGTCCATCATTGATGAATAATTTCAAATCTAAGTCATTAGCATTTGAATGTTATTTCACAATAGAGAGATATGTGTGTGATACACACAGGACCAATTAAGTTTTTATGTACTCCCACTAAACTTCTTATATATCTATAAGAATCATGTACATTTTATGAAACTAAAATACTTATTAGCTTCACTAAAATACAATTCCAATTCCCAATTGCTTGCTTAAATCTGTACTTAGATTTCATAAGCTGGCATTCATTTCAAGCATTATTTGGATCCACAAATCCTATGACATGCCATGTACATAGTTTTCTTCCAACATTTGATTGAGGAATATGTTTTGTCATCCAATTGCCATATGTACCAATATGCAATCATTGCTTGATTTATAGACTTGAGCATTACGATTATGCATGAGGTTTCAACACAATCCATGTCATGAATTTTCTTGTAACCTTTAACAACTAATCTAGCTTTGTGTGTGAACACAATTTCATGTTTGATGGTTTTTATCCTTAAAACAAACTTGCAACCAATAGGTGTGAAATTATTCTTGCAAATCAACAAAATTTCAATTTTGTCATCAAAACATTGAGCATGTTTTATGGCCTCTAACCATTAAAACATTTGAGTGTATATATGGCCTCTAACCATTTTAGGGAATTTGGGTTTCGTCATAGCTTTCTTACAGGTCACAAACTCATTAATCTATATGATAATATTTTGACTGCAAGTTGTAGGTTTCTTCACTATCTAATAGAAGAATCTCATAGTTTCAGTGACTTGAACTCTATGCCTACTTGGGTATAGAACATCAAACAATAGAATATCAATAGCCACTTGAAAGTTCTTTGAATATTCTGTTCTCCTTGAAGCACTTGTAAAGTCTTCTAAGAGATGTCTTATTCTTTAAAGCCACTTCTAAAGTCCTTAAAGAATACATGTTCGGGTTTTCTAAAGAACTTCGAAAAGCCTCCTGAATGTCCGTTTATGTTTGTTGTTCGCCTCGAAGACTTTCGAGGTCTATTTTCTCCCACTTGTCATTTTGGAAACGAATCTCCAAAAGGACATTATTTCGAGCAAACAAACATTATGTTCTCAAAAATTCGTGGTAGAAACAATACCCTTGTGTCTCATTTGAATAAATCACAATGAAACATATATCTATACTTGGGCCTTAGTTTATCGAATGACAAACACTAAGCTCCCACTGAGTTTTTGCAACTCTCTAGATATATTTTATGAAAAGTTATTCTGAAATTACTTTTCAATAGCTTTGACGAATTTGGTTTAGTTTGGTGGTAGTTGAGCATTTTGTTTTAGAAATTATAGGAAAAGTCTTTATGATTCATCATTGATCGAATCAAGTACTAATTGACTTCGATTATTCCAACGTAGATATGCCATATCTTATGGAGCTAGATCGTGAATTTACAACACACAATCATTGATGATCATTTTTGACTTAAGTAATCATCAACATGATCTGACCCAGATCTTTATGACTCCTTGTTAAGTGGATTTTATACATCTGAATCTTTGAACTAGCCAAACAGATTCAACTTATATCACATTTGAGTAAATAAACCTATATTCACTCAAATCCATGTGAAATAATAAAGTCATAAAATCTTTCTTTAGCTTTGAACTCTATTGTCTAGGCGTTCTAACAATAGTTCATATCTTTTGTTACTTTCAACAAGTAAGACTAGTTGTCTTAAATTGATCTAGAAATCAATCAACTTTCAAAAGTCCAACAAAATAGAGCTTTTGAATGTTAACTTGTTGATATGGTCTAAGCAACAATGCTAAAGGTTAGTGGAACTCAAATCAAGAGATTGATTTGAACCTAGTAAAGTTTTATCGTTAAAGATTTGTTTGTTTTAATCAAGCATATTGACTCAACCCGTAAATGACCATTTCATTCAAATAAACAAACAAACATTGTTTTTGTTCTTCTGAATGTGAGTCTTTCTGTGTTTTGAAAACAGAAATTAGGTATGTTGATTGTGGAACAAAATAGCCATTAAGTTCCAGCCTATGAAAGGACTTAAAACAAACTAGATGACCCTACAACTAATGTAGCATTGCCATGCGTCATTTCCCACTTGTAGGCCATTAGTGTATCCTAGCTTCCATAGTTTGAGTTATTACCGAAGTAAGAACCTCAAGCGGTATATGATACCAAGGAAGTTTGATTGCTAGGTCACTTCTCTTTAAACATAAACTTATGGGTAGAAACGGAATCGTAAATTCCTTTTATTTGTTCCTTGTTTTCCTATTTCTTGTACCCTTACTTATAGTCTTGAGAATTGAATTCTTTAGTGTTGACTTTTATACTTTGTTTGACATGTCCAATGTCACTCCAACAAGGTTCTTACCATTTAATTTATGTTGAATATTTTGTTTCAACTAGATGATCTTACCAGAAGCTTGTAAAGTTCTCTAAGCATCGGTCTATTCGAATGTCTAGGGACTAGACTCATTCGAGAATTAAATGGACAAAGATATTAGGTTGTTAACCATTGGTAAGGCTGAGCGTTTAAACTCAATGCTTCATGATTTCAAAACTACATTGTATTTTGATTTCACAAGCACCAATTGGTTCGCCATTCGATTTTGATGTTCGAAAACAACCATAAAAGTCGCTAAAAGAAACGTACATTTTAAATTGCTCATTTTCTCTCATTTCCGTGAATCGTTCTTGGATTCACTACCAATCGAGGAAATTTACTGTTACCTTTCTAAAAGGATTTATTGCAGTGCAAGATATTTAATTATAAACAATAATTAAAACATACATTGAAGCATGCAAAGTCTAAACATTTATCATGAATAATAACTTGAAATTAAAGCAATCATGCAATTCAAACAAGTTATTAGCATTTTATTCGAATTTATTGTTCCGGCAGGTGTGAATAAAATGATTCCAAGACCCTAAAACCATTGAAGAATTAAGCACGGTTTGTCGACTCAATTCTAAAACATTTTAGGTAAGCAAAAGCCTTTTGCTAATAGTCTAGAAACTATTCTTGGTTGATAGGTACGTCTAAGAACTTATTAGGTAAACCTATCGATTTTTCCACGACATAAAAGGACTCCTTACTTATATCGTTGAGTTTCACCTAAACTAACATGTACTCACAATTATTTGTGTACCTTGCCCCTTTAGGACCAATAAGTAACACCTCGCTGAGCGAAAACTATTACTAGATTGATGTAAAGGATATCCAAGCAAGTGTATATTTTGGCATGACACCTTTTAACTCAATTTTTAAGTTTGGAACTTAAGGCTCTTACTATGTTGGTTAGATTTCAAGTGAACTAAAATCCTTAATCATGCAACATAATCAAGCCACAATCTCATGCATATTTAAGACATATTTAAAGCAATAAATAACTTAAAGCATGCATAAGATAAATGTGATCTAGTATGGCTCGACTTCATCTTGAAGCTTCAACTTCAAAGTCCGTCTCGAAAATCCCCGTGGGAGGCACCATTTTCTTCAAATAGGATAAGCCATAATTAAATTAATTACAACTATTTGATGGTACGCAGACAATATTTGAATTGAAAAACAATTTTGGTACTTTAGACCAATTACATTCAAATTAATGGTACGCAGACCATATTTTCTATCCTATTTGGGCCATACTAGTCACTTCATAACCTGCAAAACAGTACATATACAATATATACCATTCATCCATTCATTATCATGAATGGCCCACATAGCTGGTTAGTAAAACACGTTATGCATCATATAAATATTTGCAGCAATTAATCAAGGGCACCAATAATCTACAAATTATTCAGTCCTTATTCATTCTAATCAAGTTGTTTTAACCTTAAGGATTTGTAGACCTAATCAAGAGTATATGACTAAAAGGGCTCCCACTTAAACCAATAAATTCATATGCTTCACTAATTTTAAACATAAAAATGTATTTCTAGTCTAACCGGAAACGTACAAATTTAATTAAAATTTAAAGCTCATATAAATTTATAATTGAATCCATAAATTTAATTTAATTTCAGTCGTATTTAAATTAATTCATGATTTTAATTTTAGTAAAATAATTAGAATAAATAAAATTTATTATAATTACAATATTCAAAATTAAAATCCAAGAAAATAATTTAAATTATTAATTTTAAAATTAATTAAAATTACGTAAACTGAAAATTTCAAATTAAAATTTCAAAACGATCTAATCGCAACGCAACAACCCCACGCAACGCACGCCCATGGGCCACACGCACACAGCCATCGCTGGCCATGTGCGCGCAGCCTATGCGCTGCGTCGCATCGCTGCTGCTCCCCATCGCAAGGCGCGCGCCAGCGCTCGTCGCAACGTCGCACGCTGCTCACCATCGCTGGGCGCAGCGCTTGTCGCTCGCGAGCTTGCGCTCGCTGCGCTCGAGGCTCCGCACGCTTGCGCGAGGCAGTGCGCGCTGTGGCGCACCTCGCTTGCTGCCCACACGCGACTGCTCGTGCCTTGCTCTCGCCCTTGCCCATGCGCCCATTGCACACAGCCCACGACACAAGGCAGGGCTGCTGCCTTGTGCTCGTGTACCATGCCCTTGCTCGCTGCATTCGTACCGCATGGGCGACGAGCTCCCTTGCTCGTCGTCGCATGCCCGCACTATACAACACCCCTTAAGGGTAACACGTAGCGTCCATTGCTTTGTGCGTGCAAGTTATATGAGCGAATCGCATAAAAATTAAAAATTTATTTTCAAAATTAATGACAAATTAATACATAATATTAATTTCATAATTTTAGGGCGAAAAATCAAAAATTTATCATTTAATTGATTTCCGATTAACATGGATTCAAGTCTAGGTCATAAAAAATTTAAAATTTAACATAAATTTACAATTTTTATGGTGGTTTTTAATCATAGGTATCTAATTAAATTATAACTAATTATGAAAATCAAATTAATTCTAAATTATTCCAATTTTCAACAAATTAATCATAATTACAAATTAGATTGCATAATTAACAAGGCTAGGCATTCAAACTTGTTAAACATATGCAGTAGGTCAATCAAAAATTCAAGATTTATCAACAAGAATCGCAAATATTTAATTTAACATCTTAAATTTACGAAATTTTGCATTCGAAAAACTAAAACCTCCGAAAAGTCATAGTTAGGCTTCGAATTTGAGAATTCTGGGTTCGGCCGAAAAATATTCTTTTTGTCAAAATTTTAGAATGCCTTTTACATGCGGAATTGACACAAAAATCACTCAATTTGGATGAGTAACGAAGAAACTGCCGAAAAACTGCGTACGTATAATTAAATAAACGCAATTTGCAATTAATTAACAATTACGAAAATTAATCACCCCTTTTAATTCTTGCAAATTTGTAATATTTAACCATGTTCATGCAATATAGATTATGAAAATAATAAGATGCTCGTGATACCACTGTTAGGTTATGATACATATGACAATTCATAAATCATGCGGAAAAACCATAAAGCCAGGAAAGCATATTATTTACACATAATCATTTAGCATAGAATAGATGCATACATGTTGTAGCGTGCCTTCCCTAGCTGCGCCCGAACCGAACAAGAACAAGTCTTTAGGACTCCAAATGTCGTCCCTCCGTAGATAGTCCACAGTACGTCCGGATCCGCCTCAAGTTAGACCAACTAGAATCGCCCTTAAGGTGCTTAGGATTTTCGGCTCTTATTGCAAGTGTATGGCTGATTTATATTTCAAAAACTTACCCTTTGAATACTTCAATCGTACCCATAAATTGTGACCCTAGGCACCTATTTATAGGGGTATGGAAAAGGAATTGTAATCCTACTAGGATGTGGATTTGCTAGTTAGAATCTTATTAGGACTCTAAATAACAAAATCAATCTATTAGGATTAAGATTTAATCTTTGCACGAATTCCAATAGGATTAGGATTCCCGCACAAATGTTGCACGAGCCGTGCACCCGCGCAAGCCTTGCGGCCCACGTCAGGCGCACAGCGCTCGACCCACGATGATGTGCTCTCGCGTGCGCGCGCCCTTGGCTGGGCCTGGCCTTGCGCTGGGCCTGTTCGAGGCGTGCGTTGGTGCGTGCGGCTCGATGGGCGATGGCCTGGCTTCGTGCTGGGCCTTCGTCTAGCGGGCCTCGTCCGATGCTAATTCGTACGATACGCTTCCGATTAAATTCTCGATTCCGGAATTCATTTCCGATACGAACAATATTTAATATTTCCGATTCCGGAATTAATTTCCGTTTCGAACAAATATTTAATATTTCCGTTTCCGGAATTATTTTCCGATTTCGATAATATTTCCGATTCTGACAATATTTCCGTTTCCGGCAATATTTACGATTCCGGCAATATTTCCATTTCCGATAATATTTTCCGATACGTACCATGTTTCCGTTTCCGTCAACATCTACGACTTGGATAATATTTATATTTCCGATACGATCCATATTTCCGTTTCCGGCAATATCATCGTTTCCGGAGTATTCATTTCTTGCTTGTGACGATCTCAGCTCCCACTGAAACCAAGATCCGTCGATTCCGAATATCCATAGATAGAGTATTTAATGCCATTAAATACTTGATCCGTTTACGTACTATTTGTGTGACCCTACGGGTTCAGTCAAGAGTAAGCTGTGGATTAATATCATTAATTCCACTTGAACTGAAGCGGCCTCTAGCTAGGCATTCAGCTCACTTGATCTCACTGAATTATTAACTTGTTAATTAATACTGAACCGCATTTATTAGACTTAACATAGAATGCATACTTGGACCAAGGGCATTATTTCCTTCAATGAACACACACGAGAAACTCGAGGAAGGTTACTCCACACAAAGGCCACCAATGTTCAACGGCAAATTCTACACTTATTGGAAAAACATGATAAAAATATTCATCAAAGCTGAGAACTACCAAGTCTGGCGTGTCATAGAAGTTGGAGATTTCGAGGTAACAACTACCAATGCAGAAAACGAGGTAGTTCCTAAACCAATGTCTGAATATGCCAAAGAAGATTTTGAAAAGTATGAGATTAATGCTATGGCTGTGAAAATCTTGCATTGCGACATTGGACCACATGAACACAATAGGGTCATGGGGTGCAAGAGCGCAAAGTAAATCTAGGATTTACTTCAAGTAACCCACGAAGGAACTAATGAAGTTAAGCGTTCAAAAATTGATCTTTTAATGTCTAAATATGAACGATTTGAAATGCTTCCCAAAGAAACTATTCAAGAGATGTTCACTCGATTTACTAACATAACTAACGAATTGGTTTCTCTTGGAAGAATTATACCTACTGGTGAACAGGTGAGAAAGATACTAAGAAGCATGCCACAGGACGATTGTGGGAGAACCAAGGTCACTGCATTTTTCAAGACCAAGGACTTTACCAAATTCAACATCGAACAACTTGTTGGTTCCTTGATGACTCATGAACTTCATCTTGGGGCTGCTGTTCCCGAGAGTTCCAGAAACCGAGGGCTAGCACTAAAGGCTGAGGAACTCGATGAGTCAGAACCGGATGAAGAGGAAGCTTCCATGTTGGTCAGAAGGATGAGAAGGATCTACATAAACATCAAGCCAGGGAACCAGAAAGGAAGGAACTTTGCAAGAAAAACTGCAAGTTCCAAAGCTGAGCAAGGCTGCTTTAAATGTGGAGAAACTGATCATCAAATTCGAGAATGCCCTCAGTGGGAGAATGACAAAGGGAAAGAAAAAGGCAAGGAACAATCCAAGGAACGCTACAACAAGTCCACCTTTTCCAAACCAAACTTCAAGAAGGCCATGATAGATGCGTCGGGTGAAGCAACAGATTTTGAGGATGACGAGGAACAACCTATTGAAGAAACTGCAAATCTCTGCCTTATGGAAAAGACAGATGGAAATGGACGAGTTCATCAGATGAAGTAAGTTCCTCCTCTCTTCACTGCCTTTCAAAGTCTAAATTAATTCAACTGTTGCTAGAAACTCTAGACGACTATAAAAAGCTTAGTATACTAAAAGGTCAAAGCGCTAAGGCCTTGGAACTCATTAAGGAACACATGAACTACCTTAACAACGTTAGATCTGATGTCCAAGGTAGGTTCTTTGAATTGTTAGATAGGAACACCTCCATTATTGAGTCATTTGAAAAGGTTAGAAATGAAAACATCCTTCTATAAGTAGAACTCAGTCAATATAAAATGTTTAATCTAAGTCTAGACCCTACAAGATCCCTTGAGATTAATATGGGAATTTTTAATTTCGACCTAGAAAGATTAAACAAAGACCTGATTACGACAAAGGAACAAAAAGAAAAACTGGAAAGGGAACTAGCCATGGCCAGGGCCCAGAAACAACCACCTAAGGTTCCCCCCAAGTGGATTGAAAATGCTCAATCTAAAAGAACAGAAGGTCTAGGTTTCAACTACAAAACCAGCCACAATAAAACCAAAAAGTATGTGGAACTGCCTAGTGTAAAAGTCTGTTTCTCCCGTGGAAGTGGTAAGCATGTCAGTACTGAGTGTTCCAAGAAAAAGGAACAAGATGAAAACAATTCAAACTATGTGAAACAAAAATGGGTTAAGAAGTCAGATGTTGTAGTTGAAAAGGAACTCGGGGAAACCCAAGTTCCTGTAATTAATCTCTGATTGTTTTACAGGTTCTAATGAGGGGGAAAAACTCGTGGTATCTCGACAGCGGGTGTTCCAAACACATGACAGGAGACAAATCTAAATTCCTCTCACTAGAAGCCTACAATGGAGGAACTGTGACCTTTGGTGACAACATGAAAGGAGAAATTGTTGGTATTGGAAAGGTTAGAAGGTCAAGTTCCCATGCCATTGAGAATGTATTTTTAGTCGAGGGCCTAATGTAGAGTCTGCTAAGTATTTCCCACTTTCGTGACAAGGGAAACTCTGTAAGTTTTACTTCTGAAAGCTGTCAAATCATTAATAATGACACTGGGAAGGTCATTTTGGAAGGAACTCGTAAAGGGAACACATATACTGTGGATCTCAATACAGTTCCAAAGAACAACTTAACTTGTCTCAGTGCCATTGAAGAAAATCCACTATTATGGCATAAGAGGTTCGGACATGCTAGCTTCTCACTACTTAACAAACTAAGATAAAAGGAACTGGTTTGAGGCCTTCCTTCAATCAAGTTCCTAAATGATAAATTTTGTGATACATGTGCAAAAGGCAAGCATGTCAGAAGATCGTTCAAACCTAAGAAAATGGTCAGCGCAACCAAACCTTTGGAACTCATCCATATGGACTTGTGTGGACCAATGAGAATCCAAAGTAGAAGTGAAAAAAGATATGTTTTCGTTATTGTTGATGATTACTCTCGTTTTACTTGGGTTATATTCCTAACAAGCAAAGATGAAACGTTTGATGAATTTGTTTCCTTTTCTAAGAAAATCCAAAGAACCACATGTCATCAACTGATTCACATAAGATCAGATCATGGAACCGAATCCCAGAATCACAAATTCAATGAATACTACAAAGAACAAGGTATGGATCAAAACTTCTCTGCTCCCAGGACTCCACAACAAAATGGAGTAGTTGAGAGGAAAAACAAAACCTTGGAAGACATGGCTAGAACCATGTAAATTGCCAGTTCCTTACCTAGGAACTTCTGGGCTGAAGTAGTAAACACAACATGTTATATTGTCAACAGAGTAATGATTCGAGCTATATTAAATAAAACTCCCTACGAACTAATGAAAGGTATTAAACCCAACATCTCTTACTTTAGAGATTTTGGTTGTAAATGTTTTGTCCACAATAACGGCAAAAGGAACTTGGGGAAGTTTGACGAAAGAAGTGATGAGGCAGTGTTCCTAGGATATGCCCTAAATAGCAAAGCTTACAGAGTTTATAATAAAAAGTCAATGTGCGTAGAGGAAAGTGTACATATAATTTTTGATGAAACTAACAAAATTGATGTAGTCCAGCAACAAGAAGATTTTGAAATTGGTTTGTCTCTTGTTTCAGACAAAGATGTGGAGTTCCACCAAGCTAGACAAACATCAGAGTTCCCATCCAACAAAACTCATCATGAATGACATTAGAAAAGGAACCCAGACAAGGTCACAACTCAGGAACTTATGTGCATTTCATGCGTTCCTCTCCATATTTGAGCCAAGGAACCACAATGAGGCTTTGGAAGATGCCGACTGGATAATTTCCATGCAAGAAGAGTTGAATGAATTTAGAAGGAACAAAGTGTGGCACTTGGAACCCAAACCAAAGCACTAGAAGGTGATAGGATTGAAATGGGTATTCCGGAATAAGAAAGATGAACATGCAACGATTAAAAGGAACAAGGCAAGGTTAGTTGTCGAAGGCTACAACCAACATGAAGGTATTGACTTCGAAGAAACTTTTGCTCCTGTTGCTAGGCTAGAAGCCATTAGAATTTTAATTGCTTTTGCACCCTTCATGGGTTTTAAATTATATCAAATGGATGTAAAATGTTCTTTCTTAAATGGTTTCTTAGAAGAGGATGTCTATGTGGAACAACCCACTGGTTTCAAAAATCTTGAATTCCCAAACCATATCTATAAGCTTGATAAAGCTCTCTATGGGCTGAAGCAAGCCCTAGATCATGGTATGAAAGGTTATCAAAGTTCCTTTTACAAAACCATTTTAAACGAGGCAGAATAGACAAAACCTTATTTCTAAAATCAAAAGGAACTGACTTATTGGTTGTTCAAATTTATGTTGATGATATATTATTTGGAGCAACTAACGAATCCTTGTGCAAGGAATTTGCAAACTTGATGAGCAGTGAATTTGAAATGAGCATGATGGGGGAACTCAACTTTTTTCTTGGTTTGCAAATCAAACAAACCGAAGAAGAAATCATGATTCACCAAAAAAAGTATGTGAAGGAACTCCTAAAGAAATACGAGCTAGAATCTGCCAAAGTAAATCACACTCCCATGGGAACAACCACCAGATTAGATACTGATCCAAATGGCAAAAGTGTGAATCAAATTATACATCTAACCTGGTGGATGTTCCCATAGGAGTGTGGTTCGTTTTTGTTGTCTCCATTCCATATTTCTTGATTAGATCCTTGATGTATTTTTGTTGGTGTATCATGATGCCATGTCCCGTTTGTTTTATCTGAAGTCATAGAAAGAAGTTTAGTTCTCCCATCATGCTCATTCGGAATTCCTGTTGCATGAGGTCAGAGAGCTCCTTTCATATAATTTCATTAGTAGCTCCAAATATGATATCATCAACGTACATAAATCTGAACTATTACTATACTTGTGTCTCTTGATTTTAGGAATAGAGTTTTTTCTACTTTACCTCGAGAGAAGTGATTGTTTAATAGAAAGTGAGAGAGACGCTCATACCAGGCCCTTGGAGCTTGCTTTAGTCCATACAGTGCCTTGTCTAACTTGTAAACATGATTGGGATGTTCTGGATCTTCAAATCCCGGCAGTTGTTCCACATACACTTCTTCTTTGAGATATCCATTTAGTAACGCACACCTTAAATCTATTTGATATAGCTTGAATCCCATGTATGAGGAAAAGGCTATAAGGATGTGTATAGCTTCCATTCGGGCTATTGGAGCAAAGGTTTCTTCAAAGTCTATTCCTTCTTGTTGATTATACCCTTTGACGACCAGTCTGGCTTTGTTTCTTGTGATAGTGGCATGTTCGTCTTGTTTGTTTCGAAAGACCTATTTGAGACCTATTACTCTGTTGATTATGGGTTTTGGTTCGAGGTGTCAGACTTTGTTTCTTCCAAATTCATTTAGTTCCTCCCACATTGCAATGTTCCAATCAGAGTCAGTTAGTGCCTCTTTATAGTTTTTAGGCTCAATCAGGGATAAGTAAGCATAGAAAGCACAAAAGTTTTTAAGTTATGATCTCGTTGTTGTTCCTCTTCCGAGATCACTTATAATCTAATAAAGTGGGTGTGAGCTTTGGTGCTTCAATGGCTTTGGTTGGAATGCTGTTGTGACATCTTTAGTGTTTTGCACTTCGTTGTTTGTTATTCCAGAGTGTTCCTCATTTTGAACTTGTTCCTCTTCTATTGTTCCTTCTTCAGTAATTTCATCATTACTAGTAGGTTCTTCTTCAATAGGGTTTCTTCGAATCTCTTCATCTTTTGTTGCTTTAGTGAGTCCTAGATCAAAGCTCTCATCTTTTGTGGGGCTTGTTCCTGCATTACAAGGATCATTTTCATCAAATATAATATGAATGCTTTCTTCCACGCACATGGTTCTTTTGTTGTACACTTGATAAGCTTTACTACTTCGAGCATATCCCAAGAATATGGCTTCATCACTGCGTGCATCGAATTTTCCTAGTTGGTCCTTTCCATTGTTGTGAACGAAACATTTGCATCCGAAAGTTCTGAGATGCATTACAGATGGCTTTCTTCCTTTGTACAGTTCATAGGGAGTTTTATTTTTGATTGCTCTAATCAGTACCCTGTTCAGTATGTAGCATGCGGTGTTTAGTGCCTTTGCCCAAAAGCTCTTGGGTAGTTTACTAGGTATTAGCATGGTCCTTGTCATGTCTTCTAGAGTTTTGTTTTTCTGTTCCACAACTCCATTTTGTTGCGGTGTGCTGAGAAATTGTGATCTAGACCCGAACTTTGCAAAGGTCATTTAATTTCGAATTTTGAAATTCTGTTCCGTGATCCGACCTGATGTGAACCAACTCAAGACCACTTTGTCTTTAGACTTTTGTGGCAAAGGCCACAAATTCATCAAACGTTTCTTCTTTGCTGGATAGGAAGGTTACCCATGTGTACCTTGAAAAATCGTCCACGATCACCAAAACATATTTCTTACCGCTTCTGCTTTGAGTTCTCATTGGACCACAAAGATCCATGTGGATAGGTTCAAGAGGTCTTGTGGAGCTGATTAATCCTTTTGACTTGAACGAGGTTCTAACTTGCTTTCCTTTGACACATGCATCACACACTGATAGTTTTGTGAATTTTGTATTTGGAAGACCTGCAACTAGATTTTTGTACTTAATTTGTTAGAGATAGACTAGCATGACCAAATTTTTTGTGCCAGAGTAAGGGATGATTTTCAATGACACTGATACATGTTAAGTTGGAGTGAGGAACAGTGTTGCCGTTGACCACGTAGGTGTTCCCTTTTCTCTATCCCTCTAAAATCACTGTCTCAGTTTTACTGTTAATGATATAACACTTATCTGAAGAGAACTTAGCATAGTTCCCCTTATCGCAAAATTGAGAAATACTTAGTAGACTATGTCCTAAACCTTCAACTAGAAATACATTATCAATGGAATGGGATTTTGACTTACCGACCTTGCCAATTGTAATAATATTACCCTTTTTGTTGTCACCATAAGTCACCGTTCCGCCTTCGTAGGTCATGAGTGAGAGAGATCTGTTAATATCTCTTGTCATGTGTTTGGAACAACCACTGTCTAGGTACCATGTGTTGCTCCCTCTCACTTCGACCTGCTCAAGTTTGTTAGGTGGAGTTCTTAGGAACCCAACATAGCTTGGGTTCCTTACTTGGATTTAAACCAGTTTTCTTTACCCATTTGTTCTTAGTTGATTTTATGTTTCTTTCCAAGCTCTCTTTATTTTTAGGACATACAACTCTATAGTGTCCCACGTGACCACAGAAGGTGCCTACAATTTTGCTATAGAGATCTACTCGGGTGTTTTTTGGGTTGTATTTTTTGTGATTGAATCCTAAGCCTTATGTCCGTTTGGTTCTAGCTTCCTGGATCCATTTAGGCGTCTCTAATCTTGTGCCTATTTTCTTCTTAATTTCTCCTTCTAGGTTGGTCTTTTCTTGGTGAACTTTTACTAGCTCTAGTTGATTTCTTTCTAGTTCCATTTTGTAGAGGTTTTTGGCTTTTATTATCTTTGAGTTGGCCAGTTCCTGTTTCATCCACGGGTTCTCACTCCTTAAGGCTTCGTATGTTTCTTTAATGCTAAGATTTTGGTCAAAGAGATTGAAGAAGCGATTGTCTATCTGTATGTTAATGTCTTTTGTCCACTCGAGTTCTTCGATAAGGTCTTTTATCTCCTTTTGGAATTTTAGTTCAGAGTCTTATTTTTCTTTTAAGAGATCCTCATAGTCACTAGTTAGACAAGAAAGTAAATCAAAGATTTCTTGTTTAGATAAGGTATCAAGTTTACTATGAATTTGAGCGAGACTTGCCTGGAACTTGTCTGATTCTGAGTCTGATTCTCCTTCTTCGCTTTCAGCAACTAGGCACAAGTGAGTTGTTTCTTCATTGGATTGTTCCTGTTCCTCGTCTGATGAGGAATCTCCCCAAGCTGCGATCATTGCTTTTCTAACTTCTGTTTTGGAGAACGTATTTCTGTTTTCTCTGAACCTCACTTTAGAAGGTTCTTTTCCTTTTCCTTTTCCTCTTTCTTGTTCCCAGAGGGGACATTCCCTGATGCGATGTTCTAGGTTCCCACATTTGTGACAGCCTGTATCTATCTTGGTGAATTTCCTATTGGGTTTGTTCCTTTGTTCTCTATCTTTGAAATTTCTGATCATCCTTCTGAATCTTCTTGCAAATAGGGTTGTTTCTTCATCATCCTCAGAGTTCTCATCATTTTCAGTTTTGTGGGCTAGGGTTCTGTTCTTTGGAGTTTCTAATGGCCTGGCGTTTAGTTGTAATTCATGGGTCAGGAGTGATCCAGCTAGCCGTTCCAGGTTGAACTTGGTCAAGTCCTTGGTTTCTTGAAGGGCAGTTACTTTGTCCATCCATGGGTCTTGAGGAAGACTTCTGAGGACCTTCATGACTTGTTCTTCGGGGGTGATGCTTTTTCCAAGTGAGTTTAACTCGTTTATGATGTTAGTAAAACGAGTTATCATGTCTTGGATGGATTCAGATGCTTTCATGGAGAACAGTTCGTACTTATGCATTAGGAGATCAATTTTTGATCTTTTGACTTCGTTAGTTCCTTCATGAGTAACTTGGAGAAGATCCCATATTTGTTTTGAATTTTTGCATCCCATCACCCTGTTGTGTTCATTTGGACCCAACCCGCAGTGTAGTATCTTGACTGCCATGGCGTTGAGTTCCAACTTCTCATAATCAGATTTGTCAAATTCAGCAACAGGTTTGGGCACAGTCTCCCCAGAGGCGTTCAACTTGGTGACTTGAAAGTCTCCAACTTCGATTACTCTCTACACTTGATAGTTCTCAGATGGAGATCTCCATTATGTTTCTCCAGTATGAGTAGTATTTTCCACTGAACATGGGAGGTCTTTGGGTAGAGTATCCTTCTTCCAGTTTCTCCGTAGTGTTCATTGTTCCAGAACCTTTTTCCCGTCAGAGTTACCTGCAATAAAAGGGTTCTAGCTCTAACACCAATTGTTAGTTTTACGGAGTTCCACAAGAGGGGGGGGGGGTGAATTGATGTTTTACAAATTTAATAAATATACGCGATATGTGTAATACCTCATATTTTTCTATAATTATAAATATAATATATTTTATTATATTTATAAAGCATTTCGTGTATTTTTACAAATTAATTTCATTTAATGAGAATTAAATGCGCTTTTATTTCTAATTAATTTAAATATTAATTATTTCGAAAATCGTATTTTTATTAAATAAATTCAATGAATTTATTTAATTGGGAATTGTTGGGTCGTATTTCAAAAACGAATTTAATAAACTTAAAGCTCGGTCGTTTTGATTTAATCAAACCCAACAAAGCCTGCAAGGAGTAAACTTAAATGAGCCCGGTAATGTGCCCAACTCAAAATTACCCTAACCTAGCCCACAAAGGAGAAAAAACCTATAAAAAGACCTCCTCTCAAACCCCCCAAATCAAAAATTCAGAAATCTCTCCCTCTCCTCTTTTCCTCTCCTTGCGGCACACTCCACGCCCCTCACCCCTCTCTTCGTTCGTCCTTGCTTGCGGCGCAAGGAAGCCGTGCGCGCCCAGCCTAGCCCGTCGCCCAGCTCGCCCGCCTCACAGCCGGAGCGTAGCACGAGTGTGCCTGCGCGCTGTGTGTGGTCGTGCTCGCCAACGCCCCCTTGCTCGCCCTTTGCGACGCGTCGCAGCACAACAGCAGTGCTGTCTGCGCGCGCGCTGATGTGCCCCTGCCTGTGCGCTGTGCCCGCTTGTGCGCTGTGCCCCGCTGTGCGTTGTGCCCTATCGCCTGCCCCTTTGCGCGCGCGCCCTGTGGTGCGTTGCGCTGCTGCTGTTGCTATTGTTGTTGTCGTGTGTGTTGGTCGGCACACACACACACACGATCAATTAATCGTTGTGTGTGTGTTGATCAATTGTTTAATAAAATTATGTTTTCAAAAATATTAATTTTCAGTTTTTAAATTGATTTAATTATTGTGATTAAGTTTAATTATTTGGGTTGTTTAGATTAATTAAAACGGTTGTGAACACCGTATTGGGTTAGTATTATGTTTTAATTAAAGAGATTGGTTTTGATGATTGAGTTTATAATTTTCAGATTTAATAAGTTTATAAAGTGTTGATTTTTGAAGTCAAAAGATGTTTTCGGATTAAACTATTGTTTGGGTTTTGGTTGCAAATTGATTGAGTGATTGATTTACATAATTTAATGGCAATTTAAATTATGGGAATCAACTTAAATTTTCAGAATGTTTATAAGCTTTAAAAAGTTGGTTTTTAAGGGTTTTAAAGCTAAAAAGTCAATGTTTTTATGTTAGGACTTGAGTTGACTATTTGAGACTATTAAATTACCAATTAATGAATGATTTCTAATTAAACTAAGAGTTTTAAAATCTTAAATAGTTGCTGGAAATTTAGTAAACATGGATAATAATTTAGTTCTCTTGTTTTGTTTATAGGAGTTGATTTCTAGTGAGTCGTGATTCGCACAGTGGCCCCCGTACTTAGGTATTCCAGGTACGTACAAGACTAGGGTGACCACCCATCCATTGAGGACTTTGTGAAGTGTTGAATGCGAATCATGTAAACTTATATGTTGTTGTGAAATCATGTTTGATGATTGGGAATGAATATGTTGTCATGAATTCATGTTTAATATTGAGAACGAGCATGTTATTATTATTGTTGAATCTATGTGAACGAGCATGTTATGAATTGGATTATGCTTTATATATTCCGTTGAACTATCATGTTATGGACTTTTATAATCGTTGAATTATGTCAAGCATGTTGTTCAAGTTGGTTTGCATGTATGAGTAGTGCGCATGCAAGTTGTTATTATTATTATGCTATAGTACAGGATGTCTAGCATAATCATTGAGCCAGTCGAATATTGCCAGTGAGCAATATATATTCTACCAAGGGGTAGAATATGTTGGAGAGTCTATGTGAATTGAATTAAGGACAATTCGTGCTAAGGGCACACCCCGCTTGTTAATAGGTAATGTTGGGTTATCTCAAACAGTGTTTTTGAGAAGGAACAATTGGAGTAATTTCACTTGAGTCTTGTTTGATCACAAGTCCTAAAAGAAGTAAAATAATGAAGTGTCATTGTTTAATTGTTCGTATGTTGTGTCTTGAGTCGCCTTGAACATAATATATTAATTAACGTAAAGCGTAACCCAAAGGAGCTTCAAAACTCTTGGAACGTAGATACCTCGAGTATGAACAATGGGTGGAGACTTGCCAGAAAACTTGTACTCCTCGAATGATACAAGACGTTGTTTCATTCTTTCTTTTTAGGCCGTTGTGCGTTGGAATTCCGTCGGAAGGATCCGACTGTTGGTAGGAGTCCGACTTATTATTATTTGGTGTATGGTGGGCTCCCATCACCGTTTCTTTCCTTTTGAGGATACTTTATTTTACCCGTTCGAAGCTATCTTTTTATTAAACTGTGAGTCAAGAGTCGTGTAATGTGTCGAGTCTTGTCTCCATGTTTAATTGTTTATTATATGGCTTTTGCATGTGGATTATTTAATTCGTCGAGTGAAGCATGTTAGGATAGAATGTTATTCTAGCTTGTTCGTACTCGGCTTTTGCTGACTTCGTGCTTCATGTCTTTTGGTCATGGCCTTTGCCTTAATGACCCTATGATGATCCATCAAGTGCATTTGCGTGGTTGGGGAGTAGATTTTCAATAAAGCAGGTTTGTAGAGATAACTTGCGGGAGAAGTTATCATGGGATTCGAGTTGAGAGTTTATTTTTCCGTAATTTATAAACTCTGTTATTTTTTATTTAAAGTCATGAGTACAATTTTCAGTTAATGGATTTCAACGGTTTATTATTTTGAACTTGGGCCTCAACGGTTCCAATTTGTTTAATGACCATTAACTATTTATTTATTATGTTTTAAAAGTTAGTTAATTCCGCTGCGTAACTCTGGTAAATAGCCTTAGCCGTTATCACGGTGGCGGTAATATCTTGGTAATTCCTGTGTTTTAAGTTGGAAAATGTTTTATAAAAAGCAAGGAATTATTAGGGTGTTACAAAGTGGTATCAGAGCTCTAGTTTGAGAGTTGTTTTGCATTAATTAATAGTGCAAAGTGGTAAATCCTTAAACTACGATTGCGGAATTTTAGGATTTTCGAAAACTATTTTCCTAAAGTCAAAAATGTTATTTTTGAGTACTCAAAACTTTGAAAAGCCAAATACCAATTATTTCAAGAATTTGAAAATCGTTTTAATTACTCGATTTTTTTTTCAATTAATTATTTTGAATTCCGAAATAATTCCGAATTTTTCAATTTTTTTTTTTGTAAATTCCGAATTAATTAATTATTTATTTCTTTTAATTATTTTTGAAAATGATCGAATTAATTAATTAAATTATTCAATTAATTATTTTAATTTTCGATTTTAATTTTTAATAATTTCGTGAATATTTGAAGTAATTTATTTAAATTAAATTCGAATTTATTTATTTATTTTTCTAAGTGAGGAAATGGTAGATTAAGAAGGGTACAATTAGACTAAGTATGTGTTTGATTTAAGTATGTCTTTCTAATCAAGTGTTTATGTGATTATGCCTTGATTTTTGTGATCTTTTAATTAAAGTTTGATCATGTCTTGTTTTGCTTTATGTGATTAATTGCATCAAGATTCATGATTATGCATGTACTTGTGCATTGAAATTGTATGGCTCAACGAACTTACTTTGTTTTTGGAACACTTTAGTAAGACTTTGTAGTTGTTAACTTTCAGGGTTAAGATGTTGATTTCGAAGTACGCAAATCTAGGAAACCTAGAGAAGCTAGATTGTGAAACCCCACACATTTATGTGAAGAAGATCGAGTTTGCCTGCAATTACTTTGCTACAGTGAAGAACTTACATGAACTAAGGAAGAAAGATGTTATGGCAGAGATGGTTATTCATTGCTTACCTTCCAAGAACCCATACATAGAGCTTAAGAACCGATTTCGTGATATGCATATGGAAAATGGTATTCCTAATTACTACAAGTATGGTACTCCAGATGGTAGATGGAGGTATGATTTGGAGATTATGACTACGATTATAGAACATGCGGAGGAATATTTTGTGGATGGTAAGATAGTGTCAAGTGTTCACAATGTAGGAATATATCATGAGACAGAAACTCAGATGGATGAGGATAGTGACGATGATGTTGTTGAGATTGAGAACCCTAATCCTATCGTTCCTGAACCCACTATTGAGATCTCCAGTGACACAGAAATTGAGCCTGAAACCAACAATGATGAAGTGAACAGTGTGCCACAGCAGAACAATGAGGATATGGAGTATGAGTCTGATCCAGAAGAAGACTTTGATGACTTTGAAGACCATGAGCACTCTTCACCAGTTTGTAGAGGTGGTTGGATAGTAGAGTAGCATTCTAAAAGACTTTTCTAATGTAATAGCTAGTGCTTAGATTTAGTGAAGCAATAAAGTAGTACACTACTATTTATGGTTTTAGTAGTTCTGTTTTGTGTTTTTCCGAATAAAGTACGATCCAAAGGATGTAATATTTTCCATTGAAGTAATAAAGCTTAGAATTCCTTCTTTTACCCTCAATTCTAAGTTTATGTTTCTTTGAGAGATTATCGCAAAGGAATTTCATGTATTTCTTCAATGAAATTATACTTGCAAGGTGGTCAAAATTTTCACCACTTGAACTTTGTGATGCGGACTAAGGGGAAAAGCGGCCCATAACAGGCGCCTATCTTACTTAGGGTCCAAAAATTTCATGCATGTGTATCCCTTGAATGACTAGTTAGTGCAATGTTTTAGTAAGGCAGTGTCCAACCTCAGTTGTTAAAGTTAGTCTTTTGTTTTATTCAGGAGAAGGGAAATGACTACCCAAGGGATTGCCGACGTGGTTAGGCAACTAGCTGAAGTAGTGCAGAACTTAGCACAGAATAGGAATAACCAGGGAGTTGATCCAGCTGGTGAGATGTTTAAGAAGGTGTCCCAGAGTAAGCCTCCTTTGTATCAAGGGGAGATAGACCCAACTGTACTTGAGAATTGGCTAAGGGAGTTCGATAAGCTTATCGTAGCTGTCAATTGCCCAGAGGACCTTAGGGTTAGTAGTGTTGTTTATTACCTTAGGGGAGAAGCCGATTTATGGTGGAAAAGATGTGAGAATGCTTTGAGAGCTACACCTGGATTTGGATGGGAATCATTCAAAGCAGCCTTAAGGAACAAGTTTTACCCACCATATCTGAAGAAGCAGAAAGCTCAAGAGTTCATCGAGTTGAAAATGGATGGTATGTCTGTGACAGAGTACTATTCGAAGTTCATAGAGTTGTCTAGGTTTGCACCGGAAGTGGTGGCAACGGAGGAGCTTAGTCCCCAAAGATTTGAGAGTGGATTGACTATGGTGTTGCAACTAATGCTTGCTGGAGTGACCTTTACATCTCTTGACACCCTATATGGAAAAGCTGCCCATTTGTATGGTCTGCAGCAAAGGAAAAATGGAATTGGTGAAAAGAGGAAGGATGTTGGTAACCATAATCAAGGTGGTGGCCAGCAGAACCAGGGGAACTTTAAGAAAAACAAAGGAAACAACCATTTCCAGTTCAGGGGAAACCAGGGAGGAAACAGGAACAACTTCCACAATAACAATGGAGATAAGAATTAGTCTGCAGGGAATGGAACGAGAGTCTATGAGTGTAGACGTTGCCATACTAATCACCCAGGTCGAGACTGTAATGGAAACCAAGTTGTCTGTAGGTTTTGTGAGAAGCTAGGCCATAGAGAGTTTGAGTGTTGGGCCAAGAATGGGAAACCCAACCAAGTCAACCAAGGCAACCGCCAGAACAACAACCGGAATAACCAAAACCGGAATGGAGGGAACAATGGTGGAAACTAAAGAGGTAACCAGAATGGTAATAATGACAATAATGGCCAGGGTAATGGACAGCCCGGAGGGAACTATCAGCAGAATGGGAACCGAAATGCCAATGGTGGTGGTTATAACAAGGGAGTTGCCCAAGGAAAGCTGAATGTGATCACTAGGCAAGAAGCCGAAAACTCGTCTGACGTCATAGCTGGTACTTTTTCTATTAACTCCATTTTAGTTAAAGTACTATTTGATTCTGGTGCGACTTATTCATTTATATCAAAGGGTACCTTAGAGAAGTTAGGATTGGAAGAACCTGAAGATATAGAAGTACCCATAGTGATACCAACCGGTGAGATCGTGAAATGCACTAAGATCCATAGGGATGTACCTTTAACCATAGCCAAGACCATATTCTTGTCTAGCCTAATTGAGTTTGAGTTAGGGGATTTAGATGTGATTTTCGGAATGGACCGGTTGGCCATGTTCAAAGCTAAGTTTGACTGTGAGAAGCAGAAGATTCACTTGAAGTCTAGTCTAGGAAAGGTGGTATCATATCGCCGCTTTGGGAAGCTTAGGAGTGTAGGGATCGTCACGGCAATGGAACTCGTGAAGTTAATACACAAAGGGAACCCTGTTTTCTTATGCAATGTAAGAGACCTAGACCATGTAATGAAAGAGAAACCAAGGGATATTGCAGTGGTGAGTGAATTCTTGGACGTGTTTCCGGAGGAGATTCCGGGAATGCCGCCCAATCGACCAATCAATTTTACCATAGACTAAGCACCCGGAACTTCACCTATCTCGAAAGCCCCATACCGGATGGCTCCAGCAGAAATGAGTGAGTTAAAGGGTCAACTTGAGGAATTGCTCGGGAAAGGTTATATTAGACCAAGTGCATCGCCTTGGGGAGCGCCACTCTTGTTTGTGAAGAAGAAGGACGATAGTATGAGACTCTGTATAGACTACAGGGAGCTCAATAAGGTCACAATCAAGAATAAGTATCCTTTGCCTAGGATAGATGATCTATTTGACCAGTTGTGATCTATTTGACCAGTTGAAAGGAGCGGGAATGTTTTCAAAGATTGACTTAAGGTCAGGTTATCATCAGTTGAGAATCGCAGAGCACGATATACCAAAGAATGCATTTAGGACTAGATACGGTCATTATGAGTTCACAGTTATGCCTTTTGGGTTAACCAATCCACCTGCAATCTTTATAGACTTAATGATCCTAGTATTCCATGCATTCTTGGACAAGTTTGTAGTGGTTTTCATAGATGATATTCTGGTCTACTCTAAGAATGAGGAGGATCATGCAGAACACTTAAGGTCAGTGTTGAGTACCCTAAGAGACAATCAGTTGTATGCCAAATTCTCGAAGTGTGAATTCTGGCTGGAAAGAGTTACGTTCTAAGGATATTTTGTATCCAAGGAAGGAGTTGCAGTGGATCCTGCAAAGATAAAAGCTGTTAGTGAGTGGCCTACACCTAAGAGTGTCACCGATATTCGGAGTATTCTTGGTTTAGCGGGTTATTATAGACGCTTTGTGCAAGACTTTTCTAGAATCGCCAAACCAATGACAACCTTGATGAAGAAAGAAGCGAAGTTTGAGTGGAATGACCAGTGTGAGGAAGCGTTCCAAGCCTTAAAGACGCGATTGACAACCGCGTCGGTGTTAACTTTGCCAGATGAGAGCGGTACTTATGATGTGTATAGTGATGCCTCTAAGAATGGTTTAGGGTGCGTGTTGATGTTAGCCGCCATAGTGTTTGCATTTAAGATATGGAGACACTATCTGTATGGTGTGAAATATAGGATATTCACGGATCATAAGAGCTTGAAGTACATTTTCACGCAGAAGGACTTAAATATGCGCCAACGAAGGTGGTTGGAGTTAATCAAGGACTATGATCTGGATATTCAATACCATGAGGGAAAAGCCAATGTAGTTGCAGATGGCTTGAGTAGGAAATCAAGTCATGGTGTGAATGCGTTAGTAGTTGCTAATGAGCTGTGTAAGGACATGCAACGATTGAATCTGGAAATAGTAAGTGGAGAATGCCTTGAGGGTGTGATGAATGCCTTAACCATCCAGTCGTCAGTATTGGATGAAATCAGGGAGAATCAGGCTGGTGATGTTAAGCTAGAGCGGACCAAGGAGAAGATTTCGCAAGGAAAGGAGGTTGATTTTAAGATTCACGGGGATGGAAGTTTGAGGTATAAAGGACGTTGGTGTGTACCTCAAAAGTATGATGAACTAAAGGAGAAGTTGATGAGAGAAGGTCACAATACTCCATATTCTGTTCACCCGGGCGGTGACAAGCTGTATAAGGATCTAAAGAAGGTCTATTGGTGGCCAAGGATGAAAAACGAAGTGGCTGAATTCGTGGCAAGGTGTTTGACTTGTCAGAAAGTTAAGATAGAGCATAGGAGACCTCAGGGAAAGGTCCAACCTTTGGAGATTCCGAGTTGGAAGTGGGACTGTATCTCAATGGACTTTGTCACTTGTTTACCCAAGTCGAAAAGTGGAAATGACACTATTTGGGTAGTGGTCGATAGGTTGACTAAGTCGGCAATGTTCATACCAATGAAAGAAACCTGGAAAATGGAACAACTTGCCAAAGCCTACATCAAGCATGTAGTGAGATTACATGGAGTTCCTAAGGATATCGTATCAGATAGAGATTCTAGGTTCCTTTCAAACTTCTGGAAAAGTGTGCAGAAGAACTTTGGTACAACATTGAAAATGAGTACAGTGTTCCACCCAGCTACAGATGGACAAACCGAAAGAACTATTCAAACCTTAGAAGATGTGCTAAGAGCTTGTGTGATTGATTTCCAAGGTGGATGGGAAGATAGCCTAGATCTAATTGAGTTCTCATACAACAATAGCTATCATGCCAGTATTGGAATGACACCATTCGAAGCCCTGTATGGACGAAAATGCAGAAGTCCACTATGTTGGAGTGACATTAGTGAAACCATTGTATTATGTCCCCAATTGATAGAGGACACTATGAATCAGGTTAGGACTATTCAATCCAAAATCTAAGCCGCGCAAGATCGCCAAAAGAGCTACGCAGATTTAAAGCGTAGGGATGAAGAGTTTCAAATAGGTGACAAAGTGTTGCTAAAGGTTTCACCAATGAAAGGTGTGATGAGATTTGGGAAGAAGGGAAAGCTTAGCCCAAAGTATATAGGCCCATATGAGATCCTAGAACGGATAGGGAAGGTAGCGTATAGACTAACCTTGCCCATGGACTTGCATCGAGTGCATAATGTGTTTCATATATCCCAGTTGAGGAAACATGTCCCGGATAAGTCTCATGTACTACAACCGGAGACCATAGAGTTAGACCAAAGTTTGACCTTTGAGGAAAGACCTGTCAAGATACTTGAGAGCAAAGTGCGTAGCACTCGAAATAAGGATGTTAAGATCGTTAAAGTGTTGTGGTCTAACCAAGAGTCTGAGGAAGCTACCTGGGAAGCGGAGCAGGAAATGAGAAAGAAATATCCCGAGCTTTTTCCCGAGGTTAGTTGAGTTACGGGGTCGTAACTCGTTTTCTTTAAGGGGGGTAGAGTGCGGTAGAATTTCGCGCTTTTTACCTTATTCACCCAATTTATCCTCTAGGATATGCTTGAATAGTTGTTTCCAGTGAAGTTTCACTGTTTATTGTCATGTTGAATTACTTAAAGAGTACAGCAACTAAAACTTTTTGCAAAGAAAACGCACTAAAGTCTCATAATAGTCTCAAGTCTAGTTTTAAAATTGTGATTTCCGTGTCCAAGTTTCGGGACGAAACTTCTTTTAAGGAGGGTAGACTGTAATACCTCGTATTTTTCTATAATTATAAATATATTTTATTATATTTATAAAGCATTTCTTGTATTTTTACAAATTAATTTCATTTAATGAGAATTAAACGCGCTTTTATTTTTAATTAATTTAAATATTAATTATTTCGAAAATCGTATTTTTATTAAATAAATTCAATGAATTTATTTAATCAGGAATTGTTGGTTCGTATTTCAAAAACAAATTTAATAAACTTAAAGCCCGATCATTTTTTTTTAATCAAACCCAACAAAGCCTGCAAGGAGTAAACTTAAATGAGCCCGGTAATAAGCCCAACTCAAAATTACCCTAACCTAGCACACAAGGGAGAGAAAACCTATAAATAGACCTCCTCTCAAACCCCCAAAATCAAATATTCAGAAATCTCTCTCTCTCCTCTTTTCCTCTCCTTGCGGCGCACTCCACGCCCCTCACCCCTCTCTTCGTTCGTCCTTGCTTGCGGCGCAAGGAAGCCGTGCGCGCCCAGCCTAGCCTGTCGCCCAGCTCACCCGCCTCACAGCCGCAGCGTAGCACGAGTGTGCCTGCGCGTTTTGTGTGGTCGTTCTCGCCAACGCCCCTTGCTCGCCCCCTTGCTCGCCCTTCGCGTCGCGTCGCAGAACAACATCAGTGTTGTGTGTGCGCGCGCTGATGTGCCCCCGCCTGTGCGTTGTGCCTGCTTGTGCGTTGTGCCCCGCTGTGCTCTGTGCCCTTTCGCCTGCCCCTTTGCGCGCGCGCCCTGTGGTGCGTTGCGCTGCTGCTGTTGCTATTGTTGTTGTCGTGTGTGTTGGTCGGCACACACACACACACGATTAATTAATCGTTGTGTGTATGTGTGTTGATCAATTGTTTAATAAAATTATGTTTTCAAAAATATTAATTTTTAGTTTTTAAATTGATTTAATTATTGTGATTAAGTTTAATTATTTGGGTTGTTTAGATTAATTAAAACGGTTGTGAACACCGTATTGGGTAGTATTATGTTTTAATTAAAGAGATTGGTTTTGATGATTGAGTTTATAATTTTCAGATTTAATAAGTTTATAAAGTGTTGATTTTTGAAGTCAAAACATGTTTTCGGATTAAACTATTGTTAGGGTTTTGGTTTCAAATTGATTGAGCGGTTGATTTACATAATTTAATGACAATTTAAATTATGGGAATCAACTTAAATTTTCAGAATGTTTATAAGCTTTAAAAAGTTGGGTCTTAAGGGTTTTAAAGCTAAAAAGTCAATGTTTTTATGTTTGGACTTGAGTTGGCTATTTGAGACTATTAAATTACCAATTAATGAATGATTTCTAATTAAACTAAGAGTTTTAGAATCTTAAATAGTTGCTGGAAATTTAGTAAACATGGATAATAATTTAGTTCTCTTGTTTTGTTTATAGGAGTTGATTTCTAGTGAGTCGTGATTCGCACAGTGGCCCCCGTACTTAGGTATTCCAGGTACGTACAAGACTAGGGTGACCACCCATCCCTTGAGGACTTTGTGAAGTGTTGAATGCGAATCATGTGAACTTATATGTTGTTGTGAATTCATGTTTGATGATTGGGAATGAATATGTTGTCATGAATTCATGTTTAATATTGAGAACGAGCATGTTATTATTATTGTTGAATCTATGTGAACGAGCATGTTATGAATTGGATTATGCTTTATACATTCCGTTGAACTATCATGTTATGGACTTTTATAATCGTTGAATTATGTCAAGCATGTTGTTCAAGTTGGTTTGCATGTATGAGTAGTGCGCATGCAAGTTGTTATTATTATTATGCTATAGTACATGATGTCTAGCATAATCATTGAGCCAGTCAAATATTGTCAGTGAGCAATATATTCTACCAAGGGGTAGAATATGTTGGAGAGTCTATGTGAGTTGAATTAAGGACAATTCGTGCTAAGGGCACACCCCGCTTGTTAATAGGCAATGTCGGGTTATCTCAAACAGTGTTTTTAAGAAAGAACAATGGGAGTAATTTCACTTGAGTCTTGTTTGATCACAAGTCCTAAAAGAAGTAAAATAATAAAGTGTCATTGTTGAATTGTTTAATTGTTCGTATGTTGTGTCTTGAGTCGCCTTTAACATAATATATTAATTAACGTAAAGCGTAACCCAAAGGAGCTTTAAAACTCTTGGAACGTAGATACCTCGAGTATGAACAATGGGGGGAGACTTGCCGGAAAACTTGTATTCCTCGAATTATACAAGACGTTGTTTCATTCTTTCTTTTTAGGCTGTTGTGCATTGGAATTCCGTCGGAAGGATCCGAATGTCGGTAGGAGTCCGACTTATTATTATTTGGTGTATGGTGGACTCCCATCACCCTTTCTTTCCTTTTGAGGATACTTTATTGTACCCATTCGAAGCTATCTTTTTATTAAACTGTGAGTCAAGAGTCGTGTCATGTGTCGAGTCTTGTCTCCATGTTTAATTGTTTATTATATGGCTTTTGCATGTGGATTATTTAATTCGTCGAGTGAAGCATGTTAGGATAGAATGTTATTCTAGCTTGTTCGTACTCAGCTTTTGCTGACTTCGTGCTTCATGTCTTCTGGTCATGGCCTTTGCCTTAATGACCCTATGATGATCCATCAATTGCATTTGCGTTGTTGGGGAGTAGATTTTCAATAAAGCAGGTTTGTAGAGATAACTTGCGGGAGAAGTTATCATGGGATTCGAGTTGAGAGTTTATTCTTCCGTAATTTATAAACTCTGTTATTTTTTATTTAAAGTCATGACTACTATTTTCAGTTAATGGATTTCAAAGGTTTATTATTTTGAACTTGTGCCTCAACGGTTCCAATTTGTTTAATGACCATTAACTATTTATTTATTATGTTTTGAAAGTTAGTTAATTCCGCTGCGTAATTCTGGTAAATAGCCTTAGCCGTTATCACGGTGGCGGTAATATCTTGGTAATTCCTGTGTTTTAAGTTGGAAAATGTTTTATAAAAAGCAAGGAATTATTAGGGTGTTACAATATGGAACAGAAAATAGTAAATGGTGCAAGCAAGATTTAGCGTGGAAAACTCTCTAGGCCCAATAGAGAGGGAAAAACCACGTCCCCGTAGGGACTTAAAACTCTATTACTAATTAGGCAAAACGACTCAGTTTACAAACCTAATTCTACTCGGGCCACGATCTGTTAATCTCCTCTGATTACAGATGACTAAGAACAATCCCTCAATTGTTCCTCCCCAATGAAACAGTCGTTCAACTGTTCCAACTCACAGATCTCTTTAAAGACCTTCTCTCTTGCACTGTAAGCTTGACTCAGGCTTATCATACATCAATTCAACAAAATAATAAACAACAATTATTATAAACGCAAGATATAAGACCATGTAACTATGTAGTGCTCAATATGGGAACAGGAACAGACTCTAATGCAAAGCTTAAAGATGATACCTGAATGCTCGAGTTTTTGCTATTATGTCTGATAAAAAATCATACGAAGAACTTGAGGTCTATTTATAGTTAATTTTGTGATTAACCTAAGATTCCTAGAATCCAACTCTAAACGGATTATGACTCTTTTTAGAAGATAGATTTTCACCATATTTAACTTAGTCCAATGGAGACTTGATAACCTCAAGATTATTTTACCTTTACAACCATATGAATTACAATGTGACTTAAACTCTTTAGGAGTTTAACATTAAGTATGAATAAAACCAGCACCGTGATTTAGACTTAGGGATTTTAATTACTCTTTTTATATGACTAAAACACGTAAGTAAGTTAATCATCAATTTATCTTATATGCAGACACCGTTCCCATACTTTGCATTTAATAGTATGCCACAGTCTTATACCTTTCAGCGTTTACCAAAATGATTCCTAAAACTGCTCAGCAACTTGATCATCAATTCATCTTCAATCTGCACTTGAATGCTTCCACCGATGCTGCTGCTCTTAGTCTCTTAATCTTCTCTTCATCTTGGGAGATTCTTCTTTGTTCACTCCAGTTGCTAAGCTACCTGTTTCTGATATTACTAGGTAGAGTTTATGTGTACAGTTAAGCTTGTCATCATCAAAATCCTAGATTCAACAAACATTAAATAAAAATGAATTGGCTTCTAAGTAGACATGTGCATGTGTTCCAAAAATACTCATCAACTCATTTTAAGTAGACATGTACTACTCAATCTCATTCCTTGAAAATATATCCATTTTTTTTTTAATGGCGTACACACTCATTTGAATATGTATATTGCCTTTCCAGTTTATAAATTCTAAAACAAAGCAAATAGTTTAAAAAACGTTATATTATCTTAATCTCTTGTATAAGACTCTATTTTGATAGTAATTGAGTATATTTTCAAGGAACAGATACACGATCGAGTATGTAATCAAGAACAATCATCAACTATTAAGGCTAAAGGATGTTATTAAAAGTCTGTTTTATCCAAATTTCAAAGTGTTTTCAAGAGACATAAGAATGAAAGAAGGTCCCACATAAGAAATTACCGGCAACAAAGTCTTTTTCTTTTCTAACATGATTGTTTTGTACTTAAAATCTTGTTGAGGAGAGACAACGTGTAATGGAGTGAAAAAAACATGCTCCCTTTCCTCATATTTGACATACAGCATTTGACTATTTTCCATGTCTTTTTCACTAGGAAAACAGATTAGTTGGAGGGAAGAAAGATATGCAAAGGTTGACTATGGAATAGTAGTGAGATAGAAAAAAGTGACATTTTATAAATTTAATTTTAGGTTAAATTGGCAAATTATTTTTTACCACCTAATTAAAAAAAATAAAAAATAATTTTTTACCACCTAAAAATAAAATATAAATTGTCTTCTACCACCTTTTAATTACAAGATGGACGAAAACGTTATGTGAATTAATGGGAATTAAGGAAAAATGGTAGCTTATAAACATGAAAATTGTGGGAGAAGCGAAGGAAATAAAACATATAGTCGTTGATATGAGTCCGCATAACGTTTCCCTCTATCTTTCCGGTTAAGACGTGGTAAAAAATAATTTTTATTTTATTTTTAGGTGGTAAAGATAATTTGTCAATTTTTTTAGGTGGTAAAAAATAATTTATCTATAGTTCTATTGGTAAAATATATTAAAATGCATGGTAATTGACCATAATAAAAATAAATATAAGAATAAAATGAATGGATTATAGTAAAGGTGGATACGTGAGTGTAAGAAGAAAAAATATGGATCAAGTAAAAAAGACGAAGTAAAAAACACTTGCAATATCAAGATGTTCTCCTCAAGGTTTCAAAATTTTCGAAACATATAATAAATAATAAAAATTATTTCCAAATTTTGTTTTTTTTTTTGGTCGAATGTAGATGGCGTGTTTTTTTTTTTTTTTTTTGACATAGACTTACTTTGAATTAATAAAATAAAGTTAAACTAAACTACACCTCCTGAGGTCTTTAAAGACCATTACAAAACAACCAAAACAAATTACAACACCATGGTCTTTAAAGACCATTACAAAACAACTAGACATTCATAGTGTCCATCTTTGTTTAAGCAGCGTGTTTAATGGCGGGCTTAAAATTCAAATAGGTATTTTTTATTGATAAATAAAAAGACTGGATATAATATTTTTCGATTTTTTTGTAATAATATAATAAGCAGGTTTCCACTCAAACTATGTAACGTCACTTATGCATCTGTTTTCCTGGCAATAATACGAAGTAAAAACACTAATAGACACCAAAGGAAGAAACTTAGAAGGATAACAAAATAGGAATAAACCAAGCAACAAATATCAGATAAGACTTGAACTCGGGTTCTGAACAATCCTGCACTAACGAAAACCAATAAACAAAGGATGGGTGGGTGGGTGGGGGGGGGGGGGGAGTGGGGACTTGAACCCCTAACCATTGGTTGAAGCCAAAACCACTGCAACGCCTAAAATGTTGGTGTTATATTATTGCGTTTATATTTTTCTAATTTGTTTTATTTTTGTAAAAAAACATGTGAGTGTTTTTTTTTTTGGTCTTGTAAAGGTACAGTAGGTTCACCGCCACTGATAAAAGAAATGAGTAATTGTAAAAAAAAAAAAAGAATAGATCGAGTAAAAAAAGAGATAACTTCATAGTGAAAGTGTTCATGCAATCATAACCTAATGTGTTGTCCTAGAAGGTGCAATATAAATTTCACAACATTTCAGAGGTGACAAAGGCGCAAGCTCCCAAAACTAAGTGTTAAGGACTACTTCTAAACAGTGCAAATCCTTGGTGCCCTCAATAATCTTAA
Organism: Spinacia oleracea; assembly: GCF_020520425.1. Classification (NCBI taxonomy): domain Eukaryota; kingdom Viridiplantae; phylum Streptophyta; class Magnoliopsida; order Caryophyllales; family Amaranthaceae; genus Spinacia; species Spinacia oleracea. The sequence goes on from NC_079488.1 coordinate 77,986,385, forward strand.
TTAAAATGTTCCTTCCTTCGGCACTTGGTGTCTCTTTTCCTATCAGAATTCTGGTTGTCCTGCTGTCATTGGTGGTTATATTTAGGTGTCTCCAGTTCCTATACCTCGCTTCATTGATACCCTTAAGAAATGCTCTCAAGTTCGCTTGCTCCTTACTGCTACAGTGCATTCTTAAGTAGTTGTTGTTGCTTCCATCTAGGTCTGAAGACCAGTATACGATACTTTCACCCTCCTCTTTGAAATCGTCATATGAATGAAGCACCCTTCTATCGCAGTTGTTCCTCTTACCTATGAGGTGATGACTAGTGTTGCCCTTGTTGCCTAAGTTCCTTTCAAAACCTGGTGGCTCTTCTAGCTTCTTATCCCTCTCGAATCCTGGTGGTTCTTCTGGGTCCTCCTTTCTTTTCCTGGTTCTGTACTCTTTGCATTTACTCCCACCCTGCGTTTCTATGTTGAAAGTTCTCTCCACCCTATCTAGAATGCCTTTGGCATTGCAGTTTCCTTTGTTAAACATGATCTCGTTCCTTGCACACTAGATAGCCCACAGGGTTGCAGTGAAATAGTTGAACCTATAACTATCCTCATCCTTCCTTCCTTTTAGCATTTTAAACCAATTCCACACCCAGTCACCTAGAGGAATGTTCGACTGGTGCTCAGTTCTCAGCCCAAGCCTACCTGCTTCCCAAATATGTCTACTCACATTGCAGTCCCTGAACAGGTGGTCAAGAGACTCAACATGAGTATCACAAAACTTGCACATCGAGTCCACTACAATTCTTCTTTTAATGAACTCCTCCCCCACATGGAGTCTATTATTCAGTAACTTCCACAGGAAGATTTTCCACTTATTATTCATGTCCGCCTTCCACAAAATATCCCAATTCCTCTTGATGTGCCCATTTATCTGACGGTTTTGAGCTTCCAATTGCATAGAGTAGCCACTCCTCACAGTGTAGTTCCCCAACTTTTCTCTTTTCCATACTAGAGCATCTTCAGACCCTCTCTCCATGGTTTCAATACTAAGAATCTTCATTATAGTGTTGGTAGAAAAGTTTTGCTCAAGCTTGAGGTTGTCCCATTCATTGGTGTCCTCCTTTATTAGGCTTCGAACCGTCTCCTCTTTCCTTGTTTGGTTGCTTCTGCTTGGTTTCCACACTGGTTTGTCCCCTAGAACCCAGGGTTGGTCACATTTAGCTAAACATCCATCTCCAATAGTCCAGTGGCTCCCTTCTCTGATAAGAGAAAGTTTTGGAGAGGAGTGAGTCCGTGTCATTGATGATTCTCCATCCTTTCTTTGCTTCTGTTTTTGGTGATCACATCCCATCTTTTCCAATGAATGCCTACTTCTTTATTAGCCCCTAGCAACCAGAACCTCGCAATGATTGATCTTATACCCTGGGCATTTAAAGGTGGAGAGAAAATAAGTTCCCAAGTTGTTTAAGACAGAATTTATTAGTGTTAACCTGCCTACTGGCGAAAGGAAGAGGGAGTTCCACGCATTCAGCCTTTCATGTACTTTATCAATGAGGGTCTGGAAGATCGTTTTCTTATTGGTTTTGAAATCCGCTGGCCGACCTAGGTAAATACCAAATTCCTCACTTTTTTTGAAGTTGACCGTCTCACCAATTGATTCAGCCAGAACCGAAGAAGTGTTAGGACTTACAATAAAGAGATGCATTACAGTAGGCATCAAGGATTTTCTTGAAGTTGTTACAATTTGTAGTGTTACCTTGGAGGAAGAAGACATCAAGGATTTTCACAACATTTCAAATAGCTTGAAAACTTACTGTTCTGTTTGATATGAGTATTTAGTACTAGTATCACAAATCATATCGCCATAATTCATTAACGAAAATATACCACTCCAAAAACGAAAATATCCAATCCCAAAAAGGAGGCAAAAACACTTTGAAATTAACCAATTGAGGTTGATACGAGTGGTAAAGGGCTTTTCCTCCTTAACCAAGTTCTCGGGTTCGAGATTTAGGTATGGAAAAAATCTCAACTGGGAGGGATGCTGCTCATCGAGTTACCTATGCAAACTCCCGCAATAGATTAGTCCACTTGTCGAAGGCGGTGATAGCTCATCGTAGTAGAACCAAAAAACACTTAGAAATCAAAACACAAACACACTTTAATTAAATCAATTAAGAAAATAGATTAATATCATAATGTAGAAGACATACAAATTAAGGAGAAATAAATAATGGCAACCTCAAAATGCAATGAATCTGATAAGAAAGATCCATGTGACAAAATGAAGATTTCATAATTCCTTTCAATTCTCAACTATCCCAAGTTTTTATTATATTTTTTAAAATTTTGAGAGAATTAAATTTAATTCGACTACAAAAGAAAAACAATAAAAATGGACATATAACATATCAAATAAACAAAAGAGATCAAAGTGGTCCATCACCAACATGCATGTCAACAACAAGACAAATTCTGCATCAAATATTCATGGCCAGTTCATCATCATGGGGTAGCCTATTACGGAGTACTCCGTAGTTTTTATCATCTCAATTCTTGTACTCCGTATAAGATTATGTAACGGTTAATAAACAGCCAGATAACATGATATTTCACCTCTTTCTAATACTCAGTAAGTGCGTAAAATATAGTCTGACAATAATATAGATTGACAGTTAGATAAGTGTAATATGGTCGACGTCCGATTGGTGATGATAAAGGTCGCAAGTTGCGACAACATTTAGTTGTCGCAATCTTACGTGTTGGAATCTAATTGGTACATATAGGCGTCACGTAGGTTTGCATCATCACAATATTTTTACTATCAATCCAATATTTTTACTATGAAAATATGTAAATAAAGTAATCGATATAAAGAAGGAAACAAATTAGAATATTAAGATTTTCCTGTATTTTTTTGAAATATATATAATAGGTTATATAAGTTAAATATTTTAGTTTCCAATTTAAATCACGACACATAAGCATGACATGTCATCATTGTGACACGGCTTAAAGGTCGCATGTTGCGACCTTTATCATTTTCGCCGATGATAAACTAAATAATTTTTTTTATTAACATCCCTCATTTATTCATTTATTTGTTTTTGATAGTTTTCTTTTCTTGAGTAGCACCCAATAAAAGTCTTAAATTGACACTATTCCCAAAAAATTGAGCTGGCTCATCAATCATCATTATTAGCTCATCATTCTTCAATAAATGAAGGCAATAAAAAAAGGGAGCAAGTGAGCGGATAACTATTTGGATAATAATGAAAGTAATTTCCACTATGATTTGATATTGCACCTGTCCTTAATCATATTGCTTAGCAATTGTCCTCTTTATAATGTAGATTTTGGCAATGCAATCTTAAATTCTAAGTACACATTAGTAATGATACTCTTTTTTTTTTTTTTTTTTTGATTTAGGATACTTTGAATTTTCTCTCTTAAACGGAATATTTTGACATGTTGGTACCTTCTTAAAATAAATCTAGGCCACCCTTGTTCTATCCTATCATTTCACATCCACAAGAAGGTGCCAAAAAGATCACATAGCTCAAATCAACCATCACAATCAGAAAACACCCAAAACTAATTTTATTTTCAAAGGTCAATCAATCATGAAAGCTCATACTCGCTCACTTTGCTTGTCACATGAAAACCACAATCTCATAAACCATAATTTCAGTAAAAGGTCATACCCCCATATTCCTTACCCAGTGCTCAACACTCCCGTAGTTTAGCACATTATTTGAAAATCATCTAAGACTCTGTTCTCTTCGTCTGGTCTGGTTTGGTCTGGTCTGATTTTTCATTTTACTGGTTTGGTCTGGTCTGATTCATGCTGGTCTGGTCTGGTTCATGTTGGTCTAGTCTGATTTGGTCTGAACTTTTCTAATTATTAACCTTTGCCAAGCCAAGAACCTTCATTAATCATTATAACCATGAATTTCAGTGGCAAATAATAATTGAATTAATGTTTTGACCTTAACTTTAAATTTAAGGAGCATGCAATTACACCAAGCTAAGCTATATATGTGCACAGCAAATACCACATTTTCCGGTGACAAGAGTCAATTATATGCACATGTTAGTCATTTCATTGTGGAAAATTAATAAGCTAGCCTAATAATTAATTGGCCTATATTTTCACATAATTTAAAAATAAATAAAAAAAATTAAAAAATTAAAATAAAAGGCCAAGTTCTGATTCCCCGGATCATGTTTGTATTGAGATTTCACAAGTCTTGTTTGTTGTCCAATCCAGTAACAACATGCATCCAAAATTTAACACTTGGTTGTCCTGGCAAAAATCCTATACGGAGTACTTGTATTGTCCAGTCTGTTCGGAGACATCTGATAAAATTGAAACGATACAGAGAAGATTATTATGAGCCCTACACAAGAACGACATATACTTTGTATAGTCCAATCTAATCAATTTTGGGTGATCAGCTCACAAGTCACAACCCATGTTTGCCTATCTTTGCACTTATGAACTCATGAAAATACGTGACATTTTTTTATTTTGGAAATTACAATTGGAATTTTCTTGTTGTTGCTTGATTCTTTGATGTATGAGTTCAATCTATATTTTTGGAGGAGTTTTGTAACGGTTTGGATTTTTTTTTGTAGTTGGTTAATTATGTGTAGTTCGATTCTGTCCTTGTGAAATATGAAGTACGGACAAGTAGTTTTGTTAGACAGAGAGTTAGAATACCTTCATTTTTTAGTCGTTTTTACCATATTCCTCGTATTCAACCATTTTGAAACCGTATGCACTATCTTAATAGTATACGAAGTACTTTGTATGAGAAAGTTGAATACAAAAAAAAAGTACGGAGTAATACTTGATGAAATATGTATTTTACTACTTCAAGTCAGGGGCGGACCTATATGGTCCTGGAGGGGTCTAAAGGGACCCTTATTATTAAAAAAAAAAAAAACTGTTAAACTGATATTAGGTAATCAATTGTACTTGAGTATTTAATATATTAATAATTAACGTAAAATAAAGAGGTGGATGCTAAATATTTTATTCCCATTCTTTTGCCTTTTAGTTGTCCTTTATTGACCCTCTAAATTCTTCATGTTTTTTCCCCCTTTGTTTGTCGTTTTTTCTTTCTCTTTTATTTATTTATTTATTATTTTGTTGTTTCTACAATGATTCATGATTCATGATTTTGCTTTTATAAAAATACAATATATAGTAGCGGTACTTTTTTTCTTCAAAATGATTTTGTCATTTCCACAAGATATATAAGTAACATATTTTATACTCCGGTTTTATAGACTTATAGTTGCATATTTCTTTAAACTTTAAGAGGCCTAATTATATAATAGCATAATGCCCCATACATTGAAAATGATGTTCCTAATTTTTTTTTATAAGTGTCGTTGTGTGAAATTTATTTAACGGCAATTGTAATAAAAAATCTATTTCAAAGTATGAAAACTTGTCGTAAATACTAATATTTTTTCTTCATTTTATTTGAAATCGCGCCAAGTTAACCCTATAATTTGGATTAGGAAACGAATTTTATTTTTATGAAACACAAAAACTAAAGTTCCTAAACCTTCCCCATATTTTATTATAGCGTTTATAATATTTTAACTACGGAGTACTTACCTTTCAACACTCCCTAAAATGAGAAAATAGAGATCATAAAATTTTTTGGGACCCCCATTTGTAAATTCCTGTATCCGCCCCTCTTGAAGGTGTTAGAAGCACATGGTTGGAATTCCCCTGCTATTCACTCCCATTGCCAAGGGCCGAGCCTATCTCCTTGCACTATTGTATGTTATGTTGACCTTATTTCCACTTTTTTCAAAAATAAATAAATTCAGATAAGATTAGTTAAAAAAGAAGTGAATAAAACGCCCCTGTAACGTTAATACAAGTCCGGAGTATCATCTGTTACTCACCCACCTTACTGAAAAATAAATAAAAAGAAAAAATAGAAATATGCATAAGCCATGAATTTCTATAGGTAAGATAAGAAATTAGAGAGGGGCTATGGCTTTTGTTCACCACTCAAAAGTTTCATCCCTGGTCCCAAGTTTAATTGGCCAATGGTCGTGCCGTTGTGGTGATAAAAAAAAATAAAAAAAAATTAAACGTAGGTTTCATATACATGATAGCTGTATTAGTGGCTAGAGTGAGTATTAGGCAATATAACAGTAGATGCACTAGTTTGTTAAAAATCAAGTTACTTATGATTCGTGCCTCTAGTATATCTGTATATGTAATTATGTATGTATGTTGGTTGATAGTTACATCCTTAACAACTCAATATGAATCGCTTTGAATGCCAGACAATCTGAAGGATTCGGCACAAAAGCAGCAGTTGTGTAGCTGTTAACTGCCCCTAGTACAACCACAGCTTAATCAGGTAATCAACATTAATAATCACAAAGTCTTGATAACTAATTCTTAACTGTCATTTTGTCTAAAGGCTGAAATGTATCCACAATCTAAATCTTAATAAATGCAAACATTCCTTCTTAAGAGAATATGGGAGAGGGAGAGGGAGAGGAAGAGGGAGAGGGAGAGGGAGATGGAGATGGAGGGGGGGCACCATCACATGGAAGCAGCAATCAATCAAAGCGGGGTTACTAGACCAAAGGCTGGACATTTGGTTAGGAAATAAATGAAACAATGCATATTGAATCATTTTCGCGTATTTCTTTTTCACATTAAAGGGTCATAGAGAAGCACATAAAAAGATGGTTGTTCTGTGTTTCAGAATTCTGACCTGCAAAAGAGACAGAGAGAGAGAGATCATTAACGTACTGGAGCCGACAATTGCGCAATAATGGCTTCGGGGTGCCTCAATCATGACCTGTTAAAGTTAACACATACAACAAATACTAAGTAGGTGAGACATCCAGAAAGGATCCATCAATTTAAGATTAGCTAAATCAAGGAAGTGAGAGTTTTAGAGGCTGAGATTCTCAGTTGTACACTTGTACCTCCGATTATGATGTTCATTTGTCTTCTCTTATCGTCCTTTAGAATTCTAGGAAACGACAAATCCGATATTATATCCCAAGCTGATTAAGCACGTCCAGAGCAACTGGAGTTACATTCTGCAAGTTGGAATACCTACATACAAAAGTTACTGAGATCATGTTGACAATCAAGCTTAACAATCATAAAATACATACCAATAGGCGAACCAATAAACAGAGAAAAGTCTACTGATCGATTTAGTAGTCACAAGCTATAACGCAAACCAGAATCGAGAAAAAACAACTACCCTACCCAGAGCTCCCTAAGAGAGGAAACTCTCATGCTCTATGTGTGCATATATCTTCCCCCCTGCCTTCCTGATATTACTATGTCGTACCACTACAGAGTGAAGGTTCTAGATCCTTCTGCCTCATCTATTAAATTTATATCATTCAGAAATGAAACAGTTACTCTGCCGCAGGTGTATTTCAGAAAAAATAAAAAATAAAATCTTCCACCATTCTCTAGTCTTGGTCTGGTTACCAGAGTTTTACTGCTAATTTGCCAGCATAAAGGAAGAGTCACACAGCAAGTTACGATTGCATAACCCCGGGAACAGACTTTAGTAGACAAGACTAAGGACACAAACCCAAGTTCCTCATGTCCACATAGGTCTTGCACAGTTGCACACAGAACCCTGAGGTAGAAAGTTTATGGAACCAATTCTACAACCCCAAAAGAGAGACAAAAGTAGGTACTTAAACGCCTTACAACGATAGTGATTATATTCAAAGTTAATCAAAGACTAAACAGACACTCCACCCACCACCATGCATGCTTTCAGAGGTACCAACCATGGTAAATTACCATCTGGAGCCGGGCCTCAAAAGCTATGATCTTGCCTCTCAAACTATAATAGATCCAACTTATGGAGTGGATTTTATTAATACTATATAGAATTTATAGAGTTTCTATACATGCCTAAGTTTTAGGTTTATAAAATTACATAATTACATGTATGGTTAGCATTGAAAAGATTATTACACTTGGGAGTTTCCTGACCTAGCTTAAAATGATCACAGGAGGTGGTCAGTACTCAGTAGTAACTCGGCTTCCTTGAGTTCTGGGTTACATAATAAAATGGTCCATATACTAGTAGGAAGCTCATTTGACAATCTGCTTTGGTACAAGAACTAAAGAAATAGTAACCTAGATGCTCATAACTTACAAGTCCCTGAGCTCCAATTACACGATACAAGAAAAATCCAGATATATGCAGCAAAGATTCTGATCATATGTTCCATAAAGAAAAGAAAATATATACGAATTAAGATGATAAGATGCCTTTTGCATTATCACAAGGAATCTTCAATCAAATGACCCACGGAAAAACTTTACAGGAGAATAGATTTGATTCACAAACAGAACCAGTGAACACTGGGCAAACTACCCAGACCAGACTAACTTTATGCAGATAAAGTCTTTCCAAAGTCATATTGATAAGAACCAACAATGAAATAGGAAAGAGAGGCATTGAACCACATTACAGCAATTACTTCAAATCCACATCTAAAATGAGCTTATGCCTGCGAACATTGTAGTATCAAAGCACAAAATCCAGAGTTTCGCAGAGAAATTAGAGTTGGCAGAAACATAATAAAAGGCACAGCCTAAAGGAGTCGTCGAAGAGATGAGATGCACAGCTCAACTAGAAGCTGCGTCTGCATAATTAACTGTTAGACAACATATTATTACACTTCATTGCTGAACCAGTAAATAATCTGAGCTAGAGTAGAAGTTTTGTCTACAGAATTCACTGTTCAGACAGCATAGGTTAGACTTCATTCGTTGATTCAGAGTACATTTTCTGAGCTCAACTAGAAGCTGTATCTGATTCATTGTTCAGACAGCATAGGAAAGACAACCCCTAAATTAGAAGAGAAATTCGACCCAAATGAGAAGAAAAAAAGGAAAAAATAAGACAACTCCCTTTGATCATAAGCTATGTGCATATCCTCATTCCAACATCCAAATGATGATTCCCAATAACTCTCCCAGAAAAAGGAATTTATGGTTGAACAATGTTCTTCAAACATTATCAAGAATGAACACAGTGAAAACGATGTTTTGCCTCCGTGATCACTTATGTGAGGAAAAGAAATGGACAAAGGTTGTGTAACAACATACAAGTTAGCTAGTAACAGAGAACACTGAAGCATAATAGGCAAGCTCTTCGAATCACATATGTCCTCGAATCAGAGAACCACTTACCTCAGTGGAGCTGGATGATTAGCAAACTCCAACTTTCTAGACAATGTTGAATATCTGGTTACAAAAAGACAAAATCTTCATCTGTCACAATTTCTTATATGTTAGTGCACCTATCTCCCAACACATTGATCTAGCTTAAAGATATCTAAGCTACATTTTCTATTAATGCAATCTGGAGAAAACGGCTGACATCCTCACGTAACAGCAGAGTGAATCAAACCCCATTAGTCAAATTAAGGAGACGAGTATTGCTTTTAACAGAGTTGCGTTTGGTCATAACGCACATTCGTGATGCATAAAACTCAATGATACAAGGCAGCACCTTCTACGAAGAGTAACAAAAATGCAAAGTTACTATTTTAACTAAATTTGGTAAAAGAAAGATATCTACGACAATCCATTTTGAGAAAAGGCTTGCATAGCAAACATCTTTTCTAGGGATCCAAAGTTCCAAACCCATTTTCAAGGTTTTTTTACAAAGGCATGGGTAAGTAAGCCCCTCAACAAGTCAAACGAAAAATATATATATAAATGACAGTCCATAAACACAGAATAATAAATACTTCAATTTTCTTTCCGGTTGTCTGAATTCTGTTCACATTCTCCATACTTAAATAGTTAGATACCTTTCAAACGCTAGCCAGCTTACCATATCATCAAGCTCATTTCCATCAACACCGCCATTAGTTTCCAATAATTCCTGAAAGAGTATATTTCAATTCTGTAAAAGGAGCTATGGATCTATGACTTATATAGCTAACCTCACAAGTCAATAGGATTTCTAGCTACATACATTGTATCTGTTATATCTTCATTGATGACATGAATGATTCTTCAATTTCAATTTTCAATGTATCAGGAAGTTACTATAGAATGGAGCAACACCATAAACAATCCAAGGTATGCAGACAACTGATGAGACCATATGAGACTCAACAATTTTAGCACAAATCAAAAGGATAAGAGGGAACAACTCTCATCCAATGTAAAGATCGGAAATGGAACCTTATTAAGGATCAGCACAGATACCTTGTCGCGGACACAAGATTCTGGCTTTACATCCTTCAGCAGATATTCAAGGCTCCAACATTGCTCCAAAAGGAAGAATGCAGCAGCCATCCATGTGTAACAGAGATATCAGTAGCATCATAAGCTTCTAGGGCAAGGAACTTGATGCAGATACTGGCACAGTCACACCAAAACATAGGTGGCAGATCCCAGTATCATCTTTTTGCATTTGGAACCAAGGTGTATAATCCCCTTACTATGGCCCTGGAAATGCAGGGGGAAGTATCAATAATATCCTCAAGGAAAATTATTTGTTTCTCTTTGTTTGTTTAAATGAAACAGACCATATTTCCATGAACTAAAGCACATGTGCTTGCTTTGACAACAAAAGCAGTAAGACGACAGAGGCATAGATCACTCCATTAACAACAGAACACAAATGACGGCACAAAAAAAGAGTATCAAATATCAATTATATACAAGGGTATAATGCAATTGTATAACGCTTTAACCAAACGTAGTTAACTGCATATCAGTGTGCTTCAGAAATTATACAAACTGCAATTTAACTTATCGAAAAGAAATTACATTTGATCACATATGTTGTAAACTTGTAACCAGAATAGAAAAAATATTGCTCAAACAACATTTACCAATTAACGGAATACAAAAACTGTATCAGGTTGCAAAACTTTGGACAGAAAAGTCCTGTCATAGAGCCAGGGAGGGGAAAATAGATAAAGAGAAATAGAGAAATAGAGAAACAGAGACAGAGGCAGAGACAGACAGACAACGGAGAACAATTAATTCAGAACATTCATTGCTTTTCATAGTATCAAGTACAAGTATTTGTAAGTAAACTATTGAGAAACCAAAGGACTAATACACAGGCAACGAAAGACACAACTCGGCTTGCTTTTTACACTTGTAAAAGACAGTCAAAGAACCTAACACCTATTTGCTAATTGACGAAAAAATGGACAAACCTATGATTTGTCAGCTAGAAGGAATGCAGGTACTAGATGAAACCAAGTTCCTTATCTCCTTCAAATGTTCATCATTTGATATATGCAGTGAATGGCGAAGGTTTGTCAATAAGAGTTCCTGTTCCCAACTTAATGGCCCTGATGCATGCAATGCCCCTATGGTACACCGATAGGCATGCAATTCTAGCCTATGTAATTCTTCAGTCAACTCCTCTTTTGCAGGAAGGAAAGAATTTTCTTCCACAGGTCTTAACTGACTAAAAGATTCAGCATCGCTATTTTGACTGTCATTATCTTCATATGGACCAGTGGCAAAAACACGATGAAAGTCGTGGGAGTAGTTCCCATAGACACTACAGCTAGCAACAGAGGATGAGACACTGTTATCGTCATCTGATTCTAAGCTAATTGAACGTGAACATCCAACAATACCATCTTTTTTCTCCCTCTCCCAAATCAACTCAGAATACCCAGTTACTTTGTTGGTAAAAGAAGGATGCATGCCTTTTTCATGCAGCATTTCTCGTGAAGAAGCAACATCATCTACCTTGTCAGGTAATTGGGTTTGTCGCGGCACAAAATTGAGCTGATGCCTCATATTGTCTCTTTTCTCCACTCTAGTTTTTTGCCTAGGCCCTGCATATGCTTCAATCTTAAAATGGCAGTGAGATTGCTTCCTTTTCAGAGTTCTGGAAGGAACCACATGAGATTCCAGAGCGTTATCGGTATTGCTAGTGCTGATTTGGTAACCCTTTGTAGGCCTTTTCACAATAGCATCAATTTTCTTTGACTGATTATTACCCTTTCGAGATGACGGAATCCTGAACCTCGAATCTTCACCTTTGTTGGACCCCTACATAAAGCAACAACGTACAAATAAGCAAATTGAACTATCTAGGTATATGAATAAAAACAAAAACAAAAAGCAAATGCCCTCCCAAGTACTGCAGAGCAAATACACAGATCAAAACTTTGTAGCAAAGGAAGTAAACAAATTTCTGGTAAAAAATTAATACTTCGTAAGTGCTTCCTGCTTTTCGTCATCAGCAGGTTGCAGCTCTTTTACCAAATCATCCCTCACCTCCAAAACAAAATGACATAAGGAAAGGACTAAATAGCTTAAAGCCTTAAATCTAACTGTGATGAGCTCAGTAACAAACCATCTAAAAATGCAATGACAGGATGGTGAGAAGAACTGATTTTGTTTTAGACTTAAACACCTAATTACTATAATGATGCAATACAAAAAATCGACAAAATACAAAGAAACTGAAGACCAACTACATCATGAAGCTAAAGTGTCAACAAAGAAATCTATCAAGGAGTAATGTGTTAGATGATATACCTTTCCAATCACAGCCCATTCACCATCTTGCCAGCAAAGCCTTGCCCGAACATCAAACTTATTCGCTTTGAGTTCAACTGTAGATCCAACTAGCCTAACTAAAAGGTAATTAAGTCCCAACACCTTCAACACTATGGCCATCTTCCAAGAAAAGTTGTGGAGCACCTCCACAACATCCTCAGATACCCAATCCTGCAAAACGTCCACCGAAGGTGGGCAAGGCCTAATCGCTTTCCGGGATACTCTTTCGACAGTTCCATTCCCTGACAACTCCACATCCCCTTCATACTTAACAGAGTAGTTGTGGCCATTTCCACCAACTATCTCGGCACACCGCCATGATCCCGATGGTACATCCTTTTGGGTCAATACCTCCACTTTGGTACCCTTTTTGAATCTCATCATAAGATCAACCTTTTGCACACTGAAAATCCAATCAAAATGGACTTATTACATGAAAGGAAATCCAAAATTCAAAATCCAACAAAAGCAAGATCAATGACTAAAACTTGCATGCATAAACAATACTCAGAAACAAATCATGTGCAAACTGATTTGTACTAAATTAATATCACAGACAAAATAAATAAATTATTTAAAAAAGTGCAATTTGAAAACTAGTTTCCAATATCCAATAATTTACCCTTTCTCAATATTATAACCCGAAAGAAAAAGTTCATTTAGCAGTGAAACCAAACAATGATCACAATTTTTTCATTTTAATTCATTGTTAAAGAAACAATCATCACTTATCAAAGCAATTCAAACTAACGAACAAAAAATTCAATTTTCCAAAAAAATAAAAAATAATCAAGTTAATCCACAACAAAACAGAACTGCAAATTAACATTTATGATCAATCTAAGAACACAATCAGCTAAATCAAACACAAAATTCATGAAAAATCGGTTACAAACAGCAATAATCGGAATAATGTACAGATGAAAAGATCAAATTAAACTAAAAAATTCTTGAAAATTGAAACAATTGAAGGATAAATTAAAGAATATAGAGAGAGAAAGAGGAGAGAGAAAGCAAAAGTTACCTGAAATTGGAAGAACAAATTGCTCTAGTTTGGTGAAGAAGGAGGAGAGGGGGTTTGAGTTTTGTTGGTTTGTTTGCTGGTGGGAGAAGTTTGTGGTGTTTTTTTTTTTTTTTTGGAGAATTATTTTTTTGTTGTAAATTGATAGAATAATTATAAAAAAAAAAAAAAAAAGAGTATGTAAATGTATAAAGATAAATAAATAAATAGTTTCAAAAAATAAATAAAATGAAATGAGAATATGCTTATTATTCAATTTATTCTTGCTTTTTAATTGGGGCATGCAAATTGGTTCTTTACTAATTAATGTTTAATTTGCTATGTGTACTACTATGACAAGTTGTCTATTGCCTAAGAATAGCTTGTTATGGAGGAGTTAATTGCATCACAATATTCTTGTATAAGTAGTAAGCTTTACCTATTCGGATGTTTCGAAGGATTCGCAAATTTCCTCTTAAATTTTGAAAGAGCAGGAAAAAATTTAATGCTTCTTGATGTAATGTGATTTTGGTTCTTCTTAAATTATTAGATTTTTGGGATCACGTCACCATTTATACTAAAATTCAAGTCTCCAAATCACCGTGATTTATTGTTTTACTCTGATGCTTAAAGAAGATTCTGATTGTGATTGTGTTAATTGAAAGATCAAGTAGGATCGGATATGAAATTATGACGTCGAAGTTGTTTTTCTAACATCAATGAATCTTACGTGATACTTCTTTATGTCTCTGTTCGGCAAAATTAACAGTAGCGGGTAACGTTTAACAACAAATAGAGGTTGGTAGTATGATCGTTCGACAGAAGTATTGGTTGAGAATGTAATATACAATAAAAGCTATATATGTTGTTTTGAACTTTCTGCTCTATTTTGTTCACCTTATTTCCACTTGTGTCGGGAAAACTTAGTTCATAAGTGAAAATCAGTGGAATATAAATGCACCTTTACTATAAATTAAGTGACCAAACCCTACATGCTCCCTTTAAACGCTAATCTATCCCAAACCTTTAAAATACTCACAATTGGAGTACTATGCTTAAAAATAGTGTTATGAGTCACAAAATGGTGAAATTCACTATTACTAAGATTTTTTTTTTCATTCCTTCCCTTTAGGTGCTCTGTGTTGCTGGTTCAAACAACCTAGGTTCAAGCCTTGTTAATTACATATTTTCCCAATTTCTTTTCTTTGTTTCACTTTCTCCTTTTCTGATTTAATTTTACGGACTAATTTCAATATCTAGGGGGACCGCGCATTAGCGCGCGGTCCAACAACCAGTTACTCCAAAAATGACAAATGTCATTTCCTGGTGCGAAATTTTCCCGCCAAAAAAATATTTCCTAAAAAACATATCTACTTTATTTTTATTTTCTCTCCCTTTGTATAAACTGCTATGTATGATTTTTTTTAATATTATAGAATATTACAGTGTTAGACGATTTTGGTAATATTTTAGTCAAATCGACATATCAATTATAGAAAAAATATATATTTAGGTCAAATTAACATATTAAGCGTATCAAATATTTTGGTTAAATTATCATATTTAACATCTAAAATATATAATATGTATTAAGGAGAAAATTTCAAATTAGATTATTAAATGAGCACGTTCAACATTTATTAATTACGCATTAGGTTTAAGGGATAAATATTTTAGTTAAATATTTTATAAAAAGGATGGTCAAATAATAATTTATGAATATCCGTGTGTGCACATGACCTAAACTAATAGATTTAAAGTTTGAGAAAAGCTACATAACCATACCCTCTACCGCTACCTAAACCACAAACTTGTCAAAGGCTTCAAAATTTTACAAGCAAAATTTTGACTATATCAAAACACTGCTCGGTACCTTAAACGCTACACACGAATGTATCTAATTCTTTAAACGTTTTTTAGTAGTAATTTACTAATTTGTTCGAACCTAGCTTAAGAAGCAATACTACTAGAAGTGAAGTTGTTTCACTTATGTGGTTCTCGTTTGGCTGAAAATAGAAAATAATTTAAATTAGTAAGTTCTTTCTCACATGCAATTTCATTTCTAAGGGAAATACATAATTTTATTGGGTTGATCATGAGAATTTTTACAAACCTAGAGATATAGGCAAGTGAATCCTGAAGTTCATTTTTTCTTATGTTTTTGGCCAACTAAACAACATCACCTATTTCCTCTTCGTAGGAAACGAGAGAGCGTATTGAAAATATGGTTTATGCAAAAGTATCAAGTAGCATGTTGAATGAACTGTAATTAAGTGGATAAGGGACAGACTATTATAACCAAATTAAAAGAACGAGCATAAATTATAACATGTTAAGTTAATTTTGATTAGAAGATGAACTTTTTTTTAAACTTTGAGCATCTTATAAATTGAACTCCTAGTCTCCTATTAACTGTTTAGAATTTAGTTAATTGGCAAACCATGCTCAATCTATCTATCTATTACTATATACTAAAAGAGACACCAGGAATGACATGTGTCATTTCCTGGTGAAAAATTTTCCCGCCAAAAACTCTTTCCTAAAAAGACATATTTATTTTATTCTTTTTTTATTTTCTCTCCTTTTGTATAAATGTTTATATATGGAAAAAAAATATAGGATTATGGAATATGCCATTATTAAAATTTTGGTAAAATTTTAGTCAAACTATCATGTCAATAATAGAAAATATTCTTACTCGATATTTTGGTCAAATTAGCATATTAAATACATCAAATATTTTAGTCAGATCGTCATATTAAACATATAAAATATATAATACGTAGTATGTTAAAATATGATAAAATGAGTACATTCGAGATTATTAATTACGCAATAGATTTAAGGGATAAACAATTCAAATAAAATTTTTATAAAAAAGATGATCAAATAATAATTTTTAAATATCCGTGGGTGCACGGGACCTAATCTAGTAATATATTAAATTAGCTATGTTGGAGATAAGTGATATAACATGTGGTATGACTGTTAATTAACAACCAGACTATCTTTTACAAAATGTATTTAAATTAACTATATTCTCATATAATAGAAATACTATATGTTGTAGATGTCGAATAAAGATAAAGTCTTACACGTCTACATTCAAAACATGTCCATTATCGTTATATTTCATGAATCAAAATAAAGACAATAATAATTAAGGTCAACATATCATACATGACCTAAGCCAAATAATAACAATACACTAGTTCAATTTTTTAAAGAAGAAAAATACTAATCTCCTTTTTTCAATGGGGTTATCAACTTATCACTTGTGATTAGTGTTTTTATTTTAATACATGCTACGGATTATGCTTGATTTGATCATGATTCATGACCGGTATCCGCACAAGAATTGTCCAAACTTAATTGTTTGTATCAACAACTAGAAATTTACAATATTTATTTTATAAGTCTGGTCTTATATATGGTATGCTAGTTTGATTTTGAAAGTAAACCTTGTCAATTTTTGAATTGAATAAGTAAACAAACAAGTCATCGTTAATGTGAAATCGTACTGGTGTGTTCCTTTGGCCTAATGACATCATTAATGTAAGATTTAGAGTTTATAAAAGAAGTTCAAGATTTTTCATTGAGTATTTGATGGTTTATGTTGAATGATATCCGGATTTTAAGTTTATGGATTTATTAATAATATAAAGAAAGTAAATTACTGAAATGAAAAAAATGATGAGGTATATATATGCACATGGGTGATGATAAAGGTCGCAAGTTGCCACAACATTTAGTTGTCGCAATCTTACGTGTCGCAGTTTAATTAATTGGTACATATAAGCGCCACGTAGGCTATGCGTCATCAGAATATTTTTACTATCAATTTAATATTTTTACTATAAAAATATATAAATAAGGTAATCAATGTAAAGAAGGAAACAAATTAATTAGAATATTAAGATTTTCCTACCTTTTTTTTTGAAAGGTATATAATAGATTATATAAGTTCAATATTTTAGTTTCCAATTTAAATCATGACACAAAACATGTTATGTCATCATTGTGACACGGCTTAAAGATCGCATGTTGCGACCTTTATCATTTTCGTATGCACATATCTGTTCTTTTATTTGCTGTAATTGATGACAAATAATAATAACATAACATATCAAACAGAAAAAGGTGTAAAGAAAAACTGCTAAATATTATGAATTAATTATTAACAACGAATTGAAAAGGTCAAATAGCAACCTCGAAAAAAAATTCAAGAGGCAGCCAACCAAGTTAGGTTGTTGGGTCCATCTGACCATACAATTCTTTAATATATTGGATCGCAAATAACCTAAGTTCAAAACACTAACAAAGACTCGGTTGTTGTTTATAAGTTTTCGAAACTGGCTTATTGTTGCTCATGCGAAAGAATGAATAGGTTACTCCTATATTAATAAATCTAGTATAATTTTTTTTACACTTACAGGAAAAAAACAAAAAAAAACAAATAGCAATTGGTTGCATAAGCACAAAACTAACAAACAGACTAACAAATAATTCGTAGCAATTGGTTGCATAAGCAATTGGTTGCATAAGCACCAAAACTACCAACATTTTCAAGTTGGTGTACCAAAGCAAAAGTAATTATGATTTCTAGACTAAAATCATGTCAATTTCACCTTAAAAAAACAATAAATACGAGTTTTAAGAAACAACTAGTGGGTGGCCCGGACGATATTTCGGGTTGATACTTCAAATGTCATATTTTATTTTGTACACGTGTTAGATATACAGGTTTTATCTTCTTTTGTAATTTTTTGAAACTTTTTATTCCCTTTGTCATGGTTACCTTGTACTTGTGTTTTTTTTCTTTTTTTGCAACATTGTTCTGTATCTTTTTTTTTTTTTTTTTCCTGAGGTAAAAAATGGGCACACTCATTAAATCAAATCAAGGTCCGCCAAAGTTGGGAGACTTTGGGAAAAAGAGTTCATACACACACATTCCGAATTAACATCGGTTTCCTACCTTGCCGCGGAATGGATCACCGTATAACTCGCCCGTCTAGCAAATTGTTGTGTATCCTTATTGACCATCAAATGTCTTATAATCATTTCGTAGTGAAATTTGACAATTATATCTTAAAAATAAAATATTAATTAACACAACCCAACATGCATCAATCTAAGTAAGTTAAATATATTTTAGTGAGTTAATAATATACAACTAATAAATGGTTAAGATGGTTTGACATCTAATTTTGTTCTACTTGGTCTCTAGTTCAAATCTTGCTAAAAACATTTTTATTGCAAAATACATATTTCTGGCTTGATGATGTGTCATATTTGTAATGCAAGAGCGGTTACACGTGACATGTATACTTGATTAGAAACGCCTTTTAATATATTAGTATAGATATTTTTTCATGAGTATGAATCAATGGATAATTTTTTTTTTACCACTTAAAAAAATTAAAAAATTATTTTTTACAATTTAAAAAACTAATACTTGTATTTTACCACCTAAAAAAAATTTAAAATTTATTCTTTACCACCTAAAATGAAAATAATGCATGAAAATGTTATGTAGGGGGCCACAATAACGGTAATATTTCTTATATGTTCTATTCTTCCACAATTTCATGTATTTAACTCTCTTCTCTTCGAGGAAGTATTTTCGGATATCAGATATGTGCTTGCAAATACATATCATAGCAAAAGACAAAATAAGAAAAATCACTACGACAGAAAATGCTTTTAATAGCGCTTAATAATGCTTTTAACAGCGCTTCTTGAAGCGCTGTTGATAGCTCCGCTATTAAAAGTAAAAGGTACCTTTAATAGTGCTTTTCAAAAGCGCTGTCATATGTTATGTTAGGATAATTCAAATGTTTATTTCATAGCACTTTATAAGCGCTATTAAAGAAACGCTGTTAAAGGTTTTAAATTATTTTATAGTAGCGGGTGTATATGAAGCGGTATCAAAGTTATTATATATATATATATATATATATATATATATATATATATATATATATATATATATATATATATATATATATATATATATATATATATATATATATATATATATATATATATATATATATATTAAATATACCTGAAAAATATTTCATTTATTGCCACACAATAGCACCATATATTGAAGAAAAGTAAATAGTTGAAAATTAATTTCCACAACTCCATTAAAAGTATTTTTGCAATTGTCACCCTAGTAAAACTGATTACATAGATATAAAATAAAATTCTAAATATTAAACTACGTAAATACATTAATTTAATAGACTTATGTTTTTTGGTTCCTTCAACATAACCTATCTATTATACAGTCGCTGAACAACATGGTGCACTCATTCGGTTCTTACTTCGTCATTCTGCTCTGTCATAACTTGGAAACTGACAATCTGAAAAGTAAAACAATGGGGTATAAGTATCCATACATATATAGAAAGGGAAAAAACCCAAAAGAATTACTATTATCATAAACAATAAGTGCCATACTTGAAGAAAAAAATTTGAACTTCACATTATAGGAATAGATTATGATGCCGTTGGAAAAGAATTGCGGATAATGCCTTGCTGATTTACAGGGTAGTCTTAAACATTTCAGAGGTCCTATGCTATTCACAAAAATTGGGCCCCTAAATTTAAAATATGTCCATTTTTTCATTTTAACTATGTTAAATATGCAGTACAGTGTAAAAAAAAAAGTAGTACTTTATATTTTTTTGTTAAGAAAAACCATACCAGGAGGCAAGAGAAACTGCAAAAGTTCTGACTTTTGACTTTCGAGTTAACAGATACTCCATATGAAGTTTCCATTCACAAATATTAGGTAGGAGAAGCTGTTGCAGCTCTAAACCTTTACATAACTGGGATGCAGAGCTAGGAGAAGCTGCTGCAGCTCTAAACCTTTACTACAAAAAAAAAAAAACATCAGTAATATATTCCATACATTTTCAGATCAAACCAATAAAATAATACGAAGTATATGAAATGCTTACTTGTATTTTTAACCATTTTGTGTTCATCATCAACTTTGTGGCAAGCTCCCTTTCACTTTGAAATTGGAAAAGTGCTCTAAAGATAAACAAAAATTAAGACAAGACCATTAATTGATTATCATATAAAATTTAATTAAAGTCAAGCAATGGTTGTTAATTAAGCTCACTTACGTGTTAACGATATGATTTCAAGTAAATCCCCAAGGATGCATTTTTCGGTTCCTATAAATTCAAGAGTAATATTATAATAACAAGAATAGACTGACTGACTAGCATCAACGAGTGCATGGATGTGTTCAATTAAGAAGGTTTTTAAGTATGTAAGCACCCGTATCAGAGTAACACATGTAATATTTTGACAGAATCTGACAGTAGTTCACTCAAGGAACAAATAACGGTGGAAAATCAGTACATCAGATTGATTAGTAGCTAGATCAGTAGATCAGTATTTAATCAGCATTCAGAGCAGATCAATTATTCACATCAGCAGATCAGTATTTAATCGCATTCCGAGAAGATCAGTATTCACATCAGCAGATCAGTAGATCAGTATGCAAAGGCAGCAGATCAGTATTCACAGCAGCATATAAGTAGATCAGCAGATTAATATTCACAACAGCATATTAGTAAATCGGTAGTCAGTATTCACAGCAGCATATCAGTAGAATAAATTAGCATAAAAAAGCAGAACACCACAATCACAGAAGAAAAAATTAGCATAAACAAGCAGACATATTAGCATAAACAAGTATAACAACACAATCATAGCCACTGGAGTGGTTTAAGTCCCTTCATATTTAGTAATGAAAGAGACAAATACGAACTCACTGAGAAACCACTTCTATTTCCCAAAAATGATCTTTTAATCAATACATTCACCAGGAAGAAAATTCAGCTGGACTGACACTTGCTTAACTTCATGATTTCAAAAACTAATAGAGAAATTTAACCATGGCTAAGTCATATACAGTAGATTATTAACAAGAACAGAAGAATCACCCCTGCAATAAAAAAACTACAGTCAATGGCTATTACCACAGGATTTCGTGCTTAGCTGAATACAAATCTAGGTTCACTGCGTTGTTCTACCATCCTCCCCAAATTAGTTTATTTAGAGAGGGATCTAACCTTTAATATTTCTGAAAATATGCAAAGCAAAATTTCCTTAAGATAAAAAAAAAAATGTTATAATCCTTACCGTCTCAGCACGGATAAAACCTTTCTCAAAGCCAGAATGGATAACTCCTGCAGCTTAGCTTATAAGAGTTCTGCAGAGTACTTAGAAATAAGAACTAGGGGGAAATTAACCGAGATATGTAAACTTTACTAGGCATAGCTCACCACCTTGCCCTTTTAATTTATTTAAAATGTTCCTTCCCCTTTTAATTTACTAGGCATAGCTCACCACCTCTCCTCTCTTGACAACTTGTAGTTTCAATCACCAAGGGCTAACTGTATTTCCAATTTCTTGATTATGGATTGTGTAACAATAAGAAAAGCACCTGGTATCACTGTTTAATTTGCAGATTATGCAACATGGATTATTTCACAGTTTCAGGCTTTCAGCAAGTCATTTGTTTTGCATTGCATGACAGCAAAATACTCATGGAAACATGTCAAGAAGCAAAGAACCTTTGAAGATTGTAACACTCTTCTACCTTGATTGAGTAAAATCGAATGAAAGCAAACCTTTTGTCTGACTATAGATTATTTTGGTATGTGGAAAGAGAGATTTCATTGATCAGGAAAGCAGTGAATAGTTCTTGCTATTTTGCTGGAGGATGAACTTCAATTCTGGGCGAGGAAGGGTTGTTTAGCAACCGCAAAACCCCAAAACCTATCATTAAACCCCATAACCCATAATTAAACCAACCATAATTGAATCCAAATCTCCTTCCCCACAAAACCAATTCAAGAAAATTAATTAACAATAATCCCAAATCTCATACGAAAATTAAGAACAACATAAATTAACAGAATTTCGCAAATTCTATGGAGATTACCTTGAAAATCGATTTCTCTGTCAGAATAAGAACCACCGGACAAAGAAAACGCCGCCACCTAAATCTCCACCAACCTTAATCGCCGCCATCTAAATCTCCACCACCCTTAATCGCCGCCGCGTGAAGGATTGTGGTACTGGTTTCGGCGTATATTGAGAGTCTTGAGATTTGAGGTTTCTGGTTTGGCAGTGTGAAGAAGCGAGGGAATTAAGCGGTTCTTTTTTATTGGTTTTTGTTATAATTGTTTTTCTTTTTTTTCTTATACGTTGTAATAGCGGTTTTTGAAAAAGCCCTATAATAACAATAGTTATATAATAGCGCGCTCGGTTAAATCGCTATAATATGTGCACATGTGACATCGTTTTTCTTATAAGCGCTATGATATGTTATTTTTAATACGTTTGATAGCGATAGAGGCAAAAACGCTATTAAAAAAACGCTATTAAAAGCCATATTTGTAGTAGTGAATGACAAAAAAGAAATTAAATGTACTTTTTAAAACAAAAATGGTACTTTTTTTTATAGAATGGTACTATTTTTTACATAATGGTACTTTTTTTTTTACAGAATGATACTTCCTATTTTTTCTTTTAGCTATTTTTCTTTTAGCTGATACGTGTGTTTCCACACATATCTGATATGCGAAAAAACAACCTCCTTCTCTTCCCCAACTTTCTTATGTTTCATGAATTTACGTAATTTTTCACCACCATTAACTCACAAAATTGACAAATTTAATTGAAAGTAAAGAGATAAGGGTGAAAGGGTTCAAGAAAATCATACAGGGAGTGTAAAAAATTGAAGGGAAATTGAATTAGGTAGCCATACATAAAGTTTTATCTATTTTTTCGCTTTCAGGTGGTAAAAAAAAGTTTTAGTTTATTTTTAGGTGGTAAAATACAAGTTTTAATTTTTTAGGTGGTAAAAAACAGATTTTTTACTTTTGTAGGTGGTAAAAAAATTTTTCCTCTTAATTATACTAATTAAAAAAAACATTAGTGACTCCGTAAAAATAAGTTATAATCAGTAAAATTCAGTAGTAATCAATAAAAATAATTTCAAGTTAGTAAAATTCAGATGAACTAAACAGGTCGGGTTTAACTATATTTCTCTACATTACTCCTTACTATTTATAGCCTTCATGTGAGATCTGTCAAATGAAGTAAAAAAAAAGTCTACATGGTCAATTGTACTTGAAAAATTCTTGTTAAAATTTAGATAATATGAATGAGCCTGGGCAAACTCAATAAGGAAGAGGAGAATTTGGTCCCCTTATAAGTCTAACGGATCAGAGGTTCCACACTAAAACAATTGGCATAGTGGGGATAACTCATCAACCTTATAAGCGGTATTTTCTCTTCTCTTTCTCCGATGCAAAACAACTCACGTGTGGGTAATGTTGGGTTTCAACACTTTTAAAGTCTAAACATTTAATTTGGGGCTTATAATTTATAGAAAATTATTATTGACTATGACTAATTTAATTTAATGGAGTAATGCTAGGTTTTGAGAAAGTTTAATTATTAGCCAATTTCATCTACTTTTAAAGACATTTTATCTACTTTTAAAGACATTTAGTCTATCATATATTAATTCTCGAACTTAAAGATAAGTAGTCTTGGCACCATGAGAGTGTGTAAATAAGACTGCATCAACAATCAAGGGTTCAATCGAGAAGAGCTTGTTGCCGTTTTGAAGTATATGTATTTCCTGTGCATTTTTGTAATTGGTCTTTAAAGACCTTAATGTTTGTAATAGTGTGTAATACTTTAAATTATGTATTATTAAACCTATGTAAAAAAAAAAAAAAAAATTGTATATATACATCAAATATATCTTATGTAAGACATATCTATCACATATGTCGCTTTATTTCTTTTATTATAGAAAAGAAGGATAAACTAAAACCTTTTGTATTGCAAGTATAACTCAATTAAGTAGAATATGATGACACATTCATTACAAGTTTACAAGATCATGTGATCATGCATATCCTCCTTTAGGACCATCACTAATATACAATCACTTCAATTTCATTCTTATTTTAGATAGGAATCCATGATTACTTCGTTTGCTCCTAATTATTTGGAATTTATGACAATATCATACAAATTATAAACATTTACAAGAAGCTAGAACTTACATATCATTACATGATCCTGAAACAATATTGTTCCGCCTCTCACAATATGACGATCATCTTTTTTCTTTTTTAGAAAAATATAGTAATAGTCAACTATGGAGATAGAATTCAAACCTACATTTAAGGTCCGTAAAAAAACACATTTAATTAACTATAGTAAAAAGAGAAAAACATCTAAATAATTTATACCCGAATTCGACAAGAGAAATAAAGATTTCTAAGAGGTTTTATTACTTCTCTAGAAAGAGGTAAAGATTAGAATATTATATATAAATATTTAGAATAACGAATGATGATCACATATCAAAAATATATTATTCATTGTGAACTTGAAAAACATATGGGGAAAAAGAAAAAGTTGGAGAAGAATAGGAAAATAGTAGACCTTTTAATTTCCAATCTAAAGGAATTGGGCCTACTTTTGCTCCTACGGGCATAATACATCTTATCTCATTAAAAGTGGTCCTAAATTCACATGCTACTATTTGTCTTAACTTGTAAATATATTTTGGTAATGCTTCACCTTGATGCTTCAATCGATGTATACTGTTCTGGACGATTAAGGAAATACTACGATTCGGAACTACGTTTAGCTGGTGCAGCATATTATATATACAAACGTTTTCCTTAATTTTGTTTAATCTCATGTCAAAAAAGCAAAAAAAAACCTAATGATTTAATTGGATTGCTTATTTGATTTTCGAAGTGTGAGGTTAAATTTTTTTAGGAAAAGTTGTCAATTACTACCTAGTTTGTTATGAAGTTTGTCAATTGGTTGTTAAAAGTTATCAATACTATCTTTTTCTAACAATTTATGTCAGCTACTACCTTTATTCATATTCCGGTCAATTAATCTACTAATGACATCATAATGAAACATGGTTATAATATGATCATTTTAATTAATTAGTTAAGTCCAAAAAAACAAAATTCAAATTTAAATCCCAAAACTACCGAAATTACCAAATAATTAAAAAAAAAAAAAATCCAAAAAGTAGACCTTTTTTTATTCCGGAATTAACTATTTTGGATTTTATTTAAAATTTTGGGTAATTTCGGGGAAAAAACATTTTCCCAAATTCTGATGGTTTTTGGTAATTTCGGGGTTTTTCTTTTCAATTTTTTTTAAAATTTTTGTGTAATTTCGGGAAATGTTTGTGATATAATTTTGGGAGTTTTTCTTTTATGATTTTATTGTTAGTTAATTAAATGATTAAATTATCATGGAATTTTTTTTCAAAAAGGACATTTTATAGCTCAAACTTACGAGTAAGGACCTTATAAAAAATTTCTGGCAACGTCAAACCCTTGAACTAAATTTTCTTCGTGAGAGACAATCTGTTCCCACTTTCCCCCTGTTTCTTCCCCCCAACCGAATATCGGGAAAAAAAAATTCTTCATCCAAATCGCTCAATCTGCAAGGTCGAAGGTGGATTTTTTTTCCTCTAATCAATCATTCCCCATCAGAATTCAAGTGTGTTCATCCACAATTTGGTAAGATTGGTGTTGTAATTGTCTAAAATTTAATGTGGAAAATCAAGATTTTTTTTCCCAAATTTGTGAATTCAATTGAATTGGATGTTGTTTGTTATTTGTTGCAGAAAATATGGCTCACATCAACGAGTGAAATGTGGATGTGGGTTTCCCGTTGCTAAGGTGAAAGGGGTGCAGAGGTTTTGTGGTAAAGAAACTTCATTTTTTCCGGTTTTTTATTATTTATATGTGGGAATTTTGGGGTAAAAAGGTGAAAATAGCCAAAACTAAGTGGCACGTGACATATAAGTGATTGTCAAAGGCCGGAAAATCAAAGTCAATGACGGAAAGTGGGAACAAGTTGTCTCTCGCAAAAAAAAATTAGTTTAAGGTATGACTTTGTCATAAACTTTTTACAAGGTCCTTTTATCGCAAATTTTGAGCTATAAAAGGTCACTTTTGGTAAATTTTTCAATTATAATTAAAAGGTTAATTATGATGTCATTAGTGGATTAATTGGTTAGAATATGGACTAAGATACCAATTGACATCAACTGCTAGGAAAGTAGGCAATAATCAACAATTTTTAACAAACTAGGTAGTAATTGACAAACTCTCTAACATATTAGATAGTAATTGATAAATTTTCTAACTTTTTACTATATTACCATAATGAGTCAAATCAGAAAGGAAAATTTGTCAAAACAGACCTTTTATATGCCTAATTTTGCGAGAAACAACCTTATATATTTTTTCGCAAATTCAGACCTTAACCAAAATAAATTTTGCAAGAAACAACCTTAGTCCATTTTTCAGCATTGACAGTATCGTGTTGGTCACATGCGTCTTTTTTCTTGGAAAATTGGCCAAAAAAGACCTTTTATATGTTTGACTTTAATAGAAACAACCTTTTATAAGTTTTTTGGTAAAATCTTAAAAAAAATTATTTGCGAGAAACAACCTTTATAACTTTTTGTAGAAAATTTTATTTTATCGTGCTAGCAAGAATATTGCAAAACTTATATGAAGACAATAAATGAACTTGATGTGGAGGTCTTCTACTATTTGGAAGGAATTCCAACATGCCAAAGATCAAGGAATGCATGAGTCTAATATTTTTTCAACAACTGCTATGAGGAGTTTCAATAATATGACGAGAAATGGAGTGGACTAGGAGGTTGCTATGTAATGCAAAGGGTTTTAGGATAGTGAAGAGTAGAGAAGCTTTGACGGGGTCATAATGCTATATGTAATTAAGATGAACTAATTCGTAGGGGTTTAGAAGAAGTGAGTAATTTAAAGATTAAACAAGTTGACCTACATGAATTTAAAGTTGATCATGAAGAAGATGTATTTGTTGTAAATTTGGAAACAAAGGTATGTGAATGCTAAATGCCTATGTGGATTCTCATGTGTATTACTTGTTAGCATGTCATGGCATAC
Source organism: Spinacia oleracea (assembly GCF_020520425.1). Classification (NCBI taxonomy): domain Eukaryota; kingdom Viridiplantae; phylum Streptophyta; class Magnoliopsida; order Caryophyllales; family Amaranthaceae; genus Spinacia; species Spinacia oleracea. Next base: position 78,013,977 of record NC_079488.1, read on the forward strand.
ATCCAAAAAAGAAAGTAGAACATAAGATGAGAACTTCTTTCACCATGCATTATCATATACAAACATATGCCAAAGCTCACGCTCTTGCCTTTTAGTCATGTCAGGCCATAACTAATGGGAAGTTGCACCTTACCCGAGAATACTTCCTCGTATTCATGGGAAATGGTTGGTAGGACTAACAAAAAGAAAAAGAAAAAAAACAAAGAAACAAAGAGGAAGGTTCAGATAAAACAACAGGTTAAGAGAGCAAATAAGAACAAAACAATAAATTTAAGCACGGAGGTTAAGTATAATTTTTCAATAAAATAATCCCTCCCACTACCCACGTGTTTACGTCTTTTTCCCCTGATTGAATGAAACACAAGAACAATGCAAGTAACTGTTAAGATATGTTAAGATATTAGATATTATTCTGTGAATATTCTGTAGAGTCCTAACTATGGTATGTTACCTAATGTGTACCTAGGGTTTAGGTGACTGAGTTGTACTATATATACGTGTGTGATTAATGAGAATGATACGAGATTACACAATATTTGACATGGTATCAAGAGCCTAGGTTAAAAACCCTAGAATTTTTTTTTTTCCGCACGAGTTTGAGAGAGTTTGAGAACAGCGAATTCCTTCGCTTGTTGAGTACTGAGTTCTTAGGAGTTACAAATTCCTAGGGTATAACAATGGGTAACGAAGAGGAGCCACCACAAAAGACAATTGCCGCCGCCGTCGACCTAGACTACTATCTCGGGTCAGGTGACGGCCCCCGTATTGTCATCACCCCTGTAAAACTTAGAGGAGCGTCGAACTACGATGAGTGGGCCAAAGAGGTTTGTCGCTCGATGATTTCAAAATTCAAATTTGGTTTCCTTGATGGGTCTGTGAAGGAGCCCATTACGGACGAGACGAAGATGAAACATTGGATTGCGGTCAATTCGATGGTGGTGTCTTGGATCACAAACACCATTGACGAGCTAGAGTTTGCGTTCGAATCTGGAGGACTTTGATATTGCTCACGAGTTGTGGAGTCATTTGAGGACGCGGTACTGCGTCGTGTCGGGCACTAGGGTCTGCCATATTAAGATGGCTCTGAGTGGTTGCAAGCAGGGCACGTCTGAGGGCGTCATGGAGTACTATGGACGCTTGTCGAAGGTATGGAAGGAGTACGTACAGTATGCACGAGTTCCCAGGTGTATATGTGCGGGTTGCACGTGTAATATAGCGAAGCAGGTGGGGGACATTCATGATGAAGATCGTCTGCACTATTTCATAATTGGTCTGGATGGTCACTATGAAGCCATTCGTGCACAACTGTTAGCACGATCGCCGTTGCCAGGCCTCGACGAGGCGTATTAGACGGTTATGAATACCGAGACCATGCTGTTAGGTTATGATACATATGACAATACATAAATCATGCGGAAAAACCATAAAGCCAGGAAAGCATATTATTTACACATAATCATTTAGCATAGTATAGATGCATACACTTTGTAGCGTGCCTTCCCTAGCTGCGCCCGAACCGAACAAGAACAAGTCTTTAGGACTCCAAGTGTCGTCCCTCCGTAGATAGTCCACAGTACGTCCGGATTCGCCTCAAGATTGACCAACTAGAATCGCCCTTAAGGTGCTTAGGAATTTTCGGCTATTAGTGCAAGAGTGTGGCTGAATTTTCTTTCAAAAACTTACCCTTTGAATACTTCAATCGTTTGTGTAAATTATGACCCTAGGCCCTTATTTATAGAGGTTTGGAAAGGGAATTGGAATCCTAGTAGGATACGATTTATTTAAACTTAGAATCCTACAAGGACTCAAATTAATTAAATAATCCTAATAGGAATAGGAATTTAATCATACATCAAATCCTAATAGTTTTAGGAATTATGCATGGAAACAAACACACACACGAGCATGACCCGCAAGCATGCAGGCCATGCCCGCGCACAGCCCACACGCCCACGAAGCCCATGCGAGCTACCGCAGCCCACGAGGCTGCCATAGCCTTAGCTGCGCGCTGGGCCTGCCTTGCGGTAGGCCTGCCGCAACCTTGGGCTGTGTTGTGGCGCGCCATTGCTTGCTGGGTGATGGCCTGGCTTCGTGCTGGGCCTTCGTCCGGCAGGCCTCGTCCGATGCTTATTCGTACGATACGCTTCCGATAAAATTCCCGGTTTCGGAATTCATTTCCGATACGAACAATATTTAATATTTCCGATTCCGGAATTAATTTCCGTTTCGAACAAATATTTAATATTTCCGTCTCCGGAAATATTTTCTGATTCCGATAATATTTCCGATTCTGACAATATTTCCGTTTCAGACAATATTTCCGATTCCGGCAATATTTCCATTTCCGATAATATTTTCCGATACGTACCATGTTTCTGTTTCCGGAAACATCTACGACTTGGATAATATTTATATTTCCGATACGATCCATATTTCCGTTTCCGGCAATATCATCGTTTCCGGAGTATTCATTTCTTGCTTGTGACGATCTCAGCTCCCACTGAAACCAAGATCCGTCGATTCCGAATATCCATAGATAGAGTATTTAATACCATTAAATACTTGATCCGTTTACGTACTATTTGTGTGACCCTACGGGTTCAGTCAAGAGTAAGCTGTGGATTAATATCATTAATTCCGCTTGAACTGAAGCGGCCTCTAGCTAGGCATTCAGCTCACTTGATCTCACTAAATTATTAACTTGTTAATTAATACTGAACCGCATTTATTAGACTTAACATTGAATGCATACTTGGACCAAGGGCATTATTTCCTTCAGTCTCCCACTTGTCCTTAGGGACAAGTGTGCATTTCCTAATTCCTTTGTCGCTCGATTCTTGCTCTTGAACATAAGGTAAGAGCTGTCATCCTTATTATGTCTAGAGGTGTTTCTCGGTTTCAGAGTTCAACTGATCAAATAAACAGATAATCATAGCCTATGATTTATCCGAGCACGGTCATGCATTTCACAGTTTCTAGCTCTCCGAGTGACCTTGTACAACTTTTAAGCATCTCATCCCGATTTATGGTAGGACAATCCCAATCTTGCGATCTTGAGATTAGACTTCGTTTGATAGGTGATTACCTGAGCGTTGCCTTTATAGCCTCCTTTTACGGTGCGACGGTTGGTCAACGTCAAAGCAACCAGTTCTCAAACAAGTAATCTCAAATCACTCAGGTATTGAGGATTTAGTGTCTAATAATTTTAATGAAATTTACTTATGACAGATTTTCATTTCTTACAGTAAAGTTTCATAGGTCTGTCCGATACTAGTCTTCCCAAAGTAAGTATCTATGCAAATGATTATGACATTGCCATGTCCACATAGTTCAAGAAACAGAACTACTAGTCATCTTGCATTCTAGTCGTCTAACGTTTTCTATGCGTCCAATTTTATAGAAAACTCCGACCAGGGACCATTTTCAACTTTTGACATTCAAGTTCACTTGATAGACATTTCTTAGTCACAGGACTGGTCCTGACAGTCTATCTTGAATATATCGTCAAATTGAAGGGACTCATCATTTAATACTAAACCAAGATTAAATGGAATATGAAAATACATTTCATATATGATAAATGTTCAACCACTAGTAGAAAAAATACCTGTTGAGGGGGGCATTTTGGGCCTATTGAGGCGAACAAGGCCCACTTCGATAGACGGGGCTTCAACAGCTCAGTGAGCTATTGAGGCGGGCTTTGTTCGCCTCAACAGCTCATCTGTTGTGGGGGGCTTTCAAAAACCCCCCTCAACAGCCCAAATCCAAAGGAAAAAAAAGGACCTGTTGTGGGGGGCATTACCAAAAGCCCGCCTCAACAGACACCTCTGTTGAGGCTCACTTCTTAAATGCCCCCCACAACAGACCTGTATTTGTGCGCCAATACATGTACATTGGCGCCATAAATTCATATGTTGTTGAGACGTACATTAAAAGCCCCCTTCAACAACATTAATTTTATTTTCAAATTTTTTAAAATATAAAATAGGTGGCAATAACCAAATCTAGATATATACTCCATTGAGTATTGAAACATGTACACCAATCAACACCAAAATAGCAAAGATACGAATCTGCTTATCTTTGATAAATATAATAAATCATTACATTAACTTCTTTTACATTAACCCAACAGAGCAAAGCGTATATATAGTACGTACGTTTACAATTTTTAAACACCTCTCTAGTCTAACAAATTACAACTAATATTAACAACTAAAGACAAAAGGCTAGAGAGCTAATCTAACAAATTTCTCTAATCCAACCACTTAGGCCCCTTTAGATCATGCATTACAAACCTTAATTAAGGCCGTGTTGACTTTATTCCAATCGACTCGATCCCTGAAATTGGAAGGAGAATATATATGAGTACCAAAGTTTACACTCACGATATTATCTTTACATTCCACTGAAGCATAAAATTAAAAGATATAGTTGCAGACTATAGAGATAATTAAGTTGTTGAAAACCATGCAACTAAACATGTACTTCTAATTGCTCTGTGAGCATTCAAGCTAGTGTCCGGGAAAGCTGATGCCTGTCAAACCAAGATTAGTTGGTGGAACAACTCTAATTTAGACATATCTAATGCATATTAATCCTGTAATAAGAATCAAATGAGTCCTTAGGTTCTTTAGTTCAAAGTTGAGAGCGGAAATGTCATTTTAGCTCTAAACATGAACTGTAACGACCTAATGAGCCTTAAATGTGCATAAATAGATTCAAATGAGTTTTAGAAAGTTAAAATAATGCATATTAGTCATGTAATAAGAATCAAATGAGTCCTTAGTTTCTTTAGTTCTAAGTGCAGTATTTTCTTTAAAATAGAAATAGAATCCTGGAGCCTGTGAGTTTAACTACGATTGGCTGTACCGCCAACCCGTAGATCCCACATTCTTTTGTAGCGAACACTAGTATTTTTTTCTGCTAGTTAATGATGACCAGTTTAACACAAAAAAAGTTTTGTGTTTTTGAATGGTTTCGGGCACAGAAATATACCAGTCTCGGATTTCGAAAAAATGCCTCAGATCATAGAGATCGAGTGTAACAAAGACAGATTTGAATTGCACTGAGAAATTACCACAAAAAAATACAGATACTTTGACAAGACGAGTGATCCGTGATTGAACAATTAGCAAGTTAGAGGTTGCGGTAATCAACTACTGAACATTCTGTTCTTTACTGTACTTCCTTAATCTAAACCATACTCTGTATATTTATGGCTATTACTCTGTGGAACAATATCTATAATACTCCATGTTTAACAGTGGAGTTGGAAAAAACCACCAGACTCAGAGCATATTCTAAACCACAGACTAAGATTCAAGTCATAGTCGGATGGGTCATGGAAGTACATACCTAGCTGCTAAAACACCTCTGCAGCTCTTCCAGGGCATCATCACCACCTACATACTTGAATTCCATGGAGTTCATCAGCCACACTTTCGCTTCATAGACCTCCTCCATCTCAGTTCTCAGATTTGTCACCAACAGTTACCTCAAGAGTAACATAGTACTCGATATATCGTAGCAGTAACCATTTTCAACAGTGTGAACTTCGAACAAATCATTCTGCAAAAATAAAAAATTCCATCGGTCCATCACTTGTATTCATAAATAGTTCCAAAACATAAAAGAATGTGATATGGAACTAGCTCATCTTCCAGTTTCCATATTCTGCATAAAAGGAATGCAAAACTAGCATTTGTTAAATTTGGAGTGTTCTTTACTCCACTCCTGCCACTAAAACATTTCAGAAATGAATATTTCAATGAAGGTATCAGATGCTATTAGCAAGCCGCGATAACAAGACAAATATAATCAATTTCATCAAAAATTACAGGCTATTGTTGTTTTGACAGTCTTCGGGCATTCAGGAATACAGAACCAATGATCAAAAGCTGTATATTCAAGCTTAAAACTAGTGATTAATATCACTGAGAACTGCACAATTATTTTAAGAGCAGGATCATCATCTACCTCTAAAACTTATCTGTCGAAAATGTGGATTCAGATGACATCAACCATTACAGCAGTCTCACAACGATAAAAACGGCCATCCTATAACGACTCAGAGTGAACCTTGTCTGAATTAAAAGGTTTTCAACCTCCTTAGGAGGATTTAATCCTAATTTACAACCAATGCACGGTCCATACGCCATGTTCATGCCAAATTCCCTCATTATGATCATAATCACGTAAATCACCTGAGAATTAAAAGTTTACCAATCAAACACTACCATATTTTGCATCTAAACGAAATTTAGAAGGCCAAAACACAACCAAATTTGAAAGTTAATCATCAGGACAATATGTCAAAAATCGCAATAAAATGTGAGACATTGAACAACAAATTAGATAAATTTTGTACATAAAAGGCGGTCCAATTTGCAAAATCGGAACGAATTCAAAAGTTCAAAAAGGTTGTATTTTTTTTTATCTGGATGTTGACCGTGCATAAAATTTCTCTTGGAAACACTTAATCGAAAGATTTGATAACATTTTCAGAAATTAATGAAGCATAATTCCAAAATACGAGACAAGAGAAAGTGCAGAGTAAATTCTAAACCGCAGAGGTCAAGGGGAAAACGTGGTAGTATTGGTGTATACCTAGCTGCTAAAACCCTCTTCCAGGACATCAGCATCACACACAAACTTGAAGTCCTGCACTTCGGTAGAGTTCATCAGCCACACTTTCCCTTCATGTCAGTTGTCACCATCAGTTGCTTCAAGAGTAATATAGTACTCTAATATAATACCAGAAACTACCTGTTCCTCAGTGTTTACACACAGTGAAATTAGGGCAAAGCATAGTACAAAATTAATAAGCTCCATCGCTTATATTCATAAACAAAAATACACAGCGTTAACCAATTAGCAAAATGCGAATATTCAATGAACATCAGGTTCAGATCTAAGAAACATGAGAACCCAAATCTACAAAAAGAAGATTGAAAAAACAACATAGACCTAAGATATATATACTCATCATCATTTCAACTTCAACTTCTTTCCATTAGACTCGGCCAAAACCCCAATTTATAGGTCGCACTCAAGCAGTAAATACTGGAATTCATGGTCTTAGAAACTGAATCGAATAGAAACTAACCTTGACAGATTGTGTGAAACAGAGTCGCGCGGTGGTAGGAATGACGACGGTCGGGGGAAACTCGCCTTTAGGTGGTGGTGGAGCCGCGCGGTGAGGAAGGTGGTGGTGATGATGGTGGTGGTGGAGCCGCGCGGTGAGGAGAGCAGCGAACTCGAACTCCTTCAGATGCGTTTGCGTTGGAATAGAAGGTTTAGGGTGAGAAAATTATGTTTTAATTGTTTTAAATCTTGTGAAGCCCTGTTGAAGCGAACAAACATAAGCCCGCCCCTTTAGCTAGTGTCTATTGAGGGGGGCAATTAAAAGCCCCCTTCAACAACTTCTATAGAAGCGAACACCCGAAAAGCCCCCTCAACCTGTTATTAAAATGTTTGACCCGCGTTGACCAAGTGGTTATTGAGGCGCGCTTATGTATGCCCCCCTCAACAAGGGGGCTACAATAGGGGTTTTTTCCACTAGTGAACCCCATTGTTTAAGAACCATGGGCCTCAAAACCCATCTTTAAAACAGTTCATGGAATTCAAAGCTATGCTTGATTTCCAGTGCTACAATGTGAGTGTTGCTTCTCACTTGTTGCATAGGTTTAGTTATCATGCTTTGCCAATCTTAATATCCTTTTCATCGAATGTTCTTCGAGATAGATGATAAGATCTTTTGAGTATGTTTATTTTGTGATCTAGTCTTTCTTGCTACAATAGTGGTTCTACGCATTTTGCAATGAAGAACCATTAAGTCAACAAACATGTGATCTTCCCAAGTTCAATGAAGAACTATTTAATATAAACAACTCTATTTTATTGCTTCTTAGGTAATAAGTACTTTTACTTCAACTGTATAGGTTGCTAGTGATGCTTTGTTTGGATTTACTTATCCAAGCAGTTCACAGATATGCGGAAGACTTTCCAACTATATCTTAGAACTTAGAAATTTAATTTCCCACGCAACAACTCATGGTCTCCAATCCATGTTGCCATTTCAAAACACGATGCTCTATAGCTCGTCTTTGTCAATGGTTAACTCCATAGGGTCTTGCTTGATCCTTTGCCAGTGTTTATGCGTGTAGCATCAATATTTAGCACATCTTTATTTCCTTGAATCAAGCACTATTCCTATGTACCTTTTTAAGTACCATAAGTATTCTTGATCTCAATCTAGTTGATCTTCACTTAGATCAATAGAGATTGGTATATGTTCGTCATGCCTAAAGTCATACGATACATTTTTGGCGATCCTCATATTATATCATACATGATAAATTCTTTTGCAGAATAATTCTCAATTGAATTCTATTCATGTAACTTTAGCTCATTCAATTTCAGTAGATACTGAATCCAGCTAAATTCTTTGACATATAATATAGGTTAAGAATCTCACGTAGATCCTTTGATGTTTTAACTTAGTAAATGCTTATACATAGTTCAAACATTCTTTACTTAGATTTATTCATATGGGTCGAATATCTCCAATGGAGTCTTTCGTGTTTGATTTAGTAAATGCCATTACTTAATCCAAAACAATATCATAAGATCTTTGTAAATAGATCTTAATACCCAGTATGTACTAAGTTTCGCCATGGTCCATCATTGATGAATAATTTCAAATCTAAGTCATTAGCATTTGAATGTTATTTCACAATAGAGAGATATGTGTGATACACATAGGACCAATTAAGTTTTACGTACTCCCACTAAACTTCTTATATATCTATAAGAATCATGTACATTTTATGAAACTAAAATACTTATTAGCTTCACTAAAATATAGTTCTAATTCCCAATTGCTTGCTTAAATCTGTACTTAGATTTTATAAACTAGCTTTTCTTTTCAAGCATTTATTTGGATCCACAAATCCTATGACATACCATGTACATAGTTTCTTCCAACATTTGACTGAGGAAGATGTTTTGTCATCCAATTGCCATATGTACCAATATGCAATCATTGCTTGAATTATAGACTTAAGCATTACGATTTTGCATGAGGTTTCAACACAATCTACATCGTGAATTTGCTTGTAACCTTTAGCAACTAATCTAGCTTTGTGTGTGAACACAATTTCATGTTTGATGGTTTTTATCCTTAAAACAAACTTGCAACCAATAGGTGTGAAACTATTCTTGCAAATCAACAAAAATTTAATTTTGTCATCAAAACATTGAGTATGTTTTATGGCCTCTAGCCATTTAAAACATTTGAGTCTATATATGGCCTCTAACCATTTTAGGGAATCTGGGTTTCGTCATAGCTTCCTTACAGGTCACAAACTTATTAATCTACATGATAATAGTTTGACTGCAGGCTGTAGGTTTCTTCACTATCTAATAGAAGAATCGCATAGCTTCAGTGACCGAACTCTATGCCTACTTGGGTATAGAACATCAAACAATAGAATATCAATAGCCACTTAAAAGTCCTTTGAATATTCTGTTCTCCTTGAAGCACTTGTAAAGTCTTCTAAGAGATGTCTATTCTTTAAAAGCCACTTCTAAAGTCCTTAAAGAATAAGTGTTCGGATTTTCTAAAGAACTTCGAAAAGCCTCCGGATTGTCCGTTTATGTTTGTTGTTCGCCTCGAAGACTTTCGAGGTCTATTTTCTCCCACTTGTCATTTTGGAAATGAATCTCCAAAAGGACATTATTTCGAGCAAACAAACATTATGTTCTTAAAAATTCATGGTAGAAACAATACCCTTGTGTCTCATTTGAATAAATCACAATGAAACATATATCTATACTTGGGCCTTAGTTTGTCGAATGAAAAACACTAAGCTCCCACTGAGTTTTGCAATTCTCTAGATATATTTTATGAAAAGTTATTCTGAAATTACTTTTCAATAGCTTTGACGAATTTGGTTTAGTTTGGTGGTAGTTGAGCATTTTGTTTTAGAAATTATAGGAAAAGTCTTTATGATTCATCATTGATCGAATCAAGTACTAATTGACTTCGATCATTCCAACGTAGATATGCCATATCTTATGGAGCTAGATTGTGAAATTACAACACACAATCATTGATGATCATATTTGGTCTCAAGTAATCATCAACATGATCTAACCTAGATTTTTATGATTTCTTGCCAAGTGGATTTTATACTTCTGAATCTTTGAACTAGCCAAACAGATTCAACTTATATCACATTTGAGTAAATAAACCTATATTCACTCAAATCCATGTGAAATAATAAAGTCATAAAATCTTTCTTTAGCTTTGAACTCTATTGTCTAGGCGTTCTAACAATAGTTCATATCTTTTGTTACTTTCAACAAGTAAGACTAGTTGTCTTAAATTGATTTAGAAATCAATGAACTTTCAAAAGTCCATCAAAATAGAGCTTTTGAATGTTAACTTGTTGATATGGTCTAAGCAACAATGCCAAAGATTAGTGGAACTCAAATCAAGGGGTTGATTTGAACCTAGTAAAGTTCTTTAAAGAGTTGTTTGTTTTAATCAAGCATATTGACTCAACCCGTAAATGACCATTTTATTCAAATAATCAAGCAACATAATCAAGCCACAATCTCATGCATAATTAAGACATATTTAAAGCAATAAATAACCTAAAGCATGCATAAGATAAATGTGATCTAGTATGGCCCGACTTCATCTTGAAGCTTCAACTTCAAAGTCCGTCTGGAAAATCTCCGTGGGAGGCACCATTTTCTTCAAATAGGATAAGCTATAATTAAACTAATTACAACTATTTGATGGTACGCAGACCATATTTGAATTGAAAAACAATTTTGGTACTTTAGACCAATTACATTCAAATTAATGGTACGCATACCATATTTTCTATCCTATTTGGGCCATACTAGTCACTTCATAACCTGCAAAACAGTACATATACAATATATACCATTCACCCATTCATTATCATGAATGGCCCACATAACTGGTTAGTAAAACACATTATGCATCACATAAACATTTGCAGCAATTAATCAAGGGCACCAATAATCTACAAATTATTCAGTCCTTATTAATTCTAATCAAGTTGTTTTAACCTTAAGGATTTGTAGACCTAATCAAGAGTTTATGACTAAAAAGGCTCCCACTTAAACCAATAAATTCATATGCTTTACTAATTTTAAACATAAAAATGTATTTCTAGTCTAACCGGAAACATACAAATTTAATTAAAATTTAAAGCTCATATAAATTTATAATTGAATCCGCTTATTTAATTTATTTTTCAGTCGTATTTAAATTAATTCATGATTTTAATTTTAGTAAAATAATTAAAATAAATGAAATTTATTATAATTATAATATTCAAAATTAAAATCCAAGAAAATAATTTAAATTATTAATTTTAAAATTAATTAAAATTACGTAAACTGAAAATTTCAAATTAAAATTTTAAAACGATCTAATCGTAACTCAAAGCACGCACCTACATCACGCAACGCACATAGGCCACACGCATGCAGCCATCGCTGGCCATGTGCGCGCAGCCTATGTGCTGCGTCGCATCTGCAGCTGCTCACCATCGCAAGGCGCGCGCCAGCGCTCGTCACAACACGCTCGCTGCTCACCATCGCTGGGCGCAGCGCTCGTCGCCCACGCTCGCTGCTCACCATCGCTGGGCGCAGCGCTCGTCGCACGAGAGCTTGCGCTCGCTGCGCGCGAGGCTTTGCACGTTGCGCGCGGCAGTTGCGTCGTGGCGCAGCTCGCCTGCTGCCCACACGCGACTGTCGCTGCCTTGCTCTCGCCCTTGCCCACTCGCTCGTCGCACACAGCACACGACACAAGGCAGGGCTGCTGCCTTGTGCTCGTGCACCATGGCCTTGCTCATTGCATTCGTACCGCATGGGCGACGAGCTCCCTTGCTCGTCGTTGCATGCCCGCACTATACAACACCCCTTAAGGGTAACACGTAGCGTCCATTGCTTTGTGCGTGCAAGTTATATGAGCGAATCGCATAAAATTAAAAATTTTATTTTCAAAATTAATGACAAATTAATAAATCATATTAATTTCATAATTTTAGGGCGAAAAAATCGAAAATTTATTAATTAATTGATTTCCGATTTACATGGATTCAAGTCTAGGTCATAAAAATTTAAAATTTAACACAAATTTACAATTTTTATGGTGGTTTTTAATCATAGGTATCTAATTAAATTATTAACTAATTATGAAAATCAAATTAATTCTAAATTATTTCAATTTTCAACAAATTAATCATAATTACAAATTAGATTGCATAATTAACAAGGCTAGGCATTCAAACTTGTTAAACATATACAGTAGGTCAATCAAAAATTCAAGATTTAACAACAAGAATCGCAAATATTTAATTTAACATCTTAAATTTACGAAATTTTGCGTTCGAAAAACTAAAACCTCCGAAAAGTCATAGTTAGGCTTCGAATTTGAGAATTCTGGGTTCGGCCGAAAAAATTATTTTTGTCAAAATTTTAAAATGCCTTTTACATGCGGAATTGACACAAAAATCACTCGATTTGGTTGAGTAACGAACATTCTGCCGAAAAAACTGCGTACATATAATTAAATAAACGCAATTTGCAATTAATTAACAATTACGAAAATTAATCACCCCTTTTAATTCTTGAAAATTTGTAATATTTAACCATGTTTATGCAATTTAGATTATGAAAATAATAAGAGGCTCGTGATACCACTGTTAGGTTATGATACATATGACAATACATAAATCATGCGGAAAAACCATAAAGCCAGGAAAGCATATTATTTACACATAATCATTTAGCATAGTATAGATGCATACACTTTGTAGCGTGCCTTCCCTAGCTGCGCCCGAACCGAACAAGAACAAGTCTTTAGGACTCCAAGTGTCGTCCCTCCGTAGATAGTCCACAGTACGTCCGGATTCGCCTCAAGATTGACCAACTAGAATCGCCCTTAAGGTGCTTAGGAATTTTCGGCTATTAGTGCAAGAGTGTGGCTGAATTTTCTTTCAAAAACTTACCCTTTGAATACTTCAATCGTTTGTGTAAATTATGACCCTAGGCCCTTATTTATAGAGGTTTGGAAAGGGAATTGGAATCCTAGTAAGATACGATTTATTTAAACTTAGAATCCTACAAGGACTCTAATTAATTAAATAATCCTAATAGGAATAGGAATTTAATCATACATCAAATCCTAATAGTTTTAGGAATTATGCATGGACACAAACACACACACGAGCATGACCCGCAAGCATGCAGGCCATGCCCGCGCACAGCCCACACGCCCACGAAGCCCATGCGAGCTACCGCAGCCCACGAGGCTGCCATGGCCTTAGCTGCGCGCTGGGCCTGCCTTGCGGTAGGCCTGCCGCAGCCTTGGGCTGTGTTGTGGCGCGCCATTGCTTGCTGGGTGATGGCCTGGCTTCGTGCTGGGCCTTCGTCCGGCAGGCCTCGTCCGATGCTTATTCGTACGATACGCTTCCGATAAAATTCCCGGTTTCGGAGTTCATCTCCGATACGAACAATATTTAATATTTCCGATTCCGGAATTAATTTCCGTTTCGAACAAATATTTAATATTTCCGTTTCCGGAATTATTTTCCGATTCCGATAATATTTCCGATTCTGACAATATTTCCGTTTCCGACAATATTTCCGATTCCGGCAATATTTCCATTTCCGATAATATTTTCCGATACGTACCATGTTTCTGTTTCCGGCAACATCTACGACTTGGATAATATTTATATTTCCGATACGATCCATATTTCCGTTTCCGGCAATATCATCGTTTCCGGAGTATTCATTTCTTGCTTGTGACGATCTCAGCTCCCACTGAAACCAAGATCCGTCGATTCCGAATATCCATAGATAGAGTATTTAATACCATTAAATACTTGATCCGTTTACGTACTATTTGTGTGACCCTACGGGTTCAGTCAAGAGTAAGCTGTGGATTAATATCATTAATTCCGCTTGAACTGAAGCGGCCTCTAGCTAGGCATTCAGCTCACTTGATCTCACTGAATTATTAACTTGTTAATTAATACTGAACCGCATTTATTAGACTTAACATTGAATTCATACTTGGACCAAGGGCATTATTTCCTTCACATGCGCGCCAGGGCAGCGAGAGGTCCGGAGAGTGTCATGGCGTTCAAGGTCGAGACTAAGGCTCGGTCGAGGTCGGGAGATGCGAGTGGCAGATTTTATGGTCATTGCAACCGTGAGGGCCATGAGGAAGAAACTTGTTATCAGCTGATTGGATTTCCTGAATGGTTGGATGAGAAGAAACGAGGTGGAAGAGGGCCTGGTCGAGGAGGCAGGACGTCGATTAGAGGAGGCAGAGGAGCTCGTGGGGCAACGTCGTCGACCAGTGGTGTCGCTCGTGCCAATGCCGTAAGCAATGCCACAAGAGGGGCGACAGCCACTTTGACGAGTGGAGACGGATCGCAGGGTGCAGTGACGACATCCAACCATGAGCTTGTTGGTGTGACGAAGGAGCAAGTCCAGCAAATTGTTGACATCTTGTCACGACCTTCAAACAAGTTGCAAGGTAATCTTGATTTACGATGGATTGTTGACAGTGGGGCATCACGTCATGTGACGGGTGATATTTCAATCCTGAGAAATATCAAAACATCAAGAAATCAACAGGTTGTGTTGCCAGACGGTCAACCTGCAAATTCAAATCAATATGGTTCGGTGGTCTTGGAGGATGGTTTCGTGCTCGATAATGTTCTATTTGTGCCTAAATTGAACTGCAATTTAATTTCTGTAACTCAATTAAGTGACGAATTACATTGTACTGCTCAATTTACTAACAAAATGTGTGTTCTTCAGGACCGCTCGACGAGGATGGTGATTGGCGTAGGTGATCGACAGGAAGGACTATATTTTTTTTCCGTGGGGCTCCAAGGGTTCGTGTGCTAGCAGTGGAGTGTGTGGTCGACTTGTGGCATCAACGGATGGGGCATCCGTCGGAAAAAGTGTTGCAGTTACTTCCTCATGTGAGTCATAAGATTAGGAAGAATAAAACAATTTGTGATGTATGTCCGCGGGCGAGACAATGTAGGGAGAGTTTTCCAGTTAGTGTTAGTCGTGCTAGTCGCACATTTGAATTGGTTCATCTTGATTTATGGGGACCCTACAAGACCCCCTCGTCTTGTGGGGCAAAGTATTTCTTTACCATTGTTGACGATTATTCTTGAGGTGTTTGGATTTATTTACTGAGTAATAAAATGGAAGTTGAATCGACATTTCTTAATTTTGTTGCCATGATTAAGTGTCAGTTTAATCGATCTCTTAGAGTAGTACGCAGTGATAATGGTACTGAATTCAATTGCTTAAAACATTATTTTCGTCAACATGAGATTCTGTTTGAGTCGTCGTGTGTTGGGACGCCTCAACAAAATGGGAGAGTCGAGAGAAAACACCAACACATTTTGAATGTTGGGAGGGCGTTACGTTTTCAAGGAAATCTTCCAATAAAATTTTGGGGGGAATGTGTTTTGGCCGCCTGTTACTTGATAAACCGTACACCTACCCCGATCCTTGACAATAAAACACCTTATGAGATGTTGTTTGGTAAACCACCATCGTATGTGCCTATCCGCGTGTTTGGGTGTCTGTGTTATGCATATAATCTACGGTGCAAAGGGGATAAGTTTGAGTCTCGGAGTCGCAGATGTATGTTTCTGGGTTATCCGTTTGGCAGGAAGGGATGGCAACTTTATGATCTAGAGACACATGAGTTCTTCGTCTCACGGGACGTCAAGTTTCATGAAGGGACGTTTCCTTTCGTAGATGCATCGGATGTGTTGCCACTGGTGCATGATGGTGATGGGGGGTTTGACCATTGGAGTTTGGATGAGAGTGGGACTACGGGTCATGAGAACGTGTCGTCGCCTGCAGGTGATACTGATGGGGTGTCGTCGCATACAGGTGATACTGAGGGAGTGTTGTCGCATCCGGGTGATGATGAGGGGGTGTCGTTGACCAGTGGCGACGTCAGGGGAGTGTCGTCGCCTGTGAGGGAGGAACAACAACATGAAACGCCTAGTCGAGTGGATTCAGACGTCGTCTCCTCACCGACAGGTGAAGAGGAGACGGAGGGTAGTGACGAGAGTGAGACAAGGCAGTGTGTGGAGGATACGGAGTTAGGAAGGGGGAAGCGTGCGAAGTTTCCGTCGACAAAGCTGAAAGACTGTGTGATACATACAATACGGGAAAAATATAGTACTTCCGACAAAACACCTACGACGTCATCACTCTCAGGTACTCCTTATCCTATCACATATTTTGTTAATTATGAGCGTTTTTCGTCAAAGCACAGGCATTATATAGCAGCATTGCAAGAAGGGCAAGTTCCTAAGAGTTTTAAACAAGCGATGCAACATGAGGGGTGGCGTCAGGCAATGGCTGCTGAAATCGACGCGTTGGAGGAACAGGGGACATGGACGTTGGAAAATTTGCCGGAAGGGAAGAAAGCACTGGGGAGTAAATGGGTGTATACTGAGAAGCGTGATGAGGATGGGAATTTGTTGAGACTGAAGGCTCGATTGGTATGTTTAGGGAATCATGAGGAGGAAGGGTTGGATTATAATGAGACATTCTCTCCCGTCGCGAAGATGGCGACAGTCCGAACTTTTCTAGCTGTCGCAGCCGTCAAACAGTGGGACGTGCATCAGATGGACGTACACAATGCGTTCTTGCACGGTGACTTGGAGGAAGAGATCTATATGAAGATTCCTCCTGGATTCCAGAAGAATCACTTTGACAAGGTGTGTCGAATGAGAAAGTCGTTGTATGGGTTGAAACAAGCACCTAGATGTTGGTTCCAGAAGTTGTCGACAGCATTGACACACTATGGCTTTCGACAGTCGCTGTCCGATTATTCGCTCTTTACTCTGTCTAAAGGTACGTTGCAGCTGAGTGTGCTCATTTATGTGGACGACATGATTATCGCAGGCAATAACAAGTTTGCGCTTGAGAGTTTTAAGGCATACTTGAAGGAGTATTTTAAAATGAAAGACCTCGGGGCTCTGAAGTACTTGCTTGGGTTAGAGGTGGTGTGAAGTAGTCAAGGGTTCTATGTATGTCAGAGAAAATATGCCCTCGATATCATCTCAGAGGCCGGATTGTTGGGAGCAAAGCCTGTGGACTTTCCCATGGAACAGAATCATAGGTTGGCATTGGCAGACGGGTCAGACCTGTCGGACGGTGAGCAGTATAGGCGTCTGATCGGACGTCTGGTTTATTTGGCTGTCACGCGACCAGACGTTGCCTACTCTGTACATGTCCTATCTCAATTTATGCAAGCACCAAAGGAGGCACATTGGGAAGCAGCTTTGCGAGTAGTGAGATACTTGAAAAAGTGTCCGGGTCAAGGTATACTACTTCGGTCGGACAGCGCGTTGCAGTTGGAGGGGTGGTGCGACTCGGATTGGGCAGGGTGTCCAATGACGCGTCGGTCGGTGACTGGATGGTTTGTGTCACTTGGTATGTCGCTAGTTTCTTGGAAGACCAAGAAACAACATACTGTTTCTCGGTCGTCTGCTGAGGCAGAATATCGGTCAATGGCAGCTCTGACGTGTGGGTTGAAGTGGTTGAAACAACTACTACGCGACTTGGGGGTGACTTTTAGTAGACTAGGCTTAGTCATTTAAGAATCTCCGGGTCCTTCTTAAAGACTACCACCTTCCAATCCAAAGTCTACCTCTACTACAGTGCTCATAATTGGCTATCCATTTCCAATGCCTACCAAATTTCCTGTTCACGGTTAGCAGGGAAGGAATGTGAACCAATTGTTGACAGAGATGATTAGCTTTGGAAGGTAGGCTTACGGTTCTATTTACAGCGTAGGATTTGACGATCGAGTAGGCAATATGACCCTTTAAGTCGACCAGTCCCCCCTTCCCGCTGACCTCGTTCTTTCATTCAAAAAATTTGTGGCTCGGGGGGTTGGGAAAAGTATCTCAACCTGTCGAACCATAGAAGGAATTCAATCACTACTAATTGGTCTCTTTATTTATGCATCAATGACGATAGATGCATTCGAAACATGGCTCTCAGCCAATCAAAAAGCGGATACTCAAAGTCAAATCAATGCTTTAAGGAAAGACCCGATTGACTGAACGTCCCGCTACTGACACTTGAATTACCACCATCTGAAATGCGCGAAACTTCGATTGGCGGACACACGACCAAGGCATGAGGATGTATTGCGACAGTCAGTCTGCGTTGCATATTGCACAGAATCCGGTGTTCCATGAAAGGACAAAACACATCGAGTCAGATTGTCATTTCATTCGAGATGCAATCAAGGAAGGGATCATCAGTCCGTCGTACGTGTCGACGAAGGTTCAGTTAGCAGATATCTTCACCAAAGCGTTGGGGAAGGCGCAATTTGAGTTTTTTTTTTAACAAGATGGGCATTCGAGATCTACATGCTCCACCTTGAGGGGGATGTTAAGATATGTTAAGATATTAGATATTATTCTGTGAATATTCTGTAGAGTCCTAACTATGGTATGTTACCTAATTTGTACCTAGGGTTTAGGTGACTGAGTTGTACTATATATACGTGTGTGATTAATGAGAATGATACGAGATTACACAATATTTGACAGTAACAAATGAAGGAGGATTCGAAGTTGAGATGATATATCGTACACATGCCCTCATTCTTAACCATTAGACCGAGACCTAATTAATTATGTGTTATTTGTACGTGGTTAGCTATACATAAAACAAAAATTAAGATGTAATAATACTAAATAAATCCAAAAGATAATAGTAAACGTGCCTTATGAACCAATGGTAGCTTTAGTAGTTAAATATACGTTTCTCAACATCCAAGCTTCATTCTTCATCAATATCTCCTTTCATACGTCAACTTTGTTTAAGGGATTTTGGCTTTTCCTCATTCCCAGCTCTCTTTTATTTGGCAGTTATTAATTAAAATCAAACTACACCATACAAAGTTTCATCAGTTTTTGATCAGTTTGATGTATTATTGCCAGCTTTGTTGGTTGTCATCGTATGCATGGATTGCTTGGAAGGTAGAAATCTGTAACAGAACAAAAGTATAACGGCTACTTATGCGGTTGTGCCCATTATTCCCTACTTATGATGCCACCAAATATAATATAGCTCATTATCCACACACACAAAAAAAAAATAGTGAAAAGGAAATAACATTTCTATCAATCTGTCATGGGTTTAACTACTTTATACGACCCACATTATTAGTTACACTCAAATTTGTACTAAGTTGTATGTGATAATTAATTGTTTGATTATTAATGATTATTTTATTAAAAAATATGAAGTATGTGATAGAAGTAAGTGGGGTATTTTTTAATTGCATGAGGAGGGTGTGCCGTGTGCGGACCAAACTTTTATTAGTGAGAGAGTAGGAAATATTACTGTAAAATCCAAAAAAAAAGGGAATGTGGGTCGAATATTTGATTTATGTGTGAAGTTTGACGTGTTAGATAACATTGTCTTAGAAGCAAAATTCGCCCCTACTATGGTGCAATCGAAATAGGCGTTGCCCCCCAAAATTTTACACAACAATTCGTCTTAATGTGCACTCAAATAAGACGAACTTAGAAACTCATAATATGCTCAGAATAATATGGTTTAGAACAACTAAAGAACAAAAAAGCTAAATCACATGTGATTGTTAGACCATATCACTGAATCAACTCAAATAAGCCATTCAAATAGATGCCTTCGTAGGGATATCACGTACGTACTTCGCACGATGGGATCCAAATGCAGTTGTCCAATGTTCCCCTTTATTCCTGTTAAGAGGCCTTCCAGCTCCAACCACCATAAAAGAGAGGAAGTTTTATTGATCTTAAGGAAAAACGGATAACATAGTAAAGCTAGGTTAAGAACTACATCGTTACGGAAAGGAAATAGGCCAAACAGTAAGCTTAAATAGAAAAGTGTCCCCAATATAACAGGTACAATGAGTGCGGCCAAGAAGTGACAAATGTATTAAAGGCATATCCAACAAATGCAACCACGAAGTATTGACTCAAAATCTGATACTGCTAGATACTTTACAGATCTAATCACCGATCAGAGGTCTCAATTTAGCGTTGTACGCATCTCCAAAATATCAAAAAGAGTGGTTTAAATCAAATTCCAACAATAAACTAACTAATTAAGCCCCAAGTCAAATATTGAATCACCAAAAGACCACTAATCACAACTCTCAGTAAATGCTTCTGCATCAAGAATATCACCTATAAAATATCATTTTGATTTACTCACCATGGATGACGTCAACTGATCCTGCAATGAACTGTACTTTCCCCCTCAAGGGGTTGAAGTTTTTGACTACAACATCATTCTCACTCGGCGCATTTCAAGGTTCATTGGCTGTAGAAAGTTCCGTTTGAAGTTTGTTATTATACTGCCGAAAACTATGCTTACAGTCCTGTAATATCTTGTACATGTCATTTGGGGAAGATATCTGCACATGAACACAAACACAGAAAATAAATCTTCTAGTTTTAGTAGAGTATCCAAAAAATAAAACAACAAACAAAAGAATCACCCATTTTTTCCACCTACCTTTTGAAGGGAGGTTTCCTGTTCTTGGCGAATTCTTTCAAGGTCTTCACACAAAGAAGTTTGCAATATTTCAGCAGCAACCCTGGCCTCTTTTTGTCTTGACAAGTCATCTGTCAAACCCTAATAGTAATGATCAAATTTATTATCCATCAAATACTAATCATGATGATCAATAGGCGCTGCATTGTCAATCTGAAGCTTAATTGTCTGCTTATTAGCTTAAGGCCGCTTCGCAAAGAAAATTGAAAGGAGAACCTAAATTAAAATCATAAATTAGAACCTAGGCATAAATATAGAAGCAACAAGAAATAAAGTAACTAAATCAGAACAAATTTCACCCGAAGAAAACAAAGATTAAACGCATGTTCCAGATGAAATCAACATAACGTAAATAATGAAATCAACAAAACGCAAATTAAAATCAGATGAAATAAACAAGCAGAAATCACAAATGATGATCGAAGTAAATTGAATTAGAAATGCGAAATTGAAGAACAAGAATAATAGGTTACCATTAGAAGAGCGAAAATGAGGACGGAAAGGCGAGAAAGCTTCGGAAAGTGAAGTTGATGCGGCACTGTCGATCCACCGGACACCATTTTTGTGGAAGACGAAAAGCTTCGCCAAGTCTATGGAGTATTAATTGCAGGAGAGGTGAGGAAAAGGGATGAGAGAGAATTTCAATGGCGGAAATCGAAGAAGGGAGAGGAGAGATAAAATGGGGGCGGAGGAGATGGAGTAAGAGTTAGGGTTTGTGATCATCCAAGAACCAGGGGTGAAAGGAAAAAAAATAGGAAAGCACTAAGGAGGGATACGAGAAGGGAAGCAAAGTCACGTGTCATGATATGAGGTCAGGGGCAATCCAGTAGTTAATAGAAGAAATACAAGGGTGTTTTAGTCATCACACTATTGGATGAATAGTTAAAACCAACTCCTTGCTTTTAAAGGTTGTAAGATACCACACTTGAAACCCCCACTTTACATTTCCACCAATGTGGGACAAAGCCCATTTTCACAAAATGGTAGAATTAAAACTCACTCTTCGCATTGTATCCAACAAGAAGAGATGGAACATAAAAATTGTGAAATCTTTCATAATCTGAAAGTGTAACAAATATTAAACTGTGGATGAAAAAAAGAAAGTTTAACGCATAACGTATTGACGGATGAGTAGATTATAGGAAATTGCAACTTCTCCACCATTACAAGTGTATCCACCTAATTTCTCCCTTAGTTTGTGAAAAAGAGTATCCACCTAAAGATGGCTATGGTGGATACCGGACCGCACATCGTGCCAAGCACGCTTGGGTCTGGATAGGTTAGGTGTGCTTCTGATCAATTGACTATGTATCATATCAGTTTCGAAAAAGCGGACCAGGTATAGTCCCTAAACCTCATTTAACGTGCTTGATCGTGTTTGGTTGTGTTGTACTGTATTTTATCGCGCATTTTCACAGAAAACTATTAGGTATACTTTTTGAAAATGAGCAAACATTATGATTTTATACTTCAAGAATACCAAATAAGCAATTTGAATGACCATCCACATTTTCCCTTGAGTTGGAACTTGGAACTTTGGAAGGGATTTTAACTTTGAATAAGGCAAATGTCAAATGTATAATACTCATAAACTGATTTAGTTTGGACTATATATGCAGTATATGGTTTGTGTACCTGGATACACAATGCTCATTGTACACGCTTTTTTTAAATGCATATAGTTTAAATACAAAGAACATATCGTTCATACCCAAAGAACATATAGTAAATGAACATATAGTTCAGATGTTTTACTTATACATGTACATTAAAATCATTATTCATGCTCTTAGATGCTCAATAAATGTTCATCAGGGTGCACAATGAACACTGTGCAGTGTAATCCAAATTGTGACCCAAATGAAACACTATGTTGTTAAAAGGACTGATCTCGTTGTTGGCTAACTATGATAAATGGGCCTGATCATCAAAAAGAAAAAACTATGATATGGGCCTGGATATACAAAGTCCAAGAGGACACTCTGGCGCAGTTTGCCTTATTTTTTCTATGTGCAACTACAATTCCATCTTATTTTCAGATTTCCAAGAACTTCCATCTTATTTTCAGATATACCTAAAAACGGTTGCTAAATGCAATCTGGTTTTACTTTCATTTTTTTCTTTCTAGAAAAATTATAACCCTCACTTTTACTATTTTATCTCTAACCTTTTTTGATATTATTTTGGTTCAAATACATTTAATTTTTTTATTAGTGTCACGTGTATCTAATCAAATTAGAAAACATATTTCGATTGCAACGGACGATGTTTTTAACTTGGAAGACCTTGGAAATGAGGTAATTTTCGTTTTTTTTCCTATTTTTTGAGCATTTCATGCAATTGGTATGAAATAAATACGTCTATTTTGTACAGATTGAACAGAATATAATTAACTATTTCTTACAGATTGAACAAAATATAATTAACTATTTCATACAGATTGAACATAACAGAACTAAGTGTTCCGTACAAATTGAACAAAATGATGATACTAGTTCTTTCTATTGTCTATAATGAAAGAGCTGTCGACTGGTCATGTAGTATTTGTTTGTTATACATTAGTAGTGATGATAGAACTATTTTCTGTTATGTTCAATTTTGAACGGAATTATATTTTGTTCAATTTATACAAAATACTTAGTTCTGCTATGTTCAATCTGTACAAAATGATTAATTATGTCATGTTCAATCTGTACGAAATAGTTAACTATATTTTGTTCAATCTGTACAAAATAGAAGTTTTAATTTCATACAAGTTGTATGAAAAGACTCAAAAAAAGGAAAAAGAACGAAAATTATTTCAATTCCAAGTCTAAAATGTTGTCCATTGCAATCTAAATATTTATTCTAATTTGATTAGATATACATGAAACTTTAAAAAAAAATCAAATTTAGTTGAACTAAAATAATATAAAAAAGGTTGAGAGAAAATAATAAAATTGAGGGTAGAGTTTTTTTTAGAATGAAGAAAAATGTAAGTAAAAAAGATTGCGCCAAGTAAAATCATTCTGCGTATAATACTCAATATTAGTTTACTAATATGATTAGTATTTGTGTATTTTCTGTAATGTTTATTTTGTGCCATATTCACGATTACCATTATTTAGGTCCAGTGGTCCACTCTTTGTGGTTTGGAAATTACCGAATCTTCCTAATCAATACATGCTCAATATTGAAGGGTCTAAGCATGCGAATTGTTGTTCACTAGTTTGGCTTTGAGATTTTTCATTAGAAATTCCAACCGTGATCTTCATCTTCGGGGTTCCAAGTTTGTTGGCTATTATGACAACGTCCTTTAGTCGGAAGTGTTGGCTCTCGAGGAGGGAATTAAAGGAGCATTATTTACCGGGAACACCTATATTATCATTGAAGGTGATAATCAGTGCATCATCAACGCAATAAAAAGGTAATGGAAGTTCCCTTGGGCGATTCCCTCCATCATATTCGATACGGAAATAGACTTTCGTTCCTTTACTTCTGTCTCAATCAACCATTGTTATCATGAAGCAAATCGGGCGGCGGATTTTAAGGCCAATCCTGACCACTTTTGTCCGACAATGACTTTTTGGTTCACTTCTTGTAAGTTGTAACAATGAGTTCTACGTATCGTACGAAAGGATGCTTTAGGTTATTCTTTTATTAGAAAATAGCCTAGTTTTTACCCTTTAAAAAAACAATTATTTAGGCCCTATTAGGTAAACTAGCAAGTAGCTGTTAGAATAGCCGTTAGCGGAATAGTAGAGAGCAATTGCTAACTGCTGTACCCGGGTACAGCCAACTCTGGCTGTACCCCCCAAAAATGACGCGCTCATATTGTTTGTTCATTCTTGTCGACTGTTTGTTCTTTTTTATTGTACTGTTTGTTCATTCTTATTGTACTGTTTGTTCTTTCTTGTTGTACTGTTTGTTCATTTTTGTTGTACTGTTTGTTCTTTCATGTTGTTTTTTAAATTCATCATCAAATTTTCATAATTGTTGTATTTTTTGTTCTTTCTTATAGAACTTTATGTTTTTTTTAATATTGTTTGTTCTTTCTTGTCTATTTGTTTGTTTATAATAATCATATGGTTAATGACCATAATTAAACTCTTCATTAATATTTTATTATTTCTTTTTGTATTGTTTGTTCTTTCTTGTTGTACTGTTTGTTCTTTCTTGTTGTTTTTTAAATTCATTCATCAAACTTATTGTTGTATTGTTTGTTCTTTCATGTTGGCTTTAAAATTCATCATAAAATTGTTCATAATTGTTGTATTGTTTGTTCTTTTTTCTGGAATTTTATGTTCTTTTTTATATTGTTTGTTATTTTTTGTTGAATTTTTTGTTATTTTTTGTTTATTTTTTTGTTCATAATAATTATCTGCTTTATTGTTTGTTCTTTCTTGTTGTATTGTTTGTTCTTTCATGTTGGCTTTAAAATTCATAATGAAATTGTTCACTTCATTGGTCTTTTATGTTTTTACAAGCGCCTATATTGTTTATTTCCCAATAAATAAACAAATGTTCATTTCCAAAATAGTAAATATTCATTCCAAATAAATAAATAAATGTTCATTTCCGAAATAGTAAATGTTTATTTTTGTAGTTTATTTCCAAATAAATAAATAAATGTTCATTTCCAAAATAGTAAATGTTCATTCCAAATAAATAAATAAATGTTCATTTCCGAAATAGTAAATGTTCATTTTTGTACCAGTATTTGTTCTTTCTTGTTGTATTGTTTGTTTTTTCATGTTGGCTTTAAAATTCATCATAAAATTGTTCATAATTGTTGTATTGGTTGTTCTTTTTTCTGGAATTTTATGTTCTTTTTCATATTGTTTGTTCTTTTTTGTTGAATTATTTGTTCTTTCTTGTTTATTTGTTTGTTCACAATAAATATATGTGTTCATTTCCAAAATAGTAAATGTTCATTCCAAATAACTAAATAAATGTTCTTTTTCGAAATAGTAAATGTTCATTTTTGTAGTTTATTTCCAAATAAATAAATAAATGTTCATTTCCAAAATAGTAAATGTTCATTCCAAATAAATAAATAAATGTTCATTTCCGAAATAGTAAATGTTCATTTTTGTACCAGTATTTGTTCTTTCTTGTTGTATTGTTTGTTTTTTCATGTTGGCTTTAAAATTCATCATAAAATTGTTCATAATTGTTGTATTGGTTGTTCTTTTTTCTGGAATTTTATGTTCTTTTTTATATTGTTTGTTCTTTTTTGTTGAATTATTTGTTCTTTCTTGTTTATTTGTTTGTTCACAATAAATATATGGTTAATGTTCATAGTGAAATTGTTCACTTCATTGGTCTTTTATGTTTTTACAAGCGCCTATATTGTTTATTTCCAAATAAATAAATAAATGTTCATTTCCAAAATAGTAAATGTTCATTCCAAATAACTAAATAAATGTTCTTTTTCGAAATAGTAAATGTTCATTTTTGTAGTTTATTTCCAAATAAATAAATAAATGTTCATTTCCAAAATAGTCAATGTTCATTCCAAATAAATAAATAAATGTTCATTTCCGAAATAGTAAATGTTCATTTTTGTACCAGTATATTAATGTTCATTTTAAACAACACAAAACGACATCGTTTTGGATGGGGGTACAGCCAGCTTTGGCTGTACCCGGGTATAGCCAAAAATTTGCGAGTAGAGAGTAACAATTAGCTGTTAGAGTAATGTGTAACAAATATGAGTGTTCCGTAAAAGTAGTTGTTGAGATTGAAAAATATAATAAGAGTTATATTGTTTTAAACTTTACTACTGTACTATAATTTTTAACGTTACTTGTCACTATTTGTAACTTTTGAAAGAAACTACCCAATTATTACCTTCACCGTCACCGCTATATTATATTATTACCAAACACTTGTGAATTTCATAAGTATAGACGTATAGTTCTGAATAGGTCAAAATACTACCGCAATCCGCAGAACAAGCCCTTACAAAGTTTAGAGAGCATTCATATTTTCTTGAAACACAACTTAATTGACAAATACCAATAGATACCCAACAAAAAAATCCAAAATAAAAAATTTCAAAACATGAACATAAAGTTCCGATAATAAATTTGTATACATCCTAAAAGAATCAGACTTTATGAGTAGGATGAGAATTGAACCAAAGAATAAAAACACAAAGAAAAAGAACAACAGGAATGAGATGAATTACATATTCTGCAGGCAAAGTTAACCTTCTCTGCAAACCACTCTGTTTCTTGCTGACTTCTCTGTACAGCGGCAGCTCATTATCATCAGACGTCGAGAACTCATCGGCAACCCGTGAAGCACTAGCTGATCGATACATTTTCGACAACCACCCCCACAGCAGCATACGTTACACCAACTTACTATATATATATAATATATGTACAGATCTTCCAGTAGTTGGAAATTTTAAGAGAGAAAAGGAGTTAAATGTTGAATTTATAGCAGAGAAATGTTGAAGATAGATGTTGAACTTTTGAATGACTAGAATGGAAGGAAGGTAAGAACACGTTTGGGTACTTTGCTTTGAATGATGATATTAGTAGGCTTTGACTTTCTATAGTGGAATGATGTACACCCTAACTTGGAAGGACTTCTACACCTAACCAAATTTAATTAATTTTAATTTTTGGTTTTTGCAACTTAATACTGAATAAAATACTAGTATTACGCGGGTCTTCTAACTTCTAAGGTATTTTTCTCTCGTGGGTACAAACAAATCGTTATATTATCTTCTCCAAAAAACTCTATATTTCATCCTTATATACGAAATACGAGAGATGTCCAACGAACTCAATCATTATAATTTTGGCCAAAGTAACCTTTAATTTGATTCGACTTGTCATATACGAAGCGTTCGTTAAATCCAAATTTGTGAAAGTAATTTAAAGGTTGAAGCTTATATGTTGCGCTTGTCCAGCGCAACTTTTGTAAATTTCACAAATGTGACCATGCCATATGATGTCCTTATAAAGCGCCACCTATAAGCCTATTTCAAGCGCCACCTTTGATATTTTTTCTACTAGTGTTGGTAAGTTGGTTGTTGTGACCAAGTAAAGTGTCTAGTGAGTGCATGTCCCTTGCTAGTGTAGAAAACGTTTGATCCCCCAGAGTTTGACCCCATACTTATCCCCGTGTGTGCTACTATACTTAGTGTAGTGCCATAGGATGGATTGAATCAAGTGCAGAAAAACATTATATCTTTTGTGAGCTCCCATGATTAACGACTAGTGGGAGCTAAATTTAGAAACGAATATTATCGATACAGTCCCTAACTCGAATCAGCGATGAGGTTTTTAATGACGGATGTAATCCACCCCTAAATTCGTGTAACACCCCACTAGAGGAAAAAACATCATAAGTTTCCCTTAAATAGGATTATAAGTTGCCCTTTATAAGGGCAACATATAGCTGGGTCACTTTTGGCAAATTATCAAAAGTTGCCCTTAACAAGGGCAACTTATAAGGGTTCGTTTTTTCGCATATCTGATATGTGTGGAAACACACATATCAACTAAAAGACAAATAGCTAAAAGACAAAAAAGGAAGTACCATTCATGTAAAAAAAGTACCATTCTGTAAAAAAAAGTACCATTTTGTAAAAAAAGTACCATTTGTGTTAGAAAAGTACCATTTAATTATTATTTTTGTCCTTTTTCCTATTTTGTCTTTTGTTCTGATATGTATTTGTACTTCCTCCAACTTATAAGTTGCCATTGTTTGCAACAAGAGCAACTTATGTGAAGCTTATAAGTTTCCCTTGTTGCAAACAAGGGCAACTTATAAGCTTCACATAAGTTGCAACTTTTGAGTTTTTTTTTTTTTTTTTTTTTTTTTTTTTTTTTAAATCTGCAATATAATTCCTGATTCTGCAATATAATTTCTGATTTTGCAATATAAAATTCTGCATTATAATTTATAGAATAATGTTTCACCAAACATCAGCTTGACATTCCTCAAAAATGATATAAATTTCAAATTCCAAAAATATTACCGAATTAATTCAAATGTAATTAATTAAATCAATAAATAACAAAGTAATGTAAGAGTCACAGATAACTACAAGCCTACTCTATTTACACTGAGGGTAGTTTACAATCGTTGAAGTAAGTAGCCCACATGTCTCGAACTTCATCCAACTCCTCTTTGGTAAAGGACCCCTCCCTTGGAGTTTTGAAAACCTTTAAAAGAACAACGTACATGCAAACCCATAAATTAAATTAAGTTTCATATGCGAAAACAGAAATTATATTGGTAGCGAAAACAACTTTATGAGGTTACTTAGATTCATTTCAAGTTCTTTATGTACATCTAAGGCTCATTTGGCTCGATATAGATCATATTTGGCCAAAAATGGCATTTTCGATCCCAAATATCAACAAATGAACCTAAGGACACTTTCTAAATATTTTTCATGATTCATATGATTAGTTATATGTTTATAAGACTCATTTTAAGTTTGTTATGCACGACTATGGGTCATTTGGGTCGATATAGGTCATTTATGGCCAAAAATGACATTTTCGATCCCAACTACCAACAAACAAACCTATTTCCATATTCTAACGTTTTTCATGATTCATATGATTAGTTATATATGATTATAAGACTCATTTCAAGTTTGTTATGCACGCCTATGGTTCATTTGGGTCGTGATAGGTCATTTATGGCCAAGAATGGCATTTTCGATCCCAACTATCAACAAACTAACCTAAGGTGTAATACCTCGAATTTTCGGGTATTTTCTAATAAATTATTTTGATAAATTAAGATAATTTTATAATTAAAATAAAGTTTTTAATGAGTTTTAACTAATAGTCACTACAAGTATATTTTCAGATTTATTTTATAAATTTTCTGAAATTAAGTCTCCTAATTAAACCCTAATACCCTAGTTATTTATATACCCTTAAACTCCCAAAAATCAGATAAACTGAGTAATTCCAACTCCATCCCGTAAAATAAATAATTTTAGTTTGAAAACATTTTGAGTACATAAAATAGACAATTAAACAACAAGTGCCAATTTAATAACTCCATTATTAAACTTATCACATAAAGATCAATATTAATTAAGTGAGGGAAAAAGAACGCTAAGGGTCGCGCGTAACCCTTGAGAATGGCCAAAGTAGGATGAGTACAGAATGTCCCTAGTGTGCACACCCCTCACTAATTAACTATGGGTCTCCGCGACCGCACACCAATAGAATTAGGAGGAAGACTAAGCAGAAAGTTTAATACAGAATAATAGAAACCTACTAGAAGCCTACCGGGTCTCCACTGAAGTGCACCGATAGAACAACATCTAGAAGGGCAACCTGTTCCAAACCCTTACGGGCTTTTCCCTCGAAGATTACACTTTACGTCGTTAGTATTTTAATAAGATTCAAAAATATAATCAACCAACACAATTAGCCCATCATTACCACGTAAGGGATTGTACATTTTAGCTAGTGCTTATCATATCAAATAGCTCAGTAAGATCAGCCAATTTACGTCCTCATATTGGAAATATCCAATACGCAGCCTTAATTCACTATCATCACAATTATATCACTTTACTCCAATATTGCAATTCACAACTTAATAGTTCAATGTAATGTGCTACGTAGTCATTAAACAATATTAACAATAGTCCCATACTAGTTTCCCGTTATCTGATACTATACTCCACTTCGTATAATCTCAACAAATATAAACAAAAGATGTTGTTTCGTAAAGTAACGGTAGTAGTGCAAATAATATTTACATAATATTACTAACTTCATACATGCCCATAAATTCAATTCACATAGTTCACATACACAACCCTTAATCTCCCTATCACATAATAACACATATATATGTCCAAAATATTTTACTTAACAGGACCTAAAGACGATGGACATTGAAAATTACCTTGAACACACGCGTATTTCGAACTAGTAGTCTCCTTGCGTATCTCCTAAGTAATTATCGCCTGTAATTAAACAAAAATAAGTAAAACTAAATTAATACACGATACCTTAATCTACTGTTAGTACTCTCAACTTGTCCTATAATCTAAAATAACAAATTAATACCAGTTAATATGCTTTAGCGCTACTTCAAAAACGAAGGTCAACTATCACTTATTTCTTAATTAAATATTTATAAAATCAAACACTATACAAAGGTATAAAAGTTATGTTAATCTAAAACACATTAAAGAAGTTTACGAATGAATCATTTAGAAAGTAAAATAATTAATATGCAAACGTGTTGGGGCTAGATTGAGGGTGAATCCATGCTTACCAGATAGATCGAGGGTGAATCCACTACTTAGTTCTGGTACTACTATGTGTTATTTTCCTTGTTTTTATTGTTCTCTAAGTGACCTTGAGAAATAGAATTGCTTAATTAAAGGGCGATAAAAGAGTTTCCCACCCAACCCAACCCCCATGCGAATACAAGACTACATCAACACTAGAATTCAAAAGGGCATACCTCCTGGCTCACAGCTCCGAATTGAGCGATTCTTAAGACTAACTTCATTAACTTTTTAAGATCTTCGACTTTCATGAAGGAATTATTAGAGAAAAACGGTCACATCATTGCCAATAGAGGCGACCAGAACTGGTGTTTGCAACTTTTCTATGTATTACTAGCTATTATGGTTTGCTTTATAGAGTTTTCAGCCGATTTTGACAGCAAGATGGGAACATGAGAGGACGCTACGTACTCAAGGAATACAAAGATAGTAGCAGTCATGGTTTATTGTTTATACGCACGTTTCTTCACTAGAATATTGACGTGTGTGAACTATTAGTGAGTTTATATGATGTGTTGCATGTGATTGTATGTCATGGTAGTAAGAGAATGGCAAGGAGTAGCACCTTTAAGAGTTAGAGTTTCGGGGACGAAACTCCTTTTAAAAGGGGTAGAGTGTGATACTAATTTATTCATTTCTTTTGTACAAAGTAGTCGTATGTAGCTAATCTTGAAGTCTTAGGACGAACTTCTAGTTAGGAGACTGACCTTATTTTAAGGAGTAGTAGGTGTAATATGTCAAGTTTGTTGTTTCGAGTATCCATCATGAGAGCTAATATTAATGTTCGAGGGCGAACTTTGTTTTGGAGGGGGTGAATGTAATTCCCCGAAGTTTTATTATAAGTGGGTCTTATCTGAGAGCTAACTGTAAAGTTCGAGGACGAACTTTGTTTTTAGGGGGAGTAGATGTAATATCTCGAATTTTCGGGTATTTTCTAATAAATTATTTTGATAAATTAAGATAATTTTACAATTAAAATAAAGTTTTTAATGAGTTTTAACTAATAGTCACTACAAGTATATTTTCAGATTTATTTTATAAATTTTCTGAAATTAAGTCTCCTAATTAAACCCTAATACCCTAGTTATTTATATACCCTTAAACTCCCAAAATGTTCCTAGGTGGCTCGAAGAAAACAAAATTTATGTTTGTCAGCCGTCAGTTTCATCACCATCGTTTCCCCTTCCATCGATTCTCAATCCCTTCTATCTGGTAAGCATGGATTCACCCTCAATCTAGCCCCAACACGTTTGCATATTAATTATTTTACTTTCTAAATGATTCATTCGTAAACTTCTTTAATGTGTTTTAGATTAACATAACTTTTATACCTTTGTATAGTGTTTGATTTTATAAATATTTAATTAAGAAATAAGTGATAGTTGACCTTCGTTTTTGAAGTAGCGCTAAAGCATATTAACTGGTATTAATTTGTTATTTTAGATTATAGGACAAGCTGAGAGTACTAACAGTAGATTAAGGTATCGTGTATTAATTTAGTTTTACTTATTTTTGTTTAATTACAGACGATAATTACTTAGGAGATACGCAAGGAGACTACTAGTTCGAAATACGCGTGTGTTCAAGGTAATTTTCAATGTCCATCGTCTTTAGGTCCCGTTAAGTAAAATATTTTGGACATATATATGTGTTATTATGTGATAGGGAGATTAAGGGTTGTGTATGTGAACTATGTGAATTGAATTTATGGGCATGTATGAAGTTAGTAATATTATGTAAATATTATTTGCACTACTACCGTTACTTTACGAAACAACATCTTTTGTTTATATTTGTTGAGATTATACGAAGTGGAGTATAGTATCAGATAACGGGAAACTAGTATGGGACTATTGTTAATATTGTTTAATGACTACGTAGCACATTACATTGAACTATTAAGTTGTGAATTGCAATATTGGAGTAAAGTGATATAATTGTGATGATAGTGAATTAAGGCTGCGTATTGGATATTTCCAATATGAGGACGTAAATTGGCTGATCTTACTGAGCTATTTGATATGATAAGCACTAGCTAAAATGTACAATCCCTTACGTGGTAATGATGGCTAATTGTGTTGGTTGATTATATTTTTGAATCTTATTAAAATACTAACGACGTAAAGTGTAATCTTCGAGGGAAAAGCCCGTAAGGGTTTGGAACAGGTTGCCCTTCTAGATGTTGTTCTATCGGTGCACTTCAGTGGAGACCCGGTAGGCTTCTAGTAGGTTTCTATTATTCTGTATTAAACTTTCTGCTTAGTCTTCCTCCTAATTCTATTGGTGCGCGGTCGCGGAGACCCATAGTTAATTAGTGAGGGGTGTGCACACTAAGGACATTCTGTACTCATCCTACTTTGGCCATTCTCAAGGGTTACGCGCGACCCTTAGCGTTCTTTTTCCCTCACTTAATTAATATTGATCTTTATGTGATAAGTTTAATAATGGAGTTATTAAATTGGCACTTGTTGTTTAATTGTCTATTTTATGTACTCAAAATGTTTTCAAACTAAAATTATTTATTTTACGGGATGGAGTTGGAATTACTCAGTTTATCTGATTTTTGGGAGTTCGTCTCTCTTGTCTCTTTTCTATTTATTTTTTTTGCAGGTTGGTAAAGGTACTTGGCTACGAGTGAGGAGACGCTTAGAATAACCACCTAGTCAAGAGACAATTTTTATTTCAGTTTAAGTTTAAGTTGATTTTTGTTATTCATTTTATGGGAATTGGTTGTAGTTTTTATGGGGCACCTTTTAGACCACTTAGTTAATTTTGACTTTAATGATTTTAAATTGTTTTGTTGCTTTGCATTTATTTTCTATGGAGAATAAATGTAGCAGTGACACTCCCAAGGTTTGGACGATTGTTTTACGATATAAAAACAGGGTTTTTGATTATATAAAAGGTCCAAATTTTGGGGGTGTTACATAAGGAAACTTTATAAATATTTTTCATGATTCATATGATTAATTATATGTTTATAAGACTCATTTCAAGTTCGTTATGTACGCCTATGGGTCATTTGGGTCGATATAGGTCATTTATGGCCAAAAATGGCATTTTTGATCCCAACTACTAACAAACGAACCTATTTCCACATTTTAAACGTTTTTCATGATTCATATTATTAGTTATATGTTTATAAGACTCATTTCAAGTTCGTTATGCACGCCTATGGGTCATTTGGGTCGATATAGGTCATTTATGGCCAAAAATGGCATTTTCGATCCCAACTATCAACAAACGAACTTAAGGAAACTTCATAAATATTTTTCATGATTCATATGATTAGTTATATGTTTATAAGACTCATTTTAAGTTCTTTATGCACGCCTATGGATCATTTGGGTCGATATAAGTCATTTATGGCTAAAAATAGCATTTTCGATCCCAACTACCAACAAACGAACCTATTTCCACATTCTAAACGTTTTTCATGATTCATATGATTAGTTATATGTTTATGAAACTCATTTCAAGTTAGTTATGCACGCCTATGGGTCATTTGGGTCGATATAGGTCATTTATAGCCAAAAATGGCATTTTCGATCACAACTATCAACAAACGAACTTATATTCAAATTCTACACATTTGTTATGATTCAAATGACTTGTTATATGTTTATAAGACTCATTTCATGTTCGTTATGCACGTCTATGGGTCATTTGAGTCGATATAGGTCATTTATGTCCAAAAATGGCATTTTCAATCCCAACTATCAACAAACGAACTTTTATTCAAATTCTTCACATTTTTCATGATTCATATGATTTGTTATATGTTTATAAGACTCATTTCAAGTTCGTTATGCACGCCTATGTGTCATTTGGGTCGATATAGGTCATTTATGGAAAAAATGGCATTTTCGATCCCAACTATCAACAAACAAACTTATATTCAAATTCTAAACCTTTTTCATGATTCATATGATTAGTTATATGTTTATAAGACTCATTTCAAGTTCGTTATGCACGCCTATGGTTCATTTGGGTCGATATAGGTCATTTATGGCCAAAAATGACATTTTCGATCCCAACTACCAACAAATGAACCTATTCCCACATTCTAAACCTTTTTAATGATTTATATGCATGATTAGTTATTAGTTGAGAGTTGGGAGCGGAAATGGCTATTTTAGTCAAAATATGACATGTAAGGATCGAACGAGCCTTAAATGTGCATAAATTGACCAAAGTAGATGAAAATAAGGATTGGCAACCTAATACTAAGCATTTTAAACATGTAAAGGGTTAACAATTCCTATTTTGGTTCATTGGTTGAGAGTTGGGAGCGAAAACAGATTTTATAGTCAAAATATGACATGTAAGGATCGAAAGAGCCTTAAATGTGCATAAATTGACCAAAGTAGATGAGAATAAGGATTGGAAACCTAATACTAAGTATTTTAAACATGTAAAGGGTTAATAATTCCTATTTTGGTTAATTAGTTGAGAGTTGAGAGCGAAAAAAGATTTTATAGTCAAAATATGACATGTAAGGATCGAAAGAGCCTTAAATGTGCATAAATTGACCAAAGTAGATGAGAATAAGGATTGGAAACCTAATACTAAGTATTTTAAACATGTAAAGGGTTAATAATTCCTATTTTGGTTAATTAGTTGAGAGTTGAGAGCGAAAAAAGATTTTATAGTCAAAATATGACATGTAAGGATCGAAAGAGCCTTAAATGTGCATAAA
Organism: Spinacia oleracea; assembly: GCF_020520425.1. NCBI lineage: Eukaryota > Viridiplantae > Streptophyta > Magnoliopsida > Caryophyllales > Amaranthaceae > Spinacia > Spinacia oleracea. The sequence continues at coordinate 78,049,622 of NC_079488.1, forward strand.
TTGACCAAAGTAGATGAGAATAAGGATTGGAAACCTAATACTAAGTATATTAAAATGTAAAGGGTTAATAATTCCTATTTTGGTTCATGAGTTAAGAGTTGGGAGCGAAAACGACTATTTTTTGCAAAATATGACATGTAAGGATCGAACGAGCCTTAAATGTGCATAAATTGACCAAAGTAGATGAGAATGAGGATTGATAACCTAATACTAAGTATTTTAAACATGTAAAGGGTTAAGAATTTTTTATTTTGGTTCATTAGTTGAGAGTTGGGAGCGAAAACTCCTGTTTTAGTCAAAATATGACATGTAAGGATCACATCTTATATTCTTATCTCCCTCTTCAATTCCTAGTCCCTTCTACTTCTTTCTTTCCTTCGAACAAAACATTTGGCCTCTCATACAAATATACTCATCTTCTCAAGGAATATGTTAACTTATGTTAGGTTATGATACATATGACAATTCATAAATCATGCGGAAAAACCATTTAGCCAGGAATACATATTATTTACACATAATCATATAGCATAGTTTAGATGCATACTCTTTGTTGCGTGGCTTCCCTAGCTGCGCCCGAACCGAAAAAGAACAAGTCTTTAGGACTCCAAGTGTCGTCCCTCCATAGATAGTCCACAGCACGTCCGGATCCGCCTTAAGATTGACCAACTAGAAACGCCCTTAAGGTACTAAAGATTTTCGGCACTTATAGTCAAGAAATGTGTCTGAATTTTCTCTCAAAAACTCACTTTGAATACTTGAATTAATCTCTGAAAATATGTGACCCTAGGCACCTATTTATAGAGTTATGGAAAGGGTTTTGGAATCCTATTAGGATACTAATTTATTTAATTATAACCCTACTAGGACTCTAAATAAATAATCATTATCTAATAGTTTTAGGATTTAATCACACTTCGAATCCTGATTGCTTCAGGATTCCCGCACAAGCATTGCACGAGCACCGTACACCCGCGCAAGCCTTCCGGCCCACGCTAGGCGCACAGCGCTCGGCCCACTGCTGTGCTCTCGCGCGCGCGCCCAAGGCCTTGGCTGGGCCTGGCCTTGCGCTGGGCCTGGTCGAGGCTTGGCGTGCGATGGTGCGCGTTAGCTCGCTGGGCGACGGCCTGGCTTCGTGCTGGGCCTTCGTCTAGCGGGCCTCGTCCGATGCTAATTCGTGCGATACGCTTCCGATTAAATTCCCGATTCCGGAATTCATTTCCGGAATTAAATTCCCGTTTCCGGAATTATTTTCCGATTCAGATAATATTTCCGATTCTGACAATATTTCCGTTTCCGGCAATATTTCCGATTCCGGCAATATTTCCATTTCCGATAATATTTTCCGATACGTACCATGTTTCCGTTTCCGGCAACATCTACGACTTGGATAATATTTATATTTCCGATACGATCCATATTTCCGTTTCCGGCAATATCATCGTTTCCGGAGTATTCATTTCTTGCCTGTGACGATCTCAGCTCCCACTGAAACCAAGATCCGTTGATTCCGAATATCCATAGATGGAGTATTTAATGCCATTAAATACTTGATCCGTTTACGTACTATTTGTGTGACCCTACGGGTTCAGTCAAGAGTAAGCTGTGGATTAATATCATTAATTCCACTTGAACTGAAGCGGCCTCTAGCTAGGCATTCAGCTCACTTGATCTCACTGAATTATTAACTTGTTAATTAATACTGAACCGCATTTATTAGACTTAACATTGAATGCATACTTGGACCAAGGGCATTATTTCCTTCAACTTATCCTTAGATTTAGGCAAAGCCAATAACAGTAACGGTATAACATATCGATAAAACATTTTCTTAATGCCAATGGAGCACTTATTTCTTCATTCAAGTAAAATAGAACAAGTCAAGACCACATTACTTGTTAATTCTACAATCACATAAATCATCATAACTAGCATTCGATGTTTTGATCAGATCAGTTTCTGATCTACTACTGCTGATCTGATCAGCAACAGATCAACAGCAGCAGATCAGTAGCTGATCAGATCAGAGACTGCTCAGATAAGTTGTTGATCTGCTGATGATCTGATCATCTATTGATCTAATCAGCTACGGATCTGCTGCTGCTGATCTGCTACTGATCAGATCAGAAGCTGATCAGATCTCCTGCTGATTTACATTGCGATAGAAGTGGAAAATGTGCCACAAGCAATGTAAGGACAAGTTGGTGGTCACATTCGGCAATTGGGTCAGCATAAGTGTAATACCCCGAAATTTTAAATTCGATTTATTAAAATAAAAAATATTTATTAACTTAATTTCGTTTTAAATAATTACGAATAATCAAATTTCGTTATTTTAATCGTTTTTACGACTTATTTTTCAACGATAAATTTCTAAACTGAAATTATTTATTTTTTTTCGTTAACGATAATTTTTAAGAAATTATTTTAAATAAACATTTCTATTTTTACCAATTTCTGAAAATTACAAACAATTTCTGAATTTTGCCAAAATTGTGAATTTATTGAATAAAAAAAATAAAAAAGTAAAAAAGGGGAAAAATTTCTGCTTTATTTCCCTTGCTCTCCACGCATGAACCAGGAAGTTTTGACTTCCTCTCCTTCCCTCAAATCAGTCCATGTTCAATTGCTTGAGCCCCAAGGCCTTCCCCCTTCTAGAATCATTCCAAAATTTACAAATTCCATCAAATTTCTGATACATTTCAATACCAAAATCAATTCACAAAACTGAAAATAAACTCCCCTTAGTTCTTCTTTAATTCGAACCACCACCACCACCGGCAGCCACTGCCACCACCGTCCACCATCTCCACCATCACCTACCACCAACAACAACCACCTCAACCATCCTGACCACCGTCGCCCCCAGCACCACTGCACACTCCACCCCTCGTCCCTGCTCTTCTCCTTCGACACTCCCCTGTCCCCTCTCCCTTTCCTCCTCTTTCGCCCCACGCCACCACCACACCACCAGCACCACTCTACTCCTCCGACCACCATCAACAACCACGTCCACCAAACCACCGCCCAGAACCACCCCGTCGTCCTCCCTCTCCCTCTCCCTCGCACCTTCCCCTCCCCTGCTTCCCCTGTTTCGGAAATCACCACCCCCCCCCCCTTAACTGCTGCGCCGCCGCTCCACCACCGTCACCATCGCCGTCGCCTTCACCGGCGCATCATCTTTTCACTGAGCCGCCCAGCCAGCCTCCACGCTCTCTTCCTCCCTCCTCCTCTCCTCCCTTTCTCCTCTGTTTTTGGTCGTGCCTTTCCCAAAAAAAACCAAAAGGCAAACAAAAATCAGATTGTAAACTTTGGGTTTTTATTTTCTTTAAAACCCAATTTAAGGATTTGGGCCATTTCAATTGGGCCTTGGTAAGTTGAAAACTGAATTGTTACTTTCATATTTCCTAATTACTAATTTTCATGTTTTAACAAAGTTTTATCATATAATTATTTACTAATGAATTGTTTATTATTTTCAGGTTTTATTATCGTTTTTACTAAAATAAATTACTAGCCTGAATTAACAAAAACGGAATTTTTAATATTATTTACATGAAAATCGATTATAAAATATATATATGTATTTCGATTGAAAATTCGATTAATAATAACATTTTCGTTAAATTTCGAAATTATAATTTTATTAAAATTCGTTATTTATAAAATTCGTTACTTATAAAATTCATTACTTATAAAATTTATGATTTATAAAATATTGATTTTAAATTATTTATCGATCTAGTACTAATTCAATTATTTAATATCTTGAAAGAAATTGGACTCGGAGCTCAGGACGAACGAACCAACGAAAATCCTTAACAAAATCGTGGAAGTGAGGTAACGGCTATTGCTAGTACCCGCAATTCCCTTATAAATTCGTTTATGAAATTACAACGTTATGATTGATTTATGAACTGAATGTTTTGACATGTTTTATGAATTAAATGTTTTGATGTGTTTTATGGATTGTGGGGATGAAATATGATTTGTTTGAATTGTTTATTATAATATGATTTGATTGAGTTTTCTCATAAAATTATGTTTATGCAATGCTTTGAAAGAAATAATATGTTTATTGATCCCAGGATCAAAATGATGTTTTATGAGCTAAATGAGTTATGTTATTACGAACTGAAATACAAGCCAAGGCTTAGTAAAAATACATAAAACATGATAAAATGAAAGTGAAAGACTTGGTTTGTCTGACGGTATATAAACTACCATCTTCCTATCTATCGGTCATGCATGCACCACAGACACCTGTCCACCCATGGATTACGAGCCCAAGCTCCCATGGTTTATGAGCCCAGGCTCAGGGCTCAGGGCCCAGGCCCACGTTACGATGATGAGCCCAGGCTCTTATGGGCCCAGGCCCAGTGGAGAATTCCTTCACGGTTCGTACTTGCCGACAACTAGCATGTTAAATTGCAAAGTTTATGAATGAATTAAATATGATGTTTTATTAAATGTTTTACCCATTCTATTCTCCCTATGTTATTAAATAAAATGAATTGAAATGAATTTACGCTGCTAGAATAGTTCGTTACTGAGTCTTCGGCTCACCGTTTTTGTTTTCTGTTTTAGGTACTGATGGGGACGATGGACACGAGTAGTGGCGAGGAATTTCACATTAATAATATTCACCTAGTTTATGCTTAAAGTTTTAATAGTTTTAATTAAAGACTTTTAGTAAGTCATGCACTTTTATTTTGATAATATAAAGGATTATTATATATATTTTGGAGTATTTAAAGTCTTATGATTGATGTTTGCCTTGTAATTTCCGAAAAGGAAGTTACGGCAGGTAATGTCCCGACCAATTAGGTTAATTCCGCTGCTAATTATGCTTTAATTAATGAGTTAGAGGTCGGGGCGTTACAATAAGCTATGTTTTAGTGGCTTATTAAACCTCATCAAATCCTGTAGGGTCTAGAAATCCATGCCCAAATGCTATGCACAGGTAAAAAATTATCCATAGGAAACACTAAGTTGGCGATATTCTGGATACCTATTTAGATGGCATTAGTGGAGACAAGCAAGATGAGACAACCCTCTGCACAGCTTCAAAGGGAGTATTGAGCACATCAAAGAAACTTCTCAACAACCGAATGGACTTTAGGGTCATCCTGTTAGATAGAAAATTTTAGATACAATCGCACAATAATCAAAATAATAACTGGAGGAGAAACAAAAATTCACAGCACCTTTCCCAAATATTTCGCAAGCTACACCGTACCTTCACGGACAAGATCGTACATTTCCTCATCAGAAGCCTAAATAACGAAGAAAAATACGACGCATATCAATTTAAGATGTTTCAAATAGTCGTAAAATATGAGAAACTGAAGGTACAATCCTAAAAGAAGAGTATAGATAATAATCAGTAATCATTTAACCTTTTTATTGAGATAGTTCTCAAATATTCAAAATAACAAGGAAACACTATCTCTCCCATGTTTGTATATGATCAATATGCCAGCATTGATAATTCTCCCACGAACATCTCCATTGGAATCAGCCTAAACAATCAACAACCACAATTTTCTTATTCACTAAAATAAATGATGAAAAAAAAAACAAACCAAGTTTCACAAAGTAAAGGCGCGGCTTTAATCTGACATATATATTGTGCCGAAACAATTAAGGACACAAGACATTACGTTCTCACACGGGGTTTTAACAGAATGATCGTTTATTCAGGTAAATCAGTTTCTTCCATTGAAATAATTCCTTGATTTTAAACCTATACTAATTGTCTCAAGTTAAACTACTATGTTAATTATTGCATTGCTTTATTTAAAACTATTATTTTAGTAGAATAAAGACATTTATCAAGTATCTAGAAGCAGTAAGCATGTTAACTATACGAAAAAATCCTAAATAATCCACATTAACACAAATAGGAGTTTGAATATACCTCAGCCCCCACTGTAAGCTAGAACCACTATATTCAATTTTCCACTTAGACACCATTGGTTTCCACCCATTTTTTCACTTGATATAGAACTGCATGGATAGCTGTATCAGACATCTCAAGTCAAAGGGGTTGTTGCAAATTGAATTATAGAATAAAATCAAACTAAATGAGCTGCCCAACCATTCAAGAAAACCAAAAACAAGATCATTATTACAAACGCACACACTGCCCAGCTAGCGCGGTGCCTATGTTGTTCACATCTTCCCTTTTATATTATCAACCAGCCTTATATTTTATATTCCACCCAAGTTAAGGAAAACAAGTTATTTATTAAATGAAACTATCAAAGAATCCAGAAATGAAACTCACTAATATTCACGGTTTGCCAATACTGCAAAGAGTAAGAGAAAGAGAAAACAGATAGTACAATACATGAGAATAATCAAAAGTCGTGGTTGATTTATACAGAATAAAGTCATCAAATAACAAAGGAAAATAGAGAAAGCTTTATTTCTAATAAGAACCATCCCCTCGCTCAGTCCAAATTAAATTTGAGCATTTCCCCATTTTCCCATGCACAAAACAGTAAAATGAAGGAAAAGACGATTCAAAATACACTATGCTTTAATTAGGAACTACATAGCATAGTGAAAAGACAAACTTAATTAACTTGTTAAACAAAGGTAATATTCTTGAACAACAAAGCTTATACCAACCATTTAGACAAAAAAATAAAGCCAGTTGTAGCTGACAGGCCATATTAGACACCTCCTATTCAGCCTTCTGAAATCAGAATTACTTAGTGTAATTTCTCCCTGTTTGTGCCTTTCTGGAACAGTACATTCCTCTCCTTAATTTATATTCTTGCTGCACTAGCAACCCTTACTTCTGTAGGGTTTCCCTAGACCACCAGTATTCTCCTAAAGAAGTAACAATCAACCCTGCAGCCCAAACCTGAACCTGCAGCCCAAACCTGAACTTGACGTTATAATCCAAGTTTGAACCTGATCCTGCAGCCTATATCTGACCCATCAGCCCTGCAACCCCTGCCTTCAAACCCATCAACCCCTAACCTTCCAGTATTCTGTTCAGTTCTGTATTCTTCTATTTCATAATGTTCAGTCAAGTTCTATTTCTTAAAGTCAGTTGTTGCTTGTTAAAGACCCCCAAAAACAAGAATTTCCACAATAATTCTTCTTAAGGCACACCTGGAGATATTATGAGTTATATTACTAAGACACACCAAGAAATTCAGTAAGTTTCTTCAGTATTCTAAGGTAATTCTAAACAACCCTTGCTAAATTAATCATAATTCTAGGCAAAAGTACTATAAAATCACAGAAACGATTTCCAATCAAAACAAATTTACCCTAAAAATCCCAAATTTACCTCAAAACATATAATAATCCAACATATAACACGAAATTGAACACATAATAATCGAAAATAACCATGTCAGAAACTCAACTCGTAACAATAATCCCTTATCCAGCCTCAAAAATTAGATTCAAACCCACCTTAACCCTATAGTTTCCATCTATAACTTCTTTCGGTTCTTTTTTCAGAATTTCAATCAGAATACTTGTCATCCATAAAAAACAACAATATATCAATATCAATGGATTCACCATAACCAAACAACAAACGTTAAAAATCGATGGAAAAAGAACATAGAACATACTTCGTGAAAGTGAGAAAGCTTGTAATCTTCCGCAATTCATAGGGTACTGTGAGAATTTCGATTTCAATGGAGTGTTGAAGGTACCATGAGAATTTCAAAGGTACCAGACTAAGATTGAGCAACTGATCGACGAGAGGTGTTCGTTAATCATTTTCTTTTTTAGGGTTTTGGTTTCAGCGGTTTCTTGTTTCACCAAATTAAAACTGGAAGACTGGGGGCTAGCGGTAGAATTTTAGAATGGACTGAATTTCGTTCTCAATTTCGTGAATTTTGTGCGAGTTCAAGAAGAAAGAGCAGAGGAGAGAAGGAGTGTCGACGCCGGTAGAATAGAGTGTCGCCGCCCACGCCGTCGCCTGTGGAATGGAAGATGAGGAGAAGTATGAAGGGAGCAGGGAAAGGGGACGTGAGAAAGGTTTAGGGCAAAGGATGCGCTGAGAAACTGGAGGGTAAATTCTAAGTTTTATTTTTATTTTTTTAACTCAAAGGTGGCGCTGGTAGGATAAGGGCAACCTATCATGCGCCACCTTTAAGGTTTTTTCCTTTACCTCTAATTCACATAATTAAGCAGCGAAATTTACCTAATTCGGTCAAGACATTACCGCCGTAACTCCCTCTTGGGAATTACAAGGCAACATCATAATATAAGCCATTAAATTCTCCAAATTAACATAATAATCCTTTATATTCCCAAAATAAAAGTACATAACTTACTAAAAGTCTTTAATTAAACTATTAAAACTTAGAACATAAACTAGGTGAATAATATTAAAGTGAAATTCCTCGCCACTACTCGTTTCCATCGTTCCCCGCAGTACATAAAACAGAAAACAAAACGGTGAGCCGAAGACTCAGTAACGACTATCCTAGCAACGTAAATTCATTTCAATTATTTTATTTAATAACACAGGGAGAATAGAATATGGTAAAACATTTAATAAAACATCATATTTAATTCATTCATAAACTTTTCATTAACATGCTAGTTGTCGGCAAGTACGAACCGTGAAGGAATTCTCCACTAAGGCCTGGGCCCATAAGAGCCTGGGCTCATCACCGAACTGGTAACATGGGGCCTGGGCCCTGAGCCTGGGCTCATAAACCATGGGAGCCTGTGCTCGTAATCTGAAGGAAATAATGCCCTTGGTCCAAGTATGCATTCTATGTTAAGTCTAATAAGTGCGGTTCAGTATTAATTAATAAGTTAATAATTCAGTGAGATCAAGTGAGCTGAATGCCTAGCTAGAGGCCGCTTCAGTTCAAGTGGAATTAATGATATTAATCCACAGCTTACTCTTGACTGAACCTGTAGGGTCACACAAATAGTACGTAAACGGATCAAGTATTTAATGGCATTAAATACTCTATCTATGGATATTCGGAATCGACGGATCTTGGTTTCAGTGGGAGCTGAGATCGTCACAAGCAAGAAATGAATACTACGGAAACGATGATATTGCCGGAAACTGAAATATGGATCGTATCGGAAATATAAATATTATCCAAGTCGTAGATGTTGCCGGAAACGGAAACATGGTACGTATCGGAAAATATTATCGGAAATGGAAATATTGCCGGAATCGGAAATATTGCCGGAAACGGAAATATTGTCAGAATCGGAAATATTATCGGAATCGGAAAATAATTCCGGAAACGGAAATATTAAATATTTGTTCGAAACGGAAATTAATTCCGGAATCGGAAATATTAAATATTGTTCGTATCGGAAATGAATTCCGAAACCGGGAATTTTATCGGAAGCGTATCGTACGAATAAGCATCGGACGAGGCCTGCCGGACGAAGGCCCAGCACGAAGCCAGGCCATCGCCCAGCAAGCAATGGCGCGCCACAACACAGCCCAAGGCTGCGGCAGGCCTACCGCAAGGCAGGCCCAGCGCGCAGCTTAGGCCATGGCAGCCTCGTGGGCTGCGGTAGCTCGCATGGGCTTCGTGGGCGTGTGGGCTGTGCGCGGGCATGGCCTGCATGCTTGCGGGTCATGCTCGTGTGTGTGTTTGTGTCCATGCATAATTCCTAAAACTATTAGGATTTGATGTATGATTAAATTCCTATTCCTATTAGGATTATTTAATTAATTAGAGTCCTTGTAGGATTCTAAGTTTAATTAAATCGTATCCTACTAGGATTCCAATTCCCTTTCCAAACCTCTATAAATAAGGGCCTAGGGTCATAATTTATACGGATGATTGAAGTATTCAAAGGGTAAGTTTTTGAAAGAAAATTCAGCCACACTCTTGCAATAATAACCGAAATTCCTAAGCACCTTAAGGGCGATTCTAGTTGGTCAATCTTGAGGCGGATCCGGACGTACTGTGGACTATCTACGGAGGGACGACACTTGGAGTCCTAAAGACTTGTTCTTGTTCGGTTCGGGCGCAGCTAGGGAAGGCACGCTACAAAGTGTATGCATCTATACTATGCTAAATGATTATGTGTAAATAATATGCTTTCCTGGCTTTATGGTTTTTCCGCATGATTTATGAATTGTCATATGTATCATAACCTAACATAATCCATGGGTGGACAGGTGTCCATAGGTACATAGGAAGATGGTAGTTTATATACTTCCAGACAAACTAGGTCTTTCACTTTCATTTATCATGTTTTATGTAATTTTACTTAGCCTTGGATTTCGTATTTCAATTGAAATAACATAACTCTTTTAGATCATAAAACATCATTTAGATCCTGGGATCAATAAAATATCATTTCTTTCATGGCATCATATAAATATCATTTTATGAGAAAACTTAATCAAATCATATAATAAGAAGTAATTAAATCCAATCATAAATAATTCACTCAAATCATATTTCATTTCCCGCAATTCATAAAACATGTTAAAACATTCAGTTCATAAATCAATCATAACGTTGTAATTTCATAATCGCATTTATAAGGGAAATGCGGGTACTAGCAATAGCCGTTACCTCAACCGTTGTTTTATACATCCTGTTCGATGTACCGTTCTTCCTGAGCTCCGAGTCCAATTTCTTTCAAAATATTAAATTATTGAATTAGTACTACAACGATAAATAATCTAAAAATAATATTTTATAAATAATAAATTTTATAAGTAAGGAATTTATAATTAACGAATTTTAATTAAAAGTATAATTTCGAAATTTAATGAAAATATTATTAATCGAAATATATTTTATATTTCATAAGCCGATTTTCATGAAAATATAACTTAAGTTTTGTTTTTGTTAATTTAAGCTAGTAATTTATTTTAGTAAAACGATAATTAAACCTGAAAAATAATAAACCATTTTATTAGTAAATAATTATATAATAAAAATTATTAAAACATGAAAATTATTAAATTAGAAAATCTAAAAATACAATTAGCTTTTAACTCACCCAAAAGCCCAAATGAAATATGGCCCAACTTATTATGGGTTTGAGGGGAATCAATTAAGTTTCAAATTGAAACTTAATTGATTTTGGTTTTCTGGGAATGGAAAACACGAGCAGGCAGGGGAGGGGCACGAGGGAGCACAAAGGGGGGGGAAAGGATAGAAGGGAGGAGGCGGCGGGCTGGGTGGCTTGGTGCTGTCGGATTGCGCCGGATAAGGCGACGGTGGTGGTTGTCTTGCGGTGGGAGTACGACGGGAGAGAGGGAGGAAGAAAGGGGCACGAAATTGGCGAACTAGGGGAGTTGAGGGGGGGCGTTTTCTGGGCAGCTTTGGGAGGAGGGAGGGCGGTTGCCGGGGATTGTGGGGCGGAGGTGAGTTTAGAAGGTGGTGCAGTGGCCGATTGCGGTGTTTGCGTGGCTGGGTGGTGCGGCAGGGGCGAAAAAAGAGGGAGGCAGGGGAGTGCGGGGCTTCGAGGAGGGGAGAAAAATAAGGAGGTGTCGGGCCGGGTTTTTGCCGGTGATGAAGATGGAGGTGAGGTGGGAGATTTTGGTGGTAACGGTGGGCGGTGGTGGAGGTGGATGGGATGGTTTGTTTGTGCTTACAGAGGGCGTCAATGGTGGTGGTTATTGGTGGTTGTTTTCAGTTTTGATAACTGATTTGGTTGGAAAAATTGAGACAATTTGTGGCTTGTTTATAGTGTTAAGTGGAGTGAAGATGAAGGATGAAGTCCTAATTGGAGAGCAAGGCATGAACATGGACTGATTTTAGGAAAGAGAGGGAGGAAGGAGTTCGTGAGGGACAAAGGAAGAGGAAGCAAGATGCCAATTTTACCCTTGGGGGCATTTTGGTAATTTCCCTTAGTTATGCAAATTTCTGAAAATTTGGTGCTATTTTAGGAAATTAATTAGAATAGCAATGTTTAATTAAAATCAAGTTTTCAAATAATTATTTATAAAAATATTGTTAACGAAAAATAAATTTAGTTTTCGAATAAAATAAGAACGTTTTGAAATTATTAAAAATCCGAAAATAATTAAGATTTTTAAAAAAAAGGTCGTTAAGCTCGTAAATATGAAATTAGATTATAAAATCTGAAAAATAAATCGGGTAACAATATTAAAATTTCAAGCGAAATAAAACTTTATTATTAATTAAAATAAAGTTCGAAATTAGGAATTTAAACGATTTTAGCTAAATTAAAATAATTAAGCATAATTAATCGAGTTTTAAAAATTCGGGGTATTACATTCCGTCTCTAAGTACATATAGAAACAGATTTGACCAATTTAGAGACGGATTTGGTCCGTCGCTATATGAGCTTTTTTTTTGTAATGAGGGGGAATCAAAGAGGTGTGTATTTTCGCCATTTTTGCTCAAATCTTCTTTTGAGTGGTTGGTGATTGTGTCGGTATTGTTGTTGTTGTTGTTGTTGTTGTTGTTGTTGTTATTAATGAAGAGGAGAGAGACTCGAAGAGAGATGAGTTAGCAAAAGAGGTGTGAGAGAGGAGATTATAACCGCCATTTTTGCTCAGATATGAGGAGAGCAGCGAAGAGGTGAGAGAAAGAGAGATGAGTATTCCTAGAATTCTTCGTATTTGAGTGAGTTTTCTAGATGCACAAATAAGTATATTGTGGTTATCTTAGCCACAAAGTAGGAAGGGAAATCATACCTAAATAAAACCTGAAAATAATATCAAATCAGAACAAAACCTTAAAATAATAACAGATCTAATGATAAGTAGAAATTTTAGTATTTTTTAAAAGATATTTTTAAAAAGAGAAAATTTGGTATGTGAAAGGAGATTGAGAGGATAATATAGACACGTTATAGAATGCTTACGGAGAAAACAAAAACGAAGTTATAAGACTAATATTATTTAAAAAAACGTTAATAGATTGTAAAAAATACCATGAATAAGACTAATATAATAACAAATATAACAAGTTATAATAATGTAGTTTTAGAGTTTTATATGGACGGAAACAAGTTAAGGAAAGCAAGGTTTCGTTCGTCGACATTTTCATTCAAGTCGTCCATTGATATAGTCATCTATTGATATTTATAATGTTCCCCTAATCTGATTAACTCAATTTCTACCGTGAGAAAAGTGCATTTTCTACCCTTCCGATTAAGTATTGTCAACAATTACATACAATGCTACGTGCATAGTACATGATTGTATAATATTGCTCTTTTATAGGTACATGATTGTTGAGTTGTTGCATATGCATATCGTGTTAAACATGTTGATAACATGATATATGAAGCATGCAATCTTTGCCTAAAAAATGTTATCATTTTTTCAGGACATTAAAAGAGTCAATTTTGCAATCTCATTAATTTTGTAGCTATTTAAAAGTTCTATCTTAATCTTTTTTATACTTAGACTCACATTATAACATAAAATATTGAAACTAATATTTTTTTTCCTTTTAGAGGTTATTATTTCGACTTATCATATTTGATAAAAGTGGTAATAGTAACAATACTACATGACCTTGCACAACACTTTTTAAGTTGTTTAGCAAATGAAATAAAATCACTCTTTCATCGGGTTTCAATCTAATATGATTACATAATCTTCTTAATTAATTAGCTCATATTGTATTTAACATTAAAAGATATTGTTTTGCGTTCATGCAGCCTAATGGACGCAATCAGGTCATGGAAAAGGTATTCTCAAACTTCGGAAATAATTTTTTTGTGGGTAGATTTTAATCTAGAACATTTTTATAATATTAGTTATGTGTTGCACAACGATTGGGCAGAGGAGTGCATGTGGTCATGCAAGTATATTGCGAGCATGGGAAAAAAGGAAGACACACTATTTTATATGTTTAATCACTTTGCTTTTGTAGATTTTGATTTATTTGTTAAGGTCATGAATATTACATTATTTTACTATTTAGATTGTAAGATTGACAAATTGTATTGACCTCACTTTTTTTAAATATGAACTTTGTGGATTATTTTTTAGTGACTACTCCCTCCGTCCCATAATTATCTTCCTGTTTGACCAAAAACACGGATTTTAAGAAAAGGGGAATATAATACATGAAAAAGTGGAATAAAATACAAATGATGATTGAGTTGTATGGAAAAGTGGAATAAAGTACATGTGAAAGAGAATATAATACATGGGAGAAGTGGAATATAGTACATGGGTGGGGTTTTCAATTCAATTTTAATTAATATAGTACATGAAAAAGTGGGGACCTTAGTAGTCAAAATTAGAAACATGAAAATAATTTTAGGACGCTCGTTTAAAAAAACATGAAGTTTAAAAAAACATGAATTTATAATTCCACAACTTTAAGTTTTTCATAATTCCACCCACACCACGTGCATATATCAAACTAAAATTAAAAAAGACAACCAACATAAACGTCCAATTTATTGGAGATATTATTACACGGATAAAATAAACTCTACAATTTCATCGAAGGTTCAAGAAAAAAAAAGTCATATTTAAAAAAGAAATTAAAATAAAATAAAAACCTTTCTTCTCCAAAATAGAAAGAAAACTTGCAGACTGATCGCATTCCATTTCCATCAAATCAATAGCTTAGAGTCCCTAGAAAACCCCTACTCCTCTACTACTTTCTTCAAATTCAAATCAAACGGTCTTTTTCCCTATTTACATTTCCTCTCCTTTTATACGAAGTATAACTCTCCCTGTCTTCTTTTTCTTCACTGCTCTTCCATTTCATTTCAAATTTAAACCTTCAAAAACAAAACATAAAAATAAATTTTAAAAGGGGAACTGAAAGAAGCAAAGAGTGAAAAGATGGGTGCTGATAATTCTTCTACTATGGTTTTTCTTTTTCTCTCTTCATTCTTTCTGTAATTTTTTATTTTTACTGTGTTTTTTCAACTAGATTGTTCTCATTTTACTTATCTTCTCTGCTAAATTTTGCAGAAAAGGGAGAAAACAGTAATTTCAAAGAAGGATATGAAGATGGCTTTAGTTGCGAAAAGAATTTCTATGCTTCAGGATGATCATGAAGATGAAGTTCACCCTGTAAGTTACTGTGTCTCTTTCATTTCTTGCACAAGGGTTTTTTTTCTGGGAATTTTGTTTTATATATGTTCAGCAATTTTTAATTATTCAATTTGTAATTTTACTTATTGGAATGAGGAAATTCATAATTTCTGGGAATTTCACACGCAGGGGCGGAATTAGGGGGGGCTGGCTGCTGGCGGGGGCTATTCATTGCCCCCACGATATGTTTAAGTATTAAATATGCACTGGTGTTATTTTCCTTAAAAAATAGAGGTACAAGGAGTTACAGGGTTCGAATCTTAACCCCTCAATTTTAACGGGAAACTACTAGTCTACTATTCCGTAAGTTAGAACTATTAAATGTGACAACTAAACCCGAGATAAGCGTTTTGATTGAAACTAATTGAACTTGATCTTGGAATCTAGCATAGTAATTGAACTTTATTCTTAAATCTAACATTGAAATTGAACTTTATCCTTGAATCTATATTAATAGTAATTGAACTTGATCCTGGAATCTAACATAATAATTGAATTTCATTCTTAAATCTAACATTGTAATTGAGCTTCATTCTTAAATCTAACATAGTAATAATTGAATCTAATACAATAATTGGACTTTATCCTTGAATCTAATATAACAAGAACCTATGTTACGAAACTCTCATTTTACCTCAAATATCCGTGTCGGATCCTCGACACTTGGTTATGGGTGTGGACTGTGGACACTTAAATAATGCAATTTATTTTGACAAAGTAGTCGGACACGTATCCGTGTCCAATATAGTTATCCAAGTCAGATAACCTAAGAACCTTTAAATGGATTATAATGCCTTGTTGCTTAATTGAAATTTGTTTATTCTTTTAACAGGTACTATGTCTAGAGAATCCAGTGCAATGTGAAAGGTAGATAAAAGTCAAAATTTGAAAAGTCAATGGCAAAGTCTTTTACACTATGAATGATTTTTATTTTTTTTAATGCAAGCTGGGATTAAATTAAAATAAAAGTTTATGGAGACTATGAGTGATTGTATACTACAGGCTTAGTCACCCCAAGTCATATAACAGTCATTTCGGAAATGATTGACTTGTGATTTGGGGTAATTGATCATGTTGTACACAAAACCTAGTGACAATTTACTTAATAATGCTCTTAGATTGCTTGTACTACAATGCTAATTGAGTTTTGTGTAAATTTAAAAAACTTGTTGAAGCACCAAGCTGTTAAAGGACATTAGTGATGATACAGACACACTATCTGAAGATGTTGTATTATCAAATCTCTCGAAAAATCGAACGCAAGTTGGAAGGTAAGCTGATGTACGTTTACTTGATGGCAATCGCGTCTATCACTTTCCCTTAGTGGGTGTAACTATTGGATATTGCTAGGCTTGAACTGATATTGGTCATGTTTATTGTTTTGTGTGATCATATGCTCGGTTATTAATGAAAGCCACAAGCGAGCAAGGGTTGTTAGTGACGATGAGTCCTCAGAGGATAAAGAACTCGTGGTTTGGGCTCCGCTACAAAAGAAAGGAAGGTAAATCCCTTCATGTAAACCCAACTTTTATTACATGTGCAGTTTGCAATTTTGACTAGGTAAAATCATATCAAGTATCATACATTAGTGCAAAATAATACATATGATATTAGCTATTTATTCTAAGCAACGCCATATTGTTTTGCACTAATGTATGATACTACGTATTGTTTTGCTTAGAGTTAATAGTAAATAAATTAGTGATACTGTTTAGCGGATTAGTCTCTGGATAGTGTATTATATTTACTGCTTTTGTTCTGATAAATTGGTGCAATTTGGATGTTAATGAAGAACTAAGAGGGTGGTCAAATGCAATGATTCATCTGATGAAGAGAACGCCAAGGGTGCTGATAATCCAAGAACACAAAAATTGTAAGTTGATCAACTAATTTTCTAGCCTTTTTTTTCGTTTTAATGTAGCATGTAATGTCTATATATGTATGCTCATTAAAGAACCCTGTGTTTGGACAGTCAAAGAATGGATCCTTTATGTGACAAGCCATCTTCCATGAAGCGAGCAGAAGAGGTCCAAGCAAATCTGCCAGCTGAATACCCTAGCTTTGTGAAATTGATGTTAAAATCACATGTTTCTGGGGGATTTTGGTTGGTGAGCCATCAAAATTTGTATCTTATCAATATAAACTGATAATCTGCTGCTAGGTAATTTTGTGTATGTGTCTGATGTTACATTGTTCTGTGATGGATAGGGTCTGCCGAAGAAATTTTGTGATCAGCATCTCCCTATATGTGACAGTATAGTAGTGTTAGTCGATGAAGCTGGAAATGAATCTAGAACCAAGTATTTAGTCGCCAAAGCAGGCTTGAGTGGCGGGTGGAAGGGCTTTTCTGTTGCTCATGACTTGCTTCCCGGTGATACGTTGGTTTTCCAGCTGATTACCCCTACAAAATTTAAGGCAAGCTTCTCACATGAATACTTAACTTGGTAATTGATGCGAAACTTTTCTTTTTTGTCGAAGCAAATAAAAGAATACTTGTTATGAAATGTTTCTACAGATATATATTGTAAGAGAACAAACTTTTTGTGAAGTTGATGGAGCTTTAGGGCTACTAACCTTGGATGCAGGTGCAGGACACCAGAAATCAGGTAAACTTATTCGTGTCTGTATATTTAATGTTACGGAGTACTCAATGAATCATGTACACTAATCTCCCTGCTAACATTAAACAGAGGTCAGTAATCAAAAGTTCTTACAAACAGAAGACGACTACATTTTCACGGAAGACCTGTCCCGAAGCAACAGTGATGGTGAGTTAGGATCTGAAGTACTTGACGGTATCTGTTTCTCTGATTCTGACATCAAGTTCGAACAAGTGAAAGGCTTCGAGGACTTCCACATTGTTGTGGACGGCCTCATAATCGACTCCAAATTTACTGCCAATACTAGGAAGAAGTACTATGAGCTCTGCCAAAGCCAAAGTTCATTTTTGCATGAGAACTTTCTTAAGGGACTCAACTGTAATTTGGTGGTTGGGGTCATTTCAGAGACAATCAACATTGCAGATGCCATTAAGTCCTGCAAAAGGGGTTCTTCTATTTCTCATGAAGATCTTCAGACTTGGGACAAAACATTGAAGGGATCCGAGTTTCTAGGCATGAAAGTCGATTTCTTGCGTGTGTGCATTAACCAACTGCTAGGGATTGCTGTGGAATCTAGCACAACTAATGAATCAAACAAGTTGAAAGAACGTATAACTAGGCGAGCTTTGGCTGGGGAGAGGATGAAGACACTTGAGGTTAAACTTACACAGTTGAAACAGACGATGGAGAAGATCGATCTCGAGATGGATGATGAGATAAAGATGGCAAATGCATGGAAACAGGAGGGTAGTATTATTATGGAAATTCCTGCTGTTTAACGATAGGTATATCATTTGTCCCCAGAATTCGAAAACAGTCTCGTTTTGCAGGGCAGTTTCTGTACTACAACATTTTGGCCTTGTATATTCTAGGGGATGGTAAATTTTTTGTATAGTTAAAACTCAAAAAAATCACAGATAAGACCATCTGTATTTTAGGGAGCAATGCTGATTGCTGATTGCTGATCATGAGCTTATTGTTATACTTCATGTTAATGATCATTTTGGGCTCACTTGCATTTTTACTTTGTATTCCCTCCGTTTTCCTAAGTTACGTGATGTAGACGCGACTTTAACAATTAAGCTAGTTGACATCCACATATTTCAATATAATGTCAAATACGTACTCGTAGTAATTAGTGTATATTTCCCTTCAAAAGAAAAGAAAAGAAAAATACTTGAGATTAGCTGAACTTATAGGATTTTGTAAGATCTTTAGGATTTTATAGGAAATTATGAAACCTTATAAGACCTTATTGGAACTTATTGGACATTATTAGAACTTTAAGAACTTATTTACTTTATAAACTAATTTAACTTATAGGAACTTATCTGGACTTATACGACCTGAAACTTATTTAAATAATGTTGTATAAGTTGAAGAGAACAAGGCCTAAAAGTATTAAACCATGATTGTGTTTGTTTACAAGATATTAGTTATTACTCCGTAATTGATTGGATTACCAAAAAAATAAAACTATTTTTACTCAAAAAAGCTTGTAATTCCATGAAATGGATAAAAATCACTTGGTACAAATTAAATTTGGTTGTATTAAATAAAGTTAAACATGAAAAAGGATAAAAATTACAAACCAAACGCGCACATATATGGGATATCATGAAGAATTGTTCTAAAATTTATTTTCAACCGCGCACATAGAAACGGCGAAGACTGGCATTGACAGTAATCAAGCGCCGAAGCCCTCTCTTTTGACTACCATCTGTAAGCCCATCCAGGGCCGTCTCCGGCAATTTGGAGGCCCTGTGCTAAAATACAGATATTGGGTCCCTAATAATTTTTACGGGCAATTATTTAAGATAAACACATAATTTTTATATTAATATTGTTTTATTTATACAAAATATAGAGTCAAATTAATAATATGGTATAACGTTTTATGTGTGATGGTTTGAGAAAATTGATGTAAAGATTTGATGGACATGAAAAAAATTAAAATAAAATAAAAAAAGGGGGCATGGGAAGAATCGAACCCAGGTTTCAGCTACCACACTTATGAGTCCATACCAACTGAGATAAAGATTACATATTGAATTATAAAGCAGCTATTAAATATATAATATTTGTTTTTTGGGGTTTAACCAACATAATTTCTTTTTGGGGCCCCAAAATTTTGTGGCCCGGTGATGGAGGTCCACCTGGACCTCCCTTTAGCCGGCCCTGAGCCCATCTAGGGCCCCTCGGTCTCCATTTCCGGATGCACCGAGGAGTTCCGGCCCTGGTACATCAGCGTCTAGAGACCGGACAGCTGAGACGGCGAAAGCCATGAAAAGTATAGCCATGGTCATGAAAGCAACAAACTTTGTTAGCTGACTCTCATTCATTTTCTTTTCTTTTTTTGTTAGTTTGTTTTGTTGGAATATTGATCAAGTTGGCGGGAATAGATGAAGAATATTTATAGTGCATGCGTTTTGGACGGAAAATCTAATTCGATTAACTAACATTCATACGGTTAGTTGAATTAGTTGCATTCACGTTGTAGTAGATCCAGCTAGCTAGACCCAGCTTGTTGACTTGTTGTTAATTAATATAATCGTCATCATAATGCGTTGAAGATTTCTAATCCGTCATCTTTTGATTTCTTCCTCTTAATTAAGTAATTATTTAATCATCACTGAGTTAAACGGAGTATTAATATAAAGCTATACAAGGATTATATACTTCAGTTTTAACAAGCAGATAGTGATTGGATATATAGCAATTTTAGTGAGCAATGCAAGCACTACTTTGACAGATGATCTTCTGCATTTTAGGGAGCAATTAATGTTGATGGCTGATCATGGGAAAAAGGCTACGTGTACTACTAGAGTACAAGAGTCTTTTGGGGAAATGATAAATCCAAAGAAGAATTTCACTTCTTCCAAGGAAATCAACTTAAAAAAAATGTGGATTTCCTTGGAAGAAGTATAATTTTCCTTGGATTTATCACTTCCCGTCTTTTGTACATCACCTATAATATATTGACAACACATCAATCCCACTAAAAAATGGGAGGGAAAACAGAAATAAAAAACTCATTTTGAGCGGGAAACAATTTCACATATGGCGCCAATTAGTCAGAATTGGGTGGGATACAATTTGCCATATTGCGCCAAGTTTGTCAACCCACCAAACGAAATTATTGTAGGTCCTTCATCTCCCTTCTTCTCTTACCATTTTCTGCCATTGTTGTTCATAAAAGAAATCTGCCATTGTTGTTCTAAAAAAAAATCTGCCATTGTTGGCCCATATTCATTCCTGGTAAGAATAAAAATTGAAATTTAATTAATTTCATAACTGGACATTCGTGCTAGATATAACCTACCTATTATCAACTGCAATTCGAGTTTCCCTTAATATCTTTCGAATTGGGCTATGAGATAGACATAATTTTTATTACATAAACCTCCCTTTGTGATGCATATAAGGTGTTTGATAAAATGCTCAATTGAAATAAATAAATTTAATCTACCTTTTCTAAATTAGTTTCAGTTGCAAAAGCTAGCTATATTGATGGTTGGAAGAAGGTATAGAAGAAAACTAGCTATGTGAATGTTTTGTGCTTGAATGGAAGCAAAAGCTGGACCCTTTACCGAAGATTGATGAAGACGACAATGGCTTTTCAGAAGTGACAATGGCCGTATATTGCAATATGCAATCTGATTATGTATTGTTTATTATGATTCCGTAAATACTAAAAAGAAACCATACAAAGTATAGAAACATAAAACAACAATTGCACAAAGGAAAAAAAAACCACATATAAAGGATCGAACGCAGGTCTAGGCAGTGTAAAGATGACCATATAAACTTCGTTGTAACCAGTTTGGCAAGGGGTATCAGCACATCCATTTGTGCTAGAAAATATATAATATATTGAGATTTTGAGAATAAGGTTTTATAAGCAGCGAATGTTTAGATTTTCATAATAAATAAAATGATCCTACATATTAAAATACATAGTAATAAAATTTAATTTTCATTAAAAAAACATACGGAGTAATTCCTAGTAAAAATATAATAAAAAAGCGTTTTCTGCCAATAACCCTTTATTGAATTAGGACCGAATATTGATTGATAATTCAAGCACTTGGAATATTATGGAGTAATTAAGCATATGTTCAAGATAATTAGTCTTTTCAAGCCTTCACGACTTGCGCTAAATGCTTCATCATAGTTAAAAATCACCTTTTGATTTCCTTAAAGTTAAAAAGATCCCGTAAAATCTTATTCATAGTTAAAATGAAGACAAAACGTTGCTCCAAGGGTTCGAACACACCACGCAGGCTGAAGGAAATATAGGAATTATTGCAGTGACCATTGTAGCAAGGGGTATCAGCACATACAATATTGTAACGTTATTTTATTTATCTATTTGAATGAGAACAGTTCATTTTTGTTTGATTTCTAGAAAACGAATATGATCCCTTAATTTCAAATTTACAATTTGTTAATTTACGAAATCATAAATTAAGTCAGTGTTTAAAAAATCACTTTTTGATTTCCTTAAAGTTAAAAAGATCCCGTAAATTCTTATTCAGAGTTAAAATGAAAAAAAGATTGTTGATATCAGGTATCGAACACGCCACGCAGGCTGAAAGAAATATAGGAAGCATTGCAGTGACCATTGAGGCAAGGGGTATCAGCACATAACCTTTGGTAAAGTACATTATTTTATCTATGGCTGCCATAATTGTATTAGAATCACTTTATTTGATTCTATAAAACAAATGACCCCGTATATTCAATTTACCTTGATTTCATTATTTTTTAAATGATCCCGTTAAATCAAAGGCATTTAAAAAAAAGATTGAAGAACTTTATGATCTAGGTTATTCATCTGGGTTCCCAACCCGCCGCCTACTTCCTCACTAGCCGCCTTACCATCACCGTCGTCACCATCCTCAACAAACCTCCCTTCTCTTTCGAATCTCTTATTTCTTTTTCCTTCTAATATTACCCCTCTTACCCTAGATTCCGGCCGGAAATAAGAACACCAACGACCCACCGCCGTCGTGGTTTGACTCCAACAACCGCCAAAATCCTAAACCGTAATCTGGGTTCATAAATCTGGGTTTATGAAGAACATGAAGAACATAAGAAAATCAAAGTTTAATTACAAAAACTTTAATTCAACCAAAAACTTTAATTCAAGGAAGAATGTGAAGAAAGGAAGAATATGAATAACTGAAGAAAATCAAACACCAAGAACTGAAGAGATCACGAAGAACGGGAGAGAACACTGAGAATGGATGAAAAAAATTCAACCCAAAAATATGATTTCTCTCTCCTGTTGAAAAAAAAATCTGAAAAAAAAATAATGCATTAATTAAGTTTATTGTAATCTGTGTAAAATTTGAAATTCAAATTTGAAATTAAATTTGAAAATTTGGGAAATTTTCAAAAAGGAGGGCATCTTTAAAGATGTCATTTTAGCCAATGAATGGCATGATGTACAAGATTCCATGTACTCTAGGAGTACATGTAGCACCATCCTGATCATGGAGCTACAACACAACACAACACAATGTTTTCCTCTGTATTTCTTTAATTTCTAAGTTTTACTCGTGCATTTAAAATCTTACATATTATACCCTTATACTTGTAAAATATGGCCAATCGTATCCTTATTGTTAATCCGACAATTTAATATTTTTGTTACTTTTAGGACAAGTGGTTTTTTACCACCTACAAAAATAAAAATAAATTGTATTTTATCACCTAAAAAACTAAAAAACTAAAAATTGTATCTTACTCCTTCTGTCCCTAATTGTTTACCCCATTGGCAAAGCATCAAACACTTTTATGTTTTAAGGCCTTGTTGAGGTGGGTATAAACATTGTTTGGTTCTTTTATTGGTTGAATTTAGTTGTTTTGGGATTTGGATTAATGAAGTTGGTGGAGGGAAAACTAATTCGATTAACTAACATTCAATCATTCGTACAGTAGTTCCATTCACGTTGTAGTAGACTAGTAGACTAGCTAGAGCCAGCTTCTTGTAGACTTGTAGTTCCATCGGAGAAAATTGGAGTTCGTAGTTTGATTACATAAACCAAAAGAAGAAAGATAATGAAATAAAGAAAGTTGGACCAATATCGTAAACCCGCGGTAATTAATAATGCTTCAAGGAATTGTGAAGGTCCTGAACTCGCCGATTAAGAATTCTCGGTTGTACACTTGTACTAGCACTAGGGGTGTGACGGGTGTTAATTCGGGTAAATGTTCATTTTGCTAACGGGTTGGATCGGGTCGGGTTCAAATATTAACGGGCTAGGTCGGTTCAGGTTGATTAAGCACGGGATCATATCGAGTCGGGTTCATATCGGATCAGGTAATATTTGGGTCAGGTCATGTTGGGTCAAATTGGAATGCGTAGGGGTGAAAATGGGTCCCGAAACGTAGCAGGTTATGATCGTAGCGGGTACGGTTGGGTTCATATCGGATTGGGTCATCGGATAACGGTCTAAAATGGGTTGGGTTGAACAAGTTTCATCGGATTGCATCGGGTTCAGGTTGATATCATTTCGGTTCTTATCGGTTTGGGTTCATACAGTGTATGTGGATAAATCAGTAGCGGGATGAAATTTTTAGTGAGTTGTACTTCGGGTCAGGTCAATTCGGTTCCGGATTATAAAACCATAATATTGGGTTATTACTAAACTCACAATTTTTAATACGTTTATAAATTATAGTATTGGTGTCTTAATTAGGTTGGGCAATAAGTGATAGCTAACTTAAGTGTTAAGGATTTAAGATCGGAAGCTGGATTAAACGGGTTACGGTTGTAAACGCTTCGGATTAAACGGGTTACGACTAGCAAACGCTTCGAATTAAACGAGTAACGGATTGAAACAATTCGGGTTGTAAATGGTTTTGATTAAACGATTTTTTCTCGGGTTGAAACGGTTCGGGTTAAACGGATCAGGTCATTAACGTGGTTCGGATCCATTCATTTCGGGTTGAAACGGAACTAGTTGCTGCGAAATAGTTTGTTATCGTCTTAATCGGGTTAATATTTACGAGTCAGTTCGGATTCAGGTAGAATATAATCGTATTGAATCGAGTATCGACCGGGTTCCATCTCGTGGGTTGTTAAAGGTACATGTTTTAAGCGATCATACAAATTCAACGGATTCAAATATTCGGGTTGGGAATTGACAGCTCTAATGTCCAGCACTAATAATGCTCCAAGGAAATGTGAAGGTCGTGAACTCTAATACGAAGTGTAAAATTACTAGAACTTCAACATTTGCCTTTTCACCAATATTTTCTACTGTTACGTATTACATCATTCAATGATGGCCAAAACTATATTTGTCTCGAGTATTTAAGGTGACTAACAATGTTATAACGAAAACAAGAAAGATAATTAAGAATTTGTACATAAAAGAAAGTAGATATTTAATGTGGTTCACTAAACAATGTGTTAGCTATATCCACAAACAAATAAGAGAAACACTCTATTAATCTTGAGGATTCCATGATATAGCTAGGGACGATGTCAAAAGGTAAAAGTATCATGATAAGAGAACCAAACTTTCTGAGTATGTATATGGCTCTCTAGAAAGATACAGAAAAGCCCGGTAAATAGTTGCAAACAAATAACCTTGGCCGAACCCAAATTTTTGGTTGCATAGGTATGCATGCAATTCTGCATGCATATGAGCTTCAACTGCTTTGTTTTAGCAGTTTCAGCTTTCCTTTTTTAGTGCATTATTCCGTTTCCTCTTTTTTTTTTTTTAAATAATTTTTTTTATTTGAATTTAATTATAATTATAATTTTTTTTAAAAAAAATTTATCACACTTGTTTTCCACAGAAAATATCTCATTATTTGAGTAAGCTGCAAGCACACATAAGGGAAAAAAAATGGACATTTAAAGTAATTTAATGAACATTCATGTTCAAAAAATAAACATGTCATTTATTTTCTATCTGCTTCCTCTATTTTTAGTTGATGCTGCCTATTTTCTCTTTCTATATGCTTCTAATTTTTCTGCTTCCTTCCTTTCGGCTTCAACTTTTTTCGCTATGGCGGTCTATTTTCTCTTTCCATCTGCTTCCTTATTTGCAGATTCTTTTCTTGTTGTTTCTGCCCTCAATTCTTCTTCAATTCTTGCAGCCTCTCTTAATACCACATCTTCCATTTCTAAATCGGTTTTTTTCTTTTGTTGGCGTATTCATATTAACCTTTTCCTTCATGCAGGAAATCATAATGTTTTTAGTTGAACATAAGACTTGAGAAACTGGACGTCACACAAAAGTGTTCTTATTTATGAACATATCATAGTTTTATAAGTTGAATTTAGTTAAACATGATTCTTTATAAGTTGAACATGAGACCTGAGAAACTGAACATCACCCAAATTATTGAACATATATTAGTTTATAAATTTAATTTAGTTGAACATGATTTTGTATAAGTTGAACATAAGACTTGAAAAACTGAGCATCACTCATATGTGTTCTTTTTTTTTTTTTTTTGAAAAACTGAGCATCACTCATAAGTTTTTCACTCATAAGTGTTCTTATTTGTGAACATCATCTTTTATGAGTTGAACATCATCTTTTATAAGTTGAACATGATTTTGTGTAAGTTAAACATAAGACTTGAAAAACTGAACATCGCTCAAAAGTGTTCTTATTTGTGAACATCATCTTTTATAAGTTGAACATCATCTTTTATAAGTTGAACATGATGAGTTATAAACTAAACGTGACAATATTTAGACAGTGCCAATTTTGATATTTTAGTAAAGAATAATGAACACCTGCTTATAAAATTTGAACATGATCTTTTAGTCAAGAATATTGAACATGTGTTTTTAAAAAAGTTTTTGGCTCTTTTTTTTGGTGGTATACTGCTTTCTTATTAATGTTGTTGCTTGCCTTTTAGTTGAACATGATTATGTATAAGTTGAACATAAGACTTGAGAAACTGAACATACAAAGTGTTGAAGGTATCATAATTTTATAGGTTAAATTAGTTGTAGATAATTCCTTATAAGTTGAACATGAGACTTGGGAAACTAAACATCACACAAAAGTTTTGAATATATATATTAGTTTTATAAATTAAATTTTGTTAAACATGATTTTGTATAAATTAAACATAGGACTTGAGAAACTGGACATCTCACCAAAGTGTTGAACATATCACAGTTTTATAAGTTGAAGTTGAACATGATTCTTTATAAGTTGAACACACGGGCGGACCTACTTGACTCCGGAGGGGTCCAAAAGGACCCCCATTATTTTCCAAAAAAATTGTTATACTATATTAAGGTAAGTAATTACACTTAAAATTGTTAACATGTATGTAATTAATCTACAATAATTAAAATGAAATACGTTTGGTTTAATGGTTGCTTGATTAATATTCTACCTAGGCAATCTAGGTTCGGATCCTCACAAAAGGACATTAATTACGATTTTTTTATCTTTTATTTGTCATTCGTTGATCCTCTAAATTCTTTTTTTTTTCCTTACTAATAAGTCGTTTTTTCTTCGTCACATTTTATTGTCTTTATTTCTATATTGATTTTTACTTTATAAAAGCACAAAAAATAAATACTCCGTAGTAGTGTTATTTTTTCTTCAAAAAGGTTTTGAAATTTCCATAAGATACAATTCTAGTAATGTATGTAATACTTCACTTTTATAGACTTATAGTTGCATGTTAATTTGAACTTTTTAGAGGTCTAATTAATTACTTCGTATATAGATTTATAATGCCCCACAAGTGAGTGACAATTATTGTAATAAAGTAATTCTCCTTCAAAGTATGAAAAACTTGTTTTTTCATTTTAAATGGAAATCCCCCCAAGTTTTTGTAGTAATTTGGACTAGATATTGAGTTTTATTGTTATAAAAGCCTAAAATCAAAGTTCTTAAGTTCTAGACATTTTTTATTACGGCGTTTATAATATTTCGACTATTTACTTTTCAGCTTTAACCCACTGTTATTCCAGTAGGAACACGCACAAGAGGGGGGGGGGGTGAATTGTAGTTGGAACTTTGGTAAAGTTTCTTGCGGAACTAAGAAACAATCAAGGAACTGAGAATAGAGAAGACAATAACAATAATTGTGAAAACTTCTTGACACTAATCAAGAAGAGAATTCCTTTTATTATAGTAATGCCTCGATTACAATAATCTCTCCAACACAAGTTCCTCTCAAACTTGTGTTCCTCACAGTAATCTACTCTGATTACAGCTCTTTCACTTCTCTCTCTCAGACTTAAACTCTGAGTCTCAACAGGATAACTCTATCCTTACTAATACAAAATACAAATCGTGTTTGGATAACTCTAGATATTAATGATGCTTTAGTGTATATATGGCACTTAGGAACTTAGGATTAACTAGGACACAAACTGTTTTTAGAAAATCTTTGACAATGCGTTTTAGGAAAGCAAGAGCTCTTAGAAAGTTTGTGTATTTTGTTTCAGAAAACTTCTTTGCCTTATATAGAATTTTGTCCTTAGGGTTTGTTTCCTTCGAAAACTCAACTGCCAACAACTGACACTTTGATTGTCACGTCCCTAGACTTGAGGAACAAGGGGAGACCACTTCCCACACAACTTCCTCAACTGCTGGACGTGTCTAAGACTATGTCAGTCACTGTTTGTTTTGAAAAGAATGTTTCTTTATTTTGTCAAAATATTTAGGAGAAGTTTTAGGAAGATAAAAACTATTTTTATTTAATTGTGATAAAAATCTAATTTTTATTAAATATGAAAAGATATTATATTTAAAGTATTTTCCTTAAAACTGTGTTGCTTGATATTTTGACAAAAACACACGAGTAATCCAAGTTCCTCTAGTTCCTTATATACCACTTAACATATTAATATATTACATATAAACTAAGCAAGATAAACTACCTAGACGTATATGTCTTTCCTTTGGTGAGGCATTCAACTCTGAAGCTTCACTTGTTCCAGCACAGGAACATTAATGAGTTCCTCTTATGTTTAAATAGGAACTCGTGGCGATGAGTCTGCAATAGTTCTTGTGAGTATTAGGAACTCTTGATATGTAACTGTGTTGCTCCTCTTGTGACTTCAAACTGGAACAGGTACAACTTCCAGCTCTGGAACTCTAGTGACTGTCCCAAGTGTATACCAGGAACTTCACCATTTGATTCAAGTTCCTATCCTAATAGAAACTTGGGCATTTACCTGTCCAAAGTCATTGGCAACCATAATCAGGAAGTTTGCAATATGTGTGTGTCATCAACCAAAACATAGGAACAACAATATTCCCCCTTTTTGGTGATGACAACACTTGCAAACTTTTTACAAATGAGAGGAAGCACAAACAGGAACTTATGCAGACTACTGTGAAACAGAACACAAAAATTGAAAAACAAAAGAGAAAGAAAAAAAGAAGAAAAAAAAATAAACTTACAGAGAGATACAGAGAGATTGATGCAGGAACTGGGATTGAGTGTACCTTGGAAGTTTGCACTCTTGACTTCCCCCTGTTGACATCAACAAAAAGCATAGCACGAAATATAGCCATTCCAAACACAGTGCCCCACGATCAACGTTTGGAAAGTTAAGCTAGCCTCAAAGTATTAAACCAACTCACACAATAAATTGAAAGTAAGCAGTAATGATCAAAACTAGAAAGCACAGATAGGTGTAACCAAGCAAGTCAAAATAAGATGGAACAAATACCCAAGTTTGAAAATTATACAGACCAAAAGTAAATTAAAAAGATTGTTCCATGGCAAAAGATAAAAGAAACATGGGATAGGGTGATTAGGCTTGGGATGGGGAACCAGAACCAGCAGTTTCTTCTATCACAGTCTCCTCAAAAGATTCCAGATTATTGATCTTGGTGAGGATTGTGGCACGAGTTGCATTGGCTTGTTCTGAGTAGTGGTGAAGAGTGGTTTGGAGAGTCTTGACACTGGTAACCAATGCACCTATGTGGGCCTGCATTGAGCTGATCCTGTGATCTGTTCCCTCCTGCAGTTCCACCAGACGAGCAACTGTTGCCTTCAGCTCCAATATCTGATCATCCTTTGTGTTCCAGGCACCCCCATGATCTTGAACATGTTCCTGTTCAGATGGAACACGACGAGCTTTGGACTTTTTGGAGGATCTGGGTGTCCTTTTCCTCAGTTCCTCTTGATTCAGTGGAACAGCATCCTCCTCTATGGGCATTTCCTTGACTTCCCCTTCCTCATTTATTTCCATGAAGACAGGCCCTCTTTTCTTGTTCTCCTTCATTGCCACCCTCAAGCTCTTTCTTTTCCCTTGGGATCCTACACTCTTCCTGTTCCCTCGAGATAAAGGTACCTCTATTTGTTCGAGTTCCTCCTCCTCTTCCACTTCTTCTTTAACTACAGTTCCCTCCTGATCTTCCTCATCTTGTTTCTCTTCCTTTCCAGCCCTAATGACTTTGCCCTGAACCACTTTAAGATTTAATAGATGGAGCATTTCAAGTTGAAGGATTTGGGTTGATTTTAAGGGAATCACAAAGTATGGGCTAAGGTCAACTGAGAAGCTTTTGAAGATTTCTGTGAGAAGGGAGGAGTATGGAATTTTGAATTTGGGGATACAGGTGGATAAGTGTTTGATCATGATTGCAGGAAAGTTTATGGGAATTTTCCTTTCAAGACAATACATGAGACATGCATCAAACAGACTTGCTATGTTCCTTTTCTGAGTTCGAGGAACTACACCTCTCCACACAATATTAAACAGTAATTTTTGAAGAGGTGAAAAGCAGTTGTGTGAGGTGGAGGTGGATACTTTAGAATCTCCTCCAATGGAACCAACTATATCTTTCTCATCTACATTATCGATGGTCACTGTGATTTGACCTTTGAGCCACATATCAAAACCCCTATTGGGTGTACCAAACAGCTGTTCCAGATAAGAGGCATCAAATTCGATGCGAGTTCCATTCACTTTACTTGAACATACATTATCAACACATGCAAAGTTCTTGCAGAATTCTTTCATAGCTTCAGGAATTAAGGGTGATTTGGCATAGGTACTCAACAGACTTACCCATTTTTGTTGTTCAAGGATTTCCATCAACTCTTTAAATTTCGTGGCTTCACACCATGTTGAGTTGATTGCAAACCCCTCGACCAGGTTGTTTTCCTTTGCAGTGAGTTTCTTGGACCCTTTTGCTTCCCCCTGAGTTTGAGCATTCTCCTCTGTTTCCTCGATGTTTTCACCAGAAGCTTCCACTCGTCGTTTTTTGGATTTTCTTGTGGAGGATCTAGGGTTTGAAATTGGGGATTTCATTTCGATGTCAGTGTCGATTGGTTCCCCCTGAGTGATTGCGAGTATTGGATTGTGGGATCGAAGAGGAATTGGCGATTGAATGGGTGAGGTATCCATGGGAACTGGAGATGAAGGATTTCTCTTTCGTTTGAGGGAAGTGAGATCAGTGTTGTTGCTTGTGAGAACCATGGTGAAGGTTTTTATAGGTGAAAGGAGAGGTGGTGTCAGTGGAGAAGGCGTGTGGGAGAGAGAGAAAGGGGGTTGCATGGATTGAATGTGGAAAGGGAAGAGTTTCTCCTATTTATTGCCAATGGAACCGTTCTAAACATTCTTTGAATATGGGTATTCGGTTTTGAAAAAAATAAATAAATAAAAACAAAAGGAGAATGTGGAAATAAATTAAATTTAAACTGTGTTTGACTTTGACTTGCTCAATTTCGTATCTCTGACTTAACTAGTTTGAAGGGAACTGCTTACCTTGCTCATTTGGAGCGTGAGTGTATTTGCCACGATGGTAAGCTTCAACTATGTTTGCACACAAGATTTTGTGTTTGTAATAGTCTATATGTACCAAGATTTTTGCTTTTGCCTTAGAGGAACTTCAATTTAGCAATTACCTTAGCTTGATCATTCCGAGTTCCATCCTCATTTTCTCATGTTTCTCTCTGTTCAAGGGCTTAGTTAAAATATCAGCAATTTGGTGATCAGTTTGGCAAAAGTCTAATTTGATCAAACCTTTCTCAACATTATCTTTAAGGAAATGGTGTCTAATGTGGATGTGTTTGACCCGGGAATGATGAACCGGATCTTTTGAAATACAAATAGCACTAGTGTTATCACAATAGATAGGAACACAATCATAGATAATACCAAAATCTCTTAGCTGTTGTTTTATCCATAGAATTTGTGAGCAACAAGCTGCAGCAGCTACATACTCAGCTTCAGCTGTGGATAGAGCAACAGTGTTCTGTTTCTTGGAACCCCAAGAAACCATGCATGGACCTAGGAACTGTACCATACTTGATGTGCTTTTTCTGTTCACTAAGTCACCTGCATAATCAGCATCCGCATATCCTCTTAGCTCGAAAGATCCACTTCTTGGATAGTATAGGCATAGGTCATCAGTTCCTTTGAGATATCTTAGTATTCTTTTTACCGCAGTTAGATGGGACTCCTTTGGATTTGATTGAAATCTTGCACATAGTCCTACACTAAAAGAAATGTCGGGTCTACTGGCTGTTAAATATAATAGTGATCCAATCATACCTCTGTATTTCGTTTGATTCACACTTTTCCCATTTGGATCAGTGTCTAATCTGGTAGCAGTTCTCATGGGAGTGTGATTTACTTTGGCTGATTCTAGCTCATATTTCTTTAGGAGTTCCTTCACATACTTTTGTTGGTGTATCATGATTCCTTCCTCAGTTTGCTTGATTTGTAAACCAAGGAAGAAATTGAGTTCCCCCATCATGCTCATTTCAAATTCACTGCTCATCAAGCTTGCAAAATCCTTGCACAAATTTTCATTAGTTGCTCCAAATAATATATCATCAACATAAATTTGAACTACTAACAAGTCAGTTCCTCTAGATTTTAAGAATAAGGTTTTGTCTATTCTACCTCTTTTAAAATCATTTTGAAGGAGGAACTTTGATAATCTCTCGTACCAAGATCTAGGGGCTTGTTTTAGTCCATAGAGAGCCTTATCTAATTTGTAAATATGATTTGGAAATTCGGGATTTTCAAATCCAGGGGGCTGTTCCACATAAACATCTTCCTCTAAGAAACCGTTTAAGAAAGCACATTTAACATCCATTTGATAAAGTTTAAAACCCATGAAAGCAGCAAAAGCAATTAAGATTCTAATGGCTTCTAATCTAGCAACAGGTGCAAATGTTTCTTCAAAGTCAATACCTTCCTGTTGGTTATAACCTTTGACCACTAACCTTGCTTTGTTCCTTATGATTGTTGCATGTTCATCTTTCTTGTTCCGGAACACCCATTTCAGCCCTATCACCTTCTGGTGCTTTGGTTTAGGTTCCAAGTGCCATACTTTGTTTCTTTTGAATTCATTTAATTCTTCTTGCATGGCTATGATCCAGTCAGTGTCCTCCAGAGCCTCAGTGTGATTTCTTGGCTCAAATATGGAGAGGAACGCGTGGAATGCGCAAAAGTTCCTTAGTTGTGACCTTGTCTGAGTTCCTTTTCTGATGTCACTCATAATGAGTTCCATTGGGTGGGACTTTTGATGCTTCCAAGGTTTAGGTTGAAATTGAGCTACTGGTGTTGTGGCATTTTCGTCAGTTCCTTCTATGACCTGAGTTCCCTGTTGGTCATTGTGGGGTTCCTCTGGTGTTGTTTCTGGATCTTCTTGGTTTTCTGCTTGTTCCACTAGTACGGTAACTTCTTGATTTTGTTGAGTAGTTCCTCTGGCTGTGTGTTTGCTTGGTTGGAACTCCTCATCATTTTCTGCAGCACGAGATAAACCAATCTCGAAAAATTCTTGTTCCTGTACTATATCAGTTTTGTTAGATTCATCAAATATTATATGTACACTTTCCTCAACACACATAGATCTTTTGTTATAAACTCTGTAAGCCTTGCTATTTAAGGCATATCCTAGGAACACTGCCTCATCGCTTCTTTCATCAAACTTCCCCAAGTTCCTTTTTCCATTGTTGTGGACAAAACATTTGCTACCAAAGGCTCTAAAGTAAGAGATGTTGGGTTTTATACCTTTTAGTAGCTCATAGGGGGTTTTGTTTAGGATTGCTCGAATCATAACTCTATTTATAATATAACAAGCAGTATTGACTGCTTCAACCCAGAAGTTCCTAGGCAGGGAACTGGCTATTAACATGGTTCTTGCCATGTCCTCTAAGGTTCTATTTTTCCTCTCAACAACTCCATTTTGTTGTGGAGTTCTGGGAGCTGAGAAATTGTGGTCCATACCTTGTTCTTTGCAGTATTCATCGAATTTGTAATTTTCAAATTCTGTTCCATGATCTGATCTTATATGGATCAGTTGATGACCTGTGGTTTTCTGAATTTTCTTTGAAAATGCAACAAACTCATCAAACGTTTCATCCTTGCTTGTTAGAAATATGACCCAAGTAAAGCGAGAGTAATCATCAACAATAACTAATATATATATTTTTTCCCACTTCTGCTTTGAATTCTCATTGGGCCACATAAGTCCATATGGATGAGTTCCAATGGTTTTGTGGTGCTTACCAATTTCTTAGGTTTAAAGGAACTTCGGACATGCTTGCCTTTTGCACATGCATCACACACTTTATCAGTTAGGAACTTGATTGAGGGGAGTCCTCGAACCAGTTCCTTTGATCTTAGTTTGTCAAGTAGAGAGAAACTAGCATGTCCAAACCTCCTGTGCCATAGTAGGGAATCTTCTTCAAAGGCACTGAGGCAGGTTAGATTGTTCCTGGGAACTGTATTGAGATCCACAGAATATGTGTTCCCTTTACGAGTTCCTTCCAAAATAACCTTCCCAGTGTTATTATTTATGATTTGACAATTTTCAGAAGTAAAACTTACAGAGTTTCCTTTGTCACAAAATTGAGAGATGCTTAGTAGACTGTGCATCAAACCCTCGACTAAAAATACATTTTCAATGGCATAGGAACTTGACCTTCCAACTTTTCCAATTCCAACAATTTCTCCTTTCATGTTGTCTCCGAAGGTCACAGTTCCTCCATTGTAGGCTTCTAGTGAGAGGAATTTAGATTTGTCTCCTGTCATGTGTTTGGAACACCCGCTGTCGAGATACCACGAGTTGTTCCCCTTCACTAGAATCTGAAAAGAGATCAAAGGTTAGTTACAGGAACTCGGGTTTCCTCGAGTTCCTTTTCAACTATAACTTCAGACTTCTTGACCCATTTTTGCTTTACATAATTTATGTTTCTTTGATCCTGTTCCCTCATCTTGGAACACTCAGTACTTATGTGACTTCCGCTTCCACATGAGAAACAGACTTTTACACTAGGAAGATCCACATACTTTTTCTTATGACTAGTTTTATGGTTAAAGCCCAATCCTTCTGTTTTCTTAGATTGAGCATTCTCAATCCATTTGGGAGGAACTTTAGGTGGTTGTCTCTGTGCCCTGGCCATGGATAGTTCCCTTTCTAATTTCTCTTTCTGTTCCTTTGTGGTGATCAGATCTTTGTTTAAATTTTCTAAGTCGATGTTAAAAACTCCCATGTTGATCTCCAAGGACTTTGTAGGATCTAAACTTAGATTAAACGTCTTATATTGACTGAGTTGTACTTGTAGAAGGATGTTTTCATTTCTAATTTTTTTCGAATGACTCATTAATAGAGGTATTTCTATCTAGTAATTCAAAGAACCTGCCTTGAACATCAGATCTAATATTGTTCAGATAATTTATATGGTCTTTACTGAGTTCCAAGGCTCTATCACTTTGTGCTTTTAACATACTTAGCTTTTTGTAATCATCTAGAGTTTCTAGCAACAGTTCAATTAGTTTTGATTTTGAGAGACACTGAAGAGTGGGGGGACTTACTTCTTCTGATGGAACTTGATCAGTTCCTTCTGTTCTAGCCATAAGGCAGAGATTTGCAGTTTCTTCATTTGGTTGTTCCTCATCGTCTTCTGAGTCTGTTGCTTCGCCCCATGCAGCTATCATGGCCTTCTTGAAGTTTGGCCTGTTGAAGGTAGACTTGTTAAAGCGATCTTTGACCTGTTCCTTCCCTTTTCCTCTGGTCTTGTCGTTCTCCCACAGAGGGCATTCACGAATTTGATGATCAGTTTCTCCACATTTGAAGCAACCTTGCTCAGTTTTGGAACTAGTGATTTTCTTAGCAAAGTTCCTTCCTTTCTGGTTTCCTGGTTTGAAATTCCTATAGAGTTTTCTCATTCTTCTAACCAGCATGGCAGCCTCTTCTTCATCTGGTTCAGATTCATCGAGTTCCTCAGCCTTTAGAGCAAGTCCTCGATTTCTAGAGCTCTCAGGAACAGCAGCTCCAAGATGTAATTCGTGTGTCATCAAGGAACCAGCAAGTTGTTCAATGTTGAACTTGGTAAAGTCCTTGGTCTCAAACAATGCAGTGACCTTTGTTCTCCAACGATCATCTTGTGGCATGCTTCTTAGTATTTTTCTTACCTGTTCATCTGTGGGAATGATTCTACCAAGAGAAACTAATTCATTGGTTATGTTAGTAAATCTAGTGAACATTTCTTGAATAGTTTCTTTTGGAAGCATTTCAAATCTTTCATATTTAGACATCAAAAGGTCAATTTTGGAACACTTAACTTCATTAGTTCCTTCGTGGGTTACTTGAAGTAGTTCCCAAATCTGTTTTGCGTTCTTGCACCCCATGACTCTGTTGTGTTCATGAGGTCCAAGCCCACAATGCAAGATTTTGACAGCCATGGCATTCATCTCATATTTATCAAAGTCTTCTTTAGAAAATTCAGACATTGGTTTAGGAACTACCTCGTTTTCAGCATTGGTCTTTGTTACCTCGAAGTCTCCAACTTCAATTACACGCCAAACTTGGTAATTTTCAGCTTTGATGAATATCTCCATTCTATTCTTCTAGTATGAGTAGAACTTGCCATTGAACATAGGTGGCCTTTGTGTCGAGTAACCTTCTTCCAGTTTCTCTTGTGAGTTCATACTTTCAGGAACTTGACTCAAACAGGGTTTCCTGTGTTTTTAGTGAGTACTGGCTCTGATACCAACTGTTATTCCAGTAGGAACACGCACAAGAGGGGGGGGTGAATTGTAGTTGGAACTTTGGTAAAGTTTCTTGCGGAACTAAGAAACAATCAAGGAACTGAGAATAGAGAAGACAATAACAATAATTGTGAAAACTTCTTGACACTAATCAAGAAGAGAATTCCTTTTATTATAGTAATGCCTCGATTACAATAATCTCTCCAACACAAGTTCCTCTCAAACTTGTGTTCCTCACAGTAATCTACTCTGATTACAGCTCTTTCACTTCTCTCTCTCAGACTTAAACTCTGAGTCTCAACAGGATAACTCTATCCTTATTAATACAAAATACAAATCGTGTTTGGATAACTCTAGATATTAATGATGCTTTAGTGTATATATGGCACTTAGGAACTTAGGATTAACTAGGACACAAACTGTTTTTAGAAAATCTTTGACAATGCGTTTTAGGAAAGCAAGAGCTCTTAGAAAGTTTGTGTATTTTGTTTCAGAAAACTTCTTTGCCTTATATAGAATTTTGTCCTTAGGGTTTGTTTCCTTCGAAAACTCAACTGCCAACAACTGACACTTTGATTGTCACGTCCCTAGACTTGAGGAACAAGGGGAGACCACTTCCCACACAACTTCCTCAACTGCTGGACGTGTCTAAGACTATGTCAGTCACTGTTTGTTTTGAAAAGAATGTTTCTTTATTTTGTCAAAATATTTAGGAGAAGTTTTAGGAAGATAAAAACTATTTTTATTTAATTGTGATAAAAATCTAATTTTTATTAAATATGAAAAGATATTATATTTAAAGTATTTTCCTTAAAACTGTGTTGCTTGATATTTTGACAAAAACACACGAGTAATCCAAGTTCCTCTAGTTCCTTATATACCACTTAACATATTAATATATTACATATAAACTAAGCAAGATAAACTACCTAGACGTATATGTCTTTCCTTTGGTGAGGCATTCAACTCTGAAGCTTCACTTGTTCCAGCACAGGAACATTAATGAGTTCCTCTTATGTTTAAATAGGAACTCGTGGCCATGAGTCTGCAATAGTTCTTGTGAGTATTAGGAACTCTTGATATGTAACTGTGTTGCTCCTCTTGTGACTTCAAACTGGAACAGGTACAACTTCCAGCTCTGGAACTCTAGTGACTGTCCCAAGTGTATACCAGGAACTTCACCATTTGATTCAAGTTCCTATCCTAATAGAAACTTGGGCATTTACCTGTCCAAAGTCATTGGCAACCATAATCAGGAAGTTTGCAATATGTGTGTGTCATCAACCAAAACATAGGAACAACACCCACTAAAAGGAAAGAAAATCATAAACTTTTTGGACCCCCATATATAAATTTCTAGATCCGCTCCTGGTTGAACACGAGAGTTGAAAAACTGAACATCACACAAAAGTGTTGCCATTTGTGAACATCATCTTTTTATAAGTTGAAAACGATAAATTATAAACTGAACATAACAAATTCAGAATTAATATTCAGCAATAACTACCGCAACCACCAAGAACAACATTCCCAACCACATTACCAACAACAACAACAATATCAAGTTACCAAATGTAGTTAATTCTACAATTCTGAACATCGAACTTTATAAATTAAACATGCACGACGATAGATCTAAAATCGGAGCATAAAATTGTTGTTCAAAAAAATGAACATCTACGTATTTTAATTTTCTACAACCACGAAATCAATTAACGAAAATATGTAAATTAAGATCACAATCAAATTTGGTGACGAAACTAGCAAATTATTAAACACGAATTCGCAGCAAATGCACATCGAGTAACTGCAAATTAAAGATCGATTTACAAAGGAAACTCACGAAATTTTTACAAAGAAACATGGATTAGCGTAAAGAGAGGAGAGAGATATTCGACGGATCCGATCCAAAATTTGCGGAATTGATCAAAAAATCGACAGATCCGACCAGAAATTCAACGTATTCGACCAGAAATTCTCTGGAATCGCATGAGTAACCATCACCGTGGAATCCATCGGAGTGAAATTGGAGGTTTAAAGAGAGAGAAATATGTAATTTGATGAGAGAAAACTATAGTTTTTTTTTTTTTTGAGGGAAAACAGTAGTTTGATGAGAGAGAATGTGGAGATTTTGATGAGAGAGAAAATGGTGAGAGGTTAGAGGAGAGAGAAAAATGGGTATGTTATATATGTAGTGTGTTTTAGCTCCTATGCATCTAGAGATAGAAACATACCTATGCAGCTATTAATTATTACTTGGCCGAATAATAAGATTCCCGTATTGGGTTGTTTGAAAGGGGATCTAACTGATTCAAGGCGTATTCTAATAGGGTCCTATGGACATTTATATATTTTCTTCATGCTAGGATTAGTTCTATTGGATCCCCTCCAATAGAAGTAGTTCCAGTTTACGATGCAAGACAAAAGAGAGTTACTCACTAAACATAATACATCGTACGTTTCAAAATAGTCGTAATATTTTGACTTTTAGCTTTGCCAAAGCAAATTTTGACCATCAAATTTTATAATTATGTATTAATAAAAATCATAAAAAGTTATGCATTAAAAATATACATAGAAACAAACCCAATACTCCAATATTTGTTTTTTTTTATTAGCAGAAATCATGGTCAAAACAAAATAAGTGAATAGTGTTCAAAGTAGTCAAAATAGTGCAATTATTTAATTTATTTAGCAACGGAGGGGGTTGAACTGTAGGTTTCCAATTGTTCGTGGTGATTGTACACAAATTACTAGGTACACCCGGTTGTATGTAACTCTACATGCAACCGGATCGTTTTGTATTTTCTAATCCCTCAAAAAAAAGCACATTTTCCAGTTTTAAAAGCACATTTTCAGTTTAAAAATACATTTTTACAATTTTAATGCACATATGTTTTTCAAATATTATGATATTAAATATCTTCTTCCAATTGGGAAAAAAACTAAACTTAAAAGGTGAGCAACTAACATCAGTTTACATATCATCTCAAATTCTTCGCGCTCGTATGTTCTTTTGTACTAACAATGTGTTTTTTTGAAATATATGTGCTTTTAAGCTTTAAAAATGTATTTTAACCTATACAAATGTGATTTAAACTATAAAATTGTGCTTTTTGAGGGGTTAAAAATCAAAACTATCCGGTTGCATGTAGAGCTACATACAACCGGGTGTACTTTTTACCAATTGGTGATTGTAGGTGTCATTACTTCAAAAAAACCTACATTCATTCAAACTTTTATAACTTTTTTTATGAATATGTAATG
The DNA here is from genome assembly GCF_020520425.1 of Spinacia oleracea. Lineage (NCBI taxonomy): Eukaryota > Viridiplantae > Streptophyta > Magnoliopsida > Caryophyllales > Amaranthaceae > Spinacia > Spinacia oleracea. The sequence continues at coordinate 78,089,472 of NC_079488.1, forward strand.
TAATTAGTGTTAGAAATATTAATGATAGGAAATGTGCATTGTTATGGGTGTGAAATTAAGTTGAAAACAATAACCTGCAAATCAAACCTCTTTGCTTGTAAACAATAAAACACGAAATGGATACAAACCAATGTGATGATAAATACTTTATACTTGAATGATATTAATCGCCTAAGCCAATTTCAATGTTGCCACCCAGTTGCGTTTTAAATTCACCCAGTCTCGTTTCTAGCAAAGCGGAATCTCGACCACCACCCTGACGGCCATTTCCAGGTACATCAGCCAGAGATCGGGCAGCTGAGACGGCAAAGGCCATGAAAAGTATAGCCATGGTCATGAAAACCGCACACTTTAATTTGTTAGCCGACCCTCACTCATTTTCGTCCTTTGGTTTCTTTTTGTTAGTGGTGATCAGTTGATCAGTTGTTCAGTTGGATGGATGAATCATATTTATAACTGGTGTTTGGGCTCCCAATTGATATTCAATTGGGCCACTAAGTCCAAAGCCCAATGGCTCTCAACAACAGCATCAAACCTACCACAATGGCTGTTCAGCCATCCATTAAGGCCCAAGGCCCAATAGCAATAAATGACCTATGGGCATTTATTATGCAAACACTATAAATAGGCCGCCAAGGCTCACACCTCAAGGTACGTCCAATTTATCGCCTTAAGACTACTCTTCTAGAGAACTTCTCTCTAGAATCCGAGCATCGTTCTTACTTAGGCATCGGAGGGGCTTTCCTCGGAAAAACCCCCGAGGCTAGTGACTTTACTCTTGTGCAGGTGAATTCGGACTCGACTCATTCAAGCAAACAAGATCTTCAACACATACGAAAGGGTCTTCATTCGAAGCCCATTGTTTCCACCTTTACAACACCGGAACAATTTGGCGCCGTTTGTGGGGAGGAACACTTCAAAGCCTTTGAAAGACATTAACCACCTCTTTCTGCAAAATGGTTAATGATGCTGTCAACAACAATGATGACGATATGATAGTGCGGTCAGATTCAGAATCTGACGAAGAAGGGCACCCTCAATCAGTGGCGAGGTCACAGCCAAGCAGAGCTACGACCGCCACAAACGCAGGACCTCCGATTCCAACTAGGGAAGAACTCACTGCGGCCATGACCATCATGCAAAACTTCCTCTTCAATGAGAAGCAGCAAGGATTGGCAAAAGACCGTAGAGAGGAGAGGAGGACTAGGCGACGGCTGAACGAGCCGCCCAGTGTAGAGGTGTCCAGACCCGAACGAGAGCTCCCTCCCTTGACAGGAACACACCTGACGTCGAGATGGATGGAAAGCATGTGGGACACCCAAAAAAGAGCACAACAACAACCAGATTGGTTTGCAAGACCAACGCCTACTCCAACAGCTCTCCAAAGCGAATCGACTACTCGTAACACTCGGATCCGAAACTCGGTGCTCAGCAGGTTGAGGCCCTCGGTCCATTCAAGGTTAAGACCTTCGATCCATTCGAGACTCGGGGTAGGCGAATCAAGTAGATCCGGCGAACGGCCCGAGGTCAGTAGCCGAGAAAGAAGAAGAGACATGAGGCATGATCGAACCCCTAGCCCCCATCGTACGCCCGAGCGTTCTAATCACAGAACCTCGGCAAACGAAGGCATCAGGGCTAGACTCGGGAAAAGAATCATGACTCCCACGTCATCCCCTTTCTCGGACGAGCTGATCATGGAAGAAATCCCTAAGGTGAGGCTGCCAGCACACCTGACATATAGCGGAACCACAGATCCGAGGGATCATATCATCTCCTACGAGCAGCAAATGTTCTTGAGCCCCTACTCCGAAGCATGTTGGTGTAAATATTTCCCAACCACGCTAACCGGAGTGGCGGGAGAGTGGTTTAGATCGCTGCCGAAGGGATCGATCAAAAGCTGGAAGAAGTTGAAAAAGAGATTCTGCACGCAGTTCGTGAGCAACAATCGCCCCGAACGAACCACCGCAGAACTAACCTCAATCCAACAAGAAAGAGACGAAAGTCTAAGAGAATTCATGGCCAGATTCATGAAGGAATCAACAAACATACCAAACTTGCAGCCAGACGTGGCCATTTTCGCTTTGAAGCACGCGCTCCAGGAAGGAAAATTCCGTGACAAACCCTCAATGAAAAACCCCTCCAAAATAGCCGACGTGCTCCAAATGGCTGATGCATTCATTAGAACCGAAGAGTTCAACAAAGCTGCTGCAAGGTTGAAAGGATCGTCGGATCCGAGAGACACAAAAAATGTCCAGAGCAAGCCCGAGGGCAGCTCAAGGAAAGGGAAGGAGAAAGTAGGAGTTAGGGATATGATCCCGAAGAAAGACGGGAGAAGGGGTGAACTTCAACCCAAATACGCTAACTACACTCCACTAACTCTGCCCCGAAAGGAAATCTTTAGCCTCAACAGAAATGATGAGAAATGGAAGCTACCAGGGAAGCTCAAGTCCAACCCAGCTCGGAGAAACAAGAACAAATGGTGCGAGTTTCATGATGACTTCGGTCATCACACTGAAGAATGCAACTCGCTGAAAGACAACATTGAGGACCTCGTTCGCCGAGGTTACCTGAAACAATACTTGTTAGACCGAAGGGAGGAAAAAGAAAAGGCCGCAAGCGGCAAACAACACGAGCAACCCCAGAAAAGGGTTTACGAAGAAACAAGGCACAAGAAGAATGACATCCTAGTGGTGTTCGGGGGACAGAGGTCTGGCCAGGCCAGCAAGAAACACCTAAGAGCTCTCTCCCATCGAGTCAACTTCAGCGCAGTGGGAGATAACCAACCACACTCCCCAAACATGACCTTCACTGCCGATGATTGCTTCGGGGTCCAGTACAAACATAACGATCCTTTGGTCATTTCCATGGACCTCAATAACCACAACGTACACTGAGTGTTGGTCGACGGAGGAAGTGCCGTCAACATCGTCTTCAGAAATTGCTTCGAGCAACTGATCCTCGAGGAGTCAGAGGAAGCATTGACGAAAGTCAGCTACCCCCTGATCGGATTCAACGGATCCGCAGCTATCCCTCGCGGAAAGATCACCCTACCAGTCACAGTAGGCGAAGGTCAAGCAGCAAAAACCCTTCGAGAAGAATTCTTAGTGATGGATTGCGACTCAGTATACAACGTAATCATGGGAAGAATCATGATTCACAAGATTCAAGCAGTCCCATCCACGTACCATCAGCTGATGATATACGTCTCGGACGCAGGATACGTCGAATGAATTAGAGGTGATCAAGAGGTTGCAAGAAGAACCTGCCACACCGCCATCCGAAAGCCTAAATTAGGAGACGGTTCCGAGCCTGAGGGAGAAAAGAAAGATGCTCCAGGAGAGGAGAACGAGGCAAAGAGGAGAAAAGCAGGCACGAGCAGCTTATCTCCCGCGGAGATTGATGCCCGCCCCGAAACCCTATCTCCCGAGCCAGATCAAGAAATGGAGGATATCTTCCTCAAAGAGGATTCAGACAGGAGCGTCCGAATAGGCAAGGGCCTAAGCTCGGGGCTCCGAATCGATTTGATCCAACTGCTCAGGGATCACAAAGACATTTTTGCATGGTCAGCAGCAGATATGGCAGGGATAAATCCGAAGTTGATTTATCACAAGCTGGACGTCAACGCTGAAGCTCGGCCAGTCAAACAGAAGAAGAGGAATTACTCCTCGGAGAAAAACAAAGCCATCGCCGAAGAGGTGAAAAAGTTGCAGGAAGCTGGATTCATCGAGCCATGCATGTACCCAAAATTGGTTGGCCAGCGTGGTGATGGTCAAGAAAGCAAACGGCTCTTGGCGAATGTGCGTGGATTTCACAGATCTGAACCGAGCATGCCCCAAAGACTGCTATCCCCTGCCGAGGATAGACCAATTGGTCGACTCTACCAGCGGCCATGCACTGCTCAGCTTCATGGATGCCTTCTTAGGTTACCATAAAGTGTTCATGCACCCCGACGACAGGGCGAAGACAGCATTCATCACGAGTGCAGGAGTGTTCAACTACAAAATGATGCCCTTCGGCTTGAAAAATGCCGGCGCTACCTACCAGAGGCTAGTTGATCACGTCTTCGCCGACTAGAAAGGGAGGAACGTCGTGGTCTATGTGGATGACTCCATCGTAAAAAGCATCAAGGAGGAAGACCATGTCAAGGACTTGGCCGAGACCTTCGGAAATCTGAGGAAATACAGCATGAAGCTGAACCCGAAAAAATGTGTCTTCGGGGTGAAGTCAGGGAAGTTCCTCGGATTCATGGTGAGCGAAAGAGGAATCGATGCGAACCCGGACAAAGTCCAAGCAGCATTGGATCTACCCGAGCCGAGGACCAAGAGAGACGTGCAGAGGCTAACCGGCAGGTTAGCCGCACTAACAAGGTTCATATCAAAAGCCTCGGATAAGGGAGCCCCTTTCTTCAAAGCGCTAAAACCAAAGAGCCTCCCCGGGGGAGAAGCAGAACCAATCAAGAAAAAGGGGGTCCCGAGGAAAGTGGACCCCGAGCTGATATGGGAGCAAGAGCAAAAAGAGGCTTTTCAATAGCTCAGAGCCCACCTAGCCCAACTGCCGACACTGGCCAGACCAAAGGAAGGGGAAACCCTATATCTATAAGTCGCAGTCAGCCCTGGAACCGTCAGTGCAGTGCTTCTTCGGGAAGAAGAGAAGAAGCAACAGCCAATCTACTTCACCAGCCGAACACTCACAGGGGCCGAAACTCGGTACCCGCTCATCGAGAAAGTTGCATATGCAGTGGTGGTAGCTGCACGAAAACTGAGGCCATACTTCGACTCCCATCAGATAACAGTACTGACCGACCAACCACTCGAGAAAGTACTCGACAAAATAGAGAGGTCAGGAAGATTGGCTGCCTGGGCCTTCGAGCTATCAGAGTTCGGCATCAAATATCAGCCGAGGACAGCCATCAAGGCACAGGCACTGGCAGACTTCTTGGCCGAGTGCTCATACCAAGAAATGTTGGATGATATGAAAAGCACTTGGGAGGTCTTCACTGACGGATCTTCCACAGTAAACGGCTCAGGAGTAGGAGTTGTATTAATCCCCCCAACAGGGAAAAGCATAGAGTATGCATTGAAGTTCTGATTCAAAGCAACTAACAATGAGGCCGAATATGAGGCCGCAATCGCAGGGATAGAGCTTTGCTTATCCCTGGAGGCCGAGCATGTTTGTCTCAAAACTGATTCCCAGCTTGTAGCCAACCAGATCCGAGGGGAGTATGAGGCCAAGTGGCCTAGCATGACAGCTTACTTAGCGAAAATTAAATCCTTAACGTCAAAGTTAAGATCCTTTGAAGTCATCCTCATTCCCCGAGGACAAAACACGCAAGCTGACGCACTGTCAAAACTCGCAAGCTCAACACTCATCGACCTAAACAGGTCGGTCCACGTGGAGGTTCACCAAGAGAGAAGCATTGACTTGCCACCCCCCACAGTATGCAATTTACGTACTGAACCTAGCTGGATGGACGCAGTAATTGCATACAAAGAAAGGGGAGAACTTCCCGAAGATAAGCTACAGGCGAGAAAGCTGAAGAGATTCAACAAGTGGTTCATCATCGACGCCGAAGGAGAGCTCATGAGGAAATCATTCTCCGCTCCACTGCTAAAATGTGTGGGTCCAACCGACGCTGACTATATCCTAAGGGAAATTCACCTCGGAATATGCGGAAACCACATCGGAGGCAGGACGTTGGCACACAAAGCCCTTCGGGCCGGATACTGGTGGCCCACTATGGTTTCCGAAGCAAAGCAGATGGCAAGGAAATGCGAGAAATGCCAAAAGTTCGCACCAGCTATCCATCAACCAGCCCAAACTCTACAATCAACACTATATCCCTTACCATTCGCACAGTGGGGGTTAGACATCATTGGTCCCTTCCCCTCAGCTACGAACCAGAAGAAGTGGTTGATTGTAGGAGTCGACTACTTTAGCAAATAGATCGAAGCCGAAGCTGTCTCCTCCATCACCGAACCTCAGGTCCGCAAGTTCATATGGCAGAACATCATCACAAGGTTCGGCATACCAAGACTAATGGTCTTCGACTACGGGAAACAGTTCGACAACACCCCGCTGCAAAAATGGTGCAAACAATTCGGCATACACCTAGCTTACTCGGCGGTTTGCCACCCACAAAGCAACGGGCAAGCTGAAGCTGCAAACAAACTCATCCTCAACGCACTCAAGAAAAGAGTCGAGGATGACAAAAACAAGTGGTTAGAAGAGCTACCCAGAACGTTATGGTCCCTTCGGACCACCGAGAAAAAAGCTACTGGGCAAACACCGTTCCACCTAGTATACGGATCCGAGGCTGTCATCCCTGTGGAAATCGGAACAGAAAGCTTGAGGATCCAGGCATACAACAGATATGATGGACTCCAAGGAGAAAGCTACGATCAACTTCTGTCTGAAGCTCTCGACCTACTGGATGAAGCTCGGAATGATGCAAGGAAACTCAACGCAGCTTATTTGCAGAGGGTCAACAAGCATTACAATCGAAGAGTCAACGCCAGACCCCTAAAAGTCGGCGATCTAGTACTCAGAAACGCCGCCTCGGTTCAGAAAGGACGGATCCATGGCAAACTCTCAGCCACATGGGAAGGACCATACATCATCCATTCTGAAAAAAGGCCAGGCACTTTTATGCTGAAACAGTTAGATGGAACAATCTTGAAGAACCATTGGAATACCGATGTTCTCAAGAAATATTTTGTATGACCTCTCTGTAAGCCAAGTAAGTTGTTTAATGAGAAGAGGAAAGCCTTTTGTGGCACCATGCGTTTCATTAAACCTATCTCTATATTTTAAAATTCATTGTCCTTTTATATGCATGTTGCCTCGGATCTGATCAATCCGAGACTAAAAACAGGTTGACTTTGCCCATTCCTTGATAAAATGCAAGAAATGACCAAATCACGCACTTCGGGGAATCGTCCAGAATCCTCGGATTCGCGATACCTCGATAAAACTTGTTCGCAACAAACAGTCGCTCAAATCAAGTTATAAAACTTCGGCTCAGATCCCCGGATCGCCAAAGTCATAACTAAGAGGCAGGCTAGCGATCTCTTTCCCAGGTTTCCGAACCACAAGAGATCGGAAGAACAATTCAGACCTCTTAGCAGATCGACGGATCTGAAGAGTCTAAAAATTAAAGAGTCTCTTAGCAGATCTATGGATTTGAAGAACTCACAAAATTAAAGAGTCTCTTAGCAGATCTACGGATTGGAAGAACTCGCAAAATTAAAGAGTCTCTTAGCAGATCTACGGATTTGAAGAACTCGTAAAATTAAAGAGTCTCTTAGCAGATCTACGGATTGGAAGAACTCGTAAAATTAAAGAGTCTCTTAGCAGATCTACGGATTTGAAGAACTCACAGAAATCAAAGGATTTCTCAACAAGTCCGCGAAGAAAAGAAAAGCTCGAGAATTACAGACTCAAAGGCAGACTTAAAACTTCGGAAAGTGCAAAAAGTTGAAAAGAAGCGGCCAAGTAACGAACATTCATTTTTTATTCAATATTCGGGGGAAGTACAAATACATCAAACAACTCGGGACACACCCGAGGACCCTCAAAAATTGAAAACAAAATGAAACAGTTAAAATCGGCACCCATCAACAGACAATACCGGCCTACCGAAGTACTAAAAAGCAAAAAGAAACAAGTACAACGCCACGCCGAGGCAAAAGGGGGAAGGGCAAGCACACATTCGGAAGTCCTCAACTGGAACCGACCGACTCTGAAGAAGACGACTGCCCGAATCCCTAACTCTTGGGAGTCTCAGGAACAGCCCCTAGGGGAGCATCCTTCGAAGAACCCCCAGCAGTAGTATCACCTTCGAAAATCGCCTTCTGGGCCCGAGCCTCTGCAAGAGCAGCTTGGCGTTCAGCTTCAGCTTCGTCTCGATCAGCCTGACATTCCACCAAGTGATCCTGAGCCCGCATCCAGAGAGGAACTTTCTCATTCCAAGGGAAATGAGGCATGTGCTTCGCAAACATGCGCCGAGCACCCAGGATACCATTCCAATACTGCTCTCTACACTGATCAGAAGTATAGAGGTCAGCTCGGTCTTGCTCCAGCTTCCGAATGGTCTCATCCTTCTCTCGGATCTTAAGCTGAAGAACAGGCACCTTGTCAGCTTGATTCTGAATCATCTCCCGATTCTTGACAAACTGCTGAAGCCTCGCCTCCGCATCCTTGCTCACCTTATAAGCCGCCTCAAATTTAGACGTCATCTCCTTGAGAAGTCTGTCTTTTTCTTCAAGTTCGCTCGCAAACTTGGCGGCCATGTCCTTCTTCTCCTTGTCGAAGGAAGCTATTTTTTCAGCATCCTCTTCGACTCGGAAGGTGAGCTTACCAACTTCGGTCCCGATCTCCTCAGCAATAACTCTAGCCTCGCGACTGTACTTAAGATACAGTTGCTTGACTTCCACAAGCTCGGAGAAGAGCTGCCCAGCCTTCTGGTCCAAGATAGGAATATCACGAGCATAAGCCTTCTGATATTTCTTCAGTTGTCTCTCCTCAACCGAGCTGCACTCGGAAGCGAACGAGGACTAGAAGACAGCCTGGGAGCGAAGAAAGGATAAGCAAAAGTAGGAAAAGCATAAAACAGAGAGACAAATCAAAAAGAAATCCAACACTTACCTCATTCAGGTAGTACTGGGCCATCATAGCCGGATTCCTCTCTTCAGCTCCAGGAACCCTCCACTGCGGATTGGCCCGAAGTAGATTCTCCCGAGCAGCTTCGGGACCCACCAAAGAACCCACGTGAGCCAGGGGATTCTCCCCCAAAACCGGAGCCCTAGCAAAGCGAGCCATCGCCTCCCTTACTTCCTCGGGGATTCGTTTCAGCGGAACATCCGAGCAAGGGTCAGCATGGATCAACCTATCCAGGGCCGAGGTCGAAGTAGAACCCAAAGTTGAGTGGCGCCTCTTCCTCGTCAGACCCTGTTCGGGCTGCTCTTCCTCAGCAGAAGGGACATCCTTCTCAGCCTCGGGGATCTCAACATCAGGGCCCGTAAGATCCACCATCTCCTTATCTGGACTTCTCTCTCTTTCGAGAGGAACGTCAGCAGATTCCTCTTTCTCCTCGGCCACGATAGGGACATCCGAGCCAGGAACAGAGTCGGTCTCGATCGCCTCCACCACCTTGGTGATATCCTGGATCTCGACCCCTAAAGCAGTAGACGGCTTCAGCGGAGAGGGGATGGTATCTTCCTCAGCCAACGGTTGATCCACGGGCGGCGGTTCCGCAACCACCACACTCTTTAACTTCTTCCCTGGCAAGGGCATGAAGTGAAGAAGGTTCTTAGGAGGAGGCATGTCTTCCAAAGCTGTTTCCTACAAAACAAGCATTCAAGGATCAGCTTCGGAAAAGAAAAAGACGGACTACAAGAAAGCTCCTAAGTCAGAGCAAATACCTTCTTCGAGGGCTGAGAAACCTCCGCCTTCTTCGGACGCGCAGAAGACTTCAGAAGGGTGCTACCCTTCCTTTTCCTTTGATCCTAAGAAAAGAAGACCAAGGATCAATAAATTCAGAGGAAGACAAAAGAGGAAATAAAGAAAAAAGGCGAAGTACCCGGTTCCTAGATAAAGAGATATCTATCCGAGCCGGGGATGAAACCGAAGGAACGGCGCGCGGCATAGCGTCAGTCCCAGGACCCTAAAAAGATGGTCCAGGACCAAGACGTTAGCCGACGGCCAACCAAAGAAGAAGTAAAGACAAATAAAAACCAATCCGATAGAAACACTCACTGGATCCGAAGTTGTCCTTAAAAGAGGAAGCACTTCACTGGAACAGCTTCGGGAGAGGAGGCAGAATCCCACGGATCGGCTCGAACTTCGGATATCCGAGCAACACCCGAAGGAGACAACACGTAATCCTTCAGACGAGGATTACGAGGATTCTCTTTCCCGAACTTGTAATCAGGAGCCGAGTCGTGAATAGTTCGCAGATCCAAAGAAATGCCCAAAATCTCAGGATCAAGACAGCTAAAGCCGTACTCTGCAAAAACAAAATTACAAAACGAATCAATAAAACGAAGGAAAAAGAGGAGGACAAACTCACTGAAACACGGTCCCAGCCGAAAGACACCTACCCCTGTCAAAAATCCTGCTGAGACCGGCGACAGCAAGAATGTCCTCCCGCAAGATGTAGTTAAGGTTCGGGAGCCAGCTAGACGGCAGTTTATAGTTATCCTCCCGAGCCAAAAACCACTGGAGGAGATCCACGTAGTGCTGATGGTTCTGATCCGGAGCAGCCACCCCCCCCCCCCCATATCAGGATCAGGCATCACGAACCACTTTGGAGGGCGATAGAAATTGGGGTGCTTCGGATCCGTCGGCACGCGAACAAGCAACCACTCCGTCTTCCATTTATGGTCGGAGCTGAGGTAAGGGTATGTCGTAATGTAGTTCGGCTCCCCTCTCCTTCGGGACTTTTTGTTGATGATGGTCCACCAACCATACCCATCACCCTTGGAAGCATGATTGAAAGACAGATCGTGGAGATCCTTAAAAACGGAGACAGAACAGGGAAAGTTAACGAAGTTGCACACCCATCTAAATCCGATGATGTGCCTCATAGACTTGGGTGTAAGTTGGGCCAAACTGATGTTGTACGACACCAGGAGCTCGGAAATGAACGAATCCAAGGGAAAGCGGAGGCCATTCTCCAAGTGATGAGTGTACACAGAGATGAACCCCTTCGGCGGATGAGTCACCCGAGGACGCTCCTGGTCGGGAAGTTCACACCAGTACCCCAAGGCATGCTGGATTCTGTATAGCTCCTCGGCCTTCCGATGATAGTTCCCCAGCTTCGCCTCCACTAACCAGTCACCACTGACTGATTTCTCCAACGGACCATCAATCTTGGTGGTCTCATGCAAAATCGGAGCATACTTACCCTTCGGATCAGCTTCAGTCCAATGAACTGGAAACTCAGGGTAAGGACGGCGGACACCCGAAGAACCAGCCTTCTTACCAGAAGCAGCGCTTTCAGACACACCAGACCCTCCAACAGCGCCATCTTTGGAGGCGTCCCAACCAGTCGAGCGTTTCTCCATCGGCTTCTCCGAAGGCCAGCCCCTCGAAGTTTTCTGTACCCTTCCCGAAGGCACATCCTCCCTCTCACTAGAAGAGCCAACGACGAACTTACTCTTGCCCTTATTCTTCGCCATGGTTGCAAATTCTCGGTCTAGGGTTTAGATTGAGGAGTAGAGGAAAGAACGAAAAAGTAAGGAAAATTCAGAAACAAGTTACCTTTTTCCGAAGCGGAATTCGCCGACAAAGCGAACGACACAAGTTCCCGAAGTTAAAAGCTGACTGAATTCCGTAGATCTGAAGAAACTCGAAAACTGCGATCACCGGAAAAAGAGAGGAAGTTTGTGTAAAAGAGAGAGAAAGTAAAGGTTTGAAGGAAGCTTTGCGCCCAGTATTTATAGGGAGAAAAGGCGCACCAACTTCTTTTCAACCCACGATCTCCATGACACAATACAAGTCCCAACACTTGTCATCAATGCAAATCATCCCTTTTCAAAAAGAGAGGGAACTTTTGGACTTCTGACAGCTGGAAACCCACCCATTTAATTCTAAATGGACCGGGTTTGGGGGGCATGTTGTTTGGGCTTCCAATTGATATTCAATTGGGTCACTAAGTCCAAAGCCCAATGGCTCTCAACAACAGCATCAAACCTACCACAATGGTTGTTCAGCCATCCATTAAGGCCCAAGGCCCAATAGCAATAAATGACCTATGGGCATTTATTATGCAAACACTATAAATAGGCCGTCAAGGCTCACACCTCAAGGTACGTCCAATTTATCGCCTTAAGACTACTCTTCTAGAGAACTTCTCTCTAGAATCCGAGCATCGTTCTTACTTAGGCATCGGATGGGCTTTCCTCGGAAACACCCCCGAGGCTAGTGACTTTACTCTTGTGCAGGTGAATTCGGACTCGACTCATTCAAGCAAGCAAGATCTTCAACACATACGAAAGGGCCTTCATTCGAAGCCCATTGTTTCCACCTTTACAACACCGGAACAACTGGTTTTGGAGGGAAATCTAATTGGATTAACTAACATTCACTCATTCAGTTAAGTTACATTAACGCTGTACACACGATTTTTAGTTGCATTCACGTAACGTTGCTACGGAGTACTTGCTAAATCCAGCCTGTTGTAAATAATCTACATGATAATGCTTTTGAAGATTACAACTTTGAATTTATTTTATTTATTTTTTTGAGAAGGTAAGATAAAAGACCATTCTAAACGTTCTCTTAATTTAATTAACATTGCATCATAAGAGTATTAATACTTATATTCACCTTATTTTCACTTATTAAACCAGATCATAAAAAATAAGTGAAAATCACTTATTAAATCAGATTGGAAAAAATAAGTAAAAATCAGGTGAATAGGATCACACCATAATTGTAGTACATATCACAAAGGCCAGCTTGTTATATCATATCGACATGGTTTTATGATTTTGAAAGATTATATGCTTCGTACAATTAATCAATCATCATTAAGTGTTTTAATCATATGGACCAGTCAATATCGGTTTTTTACACCAGCGTTCTTATCATTCTCTTTCTTATTAGTGGCTGAACAGATTTTATATACTAGTCACAGCAAATCAACCTGATTTCTCGAAAAATTTGGAGTTTGATAAGTAGTTATTCTAAGACTGGAGGTTTTTTAAGAGGTAAAAATGTCAACAAGAGCATCAATAGTGGCAAACTGGTACAGAGGAACATTCATCAGTATATAATGATGACCCTAGGAATTGCAAAAGTTCTGAAGGAAAAAAAATCAACAAAAACAAATGCAAAATTACTGGAAACATCAATAAATATTTGTTCATTTCACCACTATTTTCTACTGTTACGTATTACATCATTCAACGTCAAAATCATATTTGCCTCGCCATGAGCTCTGTTTCAGTCAATACAGATGAACTCAAACCCATTTGTCGTACCAAAGTAAGATCCTTGTAGTCATTCAGGTTAACACAGAAATTGGTATATCCGACAATTAAACCAGCAGAAAAAGCTCGAGAGTACGTTTAAAGAAGGGTCACCACATCCAAATAGACTTGACCATATCCTGACAAGTTTCAACAGCGTACCAGACTTCTGCTTTATGTCTTCTGAGTCATAGCAGCTCTGGGGAAACAAAGCAAAAGATTATGAAAAACATAATTTTCACAATGTTTTTATACAGCTAAATGTTTCTGAATCGAGAAAAGCTGCAATGCTGAAACCATACCATATTTTGCTGTAGTAAGACTCCAGAGAAGAATGCTTCATTAGTTTTCTTCCTCACTCTATGAAGAACTTCTTCCTGAATGGCTGAAGCGGCTGGCCAGACGCTAGTTTGAACTCACACCCAAACTCAGCTTCTAACAGTCGATGGTTTTCTTTAGAACGGTTCATCACAAAGGAAATACTCATATTGTCTCCTTTGTTGCTACGAATAGGAGAATTTAAGAGAAAGACCTGAGATTGACCCAAAAATATATCACAACAGTGGCCAACTTGCAATGACATCATTTAGTATCATTATCAAGCATACCATGAGAATTCGGCAATCGACGATAGATTTCATCCACATGGTCCCTGATTTATCCCATCATAAAATATTTGCCTATTTTAACATTTGTGATTTACTACACGGCGTACACGCTGCGAATCACAACATTTGAAGTAACAAGTTGGCATTTATTTCAGAATATAGGGAGGATCACATACAATATATTTCCATGCAAGACCACTTAATGTACAGCTATCCTAATTTCAAATAAAAACTTAACAAAAATATCTGCAAGTTGAGAATGGTATTCAACTGCTGCTGAAGTTTTCTACTTCCTGAAGGTCATCGTAGTTGTCTTACCTATATATAAGTATCACTTTGACAGCAAAAATAACACATGAAAGCCAACTAAATGTATTCTCTTCTTTCTATCTACTCTGTACTTTCTTTAATGAAAGTTAAAAAGTGATACCCATCCCCAGAATCAATAACATTTCTTGCTATTAAGGACATGAAGATGAAGATTACTATCAAGGATTAATCACTGCCTAGAGTTAAAAATATGGCAGTCTATTCTACGTTCTTAATAATACAAGTATAAACAAAGTTCCAACATGCTGTATTTGTATGTGCTCTACTTACTTGCTGACCCCAATGCGTGCCATTTTCAACGCTGGGGGCTGTTGACAGCTCAATCTCACATTTAGCTGGACTTTCGCTTCTTCCCTGAGATACCAGAATAATAAATAATCAAGGAAATAAATAATCAAGGAAATTCTTAGCAAATATCAAGCATGCTATGGACATAGAAAAGTTCAACTTACTCGGAAATGAACATCAAACCAGCCTCCAAACCCAGAGAACCTTGTATCCTCCTCCAAGATTGATGAGAAAAATTGAGTTTTAATGACAAGAATATCATCAACTGTAGCAGTTAAACAATCCATCTCCTTGATGATGGCAGCTGTCCCGATGACTTGTTCAGGACGAAGGTTGTTCCACAATGAAGTCTGAAATCATAACTGCCGACTTCAATAAAATATATAATAAAAGCTAAGGGTCTGTTCGGTATTATTTCCTGTTTTGAGTTTTTCGTTTTTTAAAAACTGAAAGCTGATTTGAGTTTTATTTTTTATTTTTTATAAAACTGATTTAAAACAACATTTTGTTTTCATAGGGGATACTCTGTCATGTTCATTTTCACTTGTTACCTTCGTTCTTTTTTCTCGCCCAAATTATAGCCATGGCTTCCTATCAAATCAAATCTTAATCTAATACCACCATTTTTTTCCTCTCATGTTATTTATCATCCTTACCTAGATAAAGTATCACAACTTAAAATATTCAAATAAAAATGATAAATTTCACCATCTGTATCTTCTTGTCGTTCCAAGCTTCCAACCACCATTATCACTGAGGTGGAACCTGGATGGTGTTCGCAGGTGTGGGTGGTATCGGCTACGGTTAGGTGGTGCAGAAGGCGGCGGAGCCGTGGTGGTGTATACGGAGTATGTACTAATAGGATGCATGTAATCTCTTTTATGGGATTCATCCATTGTTGGGGTTGATTTTCTTTTGTTTGTGTTGTTGTCTGGTTTGGTAGATGTGATTGAGTTTTGGGGATTATTACTTCAAACAGTGCGAATTGAATTTTTGGTAATGGACTTATCCACCCAAGTTCTATAACTGATAGATGAGTAGCCGGCGTCGCCTCCTCACAAGACGGAGTGATCTATGTCGTCTGAATTGAATTTTGGGTAATTGTGATTCTGGAGGAGATATAAATGAGAGGCATAGAGACGAATGAGTGAGATCATGCGTGTTTTTGAAAACTAATTTTCTGGAGGAGATATAAATGAGAGGCATTGAGATGAATGTCAGAGATGATGCGTGTTTTTAAAAACTAATTTTCTAAAACCACTCTTTGTAGTTTCTACTTTATCGTTTTTGTTTCCTGAAAACCACCAGTTATTTGTTTTATTAAACCATTTAGCCGAACAGGTTTTGGTTTTTTCTTTGGGGTAAAAAACGGAAAAACAAGAAACAACTGTGGTGCCGAACAGCACCTAAACAAAACATAAGGGTGTGTATTGTACTTCATCTGTTCTCTTTTATTCACATCGTACTTCTTTGGGAAGTTGCAAAAAAGTTGGAAAGAAGCCAAGATTGTGCCCCCAAGAACACACAAAAGCGTACAAAAACAACTTGACATGAAGCTATAATAAAGAAGGAGAGAAAGCGTTCAAGCAAACATACACGCACATACACCTTTCACAAAAAAATAAGATATGCACACATTCACAGACGCCAAAAAAGTACTTGTCGGGGTGAAAATACAGAAAACCCTCACTATAAATTTAATGAAGTTTAATTTCCTGAACATACACTTTTAGAAAGATGTAAATTAGCCAACAGATCTGTAAAATGAGATGCTGAACCCATACACGAAATTGTTAACAGGGTTTGAAGAGAAAGAAAAAAATTCCAAACAGAGTAGAAGAGAAACAAATCTCAAAAAGGAAAACATCATAGTATTTTTTTATCATTGCTCTATTGCAATTAAGGGCAAAAAATGAGCACTGACCTGTAGGTAATATTTCTTCTGCTCCTCAGTGAAGGACTCTGTGAGAATACTCATATCTACACCATAGGAGTTCTTAGTATCATCAACAAAACCATGCCATTCTTCCATACCTCCATCAAAGTGATCCCTTTTCTGATCTATCAAGTGAGACTTTATAGGAGCCAACCATATGCGTGCATGACTTGGATACCTGCATGTCCCAAATTTCCTCCAGTTATTTAACAGATGTGTCATTACAATGTCATGACACCAAATAGGAACAATCTATCTGAGGAGAGGCGTCTACAAGATACTATTAAATGCACAACAATGTGATCTGAAGCATCGCCCTATTTTCAGCTTCTAAATAGTTAAATACATTTCTACATATCCTTCCCCTTTGATAAAGGGGCAGTCCTGGAATAGAAGCCATCAAATGAGAAACAACTATCAATAAGTGTCAATTACTTCTCATAAACCATACAGCAAAAAGCTTGCTAAAATTCCCAAAAAATCGAAGCAACTAACTTCTTCTACTTCATCTGTCAGCAAAAAAAACATAAAATTGACCTGAGAAAATATTCAGGTTGCTTCAAGCACCAAAACCTTAAATCTGCTTGGTAAGACACTAAGACCTTAAGGTACCAGTTGGCTCATCGATAACTTCTAACGGAAAGGCATTTGAAGTTTCGAACTTACTCCAAATTCAGTATGTGAATTTCCTAAAGGTCCAACCATCTACCATCTTAATTCTTAAGTCGTCACTTTATCATACTACCGAAGTTGCAACAATTTATCTCAAGCAAAAAGCTAACAAGCATCAAAGTTGTCTACAATGGATGAAACAATCACTTCTTGGACTGTTCCCTTCACCAGAGATTTTACCAAGGCCATGCATCCTAACTAATAGCCTTCTCTCACCTAACAAGCAATGCCACATCCACTAGATTACTTTCATTTACATTTTCAAACCTCAACTAGTTTGTCTTCTGCATACTGGTCTATCAGTTGAGCAAAGAAATTATAAATGCTATCCTAAACCATATGTTATTTGATTGTTACAGAGTCATAGAGAGGAAATGGACATTAGAGAGAAAACAGCTTATTAGTTGCAAGTTTGCAACAGTGATACTTAAAATTACACCTAATTTCAACTTCATATTGAAATATTACCAAAACATATTTACCTCACCAAATAACCCTTACACAAAGTGCTCAAGGTGGAACTTCAAGTCAACAATTTCTCAAAATATTATACCCGGTGTTAAAGCCTTGATTACGTTAGACAACTAAGAAATTTGATAGTCTGGGTGTGGCTCCCACGGGTAAGTTTCTTTGAATTTAATAACAGAAAAAGTTATATGGGATCTCTATGCAAACCAAGGGAACAACATCCTTGTCCCCTAAGACTATTTAGCAGTTGTTTCAAAGGTATGTCCTGGCATCCTAGTTCAGCCCCCATAACCCCTCGCAATAACATAAAGGAATATAAGTGACCATTCAAAAGAGTCACTAATTTAAAATCCTAATCCTTTTTGTTTCATGTTCAAAAAGTAACACTGGTAGTAAAATGTCAAAATAACCCAAACTTACTTCTTTCACTTCTACAGTTCCATTAAAAAAAGTAACAAGGATATTAAGGCAGGGCCAATACATTTCAATGTATTCTCGGTTAATAAAGCCAGCCCCTTACAATTCTCT
Organism: Spinacia oleracea; assembly: GCF_020520425.1. Lineage (NCBI taxonomy): Eukaryota > Viridiplantae > Streptophyta > Magnoliopsida > Caryophyllales > Amaranthaceae > Spinacia > Spinacia oleracea. Next base: position 78,107,273 of record NC_079488.1, read on the forward strand.
ACAAATAATAAAAGAAGAAGGAATTTCCAGACTACACATAAGCAAAGAGATTGGAATCGGAAAGAAAACGCCATAAACTTATATATGACTTACATAACTCCAGTTGGCTTCAGCCATCGATCTCGTGCACATATCACAGAATCAAACATGGACTCGCGCAGTAGGAAGTATCCCATCCACTCAGATATAATTACATCAACTGTTCAGCCAATAGCATCAAGGGTTACAAAATTTCACTGATTACAACTGAAGGGATAGAAACCAGAGTAAGAAGTAATAAAAACCTTTTTCCGGAAGAGTTATATCTTCCATGGAACCCTCAATGACTTCAACAACATCCTCAAGGCCATTCGCTTTAACAAGAAGACGAGCATGCTCAGACATCTTTGTAGCTTCCACTGCATAGACCTTTCTTGCACCCGCTTGTGCTGACCAAATTGCAAGAATACCACTACCAGTTCCTACATCCAACACAGTCTTTTTCCACACAAACACAAACAGATAACAGAAATCAGAACAGGACCAAACCTCAATGAGCAATCAAAAGCCAATCACTGAAAAAGATGATAACTCCATTAGGAAATGGTCGTCACATCATCCCAAACCCTAATAACTAAGGATATGACATGAATTCCCTTGCAAAAATACCATTTATAAAAAAGAAATAGTGAAATACAATCTTCACAGTTCACACTCTACATCTATCAATTCCGAGTAATGTCGTAAAACTATCATTGTTATACTCTCTCTATCTCTCAATTCCATGTAAAGACAGGAAACGTTTTTCGAGACGTTTCGAAAATACTCAGTAATACTTCATACATACAACTATAAAAGCCTTACAGCAGAAATCCACAAAACCAACATGATCAGAAAATTCACAGCAAACAACGTGCGCCAACAAGCAGCTCTTAACTAACAAAATGACATCAAAAACAGAAATCCAAGATTTTAACCCAAACAAGCCCCAATTACCAATCAAAATTGTACAAATTTTGACGCATTGGGTCCCGAAAAAAGCACCATAAACCCAAAAATTGCAACAAGAAATTGGAAACTTTGATAAAGACATTAACTTAGTAAAGAAAGAGAAGAGATAAACCTTTCCTTGAAAGTGGTGTGTGTTCTGGAAGATGGAGTTGTAGTAAGCATCCATTCTGACACGATCAGAGAGCATTTCTTTCTGGTGGTACAAGTAAGAGTAAGTGCAGAAGTAGTTGGCGTAATCCACCCCTTTGTCCACCGAGCCATTGGCTGCGCCGCCGAGTCCTCGCTCTCCGCCGCCATTTGCAAATGGGCTTCCCATCTTTTTCTCTCTTCGCTTCTTGGTGGAGTCTAGTGGAGGTGCGGAGGACTGAAGAGAGAGAAAATTAGAGGGAGACTGGAGGAGGGGAGGGGGTAGAGAAATTTAGGGCAAAGGGTTTTATACTCTTTAATTCCTCAAGGTGATTTTATGTGGGTCCTGTTGTATCTTTATCTTTTTCTCTGAAAATGAAATCAAATTATAAACGGATAAAGTGTGTAAAATAATTTCTTAATTTTAATTTGTTCGTTCATTTATATGGAAAAGTGAGGAAAATAAAATGTGTGAAAATAAATTTCGGAGTAGTTATATTTTGTCTGTTTATTTTCATACTTTTTTCACCAGAAGTGATAGAAAAAACCAAAGAAAATAAATTTAAACAAGGGAAAATTGTGTAGTACTCCATCTTACATTTTCCACAATAATTAGCCAAACAAATTAAATTTAGTGATTTTCACATATTTCTTCAGATTTATTATAATTATGTAATTTAACACTTTTGGGTTTACTACATTTCCCTATGTCGTATGTAAAACTCGTGCCTTGCACGGGCCAGAAGACTAGTTAAGAATTAATTATGATGTCAGTAGTAGACTAATTGGTAAAAATATGGATTAACGTAGCATTTGACATAAATTGTTAGAATGGTGGGTAGTAATGGACATACTCTCTAACAACCTAGGTAGTAATTGGCAAATTTTCGTCCCGATTCTCTTCAACTGATTTTTGCTTATGAGACGAACCGAGCTATTAAAAAGTATCTCAAACGATTAAGCATACATTTGCAAAACCGGGTGCATTTTTCTAAGGTATATATTTAACCATCTAAATTAATTTGAATTATAGTATATCCTAATTTAATTTTCTTTAACTAATACGAATTGATTGGTCGAATTGATAACATATTTGTCTTGAATGTAACTTTTTTTTTTAAACTCACTAGCCTTGAGTTGTACTTATTCGAATTGACATGTTTGGACATGTTAGATTAGGTAATGTACCTCCCTTGTAATTCTAACTTCATTCCTTCTACATTCAATAATATCTTACTCCCTCCTTTTCTAAATGTTCTTCCCGTTTCTATTTTTGGCGTTCCTAATTGTTCTTCCCAATTGGAATCTGCACTATTTTTGCCATATTTTATCCCCAAAATACCCTCATTCTACTATTTAATCTATTCTACTATTTAATAGCAGGCCAATTTAAAAGAAATTTAGAGTGCCACGTGGCTTCTCTTTACAAATTCGTGTATTTTATTATAAAAATAAAAATAAAAATTGTTTCTTCTATCTGTCACGTCGTTTGAGAGACTTTCATCTTGTTTCATTATATTCTCTTGCCCAGAAAACAGAATACTTCATATGCAATTCAACTTTAAAAACAACTATCTACAATTCTCTTCGATCTTTAATATTGCACCTGTTTGGTTAGGAGCTGTTAACTGTTAGTTGATAGATGGTCTAACTGTTAGCGGTTAGCTGTTTGCATTAGCTGGTTGCATTAGTTGTTTGTGTAAAAGAGTGTTTGGTAAATTAGCTGATAGATGTTAGCTGTTTAATATGTAAAATGACCATTAAGGAAATTGACATACTTTGTTTCTTATTAGAGCAAGATTAGCGCTAGTCTGAGCAATAGTCTGAGCAGTGATCTTTTTGAGTATTAACCTAAGACCTCCCATTTAAGTAGAAGAGTATGACAAAAGTCTGAGCACGAGTCTTGGAATTTCAAGACTCTACTTAAGACGTTTAAACAGTAAATTCAATCTTAATTATTATTATTATTTTATTATTTTATTATTTTCTTAAGTTTGAGGAGTCTTGAATGAGTACGAGGGTGAAGTGGAAAAATTAAGTAAGTCTCAAAGGGTCTCAACAAGAATCTGAGAATTTGAAAATAAATAAAAATTAATAAAAATATGATGTGGAAGTCTTAGCTTATACTAGCGCTAATCTTGCTCTTAATATTAGACAAATAGTTTATTGTGTTAATTTTTTTCTCTTTATATTTTTCTAATAAACATTGACTAAATAAAATAAATTTATTTTTTTAAAAAAATGATTCTTAATTTAATTTTTTTAATAATATATATTTTTCAAATAGAGAAATATTACTAATTAATGATATTTCAAGCATGATTGCAATATACTTTAATTGCTTCAAAGTACTAATATAAAATTTATTACAACAAAAAACGAATCTACTAAATAAGGTGAAATGAGAAAGTGTGAGTAATGTTTTTAAGAGAAGAATATGTAGGGTACCAAGGTTGATAGTGGTTGTACTTATAGGCAATAGTAGGACAAAATAGTCATTTTCATCCACTTTCTCAAACCTCTAATTGCAAAAGGCTCGTATATTGAGCTTTTTCAAAATTAGCCTTTTCACCCCAAAACTCTCTTCCAATCCTCTCCTAACCAAACACTCCCAATTAGCTTTTTCTAAAGGTCAAACCTCTAATTCACCCCAAAAAGCTATTTTTTTTCTCAAATCTCTCCTAACCAAACACCCCCATTATCTTCCTTCTGCTTTCGAGTTTGTTTTAGAAAAATTGTATGCAAATTCGCTAAATTTCATTATTAGTTTGGCAAAATCAAGATATGTTTCTCTGATTGATTATGCAACTTTATTTAATTATTCTTCAAATTTAAAATCTAGATTACAATGGTGTAACTAAGATTTTACTTTTCCGTCAAGTTGCAGTTACATCTCATATCCACATAATAAAATCTCTTCACTTTCCCCAAAACTAACCCCTCAAATTCCTTTTTTTTTTTTACTAAGGTCATCCCTCTCAAAGTTTATCAAGAATCAAAATACATTATTCCAAATCAAACTCTTAGAACGGTTCTTTTATATTTTCGATTGAATAATCAACTTAGGAGTAAACAATTGTTGATATTATTATTTCTGGTTTTTTTCAATTACAAATTAGGAATTTTTAAAACAGTTTTATCTTCTGATCTAATTTTTTTTGGTTATATTCCTTCCTCTATTGTTTTATGCAATTCTGTTGATTATTATGAGTAATTTATTTGACATGTACCACTTAAATCCGGCATTTAAATTGTCATTTTCATAGTTTTCCAATCTTATCACGAATTCTATTTTTTCTGTTGGAAATGTTCAATTTGCTATCTGGAACCATGGGTCCTTTTTTTTCCTTCTCCTACGCGTTCGCTTGGATTTTGAGTTCAATTAATTAGATTTGTGAATTTATGTTGTTTTAAACTTTCAGATGAATTTAAGGAATCTTATAAACTAATCCCAGTACGTATTTTCGAAATCTCTGTAATTGAATTAACTTTTCCAGAGTGCAAACCGTGTTCTACAGACTCAACAATTTTGTAAGTGGCACTCTAGATTTTCTTTAAATTTTCTATTATTAAATACTTTGTAAAATATATTGGTAACATGCTTACATTTTGTATTAATCGTGTTATTTAATTTTTTTTTGATTTTTAGGAATGTTATTACGTAATTATTTTGATATTTGATACCGGTTACCATTATTCTATTAGCAATTTTTTATTTTCCATGGTTTGTTTGAGGCATCTATTAATTTGTTGTATTGGGTATTTAAGTTTGTGGTTTATTTGTTTTTTCTAAGTTTGATTGAATTTCGAATTATAGAAATTTCGGTTTCTGATTTGCATGCACGAAATTTGGGATTATACTATGTATGATTCAAAGAAAATTACGACCTTAATTGATATATTTCTATGTTCGGATCAATTGCTTCACATGACAGTCTGCTTACAAATCATCATTCGCAACCACTAAAAACTTGGATACCTGAAAAATAAGTAAAAACTTAGATAAGTGAAAAATAAGTCTCTTTTGATCTTCAAGTTTCTTCGATCTTTATTTTGTGGGGAGTTAGAATTAAAGGAATCAGTTTTATTTTTTTCTCTTTCAACTTGCTGGTCATTTCATAGCTTGAAATTTTCCTTTTTTTTAACAATTTGAAATAGGTTCAAGAATTAAAGGGTGTTTTACCTTGATGTTTGTTCTGCATTTAAAATATATTCGAGAATTAAAGGGAGTTCTACCTTGATGTTTTGTTCTGCATTTATTTTAAATGGATCAAAGTTTAAATTTTAAAAATCATCTTGAAATAGAAAAGCGAAGGACATTAAATTAATTAAATACATAGATCTTTAGACTCCTTTTGTCAGTTTCCTCTGGTTAAATAAGCAATACAAATTCGGTATGAGAAGGTTGAAACATGGGGATCTTAATGTTGCAATTTTGTGAGATGATATTAACTAAATTTTGTGTAGGTTTGATTGTGTTACATACTTCAAGATTCAGCAGGTGATGTCGTTGGAAAAGAATATTGACAACGCTCATAATAGGTTGTTACTGAATAAAGATGCTGAGAAGTGTGATGAAACGAAAGCAAATAAGTATCTCTTCAACTATTTATACAAAGGGCCAAGTGAAATAGTGACAGGTACAAGTGAGGTAAGAAATAGAGATGACATAAAAGGAATTTCAATGTAAAGGTCATGAGTTGTTGGAGTTAATTGATAAGATAATGATGATATATGTATTAATATGTATTGATAATATAGCGATGCTTAAACTCTAAGTTTTACCCCATATCTGATATCGACTAATTGTTGTACGAAGTATGTATCTTCCCCTTTCATTTCTGTGTATAAATTTTTGGTCATTTGATAGAATTAAAATTAAAAACAAAACAAAAATTGTGCATCGCACGAGGTTAAAACTAGTTTCCTACCATATTTATACCTAGTATTTAAAAACTAAAACCATAGGTGATAAGGAGACATGTGTCCTCACCTCATCAATCTCTCATTTTTTTTTTCTTTTTTTTCCATAATTAAAATAAAAAACTAAAAAGACATTAATATTAATGTGTACTTGTATTAAAAGAAGGAAAACCCAAAAGAATTCCCATAAAAACACTTAAAATACACCACTAAAAATAAATAATCAAAACTTAATGAGCTAACTTACTTTGTTATTAATATTCCATAACAATAACAATAAACATTAGTATTTACTACGTATGAGTTAATAGTTTTAAAAAAAAATTAACTCAAATTAAATCATAATAAACTAAACACCTTCTTCATCAACCTCTCATCTTCCATGCATCCTCTTATAAATAATTTGACTAACAATCATTTACGTTGTATCACTTACACAATCACTCTATATCATCATTCCATTTTCAGAGTTAATGTGTATTTTACTTTGTGTGTCTATTCTTTTTTTATTTTATTTTTATGGCTAAGTTTGATTTTTCGTCAATGTATTATGATTATTTTATTAACCGTTTGTTTTTCTATTGACATCATATTATATATCACTATCGTTGATTGTTCCTTCTAAATGTTGTTAGATTAATTTATTAATGTGGTTCTATTTAATTATATATTTATATCATAATACCTAAAAATATTGTATGTTGAGCAATACAAGTTCGTATAACACCTTAAAAATGCTCTCGTGCATTGCACGGGGCTCAAATGCTAGTTCTACCTTTATTTCATCCACCTACCCAATTATTCTCATTGATTTCCCCAACACATTATCTATACTAATATTTTAAAACACAATAGTTTGTTATCATGATGCCACATGTCCCCTCTCCCCTGGCATTCCCTCCCCCCCCCCCCCTTAAAACCATCATGCATTTCCTTATAAACTAGTGTGTGGCCCGGTCGATGCCCCGGTTGCTACATTGACTAATTAAAATTTTAGATTTTTCTTAAGGTCAATATTTGATTAAAATACTTGTATTCTATAGAATTAAAAATATATGTTAAGTTCGTAATCTGTCATGGCAAGTAAGTTTTCAATCATATCATCTTACAATTTGTATAATTTGTTTTCTCGTAGAACTAAGTGTGTCAAATTAATAAACACCAAATTAGATATATATGCAGGTATGTATGACAATCCTATAGTTGATGCTTATGAAACTTATGATATCATGGTTCTTCGTGGTTGACATAATGCTTTAATTTTTTTTTTTCAATAGTCCATAGAAATTAAAAAAGTCACATAAAATTTATTTGTTTTAGACTTCACGTTATCATTTATTTATAAATTATATGAAGAGATAAACCACAATTGGTGGTTGGTTAAGATGGTAAAGAGAGTTACCATCCCCACTTGAGGTCTGGTGTTCGAACCTTCTTATATTGATTTTTGGTTGTCCATGACATAACACTTGGTGAGTGGATGATGTGGCATAATGAGAGGAGTACTACGTGGCACATATACGTTTTTCACAACGCCTTTTAATATATTAGTATAGATTCATCTTAACTAGCTTTTAGGCCCGTTCTTCGCACGGGCTTTTACTCACTTGAAACTTGAAATTATTTTTTTTAGGGAGAAACTACAATTTTTCCAACAAAACAAATGATAAGTTACATTAAGCACAATTGCACAAGCTGCTATTATAATAATCTAAACGAATGCATATATTTACAAAGAGAATGCCAATTTAAACCCGCAAAAGAATGGTTTCATCTAAGACGGATCAATAATTTTGCTGTCTAAAATTGTAGAAAATAGTCTCTCATAACTGAAACCATTTTCCAAAAATTTAAAATAGTCTCTCATCACCCCCTTTCTTAACATGGTCCCTTTTCACCTTATAATCCAATCCTTTGATAGAATATCTTATTGTTGAATTCTGCACATTGATTTCAATAATAATTATCAACTATCAACAGCTCATATATACATATAAATGGAACTCAACTTAAAATTGAGTGAAAGAGATAGAAAGTCACCATAGATCTTGAGGCAGTCGACAACGTTCAATTGTGCCTTGATAGTTTGGGATGAGAAATGCAATCCAAGTGAGTATCTGAAAGTGAGGTACTTATAAGGGATGTTGAATTTGTAGGGGATTTCATGAGTTAAATGACAAACTCATTTCAGTTACATTAGAAGGGAAGGTGGAGGGAGAAGAAGAGAAGATTAGGTATTGAAGAAATTAATTCATTTAATTAAATTGAATTAAATTTGGAGGTTATAGAAGCTGAAAGGGAGGATTGAAGGCCACGTGTCTTCAAAATGTTATTGCTTACGTGTCCGCCACATGTCTTCAAAATGATGTAGCTTATGTGTCCTTGAAATGGAGATGGTTATGTTTTTTAAATACTAGGTATTGATTAAATACGGAGTACTTCGTAATAGTTTATTTAATTACATTCTTATTTTTAGTAGCTCACATTCCTACTCCAATTGAATAATTTGTATTTAACAAACCCATCATCAACCATTATTCAATGTTTTTATTTCTCATTCTTTCTCTCCTTTTACGTGTACAAAGAAAATTTGAACCAAATTTTTGAAGTAAGAGTGAACTCGTACATCGGACGAGTTAAAAACTAGTTTAATTCATTCACAACCCCCAATTCATTCACAACCCCAATTCATTCACCTACCTTATTTTATGATTATTTTAATAAAAATCTCTCTTTCCTTTCTTTCTTTATGATTCTCTCTCGCTCTCATTTATTCCAAAAAGTAGAATCTCTTACACTCAATCATTACTCTTACACTCAATAATACCAAAAATCTATTTTTCTTAATCCCCTCCGCGATTGCAAGCGGGAAGAACATTAAAGAACGGAGGGAGTATAAAATTAAATTCACATTTGAACCAAACATATAAAGAGTAGCATGCATTTTTTAACCCATACATTCATGTCATGAAACTTCATACCATTCCATCAATTTTAGTTAATCAAACAACCTCTTGAGGTCGTGTTCATTTGCAATGAACTGAATAAAACTGAATCAACGCACTGAATCATACAAAGTAATGTTAAATTGAATTAAACTGAATCAACTAAAACATACGAATTAATGTTAAATTGAATTAACTAACTGAATTATAGTGATATATTGAACTCAGCTAATTAAATTGAATTATATTGTTAAATTGAACTGAACCAAACTGGCTTGTATTGTTAAATTGAAAGAACTAAACATAACAAAAATATAGGTTAAATTGAACTAAACAGAACTTGACTGAACTGAAATGAAAATTGAGCTGAACTTATTGGACCCTTATTGAACTAAGATAACCAAAATAATGAAAATAAGTTCAAAAAAAAAAGTCTCATTAGTTTTAATTATCCTTATCTAAATTAATTTAATGACATCTATACCTGATATTTAAAAAGGAACACCATAAGTTATTAGAAGCCATGTGGCATCTCATTATTATAAGTCATGTGGCATCTCTCCTTTCATCCATCATTTTTTTTTTTCAATTTTTCTTTATTGTTTCTATGATTTACAACTTCTAATGCCTCTTCCACTCCATTTTCCTTGTTCAACATCAAGTTTTTAATAGTCTAATATACTCGTTAGTCTCTTCCACTCCACCCCTTTAACATCCAATATTTATTCAACATATAATTTTATATTTTTCCAACCTTCAAATTATACCTCTATTTAATTCATATATTACCAAAAATCGCAAGTACTCACTAATTAAAACTTCAAAAGACATATCTGAACAACCACTATATAACTGTCAGTTCTATGAACGGGATCAAAAGCTAGTTTTTCTTTAATATTCTTGCAATCACCGTGGAATGTCATTTGTGGGGAAAAACCTCAACCTCTCTCACACACAACAACATCATCATCATCAACAACAACAACAACAACAAAAAAAGAAAAACCTCAATTCAGAGGGCTTCGTAAAAGCGACTTCATATCAAGAGTTTTACTCATTCCAAAAGCTGCGACGTAACAACACAACCTAAATCAGTCTAATTAAAAGACTATATCAAGTACTCCCTCTGTCCCTTAATACTCGACCCATTTTGATTTTTTTCACTATTCACATAATTCACTTTGACTCTATTTTATTTCTGGTATATGAAAAAAAATGTTAGTATATAATATATTGTTGGCTTCATCTTAATATATATTTTCAAAATATTAATATTTTCATAAATTTTTATAATATGTAGTTAAAGAAATTTGCGGTCAAAGTTGTGCATTGGCAAGCGTGTCCGGTCAAAACAGGTCGAGTATTAAGGGACGGAGGGAGTACAAGATTAGGTCTCGTGCATGCCCGGATATTCTAAAATTATTATGCGACAATCTTTTATGTAAAATATTTAACTAAAATATTTATCCATTAAAGTTAATGCATAGTTAATAAATCATGAACATATTCATTTAATAATCTAATATGCAATTTCCTTCCTACTACGTATGATTTTTAAAATTAATTTGAAACTATCCTACAACGTATTATATATTATATATTTTTAATATGATAGTTTGACCAAAATATTTGATAGGCTTAATAGTTATTTTTACCTATTTTGAATAATTTTTTATTATTATTGATATGACGATTTGACTAAAATATTATCTAAATCTTCTACTACTACTGACATATCATATATATACACACACATATATATATATATATATATATATGTATATATATATATATATATATATATATGTATATATATATATATATATATATATATGTATATATATATATGTATATATATATATGTATATATATATTGAAGCATTTTGAACCGTTGGATTGCTTATCTAACAGAGGACGTTAAATCTGCTAATTATTGAGAAGCCCTCGATGGTCATCCACTGTCACTTCCACGTGATTGAACCTCCCTTTTTTTTTCTCTCTCTCACCTCTCCCTCTTAATTCACTGTCAATTTAAATGATGTTGATGCAAACTCCAAAACCATTTGTCTTCCTCTGATTTATTTCACTATGATTTCTGTTTTCCAAACCCATTTGTTTTCCTCCCATTTATCTCTCTGTTTCTGTCTTCCCTATCTACTTTTTGTTGTTGTGGAGCTTAATAATGTCGCCCAGAAAATTCAATCAATTCGTAGAGTAAATTTTATATTTCAATTGTAACTTTTTTGTTGTCACAATTCTTGTAAATGAGAGAGAAATATAATGTGGAAGACGAGACGAAGGATGGTTGAAACTTACCCATAATATTTAGTGTATCCACAATAGATTTTTGATGTATTTGTAATTAATTTTTGATGTATCTGTGATCCTTAATCAGTTGATGTATCTGTAATTCTTAGTTGATGTATCTACAATGTTAAGTTGATGTATCTGCAGTGCTTAGTTGATGTACCTGTAGCCGTAGACCTGTAGTACTTGATGTGTTGGAAAAGGTTTGTATTTGATGTATTACCATTTTTTGGGTGCAGATCGAGTTATCATTCTTCTTCGAAATTGGTAGATTCCATGTTTCAATTTGCTGGAAAATATTGCTTGTCACTTCCTGGTGTCTGTTTTAGTATAATGTAATAGATAGATAAGTAGAAAATTTAAAACTGCATATACAAAACATAAAAATTTAAATACACGTACACAAAGTATTCAATGCAGATGTAGTATAGAACATACTTTCGATCAGGTCATGGCTTTTATATTCTATAAAGAATACGCGCTCTTCAAAGTCATAGAAGTTCAAAAGTCATCTCTATTTTAGTTGACTAGTTGTAGATGCATTAGCTGATACTGTACTGATTACTGAGTAATAGGGGAAGTCGGTAATTGTATCACGATTGAGTACTTAGTCCAGTACTACTAGGGGTGTTCATTGGTGTCAGGATTCTTTTTCCTTGTTTTTGGTAATAAACGGATAGAATGTACTCCATAGATACACTATTTCTTTCAAACAGATCTTCCATCTAAAATCCATTTGCAGAGTACGGAGTATGTACTAACACGTCACGCCGTCCCCTATAACTCTAAAGGAAGGGACCACTATTTTTGTTAGTTGAAGTATTGTTGACTGGTTGAATGTACTAACACGTCACACGGTCACCTATAACTCTAAAGGAAGGGACCACTATTTTTGTTAGTTGAAGTATTGTTGATCGTGAACCTAAATTCTCATAAGAAAAGTAAAACTTTTTAAATAAGTCGTACTGCATATATAATTTCCACAATATTGAAATTATTAATAATTCCCATAAATTTACACAAAAATGTACTCATAAGAAATTTCTAACTTGGTAAAAACATAAAACAATTCAATACAAATTATAACATAATCAGGGAAAATATTAAAATTATATAGGAAAAATTGATATTGACAGTTCCAACTATGGCCGTTTAACTTTTAAAGGTCCCAACTTTTGATTATTCTAGAGTGGTCTCAACTTTAAGGTGTGTTTTCCAAGAATGGTCCTTTGGTTTATTAAACTATTAATTAAGTTGATTTAAGCATATCATACTGTTCCATTTACTTCATTTAATTAAAAAATATGATTATTGCACGAGAGATATGAGTGTTTGTTATTTAGCACTTAATTTTAACTAAGGGACCATTTTTGGAAAACACTCTCTATAGTTGGGACCACCCTGACATAATCAAAAGTTGGGACCTTTTAAAGTAAATCGGCCATAGTTGGGACCGATAATATCAATTTTTCCAATTATATACCACCCTTGAATGGGAAAAAAATGATTACTCTGGTAAAGTTGAACTTATTACCCTGTAAAAATTACACAACAAATAGAACACAAATTACCAAATTTTAAAGGATGTAACGCAGTAAGAAGAATTTTTTGAAGAATGTTCGGTAATTTTGCCCGATTTTTAGCAAAATTGATGCAGTAATCAAATGATTGAAGATTGAACCGTTTAAATGAGCAAATAAAAAACGTTACAGTGAACGAATTAGGGAAATACTTTGGTTATAATGAGTTCAAGAACCGAAAAAAATTACAGAGTAATTCTTAACCATCTTGAGTATACACGAATTATTGGATAATACCTGAGGTCAAAACAACAAAAAATTTACAGATCGGAGTTATGCTTACATGTGATGTAGATGGGATAATTATAAGCAAACCAAAATGAATATATAACTATGTAATCGTCTTAAATTACAAAATTAAAAGAGGATGAAGATCATAGAATAGGGAACGTAATTGAAAAGAAAATGAAAGATTGGATGTGGTCTGATAAATACCGAGCACTTAACTGCAAAATCCATTAAAACCCGATGTCGTTTCAATTATGTATTAAATGGCTCATTGGTTGTTTTTTATAACATGTTGAATTTTCAATTCATATTGAAGAAAGATGAAAAGGTGGAATCATTAAAGTTGTAACATTGAAGTTTTTTTCTTTTCATATTTCTGTAACATTGAAGTTATGCATTCAATATTGAAGGAAGATGAAAAGGTGGAAGCATTGAACAATGTGGTTATTGTACATGCACGTGGCTTAGTAAAAAGGATTGGAATAAGGTAATGACACATGGCAAAGTAAAATGCATGATGATTATGTGTCCGCCATGTGTGTCTTCAAAATAACGTTGCTTACGTGTCCTTAAATTGGAGTTGGTTTTCTTTTTTAAATACTAGGTATTGACTAGGTATTGATATTGAATTAAATGGGTAAAAATTGAATTAAAATACCCATTATGTACTTACATATTATGAAACTAAATCATCAGTGCCTACTGTCTAATGATAGTAATCTTCTTGAATATTTCCCATTACTTTGTTTTCTCGGCTACAAGAGAGACCATCATGGTCTTGTCCTACATGAAATGTTATATGTTACGTACCTATGTCAAATTAATCACAACTTTAAAGAATTTTAAAAATAAAATTCATCATCTTATAAGGTTGTTGTTACTTAATTTCACATTGTTCGTGTATATCTTGCACTCAAAGAGAAGCATAATCCTTCTATCGATATCTTTGTTATTTTCTACTTTTAAAGTGTAATATGTAGTATTATCAATCAAAGAGATAATAAAATATTAACCAGGGAACTACATTATTAAAGCATACTCCCTCGCTACATCTTTATTTGTTTATATTATCTTTTAAACTTTTACTTTCAGGAGTGTATGCAAGTATGATAAATGATGGGAACATTACATAAGGACATGAAACATACGCGCCAAACAAATAGCACAAAGAAAATAACTAAAATAAGTCGTACTGCATATATAATTTCCACAATATTGAAATTATAAATAATTCCCATAAATTTACACAAAAATTTGCTCATAAGAAATTTCTAACTTGGTAAAAACATAAAACAATTCAATACAAAGTATAACATAATCAGGGAAAATATTAAAATTATATACCATCCTTGAATGGGAAAAAAATGATTACTCTGGTAAAGCTGAACTTATTACCCTGTAAAAATTACACAACAAATAGAACACAAATTACCAAAATTTAAAGGATGTAACGCAGTAAGAAGATTTTTTTTGAAGAATGTTCGGCAATTTTGCCCGATTTTTAGCAAAATTGATGCAGTAATCAAATGATTGAAGATTGAACCATTTAAATAAGCAAATGATAAAAAGTTACAGTGAACGAATTAGGGAAATACCTTTGTTATAATGAGTTCAAGAACCGAAAAAATTACAGAGTAATTCTTAACCATCTCGAGTATACACGAATTATTGGATAACACCTGAGGCCAAACAACCAAAAATTTACAGATCGGAGTTATGCTTACATGTGATGTAGATGGGATAATTATAAGCAAACCAAAATGAATATATAACCATGTAATCGTCTTAAAGTACAAAATTAAAAGAGGATGAAGATCATAGAATAGAGAACGTAATTGAAAACAAAATAAAAGATTAGATGTGGTCTGATAAATACCGAGCATTTAACTGCAAAATCCATTAAAACCTGATGTCGTTTCAATTATGTACTTCCTCCATTTTTTTTTATTATTGCACCATTTTCCTTTTTAGGAAGTTGCATATTAATTGAAAATTAAAAGAGGATGAAGATCATAGAATAGAGAACGTAATTGAAAACAAAATAAAAGATTAGATGTGGTCTGATAAATACCGAGCATTTAACTGCAAAATCCATCAAAACCTGATGTCGTTTCAATTATGTACTTCCTCCATTTTTTTTATTATTGCACCATTTTCCTTTTTAGGAAGTTGCATATTAATTGCACCATTTCCTTTTTTAGTAAGTTTACCCTATAAATTGACATTTTTATCCTTATATGTGTAGTGGGGACTTGTTCTTTACATCAAAATTTGTACTTAATCACATGGGTATTTTTGTAAATTTCTCAACTTTTATCTCATTTCTTAATCCTTGTGCCCAATGTAGATGGTGCAATAATAAAAAATGGAGGAAGTATTAAATGGCTCATTGGTTGTTTTTTAAAACATATTTCCGTTTTAATTCATATTGAAGAAAGATGAAAAGGTGGATTCATTAAAGTTGTAACATTGAAGTTTTTTTCTTTTCATATTTCTGTAACATTGAAGTTATGCATTCAATATTGAAGGAAGATGAAAAGGTGGAAGCATTGAACAATGTGGTGATTGTACATGCACGTGGCTTAGTAAAAAGGATTGGAATAAGGTAATGACACATAGCAAAGTAAAATGCATGATGATTATGTGTCCGCCATGTGTCTTCAAAATAACGTTGCTTACGTGTCCCTAAATTGGAGTTGGTTTTCTTTTTTAAATACTAGGTATTGACTAGGTATTGATATTGAATTAAATGGGTAGAAATTGAATTAAAATACCCATTCAGGTACTTACATATTATGAAACTAAATCATTGGTGCCTACTGTCTAGTGATAGTAATCTTCTTGAATTTTTCCCATTGCTTTGTTTTCTCGGCTATAAGAGAGACCACCATGGTCTTGTCCTACATGAAATGTTATATGTTACGTACCTATATCAAATTAATCACAACTTTAAAGAATTTTTAAAATAAAATTCATCATCTTATAAGGTTGTTGTTACTTAATTTCACATTGTTCGTGTATATCTTGCACTCAAAGAGAAGCATAATCCTTCTATCGATATCTTTGTTATTTTCTACTTTTAAAGTGTAATATGTAGTATTATCAATCAAAGAGATAATAAAATATTAATCAGGGAACTACGTACATTATTAAAGCATACTCCCTCGCTACATCTTTATTTGTTTGCCTTGTAGAGAAAATAGGATAAGACTTGAGCCAAAATTTCACAATGAGATGGGGTATATTGTCTTTTAAACTTTCACTTTCAGAAGTGTGTGCAAGTAATATAAATGATGGGAACACTACATAAGGACATGAAACATACGCGCCAAACAAATAGCACAAAGAAAATAACTAGAACTTAACACAAAGTATTCAATGCAGATGAAGTATAGAACATACTTTCGATCAGGTCATGGCTTTTAATATTTTATAAAGAATACGTGCTCTTCAAAGTCATAGAAGTTCAAAAGTCATCTCTATTTTAGTTGACTAGTTGTAGATGCATTAGCTGATACTGCACTAATTACTGAGTAATAGGGGAAGTCGGTAATTGTACCACGATTGAAAACTTAGTCCAGTACTACTAGGGGTGTTCATTGGTGTCAGGATTCTTTTTCCTTGTTTTTGGTAACAAACGGATAGAATTTACTCCATAGATACACTATTTCTTTCAAATAGATCTTCCATCTAAAACTCATTTGCAGAGTACGGAGTATGTACTAACACGTCATCCCGTCACCTATAACTCTAAAGAAAGAGAACACTATTTTTGTTAATTGAAGTATTGTTGACTGTTTGAATGTACTAACACGTCACGCCGTCACCTATAATTCTAAAGGAAGGGACCACTATTTTTGTTCGTTGAAGTACTGTTGACCGTGAACCTAAATTCTCATAAGAAAAGTAAAACTTTTTAAATAAGTCGTACTACATATATAATTTCCACAATATTGAAATTATTATCAATTCCCATAAATTTACACAAAAATGTTCTCATAAGAAATTTCTAACTTGGTAAAAACATAAAACAATTCAATACAAAGTATAACATAATCAGGGAAAATATTAAAATTATATACCATCATTGAATGGGAAAAAAATGATTACTCTGGTAAATTTGAACTTATTACCCTGTAAAAATTATACAACAAATAGAACACAAATTACCAAATTTTAAAGGATGTAACGCAGTAAGAAGAAATTTTTTGAAGGCAATTTTGCCCGATTTTTCGCAAAATTGATGCAGTAATCAAATGATTGAAGATTGAACCGTTTAAATGAGCAAATAAAAAACGTTACAGTGAACGAATTAGGGAAATACTTTGGTTATAATGAGTTCAAGAACCGAAAAAAATTACAGAGTAATTCTTAACCATCTTGAGTATACACGAATTATTGGATAATACCTGAGGTCAAAACAACAAAAAATTTACAGATCGGAGTTATGCTTACATGTGATGTAGATGGGATAATTATAAGCAAACCAAAATGAATATATAACTATGTAATCGTCTTAAATTACAAAATTAAAAGAGGATGAAGATCATAGAATAGGGAACGTAATTGAAAAGAAAATGAAAGATTGGATGTGGTCTGATAAATACCGAGCACTTAACTGCAAAATCCATTAAAACCCGATGTCGTTTCAATTATGTATTAAATGGCTCATTGGTTGTTTTTTATAACATGTTGAATTTTCAATTCATATTGAAGAAAGATGAAAAGGTGGAATCATTAAAGTTGTAACATTGAAGTTTTTTTCTTTTCATATTTCTGTAACATTGAAGTTATGCATTCAATATTGAAGGAAGATGAAAAGGTGGAAGCATTGAACAATGTGGTTATTGTACATGCACGTGGCTTAGTAAAAAGGATTGGAATAAGGTAATGACACATGGCAAAGTAAAATGCATGATGATTATGTGTCCGCCATGTGTGTCTTCAAAATAACGTTGCTTACGTGTCCTTAAATTGGAGTTGGTTTTTTTTTTAAATACTAGGTATTGACTAGGTATTGATATTGAATTAAATGGGTAAAAATTGAATTAAAATACCCATTATGTACTTACATATTATGAAACTAAATCATCAGTGCCTACTGTCTAATGATAGTAATCTTCTTGAATATTTCCCATTACTTTGTTTTCTCGGCTACAAGAGAGACCATCATGGTCTTGTCCTACATGAAATGTTATATGTTACGTACCTATGTCAAATTAATCACAACTTTAAAGAATTTTAAAAATAAAATTCATCATCTTATAAGGTTGTTGTTACTTAATTTCACATTGTTCGTGTATATCTTGCACTCAAAGAGAAGCATAATCCTTCTATCGATATCTTTGTTATTTTCTTATTTTAAAGTGTAATATGTAGTATCATCAATCAAAGAGATAATAAAATATGAATCAGGGAACTACATTATTAAAGCATACTCCCTCGCTGCATCTTTATTTGTTTGCCTTGTAGAGAAAATAGGATAAGACTTGAGCCAAAATTTTACAAGGAGATGGGGTATATTATCTTTTAAACTTTCACTTTCAAGAGTGTATGCAAGTATGATAAATGATGGGAACACTACATAAGGACATGAAACATACGCGCCAAACAAATAGCACAAAGAAAATAACTAAAATCCATTTAAAGAACTTAACATTTCAATGCAGATGAAGTATAGAACATACTTTCGATCAGGTCGTGGCTTTTAATATTCTATAAAGAATACGTGCTCTTCAAAGTCATAAAAATTAAGCAGAGAAAATTATCAATAGTCATAAAACTTGCATTTTCTAAAAGTGATGATATCAACGAATGTAAGTGACCAAAAAAATGCAAATTAATAGGAATATGAATGTTTTGAAAACGTTAATTAAAAAAAGTATATAATAGACACAATCTCATGGGGACGTAAATAACTAATTGAGTTGCACCTTCTTAATCAATTTGAGTCAACCAATGTGATAACTACTTTTTCATCATAGCCTTTTCTTGTAAGGACTTATGGGAGCAATATAACTTTAACCCTTTTCTTTGTAACTTTAATCTAGTTTTGATTAACTTTTATATTAGTAAAAAAAAATTGATAGATAAATATTTTAAAGGGTTAAATGATTAATTTTATATATTATTAGTGATTTTGAAGAAATAAGTTTTACTAAAATGAAAAAATTTATCACTTAAAAATAGATAACTTTTACATATATAAGCTTAACTTTTAAGCATTTTGGGTCATTGTTTGATGAGATATCAGTAGTGATTTATGAACAAGAGTATTTATACACCCACAATTTCCAAGCAGGGCGTACGAAACAACTAGGATAAGAAAATCAAAGAGTTTCCTAAACCCACTAACCTTCCTAATACTTTCTAACTTACGTAACAACTACAACATTAATACTTTTAATACTTTGTAACTTACATAACAGCTAGAACATTATTACTTTCTTAATTAATTAGGTATAACATTTAATTTTCGTAACACCCTCCCTCAAGTTGGAGCATGTGTGGGGATTAAAAATGCCCAACTTGGAAAAAAGAAAATCAAATTGTTGCTTCCCAAGAGCTTTAGTAAACATGTCAGCGAGCTGTGAGGAAGTGGATACATAAGATGGTTCAATTACACCATCTACTATAGCATCACGAACAAAATGACAATCAACCTCAATGTGCTTTGTGCGCTCATGAAAAATCGGATTCTTAGCCATGTGCAAAGCGGACTAACTGTCACAAAATAATGGAATAACTTTAGGATGATGAACTCCTAAACTCAACAACAATCCCTTTAACCATATTCACATGTAATCGCGGCCATGGAGCGATATTCTGCCTCTGCGGAAGAGCGAGAAACAGTGTGTTGGTTTTTTTTGTCTTCCATGAAATAGGCGAATGACCTAAAAACACAAACCAACCTGTTAAAGAACGACGAGTGATGGGACACACTGCCCAATCTGAGTCGCACCATCCTTGCAAAGTTAAATTACTATCAGCACGTAATAGGATACCCTGCCCTGGTGTACCCTTCAAGTACCGAACAACTCTCAATGTTGCATCCCAATGGTCAACTCGAGGCTCCTGCATGAATTGTGATAAGATATAGACCGAATAAGCAAGGTCCGGAAGAGTCACAACTAAATAGACCAGGCGGCCTACAAGCCGGCGGTAAGCCTCAGGCTCCTTCATTAACGACCCATCAGCTAGGCCAAGACGATGATTTTGTTCAATGGTAAAGCCGCAAAACCTGCTTCCGAAATAATATCAAGAGTATACTTCCGTTGACACAAAAATAATCCTGAATCACTCCTCGCAACCTCAATGCATACATAACCAAAACGCATAGGCAATTCTGAAGAAACCTTTCAGAATTCACAAACCATAAAACACAAATAGAGAAGAAGATAAGGGGATTGGGAAGGAGAGGGAGAGATAGAAAGGAATGAAATTATAGTTTGGTATATATTCGTTGGAATCCCTGAAAACAGATATATTGAAACTCCTTTGGGAACAAATTAAGGAAGTGTATAATCTCATCTCACTGTGATATGATCTAAAAATTAGGGGGGGGGGGGGGGGGGGGGGCGGGGGGGTATAGGGATACCAGTTTAAGTTAGGATAAGAGCTTTTAGTATGCTATTATTTATCCAAAAACAATTATTTCTCAAGCAATTAAAAAGAACCTTTAAAACTTGTCAACCCACACAAGACATAAGAAAGGGAAGATACTTTGAACTTCGATTCTGTGATGGAACTGGCATACCGACACAATGCCTTTTTAACACGTTCTCTAAAAATTCTAAAAAAATATTTAGAATATACAAGATCTGCCCTCTAACCTATTCTCGAACTTATACTTTCAATTTACTTCTAAAATTTAATTTTGTGATATACTTACCAACTGGTGAAGCATGTCTATTGTCAGGTTGATCAAAACGACTTCAAAGATGTGCTCGAAACACTAGGCACGTTCTACTTCCTAATCAAAATTAACCTAGCGACGACTCTTTCTAGGAACATTGTTCTGCAATTGCGCCTCAAGACATTTGTTCATGAAGAAGCAGAAGAGCATTTTGGAACGTCAGTAAACCTTTCCATTTGTTTAGTATACCACGAACTAATTGTTGTGTATAAAATTTCTTTAGTTTTGAGAATTTCTATAAGAATAAGTAGCTATATGCTACATATATGTTCTTTACTAATGCCTTTTGCAAATAGGACTCTTGAAACTCAACTAATAGCTTATTGTTATATTAATTGTTCTATCTATTTGTTTAGTTCGTTTTGCCATTTGATTTTGATATCTTGCGGTCCAACAACTAGTTTAGTAAAGGAAGGAAAAGGATATTGTCCGTACCGAGCAAATATTTCATTTTCAATAGTACGGAAGATTCGTAAACATTCAAGCATGTGGATGAGTAGAACATTCGAAATCATAAATGCAAAAATGAACATTCTACAAAAGTTCCGATTTTTACAAGCTCGTCACATTTGCGCTTGTTGTGCAGCAGCTTAGGCTGTTACTATCAGGTAAAAATTCTTACTTTTTTTTTCTTCTTAATCTTCCATTTTCAAATGGCAATTGTAAATTTACAATAAAATTCGCGTAAAATTCAACAACAATTGTATACAATGCCTTTTTTTAAAACTTTAAAATTGTATTATTTCATTCAATTTTTGTTTGTTGTTCTTATTTCACTATGAATTTGTGCCAGGAAGAAGTCAAATGTTGGGTTTTATTTGCGAGAAATACTTAAATTAAATTAGGGTGGGAGGAATAATAAATACTTGTACTATATGTTAATCAATAATCAGCTAGGGTTAGGTCAAGGATTTGAACAACTAAGAAGAAGAATGGGAATGGGACAGATAGAATTTAGAGAAGCAAAGAAAAGACTAAATTTTCTGAAAGTTGTGACTGTTGATGAATTCAATTGCCCATCTCAAGATTTGCCCCAATCATATTGCATTTTAGGAAAATTAAGATTAAGAAATTTTATTGGGGGTATTTGGATGCCATTATGCTAGGATGGTTTAGAATTTAGACTTCTCTGAGTATTATCATCACTCATCAGTCCATCACTTACCACATGGTCCACATTATTAATAAACTAAATGTCTATGGTGTGTGGCGTGGTTGGGCGGGGAAGGAAGAGGTACAACCCGAGCAGGCTAGCATTGTGTCTGGATCCGATGGCATTTTCTGGAAGTTTTGGTATATTAGGGGTTGAATGAGGTTTTCTCGGACCAAATAAGGGTATTTTGGGAAGAAATGGGAGGTGCGATTTCAGGATTTTAGAAGTGATAAGCTCGAATTTGAAATTTGTGTTTATGGGTATTTTACAAAATGCCCAGGGAGGCCGCACATGACTTGGATGGATGGTGTTAAAAATGATATGAAGAAATCGGGTTTACAGGAGCATATACACTTGATGGTGTGTTTAGATTACTGACCCACTACTGAGTACTAACTAGTTTTATGCCAACCAATTTTTTTATTTTACCAATAATAATTTGTAACATGTTCAACTTGTCTCCATCCACATGAGCGGTTACATATCCTTTCCCCCCCTTGCACCATATCAGGGGAAGTTTAGAGTAGATCATGTCAGTTACTTTGATCTGAAAAAACATCTTAACTTCAACCAGTATAAGACTCTTAAGCCATATAGAACTTTATTCTACAATGTATACTCAACAAGATGACTAATGCTTGATGTGTTTTAACTAGGTCCTGGTAAATCTAGGTATCTGGACACAAATGCCTGCATGATTTAATTGTGAGAAATAGTTCTTTATGCGAGATAAGGTTGTTAATTTGATCAAGTCAATGTGGTTGGTGCCATGAATCATATTCTTTTGTTTATATCTCTCTGCATTAAGTGAATGGTCAAACCTCTACCTGATGTCATATGTTTGATTGACTCATGGCAGCTAATTAGAATGCTTAGAAGGAAGAATAAGGATAATTTTTGAGAATCTTGGACATTAGAAGATGGACTAAGGCATGTTTTGGTTAGAGGAAACTAGTTAAATATTATCTGATGAGCTTGTCACAGCTACAAGACAAGATTTAGGTATCCCCTTGAGCATGACTCAATCTTCTGAATGCCGTGAAAAGGCATAAACCAAGTGGAATATCTACTAGTATCTTCTCTCCTTGTTTCCTTGTTTTGACAGAAAAAGGTCTTATTTAAAACCTGAAATGATTGGTAAACTTCGTTCTAGGATCAAATCTTTGTAAGATGGAAACTTGGGAGCTTGCTTCGTTTATAGTCTGTACGATGCCAAAGTAAGCGTTCAACTTCCAGAGAAAATTTTGAGAGTGCTGTTTTAGCAACTATGGAAGAGCAGAAAATGAGGCTGCTTGCTTTTTCGTTGCTTACTGCCATTCTCATCTTGGTCATTGTTGCTGTTGTTTTCTTGAAAACAACCTGGATTTTCTTCACTGTTCTTGGAATTGCTATAATTGTGGCCTATGGCGTCATAATATGGGTTTTTATCCAACAAGAGAAGCTGTCCAAGAATAAGGAACTTTCTAGTTTTGAGAAAGAGTCAGGGCTTGCAACAAAGTTCCTTCATGAAGAACTCATGCTGGCAACAGAGAATTTCAGCTTGATTGTGGGCCAAGGAGGATCAGGGTGTGTCTTTAAAGGAATGCTCAAGGATGGGACTTCTATTGCTGTGAAGCGGATTGAAGGCCAGGAAAGGGGAGAAAGGGAATTCCGAACTGAAGTGGCTGCAATTGGGTGTGTGCAGCACACGAACCTTGTACGCCTGTATGGTTATTGCATCATTCCAAAAGGACCGCGCTTCCTTGTTTATGAGTTTGTCCGACATGGCTCATTGGATCGCTGGATTTTCACTCAGGAACACAAGAAAATCCAGCAGCCAGGTGGTTGCTTGCCTTGGAAACTAAGGCATCAGGTTGCCATCGATGTGGCCAGGGCTCTCAATTACCTCCATAATGATTGTCAGTCAAGGATTTTGCACCTCGATGTTAAGCCGGAAAACATACTTCTTGATGATAATTATCGAGCACTCGTGTCAGACTTTGGGCTAGCAAAGTTGATGGGTAAGGATGAAAGTATGGTTGTTACAAGAATCCGTGGTACTAGAGGGTACTTGGCTCCTGAGTGGATTCTAGAGAAAGGAGTTTCTGCAAAAACTGATGTATACAGCTATGGAATGTTGCTTCTCGAAATGATTGGAGGCCGGAGGAACACCCTTATGTTGTCTGATAGAGATGGTAAAGGAAAGTCCACAATGCCTGATATGAAATTATGGGATTATTTTCCAAAAATTGTCTTTGAGAAAATGAAAGCAGGGAAGATCATGGAAGTGGTTGATAAAAGACTGTTGGAAGAAGGAACAAGTATTGATGAAAAGGAGGTTAGACGACTGGTCTACATAGCCCTGTGGTGCATTCAGGAGAAGGTTAATATTAGGCCTAATATGGGTCAGGTGGTTAACATGCTTGAAGGTCGTTTGCCTGTAGATGAGCCCCCTGAAACCGAAATGTTCTTCCACGATCTTTTGTTGATTAAGGCAGAAAAGACGCAAGGCCGGAATAACATAATGGCTACAGCTTTGCAAATTTCTCAACCTCCCAACGGTAAAGCTCCAACGGCTGCTACAACATCATTAATGTGCAATTGAGAGCCGAGCTTATAACCAAGTTTTGTCATACAAGTAGCTTAGGAATTGCATTGGGTAAATATTTTAACTATTTTCTTTTTTGTTAAATCTTTTTTTTCATTCCCTGTCTTTGTTTGTTTTTTTCCTCTTTTACTCTGAATCTCATCAACATTTTCTTGCTAACAGTAATCTAGAGCTGATGTTTCACTTATCCCGCGAAACATTATACCTTTCTCATTACTGTTTACAATAAATTCCTTTTCGTCCCGAAAAAGGGAATGTTTCAGTACAGAAGGTACTGCTTGTTTATTTAATGAATTGTAAAGGCTTCTCTCTCACAAGAAAAAACAGAAATTTGAAATCTTTTATATACATGGATTATACATGTACATTTTAGTTCAAAATTTATGTTTATTGTCAAGTTGTCTTGTGAATTTCATCCATTATCCAAACTTGGCCAAAGAAGCGTATCAGAAGTTAATTCCCTCTTTAATAGGTATGTAATGGAATGATAACTTGTAGTCTTGTAGATTTAGAAAATGTACCTAATTAGTCTTTGTATACATTTCCTAACGTATACATGTTGATTCAGACTGGTGTTAATGCTAATGTTATTGTGACAAGGGCACGAGGCTCAACTGCACTGCTGCAATCATATAAATTTCAAAGGCATTTTGCAGATTTTATAATTTTACTTTGGTTAGAGGAAGACGTGGTTTTGTGATGGTAACAATAACAAGATTTCAATCTTTATCCCCTTTGAATGCTTGTTTGAGGCACTGATACTGGAACCGGTCTCTCTTTGGGTATGAACCTGGATTATCTGAGCAATCAGCTTTGGGGTGTGTTCGTTGCGTTAGTTTGTACTTCAGTGACACCCTTGTCTTAGAATTCAATATGGTAGCACACGGACTGAGAAAAAAATAATACTGTTGCTAGGTTTTTATCATTTCAGACTCGGTACACGACGTAATAGATTGTATGTGCTGTGTTTCAACGGCATGTATAGGTAATGATGCTCAAACTGAGATTTTTTTTGTGCTGCACTTAAGTCAAAGTGTGTGCTAATTACGGCCCATGTTGTTCGGGCTCTAATATAAGTATGAGTTGAATCACCCAATTTTCAGGGAGTTTTCTTGACTTTTTATTAATCTTACTTGAAGCGTCTTCATGTCCGGGTAGTCTAGATTAGAAGCAGAAGAAGCATTGACTACGAGAGGGGAAAGTGAGAGGTGACAGGATAAATTCTTCTCTCTTTGTTCACTTTTTTTTTCTTTCCATATTTGGTATGTTTGCCTTGATTTAGGTTGGCGATGACTTATTTGTTAGCATGATCATTGTCCTTTTTTTATGAAGACGGCATTGCATTTGATTATTAGTTGGAGATCTTTCAGTATCATAAAGATATAGAACGGTATTGATTTTGGATGAGTTGGATCTTACTCGTATGCAATTACTATTCATGACTTGCACTATGTGGATTGACTAGGTCAACTTGCCCCAATATTTGAAGTTTACGCTGCGGAATATTTCCATCAACAACAACTTAAATAATAAACAAAATTAATGGGATTGATGTGGATGTTTGAGTTATTGCTAAAGAGATTGGATCAAAGGAGCTGATACAAGGGAAGAATATGTATCATTGACTTGTACAACATTGTATTGTATAATATGGTTGTACTTGTTTTAATTGTCTGTCAAAATATGAGGACAGGAGAAGGAAGATTACTTTCTTCCTGAAAATAAATCTGATTATAGCTTCGAGTTTACGATGGATGACAAGAGATCTAAGATACTTGCATTGGTACTGGTGGTGACTCTCATCTCCTTGATTACTGTATCTGCTCTGTATCTTGGATCTTCATGGCAATTCTTTTCTATATTTTCTGGTTGTATTATAGTTATTTTTGCTATCTTCATATGGTTAATCAGGCGCAGGTCCAAGGGAGCAGCTCTTATCTTGCCACAGAAACATGTGATGTCCAGGGAACTTTCAGTCCCCTGCAGCTTCCTCAGAAAAGTGGCAGGTGTTCCTACAAAGTTCCGTCAGAAAGAGCTCGAGTTGGCTACCGACAATTTCAATGCATTGATTGGTCGGGGGGCATCTGGAAGCGTTTTCAAAGGAATCCTAGGTGATGGTACCTGTGTTGCTGTGAAGCGGATAGAAGGTCAAGAACGTGGGGAGAAAGAATTTCTCTCAGAAGTTGCTGCAATTGGAAGTGTGCAGCACATTAACTTAGTAAGAATGTATGGTTATTGCATTGTTCCTGGGGGGCCACGGTTTCTTGTTTATGAGTTCATTCAAAATGGATCGTTGGATGGTTGGATTTTCCCGAGAAGAGACAAGAGAAACCGACCCGCGGGTTGTCTTCCGTGGCATTTGAGATACGGTGTTGCAATCGATGTGGCTAAGGCTCTTTCTTACTTGCACCATGATTGCCGGTCAAGAATCTTACACCTTGATGTAAAACCCGAGAATATATTGCTGGATGATAATTATCGAGCAGTCGTGTCAGATTTTGGGCTGGCGAAATTGATGGGAAGAGGTGAGAGCAGGATAGTTACTAATATACGGGGGACTATGGGATACTTGGCACCTGAGTGGCTTTTAGAAAACGGGATATCTGCAAAGTCCGATGTTTATAGTTACGGATTGGTGCTTCTTGAGATGATCGGAGGGAGGAGAAACATGCGTGTGATTGATGATAGCAAGGATAGATCCCTTAGAAAATATGAGTATTTTCCAAAAATTGTGGTGGAAAAGTCAAAAGAAGGGAAATTTATGTCAGTGGTTGATCAGAGACTATTAGAAGGAAGGCATATTGATGAGAGACAGGTAAGGACATTGGTGTATACAGCATTATGGTGCATTCAAGAGAAGGTCAGGCGTAGGCCTACAATGGCTCAAGTGGTTGATATGCTTGAAGGACATATGCACGTGGACGAGCCACCGGAAACTGAAATGATAATTGTTGATCTGTTATCCATTGACACGGATAAAGTCGGCCCTGGTAAGTGCAGGCTAAAGGCTACTGGAGTAGTACTATCAGATTGCAATCCAGCTGCTAGCTCATCAGCATTTGAGGATGGGGCTGGTACACTTTTGTCTGGGAGATAACTAATCAGGATTTGGTGCAGAAACTCGACTCATATGCAGCTTAAAAAGGTATTATCTTCTGTTTATCTGTGTTTAACTCTTAATGTTTAGGTTCTTTATTAATTCCACTTCCACACATTTGTTATGATTGTTGCATAATGTCTTATAAGTAATGAGAGGAATCTAAACTTGAGATATCATATAGGATATGATATGATTGTAGCATCTGTTATTGTCGAGTCACGGATCTGAATATCTGATACTGAACAGCAGTAACAGACAGTTTTTCAGAAAGATACGCAAAAAGGGGAAGAATATGAGAAGTTGGATTCACGGTTGGAGGGGAATCCATATTAATCATTCTTTATTAGCACTTTGTGTTGACAAGAAATTCTTTGGTCCTTGGCTTACATCATACCATATATATAAAGTCCTTGACTCAGTTAGTATGACAGCTAGTTTTTCTTATTTTTCATTCCCAAAAGTCAGCTGTTAAATACAAACTTCATAATAACTGTAATGATACAGAATATGCCATTTAGTGGCTTCCTACTTCCTTGTAAGGAAGAACATTTTACAAGTTGAGTTGATTATTGTAGCTTGAGAATACTGTTTAGTGTTTACATAACCCTTACATATACTGAATACTATCCCTTGCTTCTTTTGACCTTAAATACCCTTACATATACTGACGGCCCGTTTGGTATCCGGCCATAAATGGTGTCAATGGGAATGAATTTGTATGTAAATTTGTACGGAAAATCAACATCCATTTCCATGGTAATGCTAATTCACTTAAAATTATCCTTTTTCTTTATAAATTTCCATTACCATCCATTACCATATGGGGAGTGGTACTGGATGGGAATGCAAATCTATGAAAAAAAACACCAAGCTTGAGACAAAATTTCATTACCATGGGCTTCATGATGTTAATTTTTTGCCAAATAACACTAGGATTTATTCCCATTCCTGCCATTTATTACCGACTATCAAACGGGCCGTGAAAGTAACAAAAGTTGCCCGGGGATTATGTCGATCCCTAGGAGTCTAGGACTGCTAGGAGTGTTTTATCGCTGTTCGTCATGGTGTGTAACTCTAAGGTATCACCCTAGAACAAAGTCACAAGAAACTAGAAAAGGAACGACGAGAAAAAAGTTGTAGCAATTTTGATGAAATTATATGAACTTGGGTTAATCAAACTCTGTTATGAACAAGTAGCGCAATAGAATTTGGATTCTTAATTATTTCAAAGTTCATTAGTTGGATACTTGGATAACTTTTCTTTATCGAAACATTCAGATTTCAGTTATTGGTATATTGTTATAATTTCTCCTCAGGAAATTGGCTAATTATTGTTTTATTGTACTCCTTAATATAGATCGAAGAAATTTTAATGTCGAAATTTTTGGTTTTGTATCTAGGTGATGCTGTTCAGATGGTGCTAATACGTTTATCAGGATGTCGTTACTTTTCTTGATGTAGCCCTAAAAGTTTCGGGGTGGATCTCAGATTTTCATCACCGTAAAGCATATTGTTACTTCTTTCCTTGAACATTGATCACAATATTGATTAATGTGTTTTTTGTTATACATTTACCTGATATTTTTATATTTTCTTTGTACATTTAGATTTTTTTACTTCAATTGAGTCACAATAGTGGTGTAAGTTTGACATAACCTAATGTAATTAGATCTTAAAGAAATTTGTTTTTTGGCAAAATTTGTACTCCATTATTCATTCATGACTTAATCAAGAAATCAATAGAGTTTCTTGCTAGAATAATTATTGTTTTGACACCAATTTGCTAGAAATTGTGTAAACAAGTACTTCCTCCGTTCATAAATACTTGCAACGTTTGTCACTTTCACGTATGCCAATGTACAATTTAGATCGTCAATATCTCAAATTCTCTCTAAGCAAAAATTATAAAAAGTTGATATTTTGAAAATACGTTTTGAGCCGAATCTAACAAGATCCCACATAACTATATTTTATTTGACATATAAATCACCAACAATAGTCAAAGTGAAATATGTAAATATTGTAAAAATGTCAAACGTTGTGAGTATTTATGACAGATGAAGTATATGATATTGTGACCTCATCGACCAGATCATGGAATCAAGTATGAGATTAAAAAAAAAAACAAATTATCTATACTAATATATTAAAAGGCGTTGAGAAAAATGCCCATGTGGCACATAGTACTCTTCCCTTTGCGCCACATCATCCACTCACCAAATGATATGTCATATCATGGACAACCAAAAATCAATACGTACAATGGGGTTTGAACCCCTGACCTCAAGTGTGGAAGATAACTCTCATTATCATCTTAACCAACAACCATTTATGGTATATCTCTTCACATTAATTTATAAATGAATGTTAACATGAAGTTTACAACAACTAAACTTTTATGTGACTTCTTATTTTCTATTGACTATTTTGGAAAAAAACAATAATTAAATAATTAGGACAACCATGAATAAGCATGATGTCATAAGTCTCATAAGCATCAACTATAGAAATGCCTTGCATGACTGCACATGTCTAATTTGGTGTTTGTTAATTTTGAATCACTTATTTCCACTAGAAAACAAATTATAAATTGTAAGACGATGCAATGGAAAAATTATTTCTCATGATAAATGACTTAGTGTGTTTGTGTAGTTGACGAACTTGATGAATGCTTTCACTTAATGCTATACATATATCTTATCAAATATTTTACTCAAGAAAAATCTAAAATTTTAACTATTCAATGTAGTAATCAGGGCATCGCCCGAGCCACACACTACTTACTAGTCAAATTAAGTTGTTTAATGTATTGAACAAGGGCTTGTCACAATTAGTTAAAAACAACTGGTCTAATCCAAAAAAGCAGTCAATAACTTTTGGCATACCAAAAAATTATATCGAGAATTTTCCCAACTATTTTTATAGTAAACTCTTTTTTTTTTTTTTTTTAAGTTAGTGTCCGGGAGCATAGAGAGCAAAGGTAGTCATTGAAAATTTTTGATTTACATAGTTTGAAAAAGTTTGTTCGGGTGAATAGATGATTAACGGATGGAGAGATCATCATCTATATCCGATCCGATTAGTCACCCGCTTCATCCGTCACCCGCATCTCATCCGTTTAGTTCAGGTATCTATCCATTTAATAATTGTGGGTGGATCGGATTAATAGATATACATTTAATATTGCCATCCCTAATGGAACCTCATACCATGGGGGTTCAAATTCCCATACCAGCTTGAAGTTGTTTGGTTTAATTTTGGAATTGATTCTATATCATATTTATAATGTTTGGCTTATTTTTTGAATTGAATATCTAGTAATAGATATCCAAACATAACATATCTTTTGTATATTGTAGATAAAAAAATAATAAAATCACAAAATTAAAAATCTCAAAAACAAAAAAAATAAAAAGGGAGAGTCAATCAAACCCTTAGAACAGAAGAAAGAAAGAAGCGACCTTCATGTAATAGAGGAAGCAATAAGGAAGAAAATTCAAATTCAATTGTTGGAATATGCATCTAGAAGGAAGAAATGAAAAATACTTCACCAAATCACCAATAATAATAGTTCTCACAACAAGTCGATCAGCTAACCAAACCAAGCCAACAATCGATATCTGGAAAAAAATAACGAGCATCACCCACATGTTGTCGGTCAAGGTTGCCGGAGAAGGAGAGTTGCCGCTCAAATCCAAAGTAGTGAGGCGACGTCAACCTTGTTGAGTTGTCGTATATCTCTCTCCTCTTCTTTTATTAGAGTTTGTATCTTGGGTCGAATGGATTATGAATCCTAGGGGTGAGGTGGGTATGAGATTGCATGGGGATGGGGTGGAATTAGAACCCTTAGGTATGAGGTTCCATACCAAAACTAGTTAGTGACCCGGGCGACGCCCCGAATTTTATTGTTTTTGTTATTCGGTCTTGTCCGGTTAATGATTGTTTTCCTTGCATTACATTATGTATTTTATTTAATTGTCATATTACATAATGTCCTCTAAATATATGAGGGTTTCCATAATAATCCTTAAGTTCGTATACTTTATTTTTTTCAAGTCTTACTTGATTGGTACTCCGTATAAAAATTTATTTTTTTCTAGGATTTATTTTTTTGTGTTTTACCACCTAAGAAAATTCCAAATTTGTGTTTTGCCACCTAAAAATCTCAAACATTTATTTTACCACCTAAAAATTAAAAAAAAAAATCGTTTTACCACATTTTAATAGCAAAGTTAACTAAATCGTCATTGAACCCACTTCAACGGCTAGCATGACATCTATATCTAGCGATAACTTGGCAAGTGACATGGCGTCATCACACCATGTCATAGACACACGTTAATTTCTTATTCTCTCATCATTAAAAAAATGTTGTTATGCATCCTCGAACTCATGATCTCTCATATGTTAATGCAAAATTTTATCCATTACTCCAACAATACAACTTATGATTTTAAAACCATTAAAAAGAGAAAATTCATTCTTATATGCGTATAACATTTAATGCCCAAATTTATGTTTATGTATGTATAAAATTTTATTAATGCCTAAATTTATGTACTTGAGTAACAACTTATGATAATAATTTTTTTTTCATCATTACTCATTATAAACATAAAACTATTAAATTAATAGAGAAAATAGTAGGAAAAAAAATATTGTTGCGCTTCTTTTAGCTAATCAAATGCGTTTTTTCCCTTCAAAATGTATTTTGACTCAATGTACAATTGTAACTTAAAAAGTTTCTAATTTATACATAAAATAGTACATAAACTAAAGTTTTATCCAAAAATGTAAATTACTGAAAAATTTAGTTTACCGATTGTCGGTTAACCAATTTTATTTTTAAACTGTATATATAGTAAAATTCATATATGATTTATTAATTTGGAGATTTGAAGTGCAAAAATGGGTGGTGAGAATGGAAGAGGAGTAAAGAATAAGTTAAAGAATTGAATGAGAAGGAGGAGTACGTAAAGAACAAAATCGCATAAACTGGATAAAGAATTGGGGAAGCTCAATTTGTGAGATTCACTAACGGTGTCGTTAACTTTGCCGTTAAAAGGTGGTAAAATGATTATTTTATTTTATTTAGGTGCTAAAGTTTGAGATTTTTAGTTGGTAAAACACAAATCAGGATTTTTTTAGGTGGTAAAACATAAAGTTTCCTCTTTTTTTTTTTAATAATTCAGTAAAATATAAACATAATAAATTTCTTAAAGTATTAATTATTATAAATTAAATAACAAAAATATATACTTTTGGAAAAACACACAATTGTAATAGCTAAAGAAGTACAAATTGGTGTGATATTCAACTTTTTTTTTCAAAAGTATGATATGAGTAATTGAGAAAGATTAAGTAACGAATTTATAATAAGTTAATTATTATTCAAATAAATATTGGGCGTTAAAGTTTTGATATTTATTAAGAATAAATTTTGCCTTTTTTAATTACTTTAAAGTCATATGTTATGGAGATGGTTAAAACTTTACATTATGAATTAGAGGTCATGGGTTCGTACGTTGATACTAACATTTTTTGTGATCATAAATTTGAGTAATGCTTGTGTGCACATGACATGCTACATCATCATTTCACTTGTCAAATCACAATGACACATGGCAACGTGATATTACTTGCCTTGGAGATTTAATAATAGTATAAATGTCTTACCAAACAATAAAGAGGATTGAATGTATTCTAGCTCCATGTCTCATTGTCTCCGTCCCAACCATTCCAAATTGTTCAACCAAACACCACTTAGGGTGCGTTTGGTTCGCAAAGGGGAAAGGGAATGACATAAAGAAAGGGAAAGAAGGAGAATGGAATGACATACCCTTTCTAGTCATGAGTTGTTTGTTTTGTAAAAATCAAAAGAAAGTCGTACTACTCCCACACCCCTTTCCTTCTATCTACCACCACCACCTCCCATCTCCTGCCGCCTCCCTTCTTTGCCGTCTCCCTCCTCTTCAAGAACTCCCTCCGCGCTCCGTTGTCCTCTGTCGCCTCGATCTACCTTTTGCGCAGCGGCGTTGCCCTCCCTTAGTCCTTTTGTGCGGCGCTGCTTCCTATCCTTCGCCGCCTCTACTTCCCCAGCCATCGCTATTCGTTCCTCCTCTCTCTTTTCCTTTAATTTCAATTCCGTTGGATCTATTATTTTGTGGAACTTTTTATGATTGAGGTTGTAGTTTGGGTAGTTATGCGATTTCACGAGGTTAGAATTACGTTAGAGGTGATTGAGATGGTTTCCGGCAAGTTTAGGGTTTATTTTTAGGGTGGTTGGGGTGAATTTCGGGGGTAGAATTGTTGGTTTCAGTGGTGCTAGGGTGATTTCGGTGTTGATCTGTGGTTCTGGTAGGGGTTGGGTGGTGGTCGGTGGTCTGGTGGGGTAGCGCCGGTGGTTGGAGCAGTGGGTTAGGTGGTGGTCGGTGGTCTGGTGGGGCGGCGTGGGTGGTTTGAGCAGTGAGTTAGGTGGTGGTCTGGTTGTCCGGTTGGTAGTTAAGTTGGTTGGATGAAGAAGAGTTTGGGGGTAAGGATGATTCCTTGGGGTAGGGTGGAGAATCAAAGTAGAGGGAAATGGGGGAATCATGAGGGTAAAGGGAATGATTGAATTGGTCTATCAAACAACAACAAAGGGAATCAAGGCAGTTGATTCCCTTTCCCTTTGTTGAAACCCCCCAACCAAACGCCCCCTTAGTTATTTTGAAGAAATATTTTAATTAAAATAAAAAACATTATCACCATAAAATAGATAATTTATACATAAAGAATAACTTGTAATTACTCCCTCCGTCCCGGAATACTTGACCTGTTTTCCTTATCGGGCCGTCCCTTAATACTTGACCTGTTTCTAAAAATGGAAATATTCTAACAATATTATATTATTTCTCACTCCACCCCTATTAACCCACCTACCCCTTACTCCATACAAAAAATAATTAAAAATTCAACTCCTACTCTCCCCCAACCCCACCCCACCCCTTAACACATTTCCCACTAACTACATTAAAATAATACCCCAATATCAACTACTACCTATTAAATTAAATAAGTCAATTTAAGTCCCTTAAACTCTGTGCCGGTCAAACCGGGTCGACTATTCCGAGACGGAGGAAGTATTTTGAATTAACTCTACTTTAATATACAATATTTATTGTACACATCTTGTAAATAAGAATACGTGCGCGGAAACGAAAACTGAGTGGATATCCGTTGAACAGGGAATAAAAGTGGACGTTATAAAAGGACAAGCACACACGAACGGATGCCACGCCAGAAATTGTCTCACCTCACACACACACATTACGTTCTTCTTCAACTCTCGGCTCTCCGTTTCTCCGTCCTTCCTTTCATCAGGTTGTTCCCCCCACCACTAAAATCGTCGTTTAAACCCTAATTTCTGCATTTCTCTTCTTTCGATTAATCATACCACGATCTTCATCATTCAATTTCAATTTTGATCTCTTTTGATTCGATTGCGTCTGCAAAAATTGACACTTTTTTTTAATCTCATTTCCTGGAATTTACTCAATCTGGATATGCCATCCACTAGATTTTCCCGATTTTTTCCCTAGAAAGTTCAATCTTTTTATTTTTTATTTGAATGGCAGAAATACCAGTATTTTCATCGTTGACTACCGAGATTGTTGCATTGATGTCCTAGTATTGCTTTCAATTTACTGGATTTTTAATTTATTTTGGTTTAATACTGCAGAATCTGCAAACTTTTTTTTGCAAGTATGAGCTTCAGTGGCGCTTCTGCTGGTTCAGGTTAGTTGCTTTGCCACTTTCTCATTCCAATTCTTGTGATGATTTTAGTTTTTAGAGTTTAATATTAATAATTATGTAATGCAACCTATTGCCACTTTGCCACTACAGCTGATTTTATGCTTTATTTATGGAAATGGAATTGGGGATAGTTTTATATAGTATTATTTCATCCGACTATTGGGGGAATTTTTGAACATGTGGATTTTGGGGGTTAGGAGGACTGAATATTGACATTTGGATTTTGAAGTGGAACTTTAGTGAAGCCAACCCAAGTGATAAAATCCGTAAAGTACCTCACTATTGAATATTGTCTTAAAAGTTAAAATTAGTATACTCGTGTGGGTGAATGGGTGATCTTCTCATTTTAGTAAGAATTAAAGGGTGTCTCCCAAATACATGGAAATTTTTCGAGAATGATGAATCAGAGCTGGTGTTTTTGTTGTATAAAACTATCAGTCATGTTTACCAAACGTAGAGTGAGCTTTTGAATCAGCTTTTGAATCATCCAGCTTTGAGCGGCTGAGATGAGAAGATTGAGAACTGGTGGTGGTTTAAGTTATCATATTAGACAAAGTTAGTCTTGAAAATTTCAATTTTCTCCAGGATTAGCTAAGTTCTTGTAGTTATCTACTTGATTTTCTGTTAGTTCAATTTTTAGGTGGAAATGCTGCAAGAAAGGCATACGAGTTTGGACGGACTTATGTGGTTAGGCCCAAAGGCAAGCACCAGACAACTGTAGTTTGGCTGCATGGCCTTGGTGATAATGGGGGAAGGTAATTCTATTACATATGATGATATCTTGTTGCTTCTAGCTGTTATCATTTGTTTTTCTTTTGTAAGTTTTCAGATTTCTCTTATTTTTATATACCCTAATTGCTCTACTGGCAGAATTTGCTTCCACTCGATTTTTTTTTCTTTTTAACTATTTGGATTAATTAGAAAAGAAATCCAAGCTATCAGCACTATATGGTGTAATTTTTCCTCTCTTGTCTTTTTGGGGGGTGGCTTAGTTGTCATACTGGTTGTTGTGATCAGTTAACTAGTTATCATGTTCTAGATGATGAAAAATTGCTTAACTTTGTTATTTATTTCTTTTTGGCAGCTGGTTTCAAATTTTGGAGACAATTCCTTTGCCTAATGTGAGAATTTGAATTTGAACATGATTTTATGTTACGTTCACTTTTCTAGTTATCTTCTAATTTTTTTCTGTTGTACTTTTCTGTAATGCAGATTAAATGGATATGTCCAACTGCTCCTTCACGGCCCATTAGTTTATTTGGTGGCTTTCCTTCTACTGCTTGTGAGTTGGTCACCCTGATCGTACTTAATGTTTTTCCTATGTGCAATAGCTTTTCGAGCTGTTATCAAGCTCTGAGAAATCGTTCTTTGCAGAAATCTAGATGGATTATGTAATTGCATTTGGAAAATCATTTTGAAGGCTTTTGGTTGGAGAAGGATATGTATTCCTTATTTAATTATCTATATGTATAGACATGTAGTGTATTTGAGTTCCCCAGGGGATGAGGACTTTATATATGCGCATATGATGCTATGGTCATATGCACTTGCAGGCCTTGTTGGTGGTTTATGTAATGTGCTTTAGTGTGTGAGTGCTACTTTCTTAACATGTTGAACATAATCAATCAGGTATACTTATTTGTTAGAATAAGACATAAATAACTGATTTTCATGATGAGGAATTGCTATATACTGCTCCAGAGAATCTGAATATGTATTACTTACCTTTTTTAATTATAAGATGTTGTAATCCATCTTCAATGCATTGATGACATGCCAAAAATAAAATTGCTATATTTTTCAGTGTCCGAAGTGTGTATCTGTTTCTAGTATATCTGGGATTTTATGGTCAAATATGTTGTGAAGTGGGTTGAACAAGGTCTTTTACCTTGTCTAGTTGTGCACAATGGGGGCTTATGTGCATGCTCCCACTTTGTGTAATTCTCTCTATATTTGATATGTCAATTTAATTTCATAATAAAACTGGGAATTAGCTTTTATGTACCAGAGCTGAAACTTTGCAGTTTTGAATGCTGACATAGTCGGTTGCAATGCGAATTAAATCAGGGTTTGATGTACAAGAGCTATCTGAAGATGCTCCAGATGATCAGGAGGGACTGGATGCTACAGTAGCGCATGTGGTAAATTTACTGTCTACTGAGCCCACTGACAGTAAGTTCCTCTCTCCTTATTTGTATATTTCACTGACATGTTTTTAGCTGCTTGTCTGTATCATTTAGATGATCAAAGGATGACTATTATTATTAGGTTTCATAATCATAGGCAATTTGGGAGCCTGTACTTCTAAAAGAAGTTTAAGCATACGAATGGGATTTTTTTTCTCACTTTGCCACAGTTCTCTTGGAATCCAAGAGCTGTCTGTGTGACTGGAGATTTTATTAATCAACATGGCGAAATTGTCAAGAACATTAATGTCGCTGCTGAATTCTTGCTGAGATTAATTGACACACAGTTTAATCATCTTTTGGTGGTGTTTAGTGGTGGCAGATTAACATGCTAGCTGTTTGGACTTGTATGAACCATCCTTGCATGCAGTATTCTGGATTAGAATTTGAGAAATATGCCTCTCTAGTCTCTTAGTTTGGTTGATTGACCTGAATGGCGGTGGGTCAAATGTTGTCGGAGAAACAAATGGCATTTTGATACAACCGCCATCTCTTGATATAGATTCCTTTTATTTGCAGGATTTGAGAAGGTACATCCGTACATGTACCGAACCTCCACTCTAACAGATGGATAAAGGCCTCAAAGCGTCATTTCTTCGCATTGCCGCTAACTATGGAATTAAGTTACGCTGGTCAATCCTTTGATATTTCTGGCTTTCGGGAGTCTCTTTGTAGGATACTTAGCCAAATTGTGACCTGTGTTAGCCCACCAGATTAGCTTAAAATATTTTCTTGCAAAAGCATTGATTTTTAGTTTTATTTTGATGAAATAACTAATGGAGGAAAAACACCTATTAGAGCCATGGGAGTGGATAGTTGAATCAGCTGGCTATCGGTGGGGAGAGAGTAAGGAAAGAGTGAGATGGGAAAATAATAGAATCTGGTGACAAAACCTTAGGAAGAGGATTTTTGTGTTTCATCACAAAATCACCTCATCAGATTCCATCATTCCAGTATTTGAAATTTGTTTCAAAACTATTTTCAAAGTATTGAAATTTATGTTATGACCTTTCGTTCTCAAAAACTAATAGTTAAACTCTATCCACATTTGTCGGCTTGTCGCTGTAGTCAGTTATATAACTGGTTTCCGCTAGTTTTGGTACTTGGTATTACAGCATTTCTAACTGGAGTCGTAGGCCTTCGCCAGTTTTCTGTTAATCAGAATATAATAGTGTCAGTTTTACTTTTATTCTTAGGTTGGATCCATTGTTATTCCTCGTGAAAACTGGGAAGAACCCTTAGTCATTGCCTTAATAGAGCATGATAGTGGGAACAATAGTAAACATATTGCAGTGTACTTTCCTCTGCCATTTTTTAAGATCCTTTCTG
Source organism: Spinacia oleracea (assembly GCF_020520425.1). Classification (NCBI taxonomy): domain Eukaryota; kingdom Viridiplantae; phylum Streptophyta; class Magnoliopsida; order Caryophyllales; family Amaranthaceae; genus Spinacia; species Spinacia oleracea. The sequence goes on from NC_079488.1 coordinate 78,146,433, forward strand.
TTGTTAATTGTGATTAGTGAAGATTAGGCAATACCTTGTTCATTGGTGAATGCAATTCTTCTGTAAGAGATTCCTTCTCATTACTGTCTAAAATCTCTAAATCCCCTTTGCTGAGCTAATGTGCTCACATTTGCGTTTGTGTTTGTGTTCTTTTACAATCATTAAAACTGTTCCAACTAAGTTCAGAAACTAAACAACACTTGAGATGTAAGGCTTCCTTTAACATTTGATGGGATTTGGTATGAGTTTTCCTTTCAAGTGAAGATAGAATGAGAAAGTCAAAATCATGTGATAGATTTTCCGAGACACTCTACAACAGTATGCCAACCCTAAACCCTAACCGTTAATTTTGGGTAGACATAGTATCTATTTTCCTTCGTTCTTTGGTTGATGTTATATACTTATATCCTCCCGCCATCCCCTAAGAAACTACTCCGTAAAAAAAAGGCATGTGAACTGACAATGTGAATATGTGATACAGCTGGCTTTTGCAAATAAGTAGCATGACTGCACAAGTTTTTGAACTGTAGTTTAATGTGCATGATGTTTGATAATGCAGTTAAACTTGCTGTTGGTGGCTTCAGTATGGGTGCAGCAGCCGCCCTCCATACTGCTATGTGTCACGTGTCTGGAAAATATTCTAATGGAAACGAGTTTCCAGTCAATCTAAGTGCAGTTGTTGGGCTAAGTGGCTGGCTTCCTTGTGCTAAGTTTGGCTTCTTCTACATACACCTTTTCCCCCGTTCCTCTCGTTTTTGATGATTTTTCTCACTTCCTACAGTTCTAATCCTCATTTGGACATTTTCTCAGGAGCTTGAGCAACAAGCTATCTGCTAACGAGGCTCCAAATCGTGCTGCATCTTTACCTATATTGCTTTGTCACGGCAAAGGTATGATTTAGATTTGAAAGTTTGGGTTAAGAAAAAAGATTATGCTAACAAAAGTTTGGAGTATCAAGAATTCTAAATGATCTTGTGAATAGAACAATCCCATTGTGGAAAACCCAATTCAGACATCATCAATTCAAGGAAGTTGACTCGCTAAAGAGAAGCTTTTGTTTACACGCTAAAGCTATGCTTAAGGGATGTAATAGCTAAAGCTAGGAGCCTTAGGGCGAAGAGACTAGAAACCGTTACAAGACAGCTCTACCAATGCATCTATTGATCGTACCTATGAATACTTTATTTGCTTGCTTTATTCCTTCCTTCATGGATTACACCAACACTTTTAGAAACTATAAACGCAAAGCATTTTGTAATTGCAGCTGACGATGTTGTTCAATACAAGTTCGGAGAGAAGTCTTCGAAAGCGTTGGCTTCTAGTGGCTTTGGTGACGTCACATTCAAGTCATATGCTGGGTATAGATACATTTTTCGTGCAACCCTTTTGTCGTCTTTAGGTGGCTATATTTTGCCTTTTAAAACTCCACATTTTGTTGGCTTTGACTTGCAGGCTTGGCCATTACACACACCCTGAAGAGATGCAAGATATTTGTAGTTGGCTCAAAACAAAATTGAATCTTGATGGTTAATGAGCACTTAGCATGCCCAACGCAGCGGGCATGGGAAACTGATAAAAGATCGGGGGATTTCATTTTACTCTTTTACAGTGAGAGATCATAGGTGTTAGCTTCAGAGTTTTACCCATGTTTTCTCTGTTTTGATTGTTTTACATGTTAGTTTGTATCTGGACCGACGGTGTTGGTGAACTAACCAAATTTGCACTTTGATTTGTTAGCTTATATGATAATTTAGTGATGCATTTTTTTGTGGGTGGAGAAAAAGATGTGAAATTGCTCAATAATTTATGTATAAATTGCTCAATCATCACCTTTTTTTCAATCTTACTAACAATCTTTAATTCTTTAAAGAGAGATCTTTAGGGATGAGATTCTGAACAAGAAAAGAAGCTTATCCACCTTGTATATGAGATTGAAAAACAAACAAACAATCAATTAAGAATTGCAACTTGCCTCATTTTTCTTTGGTGCACATTCAACTTTCCTTCAAACTCAACATAAATTGACTAAATAAAAATGGAGGTTGTAGAAGGTGGAATAACAGATTACCAAAGTAATCACAACTAAAAAGTTTCAGAACTTGAACATATACTTGGTATTTCAATCAAAACTAAAAAGTTTCGGAACTTGAACATGAAATTCGTAATTTAATCAATAATATTACTTGACTAACAAATCATAAAATCTCTATGCCCTGAAATACAATTTTTTTTTTGGGTTATAAAAACAATAAAGTTTGATTTTATCAGTAGGATGCAGCTCAATATCATCAGAATAACATGCGAGTCCCTGAATCAATTTCTTACTAGTAGTAGTTGTTACTTCCCCTACCATCACAACAACCTGCCCGATCTTCGGTGGTCTCTTGGCCTTCCCCACTTCTCCTTTGGTCCCTCCTCCTCTAGTCTTCCTTTGGTCTACAGAAACAACATTCTTTGGTTATTTATAATACTCTGTCTTTTGAAGTACTTGGCTTGAAACCAAATTCTGTACTGAGGTACTTGGACTTTGACACTATTCATATAACAAGATTAAAGCTGAAAAAGAGGCGAAGTTAGACTATAAATCAGTCTACGAATGTCGTCATGTTAACAAGAAAGTACTTGCCGAATATGTATTTCATAAGGCTTACACAACTAAGAAGTTTACGCGGGTGAAGGAAGAGGGTAATGACATGATACACACTAATGTCCACAGGAACGACAACCTAGGAACAGTTAATAATTACTCAGCTGAAGAAAAGTTGGTATCCCCCATATGGAGGAAAAGGTGGAAGAAGTATGTGGTGATGGTAGACAAAACCAAAGGAGAACTAAGCTGCGAGGGCAAACTTTTTGACTTTGTTGGGATTTTGTGCTGGCACATAATGTGCGTTATTGAGGTGGAGGATATAGATTTCATCCCTGAGAAATACGTGCTGAGACGATGGAGGAAAGATGTGGTGAGGGACTACGAGGGCATAAAGGTATCATACTATGCCCGAGGAATCAACACATGTTCAAACCAAGACATAGATATCATTAAGGCACCAATACTTGTCATCCTTGGCCATTCAACGCCGCATTTTCAACATACCAGCATTAACCCTGGCACGACTGCACCTCCTCGTGGCTCCAATCCTTAACATTTAAGAAGTCAAGGGTTAATCAAAGCAACATCGTAGGAACAGCTGCACCTCAAGCATTCAATCCTTATCCTTTAAGAAATCATGGCCCCAACGGTGGAAGTCAAGGGTTGAATCAAAGCCACAACGGTCGAAGTCAAGGACTCAAGGGTTCAGTCCAGGCAACTATGGTGGAAGTCAAGGGTTCAATCAATGCAACTACGTTGGAATTCAAAGATTCAATCAAAGCAACTACGGTGGAAGTTAAGGGTTCATTCAAAGCAACTACACTCCCTCTTCTTCCTCTCAAAGAAACATGGCCCAACACATGTCACCGCGAGGTGATCTTTATTCAAGTTGGTATGGCAGCACTCAAGGACACTAGTTTTATTTTTCCATGATTGTAATTGTAACAGGATACTCAGTTAATTATTTAGTAGCAGAGTAACCATTTATGAATTTTATATACTATCTATCTACTAATTGATAAATACTTGTAACTTTTATGTTTTTTATGCACATTGATCGGTAAGTCTGATCACCCTGCAAAGATAAGGACGATAAAGAAAATTCACATGTTTGTATATTGACTAGTCCTCCCACCCCAAACCACACCAATAATTGAACCCTCGGCTGGCTTCATCCTCTTCATACTCCCACTTCTTCCATCATTTTATATTTTCAGTGAAACAATCATGTTACAAGCTCTAAACCAAGCGCCTGACTCTAGTAATAACTCTAAAAACACTGCAACTAGGTGCAATGCAATAGACACAGTTTTGCAGGGAGGATTTAAAACCGGGAAAGTGACAGAAATATGCGTGGAAAATGAGACTGGAAAAACTCAATTTTTTCTACAATCACTACTAGCAACTCAACTCCCCCTTCACTGGGAGGACTCTATGCATCCTCAATCTACATCCACTCACCAGGTCAGTCCCCTATGGCTTGCTTATTGAAGTTGTTTATTTGTTAGAGTACGTTATGGTATATCTAGGGTTCTAGTATGTTTAGGAAACTAGAGTGTGTTAGTTTAGGAACAAAAAATGTTAAGAGTCCTATGTCTATTATAGGTTTATAGTGACGTTATTATAGTTTAGGAATGTAATGTCTAGATTATAAATTAAAATGGCTCTTAAAACCTCTTCGCTTCCTTTCCATCAGTAGAAGATGGTCGTCCCGTAATCGCTTTTGGGTCAATTGAAAACAACCTTTCTACAATTGCAGGGGTAAGGTTGCGTACTTCTAGATGCTGTGTTACGATATTATTACTAAGTTAGCTTATATGACACGATTTGTTTTAGCTTATTTGTGTAGGGGTTTACTGTTAAATACATATTAACATAGCGGAACAACCCCAAAGCCAAGAATCATGTACAAATCAAGCAGACTTACGTTTGTAGCGTGTTTTCCCTAGATTCAACGTATCACGAACACGAACAAGAACTCCAGATATCGTTCCTCTACTTGGTTCACCGACACGTTCAGATCCGTCTTGAGATCGATGGCTTAGAAGTCACTCAAGATATTTGCTTTGGGGAAGAACAGTTTGTAATGGAGGCACAAAGAGAGTTTAGGTTTTCTCTTTTGTTTAGGTTAAAAATGATTACGCAAAAGTGTGAGGAAAACATAAGGGTGGATTGGTGTTATAACCCTAAGGTCATAACATTAACCGGCCAAGGAACTAAGGCCAAGAGCCGACCAACATTGCTCGCACAAGCCCAAGAGCTACACAGCCACACGAGCTGGGTCGTGGGCCTTGTCGTGTGCGCTGTTGCTGCTGCTTGTCCCCGCGCGCTCCCAGCCAAGGGCATGGGCCTTTCTTGGCGCTGGCACGCAGCTGCGCCTCGACGGGCCTTGCGTGCTTGTGCGCTTGGCTCGTTGGGCCGGCAGTGTTGCCTTCTCGTATTTGCGTCTAATGCCTTCCGACGATTATTTATCGTATAGTGATTTGACGATCCAATGTCGTGCATACACGATTATTCGTTTCGCCTAGCTTACGAATATACGCAATACGATATATGATTCCGATCCAACGTCATATCGTATATTTATGTTTTCCGAACTAATTCCCGAAAAGCTATTAAATGAATTTCCGATTCATTTAATCCAGTGCTCTGTTACATGCCAATGGTGTGACCTTATAGGTTCAGTCAAGAGTAAGTTGTGAGCCTAATATAGATTAGAACTCACTGATCGGAAGCATTGCTCCAGCCAGCTGTTCCGATCACTTGATCTCACTGAATTAATTGTTCGTAATTAATCTGAACCTTGGTATTAGACTAATGCACCTTGGGTGAAGGACATATTTCCTTCAGTCTCCCACTTGTCATTCAGACAAGTGTGCATTCACATTCCTTTGTCGCTTAGTGTTACTTGCTGAACATAAGGTAAGATCCAAGCCATCCTTATTAGGTCCAGAAGTGTTTCTCGGATTACTGAGTTCAACTGTTAAACTTTTGCAGAAGGTTAAGCCTTAACCATTCTGAGCATGGCCATGCATTTTCATAGTATCTAACTCTCCGAGGCCTTGTTACACAACAACACCATATCCTATCAAGGATAGGAGGACAATCCAATCTTGCAATCTATGTCACTTTGATTCATAGTAGGCCCAATAACTTCTTTTATAGTCTCCTTTTACGGTGCGACATTTAGCGAGCATCAAAGCGAACTAATATTCAAACGAGCAATCATAATTACTCATGTTTTGAGGAATGGTTCTAATCACCATTAATGAGAACTACTTATGACATGACTTTAATCTCTTAAAGTGTTCTAATGGTCAATCTGATACAAGATCCAATAAGTATCTATGCAAAAGATTTCTGACATAACATGTCCATCTAGTTCAAGAAACTGAACTATAAATCTACTTGTAATCTAATATTCATTAGTCATTGGTCGTCCAACCTTTCAATGACCTGGATTAGGGATCCTTTGTGACTTCAATATTCAAGTTCACTTATGGGTGTTTCTTTGTCAAAGAATCCATCTTGACATCCCATTTGAATGTTTTTAATCACTTGGACTTTTCATTTAATACTAAACCAAAATTAAATGAATATGAAATAAAGAATTTCATAAATATGAAATGGTTAAACCAATTGTTTTAAACAAATATCTAACAGATGTTCTAAAACAAAACTTAGAAAATCAAAGCAATTCTCCAACATGATTGATTCCCATGGTTGCTACATGTGCGTTGTGTTTCACTTGTGGCAACGATTTAGTCAATGGATCCGCGACGTTGTCGTCGGTTCCAACCTTGCAAATCTCGATTTCTTTCCTTTCAACGATTTCTCGAAATATGTGAAATTTCCGCAGTACGTGCTTGGACTTCTGGTGGCTCCTAGTGTGAGGGGGTCGAAAAAGCACGAGGCTAATGCGTGACCTCATCCCTCATGGGCGTGACGTTGTCAGATCAAGTGTAATTGGATTTCCTGTGAGTTTACACCCAATCGACTAGCAATATAGGAGTCGCCATTCAGTTTTTAACGACAATGAGAAAAACTGACAAAACCCGATTATCGTGACATAAAGGGAGTGCAATTATGTTCGACCACGACGGCCATAGGTTCCCTTGTGATCCCTGGTGTGGGGATCGCTCAACGTACACCCGCAGGGCAGAGATTGAGAGTTTGGGGGACTGTAGCTACCGAGAGGAGTGCTCATCGATAATACTCCAGAGGCAGGTTATCCTTACTAGCTCAGCATAAATAATTGAAGGGGCATGCGTTAAACTATTAAACTATTCTGAATTGATTTTAGCAATATGCAACACATAACACTAAATCGATCGTGATTATCTTATTTAGATTGATTTAAGGTACCTAGCATGATAATTCAATTGTCCAAGGTATTATCTTATTAGGCGTGATAGATCAATCAAATTAATAGTTTGACAATTTTATAAAAGGGTGATGAAAGCGATTAAATCATATGAGAGACACATTACAACGCACCCTTGAGAGGTGCGTTGTGGTTCTCAGAAAACTAACCACTTAGCTTTGCTATTTCTCCTTTTATTTAACGAATCTCGGGTTTCTAAGCAATGTTCCAGTATTTAGGCTTAATTCATCAAGCTACAAGGGGCAGGATGCGTTCTGTTCGACTTTTGGGTCGATTGCGACAGAACGTTGGATCAATTTCGCAGCGTGAGGCTTAGGCTTAAGGCTAGAGTCAATACTCAGGTTATGGAATTGTCTTGTTCCTTTCACGTCAGTTTTGAGGCTGTATTTATAGGAAAAGGGGGTGTGGAAAGATAGATTTTAAGATACGAATCCAAAAAGAATCCTGAGATAAAACGGCCCCAGGCATTTTCAGCGCCCAGGTCTGGGCGCCGAAGATTTCGGCGCCCAGATCCAGGCGTTGAAAATGGGATCTGGGCCGAGTTCTTTGTCAGATTTGGTCTCTTAGAACACGGAGCTTTTGAGATTTATCCGAGTCTTTTAGTGCGTATTAACTTTATGACGGAATGCGTCTGGGCCCGTTACGAACTCTAGGTTCGTTAGGAATTTAATTAATACGTAACTCTTATTTTCGAATTATACCAGGAATGCAAATTCTATCTCTTTTAGGATTTATGTTGGAGTGCAACACCTAATTCTGACAGGTTTCTATCTTTTATGACTTTGCCACTTTTAACAACTACCTTTTACGGCAGTTACTATTCTTAGCAGGTTTCTATAAATAGTAACTTTGGCTGAAATGAAAGGGTGATTGAGATTCGTTATTTTATAGGAGATGCGTTGCCAAGTGGAGATTTATGTTCTCATCATCGAACCTTCCTTTTCGGGAATGGGGACAAAAGTAGGTGTCTACAGTTAGCCCCCACTTTGACTGAGTCTCGAGATGAGACGATGGTCAAAGTACTAGACGGAGTGCGTCATACAAGCCATGGCGTAGGTGACCTGTTTTGCGAGGGTCTCACGATCCCCCGAGTGATAACATTTGACTTAAGGGTCATCACTTGAAGTGTTAACACATTCCTCACGTGTCATTGGAATTTGTTAACTGATAGTATAGAAACTCCCTCACTTTGTCATTGGAAGTATCTAAGATGTTTTCGAAATCAAAGCTATAAAGTGTAACTAGGCCTGGCCAAGCCCAATTACGAGGTAAAACGTTTTTAAAGACTCTCATTTTCAGGGTTAGCTAAACGAGAAAACCCCTTGTTTTTATAGGACATAAAACGAAGGAAAATCCAGCACATCGCTCTTTTTTTGGAAAAGCGGAAAACCAATCCTTTGAGTTTTGGAAAAGGGAAACCATCCTTTGATTTTTGGAAAAGGGAAACCATCCTTTGATTTTTGGAAAAGGGAAACCATCCTTTGATTTTTGGAAAAGGATAAACCGGAAAAAGTTATCGCTGCAGCGACTAAGGACCTGCGCGGTTAGTAGGGCAGACCCCGCCCGCTGAAGGTGGGCGAGCCTGTCCTCTGAGGGTGGACGCCCTGTCCGATAGGAGTGGACGAATCTGTTTTGATGTTTTTAAAATAAGGACCTACGCGGTTTGTGACGTAGACCCCGCCGGGTGAAGATGGCGAGCCTGTTTTTGTTTTTGAAGATTTTATTTCCTTTTCATTTTCGAAAACTGAGGACCTGTGCGGCTAGTGACGCAGACCCCGCCCACTGAAGGTGGGCGAGCCCTGTCCGCTAAGGGTGGACGCCCCGCCCGCTGGAGATGAGCGAACCTGAATTCGTCTTTTCGATTTGGGACTCGCGTGCCGCGATCTTGCCCGATTGAGGTGGGCAAGTCCCTATTTTATTTGTTCTTGTGATTTCTTTTGAGAATTTCTTTTTATTCATTCTTGTAAGAGCGAATTCTTTCGAGGGATGCTCGGATTTAGTTGCAACCTGAATGTGGGTTAACAACGTGCTTTAGACGGACCATTGTCTTGTGGTCATCATCTTTCATGGTTTTGAGCTAGTCTTTACGGCTCAATTTTGCCACTACATGGGTCCTTGATTAGGGGACTATGTATAAGTATCAACGGCGACCTTTGTCTTGAGGTCGTAATCCGGTTTTATCTTTCGAGATTATCCAAACACGGGACTTCGTACAACGTAGTCTGGGAATATTGTTTTAACTTTGCATACTCTCTTTTGAAATATATATTTTCTTTCGAGCCCCCAAGCATTCGTGCTTGACGGTCATTTCTTGTCAAAGAGGTTCCTTGGGGATACACATTTTGTAATGTCCTTGATCGTGTTTGGGATCGTGCTCGTAAGTGCGAGCGATCTTTGTAGTGGTGTGCTACTCTTAACAAAGCCGTGAGGTGCGACTTTCAGTAAAGAAATCGGTAATTTTCGAGTCGAATGGATACGACAGGACCCTATAGAAGTCAGGGCTTCTTTTGGGCCTGGGCTCATTTTCGGTGCCCAAGCCTGGGCGTTAGAAATAATTCACGCCCGGGTGGGGCGTTGAAAATATTGTTTGGGCTGGTCTTTTGATGACACAGTTGGCCTCTTGTTCGTTCGTTTTTTTTTCGTCTAGAGATTCTATTTTTGGAACGAGCCGTTCATTTGAGATCACCGTTGATTGGTGAATAACAATTATTTCTCGAGAAACCGTAGCCTAATAGTGGACCAACGGTGTTTATTATTTCCTTATTCGTTCGCCATTTCTTGGCTTAGAACGATTGTGGGATTCATTTTCAACGCCCAAAGTCAGGCGTGGGATTACAATAACGCCTAGCTATTTGGCGTTGGAGTTGATTATTGGGCAGATCTGCCTCTTTTCCGTTCGCTTATTTCACTTGGAAATTCTACGTATTCTCTTCTCTTTTGTTTTTCTTTATTTTTGGAACGTAGAATTTTATTGGAGATCACAATGAGTTGAGTGATCGTGATGATTTCTCGAGAAGCCGTAGCCGATTGGTGGACTACGGTGTTTGTCGCTTTGGGGCGATTATTTAAAGGAACTCTCACTCTTAATTTAAGGCGTGCAGTTATTGCAATAGTTGGCCGCGTCTATATGGCCCGAGGAACATACCTTGAGGCGTAAGACTTTAATCGCTCTTGTTGTTATTTTGAACGTATATTTTTTCTTTTGAACGCGTTCGTGAATGTTCGATACTTAGGATGATGAGACGTATGTGCGAACGAGCGTTCATAGAATGGCCGTTGCGTGCGGTCCATTAATCAGTTCGCTTGAATCATTTTTTTTTGAGCAATGACGGATGTTGAATAGTTTTCTTAGAAGCTTGATAGGGTTCAGGCCCATTCATGAAGTGGGCTCAGGCATCGTGCCCTTTCAAACATTTGCTTTGAGACTTTTTTTTTTTTTGCTATGGTCGTTTCATAGCTTGGAGCCCCCAAGCATGCATGTTGGGATGCTTCCTTTTGGCGTACGATTTTTGTAGGTTCTTTCGAGAAAGATTCCTTGGGGTTCCGCTCGTGTAGGTGCGAGCTATCCCTTCCGTGGTAGGTAATGTTTTGCTACCTTTAATCCTTAATGTAGAAGTCGTGTGGCTTGCATTTTGAATTTGGGCGATAAGCAGTCTTTGCCTCATACTCTTGGTCGTGCCCGCATTAGTGCAATATCCCTTACTCTTTTTTTTAGACTTGTACCGTGGGATGGTTGAACTTATGGTGCGACGTAGGCTTGTGTGGCCTAACAGCGTGTCTTAGAACATTCCTCCAGGTGTTGGGATATCATTATTATTTTTTGCATTGGAGTACTTCATCACCCCTCGTTCAGGTACTCGAACAAGTGTAGCACCTTCTGCGTGTGCACAGCTTATTACTTCGTTCGATGCGAGGATTCATAGATGTTTCTTTCTTTTTTTTTTCTTTTTTTTATCCTTGATTTTTCTTTCGCTTTTGCTTTGGAACGACGTAGACTGTGTAACGGGCGCTTGTAGGGTGAGCGTTATGTGCAGTAGTTTGATCGGAGTTTTGGTGACTCGCGATTTTCAGTTACCCTTGTTAGTGGGGTGACTTTATATATTCTAAGTAGCGCTTAGAATTTGGGAGGGGTTGTAACCATTCTAAGGTTCGTTTTACACGATCAAACCTTAGGATTGTGCCCCTATGACTTGTGTATAGCATTAGCGTCGAGAATTTGCGATAAAATCGTCATTTCGAGCATTTTTAAAGTGTTTTTCTCAAGCCCCCAATTGTAGCTACGGGATTGGCTTGGTGCTATAATGCTTTGCATGGTGACATGGATCATGAATAGTTTGAACCAGACTCGTTTAGTGCGAGGTACGTTCGAGTAGTGATTACTACTTCTCTTGTAAATGTCGTATTGTGCGACATTGCCATGGTCAAGGTAGTCACATGTTGAAGTGTGCCTTGACCAAAAGCTAGGTGCCTTTCTTTACCCATAATCATATTTAGAAAATCTTTTTGACTCACTTGCAACATCGAGATAAACGCATACTTAGCTTAAACCAACGACACTTTATTATGTTCGAAGAAGTCTTTGAAAATTATTTGAAATCCGAGTCCTACTGTGTACAATCCGAGATGTCCTAAGTAAGTTGACTTATAGAAGGGTCGTACAGGATTACATGAGTGAATCAAAATACTGTTACGTTTTTCGGAATGCTGTCTAAGGATTTGCTGGAAGCCAGGGTGCAGGCGTCAAGATATTACTTGTGCCCGTGTGGCACATGCTTTAGGCTTTTAGGGCCATCTTTTCCAGAATTGCGGGAATATAAACCGCTTTCAAATTGACTTAGATTTACTTGGTGTATGTCTGCACAAAAGGTCAAGGTATACTTAGTTCTTTCCCTGGCTCTTTCATTTCAATTTTTAGCCCCCAGTTGCTATTATGTCTTCTCATTAATGATGCTTTCAGATTTCGATTTTAGATGCCCGTGTCATATGCCTGAGTAGGGTGAGCCTTGGTTAAGTGACAAGTCCTATTGACAATGTCTGATTTTTTTCAAAGGGGATTCGCAAGCATTTGAATTACCATGAACGGGTGCCCCGAGTTCGAAGGAACGATGGGGCGATGCCGTAGAACAATCCTCTTTATTGCAAGCTTACTGCCTTTACTACTTGTTGGCGATTATGACTGTGTCTAGTGGTGAAAGAAGGTCTTTAAGTGAGTTACTTTGCTTTAGGGAGGGTCAAGTCGAGTACTTTAGAGGTCATGGACGCTCGCGCTAGCCCCCATTCAATTGAGGCAAAGCGATCTTTTGAGTATTTGCTAAGTGCCTAGGAGTGTGAGTGCTCCTTCTGGCAAGGGTACGTGCCCTTATTATTTTTCGATGTGTGCTCGTTTTGGCATCTTGATGACTTGGATTCTTCTTTTGACTTAAATTTTTCTTTCGATTTGGATTGCAAGTAATTAAATTTCAATAAGGGACTCTATTTTTTATTCTTGTTATTCTATAGACTTTAACATCTTTGCAAATTGGTTGGACCGAATCATGGATTGCCTACGTATCCGCCTTAAATAGATTTAATTTGGAATCAGGTCTTGCGTAGTTCTTAGCCAGAAAATGGTTTCTTAGAATGCCGATTTTTAAACAAGTACGTTCGAGTGGAATCGTAATGTTTGAAATAGGGTGAAATAAGGGTACTAAAATTTTGGAGCGTGCGTATTTTGCGTATTTTATATGATCTTCTACCCCCAAGTGTTCGTTATTCTTCCGCATGTATATAGGAAAATGTACGAACACTTTTAGGAATTGGGAGTTGAAAAGTGATAAGCAAGAACGGAGCCCAGGGCTGGGCGTTATTATTTTTGGCGCCCAGGTCTGGGCGCTGAAAATGTGTTCTGGGCTGCCTTTTTGTGCTGCTCCTTTTCGTTTTGTGCCAAATATTTGCGAATCTTTTTTGTGCGCTAAATGCTTCTTTTTCTTTTTAGACGAACTTTAAAGGCGCTTTGCAAAGTTTTTTTTTTTTTTTTCTTTTTTTTTTTTTTCACGTTAAGCGTAGAATGTACTTTTCATTTGTCTTGTTTTTTTTATTCATGACTCAAGATGGCTTGAAAGATGGGTTGAATGAGATAGGATAATTTGTATAGGTATTAGTCAAGCATGAGGATTGGAAAGGGTAGAAGATCGTAGAACTTTTCTGTAGTTTTGTGGTATGATTTGGATTGGTTGACTCAATTCTTTTCCTTCGTTTACTTGGGTAAATTTCGCACTTTGGGAGGTACGGGCTAAGTATTTCATGGCTCGCTCTTTTCGCTCTCCCTTTTCCTTTTCTCTTTTTTCTTTTTTTCGCTTGGGATTTCTCCTCCTTTTTATTTGGGCTAAAAGGTAGATGGTTGTGGTCTTTGAGTCACGAGGCGAGACTGAGTGAGCCTCGTTTGGTAGGCCTATAGTGGACCTTTAATTTTAGTAGGCCTAGGGTGGACCTTTAAATTGTCTTACTTTGCAAGCGTATTTAGTCGTTTCTTAAAATGTGCAAATAGCGTAGATTCAAAATGTTGTTTTTACTTTATTGAAATTTAACGAAAGAATTACATCGAATTTTTTTTTTTCTTCTTTTCATATTCCAGTTTCCGGGATTTAATTGGAAGTTGTGATTTAGACTCGAACTTTCTTTAATTTTTCTGATTATAACCCGTGTATGAATACAAGGAGGTGGCCTAGACTCAAAATAATGACGCGGCGTAAGCCTATAATACTTGACCAAGCGACTTTCAGACTTAGGCTAATTGGACCATAACTTTCGTTGGTTGACACTTTAGATTTTAACCCTTGGGTGTTCATTTGTCATGCGTCATTTTGCTTAATGTTGGCAAGGTAGTTAGTTGGGGAGATCGAATTTTCATTTTTGCAAGACTAGAATCATTAGTGCGGCCTCTTGGTGTGTATTGCTTTACCCCAATGGTAGCCTTATGGCATGCCGATTTGGGTATTTTCATGGTTCGTCATGTTGCATTCATGGAAAATCTTTTAGTCCGTACTTAGGAGTACTTCAAGGAGCGAGTGGCTCGAGAGGACTATGATAGTCGTGACCCAATGTGATCATAAGCCTTGAGGCCATTAATTTTTTTTATGCCAATGGTATTGACACCTTAGGCTCACTTTGGGGGTTGTGCGACTATGGAGGAATGATTTTCAGAATGTGACTGTTTCCATTTTGCAAATACTTGAATTACATAATATATTCTTTTTATTGGTGAGAGAGAGTATTGAGGCCGTAGATTCTTAGCGAGGGATGACAATTACATATGGGTGCTTATTGATTTAAATGTTAGGAAGGGAGACTCAATATGGTTTAACCTTTTAACTTGCAGAACGACACCAAGCATTAGGACCGATTCTATGTATAAGACAACTAAGACTTAGGATTTAGATTGCACTTTGGCATAGCCTAGTCTAGACTCGGATTTATTTATTTTTTATATTTGAACAGTATTTTTCCTTGAAAACTTTATTTGAACATCATTTTTTGAATACTTTGCCCATGTGACATTCAAGGTTATTTTAATCAGCATGCTTGGTTTTAGTGCCGAACATAGTCGTTATAGGAAGCCTAACAACGACACAAGGAGTTATTTATTTTATAAGTCGTTCTTAGAATCGAGTGCCTTTTTTCATACGTCCTCGTAGCAAATTTGTTACGAATTTTTTTTATTGCTACGTATATTTTATGCGCGGGTACCGAGGCTGCTGTGCCTGACCAAAAGGCCAGGCAGCAACTTCAGCGCCCAGCTCTGGGCGTTGAAAATGATTGGCGCCCAGCCAGGGGCGCTGAAAATGCGTCCCTGACTGGTACTCGTATTCTGTTCGCGTATCCTTTTTTCGTATAAACGAATTAATTTTGCGTGCTCGCCTAATAATGTCCTTTACGCGTTGTGCAGCGTTTGTGGGATCCGTTACAGGCTGTCCTGGGCGTCGCTTATTTTTGTGGCGATCGCCCGGGGCTGCGGAACACGTATTTTGGTATAACTCCTTGGCCAATTGGTGTTTATGAATGTTTGGGCAATTTTTAGGGTCGTTGGTTTTCTAGCATTATTTGTCACACACAATCACATAATTCGCTACACATAACTAACATTACAACATGAAGCAAAATAATATGTCACGTAGTTTATGATAGGCTTCTATGGGTAATATTTGCGCCGGCTTGGTACCGCTTCTATCGTCGATCCAACACATGCCCCGGTCGAGGTAGTGCATTCACGAGCGAATTTCGTCCCAAGAGGCCAATCACGATGTAAGACAAGGGGGCATGCACCAATGAGAGGGACCTAATGGGCGAGCGATTGGGTTTGGGATAGGTGTACTACTAGCGAAAGTGCCGAGTGGACAACATTCGAAGCGTATGCACCCCACGGGTGGCGATGGGTATCCTTATTCCCAACTCCCGAGATGAAACATGCCAAGGGAGCCAAGATTCGTTATGCGGTTCTGTCCGTTCACATTAATATGCTGATTTTCAGGTCGTCCCAACTTGATAGGGAAATAAACGCGGGGTAGGATCGTTTCACCCTTCGGTAACATCCCCAGCAGAGTCGCCACTGTGAGGGGGTTGAAAAAGCACGAGGCTAATGCGTGACCTCGTCCCTCATGGGCGTGACGTTGTCAGATCAAGTGTAATTGGATTTCCTGTGAGTTTACACCCAATCGACTAGCAATATAGGATTCTCCATTCAGTTTTTAATGACAATGAGAAAAACTGACAAAACCCGGTTACCGTGACATAAAGGGAGTGTAATTATGTTTCACCACGACGGCCATAGGTTCCCTTGTGATCCCTGGTGTGGGGATCGCTCAACGTACACCCGCAGGGCAGAGATTGAGAGTTCGGGGGACTGTAGCTACCGAGAGGAGTGCTCATCGATAATACTCCAGAGGCAGGTTATCCTTACTAGATCAGCATAAATAATTGAAGGGGCATGCGTTAAACTATTAAACTATTCTGAATTGATTTTAGCAATATGCAACACATAACACTAAATCGATCGTGATTATCTTATTTAGATTGATTTAAGGTACCTAGCATGATAATTCAATTGTCCAAGGTATTATCTTATTAGGCGTGATAGATCAATCAAATTAATAGTTTGACAATTTTATAAAAGGGTGATGAAAGCGATTAAATCATATGAGGGACACATTACAACGCACCCTTGAGAGGTGCGTTGTGGTTCTCAGAAAACTAACCACTTGGCTTTGCTATTTCTCATTTTATTGAACGAATCTCGGGTTTCTAAGCAATGTTCCAGTATTTAGGCTTAATTCATCAAGCTACAAGGGGCAGGATGCGTTCTGTTTGACTTTTGGGTCGATTGCGACAGAACGCTGGATCAATTTCGCAGCGTGAGGCTTAGGCTTAAGGCTAGAGTCAATACTCAGGTTATGGAATTGTCTTGTTCCTTTCACGTCGGTTTTGAGACTGTATTTATAGGAAAAGGGGGTATGGAAAGATAGATTTTAAGATACGAATCCAAAAAGAATCCGGAGATAAAACAGCCCCAGGCATTTTCAGCGCCCAGGTCTGGGCGCCGAAGATTTCGGCGCCCAGATCCAGGCGTTGAAAATGGGATATGGGCCGAGTTCTTTGTCAGATTTGGTCTCTTAGAACACGGAGCTTTTGAGATTTATCCGAGTCTTTTAGTGCGTATTAACTTTATGAAGGAATGCGTCTGGGCCCGTTACGAACTCTAGGTTCGTTAGGAATTTAATTAATACGTAACTCTTATTTTCGAATTATACCAGGAATGCAAATTCTATCTCTTTTAGGATTTATGTTGGAGTGCAACACCTAATTCTGACAGGTTTCTATCTTTTATGACTTTGCCACTTTTAACAACTACCTTTTACGACAGTTACTATTCTTAGCAGGTTTCTATAAATAGTAACTTTGGCTGAAATGAAAGGGTGATTGAGAGTCGTTATTTTATAGGAGATGCGTTGACAAGTGGAGATTTATGTTCTCATCATCGAACCTTCCCTTTCGGGAATGGGGACAAAAGTAGGTGTCTACACCTAGGCTCCTTTGCCTGGACAATGGCTCCACTATTGTCGCAATACAAAGCCATTGGTCCTTTAATGGAGGGGACAACCCCAAGTTCTTCGATGAAATTCCGAATCCAAATAGCTTCCTTTGCTGCTTCTGAGGCATCAATGTACTCGGCTTCAATTATAGAATCCGCAATAACGATTTGCTTAGCACTTTTCCAGCTTACTGCTCCACCATTAAGGCAGAACACAAAACCAGACTGTGATCTGAAATCATCTCTGTCAGTTTGAAAGCTTGCGTCCGTATAACCCTTAACAATCAACTCGTTTGTACCACCATAGACCAGAAACTGATCCTTTGTCCTTTTTAGGTACTTTAGGATATTCTTGGCAGCTGTCCAATGCGCCTCACCTGGGTCTGACTGGTACCTACTCGTTGCACTGAGTGCGAACAAAACATCCGACCTTGTACAAATCATAGCATACATAATGGATCCAATAGTCGAAGCGTATGAAATTCCACTCATCTTTCTACGCTCATCAGATGTCTTGGGACCCTGAGTCTTGCTTAGATATATGCCATGTGACATGGGTAGATGGCCTCTCTTGGCTTCCA
Source organism: Spinacia oleracea (assembly GCF_020520425.1). NCBI lineage: Eukaryota > Viridiplantae > Streptophyta > Magnoliopsida > Caryophyllales > Amaranthaceae > Spinacia > Spinacia oleracea. The sequence goes on from NC_079488.1 coordinate 78,164,051, forward strand.
TCATACTGAACCTAGCTAGCACTTTGTTAATGTAAGTGCTATGGCTTAGTCCAATCATTCTCTTAGATCTATCCCTATAGATCTTGATGCGCAATATGTATTGTGCCTCTCCGAAGTCTTTAATTGAGAAACACTTTCCAATACAAGTCTTTACATACTCCAGCATAGGAATGTCGTTTCCAATAAGAAGTATGTCGTCTACATACAAGACTAGGAATGCAATTTTACTCCCACTGGATTTCTTGTATACACAAGATTCGTCCTGATTCTTGATGAAGCCAAATTCATTGACTGCTTCATCAAATAGTATATTCCAACTCCTCGATGCTTGCTTTAATCCATAAATGGATTTCTTAAGCTTGCACACCTTTCCTTGATTCTTTGGATCAACAAAACCCTTCGGCTGTGTCATGAACACATTATCTTCAAGAAGGCAGTTTTGACATCCATTTTCCATATTTCATAGTCATGAAACGCGACAATCGCAAGGATTATCCGAATAGACTTAAGCATAGCAACTGGAGAAAAGGTTTCATCGTAGTCAACGCCATGAACTTTCCTGTAACCTTTTGCTACCAATCTATCCTTGTATATGTATACAATTCCATCTTTGTCTTTCTTAAATTTGAAGACCCATTTTCATCCGATATGTGTAAACCCATCCGACAAATCAACCAAATCCCAGACTTGATTTTCAGACATGGAGTCTATTTCAGATTTCATGGCCTCTAACCATTTTAAGGAGCTTGGGCTCGTTATAGCTTGCTTGTAGGACATAGGTTCATCACTATCTAATATGAGAATTTCTAAGTTTTCAGTCAAGAGGACACATGTCCATCTATCCGGCTAAACCTTAGTTCTATGTGACCTACGAGGGGCAACAACGTCTTGAGGAACTACTCTTACTGGCTCTTTTGAAGGCCTTGGAGGTTCTTCACCTTGAACTGATTCTAAAGAGTTCTTGGTTCGTTGTTCGTCTCGAATCTCTTTGAGATCTATTATTCTCCCACTTGTCAATTTGGAAATGTGATTTCTTTCCAAAAAGACACCGTCACGAGCAACAAATACCTTGTTCTCTGACTTGTAGTAGAAGTAATACCCCTTAGTTTCTTTTGGATACCCAACGAAGAAACATTTGTCAGATTTTGGTGCAAGATTGTCCGAAATTAATCGCCTAACATATGCTTCGCAACCCCAAATCTTTAGAAAAGACAACTTTGGAAGTTTCCCAGTCCATAATTCGTATGGAGTCTTTTCAACAGCTTTTGACGGAGCACGATTCAGTGTGAGTACTGCTGTTTGCAACGCATGTCCCCAAAATTGTAAATGAAGTTCGGCTTGACCCATCATTGACCTGACCATATCAAGTAAGGTCATGTTCCTCCGTTCCGACACTCCATTCCATTGAGGTGTCCCCCGGAGTAGTCAATTCAGAAAGAATACCGCATTCTTTTAGATGGTCATCAAACTCGTGGCTAAGATATTCACCTCCTCGATCTGATCTTAGAGCTTTTATTTTCTTTCCATGTTGATTCTCTACTTCATTTTGAAATTCTCGGAATATCTCCAACGATTCAGACTTGTGTTTCATTAAGTAAATATAGCCATATCTACTGAAATCGTCTGTAAAAGTTATGAAATACTTCCTCTGTTCTTTTTTAAATGACACAATTATTTAGGCACGTTTGCAAATGCGCGATTTCAAACCTTAATATCTCCAATTATGGATAAGAAAAAATCATAAAAATTTGATATTTAAAAAATATTTGCCGAGACGAATCCAACAAGACCCCACACGACTATGTTTTTTCTTAAGTACCAACCACAAAAGGAAGTCAAAGGAACTTGTGTGAATAGTGTCCAAAACCCAATTGATTCATGTAAATAAGAACGGAGGAAGTAGCTGAAATCACCTCTATCTTTCGTACTCATAGGCCCACACACGTCCGTATGCATACTCTAGTAGTTCGCTTGCTCTTTCTCCCACCTTGAGAAAGGTCGCTTTGTCATTTTTCCAAGTAAACAAGATCCGCATTGATCAATCTTCTCTAAGTTGAATTATTCTAGAATTCCCTTCTTTTGAAGTCTTTCCATGCGTTTTGTGTTTATATGGCCTAATCGACAATGCCACATATATGTGAGATCGTAATCACCAGTTTTAGCCTTTTTGGTATTTATGTTATAGATTTGTTTGCTTGTATCTAGCACATATAGACCATTTTCTTGTTGCTGAACCATAAAAAATTCCATTCAAAGAAAAAAAACAACTATTGTCTTTAAATTGAAAACTAAAACCTTTAGAATCCAAACTTGAAACAAAAATGATGTTTCTGGTGATACTAGGAACATAGTAACAATTTTCTAGTTCCAAAACAAAACCACTAGGCAAAGATATAAAATAAGATCCTATGGCTAATGCAACAATCCGTGCTCCATTTCCCACGCGTAGATCCATCTCGCCTTTATCAAGCTTTCTAATTCTCCTTAGTCCCTACGAGTTGGAACATAAGTGTGAGCCACAACCAGTATCTAATACCCAAGAAGTAGAATTTGCTAGATTACAATATAAAACATACATGCCTGAAGTAGAAGCAACATTCCCGTTCTTCTCATCTTCCCTTTTCTTCAAGCAATCCCTCTTCCAATGCCCCTTCTTCTTGCAGTAGAAGCATTCAGAGTCGGCAGGAGAACGAGTCACCTTTTTCTGTTTACCAGAACTGATGTCGTTGGACTTAGGTGTGGGCGAAGCCTTGCCCTTACCCTTCTTTCCCTTTCCCTTGCTAGATTTCTTGAAACCCTTACCCTTACGCACCATAAGAATGTCTTGCTTATTCTCTTGCTTGTGTGTCTTTTCAGCGGGTTTCAGCATACCGTGAAGCTCAGTAAGAGTTTTCTCCATACTGTTTATGTTGTAATTCAACTTGAACTGATCATATCCACTATAAAGCGAATGGAGAATGATGTCAATGGCCATTTCATTTGAGACATTAGAATCTAGAGCTCTCATGTTCTCAAACAATCCAATTATTTTAAGAACATGCGGGCCCACTAGTTCTCCTTTCTTGAGCTTAGTCTCAAGGATCAACCTCTGAGTCTCGAATCTTTTGATTCTGGCCTGATCCTAAAACATGTTCTTCAACTCCGAGATGATTTGATAAGAATCTGAATTAATGAACGTTTTCTGAAGTTCAGGATTCATGGATGCAAGCATCACACATTTGACATCCCTGTTGGCCTGGATCCAACGGTTAAGGGAAGCTTGAGTTACCTCCGGCCCAGCGGCCTCCGGTAACTCATCCTCAAGGACATACTCCTTTTACTCATGCATTAGAACTATTTGCATGTTCCTTTGCCAATCGAGGAAGTTATTTCCATTCAACTTCTCTTTGTCGAGAATTGAACGCAAGTTGAATGAGTTGTTAATTTTTGCGGCCATTTGATTACTACATTTGAAAAGAATTCGCAATAAATAACCATTCATAATCCTTTAATAACTTTGAAATAAAAGCAATCATGCAATCATTAAAGCTATCAAACATTTCATTCATGCAAAATAAAACATGGTCCATAATGAATGAAACGATTCCAAGACCCTAAAAGTCCTAAATTCTTAAGCATGCTTTGGCTTGTCTTAAGTATTTTAAGATTCTAGGTAAGCAAAAATCAATTGCTAGTAATCTCCAAATTACTCTTGGTTAATAAAGTAATACCATAATTTATCCCTTTGCCACAACATATGCCATTGTTGTTTGAGTTAAAACCACAATCAACGTGTTCCTTTGGGATACCTTACCATCTAAGTATACTAAAATAGCACCTCGCTTTGGCGGAAACCTACTACCTTAGGTCTTAGATTTTTGTAAGTGCTTGATTTGGAAGGCAATTATAAACTCAATATTACTTTGGACCTAATTGTTTCTATGTTGGTTTGATTATTTAGTGAACTAAATCTAATCAAACATACAAACAACATTCATGCATAATATACATTCATTCAATATATATAAGTGCATAAATAACTTTGGTGAACTAGTATGGCCCAAAAAACTTGGTCTTGAAGCATGCAATCTTCCCTTCACCTTGTTAGCTTGGCATCGTCTTGAACTCTATTCAACAGCTAACTTAAATTTTAAATATCCTAGAAGAACTTGAAATAATAACTTAATTACATCAAAACTTCAATGGTATTCAAAGAAAAAACGGTACGCAGACCGTATTTAACTATCCTAGATTGGTCATACTAGTCACCTTCAGTACCTGCAATACATAAAATAATTTCTATGCATTCATCCATTCGTGTCCTAAAACGAATGACCCAAATAAATATGCAAGTATTTACATGATTTATTTAAAAATCACTTTCACGTAAAACGCGTCCTAAAAGATTAATAAATTCTGAATTATTAATCCTTAGAATTATTCTAATCAAAATTTAATTTAATTAAAATAATGGTGCCCTACGAAAAATAATTAAAATTAATTGTTTTAAATAATTTCATTTAAAAGGCTCCCACTTAAACCAATATTTTAATTTGAGAATTTAATTTTAAATATTTAAACTTACGGCCCCCCAAAGTCAAATAAAATAAAATAATCAAAAAGTCCACCGTTAGCCCCTTCGTGCAAAATTAAGCCCAAAGCCCAAAATTTGGGCTAGACGAGTTCCCAGCCCAACGACGCGCAGTGCCATCGTAGCATCGCACCCACGCGAGGGCGCAAGCCTAGCGCGCAGGCACGAAGCATCGCAGTAGCGCATAGGCTCGTCGCCCATGCCCGCTGCATGCTGCTCTCGTCGCTGCTCAATGCCTCGGCCCAGCGCTGCTGGCCTTGGCTTGTGGCGTGCCGTGAGCTTTCAGCTCAGCGCGCACCCACTGCCTTGCTTGCTGCAGGCATCGCACCGCACACAAGGCCAGTGCCCATGCTGCCTTGTTGTGCGTGCTTCCCTTTCATCTCGCACACGGGCATCAACCCTTGCTTCGTGCAAGTGGCTTGTTGTCCGATCTTAAATATCCGAAACGAAATTGCACGAAAATTATTTTTCATAATATTAACAAAATTAATCGTTTTAATTACGAAAAATAACGTTTTGAATGATTTCATTATATTGCAAACAATCCAATTTGAGATATTAATAAATCATGGCTAAAAATTATTCAAATTTAATGTACGGTAAATATCAACAAAAATTTGAATGATTTTGATAATCAAATCCAAAACTTTAAATCGTTCTAAACATTTAAAATTAGATTTTTATCAAATTTGGTTTAGGTGATGATTAAAATTAACGAATCCAATCAAAATTTTAATCCATGAATTTTTAAATTTTCCATGTAAACATGAAATCATATTCCCCTTCTCACCTGAATAAATTTTCAGATCTAAATAATTAACAAAATTGATTTACGATCTAAAATTCATTAAATTAGGTAAAAATCAAATTAGGGTTTATACTTAATATTCATGGAAGAAGAAAAAATTACCATAAGTCTATAATACACCCAAAAAAAGTAGGGAAAAATTTCAAATAATTCCGAGTTCATTAGCTCGAGCAATTAATTGAAAACGTTTCCATTTTTAACGATTTAATTCAATAATTAACAAAAACGCCCAAAAACTCGAACTTAGGGGACTGTTTTTGCGATTATGTTCTCATGAGTTGATCTTAAAACGCCGTTTTCAATCAGATTAGGGTCAGAAAAATCGAATTTCCGACATTTTACGAATTCAGAATACTTTCTACGACTTATCCAATAATCCAGAAAATTTCCAAAAATTCAGAAAAATTCGACAATAATCACAAACGTAATAACATGCCAATAAGTACTTTAAATACATGTTGCTCATGATACCATTGTAGGGGTTTACAGTTAAATACATATTAACATAGCGGAACAACCCCAAAGGCAGGAATCATGTATAAAGTACAGATCAAGCAAACTTACGTTTGTAGCGTGTTTTCCCTAGATTCAACGTATCACGAATACGAACAAGAACTCCATATGTCGTTCTTCTACTTGGTTCACCGACACGTTTAGATCCGTCTTGAGATCGATGGCTTAGAAGTCACTCAAGATATTTGCTTTTGGAAATTGAAGAACAGTTTGCACAAAGATAGTTCAGGTTTTCTCTTTTGTTTAGGTTAAAACTGATTAGGCAAAAGTGTGTGGAAAACATAAGGGTGGATTGGTGTTATAACCCTAAGGTTATAACACCAACCGGCCAAGGCACTAAGGCCAAGAGCTGGCCAGCATTGCTCGCACAAGCCCACGAGCACACAACCACATGAGCTTGGCCATGGGCCTTGCCGTGTGCGTTGTTTCTGCTGCTTGTCCCTGCGCGCGCCCAGCCGAGGGAATGGGCCTTGCTTGGCGCTGGCACGCTGCTGCGCCTCGACAGGCCTTGTGTGCTTGCGCGCTTGGCTCGTTGGGCCGGCAGTGTTGCCTTCTCGTATTTGCGTCTAATGCCTTCCGGCGATTAATTATCTTATAGTGCTTTGACGATCCAATGTCGTGCATATACGACTATTCATTTAGCCTAGCTTACAAATATACGCAATACGATATACGATTCCGATCCAACGTCGTATCGTATATTTAAATTTTTCGAACTAATTCCTGAAAAGCTATTAAATGAATTTCCTATTCATTTATTCCGGTGATCTGTTACATGCCAAAGGTGCGACCTTATAGGTTCAGTCAAGTGAAGGAAATAATGCCCTTGGTCCAAGTATGCATTCTATTTTAAGTCTAATAAGTGCGGTTCAGTATTAATTAACAAGTTAATAATTCAGTAAGATCAAGTGAGCTGAATGCCTAGCTAGAGGCCGCTTCAGTTCAAGTGGAATTAATGATATTAATCCACAGCTTACTCTTGACTGAACCCGTAGGGTCACACAAATAGTACGTAAACGGATCAAGTATTTAATGGCATTAAATACTCTATCTATGGATATTCGGAATCGACGGATCTTGGTTTCAGTGGGAGCTGAGATCGTCACAAGCAAGAAATGAATACTCCGGAAACGATGATATTGCCGGAAACGGAAATATGGATCGTATCGGAAATATAAATATTATCCAAGTCGTAGATGTTGCCGGAAACGGAAACATGGTACGTACCGGAAAATATTATCGGAAATGGAAATATTGCCGGAATCGGAAATATTGCCGGAAACGGAAATATTGCCTGAATCGGAAATATTATCGGAATCGGAAAATAATTCCGGAAACGGAAATATTAAATATTTGTTCGAAACGGAAATTAATTCCGGAATCGGAAATATTAAATATTGTTCGTATCGGAAATGAATTCCGGAACCGGGAATTTAATCGGAAGCTAGCGTATCGTACGAATAAGCATCGGACGAGGCCTGCCGGACGAGGGCCCAGCACAAAGCCAGGCCATCGCCCAGCAAGCCAAGCGCGCCACACGAACAGCCAAGGCCACGCCAGGCCCAGCGCAAGGCCAGGCCCAGCAGGCCATGGCAGCGCGCGCAGCGCGCGCAACAATGGGCTGCGAGCTGTGGTGCTGCTCGCGTGGGCTTGCGGCTCGCGTGGGCTGAGCGGCCGTGTGGGCTGTGCGCGGGCATGGCCTGCACGCTCGTGGGTCATGCTCGTGTACAGTTTGTGTTCACATACGAAACCTAAATTGTATAGGGTTTGTTTGATGATTAAATTCCTAATCCTAAAAGGATAAATATTAATTAATTAGAGTCCTCCTAGGATTCTAGTTTAACTAATTAGTATCCTAATAGGATTCCAGTTCCTTTTCCATACCTCTATAAATAAGGGCCTAGGGTCATTATTTGCAGTGACGATTGAAGTATTCAAAGGGTAAGTTTTTGAAATAAAATTAACCATACACTTGCGAACACTAGCCGAAATTCCTAGTAACCTTAAGGGCGATTCTAGTTGGTCTAACTTGAGGCGGATCCGGACGTACTGTGGACTATCTACGGAGGGACGACATTTGGAGTCCTAAAGACTTGTTCTTGTTCGGTTCGGGCGCAGCTAGGGAAGGCACGCTACAACATGTATGCATCAATTCTATGCTAAATGATTATGTGAATATAATATGCTTTCCTGGCTTTATGGTTTTTCCTCATGATTTATGAATTGTCATATGTATCATAACCTAACATCAAGAGTAAGCTGTGAGCCTAATATAGATTAGAACTCACTGATCGGAAGAATTTCTCTAGCCAACTGTTCCTATCACTTGATCTCACTGAATTAATTGTTCGTAATTAATCTGAACCTTGGTATTAGACTAATGCAAATTGGGTGAAGGACATATTTCCTTGAATTTGTCAATTTACACCTTATTGATACTAAGTTAGCTTATGTGTCACGATATTTTTTAGTCACCAGGTACGTCCCTTGTTACAAGGTTGTTGGAGTTAGTGCTCTATATTTTGGGGAAAAACCAATTTGGGTTGGGGGGGGGGGGTTTGAGATTCCAGGGTTTAACCCAAATTCTAAATCAATTTGGGGAAAAATCATTTTGGGGGAAATTCTAGGGTTTAACCAAATGCATAATTCACGTTCTACATAATTTTAGTTTAACAATCTATATTTTTGAACATCATTCATCATCAATTACTTAATCCGACCAGTAATTTAATAAATCGAAAATTTATAGGGTTTAACATACTCAAAATCAAATTTTGGAAAATTCTAGGGTTTATCAAATTTATAATTTTAAGCAAACAAGATCTAAGACTAAATTTAAATTGTAAAAAGAACTTGACATCAAGAACTTTGATTTTCATTTAGATGTTATGTTACTATATTGTTCCTAAGTTAGCTTATATGTCACTATTTGTTTTAGCTTATTTGTCAATTTACACCTCATTGTACTAAGTTAGCTTATGTGTCACGATATTTTTTGTTCACCAGGTCTGCCCCTATTACAAGGTCGTTGGAGTTAATGCCTTATATTTTGGATGCACATCAAAACCCTAGTGAAAACCCCTTGGATCACATAGTAATAAAGGAGGTAAAATCCCTTCATCAACTACCCTAGATCCTTGATTGGGTAGTGACGATCATTGAGATATCGCTAAACACTTGTTGCTACACGCGAGTGGTTGTCGTTGACTCAATATGTGATATTTGTATGTCACATTTTCGAAACACGCGTGAAGGGAATTTTAAAAGAACATAACTTTTACGGGCAGTGGGTTATGGGTTAGTGAAAATTTTCGTCAAGTATAACATCGATCTTATTGTAGTAAATGATGTTGTCGGTTTGTTCCCATATGAGGACACATCCTTATTGACGTATATAATCTCATCTGGTAGAAAATTGAAGCCTTCTCTTGGTGCGACATGGTCCAAGTACATATGGAACATGCTATTCGTTTCTATGACCCTCAACTCAAGCACACGGGATTGGTCAAGAACCTTTAATATCATATTCTCTTAAGACCTGAAAGTTGATGCTTGTAAGTTCACTATAACGGAGGCAGGGATCGTAGACTACTAATTTATATCGTACTACGTTGAGAACGAACACCAACCCGGCCTGAATTTGAAATGATGTAAGGTTAAATGAAATTATGTAAGGTTATTGCGTTATGTTATTGCCATACTGTAAATGATGTAAGGTTAAATTAAATTATATTATATCTCAAAGAATTTAGCTGGATTCAGTATCTACTGAAACTGGATGAGCTAAAGTAACATGAATAAAATTCAATTGAGAATAATTCCGCTAAAGAATTTATCATGTATGATATAATATGCGAATTGCCAAAAAGGTATCGTATGGCCTTAGGCATAACGAACATATACCAGTCTGTATTGTTTAAAGTAAAGATCAACTAGATTGAGATCAAGAAAAATCCTATGGTACTTGAAAAGGTAAATAGGAATAGTTCTTGATTCAAGGAAATGAAGATATGCTAATATTGATGCTACACGCATAAACACTGGCAAAGGATCAAGCAAGATCCCTTTGGAGTTAACCATTGGCAAGGACGGGCTATGTGCATCGTGTTTTGAAATGGCAACATGGATTGAAAACCATGAGTTGTTGCGTGGGAAATTAAATATTAATTTCTACGTTCTAAGATATAGCTGGAAAGTTTTCCACATATCTGTGAACTGCTTGGATAAGTAAATCCAAACACAGCATCATTAGCAACCTATACAGGTGAAGTAAAGTACTTATTGCCTAAGAAGCAATTAAAGGGAGTTGTTTATGTTAAAGATTTTTTCACTTAACTTATGTGGAACACATGTCTGCTGACTTGATGGTTCTTCATTGCAAAATGCGTAGAACCACTATTGAAGCAAGAAAGACTAGATCACAAAATAAACATACTCAAAGGATCTTATCATCCTATCTCAAAAGACATTCGATTAAAAGGATATTAAGATTGGCAAAGCATGATAACTAAACATATGCAACGTACAAGTGAGAAGAAACACTCACATTATGGCACTGGAAATCAAGCATAGCTTTGAATTCCATTAGTTTTTTTAAAGATGGGCTGGAGGCCCATGGTTGAAAAACATTCGGGTTGAACATTTATCATATATGAAATGCATTTTCATATTCCATTTAATCTTGGTTTAGTATTTAATGATGAGTCCTTTCAATTTGACAATATATTCAAGATAGACTGTCAGGACTGTGACTAAGAAATGTCTATCAAGTGAACTTGAATATCAAAATTTGAAAATGGCCCCTGGTCGGAAGTTTTCTATAAAGGTGGACGCATAGAAAACGCTAGACGACTAGAATTCAAGATAACTAGTAGATCTGTTTCTTGAACTATGTGGACATGGAAATGTCTCAATCATTTTCATAAATACTTACTTGATAAGATTAGTATCGGATAGACCTGTGAAACTTTACTGTAAGAGATGAAAATCTGCCATAATTAATTTCATTATATTATTAGACACTAATCCTCAATACCTGAGTGATTTGAGATTACTTGTTTGAGAACTGGTTATTTTGACGTTGTCAAGCATCGCACCGTAAAGGAGACTATAACGGCAACACTCGGGTAATCACCTATCAAATGAAGTCTAACCTCAAGATCACAAGATTGAGATTGTCCTCCCATAAATCATGATGAGATGCCAAAAGTTGTACAACGACACTCGGAGAGCTAGAAACTATAAAATGCATGACCGTGCTCGGATGAATCATAGGCTATGATTATCTGTTTATTTGATCATTTGAACTATGAAACCGAGAAATATCTCTGGACATAATAAGGATGACTACTCTTACCTTATGTTCATGAGCAAGCATCAAGCGACAAAGGAATTAGGAAATGCACACTTGTCCCTAAGGACAAGTGGGAGACTGAAGGAAATAATGCCCTTGGTCCAAGTATGCATTCAATGCTAAGTCTAATAAATGCGGTTCAGTATTAATTAATTATACAAGTTAATAATTCAGTGAGATCAAGTGAACTGTATGCCTAGCTAGAGGCCGCTTCAGTTCAAGTGGAATTAATAATATTAATCCACAGCTAACTCTTGACTGAACCTGTAGGGTCACACAAATAGTACGTGAACGGATCAAGTATTTAAGTGAATTAAATACTCCATTTATGGATATTCGGAATCGACGGATCTCGGTTCCAGTGGGAGCTGAAATCGTCAAAAGGCAAATTATGAATACTCCGGAAACGATGATATTGCCGGAAACGGAAATATGGATCGTATCGGAAATATAAATATTATCCAAGTCGTAGATGTTGCCGGAAACGGAAACATGGTACGTATCGGACAATATTATTGGAAATGGAAATATTGCCGGAATCGGAAATATTGCCGGAAACGGAAATATTGTCGGAATCGGAAATATTATCGGAATCGGAAAATAATTCCGGAATCGGAAATATTAAATATTTGTTCGAAACGGAAATTAATTCCGAAATCGAAAATATTAAATATTGTTCGAATCGGAAATGAATTCCGGAATCAGAAAATTAATCGGAAGTGCGTCGTACGAAATAAACATCGGACGAGCTTGCTAGACGCAAGGCCCAGCACGAAGCCAGGCCTGCGCCTAGCAAAGCCCATGCGCGCAAGGCAGCAAGGCAGCCCGCCAGCACCGCAAGGCCTAGCCAAGCAAAGCGCAAGGCCAGGCCTAGCGAGGCCAGCAGAGCGCGCGCCCTTAGTGGGCTGCGAGCAGTTGCTGGGCCGAGCCCTCTCCGTGCGCGCTCCCAGCGCCCCTCGTGGGATGTGCGTGCGTGTGTGCGTTGAGTTTGTGCATGCATCGAATCCTTAAGCGATTAGGATTAGATTAAAGATTAATTTCCTAAAACTACTAGAGTTAGTTGTTGAATTAAATATTAACTTAATAGTTTTAATTGATATCTAATTCTAATAATATTACATTAATAGAATCCTAGTAGGTTTCTAGTTCCGATAATCCTACCCTATAAATAGGTGATGGCATTCACAATTTATAATCAATCAATTCAAGTATTCATATAGTTTTAAGGTTAAAACTAAAGTTAATAATTTGCCACAAATTATATTCGAATAACTTAAAACCTTAGGTTGAATTCTAGTTAATTAAATCTAAGGCGGATCCGAACGTGCTGTGGACTATCTACGGAGGGACTACACTTGGAGTCTAAACTTGTTCTTGTTCGGTTCGGGAGCAGCTAGGGAGGGCACGCTACAAATGTATGCATCCTAAATTATGCTAATTGTTATATGGCAATTAATTTGGATTCCTGGCTTTATGGTTTTCCGCATGAAATATATATGCTTTATATGTATCATAACCTAACACAATTAACCATTGGTTGTGATACCATGATAAACTTCAGAGAATTATGTCAATTGACTTGAATTAATTTGCGAAAGCATTACAATATTTATAGCTATGGTAGTTGAGTTCTACAAGATACCTAATTACACATGAATTAGGCAAGAGAATAACTTGTATCGGAAAACAAACACTTGTTTCCTAAATATAATAAAACACTCGTAAATTATATCCACAATACCTGCTAAGTTATTTCTACATTTTACTGCTCACACCTATCTTTTCCTCTTCTGAAATCTCTGTCTCTCTAAGTAGTAGTATTTCAAAAACTCATACATCACAAAATAATAATTGTTTTTCATTTAAAGAGAAACTATGAGTCGTTCATAAGGTGTTTGATACAGATCCAGAGGCATAACCCATTTTTTGGAATGAATAATGGAGAATTCATGAATATCTGAAGAATCCAAGCTCTGTTTCCCCTCATCTCTACTCATTTTTTTCCGGATTAGAAATTGGTTAGATTTATTTATAATTATTAAGTAATCCAATATAGTTTTAGAAGTTAGTCTGTAGAATTATAGTACATTTACAAAATTAGATTTATTTGTTTAATGTTTGTTTGATTGTTAATTTGGAGTTAATTCTTTGATGTGTAAACTTTTGGATATTTCCAAAGGTTTCTAGATGCGTAAACTCTATAATTTCAATTTTAATTATACTCCTTTTATGGAATTTTTTTGGCTTTAGTTTCTCTTTCGTACTCCCTTGAGGCTTGGGTTAGTGACTAGCAAAATATTTAACAGAGGTTGATTCAGACTTAAACGGAGCTCCATCACAACGGGTCGGATTCAGATTTCCATTTGGAACAATCAGATCGGATTTGGACTTTTATGATTCGGAATCGGATCCATATTTTGGGTCCGATTATTATTCGGATCGGACTAGGGTCTCGCTCCCTCCGACCCAAGTTCAATCCATTGATATTCCTAATGCTAAGTGTGCTACCAAAATCACAAAGTAATTAAGAAAATTTGTAAGCAAGAGTATTTCGGAAAGGTTTTTGTATTTTTTGAGAATGATTACAAAGTGTGTTGGTTGATTTGTACAAATAAATTGGCCAATCTATTTATAGGCACCCAAATACCTAGAACATTACTCCCTCTGTCCCGGAATACTTGACCTGTTTTCCTTATCGGGCCGTCCCTTAATACTTGACCTGTTTCTAAAAATGGAAATATTCTAACAATATTATATTATTTCTCACTTCACCCCTATTAACACACCTACCCCCTACTCCATACAAAAAATAATTAAAAATTCAACCCCTACTCTCCCCCAACCCCATCTCTTAACCCACCTCCCACTAACTACATTAAAATAATACCCCACTATCAACTACTACCTATTAAAATAAATAAGTCAATTCAAGTCCCTTAAACTCTGTGCCGGTCAAACCGGGTCGAGTATTCCGGGACGGAGGGAGTATACTCTAGAATATTCTACAAGCTACTTACAAAGAAATGCCTACACCTCTCTAAAATTTTCCCACCTCCGAAGAAACTTGTACATACAAGTAGGCTTCTAGAGTACACCGAAGCTTTCTAAAATTTGTACAACGGGTTCTAGACACTTCCCTTGCTAGAACCACACAAAACCAAGGTAGAATGCTCAAGACTTTTTTTTTTTTTTTTTTTTTTTTGAAGGTAAAAAATAGTTCATTAATAAAATAGTCATACGACATCTACAATAGAAATCAAAACAAACCAATACAAAACAATTTGGATCAAACGAAATTCTAATCCGGCAAAACCACGATCGTTGTAGATTAGATCTTACATTGATGAATACCCTATTTCACATCGTTGTTTGATACAGCCTTCAACGAGGGGGTCTTTCGATCTGTTGTAGCTTTGGTATTGAATTAAATTCGATTCAATTGATTGTAGCCGTAGGAATGACATCTGTTGTATTACCGCACGAATCTTCATCAACAAATTAATTTTTCCTGTGAAATTAAAAACATGGCCCCAAACTCTTACAAGGAGAGAGATAAAACCCAATAAATGGGTACAGATAACCCAATAAAAGGCTCTCCAAAAGGGAGAGAATGGAGTTTTATTACGAACATGAAATAAAAAACAAGGAAAAACAAGAAAAAAGGGGCTTACCATCAACCTAATGGTTGGTGGTAGCCCCTAGAAAATTAGGGTTTTGAAGGAGGAAGAGAGAGAGAAAAAACGACTAGACTTCTTGTAAAGTATTAACAGACTTCATCGGTGAATTCTAAAACCTTCAGGTGCACCACCAAACTATTTATTGGGTACAAATAAATTGGCCAACCTTCAGAATGCTCAAGACTTCATCGGTGAATTCTAAAACCTTCAGGTGCACCACCAAACTTGAAGTGATGTTGCACCAGTCCATATTTTTGGGCCTCAAACCCAAATTTTGGTCTGACCATCATCTTCATTAGCCCAAAATCATGGGACCCTAAGTTACACCCCAATATTACATTACTATAAGCTGGGTGTTCACTAGAAATTCTGGTAAATTCAAAATAATCCTCTATAGGGGTAGCCTACCTCATGCAAGCATGCAACCCATGGCACTTAGAGCTGTCAAAACG
This sequence comes from Spinacia oleracea, assembly GCF_020520425.1. Lineage (NCBI taxonomy): Eukaryota > Viridiplantae > Streptophyta > Magnoliopsida > Caryophyllales > Amaranthaceae > Spinacia > Spinacia oleracea. Next base: position 78,179,424 of record NC_079488.1, read on the forward strand.
GTTACTCAAGTCGAGTTCGGGTCTGGTCATTTCGGGTATCGAGTCATGATATGGCCGGGTCATTTTATCACTAGGGTGTAGGTCGGGTTCGGTCAGGTTGATTATTTGTCGGGTCATGTCAGGTTATTTATTCATTTCGGTATAGGTCGGATTCGGGTCGGGTCTTTTTCTAGTCGGGTACAATTTCGGGTTTGGGTCTTAAATAGTCGGATTTGAGTCAGATTGTAGCAGTAAATTTCGGGTTCGGGTCAAGTTCGGATCGGATAATTATCAAGTCGGTTAAATTCAGATCGGGTTCACTATCGGAAACGGGTTAAAACCAGGTCTGATAACTATCAGGTCTAGTCAAGTTTTAACCTTATAAGTAAATTTTATAAATTTGGTTAAATTTGGTTTAACGCTTTTCACTTGTTTTGGATTTTGTTATTACAAAAAAATATTAACTTGATTTAAGTTATTATTTAGTTAGGTCAATAGCAAAACGGATTGTCAACAGCTCGCGTAAAATCAGGTAACGGGTTGTCACGAGTTGGGTCAATAACAGGTTTCATCGGGTTATAATCGATTTCGAGTTCACATTGGGTCGGGTGTTGAATTGGGTTCAGGTCATTTTTCGGTCGGGTCAATTGACTCAGTTTTGTTATCGGTTATATTTTGGTTGGGTGCTGGATTCGGGTTCGGGTCATAACGAGAGAAAATTGGACATCGATTTTAACGGGTTGGATACGGTTGGGTTGCGGGTTTCCTATTTTTAACAACATTTCGGGTCTCGGGTGGGGTCCGGGTCCTTAAAAATATTGGACGGTTCAAGCCGGTTTCTTAGGTCGGGTCAGTTTTTGACAGCTATTAGCACACCCCATGGCCCATGATGTTGCGACGGTGTACGACAATGTCTAGCCACCCCTACGTTGCCTGCGATGGTGCGCAAATTTGATGGTGCATGCGTGTGCACCGTTCTTTAGGTGCACCGGGAACAAAACGACATAAAAAATACACAAAACACGCGTGTTTCATTATATCCCGGGAAAAAAAGAGCAATTCCCTTGAACAAAAGAACAATTCCCTTGAACAAAAGAACATCAAAGGCTCTTTTTTTCAGCTATGTTTTTCGCATTTTTATTTGATTCACTGTTATTCTTGCGATATATATTCTTCTGGATTTTATGTTTTGAATTCAAATAGTGAAGAGGAGAGAGAAAGTGTGAACTAGGTTTTGTAAAATGGTTTTTAGCGAGAGAAAGTAATGAAAATTCCCAAAAATTCGTTGATTTTTCTGCTTCAACATCAAATTAAATTGATTCTTCTTCTTCAAATCTGAATTTTGAAGCTCATAATCAGATTATGGGAGGTAATTTTTCAATTTTGTAATAATAAATTGTATGTTTTGATGATTTTGATTTTGTAATAATCGTGTTTTTGATGATTTTGACTATTTTGATGATTTCGATTTTGTAATAATCGTGCTTTGATGATTTTGATGATTTTAATGAATCAAAATATGTAATAACACGCTGATTTCATTGAAATCGTTGATTTTGAAGATTTTGATTATGTAATTATGATTTTTTTTTTTCTCCAGAAAAGAACAGTTTAACGTATTTAAAGAACATAGGATCGTATTAAAAGAACATTTTCAGTATAGTAGAAAAATAGACCTTTTGCGCAACATAATTTGTTCTTTCATTTTATTGTGTTCTTCTTTTTTATTATTTTCAATTTCATTTGCATTTCATACGTTGTTCTTTTTATTTTATTGTGTTATTTTTCGTGTTACTCTTTTTTTGTCCTTTGTTCTATTGATTGCATTCTTTTTCTTGTTATTATACATGTTTAACTTATTATTTTTTCAGATATTATGAATAATGTGCTCGATAATTCATAACATAATGATGCTGATGATGATTCAGAATCATGTGTTATTGTGGGACAAGGTACGTGACTTGTTCTTTTAGTCTCTCTATTTGTTCTTTTAGCCTTTTCATTTGTTCTTTTTATAATATTATGTTAAACGAACAAAATAAAAACACGTGCACAATTCTTATTATGCACTCTTTAAGAATTTTTCCTTTTTCCTTCTCTGTTCTTCTTTGATTCTAATTCCTATTTTTTCACTTTCTATTTTCAGCAACTATATATAGGAATTAGAATCAAAGAAGAACAGAGAAGGAGAAAGGAAAAACTATATATATATATATATATATATATATATATATATATATATATATATATATATATATATATATATATATATATATATATATATATATATTTTACTTATGATTCATAACCATTTGTCATTTTAGAATTTTAGAAATACATTTTAGAGAGAGAAATAGGAGAAGATTATATTCTCTCAACATAAGAGAGATTTTTTGAGAGAGAAAGAGTGAGATAGTGAGTGAAAGATTAAAAAAAATACATTTTCTCCTTATTCTCTCTCTAAAATTCCTTCTGAATGTTTCTCCTTAGTTGAAAATGAGTGAATTAAGAAAAATACTAGTTCAATTTGGCTAGTTTTCGAAGCAATAGAATCATAGGAAAGCATGATATTTTCCGAGGATTGAGATCAGTTTTTGAAGATTTATTAAAAGATATTGATGCTCCTGATAAATGTTGATCAAGTGTTTAAGGTACGCTTCCTTGTTCTTTCCTCTTATGTTCTTTTCAAATTGTGATGTTCTTTTCATAAATTTACTTTTATTGTGTCATCAACATAGTTTGTTCTTTTAAATCAACATAGTTTGTTCTTTAAAATCAACATAGTTTGTTCTTTTAAATTTTTAGAATTTTTTTTTTGATATAGTTAATGATTATTTTTATAAAATTAAAACACATTTTTAATTCAAAAAATAAATAAATTATACTAATAGTACAAAAACAACTTTTAAAAGAACATATACTTCCTCCTTTCTGGAAATATCGCACAATGGTTGACTTTTACTCCTCTAAGCCTTACTTTGACTCTTAATATCTCACATCGTGTGCAAGTAAAATTATAAAAAAAAATAATATTTGGAAAATATATATCAATACGAATCTAACATGACCCCACGTGACTAAAATTTCCTTATGTACGAATCATTAAAAATGGGCAAAGTCGTAGTGTGAATAGTGTAAAAAAACAAATGGTGCAATATTTCCGGAACGGAGGAAGTATATTATTTTAACTCGTAACACAATTATTGTACTTTTTTTTATTAAAAGAAAAAAAAAGATTTTAAAAGGAACAGTTTTATGATTTTAAGTCCTAAGCCATCAAAACACAATTTATTAAAAGAACAAACTACACTTGTAAATGAATATAACAACATTGTAGATCTGGTTTTAAGTTCAACAACTTCATTGCAGTCTCGTCTTCTTTTCTTAATAAGAACACATAAAGCATAGGAAAAGAACAATAATAAATTAAAAACACCATAGATCTGGTTTAAAGTTCTTCAAAATTTTGTCGTTCATTTTAATAGAACATATAATTAATGGTTTGAAAAGAACAAATAACACTTAAAAAAGAACATAATCTGATTCGTGGCAAAAGAACAAAAATACTCTAAAAAATATAGATTTAGTTTTAAGTGCATCAAAAAATCGTTGTTTCGTCTTTTTAATTAGAACATAAAATCGTTTGAATATAACAAATAACATTTAATAAAAGAACAAAGATCTGATGTGTGGGATAAGAACAAAAATACCTTTAAATAAAAATATAGATCTAGTTTTAAGTGCATCCAAATATTATCGTTTTTGTCTTTTTAATTAGAACACTAAATGGTTTGAAAAGAACAAATACAACTAATAAAAGAACATAGAACTGTTGTTCTTTTCGTCCTTTTCATTATGTTCTTTTGTTTGATAAGGAAAGAGAAAATGTTGTTCTTTATCATGTGTGTTATTATTTTTTCCTTTTTTTGTTGTCCTTTTTTTTATTTTTTTTATTTTGAGTTTTTGTTATTTTCTTATTCTTTTGATTTTGTTCTTTGTGTTTTATGAAAAAGTTGTTGTTCTTTAATTATTTTGTGTTCTTTTTAACTTCTTTACCCTTTTTTCTTTAATTTTTTATAATATTATCGATACTTAATTTTTTATTATGTTGTTTTTCTATTGCATTTTCACATGATGTTCTTTTTGAAAAATAGTTGTTCTTTGTATAGGTTATCAATAGAGAATATGTTCTTTTCATTTTTGTACCTTTTCTTTGGTATGTTAACATTAGTGGTTTTTCAGGTTTTGGTTAATGTTCTTTTCGTTAACCCTATTATGTTCTTTTTGTTTAGTTTATTACGTTCTTTTTCGTTTTTTGCTTTATTTTTGTTTTAATATTTATGCGTTTTGGTGCAGGTGCATGTAAATGTACGTGCATCCCCCTGCACCATACGCGCATTGGGGATGGTGCAGAGAGATGACAGCAATACGGCATGCACCCTTGCAAATTTTATCAAAGGGGCAAATTTTGGTCTCAAACGTAACATGTTACTTTAGAGATGGAGGGGCCATTCTAAAGTCAGTAATGTACCCTAGCTCAGTAATTCAGGTGTAAAAAAAAAAACTCAACGACTTCTTCAACAATTGTGAAAGACTCGGAGATCATGCGCAAAAAAGTAAAAACATCGATTGAAATCATTACGAGTCACATAAAGGGCAAAAGTTCATAAAGCTCTCGGAACAATATAATACAATTAGAACATTTGTATGCCCATCAATATCATTAGCTTTAGGAAAATCACTAATACAATGAGATAATGAAATCACAAATACACAATGATACAACTCACTGAATTCCAACAACAAGGCAGAGGCCAAAAATATACAAAAAGGGAAGGAAATCGAGGAATCAATGAACATCGTGGGACTAAATGAGCTCCTCAACTAGAGGTCTCTTTGCTAGCAAGAACTCGTCTACTGAACATCCAAGAAGCTAACAGAACGGTTGCACCTCTGTTATTCTGCTTCCCTTATAAAAGCAACATCACCACATCCAGGTCTCGGAGATTGTAGCAGAAGTTTATCTTGATCTGTATCTTCGCTTTCAGTGTGCTCACGAGGACTGTCTGCTGACGATGATTCCATTCCATCTTCTAAATTCATATTAACCCATAAGGCTCAAGTATAAATAATAAAACCTCTGTCCCAAAAAAATACACCATAATACTACTTTAATTCGTTCCAAACTAACCGGCCACTATTTATACTGTACGAAGTTAAAATTTGAACTTTCCAATACTAGTTACTACCCTTAAATGGTAAATATTCATTTTTTTTTCCGACAGCCAAAGACAGATTACATTGGTATGGTATTAAAATTAATATAGTGAAACATAATTATGGTGTTGTAGCAAAATTCCTCAAAGATCACAAACCAAACGAAGGAGTAGTTTTAATCCAGAAAAGCTATAACTATAACTAGAACAAGAGAACAAAGGATGTAGTTTAATACTTACCCATGCATTCATGGTACTCAGGCAAATGTTTAACAGTTGTAGTTTGCAGGCTTTCAGGAAGCAGACAGCTACACACAGCACCTGAAATCAAGCCAATGCATTTTGTTAGTGTTGCTCAGACATGGCTGTTCAACGAAGAGTAGAAAGTGCAAAGCTCATCCCAAATATGACCATTTCCTCCAATTCCCCCAGAGTGAGGGTCCCACTACTCCTGCCTCAAGCAGATGGCATAAACCGCATAACTATTCATAGTAAATAATCCCTCTGTCCCAAAATAATATTCTTATTAACCATTTCTGTACGTCCAAAAATAATCTTCTGTTACTCTAAACAAAAAAAAAGTTTCATAAACAGTTTCAAACTCTCACCCCCCAAAAAACTTTCAGCACCAAGTTGAAGATGGAAGGCTCTACTTTACAGCTTGAGGACGAGGTTTTTATATTTGGAACCTTCACCTAGTTGGTCAAGGCTCAGTGGTCGTTCGTGTTATTGCAGCAAAAAATGGAGACATCAGAAACTAAACCAAAACTTCAGCATGTATGGATATGAAACAGCCCAATATGAAGTATATGTATGTATCACTTGTCACATAACTCATTCCATATTGCTAGCAGCTGAGCCAAACGAGACATTCTTCAAGTTGGCCACTTTTTGGAAAAATAAGTGATACAACAACTAAACAGCACATGTCCAACTTGTGATTTGCAAGAGGCCATCAAGAGAAATGAGTCCTATACTTCTATTAAAAAAAACCAAAATTGTACAGGATATAGAAACATATTGTTAAAACATGAGATACCCTTATAACAGAGTTTTCTTGGAGAACAAAATGGTTTGTGCAACATAAACATCAAGACCTAATCAGAAAAGCATGCACGAAATGAAAGACCTTTCAGCAGCTAAACAGTACTTTCCAACATGAGATGCTTTAGCTAAAAATAAAAAGAGAAAGGCCAATTCACCAAATACACAAAGAAAGGTCAGGGCATACCGGTTCGGGCAAGACGGTTGACCCATCCAGGGATCTTTTTTCCAGTCAATCTAAAGGAGAGGTCGTCTGTGAAATGGTTGCAATTCTTGGTGATGAGATGGTAAGTATCTCCATGATACTCAGAGGCAACTCGTTCAATGAAAGACCGAAACTCTGATTGGGACATACTCGTCCGACCTAATGGAATAGAACATCTGTAAATAAAACCTGGACAGCTCCTTGGATCAACTTCAAATACCCCACTTGCTGGGAAATCATGGGCTCCAAATCCGTACTCCATGCCATGAACTGTTGTATGGGGATGCACAAATTGGGGTTTGATTTAGAGGTAGTTAAAGGAAGGTATAAATCAATGACTTAGAAGACATAAAGCAATTTTAGGTGATAGGGGTCTACGCATAAGGCAAGAGATGAAGGTGTTTTCCAAGGCAAAGCAAAGTGCACACTTCCCAAAAAAAAACAGTTCATACAAAGAACATTTACCCGTAATCAGTAATCATCACCTCAAGCTAGAAATTCGGTTATCATAGTAATGCAATCATTTATACCATATTATATACTCTCTTCATCCAAAATAATTGCAAAAATCACCTTGTTTAGTGCCATGAGGTCAATAGACCCGTTCACCTTTAATACACTGATATCAATCAATTAAACCTAGAAAACATCAACGTCCAAGGAAAATCATCTTATTATGAATCTAGCTTAATAAAGTAAGAGCATTTAAAATGTAAGCATAAGTATTCTAGACCCCATTAAATCTTGCTTGAAGACTCGTATTCTAAATACAAAAATCAATCCAAATACACCAACCTTTACAGTCATTGCACTGCTTCCCCCCTTCTAAAAATGTACTGTTATTTCATGGTATCATAGAAGTTTTTGATAGTTATAGGAAGAATCAGCAGGTGAGACCACACAAGGGAAGTAGTGGCTAATTGCTAGTAATAAGTAGAATTTAACTCTTAATAATTATTTTCCATTTCTGGACCACTAATCATAGTTACAAGTTATATACGTAGCATTCTTGAAGGTTCTCAATATTCCTTATATGACCTTAAAGAGAGATGGCTGGGTCGGCTCCGTCATGTCAAAGTGTAAATATGGAACAGGGATGACACATATGCACAACTCATTTTTTGCCTAAAACAAATTTTCTTTTTTCTTCATATCACCAAAATATCCAGCCCCAGGTTCTCACATAAGTGATCCACATGAAAGAAAAATACTGACAACTTGCTCTCCAGGTCAAAAAAATTCAGCCAAACCTCCAGTACCAATATGCCACTCTCACAATCATAGATTCATAGCTAATCTCCAGTGTAATGACTGTAAATTCCAACCATCATTGCCTGAAAATGTGTCCGTTTCATTATGCAGAAATGAGTAAAAGAGAGCGCTCACCAACTTCGATTCACTCTTGACCCCAACTTGGATTTACAGACTATGGAGGTCCTGGTTCTAATCCATGGTTCCCAATGCGAAATTCACTCACTTTAAGCAAATTATTGTAACTCTTGACCTACAACTATTCCTAATTTTGGCCCATTGTAACCAGAATACACATATTTTATTCTCCACTGCCTAAACAACTTCAAGATTATACAGTGTGCCATCTCACTATAGCACCAACATTAGGTCATTTTAGCACACATCACTACATAATCATCATCTAATGACTGACTTACTATTATCTGAATATATTCATCCGGTGGCGAGCTCGAGCTTCACCCTTAAAAAGTTAGTGAATGATCTTATGATTTTATCAATACTCAAATGTATAACTGCCCAACAATTTTTACAATACTAAGGTCCTCTTCAACTACAGATTAACTTAACAGCATAACAGGAAAATTCAACTAACTGAAATACCAATTTCGCCAAAAACCAAATCAAGGCCCCTCTCAAGCAATAACCTAACGACCATTATTTGTTAGAGAGAAACAAATCATCATATTCTAGAAGGAAAAAAACCCCAGATCAAACACATAAACAATCAATCGAGACAACAAAAATAGAGAGAAGTAAATTTGTTTATTTTAATAGCAAATGAAATCAAGGAAAATATCAAATAATTAAAGCAAAAAAAAACAAGAAATAACCTTCAATGCCAGAATGAAAAATTCCAAAACCGAACCAGTAGGTGTATTGATTAAGAGGGGTGAGGTCATACACATTCATCACCACATCGGTTTCAATTTCTCCATTTTTAGCCGCCGATGATTCTTCATTCCCCATTTTTTGAATTTCCCCCTTTTCCCTATAATATTCCTCAGAAAATATAATGAAACCCTCCTCCAAGAACAAAACTTTGATTTCTGGGGATGCAGATTTCTGCAAATCCCCGTACACACAGTAACAAAACAGAGCTTCTGAGATGAGCCCTGCTGCTGGATGTGGAGGAGAGAGATAAGCTCGTTCTTCCCAAAAAAAATGAGATTAGACAAAATAAAAATGTCAAATTTAGGAGTCTATTGTAGTAAAAATGTAGAAGGAATACTTGAACGTGCTTGGATATTATTCTGGGACCCAGACACACAGTGGTTTCCAAGTGCCAAGTGCCAGCCAAAAATATAATGAGCCCAGTGGTATTATGGTAATACAATCATATGTTAGGATGATGTCTCCAAACCGAACATAAGTAACCGTTTATAATTTTAGGTTTAAGGCTAATAAGTTTAGTTAAGAGTTTAAGCATTAGAATTTAGAAGCATATATGTTCATGACCAAAAAAAATGTTCCCGACTCAATAAAAATAAAAATTAGGTTCACGACTCAAAGATGACGAGAGGCTTCATGATTGACATATTACACATGTTGCGTAGAAATTTGGTATATGCCGTATTTATTTTGTTAAAATATTAATCTATAAAAATCTAGATAATACACTTGTAAAAATATAATAATGAAATGTATTGTGTAGAAAAGTCTAGAAATATGATTGTAAATTATAGTCTAGAATAATCTTAGAAAATGTCTAGAATTATCCTAAGAAAAATCTAGTTAGAAAAATCTAGATAAATGACAAGTGTAGAAAAATCTAGAAACTATGATACAACCACTATAAATAGGTTGTATGTGCATAAATTGAGAGGTGGGCTAATCAAGAGAGCTCCCACGGAATATGAGCGCTAGAAAGTAGAAACAAGGGTTCTACCAAAGAGATAAGCGAGAGGCATGAGCTCTCGAAAATATTGTTGTACAATTCTTATTAATGTAATCAATGATGAAAATACAATTTTGTTATATAATTGAGGATTTGAGGTACATCAAAACTTTCGCGTGCGTCCTCAAATTTCTATCATGGTATCAGAGCTGAAAAAATGATTACATTGAAGATCGAAGACCCAAGACATGAAAGGCTACAAGATTTGAAGAAAATATGGAAGAGAAAAGAGGTGAGTTCTAAATCTAAAATTTCTTAAAGAAGATAACAAAGATGGAGAAATTAAACTAGAAGAAATAAATTTATGGAGGAAAATGGAGAACATAAAAGTGGATGATAAAAATAAGGAAGATGAAAGAATTGAAGAAAATATGTGAAGGAAATAATGCCCTTGGTCCAAGTATGCATTCAATGTTAAGTCTAATAAATGCGGTTCAGTATTAATTAACAAGTTAATAATTCAGTGAGATCAAGTGAGCTGAATGCCTAGCTAGAGGCCGCTTCAGTTCAAGTGGAATTAATGATATTAATCCACAGCTTACTCTTGACTGAACCCGTAGGGTCACACAAATAGTACGTAAACGGATCAAATATTTAATGGCATTAAATACTCTATCTATGGATATTCGGAATCGACGGATCTTGGTTTCAGTGGGAGCTGAGATCGTCACAAGCAAGAAATAAATACTCCGGAAACGATGATATTGCCGGAAACGGAAATATGGATCGTATCGGAAATATAAATATTATCCAAGTCGTAGATGTTGCCGGAAACGGAAACATGGTACGTATAGGAAAATATTTTCGAAAATGGAAATATTGCCGGAATAGGAAATATTGCCGGAAACGGAAATATTGTCAGAATCGGAAATATTATCGGAATCGGAAAATAATTCCGGAAACGGAAATATTAAATATTTGTTCGAAACGGAAATTAATTCCGGAAACGGAAATATTAAATATTGTTCGTATCGGAAATCAATTCCGGAACCGGGAATTTAATCGGAAGCGTATCGTACGAATAAGCATCGGACGAGACCTGCCGGACGAAGGCCCAGCACGAAGCCAGGCCATCGCCCAGCAAGCAAGGACGCGCGCACGCCCAGCCCAAGGCAGCGCCAGGCCAACCGCAAGGCAGGCCCAGCGCGCCAAGGCAAGACTGCCCAGCGTGGGCTGCGTGGGCCGAGCGCACGCGTGCGGGCGCCCTCGTGGCTCTGTGCGTGTGTGTGCTTGTGTCCATGCACAATTCCTAAATCTATTAGGATTTGGTGTGTGATTAAATTCCTATTCCTATTAGGATTATTTAATTAGAGTCCTTGTAGGATTCTAAGTTTAATTATATCGTATCCTACTAGGATTCCAATTCCCTTTCCAAACCTCTATAAATAAAGGCCTAGGGTCATAATTTATACGCACGATTGTAGTATTCAAAGGGTAAGTTTTTGAAAGAAAATTCAGCCACTCTCTTGCACTAATAGCCGAAAATTCCTAAGCACCTTAAGGGCGATTCTAGTTGGTCAATCTTGAGGCGGATCCGGACGTACTGTGGACTATCTACGGAGGGGCGACACTTGGAGTCCTAAAGACTTGTTCTTGTTCGGTTCGGGCGCAGCTAGGGAAGGCACGCTACAAAGTGTATGAATCTATACTATGCTAAATGATTATGTGTAAATAATATGCTTTCCTGGCTTTATGGTTTTTCCGCATGATTTATGTATTGTCATATGTATCATAACCTAACAGTGGTATCACGAGCCTCTTATTATTTTCATAATCTAAATTGCATAAACATGGTTAAATATTACAAATTTGCAAGAATTACAAGGGGTGATTAATTTTCGTAATTGTTAATTAATTGCAAATTGCGTTTATTTAATTATATGTACGCAGTTTTTCGGCAGTTTCTTTGTTACTCATCCAAATCGAGTGATTTTGTGTCAATTCCGCGTGTAAAAGGCATTCTAAATTTTTGACAAAAATAGTAATTTTCGGCCGAACCCAGAATTCTCAAATTCGAAGCCTAACTATGACTTTTCGGAGGTTTTAGTTTTTCGAACGCAAAATTTCGTAAATTTAAGATGTTAAATTAAATATTTGCGATTCTTGTTGATAAATCTTGAATTTTTGATTGACCTACTGTATATGTTTAACAAGTTTGAATGCCTAGCCTTGTTAATTATGCAATCTAATTTGTAATTATGATTAATTTGTTGAAAATTGGAATAATTTAGAATTAATTTGATTTTCATAATTAGTTAATAATTTAATTAGATACCTATGATTAAAAAACACCATAAAAATTGTAAATTTGTGTTAAATTTTAAATTTTTATGACCTAGACTTGAATCCATTTAATCGGAAATCAATTAATTAATAAATTTTCGATTTTTCGCCCTAAAATTATGAAATTAATATGTTTTATTAATTCGTCAATAATTTTGAATTCAAATTTTTTAATTTTTATGCAATCGCTCATAAAACTTGCACGCACAAAGCAATGGACGCTACGTGTTACCCTTAAGGGGTGTTGTATAGTGCGGGCGTGCGACGACGAGCAAGGGAGCTCGTCGCCCACGCGGTACGAATGCAACGAGCAAGGCGATGGCGCGCGAGCACAAGGTAGCAGCCCTGCCTTGTGTCGAACGCTGTGCGCGATGGGCGATGGGGCGAAGCCATGGCACGCTGTGGGCGCGCGAGCGAGCGAGAGCTGGTCTCCCAGCGATCGCTACTCTGCGCACCACAACGCGTGGCCTCGAGCGAGCGAGCGAGCGAGCGAGGAGCATCGTAGCTGCTGCGATGCTATGGGCAGGCAGGCTGCGCGCAAGCGTGGCTTGCCTTGCTGCCTTGCGCGTGGCTGCTGCGACATTGTGTTATGGACATCGATGGGTCGTGCACTCGACGGGGCTTGGGCGCAAGCCCAAGTGCTCGTCATGTCATGATTGTCGAGTTTTAAATTTTAATTTGAAATTTTCAGTTTACGTAATTTTAATTAATTTTAAAATTAATAATTTAAATTGTTTTCTTGGATTTTAATTTTGAATATTATAATTATAATAAATTTCATTTATTTTAATTCTTTTACTAAAATTAAAATCATGAATTAATTTAAATACGACTGAAAAATAAATTAAATAAGCGGATTCAATTATAAATTTATATGAGCTTTAAATTTTAATTAAATTTGTATGTTTCCGGTTAGACTAGAAATACATTTTTATGTTTAAAATTAGTAAATCATATGAATTTATTGGTTTAAGTGGGAGCCCTTTTAGTCATAAACTCTTGATTAGGTCTACAAATACTTAAGGTTAAAACAACTTGATTAGAATTAATAAGGACTGAATAATTTGTAGATTATTGGTGCCCTTGATTAATTGCTGCAAATGTTTATGTGATGCATAATGTGTTTTACTAACCAGCTATGTGGGCCATTCATGATAATGAATGGGTGAATGGTATATATTGTATATATACTGTTTTGCAGGTTATGAAGTGACTAGTATGGCCCAAATAGGACAGAAAATATGGTCTGCGTACCATTAATTTGAATGTAATTGGTCTAAAGTACCAAAATTGTTTTTCAATTCAAATATGGTATGCGTACCATCAAATAGTTGTAATTAGTTTAATTATAGCTTATCCTATTTGAAGAAAATGGTGCCTCCCACGGAGATTTTCGAGACGGACTTTGAAGTTGAAGCTTCAAGATGAAGTCGGGCCATACTAGATCACATTTATCTTATGCATGCTTTAAGTTATTTATTGCTTTAAATATGTCTTAATTATGCATGAGATTACGGCTTGATTATGTTGCATGATTAAGGATTTTAGTTCACTTAAAATCTAACCAACATAGTAAGAGCCTTAAGTTCCAAACTTAAAAATTGAGTTAAAAGGTGCCATGCCAAAATATACACTTGCTTGGATATCCTTTACATCAATCTAGTAATAGTTTTCGCTCAGCGAGGTGTTACTTATTGGTCCTAAAGGGGCAAGGTACACAAATAATTGTGAGTACATGTTAGTTTTGGTGAAACTCAACGATATAAGTAAGGAGTCCTTTTATGTCGTGGCAAAATCGATAGGTTTACCTAATAAGTTCTTAGACGTGCCTATCAACCAAGAATAGTTTCTAGACTATTAGCAAAAGGCTTTTGCTTACCTAAAATGTTTTAGGATTAAGTCGACAAACTGTGCTTAATTCTTCAATGGATTTTAGGATCTTGGAATCATTTTATTCACACCTGCCGGAACACATAACTTGAATAAAATGCTTAATGAACATTGAATTATGCATGTATGCTAGAATTTAAGTTTATTAAGAGAAACTGTGAATGGTTATTTATTTGTTTATTCTTTTCAATTGTAGTTTTAATTATGGCAAACAACAATTCATTCAACATTCGATCAATTCTCGAAAAGGAGAAGTTGAGCGGGAAAAACTTCCTTGACTGGCAAAGGAACTTGCAAATAGTTCTTATGCAGGAAGAAAAGGAGTATGTCCTGGAAGAGGCGATGCCCGAAGCCGCAGGCGACGGGGTCACTCAGGCAGCCCTCAATCGTTGGATTGATGCCAACAAGGATGTGAAATGTCTAATGCTCGCCACCATGAGTGCAGATCTGCAGAAAACGTTCATCAACTCAGATGCTTTCACGATCATCAGTGAGTTAAAGAACATGTTCCAAAATCTGGCTCGAGTCAAAAGATTCGAGACTCATAGGCAAATTCTTGAGACCAAGCTTAAGAAAGGCGAGCCCGTAAGTCCACATGTTCTCAAAATGATTGGACTCATTGGGAATATGAGTCGGCTGTATCAGCAATTCTCTCAGGAAATGGCTGTAGACACCATCCTCCATTCTCTTCATAACGGGTATGATCAGTTCAAACTGAAATACAGTATGAATAGTCTGGACAAAACGCTCACTGAGCTTCACGGTATGCTAAAGACCGCTGAAAAGACGCTCAAAAGTGATAAGCAAGATGTGCTTATGGTGCGTGGGGGCAAGTTCAAGAAATCTGGAAAGAAGAGGAATGCTAAGAAAGGTGGCAACAAGGCCAGCCCAACTAAGCAAACTGGCGCCAAGTCTGAAAAGAGGAAGGTCAGTCAACCCACTTCTGAATCTGAATGCTTCTACTGCAAGAAGAAGGGGCATTGGAAGAGAAATTGCTTGAAGCTAAAGGAAGATCAGAAGAACGGAACAGTCGTTCCATCTTCAGGTATTTTCGTTATAGACTGTATACTTGCTAATTCAACTTCTTGGGTATTAGATACAGGTTGTGGCTCACACTTATGTTCCAATCCACAGGGACTAAGAAGAAGTAGAAAGTTAAGCAAGGGTGAAGTCGACCTACGAGTGGGAAATGGAGCACGGATTGCTGCATTAGCTGTAGGAACTTATTATTTGTCGTTGCCCTCCGGGCTAGTTTTGGAACTGGAAGAATGTTTCCATGTTCCAAGTCTTACTAAAAACATCATTTCAGTTTCTTGCTTAGATGCTAAGGGATTTTCCTTTTTAATAAAAGACAATAGTTGTTCGTTTTATTTTAAAGAGATGTTTTATGGATCTGCTAGATTAGTCAATGGACTTTATTTATTAGATGACGACAAACAAGTTTATAACATAAATACCAAAAAGGCCAAAAAGGATGATTCAGATCTCACCTATCTGTGGCATTGTCGATTAGGCCATATAAACTTGAAACGCTTAGAAAGACTTCAGAAGGAAGGAATTCTAGAACCATTTGACTTAGAGGATTATGGTAAATGCGAATCATGTTTACTTGGCAAAATGACAAAGCAACCTTTCTCTAAAGTTGGAGAAAGAGCAACTGAACTATTGGGTTTAATCCATACAGATGTATGTGGACCAATGAGTACAAATGCTAGAGGTGGTTTCAGCTACTTTATCACTTTCACTGATGACTTCAGTAGATATGGTTATGTCTACCTAATGAAGCATAAGTCTGAATCCTTTGACAAATTCAAGGAATTTCAGAGTGAAGTAGAGAATCAATTAGGCAAGAAGATTAAGGCACTGCGGTCTGATAGAGGCGGTGAATATCTGAGCTATGAATTTGATGACCATCTGAAAGAATGTGGAATTCTGTCAGAATTGACTCCTCCTGGAACACCACAATGGAATGGTGTGTCGGAACGGAGGAACAAAACCTTGCTAGACATGGTCAGGTCAATGATGGGTCAGGCCGAACTTCCAATAGAATTTTGGGGACATGCACTAAATACAGCTGCACTCACTATAAATAGAGCTCCGTCTAAAGTTGTCGAAAAGACTCCATATGAGTTATGGTTTGGAAAGCCTCCAAATGTGTCTTTTCTTAAGATTTGGGGATGTGAAGTATACGTCAAACAATTAATTTCAGACAAACTTCATCCGAAATCTGACAAATGTATCCTTGTGGGCTATCCAAAGGAAACAAAGGGGTATTACTTCTACAATACATCTGAGAACAAGGTGTTTGTTGCTCGAGATGGTGTCTTTTTGGAGAAGAATCACATTTCCAAAATGACAAGTGGGAGAAAAGTAGACCTTGAAGAAATTCGAGTCGAACAACAAACTCTAGAGAATGCTCAAGATGACATTCAGGATGAAACTGAGAGATCTTTAGAAGAATCTGGTGAGAATCATGGCCAATCTAGAAATGTTACCCCGCGTAGATCGCAAAGATATAGATCTCAACCGGAAAGGTACTTAGGTATTTTAACGAACGAGAGCTATGACGTTCTATTACTTGAAAGTGATGAACCTGCTACTTACAAACAAGCTATGGCGAGCCCTAGCTCCAAGCAATGGCAAGAAGCCATGCAATCTGAATTAGACTCCATGTCTGAAAACCAAGTATGGGATTTGGTCGATTTGCCAGATGGCTACCAAGCCATTGGAAGAAAATGGGTTTTCAAACTGAAAAAGGACAAGGATGGGAAACTTGAAGTTTACAAAGCTAGATTGGTTGCAAAAGGTTACAGGCAAGTCCACGGTGTGGATTACGATACCTTTTCACCAGTTGCAATGCTAAAGTCCATTCGGATAATGTTAGCAATCGCTGCATATTACGATTACGAAATATGGCAGATGGATGTCAAAACCGCTTTCTTAAACGGCGTTTTAACAGAAACTGTGTTCATGACACAGCCTGAAGGTTTTGAGGATCCAAAGAATGCTAAAAAGGTATGCAAGCTAAAGAAATCAATCTACGGATTGAAGCAGGCATCCAAGAGATGGAATATATGTTTTGATGAAGCAGTCAGTGACTTTGGTTTCATCAAAAACGCAGACGAATCTTGTGTATACAAGAATGTTAGTGGAGCAAAATTGCTTTCCTAGTATTATATGTCGACGACATATTACTTATCGGAAATGACATTCCTATGTTGAACTCTGTCAAGATTTGGCTTGGGAAATGTTTTTCGATGAAGGATCTAGGAGAAGCACAGTACATATTGGGCATCAAGATTTACAGAGATAGATCTAAAAAGATGATTGGACTTAGTCAAAGCACTTATATCAATAAGGTGCTTGATAGGTTCAAGATGGCAGACTCCAAGCGAGGCTACCTACCCATGTCTCATGGAATAACTCTAAGCAAGACTCAGTGCCCAAAAACACTTGATGAGCGTAGACGAATGAATGGGATTCCATATGCATCATTGATTGGTTCAATAATGTATGCTATGATATGTACACGCCCGGATGTTGCGTACGCACTCAGTGCTACGAGCAGATACCAGTCAGACCCAGGAGAGGCACATTAGACTGCTGCCAAGAATATTCTGAAGTACCTGAAAAGGCACAAAGATGACTTCCTGGTCTATGGTGGAGATGATGAATTAATTGTTAAAGGCTATACGGACGCAAGTTTCCAAACCGACAAAGATGATTTCAGATCACAGTCTGGGTTTGTCTTCTGCCTCAACGGAGGTGCAGTAAGCTGGAAAAGTGCTAAGCAAAGCACCATTGCGGATTCTACAACTGAAGCGGAGTACATTGCTGCACATGAAGCAGCAAAGGAAGCTATATGGCTGAGGAAGTTCATAGGTGAACTAGGTGTATTCCCCTCCATTAAAGGACAAATAGCCCTGTATTGCGATAATAACGGAGCTATTGCACAGCAAAGGAGCCTAGACACCACCAAAGAGTCAAGCATGTACTTCGTAGATTTCACCTTCTACGAGAGTTCGTTGAAAGAAAAGAAGTCGAGATAAGCAAGATTGGAACTGATGACAACATATCAGATCCATTGACTAAACCTCTGCCGCAGGCGAAGCACAACTCGCACACTGCAGCTATGGGAATCAAGCATATTGGAGAATGGCTTTGATATCCTTATTTAATGTTTTAAAGTTTTAGAGTTTAAATCTTTGTAAAACATTATTGGTTAATCATTCACAATAAATGAATAGAATTCATTTTTCCATTTAATTTGTGGTTTATTAAATGATGAGTCCCTTCAATTAGACGATATATTCAAGATAGACTGTCAGGACCAGTCCTGTGACTAAGAAATGTCTATCAAGTGAACTTGAATGTCAAAAGTTGAAAATGGTCCCTGGTCGGAGTTTTCTATAAAATTGGACGAATAGAAAACTTTAGACGACTAGAATGCAAGATGACTAGTAGTTCTGTTTCTTGAACTATGTGGACATGGCAATGTCATAATCATTTGCATAGATACTTACTTTGGGAAGACTAGTATCGAGCAGACCTATGAAACTTTACTGTAAGAGATGAAAATCTGTCATAAGTAAATTTCATTAAAATTATTAGACACTAAATCCTCAATACCTGAGTAATTTGAGATTACTTGTTTGAGAACTGGTTGCTTTGACGTTGACCAACCGTCGCACCGTAAAAGGAGGTTATAAAGGCAACGCTCAGGTAATCACCTATCAAACGAAGTCTAATCTCAAGATCGCAAGATTGGGATTGTCCTCCCATAAATCGGGATGAGATGCTTAAAAGTTGTACAAGGCCACTCGGAGAGCTAGAAACTGTGAAATGCATGGCCGTGCTCAGATGAATCATAGGCTATGATTATCTGCTTATTTGATCAGTTGAACTCTGAAACCGACAAACACCTCTGGACATAATAAGGATGACAACTCTTACCTTATGTTCAAGAGCAAGCATCGAGCGACAAAGGAATTAGGAAATGCACACTTGTCCCTAAGGACAAGTGGGAGACTGAAGGAAATAATGCCCTTGGTCCAAGTATGCATTCAATGTTAAGTCTAATAAATGCGGTTCAGTATTAATTAACAAGTTAATAATTCAGTGAGATCAAGTGAGCTGAATGCCTAGCTAGAGGCCGCTTCAGTTCAAGTGGAATTAATGATATTAATCCACAGCTTACTCTTGACTGAACCCGTAGGGTCACACAAATAGTACGTAAACGGATCAAATATTTAATGGCATTAAATACTCTATCTATGGATATTCGGAATCGACGGATCTTGGTTTCAGTGGGAGCTGAGATCGTCACAAGCAAGAAATGAATACTCCGGAAACGATGATATTGCCGGAAACGGAAATATGGATCGTATCGGAAATATAAATATTATCCAAGTCGTAGATGTTGCCGGAAACGGAAACATGGTACGTATCGGAAAATATTTTCGAAAATAGAAATATTACCGGAATGGGAAATATTGCCGGAAACGGAAATATTGTCAGAATCGGAAATATTATCGGAATCGGAAAATAATTTCGGAAACGGAAATATTAAATATTTGTTCGAAACGGAAATTAATTCCGGAATCGGAAATATTAAATATTGTTCATATCGGAAATCAATTCCGGAACCGGGAATTTAATCGGAAGCGTATCGTACGAATAAGCATCGGACGAGACCTGCCGGACGAAGGCCCAGCACGAAGCCAGGCCATCGCCCAGCAAGCAAGGACGCGCGCACGCCCAGCCCAAGGCAGCGCCAGGCCAACCGCAAGGCAGGCCCAGCGCGCCAAGGCAAGACTGCCCAGCGTGGGCTGCGTGGGCCGAGCGCACGCGTGCGGGCGCCCTCGTGGCTCTGTGCGTGTGTGTGCTTGTGTCCATGCACAATTCCTAAATCTATTAGGATTTGGTGTGTGATTAAATTCCTATTCCTATTAGGATTATTTAATTAGAGTCCTTGTAGGATTCTAAGTTTAATTATATCGTATCCTACTAGGATTCCAATTCCCTTTCCAAACCTCTATAAATAAAGGCCTAGGGTCATAATTTATACGCACGATTGTAGTATTCAAAGGGTAAGTTTTTGAAAGAAAATTCAGCCACTCTCTTGCACTAATAGCCGAAAATTCCTAAGCACCTTAAGGGCGATTCTAGTTGGTCAATCTTGAGGCGGATCCGGACGTACTGTGGACTATCTACGGAGGGGCGACACTTGGAGTCCTAAAGACTTGTTCTTGTTCGGTTCGGGCGCAGCTAGGGAAGTCACGCTACAAAGTGTATGCATCTATACTATGCTAAATGATTATGTGTAAATAATATGCTTTCCTGACTTTATGGTTTTTCCGCATGATTTATGTATTGTCATATGTATCATAACCTAACAATATGTTTTGAAGAAGAAAGTATTTGAAGGATGCTAATGACACGGGCATTAGCAGTGATGGGTGGTGACATGAGCACCACAACAAAAGAAAAATCTGGAGAAACAAATGACATTGGAGCAAGTTGGTAACAAGGATACCAACACAAAGAGTTGAAAATCTGCAAGATGTGAAGAAGAAGAAAATTGTTGGTATGGTTGGTGACATGAGCACCAATAACAAAATAAATTTGAAGAAAAATTTCAGGAAATGACTGGTGACATGTGCATCAGTGGGATAGTGGGTAACATGGATTCCAAAGAGAAGATGATCAAGACTAATAAAACATATCGAGAAGATGAAGGTTGGTAACACGGGTGCCAACATTGGAACTCAAACGTTTATATCGTTTGGTGGTTGGTGACAAGTGCATCAACGAGATTTTTGAAAGATAAACATTTTGGAGTACAAGATTTTTCAAGATTAAGGGGGAGTGTTAAAATATTAATCTAGAAAAATCTAGATAATACACTTGTAAAAATATAATAGTGAAATGTATTGTGTAGAAAAATCTAGAAATATGATTGTAAATTATAGTCTAGAATAATCTTAGGAAATGTCTAGAATTATCCTAAGAAAAATCTAGATAAATGACAAGTGTAGAAAAATCTAGAAACTATGATACAACCACTATAAATAAGTTGTATGTGCATAAATTGAGAGGTGGGCTAATCAAGAGAGCTCCCACGGAATATGAGCGCTAGAAAGTAGAAACAAGGGTTCTACCAAAGAGATAAGCGAGAGGCATGAGCTCTCGAAAATATTGTTGTACAATTCTTATTAATGTAATCAATGATGAAAATACAATTTTGTTATATAATTGAGGTCCATCAAAACTTCCGCGTCCGTCCTCAAATTTCTATCATATTTATCCTCTCCAATATATCGGATTGACACTTTAGTCGATTAGATTAAGAAAGTAAACTATGTTTCTTATGAGTTTTGCGTACATATCAAGATGAATCATGTTTGAGATATAACTTTTTTAGTTGAGGGATCAAGAATAGTCGGAGGCTTCAAATATGACAGTTGAAAGCCTTTTTTCGTCGCATTGACTCTATCCATTGTTACAATGAAAGTCAACATATTTTGTTTTCATAAAAAACAAGGCTTTATTAAGAGATTCTTGGACCATATTCTCCAACCAATTATCCAGTCAAACCGTGAAGCCAAGATTCTTGACGTCCAGAGACCAGAGTATTGTACCAAGATGAATAAATTTAAAAACTTTGTAAGGAAAATAAAGATAAAGAAAAACAAGTTGAAACTGTAAGAGCCATATAAATTATAAAATTAATGTGAGATTGACATTAATTAACGGAAGATTTTTCAATTGCTACAATAAAATGGTAGTCACCATAATTGTATTAAATCTCAACCGTTTAAAATTAAAATTATGAGCTTTGTGATTAAAACAATTTAGATATATAAATATTGGTTTTCCTGCTTTAAAAACTACAGAGTATCCTCTAATTACTCTTGCACAACTTTTGAAATTATTTTTTGAGTTTTATATTATTTTTATTGTTCTTCTTTCTACTGTTTTCTTATTTTATATATTTTTTGAACGAATACCATTGTGTTCTTCTGCTCGTTAGAGTATGCAATTTTGTTAAACATGATATATATAAAAAAAATCGTATGCACAAATTAATACTTGTAAAGAAATTACAAAGATGAATGTTCATCCCGGAGATGGAGAGAGGAGAGGAAAATAAAATAAATTATTTTTCATTTTAATCTAAGAAGTATATTTTTATTAATGAGTTTCTTTTATAAAGAAAAATAAATCATTTAAAAAGTCAAGTCAATAGAAAATGAATGGCGTAGATTTGATATACTATATAAATGGTCATGATTCAAAGTTTACAGTGGCTACAAAAATGATGTAGCCATTGTAAAATCATCCTTAATTAACAACTAGATCAAAATCCAGTAATACATGTGAAGCACGTCGTATCACCTGTAAGATACCGCTTCTGCAACACTGCGGCCACGTGTTTTTTAATGGAACAAGGAGACCGGCTAGCTTCATGCAGCAATGAAGAACTCTTGCTACTGTCAGCATCAATGCCAGATGCCATATGGTAAACCAGGTTTTACCGCGTAAGTGGCTTGAAAGCTTCTTGCTGGGTTTTTCCATCACAACAAATCGACTGAAAACTGGTAAAACTATTCCATTCTCATTATGACAATTTTGGTACAGCATATAACTCCATTCCTAAAAGCTGCATAATACCAACTAGAATTCACCAGCAAACAATTTCCCGTCATCTCATTTGTAAATTGAAGGTATTTTCTCTCTCAAGAAATAACACATTGCTTGGTCTTCACTACAAATCTACAATTAACCTTACAGACGATATCTGTACAAACCTTTGCCTTCTGTCAGGGACTTTAACTACCAGTTAACTGGAAACTGAAAATGAAACAGACAATACAGGTATATTTTCAGACATTTATCTTGCAGAACACCACTGAAGAAAGAAATGTTTATCTTGCAGCTGATACTAGTATAGCCCCATCGCCCTAATGTGTTTGCCAATCTGCACTCTACGGATTTGGCCTCCAAGAAACAAAATTTTGTCTGCACAATTTGGTATCTAAGTTAAACTAACCAATGGATAATCATAAATTATCCATGTTTAACCAAAAGCCATTACTGCAAGTCTTCAATAGATACTCAAACATTGAGAATTCAATAAGACAATTATTTTAACTAGCTCAACAGTATCAATTCTGCATTAAAGTATTAAACACACACTAACATTACATCAGCTTATTACACCAAGCTACCTCTTTTGGAGAATTTCCCTTTATTTTGGTTGCTTATGCTGATTAACAGAACCTCAAGTCTGAAATTTCTTGATGACCCATTCAGAATCAATTAAACCAATATATAAAAATTAGACAAGAATTAACAGAGCAGTGCTAAAAAAACAGCAAATGAGAAGCATCAAACATATTGGAATCATCAAACAAAAAAAGGCGTGTAAGCTATCAGCTATGCTGTGTCACTGCAATAGATCAAAGAAACAACACTGAAACAGAACAACTTGATAAAAACATATTCAGTGGTAGCACCTTCACAGAAATAGAATAGCAGGCAGTTACATCTGTAGCTGAAACAGCAAGCAGAAATTACAGAAAAGAGCTATAATTGTATCTATGATATACAGGGTAGCAGGTATAAAAACATGTTCCATAGATTGCTTGCAAGCAAGCAATGCCGTTCATAACAGCAATACAAAGATATTTCCCTTCCAATGAAACCTTCTTAAGAAGGTTTCCCTTCTAACGAAAAATCTACTACGCAAGCATAAAGCGTCTTGCCCTAATTTTACCAACAATGATTTCTCAGCGTTGCCCTTTTTACACGGGTGTCAAGTTGAAATCTTTCCTTGTGCAGCCAAAGGATATAAACACTGCAAGTGATATTTCAGCCAACAAGATGATGAGAACTTCAGATATTAACTGTTCACAAGTCAATGATGCTTCATCTCAATAGTCATCAACGGCACTAACTAAGCATGATTTTCTTAATAAACTTTTCAGTCATTTCTGTAAATACTTCCAGAAGTTGTTTACCAATAGTACATAAATTGTATCTATGAAGTATTATCAACAGCATCAATAATAAACTAAGGTTTTCATGAACATTACAGTTACACTTGTCATAATTCCTGCACCGATAAATAGAAACCTTTTCAACGAAAGCACAAGCAAGTAGCAAGTATCTTAGAAGTTACAACAATACAGCTTGAGGTCATAAATAATACAAAAAAGTACCATTGTTGATTATACTAAACATAGCCTTTCCCATTGTTTTGAAGTCTATCAATAATGAAAAGAATGGCCCATATAATGCAAAACTACACTTTCATCACTGAATAAATTTACTGGTTTTTAGCACCATATGGTACACCATGGCTACAGAGCCTACAGTTATACAACAAAAAAATGTCTTGGGACAAAGGGCATGCATAAAGGGACAGCTCAAATCAACCATACGATATGAGTACTCTATTTCAAATAAGATCAAGGAAGGACAACTCACCTGTCAGCCAAGCAGAATCAAGATAGCAGTAACATTAGTTCTTCACATTGAGTTGCTAATCTCTTGCTTTCCTAAAATTTACAGAAAATTATCAAAGCAAGTAACTCCTTGTCTTACTTTGATCTTGAAGGGAATTACCAGAGGAAGCAAAGAGATTTCTCTTGATTGTAGATTTTAGAGATATTAGGTCTGTACATTATATACAAACTTATGGCCTTTTATGCATGATCATTAAAAACTGAAAATTCTGATCTGCTTACAGTAGGTATGGCTACTGGCATATAATTATCTGGGAAGCCACTACAACGCTCCTAGAAAATGCTGAAATGACACACCGTCTTTGCCAAAGCACTGACACTTTATACACTGCTGGTTCACCGCAGGTTATGTTGTAGTGGGTATCATTTTCCCAATTTCCTCTCCACTTCTTTCCCTGCCATAGCCATTAATGGAACGAGTATCCTTCTCTCTCTCATCTGTATTTTACATCACCGATACCGTCCCAGTCTGATTCCCCTTATCAGTGTCTTGTGGTTAAGGACAGTCCTAAACAAAAAACGCTATGTGAACCATTCACATCAGCAACTTTCATACTTCACAAAGAGACAAAATGTTAGAGCAAACATGTGTAGAAGTCTAATGTATTCACTATAGATGTTATAATTCTGTAACATGTAACACCATTCCTTTAAGCACTTCTAACATTTCTTAGAAAGGTTCTAAAAAGGTCCCAAAAATAGGTACAAAAGAAGTATAGTGGATGTATTTCATTAAAATATCATTTTTAAATGTGGTCTTAGATTGCAATTTGGGGTCAAATACCTGTTTGACCTCCCCACCACATTTATCATACAGGTCTATCAAAGGACTTGCAAGGTAATTATCAGAGTCATCAAACTGATTCTTCAGAAGGTATCCATACATCTCTCTCCCTAATCTAAGAGCTCCTATTTCTCCACAGCCAGGAATAAGTATCATATAAGTAACAGGGCTTGGTTCAACCCCTTCTTCAAGCATTTTATCGAAAAGAATGAATGCCTCATCTTCTTGCCTTCTGTTGATGTAACCTGCTATCAGTGTGTTCCAGGTAACCGTGTTCCTGTTTTTTGTTCTCCAGAAAACTTCTGTTGCTGAGGCCATATCACTGCATTTTGCATACATATCAACCAGTGCACTTGAAACAAAAATATTAGCGTCAAGACCTTTTCTGACAATATAAGCATGAAGTTCCTTTCCATGGCGCCATAAACCTAAATCAGCACAAGATGCAAGGGCACCAGTAACAGTGACAGGATTTGGTTCAATTGAAATTTTCAATATTTGTGAAAGAAAGCTTCCACTATGAGGTGATTGCATAGCCTGGAAAAGTTTCAGAGCTTCATGACTCAAGGAAGATTGCTGATAACCAGATATTAGTATGTTGAACGTGACAACATTTGGTAACAAGCCCATTTTAGGCATTTCATACAGCAGATTATAAACGTCCTCAATTCTGCCATCTCTGAAATAGGCAGCAAGCATTGTGTTACAAGTAATAACGTCAGGTTTTGGACCAGAGTCTTTCATTGATTCAATAATTCTAAGAGCTGGCTCCACATTTCCCACGCTCATGTAAGCTGCAACCATCTCATTGCATATGAAAGTGGTTTTTTGCTTTATCATGACAAAAATACTTTCTGCATCATCAATTCTTCCGCATTTCCAATACATACCAATCAATGATCCACCGACATGAGAATCGAAATGAATGTCATGTTTGATAGCATATCCATGAATTGCTTTTCCTAAATTTAGATCCTTCAAGCCAGCACAAGCTGGTAAAATGCTAGTAACTGTCACAACATTAGGGGTCAAGGAAGTCGAAAACATCTTAACAAGTGCATCTAAAGCATGTTCGTAACATTCATTCAGAATGCAGCCTGAGATTATTCCATTCCAAGTGTTCTCTTGTGGCCTCACCCCTTTTATTTGCATCTCTTCTAGAGTTTTTAGAGCAAATTCAATTTCCCCATTCATGGCAAGGCCAGAGACAAGTGCATTCCAAGAAATCAAATCGGCTTCCACACCTTCCAGCTCCATCCTGCAAAATGTATCTATTGCCCTGTCTACAAGACCGTGAACCATATATACTACAATAAGGGCAGTCCACGAAACCACGTCCCTTGAAGCCATTGCGTCGAACACACTCTCTGACAATTTCAATCCCCAACAGTTTGTATACATATCAATAAGAGCATTGCCGACGAAGACGTCTGCAGCAAGTCCCCTTCTTATGGCATACCCATGAACCATTTTACCAAATTTTCCCATTTGCATCACAGAACAAGCTTTTAAGATGGTTGGTATGAGATATCTGTCAGGTAACATGCCATCATTTATCATCACCCCAAACATCGAGAAAAGATCATCCCATTTCTCAGATCGACAGAACGAGTTTATCAATGCAGCATGTGCAGATACAGTTCTCTTAGGAATTTCATCAAACAGCTTGATCGCATCATTGAACAACTCTAAATTCTTTGAATACGCCACCACTAGCATATTCCCTAAGGTAGCATGAACTTTCAGAGCACCAACTTTGACGAGACGTCCATGAACTTGTTTACAAGCGGAAGAACTGCTGCTAGTACTTCCACTGTTCCTGTTAATTTGGTTAAGTATAGAGAGACATTCAACAATCTCATCTTCTGCAGCTTGATGTTTGGAATCGGAAAAATCATCAGCAAGACGGATTCTGGAGAATGAGTGGTTTCTAGGGTGTGGTATATCTTTAAGACCCACAATTTGAGGTGTCGTAGCCTCGGTTTTAAATTTTGGCGCTAAATTGAGCTTACGTGGAAGAAAATTAAGGAAAGGAGCATTATGAAGTGGAATGGAAGGAAGTAGTCCATTAATGGACATGGTAGACAAAAAAATTATGGAAATTTCAGATGTTTGAACAGTTAATCCATAGGTAACGAATAGGTCTAAGCAAGCTTGACAAGAGGTTGTGTGTCTTCAATCAAGGAAGAACTGTTGCATGACTTGCATTTCCGGGACTCTCGGGCAATCTAGAGAATTTAAAATTGGGGGGGTCAATCAAGATTCATAGGAGTTTTCAAAGGTGTACAAACTTATCTCATAATACAATAAACAACTATCTAAGGGAAAAACATACAATAATTTACCTTCAAAAGAAACTCAAGTACAACAATACTACTTGTAATTGAAGACCAAGAATCTGGTGCTAACACCAATCTTATTTTTGTCTTCCATAATATCAACCATTCAAACAAAAACTACATGAATTTACGAGCACATCTTTGTAACTAGGGAGCAATCTATGGTAACATTTTCGACGAATGACCAAAGCAATCATGTCCAAAACTTCCAATTTCTATCAACATTAATATATATTGAGAAAAACAGCCAGAATACACTCTTTGACTACTCCAATTCCACAACAAGTCTACGATTGCAGCAACGAATTCACACAAAAACTTCGAAAACGACCGAGTAACAAATTCAATCTGTTTAACATATCAATTTGACAATTTAACCAATTAAGACACTAATTAACGAACTAATGTCACTCAATTAACCCACATGAGTAGATAATTATGTTAAATAAATTAATAAAATATAGAAATGCATTAAAAAATTCACCAAATTGATAAACAAGCTTGAAACTTTTATCAATTCAGCAACCAATAATCAATAAAAAATTAAGCAAATTATCAATTAAAAGTTGACCAAATTATCTCAATCCTCAATCCAAAACAAAAAACGAATTATTAAAAGAGACAGAGGATTCTTTTCATACCTGCCGTGGGCCGGTGGAAGGCTTGGTGGAGCGTCAGTTTGTCGAACGGTGGACCGGTGGTGGGCCTAGTGGAAGTTCCGTTGAGACAAGTCGGAACACCAGTGTTTGCTTCGGGTCCGGCGGAAAACAGGTGGTTTTTGCTAAGTGGAGACGCAGAGAGCTGAGTGAAGGAAGGCACGAGGGGTAGAGAAGTAGAGATAGAGTTTGAGAACTTGTGTGTAATAAAGAAATGCCCTCTAAATTGAAAATCCATTGAAGTAAATATCTTTGTCCTTTTTCTTGGGATGATTTTTGAAATTTTCAAATTTTAATTCAAGTAAAAATGTTTATCTTTTGGAAGGAAAATGGGGGTTCGTTTTTTATGGCATCATAATAAATAAAGATTAAAACGTAATGATATATGCAGCCCTTAGGGTTACAAATAGCATATAGAGTATGTTTTAAATTGGAATTAATCTAGAAATGTATGACAAGATTAGGCTTCAATCGGCGTAATTAATTTTAATCAAGTAAATATTTTATTTTTAGCCACTTATAGTTATACATAACCCTTAGTGCTGCATATATTATTTTTCATCAAGAAATTGTCTCTATTTACATAAGCCAACTTCTAAGGGGAATCAAAAAATATGAATTATCCTAACTATCCTTACTCTAAAATCAAAATAAATAAAAAATTTATAAAAGTCAACTAATGAACTTCGTTTTTTATTGAGATGTATTTTAGGACTGATTTAATGTATTTAGGAAACTAGCATTTGTTTCCTAATAGGATTCTAGTTACTTGCCTAATCCTAATCCTAGTATAATTAGATTTCTTCCAGAGCTCAAACTCTCAGAGCTATATATATTGTAATGCCTCCGCAAATTAACACAAGTTAATTGACATTATTTTCATACGTTTATCATGGTATCACAGCCAATGGTTAATTGATCCTCAAATTTTTTATTTTTTATTTTTTTAATCTTTTTTTTCCCTTGCTCTCACCAGCTTCCTGCGCTTCCTTTGCCTGCTGTGGTTGAAGCCTCGTCTTGGCGCCCGAAGTTTTAGCGCAAGGTCAAGCAGCATTATTTATTTTGGTTAGTTTTCCATAATTCTAACTCCATGGGTGGTGAAGGTAAAACTCCTATTCAATTAATTCACGATGCTTCTTCCATATATTATTTACATCCATCTGAAGGTCCTAGCAATTCTTTGTCAAAATACTTGCTAAAGGAACACAATTATGATATATGGGAGAAAGCTATTTGTTGAGTAATGAGGTTTTGATGATTGTAAACTAATGATGATTATCTATTTAACATATGTGTCAAGATGCGCGCAGGATGAACAAGTTATGATTGAAACAAGAAACAAGTAACACGAGAAATGAGAAGTTATTGTTCACTAAAGTGAAGATGGCTACGTCATACATGCTGTTTATATGTAAATTAGCATTTACATTGGTAAACTTCATGTGGTAAGTATAGTGACAAAGGAAGAACGAAATGATACTTTATATGGTCCAACAGGAACAACCAGAAAGAGATCAGAAACTGTTTATCAGAGTTCCTAGTTGTCTGACTGTTCCTTTTCCTAGTCACATGTACGACATGTACTTGTATGCGTTAATAGAGTTTAGGAGTGCATATAATACTTTCATATTTGCATCCTAATATGTTTGTTATACTGTAGGTAAGAATCCATATTGGGATAAGTTGTTTATTAGACGTAGGATTTTGCATTAGTCTAGGTCTCTCATATTATCCTATCATAAGTACATATAGTTGTATGTGCTTAGGACTCTTCATATAGTTAGATATGCATTAGGAGTCTTCTAGGAATGCATATCATAGCTGGTGTCATTTATCATATATTATGATGTATTGTAGACGGTTTAGGAATCTAAGAGTTTTAGTTTGCATAAGCATTTTAGGAAAGATTAAATGCTTAGAGTTTAAGCTTTCATAATTAGTATTATGCATAATATAGGACTGTTTAGATTCACTGTATTTTAGGTATTTGAGTCACATAATATTTGCCATACATATTAAAGTTCTTATTAGGGTAGGAATATTATTTATGTATTAATATATTATATTCCATATTATCCTATGTGTATTTTAGTCAAGCAAATATTATAATATATGATTTATGCATATCTATCATACTTGACTCAATATCTGACGTGGTTTATTATGCATGCAAAGAAATGATAAATGACGTGTGTAGGTAAGACTTTGAAGAAGACCCAAAGACTTACAGGAAGAACGAGGATTCAAGAGTTAGAGAATCCAAGAGAAGAGAAACTTGGACTCGAGGAGAATTAAGAGTACAAGTACAGAGAAAGAGAAGAGAAGAAAATCTAGTAGCATTAGTGTGCTTAATAGATTTGTTTTAGAAACTGAAAGTTCGGAGCTGGTGGAACAACGTACGTGGAACAGTGTCAATGACGAGGGTACTGGTCCTAGTCTGCACTTAGTATATAGGATTGCATGAGTATAGTATTTAGATCACGTTACCTTAGAGTTTGTGTCCTAATAGAAGTCTAAACATAATAATACTAAGTCATGTACTAAGGAGTTTTAGTATAGTTAGGATTATGTGTTTGATAGTAATTAGGATTGCATTAGTTAATGGTTAAATAATGCTTATCTTATTTAAGAGTCATGATAGGAAAGGAGTGTCGTTTAGATAGAGTTTTCATTAATATATCTACTGCATAAAGAGTTATTATTCGATCATATGTTTGTTAGAGTCTTAGGATAAAAGTCTATCATGATAGAGTTCTATTAGGTCTAGGATTCCTAAATAAAAGATAAACATAAAATATATCTTCTAGGGTTAATAGGTAACATGCATCACTATATATACTGCATTCATAAGTCTAGGAAAAATTGTCTGACTTAGTGGTGTTACGTGCTTAAGTTAAATCTACATTATAACCCACGTCAGTACCGTCAGTTCCTGTTCCACATACGTAGTTCCTGCTCCAGCAGAATTTCAGATTCTATTTGTTATTCTATCTTTTATACTTGAGAGTTGGGAAGGGGTTTGAGTGAACCTTGTAATTGAGAGAATCAGCTTGAGTCGAGCTGAAGAGTTGAGAGAGAAGATCTCTAGAGAGATCATTGAGAAGGAACGGTTGAGGGACTGTTCATAAGGGAGTTGAGTTTAGGGAACTGTGATTTTCCTAATTAGTAAAAGGGTTTAAGTCCCTACGGGGCCGTGGTTTTTCCTCTCTATTAGGGTAGAGAGGTTTCCACGCTAAAATCTCTCTTGCAATCTCTTAATGTTTTTAATTCCGCGAAAAAGTAGATCCAACATCTACAAACACTAATTCACCCCCCCTCTTGTGTTGTTCATCTAAACTAACAATTGGTATCAGAGCCGGTGCTCTATATTTTACAGGTAATCCTGATGAGTGATCCGGGAAAAGATGAACAAAGTTATGAAAGAAACAGTTCCCACAATTCTGCTGTTCTTGATGGACGAAAAGGAGGATAGCACGTATTTGATGATGATGATTAACACAAAGATTGAAGAAAAATAATTGGAGGTAAATTTTCAATCTTTATGATATTATTTATGTTCGCTCTTAATTGTTAAATATTATGAACGTCATACGTTATATATTATTGGCCATATGTGTGTTCATTCCGTAACGCAGAAATAGAAATCAACGATTGATTGTGAGCAACCTTGAATTAACCATGTTCATTTACAAGTTTTCAATAGGGCTTTGCTTTAAATTTAAAATAGTTCTTGCGGTTTTGAAGAGGAACAAAGTGGTCTTGTTTGTTGCACAATTCCAGCAAGATTAAAATTTTCTACCAGTCTTGTCGATATTAAAAATATTTCTATTTTTCCAAAAAGTTTGAAATATAATTTTATTATCTTGAATCTGAAAAGTTTGATTTTTAAATAGATTTTAAAAATTGCAAAGAATTTGTTTCATAAATATTTTACCAGGAACATGTGTGCAACAAGACTTGTTAAAAGCAATATTGATTTGAGATATCAAAAATTGTTTTTGCAAATTTTCGAAAAGGTCATGTAACTTGAATTGAACCACGTGACCATGAACACCAAAATTATTGAGATTGAACTGAGATTCGTTGTTTCTTGTGTTGTTTTCGGTAAAACAATTTTTGGTTCCAAAAGAGTTTTGAAATCTGTGTTTAAAAATTATTGAACTTCTTCATAATGCAAATAAAAAGGAAAAATCAGATTTTCAAAATAAAATTTTCAAAATCTGAATTTACTAGGAACAACCTATATATCGTTTATGGAACAGGTCATATCAATTTCAAAACAGGTTTTACGAATCAAAATAAGTTTCTTATTGGTGAAGTGTTGAACACATGTAGGTAGCTTATATGGAAATTTCCGACTTTAAGTTTTCAATTGACTTTGATGGAACTCAGACATGTTCCTACAACTGTTTCTAGTAAAGATGACCTTATCTATTTTTAGAATTTGAAATCCGACTTTAACTGTTTTAAATACGATTTTTACGTGTCTTCAATGGAAGAGTAGGTTTTCAAATCATTTAAAAAAAAAAAAAAAAATATTATCAATCTTCATCTCACTAGAAATAGTACAAGGAACAAATCTGGAGGAACTGATTGTTCCTACTTATGGGAACTGAATTATTTAAGCACTGTTATTTTAATATTTTCAAGGTGAATGCCTAAAGTCAAGAAGGTTATGCATTATGAACTATTTACTTATTCAGTACCATATGAATGCATAATTAATCTTGTTAGTATTAGTAGTATAGTAAAACATTTTTTTTTTAAAAAGGCACATCTGACTACTCCTACTAACAACAAGGGACTCAAGCAAATTTGGGTACCCAAGACCAAGAACTGATCTATTTTGCAGGCCATATGTGAGAAAAGACAATATAAAGCTCATGACAAAAATGTTATTCATGCACATATTTGAAGACATATAAGTGTGTCTCACGAAAAGCCTTTAAAAGAGATTCTAGAAGAGAAGTTGTGTTACATGTTTATATCATCATGCAAGAGATCTATAACGAAGAAATGGACAGCAAACAAATCACACAAAAAGGAAAGGAAAGATGGTGTATCCCTTAAGGTCCGTTGAAATATTAGGAACAGACGCAGTAGGAACTGGATAAGGAAACAGTAAAAAGTCAAATCCAGTTCCTCCACAACAAGTTAGTTCCCTGTAATCAAGATGGATGAAAACAACGAACAAGCTCATATGGATCAAATTGAAGTTTCCAAGACTATGATAAGGAGAGTGAATTATGAGTGATATTAAGAAGGGAGCTTAATCAAAATCCTTATTTACTTTGTGTGAATTACTTTGTTTTCTTTATTTCTTATATTATTAACTTCACTTTGTGTTTGGTTAGTTGTGCAAATTAACGATAAGGTTTTGAAGGAAAAGAAATTGAAGCGTTAAAATATGTTCCACGTATCAAGGGAACATAGACCAAGATTTGGCGGAACGACTGAAGTACTTAAGAATACAGGAACGAAAACCAACGTATCCATGAGAAGGCTTTGACGCTGACGCACAAGTTCCTGGTCCAACTCATGAGGAACTCAATTTCAGAAATATAACAGAAGTTCGGGAACAACTCTCTTAGTGAATGGACAACAAGGAACATCAACAAGGTGTATTGTTATTACATCATTGTGAGCGAAAACAAAGATG
The DNA here is from genome assembly GCF_020520425.1 of Spinacia oleracea. Taxonomy (NCBI): domain Eukaryota; kingdom Viridiplantae; phylum Streptophyta; class Magnoliopsida; order Caryophyllales; family Amaranthaceae; genus Spinacia; species Spinacia oleracea. Next base: position 78,213,156 of record NC_079488.1, read on the forward strand.
CTTTACTGGTTAAAAAAGACTCCAAACAAATGCAACTTATTCCTCAGATCTACGCGAGACAACCCAAGATGAAGAAGCACGGTCAAGAATAAAGACCAAAGGAAAGAGAACGAGTTCCTGTTCAGATGAAAGAGAAACAGGGAACAGGGAGCAGTTGAGACGAACCATTCATCATCACTTAGAGCGTTCCAGCAAAGAAGAAAAAGGAACACGAACAAGATCTCAACAAATAAAAGGGGCCACAAGGAGCAACTGAAGTAAATGTGTGAAACTAACACTTAATGAAACTCGTAAGTAATCAATGATCAAACCATATCCAAAGTTTCAAGCAAGTTTGGACCATGTGAGGTATAACACTCTTACTCATATTAACGATGTGTCAAATTGCATGAATATCGCACCGTTTATTTTAAGAAACCTTCTAAATGTTATTTCATGTGAATAAATGCTTTTGATGCTATCACCAAGTAGTAAAGGAACAAGACTTGTTAAAACTAACATGAGCATAAAGTACTCTTTTCCCAAATGAACTTTTCGTTTAGGGCCCTTGTACACTTTTCAATTGAAGTAAATCATGCACACCTATAAGTCAATGTGTCATACTCAATTCTCATGTTTTAAAAGACATATTCACTTGCCTAAAAGTATTAGAGGACTCGTTGAGAAATTTGGATGTTGTCCCAATACAAAATTCCTAAGTTGCCAAAGGAACAAATGAAAGAAACGTTGAAGGAACAAGGCAGTAGTGTTCCTGAAATATTGCACTTCTTTTTAAATCTTTTAGAGGGAACAAACTTTCAATACCAATATCATTCCCCAAGTCAGGTTTGTGTTTTTGTGATTGGGTTGAGCCTACCCAGGCCGAGCCATTAGCATAATTCTACAATCTTATGATTGTGGGTGTGTGCTAAGTTCAATCATACTCTACAATCCTGATCTTGTCTTTCTCCATATCATCTTTCAATAATTTTGAATGTTCTCCTTATCTCATATCATATGTGTACTCTACCACTTCACATTCTCACTACCCTTGAACTCCAAAAATATATTCTTCTTTCCTATGGTTCGACGATGCATGAAGAGTAATAATTATGAATATGTTTTGAGAGGGAAGTCAAAGATGAAGTAGAAGCAGCGGGTTATTATTTATCAATAAAAGCTTTGAAGGAAAATCACCATATGATGTACGTATCACATAGAAATTTACTAGGTATCATATGGAACTTCACTTCTACAAGGTTCCGCATGAAAGAAGATGGTAAGGAACTCAGGGGGAATAAGGTAGGGAACATTGAACATGATTTTGATATTCGATGGTGGAACTTATATTTAATGGTAAGTCCTTTCTATATTATTATATGATCTTATACTCTAGGAAAGCTCAAAATTTTGTAATGACGCCTTTGTTTCAAAAAAAAAAAAAAAAAAAAAAAAAAAAAAAAAAAAAAAAAAAAAATCAAAAAAAAAAAAAAAAAAAAAAAAAAAAATCAAAAAAAAAAAATCAAAAAAAAAAAAATCAAAAAATCAAAAAATTGAAGCAAAGGTGATCAATTCTTGTACTTTATTATTTTCTCCTAGAATTCAATTATTATGAAGAATATCAATGAGTTACAGAAATTTAAACTCATACACTCGTTGAGCAGTAAAGGAACAGACGGTTCTAGGACCAGGAACAGGAAAAGGAAGCAACACTAATGTTAGTTCCTGGTCCACTAAACTTGGTAAGTTGAACAGCCACTGCAGGCACTGATTTCAGCAGTCAGTCCACGTTTCACTATGATGTCAGTTCCTTATGGAAGATTGGTGATATACGGGAACTTGGTACGATAAGGTGCTACATACAAAGAGATGGAGGTGTGTTGGGTTTGGTTTCATATTCATTAAAAAGCTCTAATGATTGTTGAGGACCTCATTTAAAAGAAGAAACCACAAACACATCATCTACCCTTGGTTCCCTCTACTCGATTATTCACCAAGCCTTTTCTTCACACCATTTCTACTTAACTCTCGCCCTTGGCAATTAACATTGAAACCATTTTCTTCTAACCTTTTTTGTTATTATTTGTCAAGTTACTTCATCGCTTCTAACATTGGGTCTTTGGATTGTGAATTGGAATTATGTAGCAACAACATCCTTAGTTCAAAATTGGAAACTCGAGGACTTTTGGGACAAACAAGTGTCTAACCTATAAGGTGGTGTGTGTGACATATAAACTCGGGGTGTGTATGGTTAACCTAAAAAGATTGTGTGCTCAATAACCCTTTTCGATAATGCCAAAAGGGGGAAGAGTATGTATGATGCTTATTGTTTGATATAATTGGTGTTTATCAGTATTGCTCTTACTCTATCATTTTACTTGTTCATTAGTTGTTGGTTTACAAAATTAAGGGGGAATAGATCTAAATCTTTTATTGCTTAAAGTGTGATAAGCATCATTAGTTTGTCATCATCAAAAAGGGGGAAATTGTTGAGTAATGAGGTTTTGATGATTGTAAACTAATGATGATTATCTATTTAACATATGTGTCAAGATGCGCGCAGGATGAACAAGTTATGATTGAAACAAGAAACAAGTAACACGAGAAATGAGAAGTTATTGTTCACTAAAGTGAAGATGGCTACGTCATACATGCTGTTTATATGTAAATTAGCATTTACATTGGTAAACTTCATGTGGTAAGTATAGTGACAAAGGAAGAACGAAATGATACTTTATATGGTCCAACAGGAACAACCAGAAAGAGATCAGAAACTGTTTATCAGAGTTCCTAGTTGTCTGACTGTTCCTTTTCCTAGTCACATGTACGACATGTACTTGTATGCGTTAATAGAGTTTAGGAGTGCATATAATACTTTCATATTTGCATCCTAATATGTTTGTTATACTGTAGGTAAGAATCCATATTGGGATAAGTTGTTTATTAGACGTAGGATTTTGCATTAGTCTAGGTCTCTCATATTATCCTATCATAAGTACATATAGTTGTATGTGCTTAGGACTCTTCATATAGTTAGATATGCATTAGGAGTCTTCTAGGAATGCATATCATAGCTGGTGTCATTTATCATATATTATGATGTATTGTAGACGGTTTAGGAATCTAAGAGTTTTAGTTTGCATAAGCATTTTAGGAAAGATTAAATGCTTAGAGTTTAAGCTTTCATAATTAGTATTATGCATAATATAGGACTGTTTAGATTCACTGTATTTTAGGTATTTGAGTCACATAATATTTGCCATACATATTAAAGTTCTTATTAGGGTAGGAATATTATTTATGTATTAATATATTATATTCCATATTATCCTATGTGTATTTTAGTCAAGCAAATATTATAATATATGATTTATGCATATCTATCATACTTGACTCAATATCTGACGTGGTTTATTATGCATGCAAAGAAATGATAAATGACGTGTGTAGGTAAGACTTTGAAGAAGACCCAAAGACTTACAGGAAGAACGAGGATTCAAGAGTTAGAGAATCCAAGAGAAGAGAAACTTGGACTCGAGGAGAATTAAGAGTACAAGTACAGAGAAAGAGAAGAGAAGAAAATCTAGTAGCATTAGTGTGCTTAATAGATTTGTTTTAGAAACTGAAAGTTCGGAGCTGGTGGAACAACGTACGTGGAACAGTGTCAATGACGAGGGTACTGGTCCTAGTCTGCACTTAGTATATAGGATTGCATGAGTATAGTATTTAGATCACGTTACCTTAGAGTTTGTGTCCTAATAGAAGTCTAAACATAATAATACTAAGTCATGTACTAAGGAGTTTTAGTATAGTTAGGATTATGTGTTTGATAGTAATTAGGATTGCATTAGTTAATGGTTAAATAATGCTTATCTTATTTAAGAGTCATGATAGGAAAGGAGTGTCGTTTAGATAGAGTTTTCATTAATATATCTACTGCATAAAGAGTTATTATTCGATCATATGTTTGTTAGAGTCTTAGGATAAAAGTCTATCATGATAGAGTTCTATTAGGTCTAGGATTCCTAAATAAAAGATAAACATAAAATATATCTTCTAGGGTTAATAGGTAACATGCATCACTATATATACTGCATTCATAAGTCTAGGAAAAATTGTCTGACTTAGTGGTGTTACGTGCTTAAGTTAAATCTACATTATAACCCACGTCAGTACCGTCAGTTCCTGTTCCACATACGTAGTTCCTGCTCCAGCAGAATTTCAGATTCTATTTGTTATTCTATCTTTTATACTTGAGAGTTGGGAAGGGGTTTGAGTGAACCTTGTAATTGAGAGAATCAGCTTGAGTCGAGCTGAAGAGTTGAGAGAGAAGATCTCTAGAGAGATCATTGAGAAGGAACGGTTGAGGGACTGTTCATAAGGGAGTTGAGTTTAGGGAACTGTGATTTTCCTAATTAGTAAAAGGGTTTAAGTCCCTACGGGGCCGTGGTTTTTCCTCTCTATTAGGGTAGAGAGGTTTCCACGCTAAAATCTCTCTTGCAATCTCTTAATGTTTTTAATTCCGCGAAAAAGTAGATCCAACATCTACAAACACTAATTCACCCCCCCTCTTGTGTTGTTCATCTAAACTAACACTATTGTTAACGCTTTAGAGGGCAAAAATAAATTCGGTTTTGTCAATGGAGATTGTACTAAACCAATAGACGAAACTGGTGCTGAATTTACTGCGCGGAAGGCTAATAACTCTACAATTTGTTATTGGATTTTCAATTCTGTCGATGAGTCTATTCAACCTAGTATAGCATCTCATAAAATTGCTCAAGATATGTGGATAGATATAAAGGAACGTTACTGTGTTTCCAATGGTCCTCGTATTAATCAATTGAAGTCGCAATATAATTCGCTTCGTCAAAAAGATTTATCTGTTGTGTCATACTACAACAAATTTGTGGCACTATGGAATGAGTTGTATGGCAAGGAAGATGTGGTATGTGGTTGCACATGTGCAGCTGCTGCTAAGATCCGTGCTCGTGTGGAGAGAGACAAGACTCATGATTTTGTGTTAGGGCATGATGATGAGCAATACAAAGCCCTTCGTACTCAGATTCTAAGTATGGATCCTTTTCCTACTTTGAACAAAGCCTTCTCTTTGGCATCTCAAGAAGAACGACACAGGAATATTATTCGTGATCGTGATGATAAAACTGAAATTGTGAGCTTTGCTGTCCAATCTACAACAAGTTCGACCACACCTCCTGCTCATAATACACATCCTGCTAGTATCCATTCCACCCCACCAACGTGTACTCATTGTGGTAAATATGGCCATGACTACGAGAGATGTTATCAACGCGTTGGCTACCCTCCTAGTATGCGTGCAGGTAGAGGGGGCAGGGGTGGTCGTGGCAGAGGGGGAGGTTCTGGTGGTCGTGGCCAGTATTCAACTTTACCAGCTACTGCAAATGCAGCACAACAGACTGGTGGCAGCACCACCACAGAACCAGCAATGCACAGTCACTCAAGCACAGGCTCGAGCTCGGGTTTTTCTAATGACCAGATGCAGCGCATAATCGCTCTCCTCGAGAGTGCCCAATCCAACGATAAGTTGTTTGGTAAGGAATATGGGTGTACTTGGCTTCTTGATAGTGGTGCGTCTAATCATATGACAAGGACTTTAGAAAATATATTTGACGTTTGTGCCGTGCCCCATAGTCCTATTAGCCTTCCCAACGGTGTACAAACAGCAGCAATCTCTCAAGGAAGTGCAAATGTGGGAAATGGACTAGTACTTCGGAACGTTTTATATGTTCCTAACCTAACATGCAATTTAATTTCAGTTAGCCAACTAATTCTTGACTCACATTGCTTTTTAACATTTACAGATCGTCTATGTATTGTGCAGGACCTCATAACGAGGACAGCGATTGGCCTCGGTGAGCTAAGGAATGGGGCGTATGTCTTTCGAGAAATGGAGCAACCAATCTCGTCTCATGCTACTACGGCAGAATCAACTCTCCTTTTGCATCGTCGTCTCGGTCACCCCTCAAGCCAACATTTATCTTATGTTAGTAATACTAGTAGTAATAGCAAAATAAAGAAAGAGTTAGACTCTTGTGATGTGTGTTTTCGTGCCAAACAAACTCGCACGGTTTTTCCTTTAAGTGAGAATAAAGCTGATGATTTGTTTAGTTTAATTCACTGTGATTTATGGGGACCGTATACAAAGTCCTCTTCTTGTAGTTCTCATTATTTTTTCACAATTGTTGACGATCATTCACGGGCAGTTTGGGTGTACTTAATTAAAGAGAAAAGTGAGGTTCTAGGTTGTCTTCGTAGTTTTCCGGCTATGGTAAAAACTCAGTGTGACAAAGTTGTGAAAATAATACGGTCTGATAATGGCACGGAGTTTACAACTACACCTTTGTTACAGTTTTATCAAGAAGTGGGAATTCTATTTCAGTCCTCTTGTGTAGGTACCCCGCAACAAAACGGCCGGTTGAACGAAAGCACAGAAACATCTTGGAAGTAGCAAGAGCTTTACGATTTCAAGCCTCACTTCCCTTTCGTTTTTGGAACGATTGTCTCAAAACAGCGGTTCACGTCATTAATAGGACTCCAACAAAGTTACTTGATGGTAAGTCCCCATACGACATATTGTTTGGTAAGGCTCCGAATTTGGATTTATTAAAAGTCTTTGGATGTCTATGCTATGCTCACAATAAACCAAGGAACAAAGATAAGTTCGCTCCTCGTGGTCGAAAATGTGTATTTTTAGGATATCCTTTTGGGAAGAAAGGGTGGAGAGTGTATGATTTGGAAACACGGGAGTTCTTTTGTGTCAAGGGATGTTCGATTTATTGAAGATGTGTTCCTGTTTTCTACAGAACCACTACTTGAACCTCCACAAGATTTATCAATAGAGTATGCGGATTTGGATTTTGGAGACTTTGATATAGATGTAAACCCACCTACTGTACCCACGCATGAAGACAGGGGCAGTAACTCTATTGCAGCTCCTGCTCATGCTTCTGCTTATGCTCCTGTTATTGTCTACACACGTAGACCACGCACTAGTCAATCCCTTAGTGCGAACAAGCCTGCACAGCAGCCTCAAACATCGCCTACAGTCACTTTGCGCATGTGTGAGGATGAGGCAGTACTAGCAGGTACATCATCGACGACACACAGCACTCCTAGTCCACCGCGTGAGTCTGATGCTTCACCTACATCTACTGATGTGCCAGCTCCAACTCCAACTCCAACAACTCGTCAACGTCGTCCACCATCTTGGCATACTGACTACATTTTCCACTCAGCTAGACATACGCACCCCATCTCATCTACATCCGAGCCATCGCCATCCTCAGGTACGCGGTTTCCTATAGCTTATTATGTAACATATGATAAGTTCAATACTAGTCACTGTAATTTTGTTACTGCTTTGAATGTTAACAAAGAGCCTAGATCATACAAAGAAGCTGCAGAACATGAACGTTGGAGAAAAGCTATGAGGGAAGAGATTGATGCCCTCGAGAGAAACCAAACCTGGGAGATTACAGACTTGCCTCCAGGAAAGAAACCAATTGGGTGTCAATGGGTTTTCAAAATTAAGCTCCAGACAGATGGTACAGTTGAACGTGATAAAGCATGGTTGGTTGTCCTTGGAAACCACCAAAAAGAGGGTGAAGATTTTACTGAAACATTTGCCCCGTAGCAAAAATGGTTACCGTTCGTACATTTCTTGCAGTCGCTGTTGCCAGAAAATGGGAAGTACATCAATTGGATGTTAATAATGCTTTTCTCCATAGTGATTTGAATGAGGAGGTATATATGCGTCTTCCTCCAGGTTTTTCGGGTGCTTCTCCCGGTAAAGTATGTCGTCTCCGCAAGTCTTTATATGGTCTGCGTCAATCACCTCGTAATGGTTTCACAAGCTCACTACATCCCTCCGTAAGTATGGTTTTTGACAGTCTCACGCGGATCATACTCTCTTCACATATTGGAAAGGGGGAGATCATTTGTCTGTTTTGGTGTATGTGGATGATATTCTGGTTGCAGGAAACAATCCTACATTGTGCACTTCCTTTAAGCACTACCTAGACGATTGCTTTCGACTTAATGATCTAGGTCCTTTGAAATATTTTCTTGGCATCGAATGTGCAAGATCTCCCGAAGGGGTGTTCCTTAACCAGCGTAAATATGCATTAGACATACTAGAGGAGGCTGGCCTTCTTGCGTGCAAGCCGGTGGAGACTCCTTTGCCGCAAAACCACCAGCTAGCAATGTCTACGAGTCCTTTGTTCAAAGACCCGGCCCAATATCGTCGTCTGGTTGATCGTTTAATTTATCTTACTATTACTCGGCCATATTTGTCATATGTTGTTCATATCTTGTCTCAATTTATGCAAGCTCCGAGACAAGATCATTTTGATGCTGCAATTCGTGTTTTAAAGTACTTGAAGGGGCATTCGGGTCAAGGCTTGATGTTACGGGCTGATTGTGACTTGCAGCTATATGTTTTTTGTGATTCGGATTGAGCTAGTTGTCCTGTTTCTCGACGGTCGGTTAGTGGGTATTTTGTGACTTTGGGACGTTCTCCGATTTCTTGGAAAACAAAGAAACAAACGACGGTCTCTCGCTCGTCAGCAGAAGCTGAATATCGTGCAATGGCTCATGCCTGCGCGGAGGTAAAATGGTTGCGAGTATTGCTGGCCTCCCTCGGAGTACAACATCATCAACCTGTTCGTTTGTTCTGTGATAGTCAAGCTGCCATACACATAGCTTCCAACCCAGTTTTCCATGAGCGCTCGAAGCATATTGACATCGACTGTCATTTTGTACGTGAACTGCTGCTACGTGGTCTGATCTCTATGGCACATGTCAGTACTAAATTTCAATTGGCAGACATTTTCACCAAGGCACTTGGTGTTCCCGCATTCTCTTTCCTACTGTCCAAGTTGGGCGTTCGTGACCTTTACGCTCCCACTTGAGGGGGAGTATTAAGATGTATTTTAGGACTGATTTAATGTATTTAGGAAACTAGCATTTCTTTCCTAATAGGATTCTAGTTACTTGCCTAATCCTAATCCTAGTATAATTAGATTTCTTCCAGTGCTCAAACTCTCAGAGCTATATATATTAATGCTTCCGCAAATTAACACAGGTCAATTGACATTATTTTCATACTTTTATCATTTTTGCTAAGTGCACGTGTCATACTATCGCATGCATGTAAAGGTAGTCAAACTTAGATTTGGCAATATTGAACCAATTCGAACATGATTGTTCTTGTATTGTTCTAAGTACATCTGTGTACGATAAATCACATACTTACAAGTTCAATCCCCTCCACCCATTTGTAATTTATATGGCCCACCAAAGAAAAGCAATGAAAGAATGGTTTTCATCCATTGATACAAACACGAGTGAGTTCAATGTTAACAGCCTCACTAGGTCTCCGATAAGAAAGCGAACAGAAATTACAGACAAAAGGTCTTGCGCGCACAAGATGCACAATAAATTTATTGTACACCCATATAACTTTTACTCATTTTCTTGTAACTTTAACCTAGTTTTGATTAACTTTTATATTAGTAAAAAAAAATTGATAGATAAACCTTTTAAAGGGTTATATGATTAATTTTATACATTATTAGTGATTTTGAAGAAATAAGTTTTATTTAAATAAAATAAAAATCACTAAAAAATGGAATTTTTCATATTTACCACCTTTTAAGTTTCATGTTTTTATATTTACCACCTTATAAAATGTTATTTCATATTTACCACCTTAATTTTATGAAAAGTTTCGTATTCACCACCTTTTAACGAATTTAATCAGATTTTTCATCCATGTGATCTCCACTTAACCAACTTCTTTAGCTTTCCTCATCTTTTAGTAGGTTTTCAATTGAAGAAGTTAGTTAAACAAGGTTCACATGGGCCGAAAATTTGATGAAAATCGCTAAGAGGTGGTGAATTTAAAATATTTCATAAGATTAAGGTGGTAAATATGAAATAACATTTTATAAGGTGGTAAATACAAAAACATGAAACTTAAAAGGTGGTAAATATCAAAATATCTCTAAAAAATAGATAACTTTTACATATATAAGCTTGACTTTTAAGCATTTTGAGTTAACTTTTACTCTAGTGTACAATATTTATTGTACAACCCTTGTTAATAAGAATTTGTGAATTACATAATGCACCTCAACACAAATGGAGAAACCTTTAGACATGGGTAAGAAAAGACCACTCAAAGCACATAGCAATTCTTTGAAAGAAGATAATAACAGTGATTTCAACGAGAGCAAAAAAAAAATAGACAAGAAAATAATTAATTCATTATTAAAAAATTTAAAGATAATATACATACTGGTACGGTACCCGGGAATTCTACTGTAACAACAAATTAATATGGGGGGAGAAAATGAAATGAAAGTAAGGAAGGAAAACAAAGGTTGGAACATGGAACTGCACTGCAAACCGTATATAAATAAGTAACTCGTATCATTTTCGAATTGGTACATTTTCGCGAAGAAAACTACAAACCGGCAAACCCGCTCATTCATATGTGATATAGTATCAAAGAAATGCTTGAATACAGTTCCAAACCAATCTTGAAAACTGAAGCAACGGAACAGCCCGAGCGTTATATCTCCAAGTATGCAGCTTCCTACAGCACAAACTTATCCTTGAATTCCCCCAAATGCCACAATGCAAACAAAGATAAATATGCCCAAGTCCAGTTCTCTTACAAAGAGAGAGTCAACCAAACAAACTCTCGATGTGGCACTCAGGATTCGTCATCTGGAGTAGGTAAACGTCTTCTCACACGGCGTCTCCAAGCAACTGATCCCTCATCAGAGGAATCTTCATCCTCTACAGAAGCAGAACCTTGTTCAGCCTCCAGGCTCTCTCCCCATAACCTAGCAGTTGACCTCCTTCTAGCACCTTGTTGTGCACGGGTTCGTGACCTTGAGGTACCTGACCAACTACTGCTCCTAGAATTAGATGATGGACGCCAAACTCGGAAAAGGAAGAATATTGTAATCCAACCACGCTCATCCATCAGGAGATTGGGATCATCATCTTGATCTTCAGAAAAGGATGATTGGATGGTACTCAGCACATCACCTATATCCCTTTGCCTCTCAAGTCTTCTCCAATTTCTTTGCCTCTCAGGATCAGCCTCAGAAGGCCTTACTTGTGGATGATCTACCCTTGCATGTTTTCTCAGATCAGTGTAGTTACCGTTATATTCACAGGTTTCACAGGCACAGCTCCTAATTTTGGCATTCATAAAATCACGAGCTGACTCTGCCACAACCCACCCACTAATTTGTCCACGGCATAGAGGGCAAACCAGCTTCTGCTGAAGTTTATGCATGCTGCCAATCTCTGCAGCAACTGAACCTTGAGATTTCCCTTCATCCTGCTGCGAGGCAACAATAGTTTCAAGACTTTCGACGGTCACGATGTCTGATGACTGAACAAGAGGCTGAATACCTTCCTCTGACGGTGTTTCTGTTAAAGCTTCTGTGAAAGACTTGCGAAATTGGTCCAGACAATTGGAGTGACGATAACTGGTATCACACATGTATGGGCGACAACCCTTGTCATATGCTGAACAAATGAGAAGCACAGCATTGTGAGGATGTTCCATACAAACAGCGCACCTGGCGTCCTCCCATTCTTTTAAGTCTTCCACTGTTGCTGGAGGACTTTTAGCAATAGATTCACACGTCAAACTCGAGCTGCAAGGAACTGGTGACCTTCTAGACCTCTCAAAAGAGACAGAACGATCTCTTCTTGTCTTAGGCATCTTGATATGCTAAAGATACAGTAATTTGATACCTATATCACATAAGAGACCAAAAACAAATAAGTGAGCCCAGGAATAGGACAGCAATAAATTACAGGCAAAGTCTGGTATGAGACTCTCAATAATTTAAAATTGAGATGGGGTGACTTTATTTATTTTGGAGGGTCAACTTTCATGTCTCACAATTGGTCTAAGATAGATAGTCCCACCTTGGATCGAATTTACTAAATGGAACTACCCACTACACGATGATCCTAGCATAAGGAACCCAAAAGGAGCAAAAGAGACCCATGAGAATGTTGGAAGATCTATACTATTTAGTATAACAAAAATGTTTCAGAAAAAGAGAGATCTACAATACTAGGAACAGGCTGGTAAGCATACAATTCCACTAAGCCATATCAGGGAGAAGGCAAAGGGAGGCTAAACTTGTGATGCAATAAAGAGCAAACTGCCAGCATATACACCAACTGTTAGATGATAAACTAACCAGTACAGTATATTTGATTTATACTTAAAGTTGATATAAAAATGCAGTATGCAGATAATAAAGCAACAATATGGATACATCATTTATCACCAATTCACCATAACTTACAGACACATGATCACAACAAGAAATTAAAAGCAAGTAAATCTCTATGTTCCCATTCACAACTTGAAGTCATCGGTCTCTATCGACTATCAATAGACATACATAAATAATGACTGTTAGTTCCTCTTCCACGGATATAAAGCACCATGAGCTTCCAAATGTGGTCATCCTTACACAAGAGTAAACCAGCATATCTCATCTTTCACCATACAACCTTGGCTCATAATCACATGAAGGGGAAAAAACCTACAGAAACTAGAGATAATATGTCAAACAGATGGAGTATCCATTATCCCAATTGTATGCTGGCTGGACCCACAGTAAAGCCACCATCAGCACCTTTTGAACGATTCCATTGGCAGCATTCGAAATTAAAGTTCCCAACTTCCCAGTACCATTCCCAGTAATAATATGATCTCTTACAACTTTTGCTTCCTCATTAGGTAACACATCGGTGCCAAACTGTCGATATCATACAACCAAGCAATTCCATGTTCCCCAATCTGAAACCATCACCATCATTGAATTAGGCATCCCTGCCTAATACACAGTGCGTAATAACGAGGATCTTCACATCTGTCGCTTTAATTTCCAGCAGAACACAGCAAGAAGAATCCCAAACTAATTGCCAACACAAGAACTAACGACCGAAGAATGTATCAAAGAAAATTACTCCCCCTCCACTCCCCTTTAACAATTATCTTTAACATCCAGCAATATATCACCAAGCTTGAATCTTTAACCCATTTTCAACAATGTTTTTGGGTTTCTGCTGGACCGACCTTGAATACAATCGATCATATTACCTTGAACTCAATCAATCATAAACCACAAAAAATGAAACCCATAACAATTATTCGTATTTACACTTTTACAGGCAGTTACAACTTATCCATCGGAAAGCAATGAGGGGAAAGACAATCAATCAATAACAGCAGAGTTCCGCCGCCTCAAACTGACAACAATCATAACAAGCAATTTAACTCTGCTAAAACTAAAGGACACACGAAATTAACAAAATCAAAACCCTAACAATAAAAATCAAGATCTCTCAACAAGAAATTCGATTTGTAAACAAAAATAATTTAAAAGGGTTCATGGAATTGGTCCAATTGAAGCTAATTAGAATTAGGGTTTTCAGAATAAAAAATATTACCAGAAATGTTGGTTAAATTGAATCAATCAGGTAGGGTTTGCGATCGACGATAAATTATTGTTGCTGAAAATTTGAAAATTGTTGATCTTCTCGTCTACTGGTAGTTGTGATGCTCGATTGCGCTGCTTCGACAACTCTCTTCTTCGACAGGAGAGAGAAAGAAGAGAGAAAGTAAGAAATGGGTAAGAGAGAGAAAGCTGAACGCCTTAAGGGTGGATGAAAGCGAGTAGGGCGTCTTATTTATAAGCATCCTTTTTATTGCTGATGTGGAAATATGTGTTTTTTTTTTTATTTATTTTGAATTCAAAAAATGAGAAAATGAAAAATGCATGTTTGGCTCCAAAGTCGGCGGCGCGTATTTGAAACTTGCGGCTTATTTAGTGCAAGTAGACTTGGAGAATAGACCCGGCTAGGGTGTCAAATCGGATTAACGGATCGGTTTTGAGTCGGATTTATCGGATTCGGGTTGAAACATATCGAAAACGGATTAATTTGCCTAACGGGTCAGACCGGATCGGATTGGAAACTTAACGGATCGGATCGGGTCGGATTTTTTAAGCACGGGTTCATATCGGGCCGGGTTGTAAACAGGTCGGATTTTAGCCGGGTTGGATCGGATCGGATCGGATCGGAACATGACGGGTTATTAACGGGTTTTGCTGGACTATAGCGGATTCAGATTCATATCGGGCCGGATTCATATCGGGTCGAATTCATATTGGATCGGATTAATCGGGTAATGGACTAATACGGGTCGGATTGAAACGGATTTAGCCGAGTTATATCTGATTCAGTTTCATATCGGATGGGGTTATTCGGTAGCGGGTTGGAAACCGAGTCGGGTCCATTTGGTTCCAAATTATATAATTATAATGTCGATTACTTAATTAGGGGACAAAAACGATAACTAACTTATGTCAAAAATTTAAGATCATTAATATAAGTTATTGAGTATATACGGAGTAGTATATAATTTAGTTTAATACTACATCCGTTCCTGAAAGTTCTTTAAGCCTTAAATCTACATCAATTACATGCAAGTTTCATTTGAGCAGAGTATGTAAAGGGAGAATGAAGTAAAAGTACACCGTATAACTAATAGTCATACGCTTAATTGGTTGTGCAACATAATTAATGTTCTCTTATGGGCCGTGAACGGTTTGGGTTAAACGGGTTCGAATCGAAATTGGTTCGGAATAAACGGGTCATGGGTTGAAACATTTCGGATTAAACTAGTAACGGATTACAAACGGATCGAATTATACGGAGTTTCCTCAGGTTGGAACGAATTCGGGTTCAAACGGGTTTCGGATCGCTTTAGTTCGGATTAAACGGATTCGGATTGTCACGGATCGGTCTGTTATCAGATTTGGATTTTAATCGGATCAATATTAACTAGTTGGGTTGGATTCTGGTTGAATATAAACGGACCAGATCAGATTTCGAATTTTAGCTCGCGGGTTCTAACGATTCAGATTCTAATCAGTCGGACAAACTCATCGGGTTCACTGGGTCGGATTGTGAATTGACACCCCTAACCCGACTTAAGCTAGACATGGCCTAAATCTAAATGTCACGTTATCATTTGATTGCAGTAATCTATCATGTTAGGTTGTTACAGTTTTAGCCCTTTTAACTTTTGGCCAACTAACAGAGTTTTGGATGGAGTTTACAAATGGCAAATGGCAAATGTGGTAAATTAGCCCCATAACTATTGTCTAATGTGCAAATTAACTCCATGTGTTTTACTTGAAGCAAATAAACCCCTAACGTTTAGTTTAATGTGCAATTAACAATTTTCGACCGATTTCCACCTGAAATTAAATTTTCTGCTGGAAAATAGACTTATAATTGATTTTCCTCATTAAATACATGTATAATATATTTATTTTTATATACATATACGTTGTATTAGAAATGGAAAGGCATAGTTCTTGTATATACACCATGTTTTTTCACTACCTTTAATTATTTCACTATCTTGCACCAATCCTTCATTCTCCTACATCGACACAACAGTAGCTCTGATCCGACTCTCTATCTCCTTCACCAATCTCCCTCCCACGATCTCAACAACCTTCAGACATTGCGTCGTCGCCTTCCTCCTCTTTACTTTCCCGAACAACGTTGTTTCAGACTTTCCAACCCATGCGACTTTGTATTGAATCTTGATTTAATTCATATATTTTTGTATTATAATTGGAGGATTCCACCATGAATGGAGCTTTATAATGGGAGGATTTATTCGGCTGTAACTGCTTCTAAATGAATGGCACTCCATATTAATTTTGTATATTTAGGTAATTAGTTTGTGGGAGAAATGTATTTTTCTCGATTATAAGATTTTTTTTTGGTAAAGTAGTTTATTTTCCGACAGAATTTTTAATTCGGTGTAAATTGGTCAGAAATTGATAGTCTGTAGTTAATTGCACATTACACAAAACATCTATCTATTATCTATATACTAAAAGAGACACCAGGAATGACATGTGTCAATTCCTGGTGCGATTTTTTCCCGCCAAAAATCACTTTCCTAAAAAAAATGTATCTGTTTGATTTTATTTTTATTCTCTACCTTTTTATAAACTATTTGTGTATGAAAACAAAATATATTTAGTTTATAAATTATGGAAATAATAGATACGACGTAATAATAATTATTCTAAATTGGTAATATTTTAGTCAAATCGCTATATTAGTAATGGAAAATATATCACTCAATATTTTGGTCAAATTACCATATTAGCATTTTAAATATGCAATTAGATGAATATGGATACATTTAAACGAGTATGTTAAAAATGTTATAACTATGCAGTAGTTTGGGAGATATTCAGTTAAATATTTTGTGAAAAAAATGATCAAAATTCGTGTGTGCACGGCATCTATTCTAGTTAGGGGTTAATTTGCTTTAATTAAAACGTATGGGGCTAATTTACACATTAGACTATAGTTATGGGGGCTAATTTGCCACATTCGCCGTTTGCAAATCAAAAAGTCCTCCTCTAAACTACTCTCTCAACTCTCGCAATATAATTATCACACTTTTCATTTACGTTTGGTCTAATTTAATTGTCATATTTCTTTTTATGTCATTGACCAATTAATATTTTATTATCTCTTTCTTTCCATTACCCAAAATTACAACCTATATCCTCTCACATTCCATTAAAACATTCTTCCACTATTTTTAACCCCAACTAATTTTCTGTTAAACTATAATAGATAAGTCCACTACAACTTATCACATAAAACTCCGTAAAAAGTTTAGTACGACAATTAATATAGAGTACTACAATATTTATACTCATTTTTTAAGTATGCAGATACATTATTTATAGAGTACTACAATATTTATACTCATTTTTAAAGTATGCAGATTCATGCAGATAACATTACCCTTAGTTAAATACAAAGTTCGTAGTACTTCCCCTCTCATTTAATTGAACGTTTTGACTTTTCGTTATTCACATACCTTATTTTGGGCAATATTTTGAATTAAAGTCAAAACATTATACAGTATTACTCCGTACTCCGTAACATAGAAAAACTCCGTATTTTGTACATCGGTAAATGTACATGTATTCATGTACAGTAAAAGAGCCCGTAGAAGCTCAAAGGGTCAGCCCAAAGTCCAATGCACAAGGTACTTGAACCTGAAAGCAACATTGGGTGGTGGACTTTCAATTATGGGCCCGGGAATCTTACAGCCTGGTTCAATGTACAATGTTCAATGTTCAATATTGTTTCCATCTTCCTTTATTTTTCTCCTTTTCCCATAATTAATGATCATCTAAATGTCTCAACAAATTTAACTTCTGTAATTCAAAATATACCAATACATTTAAACTTTCAATGGCCAAATATCATCACGCAGTAGGTTTTTTAAGGGCGTTTTTAAAGATAAAAAAAAAAAAACCGTATATGCTATTCTACGTCGTATACATATTACATGACAACTCGGAGATGTTGTATGGTTGTCAAATTCATATAGGTTAGACTTAGATTGTGCTCGTAAACCCAAATAACTCTCATTTTTAAGATACGACTAATCTAGTACACTGAATGGGTGAATGTTGTACATTAAAATGCTACGGAGCAATTTGCTTTATAAAATGCTACGGAGCAATTTGCTTAATTCAAATGCTATAGTCTCTTTACAAATAACAAATTTAACTGCACAATTTCTGCATTTAAATGGGTAACTACAAGTTTCATATATACAAACTGGATACAAAAGCCTAACATATCTTGGCACCGGATGGAAAAAGCTACATCTCAGGCGCCCTGCTTGATACTGTCATTCTACAATATCGACAAGGTAGTGGGAATCTGTAGCCAAATTAAGCACATTCTATTTCTAGATATTGCTTGTTATTTGATATTGATAGTACCTGAAATGGCCCGTAATTCTTTAGCAATCTCAGAGAAAGATGGTCGGGACTTGGGATCAGGCGACCAGCACCTCTCCATTAGCGATCTCCATGCTGGGTCGCACCAGCTTGGGATCTCAGGTTGCAGTGTTCCTTTGACTTTTTGAGCTGAGTCATCCAAATAACACATTAATAAACTAGAAGAAGAATTGCAGCCAAGCTAAAGTGCAAGTGTGAAACGGAAACAGGCAGAAGCAGGCTATTCTAGTGCAAGTGTGAAATAGTCATAAACTTAGACCTGAAGTAAGATGTAGATTATCAGCAACATAACATCTAGTTGTCTTTTTCTTTAATTTAGCATGTTCTTAGTTATGATATTCATGTTCAGCAATCAGCATATTAAAAAACAGATCCAATCCATACCAATTATGTCCCCAGAACGCATGCCTGCATATGGTTCCTCTCCAGTCAAGAGTTCCCACATTACGATTCCAAAGGAGTAAACATCAACCTGTGCAGAACAATCAGGTAAGTAACCAAGCCATAAAATACGTGACGCAATCTTCTCTCAGAAAAGTCCTACCTACCTTCTCTGTGACAAGGTTGGTACTTGTATTCAGAAGCTCTGGTGCCATCCATGGTATTGTTCCACGTACCCCTCCAGAAACCATTGTTCTCCGCTTGAGTTTTGATAAGCCCAAGTCTCCAATCTAAGAAAGGGATAACAAATCTTAGTATAGTGATTTCCTAAAGAAAGCGAGTATTCAAGCTTGAGTTATAATGGCACAACACAAAACTGAAAGCAAAAACAGGTGCTTAACCTTGCACACAGGGCGCTGAGGATCCTTCATATTCACCAGGAAATTATGAGATTTTAGATCAAAGTGGACAATGTTTTTCTCATGCAAGTATTCCATCCCGAATGCAGCATCCATCGCTATAATGAGCCGCTTTCTCCGGTCTATCGTTCTGACATCAACAAAGTAAACCAGTCAATGATACTCCAAATCTATGTTTAAGCACGTAAGGTCAAAGATGCATGGAATTTTTCCTAGGGATAAGACACCACAGTTTGTTATATAGACAGATCATTATATATGATATTTAAATAATCGATACCTGTCCTTTCTCTGTAGAACTTGTTTAAGGGAGCCATTAACCATGTATTCAGTCACTGTTGCCAAATTTGTAATAGGTCCATCAGTAACTACTCCATAAAAAGCTACAATGTTGGGATGGTGTAGCTGCCCAAGCATAAAAGCTTCCTTCCAGAAGTCTGCAACCTGCAGATATCATCGAGAACTTATCAAACTTGAATATTACAGAGACACTGAATTACGTGGTTTAAACCAAAACATAATACTATTGAACACTTCAGTAGGGCAGGCAGCCTTAGTCCATAGTCATCCCACAAGTACAAAAAACTTGAAATCAAAAGTTACATGTTGCTGCCTGCATTCTACATATCCAGCCACCTATGTTTTCTAATACTGATAATGGAAGTCAAAAGCTAAACAGAAAATGATCACAGAAACATCCCAATAATTAAGCTACACGTGGAAAGGACGTCAGAAGGAATTTCCAAGTAATTACCAATCGATCCTCCATCTTTGTATCTCCATTAAAGCAACTTGGCTTTATCGTCTTGACTGCTACATCAGAACCTTTCCATTTTCCATGATAAACAGTTCCATAGTTTCCTGAACCAAGTTCCTTAATGTACTCGAGATCAGAGTATTGGATTGTCTGCAGCAATGGAAACATAAGCCTTTGGACAACTACAAGCTACAACAATGAAAGAAACAATCATTTTATATTACCATGTATGATACAAATTAACAAAATGGTTACAGAAAAGCAGATAACGACATGAGTGAAATAGTAGAAGAATAACCTGAAGCCCTCTAGTAGACAGATCAGTGAATAAAGCAGCTAGATCACTGGGAATCCCAGCAATTATGTTGGAGTCTATTTGGTTATTCCTTGAATCCACCTGCAGAAGATAGAAGACTAATTGTAATGAAGGCGGAATATACCAGAGAGTACTTATGTTCGTTTTGATACTACTTCAACATATACCTTGTCATAGCTGTTAGGACTTGCAGGAGGAGCATCCTGCATATCTTCTTGCAGTGAACAACTTTTGTCCCATTTGGCAATAATATCAACTATAGAATGCAATGCACTCTTGTTTGATCCTTCAACTGTTGGATCTAAAACCTTTAGCTGATCTATCTGCAATGATGCAGAGACTTCACTCCCCAAATAAGAAAGTTTTAAGGTTGCAACTTTGGATGATGACATTGAAGGGTTGCATGAGGAAAGATTTATTGAATCAGTAAGGCAATTGCCCCTCAATTCACCTTTAGCAGCATTATTTTTCACTCCAATAGGTTCCTCGCTAAAATCAATCAAGGGCTCTTCCAATATTCGAGGTTGATACACTTGAGATTGCGTAACTGAAACTTTATTGGCCTGTTTTCGGCTTGCCTTGTTGGGATCAATCAATTTCCTCGTCTCAACCACCTTAGTCCTATGTGGTGGACCAGATAAGGGTCTTACTGATGAATTTGAATGGTGAAATCTCATAGCTTGCCCTTGTTTTGAGACCCCTAAACCAGGATAACACTTAGCACCAACTGAGATATTACCACCCAACTTACTCATGCAATGACTCCCATAATGGCAAGAATAACCAATCCCTTGATTCCTCAAATCACCCTTACGAAAGTGATGGCTTCGGATACCACAATGGCCCGATATCCCATGACCTCTATGGAATTGATTCATTGTAGAATCCCTTCGAATTCCTCGATCATCACAGGACATATGAGAGTTCAGTGCATTCTGATCATCCAGGCAATACGGCAGGGGATTCTCCATGTTTAAGTCTTGCTTGTTTTGAGAACTATCACCCATTCCCTCACAACTTTCCATTGCACTTGTAGACCCTGAATTTCGATTTCTTTCCTCTAACAAATTACTATCTCGTAGACTTAAAGGACAAGAATTCGACACCAATCTTGTCGAATTAAGACCACCAAAATCACCCTCCTTACAATCAAATTTCCTTCCACTATTCGCATTATTATTTACATCAACTTTTGCGGTAATCAAATCACACGAACCAGGCCCTAAATCAATAAGAGGCTGATCATAATTTTCCAATTTAGCACTACAATCAGTATATTCAATTTGATCTTTTTGTTTAGCCAGCACCAATTGTTGCTTTAAAACCAATTTCCTCAAACAGCGATCACTGCTACTAATCTTCTTTCTCCCATTATTATGACTATGATTATGACTGTGATTATGATTATAATTGTGATTAGGATTCTTCCCACAATTAGTAGCATCCAAGAAATTCTTAAACCCTAAATTTTCACCCTTAAACCTCAAATTCTCCCTTAAAACCCTAAACCAATCAAAATCCCCTTTTCCACAAGAATTCTCAAGAGGGTCATCTACATTGCCATTAAAAACAAAAACCCACAACCTAGAAAATTTGTTACCGTGCAATGCAACCTTCTCGTAGTACTCCTCCACCATACACGAAACGTCATCGTCGTCAGCAAGAAGAATAAGCGAGGAAGAGTCACCGGTTTCCGAACCCGGTAACTGGTACTTGAGTTTGAACTCGTTCGAGTTGGCAACTCGGAACAGTTGAGTGATCAGAGACCGGAGTTTTGAGTATGTCAGAGTAGTGGGGTCGACAGAAATAATCCGAGTCTCTCCTCCGGTGTACCGGAATATTTCACTGGGTTTCCGGCGCCGGAATTCTCCATTGAAGCTGCAGACAAGCTTGAGTTTCTTGGAGGAGTCTTTCATGGCGGGTGGCAGTCAAAGAGAGAGAAAATGGAAATTGTTAGTGACGTAAGCAGTAAAGAGGAGAGAGAAAATCAGGTGCTTTTGTATTGGGAACTGTGATTCCGGTTTTTCGTTGGTTCTAATTTTCCTACTGCCTCGGGTGATTAAGGCCTGTTTAGTTTACCTTATTTTTTCTGATCTGATCTGATCTAATTCTTCATAATTAAGTTTAGACAAAACTCTACGTTTATTAATATTAAACGACTTACGTATAAAATAAATATTACACAAATTTATAATATTGTATATTTATTTCACTTTGCTCATGACTATTCCTTATATTAAATAGACCTAGACATGATTTAGATAGATCGGTTATGATCTAGACATATAAGTTCTGATCTGGATATGATCTGTAAAGATTGGTTATGATCTGGACATAATTTGTACAGATCTTTTCTGTTTAGGACATGATTAATTCTGATCTGGACATGATCTGTAGATACCAGTTCTGATCTGGATATGATCTATACAGTTCAGTTCTGATCAGTTCAGATCTGGATATGATCTGGACAGATCAGTTCTGCTCTGGACATGATCTGTATAGATCATTTCTGATCAGGACACGATCTGTACATATTAGTTATGATCTGGTTATGATCTGTACAGACCAGTTCTAATCTGGTCATGATTAGTACAAATCAATTCTGATATGGACATGATCTTTGCAGATAAATTTTGAACTGAACATAATATGTACGGAGTCGATATCTAGACCAGTTATAATCTGGACATATTGATTCTGATTTGGACATGATCTGTACAAATCGGTTTTGATTTGAACATATTAGTTATGTAAGGATCGGTTCTGATGTAGACAAGATCTTTGCAGATTTGAACATGATCTGGACATGATCTGTACAGACCAGTTATGATCTGGATATTATCTGATCCTATCAGTTCTGGTCTAGATATATAATGGTTCTGTTCTATAAAAATCAGTTTTGATATGGACATGACCTGATCATATCGTTTCTGATCTGGACTTAATGGTTTTAATTTGGACATGATGAATTTGAATGTTTTTTTATGCCTTAAGTAATATTCCCTCCGTATTTATTTAAGGTGTAGACTTGGCTAGCTAGGCACGTGTATTAAGAAGAACAATTGAATGAAATAAAGTAACAAAACAAGTGAGGTTGGGTAGATATTTTAATAGGTAAAATACGTGGGGACTATGTCATTTTAGGGGGTTGGAGGTGGGGTGTAGATCTGAAATTATTTGTTTAATAGGGTGGTGGAACATAAGATATATTAGATGGATTATTTAATTAGATGGTGGTGTTGACAAGTTACTAAAAATGGCAAGTGTATCTCTTAAATAAATACGGCCGGAAAAGGCAAGTGTATACCTTAAATAAATACGGAGGGAGTAGATTTTAATTGCACCGATAAAAACATTCTTTTGTATTAAAGCAATAATAGTAATAAAATATTAAATATGATAACAATGATATAAATGTATAATAATAATAATCATCATCATAATAATCGGGTATGATCTGATCTGATCTGAACTTATTTTTTCTGATCTGGTTTGATCTTATTTTTTTGATCTGATCTGATCTGAACTTATTTTTTCTGATCTGATCTGATTAAATTTGAAATAAGTAATAAGGTCCTGAAATAAGGTGAACTAAACAGGGCCTAAGTACTTGTTTATTTAGTTAATGTTTTTGGGTGTGAGTGAGCCACTAAGCCACTATAACGAGAGACATTTGAGGTTTCGAACCCGTGATCAATAATTTTTCGAGCATCAGGCCCCAGTCGCTATAACTAGACTAAGAACTCATTGGTCAAATTGTTGTTAGAAAGTTATTAATAGAAAAATACGTGCACGAATTGAAGTAAAATTAATAGTGTAACTGTACAATAATTAATTCTCATAAAAACTTAGTAACAATTTTTACAATATGTGCTTATAAATTTTTAATAGATGAGCATAAACATCTCTCTCGTTTTTAATCTAGTTTGAAATCTCTCTCTTGTTTTCAGAAAACGAACCGTTAAAACATCTTTTATGTTTGATGTATTCATTTCTATACACGAAGAGGGTGGAGAGCCAAATAATCTAGTTTCGATCGATAACAACATATACAACAAAAATCTTGTTTTGGTACCATATACTGACCTACTATTAATTGCTTGATTTATAAGCAAAACTTACGTGCATGCCCCGTAGACTTGTTGGGAAGTTTATGAAATGTGAACAACAAAAGAAGTTTGCCAATTCTGACATTTATGATTTTTTTTGTCACTTTCTTTCAATTCTTGTCATACAATACGAGGGTGACACGTGTATAAGAGAATTTTAAAAGTGAAATTATGAAAGAGATATAAACTAACTAACAAAGAGAATGAGACCATAAAATTTGGACAAATATTGATCTTATATTTTACTTCCTCTTCTCCATCTTTTCATGGGTTATCTTGTTCTAATGTTATTCCATCTTCCAAATTTTCATCAAGTCAACTTAAAAGGTCCCAATTCGGATTAGATAAATCTCCACTGCCTTATTTGGAATCACTAGCATCAAAACGACGTCAGACATGGCCAACTTCCATTGTGAGGGCAAACTAGATGGTTGAAACATTGAGACCAGTGGCGGAGACAGATAGGGGGGGGTAGGGAGGCTGCTACACCTAACAATTTTTAAAAAGACTTATTTATAGTATTAAATACGAAGTGGTAATTTACATCACTAAATACTCCTTGTCTCGGTGGTTATTTCTTGGTTTATTAACTCATGTTGACTATTTGGTCAAGGGTTCGAATCTTTTACACTACAATATAACTATTCCAAAAGTGCGACTATGCCCTGCTGCCAAAAGTGTATGGAAGAAGCTAGGCATCTACAACATACAATTTCAAGATACAATGCCATTTACACACTGGATCTTAAAGATTATTGAAGATGGGGCTGCAGTGAGTGGCCAAGGGTATTTGTAGTGACTTGTTGGTGGCTCTGGAAGTGGGAGAACAAAAGAAGCTTTGATTCCTCACCCAACATTCCACCGGACCAAGTAAGTTTCGTGTTTGCTCGAATTGGTAAGATTAGAAGCTAGGGCAATGGAGAGAGATGACTTGCTGCTCTTAAGTCCTAATTTGGGGAAGAATGAAGCTTTTATTAAGTGGAAATTCCCTAGAGAAGGGAGGGTGGAGTTAAATACGGAAGGGGCAGCAAAAGGGAACCCGTGAAAGGCAGGTGCAAGAGGGATGAAGTACATGAGGTATTTGCCCTCAATTGTGGGATCTTCTCGAGTACAAAGGCTAAACTATTGGCGATATTGAAGGGGCTGCTCGTTGCTTGGGAAGGAGAGCACAAAAAGGTGGAGGTGTGTTTGTGGCTTGGGAAGGAGGGCACAAAAAGGTGGAGGTTTTTTTGGACTCTGAAGTTGTTGTTCAAATGATGGTAGGAGATTTATGTACCAACTCTCAGTATTGTCACATAGTTCGGAAGTGTAAGTCTCTCATCAACAAGAAGGGTGGGAGGTTACAGTGGGACACTATTATAGGGAAGCTAACCGGGCGGCGGATTGTTTAGCCAACTATGGTGTTCAGTCGGACCAGAAGCTAGTCAAGTTCAAGACGATCCCGGAGGATCTTCATGTTGTGTTATTGTAGGACTGGAGCGGGGTGGCATGGCCAAGATTGGTGTCTGGAAAGTCCTATGGTATTGGTTAAGCTGGTTGCGTAGCTTAGTAGTAGTTTTTGAGTTTATTTCTGTTTTGTTTTTTGTTTTTTCAGTCTGTTTGTTTGTTTGGGGCTTTACCCCCCTCTTGCATCAAATAAAAAAAACAATATAACTATTCCCTTTCATTTTTTCCCTCGTCCCCCTAACATTCAATTCCTGGCTCCGCCATTGGTTGAGATCATGAAAACATGCATAGAATTACTTTGTCCCACACCGAAGTAGAAAGGACATAATAACGAACTTATAAGTTTGATAAGTTACTTCTCTTATTTTCAATTTATTTTGAGATGGGCCTCCTTGTTCTGCATGGCAAATTGAGCGGCCATGCCCGTGAAATAACGCATGTATATATATTTTTTAAGAGAAACTTCTAGTTATTGTTGATGTGAACGAATTGAACTTGAAATAGCATGCTATAATTCACAATAATCTAGGATGGATGTTTGATATCCTTTCCTTCTTACACAAAAATCCCTTTCCTCCTTTTAGTTTGCGTTTTTTTTATGCATTTTATACGTTTTCTATTTTTTGACAACATAAACAAACATATACAATATAGACCCCATATCTTCTAGCCTCTACAGCCAAATTATGGGCTTGTCTAACACTACTCCTAGTACACTTATAAATACATACATTATTCATACTTTTTATAATCCTATGGATTTCATAACAAATAGAAGAGAAATCATACAAACAGTTTGGATACTGTTGAATAGCCAAAATAACATTCAAGCAATCTAACTTTATTATTATAATTCTTACTCCATATTGAATAGGAGCTTTGATCCCAACCATGATAACCATGACCTCAGTATGAATAGGACTGCCTGCAATAATACTTCTGGCTCCTCTGCAATCTTATTTGCTCTCAACCAAAGCACCCAACCAATTGCCGCAGATATTCCTTTTCCAAGCCCCATATACTAGCAAAATGCCAGTACACAACTCTTGTTTTCCTATAAGAGTAACCAAACCAGGTTCCTCATTATCAAAATTCCGCCTTTCCAATCTAATACTCATGTTTTTCAATTTCTCCTTGATAGGTCTTGCTGTGCAGGATGTTATTCTGAATGGTTTCCATAATTTCCAGTACATTGATTGGATTAGGAATATCACCTCTAATCACACAAGAATTCTTGTGGAGTCATAAGGACCACAAAATCGCAACAAAATCCAGAGTTCTTAAACTATCTAATCCATCCTCTTTCCATAGATAGTGTTGACCCATATGGTTTTGATGATGACAAGCAAACTTAACTAATAAATGTTTAAGTTTCTATGCTAAGAAAACCAGGAGTTCCAGAGCAGGAACAATAGAAGGCCAAAGCATGTAGACTTGGGCAATCAGAGAAACTGATCAAGCAGGCATAAATAAGTTCCTGATGGGAACATGGTTCGAGAAGTTCCAGAGGTGGAACA
The DNA here is from genome assembly GCF_020520425.1 of Spinacia oleracea. Lineage (NCBI taxonomy): Eukaryota > Viridiplantae > Streptophyta > Magnoliopsida > Caryophyllales > Amaranthaceae > Spinacia > Spinacia oleracea. Next base: position 78,240,031 of record NC_079488.1, read on the forward strand.
ACCAACATACGGAGAAGCATGGAACATGAAGACAAGAAATAAGAGTCTATTTTCTAGGATTCATGTAAGTATGTAGTAGCGTGAAAGGTAATGGAGCAAGGTGTTAAAAGGAACTCGTGGAACTTAGAGTCAAAAGCATTAAGAGTCAGTGAATATGTTGCATATTATTATCGTAATCTGTAGGGATTTATTTAGAGTTTTGTTTCTTAATAAATCTCTACTTGGTTAAGAGTTTTAGATAATATGCACTAGTTATTTTAGGATAAGATTTATTTTTAAATAAAAGATAAGTTTTAAATTAAATCAACTTTAATTAGGATTCTGATTTTAATTTCATCTTTTATTTATTTTTATCTTACCTGCTTTTGGAAAATAAAGAGTCAAAATTTAAGATACGTATAATGAGTTTGTGAGTGTTGGACTTGTAACGCAAGTTCCTGTACGAACGGGAACTCATGTATTTATTTCACGTTTATGAAAAGGTTTTTAGTAAAATATGTTTGTATGAGAAAATAAATAAAAAGTGAGTTTTGGAAAAATATCTCTTGGATTATGTTTTGATAAAACGTTGCTTTTTCTCCAAGTATTTATTTTCTTTTTGTTTCCTATTTTTACTCTAACTGTTTTACTGTAAACGTGGTATAAGTTGTGCCCAAGACTTTGACTGCTTTCTCCCCAAGTTTCTCCCCAACTAACTGATCATGGGTAAGTGCCTAGAAGTTAGGAAACCTACTGTTAGTGGAGGAATAAGTGGGATTATGGTTAAGTCTTGTGCACGCTATAAATAGAGGCTTATATCTTCATTCCAAAGTGTCTGACTTGTGTCTTTCCATAAGGATTGGCTGTGGAATAACGTTATATAAAAATATGTTTTCCATTCCACGTTTTTGAGTCAGTTCCTACGAGTTCCAAGTTCCTACGAGTGACATGTTCCCCTTTGTTCTTTCACGTAATACATACTAGAGGGATACTAATCAACTATCAATCATCTATATTTTTAAAGGTGGTCAAGGGTTGAGGGAACTCTTGTAATGGGGAATTGGTCAAGGGTTTCAGTGAATTCTTATATCCTGTTTTGGGCAGGAACTTGAGTGAGTTCCTGATATGTATGGGGCAGGAACTTGAGTGAGTTCCTGATATGTATTTGGGTAGGCTTTGAGTGAAGTCTATAAGAGAGAAGCAGAGAGGCTATGAGTGAAGTCTAAGAGTCAAGAGAGACTTCTAGGGAAGTCAGTGAGAGCGTAGTTGTTTGAGGGAACAACTATTGGGAACTTGAGTTCGTAGAGGAACTCAAGTAATACCCGAGTTCCTTATAGGTTTGTAACAGAGTTGTTGCCCTATAGTGAAAAGAGTTTAAGTTGAAATCCCTAGTGGGTCGAGGTTTTCTTTCTAGTTGGGCCTAGAAAGTTTCCTCGTAAAATCTCTCTTGCATTGTTTCTCTACTTGCTTATGTTCTTTATAATTCCGCAAAAATTGGCTAGCAAGTTCCAAACTACAATTCACCCCCCCTCTTGTAGTGTTCCATCCGAATAACAGATAGTTTAAGAAATTCTTAATCCAATATTGAACTCCTATTTCCCTTGACATTGTACTATTAATACCCAGACTGCAAGCTCTCCAAACACATTCAGCTACCCAACAGTCTCTAAATATATGAGATTCCGACTCTTCAGCTTGATGGAAAAAACTATAATGAACTTCCTCGATTGTTCTTCTTTTCTGCAATGTCTTTCTCAAGGATAGAGTTTTATGAAAAATTGGCCATATAAAAATTTTCCGTTTCGGCCATAAGCTTGAATTCCACAACTTTTTCCAGAACCTACATATATCATCTGATATGTTGGCATCATTAATCTTCCCAACCAGATACGCATAAATGGATTTCACTGTTGCTCGGCTATTATTTTCACCAACCCAATGATAGTAATCCAAAAGTGAAGATTCTGGAATAAAAGTACTCAGAATGTCCTGAGTTGTCTGCTTCTCAAAATTTTGCCAAATTAGTGGCGAATTCCACACTCTTGTACCTGGAAAAAAGATCACTAACACTTGTAATTGGTTCCATAGATGTAACATTCCTTCTCCATTTAATAACACTAGATGGAAACCATTTTTAATTTCTTGTTGTAGCAACGTGTTGCCTCTATAAATTATTTTATTAAACCCCGTCTTCACTCTTTGGACACTTTTACATAAACCTCTGTACCCCCAAGAAGCCTTTGGGTGGATGTTATCAGTGATACCCGCCTCCACAAGGGATTTTTTATAAGCAGCACTATAAACACGAGCTAGGAGCAGGTTGGGGTTATGATAAATTCGTAACGCCTGCTTCACAAGTAGAGCTTTATTATAGAACTCCATATTACGCAATCCAACTCCTCACACACCCTCAGGAAGATCTAATGCACTTCTTTTTGTCCAACATATACCACATGAATTCTTCAAATTTTTCCACCAGTACCACATGAATATTGAATTAATTTTCTTTGTAATGAATTTTGGAGCAAGAAAAACTGCCAGAATGTTAGAGCAAAGAGCTGCAAGAATGATGTTGATCATGAGAAGTCTACATGCCGACGACAATGATAAGTGTTTCCATGAGGAAATTTTCTTGTGAATCTTGTCAATCATTGGAACAAACACTTGTGAAGAACTACCATCAATTTCTATGGTACACCCTAAGTACTTCCCTAAATATGAAGTATTGGGTGTCCCACTGATACTCTTCATCTGTTGTTTTCAATGTTCCGGAGTATTCGGGCTAAAAATAATATTTGACTTCTCAAAGTTATGCTTCTCCTGTAACTTGACAGAAATTATCTAAGATCCCTCTAATTACTTGGCATGATTGCTCATTCACCTTAAAACAGAAAATAGAATCATCTGAAAAAAATAAATGAGAAATCGAAGGGGTTGATGATATATATTTGAATACCTCTTATCTTTCTTTCGCTTTCTGCACAAATCATCATTCTTGAGAGCATCTCCATTAGAAGGATGAAGATATACAGGGAAATTGGATCCCTTTGACGTAGTCCACATTTTGGCTTGATCACCTGTGTTGGCTCTCCATTAACCAAAATTGAATAGGAGACATTGGTTACACACTGCATTTTCCAGTGTCTCCATAAAGGAGGAAATTGCATAGTGTTGAGAATCCATTCCACAAATTCCCATCGCACTCAATCATATGCCTTGTTCATATCAATCATGAGAACTGCAAATCTTTCAAAGCCCTTTGTTCTCCTCTTTACGAACGTCAACACTTCATGTGCAAGTAAGCAATTATCTCCCATGGCTCTTTTTGGAACAAAGGCATTTTGGAAAGGTCCAACTAAATTCTGGAGAATCATTTTAAGCCTATTTGTGAGACATTTGGAAATTATCTTATAAATAACATTGCTCAGACTTATTGGCTGGAACTGAGACGATATCTCTAGGCAGTCTACTTTTGGAATTAGAACTATATAAGTGAAGTTCCATTCCTTTGGTAGATAACCCGATCCGAAAAAATGAAGGAAAACATCCGATATATCATTCGCAACTATCTCCCATGCTTTGTGGTAGGAAAAAGTTGGGATTTCATCCGGTCCTGGTTCTTTAAGACCCCCCATTTGAAAAATCGCTTGCCTCACTTATGTATAAGTGAATTCACATTGAAGTAATGTAACATGTTATGCGTTGAGCCTTATAGGTAATTCAGCCAGGTCCTCAAGGATCTCCCATTTCTCATCAGATAAACTATCACATCTAAATATGTTTTTAAAATGCTCTAAAAATATATTTATGATATCTTCCTCCGAAGCAGACCACTCACCATTTGACTTCTGCAACAAAGTTACTTCATTTCTTATCTTCCTTGCCTTCGCACGTCTATAGAAATAATATGTGTTACAATCACCAAGAGCCAACCATTTCCCTTTTGCTCTCTGTTTTCAGTAGGCTAGCTGAATAAGAATTTGATCCATTCCCTCCTGACGAACTTCTAAGTCATCCATCATCCATTCTTCTTCTATTGCACCCTGCGCCTGCATACATTTATGTACAACATCATTCCAGATGATTTTATTTGTTAATTTATATTCTTTACACCAGTTAAGAAGATTCTGCATGATCTTATCACTACTACAAAAATGGGATTATAGAGCTGTTAAAATAGACTTTACAAAGCGCCTTAGAGGCGCTCTCCTGCTCAACGCTTTATAAAGTTTATAAAGCTGTTGGAAGAGGCGCTTTGTATGCCTAATCATACATTACGGTGGTTCGAGAAGTGCGCTCTATATACCCTTCATAAAATCAATATATAGAGAAGGAATACTGAGCTGTTATCATACTTAACTTTAAATAAACATAATAATAGATAACAGTTTCCATAGACAACCGTCCTATATACTTCCTCGTTTACATTAAGATATAGAACAGTTGTTGTAGGCAACCGATCTCTTTTCCCGATTTTTTATTACGTAAAATAATTATTTTAGCCCCATTTTGGCCATTTGTTTATTGGATGCTATAAGAATTATTCGATTATCATAAATAAGATCCATTAACACAAATGTTAAAATAAATCAATTTCATTATGTTCCAACTTCTTGTAACTTTGAAAAAAAATCTGGAAAAGACAAAATACAATAATTCTAACTAATTTTCCGTATTAATTCTCAAAACTGCTCCATGTATGTTACAAAATCCATATATAGAATAGATATACCATATATATTACAAAATCTATAAATCAATGGTAAAAATAATCTAGCTTCTTATTCAACCAAGATTATGTCTCGAAGATCTGGGAGTATCTGTTCTAATTTGTCCCAGATATAAGTCTGCAAAAACAAAATAAATAACAGATGGGTAAGAGAAATTTAGAAATCAAGTGCAAAAACAGACTACTGATATCAAGGTCTTTAAGCAAGATACAACCTTAATATTTAAACTACACCTCCGCATCAGCAAATCCACATCCACTTAAAACCTGAAATCACCACACTCAAATTAGATGAATATTAAATCAAGATTAATACTCCGTATATTTGTGTTTGGTAGTGGAATAGAAATTGGCTACCAGGAAGATGTTGAAGCAGGGCTAAAGACAAACGAAAAGAAAAGGGGGAAAAATATCTAATTTAACTTAAATTGCAAGTGATAATCCATAGTTCAATTTGGCATGTGAAACTGCATAATTCAATCTCTGTATCGGAATTACAAAGAAAGGCTCCGAGAAACAATAAAAAGTTCAACATTTAAATTGAAGTACAATTTTTAAGTACTACCTTGTATAAAATTTAACACAAGCACTGATATCTTTACAACAGTCGGAGTACGACGGTGGAGCGGCAGTTGCGATGGCAGAGAGGCTGGCGATTGAAGCGAACATAAAAACCACCAAAAAATGATCAGATCTCAAGTAAATTCAATGAGGCAATTCAAAGAGAAGACAAATAAAACCTAAATATTTTTTTTTGATAATTAATAAAACCTAAATACTTAAATGATAAGTATTGGGGAAAAAAAATGAATCAATTAAACACTAAATCAAATCCAAATTCGTGAGACATATAGAGAAATTTAAAGGAGAACACATTTCAAAATGTTGCAATTTTCAAAAAATCAACCAAAGAATAACATATTAATAATTAAAAATATCACCACAAATAAATAATCTGCATCAAGTTTCCAAAATAATTGAGTACAAATAAAAAAAAAGAACCGGGTATAGAAATTGGTGGAAAGATCAATAAAGGTCTTGAAGGCCTAGTTTCACCATTGGCGAACGCATCGAATTTGTTGGAATATGAAATAGGTAGATCTAGAAAATGTTAGCGAATCCACATCATTTAGGACCATGGAATTTGTAGGCAAATAGGAAGCAATCAATAGAAGACATGATTCATCGACTCGATGACATTGTTGGTATTTTCAGCTAACCTTGGGTGGTTGGAGACTTGGAGGCGGCGAATTTTTTTATTGAGATGGAAAATCTAAAAAGGGGGTTAGATTTACATAATTAATGGAGGAAATGAGAGAATTTAAGGGTTTAGCCCTTGAGGAAAGTTAGGGGTAGTGATATACAGTAAGTAGTATGGAGTATACACGGATAGGGTAGAGAATATAGAACGCTTAGCTCTCCTACCCGTTTCGTGTATATATTACCTTAAGTTATTTTTCATTAGGGTAAAAACATACGAAATGGTTAAGTGACTTAACCGCTCTGTATTCTTTCCATCGTGAAACTGTCAACATAGATAACCGCTCTATATAATTCTGTGAAACGGTTAAGTCACTTGACCGCTCTATATTCAACGTTTCTTATTCCGATTTTTGTAGTAGTGTATGAAGCCTTCTAGCACATCTGAACATTGGCGACCCTTGTTGAGGTTGCTCCCATGCTTCTCGAATCATGTCTTTTGGTTGCTGCAAATCCAAACACCAAATGTCAATTCGATATGGTCTGGAGCTTTCTTTGGGGTGGCTTCGTGTCAAGAATAATCGATGCATGATCCGAGACTAAAATTGGCATATTAAATATTCTAGCATCCGGATAGGCAGTCATCCATTCTTCTGATGCATATCCTCTATCTAGGCGTTCATAAATACGACCATTCTCTTCCTTGTTATTACACCAAGTGAAGCATGCCCCATGAAATGGAATATCCACCAAATTCCAGTAACTTCTCCATACCATGAATAAGCCTCTGCCTGGAATAACATGAGAACCCCCTTGTTTTTCTCTAAGTACTCAACTTGATTAAAATCGCCAACCAATAAAACCTTTTATGCAGCAGAAGATAATATGCAAGCAATAGAATTCCACACATCAAAACGATAATCAATATACGGTGATCCATGCACCAAAATCAAATCTCATTCATTAAGATCACCATTTTCAGCATCTGATATCTTACAGTGCAAAAAGTTACTTGACTTGTTCACAGTTCTGAATCTGACTACATCCTTCTAAAAAAACAGCTAAACCTCTAACATATGAGGTAGATTCGACAAAGACATAATTAGAGAAATTTAATCAGACAACTACATTCTCAACTAATTTACAATCCGCTTTCGTTTCCATAAGGAACACCACATGAGGTGAACGTTTTTGGATGGTCCAAGAGAGAAATGGAACTGTAGGACCATCCAGTGAACGTTTTTGGATGGTTTTGTAATACCCTGAAATTTTTAAAACTTGATTTATTAAAATTACAAATATTTATTATTTTGATTTCGTTTTAAATAATTATGAATAATCGAATTTCGTTATTTTAAACGTTTTTACGATTTATTTTAAACGATAAATTTATGAAGGAAAATTTATTTATTTTTCGTTAACGATATTTTTTATAAAGAAATATTTTAGTTAAACATTTCTAGTTTTAGTAGTTTCCAAAAATAGCAGCAAAATTTCTGAATTTTAGTCCAACCATGTGAAATTATGAAAATGCCCTTAGAAGAACAAAATACCATTTCTCTTCTTCTCCTTGCTTTCCACGTACAAATGGAATGAAGAAATTTCTTCATTCCTCTCTTCCCTCAAATTCAGTCCACATATATGGGGTGAAGGCTTCCTCTTCACTCTACTCTACATTATAATTTTTGCAAAGATTTGTTCCATTTCCCTCAACCCAAAATCAGTTAACCTAAACTAAGAACCACCACCATCAACACTCCATTTTCTTCGTTTCTCTGCCACCATCATCAACAACCACCGTGACCACCACTGCCCACCATCACTTCCACCATCTACAACTTCTTTCCACCCCTTCTCCACCTCCATCACCGGCGAACTCCTTCTGTTTCCCTTCAACCAGAACCAGGCCGCAGCCCGCACGCCCCTGCCTCCCTCTTTTCTTCCTCCTTGCTGCACCACCCACGCAACAACACCACTCCCGACCACCCTCACCATCCTTTGAACCAATCTCCGCCCCTAATATCACCGACGAACTGCCACGCCGTCGCCTAGAACCACCCCTTTTTTCTTCTCCCGTAATCCCCTGTTTCCCCCCTTTCCTTTTGCACACTCTCCCTTTCCCTCGTGTCATGCCGCCGCGACACAACCACCACCACCGACGCCGAGTCACCCCAGCCCATCCGCCGATCCTTTCTCCTTGCAGCTTCCCCTCTCTTCCCCTTCGTGCCTCCCCTGTTTCGCACCCCCTTCCCCTGTTCGTATCCCATCTCAGAAAAGAATAAAAAGGAAACCAAGTTCCAATTCTTAAACCCATATTTAGATTGGGCCCTTTTTCAATTTGGGATTTTGGGTAAGTTATATCCAATTTTTAGATTTTTCCTACTTATGAATATTTATGTTTTAAATTTTAATAATCTAATTATTTACTAATAAATTGTTATTATTTTTCAGGTTTAATTATTTTTTACTAAAATAAATTACTAGCTTAAATTAAAAAAACGGAATTTAAATAATATTTTCATGAAAACCGGTTTATGAAATATAAATATATATTTCGATTGAAATTTCGATTAATAATATTTTCATTAAATTTCGAAATTATATTTTTATTAAAATTCATTTTTTATAAATTCATTACTTATAAAATTTATTATTTATAAAATATTTATTTTCGATTATTTATCGTTTAATAACTAATTCAAGGATTTAGTATTTTTGAAAGAAATTGGACTCGGAGCCCAGGAAGAACGAACCAAGGAAAAGCCTTAGCAACCATGGAATTGAGGTAACGACTATTTCTAGTACCCGCAACTCCCTTATAAATGTGGTTATGAAATTATGACAATATGATTGAATTTATGAACTAAATGTTTTGACATATTTTATGAATTGCGAGAAATGATTTATGATTTGGTTGAATTATTCTTTATAATATGTTTTGTTTGAGTTTTCTCATAAAAATGATGTTTATGTGATACCATGAAAGATATGATATTTTGTTGATCCCAGGATCTATATGATGTTTATGATTTAAAAGAGTTATGTTATTTCAACTGAAATACAAAAGCCAAGGCTTAGTAAAATTACATATAACATGATAAATGAAAGTGAAAGACCTAGTTTGTCTGGCAGTATTTAAACTATCATGTTTGTATTTCTCGGTCATGCATGTACCTATGGACACCGGCCTGTCCACCCATGGATTACGAGCCCAAGCTCCCATGGTTTATGAGTTCAGGCTCGGGCCGAGGCCCACTGTTACCAGTTCGATTATGAGACCAGGCTCGTATGGGCCCAGGCCCTCGTGGAGAAATCCTCCACTAGTTCGTACTTGCCAACAACTAGCATGTTAATTAAAAAGTTTATGAATGAATTAAATATGATATTTTATTAAATGTTTTACCTTATTATATTCTCCCTGTGTTATTAAATAAAATGAATTGAAATGAATTTATGTTGCTAGAATAGTTCGTTACTGAGTCTTCGGCTCAACGTTTTTTTTCCTGTTTTAGGTACTGCTGGGGACGAAGAGCGACATAAATGCCGCTCATCAGTGCACTCAAATAAGACGAACATAGGAACTCATAATATGGTGAGAATAATAGGTTCAGGAAAGGAGAAGAAGAGTATAAATATTTTCGATGTATCCAAATGAGCTCCAGAAAGATAATTACAATGGAAGGCACATTTGTAACCTAAATCCGAAGTCAATTTCATAGTCAAAACGTTTGTAACTGAAAATTAGAATCAATTTTGCAATTAAAGCGGAGACGTAAATCAAGAGAGCGTTTTCGACAGTTAAGACTTTAATGAATACAGTGGAGTGAGCTACGTAACTGAACGGTCTCATAAGAACTGGACCGCTAGTTCACGACTTGGCCCAAAAAAGGAGTCCCCACTACACCACACACGTGTCACTAACACGACCCGAACCAGTCGAACGACGGAGGCGGCGCGCGTGTGGGGATACCCCTTCTAGCCCAAACCACTAGGGGAAGTACTTAAAAGTATAAACAACACCTCCCTATATTTAAAATAAGGGAAACATCCCTTTTCCTTTCAATGTGGGAGAAAACACTTTTCATTAAATAGTACACTTGAAATCCCCACTTTTCATTTCTACCAATGTGGAGCAAAACCCATTTTCACAAAAATGGTAGAATTAAAAATCATTCTTTACATTGTATCCAACACCTTCTCCTGCAGATACTTTGAAATTTATTCCCCGGGTGTTAATCCATTTAAAGGTTTTGCGCCAGCCGTGACTAGATTGTCCTGCCGGGCTTGAGGTGGGAGCAATCAATTTGGTGGGATCAAATTCTTTGTCCTGTAGCGCTAGAGTCATTATCGCAGCTTCTCCCTCGGAGGGTTTTCTTTCCATTCTGAACAGTAGCCCGAGGGCATGCTGGTCTAGGAATTCATTGTTCAGTGTGTCACAACCAGGAGGGGTTCCCATCCCGAGCTTGGTTGCACTTTCCGGGGTGATTAGCCTGAGGAGCTGTAGTTTGAGGCCATTGTCAGGAATTGATCATTTGTTGGGAGTCGTTCCTTGGTGGTAGTCATTGAATTGATGGAACCTTGGAAGAGAAGGTGGCGAAGAGAGGTGGAGCTTTGTTATTTCTGCAATCATGATGGTAATTAGAGTGAGAGATTCAAGATGCATTGATTTTCGATCTTTTATTTAGTACCAAGTGATGAGGATAACCATACTTTATAAGAAAACTATTTTAGGATGATGGATTTTTTTAATTTTTGGAAGAATTTCGATATAGACTCCGAATGACTCGATTTCGTTTTGTAAAAGTGGTTTTCGAAAACTTAGCTTAGGTGAACGTCAAAATTATTTCAGCTTGAATGGTGTTATACCAGTCATAAGTGTTATTGGTGAACCAATAATTTCTTTACAAATCATTTTTATTTGAAGTCAAAAGTATTTAGAAGTTATAAGCGGGAATTGGACCAGTAGGCGCAAGAAATTCCTAGCGCTGGGATGAGCAGCGTTGGAAGTTTATGGCGTAGGCTTGTTGTGCGTTGATTATTTCCAGCGCTTGCAAGTCCTTTTGTGGTTTCCTCATTCAGTTGGATTTTAGTCAGTCGAACTTTTCCATAGCTTTAATTATACTAATCTAAGCCCTTTGTTTGAGCGTCTGTGCGCTCAAACATTCAGCGTTCCGGTATGAAAGGATGTAATTCGTGTGTACTAGCCTTTAGGGTTGATTCGTAAATGCTGGTTCGGGTTAGTTTTTCACGACTATACTTGATTATACTTAATCCCGTGAAAATACCTTCGGCGGATTTTTTAATATGTGCGTTTTACAGTGGGCATTCTCAGTCAGACTTACGTAATGCCTAAGGCTAATGCGTATTTTAGTCTTTTGAATCAGTCGCACGAATATTCGACATTAATTTTCAAACTTCCAAATCACCGACTTAATTTCAAGGAATAAGCAGGACGGGCGATGCAAAATAATAACACTCCTTAAAGAAACGCTTGAAATTTGTTGCGCTTAAAAGGCCAGTGCTGCTAATTTCTGGCGCCTGGCCGTTATGCTTAATTGTTTCCTTGCAGAAAGGTGCTGCAATTTTCTTGCACTCGTGTCTAGCGTGCTGGAAAATTGTGGCGCAGCCGAGGGAAGCATTGATATTTTTCTGGCGCTTTTCCAGGGTTGCGGAATATGCAATTCCGATTTCTCGATTTGTAGCTTTATTTGTTGTTTTCGACGTTTTTAAGCATTTTTATTGATTTTGGCGATGTTGTTGACCTAAACCATGTGTCTGGTTAGTTTATTTTACATAGTACGTAAAATTTCTACACGAAACTAAACGAGCATGGATTCAGATGTAGGGGTTTATAGTTAAATACATAACATGATAGCGGAATAACCCCAAAGCCAGGAAGCATGTTTAAAGTATAGATCAAGCAATACTTACGTTTGTAGCGTGTTTTCCCTAGTTCAATTAATTCTGAACATGAACAAGAAATCCATATGTCGTTCCTCTACTTGGTTCACCGACACGTTCATATCCGTCTTGAGATCGATGGCTTAGAAGTCACTCAAGATATTTTTCCTTTTGGGAAAACACACTCATGGAGGCAAAGAGAGAATTAAGGTTTCTCTTTTCTCCTAGGGTTGTGTGTATAATCTGAATTATGTGTTTGAAAACATGTACATAGGTTATTAAAATAACCTAGTAGTAATAATAAGCAAGCCAACCAACTTGGTGGACAAGCCAACCAAGTTGGCCGGCCAAGCCCACATGCGAAGCAAGCAGCAGGCGCGCACAGTTGGGCCGTGGGCCGTGTGCCGCTGCTTCTCCCTTCTCCTTTGATCCGCGTGGGCCACACAGCCAAGGCCTTTGGGCCAGCGCTGCATTGTCATGCCGCTGCGCCCACGGGCCTTGCGCTTGTGCGCTCCGGCTTTCGTGTTGCGATTAGATTATCCTTCGATAATTTATTTATCGTTTCGTACTTGACGATCCAATGTCGTACGATACGATTATTCGTCTCGCGTAGCTTACGAATATACGCAATACGATATACGATTTCATGATCCAATGTTAAATTGTATAATTATGTTTTCTGAACTAATTTCCCGAAAAGCTATTAAATGAATTTAATATTCATTTAAACCGATGATTTGTTACATGTCAATGGTGTGACCTTATAGGTTCAGTTAAGAGTAAGTTATGAGCCTAATTAGGATTAGTACTCAATGACCGGAAGCATTGCTCCAGCCAGCTATTTCGATCACTTGATCTCATTGAATTAGTTATTCGTAATTAGTCTGAACCTTGGTATTGGACTAATGCACCTTGGGTGAAGGACATATTTCCTTCAATCTCCCACTTGTCATGCAGACAAGTGTGCATTCCTATTCCTTTGTCTCTTAGTGTTACTTACTGAACATAAGGTAAGATCCAAGCCATCCTTATTAGGTCCAGAAGTGTTTCTCGAATTACTGAGTTCAACTGTTAAAATTTTACAGAAGGTTAAGCCTTAACCATTTTGAGCACGGCCATGCATTTTCACAGTATCTAACTCTTCGAGAGGCCTTGTAAAACAACAACTGAAGGAAATAATGCCCTTGGTCCAAGTATGCATTTAATGTTAAGTCTAATAAATGCGGTTCAGTATTAATGAACAAGTTAATAATTCAGTGAGATCAAGTGAGCTGAATGCCTAGCTAGAGGCCGCTTCAGTTCAAGTGGAATTAATGATATTAATCCACAACTTACTCTTGACTGAACCCGTAGGGTCACACAAATAGTACGTAAACGGATCAAGTATTTAATGGCATTAAATACTCCTTCTATGGATATTCGGAATCGACGGATCTTGGTTTCAGTGGGAGCTGAGATCGTCAAAGGCAAGTAAATGAATACTCCGGAAACGATGATATTGCCGGAAACGGAAATATGGATCGTATCGGAAATATAAATATTATCCAAGTCGTAGATGTTGTCGGAAACGGAAACATGTTACGTATTGGAAAATATTATCGGAAATGGAAATATTACCGGAATCGGAAATATTGCCGGAAACGGAAATATTGTCAGAATCGGAAATATTATCAGAATCGAAAAATAATTCCGGAAACGGAAATATTAAATATTTGTTCGAAACGAAAAATTAATTCCGGAATCGGAAATGTTAAATATTGTTCGTGTCGGAAATGAATTCCGGAATCGAGAATTTAATCGGAAAGCGTATCGTACGAATTAGCATCGGACGAGGCTTGCCAGACGAAGGCCCAACACGAAGCCAGGCTGTCGCCCAGCAAGCCACACGCATCCAACAACACGCCAAGGCCTCGACCAGGCTCAACGCAAGTTTATGTTTGAGGAAAAGTGACCTAGAAATCAAACTTCCTTGGTATCATATACCGCTTGAGGTTCTTACTTCGGTAATAACTCAAATAATGGAAGCTAGGCTACACTAATGGCCTACAAGTGGGAAATGAGCTGACAATGCTACATTAGTTGTAGGGTCATCTAGTTTGATTTAAGTCCTTTCAAAGGCTGGAACTTAATGGCTATTTTGTTCCATAATCAGCATACCTAAATTTCTGCTTCAAACACACTACAAAAAAACGCGGCACATTGTGACGCTTTTTGGGACAAATTGTGACGCTCTACAGTGTCGCTATTTCACATAGCGACGCTTTGGGAGAGGGTCGCTATTTTCATTGCCGCTATTTACCGACGCTTTAGAGCGTCACAATTTGCAAAATATCGACATATTTCTCCGTCGCTATTTGGGATATAGTGACTCTTTAGAGAGTCGCAATATTTAGACTGTATAAAGCGTCACTATTTGCACGTGTATAGACACATTTTTCCGCCACTATAAACCACATAGAGACGCTTTAGACACCCGAAATATATAGACTCTTATTAGAGTCACTATATGTTCACTTTCGTGCGAGGTCCCCCCATTCCCTCCAAAATAATTTAGACCCTTTGGAGCGTCACAATTTGCATCATATTATTTTTCATATATACATAATAATTTAGACGCTTTGGAGCGTCACAATTTGCATCATATTTTTTTCATATATATATATATATATATATATATATATATATATATATATATATATATATATATATATATATATATATATATATATATATATATATATATATATATATATATATATATATATATATATATATATATATAAATCTAAAATCATGAATTATCTATAAAAATATATATCGACCATAGATAATTAATCATAATCAAATACATTAACTTACTACGTACGTACACTATATATCTTAAAGCAACATATTAACTTGCTATGATTCATATATACTTAAGTAGTTAATTTAGGAAAAGTGATAAAAATCATCTATACATTAAATTAATTCGCAGAGTCTAGTCAAACTGAAATAAAAGCGATATTTTAAAACAAATAACTTTCTAACTAGCATTATCATTTTTTCTACAAGATAGTCCAAAACTAAATAAAAACAACTTCCTGACTACGAACAAGTAAACATATCGTTATGCTAGCTTAGCTTCAAGATAACTTGTTCATCTCTTGATCTACATTTACTATTACCACTTGAATCATCAATAATCTGCAAAGAAAATTTAATGTCAAATATAGTATGATGAACATTCCATAAAATCAAGGGAAAATTAACAGTAATCCTAACCAGCTTGATCCTAACTACTAGTCGTCTTCTCAAAATAATATCAACATTCCATAAAATCAAGGGAAAATTAACAGTAATCAAATCATATATATATATATATATATATATATATATATATATATATATATATATATATATATATATATATATATATATATATATATATATATATATATATATATATATATATTATTGGTAAATTAGTTAACTTAATTACCAAAGGTAGAAACCCAAACAACAACCAACAGAAAACAACAAGGGAAACAAAAGCTAAGGGAGCACAGCCCGCACCCAAGCAAAAACAAAAAACACTAAAACATTCTACAACGACACCAGCCAAACTCGCAAAATTTGAGTTATAAAAGGTCATTTTTTACAAATTTGCAATGCTTGTATAATAACACTTTAAACATTAACATTTGATTTTTGCCTTGTTTTTTCCCTGTATGAATTAAAGGTTAGTTCCTACTTCCTAATCAATGGCGAAGAGACAAAAGTTAAAAGTGCTAAGTGTACTTGACGTAGCAAAGACACAATGGTACCACTTGAAAGTTTTCATGATTCTTGGTATGGGCTTCTTTACTAATGTCTATGAGCTTTCTCCATATCTGTGGTGACCAAAATCTTAGGCCGTCTCTATTACACTGAGCCAAATCCAACTAGCCCAGGGTTTATACCCATGAATGTGGCCTTGTGTGGTACCTTTGCTGGGCAACTCATCTTTGGGTGGTTAGGTGACAAGTTAGGAAGGAAAAAGGTATATAGTCTTACCTTAGTCATAATGGCTTTCTTATCCTTAGCCTCTGATGTTCATTAACTTGCTGCTTAAACTGTGACTTTCTTTAATTATCACGCTTGCCCATTTGAAAACCAAAAAAAAAAAAACAAGACACCAGCCCAACAAGCTACACAACAGAACCAGACTGAACAACACAAGGTTTGCACAAAAGAACTGCACAACAGCAAGCCAGCCTGAGCAGAACAGTATGCCTGACTGACTGCAAACCTGCAAAACTACGCAACACCAAGACTGAGCAGTAGCAGCAGCTACAACAGCAGGACCTCAAGAACTTTCAGTTTTCAGATTCAGTAGCAGTAGCAGGACCTCAACATCAGGACCTCAACAACAGTAGCAGTAGCAGCAGATTCAGTTTTCTCATGTTATCAAAGCTGTAGATTCTTAATCTTTCGAGTTTAGTTCCTCTTGTCAGTTATAGATTTAGATTAAGACCCCAAGAACTTTCTTTTTTCCTTTGATATAATATTCAGGCGTGATGAGAAGCAAAGCAAGTGATGCTTACAAGTACAATAGCTAAAGAATTTGTACTTGGTATTCATTTATTGGTTATTGGTATTCATTTCTTATGATTTTCTTTTTACTGGTGATTTTAGATGGATGAGGAAATGCTAGAGGAGGAAGTTGGGGAAACAGAAGAAGAGACAAGTACCAAGAATATGTGGGAAAGTGTGGAAACTCTCACTAAATATTATAAGGAGGCTGTTTAATTGGGGATTATCAGACCATTACAGAATAGAGATCGCTGTTTACCGACTAGAAACAGAAAAGAACGAGTTGGTTGAGAAATTATCAACTTTGACAGAAGAGATAACTTCTGGAAAGGATAGATTTATCCGCCTGCAAGCTGACTTTGATAACTTTAGAAGGAGATCAGGTAAAGAGAGACTATCAGTTCGAAGCGATGCACAGGGAGAAGTAATTGAGAGTCTTCTTCCAATGGTGGACAACTTTGAGAGGGCGAAGCAACAGTTACAACCAGAAACGGATAAGGAAAAACAGATTGATACGATTTTTCTAAGATAGTACTATGAGTGAACAGACCAAAAACGAAACAGACTATAGAAGTCAATCAAACAGAAAACAAGCTTATACTATGAGCAATTTCTATGGCAACTAAAACTTTTTATAGTAGTTGATTTCAGACTTATCTCTCACTCATGGTCAGAGTTTGAATGAGGTTTTATTAGGAGAGTAAGTCGGAGTCGCTGCTGTCTTGGATTGACATTTAACACTGTGTTTTCTTTACGCGTTACAGAAGGAGCATCATAAATTAACTAACAGAAACCATAGTTTGTTAACAACCCAGACCTAACACCAAACTCGTGTTTCAGCTAATATCAACATAATACCTTATTATGATAATACTAAATCTAAACATCTACCTTCTAATCTCACCATCATCCATAAATAATCGACAACTATAAAGCTTGTTTCAGCTATAAGTTTATCTATAAAGCATGAAATGCAGTTAATTAATTCCATATGAAATTACCTTGCATTTGGCAATAGTGTCAAAGTCTCATTTCTCGGCCTGGTTGTCACCATTGCCACCAGAATCATCAGTAATCTACAAAAAGCATTTTAATATGTAAATTAGATATGCCACATTTCAGGTAATGATACATGATGCTCAATCAGAATAATTTCCAGAAATAACTAACCATATTTATTGCTGATTCCGCACCATCTAAAAGGTTCGATGAAACATTCCCTTTGCGTACTTCCTTCAAAACTTGTCCCAAAAAAGAAGCAATCATTTTAAATGATTGTGTTGTTTCTTCAAACTTGGTGTTTAGAACTTGATTTTGTTGCGCAAGGTCCTCATTTTGCTTCTTGACAACTGATATTTCACCTTTCATGTTCTCCACTTCCATAGCATTGTTGTTAACATAGCTTGACCCTTCTTTCCTCAGCAAACCTTCCACTCCAAAGATGTCGCTTTGCTTCACTCCAAATCCATAATTCAGAGGACGTTTAGGTACTTCACCTTTATACATGAGCTCATTAAAGACTGCATTCTCAATTTCAATTACGGGCTTTGAAGAAGAGGAACTCGCAAGATTTTCTTGGACCTTTTTGTTGGCATCCTCCTGTTATATAATATGAAAAGATCACTCAAAATCTATTAACCAAGAATACTATGTACAAGCAAAGAAAAAAATAAATAGACTTCAAGAGACAAGATTGATTTATAGAATTAGCTCAATGCAATGATACCACAAATTGATGAGGAAGTGTGCCCTCTTTAAAGCTTCCATCTTCTTTGGCGTAAACTGATTTGAAAAATGCCAATTCGCTAAACACTCCTTTCTTCTCTTTCTGCAATTTCAGGAAAAAAATAAATTGAAAACTGAAATTTTGAAGTTCTTAAACCGACTATCACTATATTTGTTTAACACTTTGAGTTGTTATCCCCGTAGTAGGGTTGCTGGGTGCATTGCCACTTTGCAAGGGGTGACAGAGTCGGCAACAGAGGCAGTGACATCAGCAAGCTCTCTGCTAATTGTGTCAGGCTAAGGGGAATTCAGGAGTACGTTTCCGTGTAGATGCAGGGAAGATAATAAACAGAAGAAATATCAGCCAATAGTTGCTTTATACCTGTATTCAGTTTGTTTTGTTTCTGTAACAAGTGGCAAATATTAGTTCTAGTTATTAAGATATTAGGTAAATAAGTTTTTGCAAACTTGTTTGCAGGTACATTTTCTTTGCATTGTTTTTAGTTTATCTTACATGATCCAATAATTAAAATCAATATGGACATTGATGAATCCCATGATCCCAGCTGGCCTCTATGCTTTTGACAGAGGACTAACAGATAATCTATCGATTCTTATAATCTGATAATGTAAACATTGACAGATAATTTGACTACTAAGTGAGTAAATAAAATGAAAACCCAGACCAATTGGACGACTTCGACGCTGTCCCACGGGCACCATAGGGTTCCGATTTCCCCTCATAAGAAGGAGAAGGAGAAGGAAAAGCCTAACTCTTTGAAGGTTGTGAGGGCAGCGCCGAAGGCAGAGTCGAATACCGATGCTAAGAGTGGAGTTCAGAAGTTTAGGGTCAAGCTGTTGCCTGAAAGTGGTGGCCAAGAGTGTCATGGATGTTCTCTGTATGGTATGTTGTTCTTGCAGCCGTTTACATACGTTTTATTCTGTTATTGTTGTGTTTATTGATTTTGGCTTCTGTATATCCTTTAGCGAGCTTGGATTTCCTGTTGGTTTTCAGTTCTAGAACAATGTATTGTCATCATGAAGGGGATTAGAATTTCCTGGAACATATATGGTTTCCTGAATGAATACTTTATTGGTTTCGAGTCAGATGTTTGGGAAAGAACCGGATTAGTTGGTTGTTAACTTTTTATGTCAGCTAGAATTTAGCTAAATTAGTGAGTTTTAGTGCTGAATGGCTTGATCAATTATCAAAAGTTCTAGAACAATGTATGTCATCATGAAGGGGATTAGAATTTCCTGGAACATATATGGTTTGCTGAATGAATACTTAATTGGTTTCGAGTGAGATGTTTAGGAAAGAACCATATTAGTTAGTTGGTTGTTAACTTTTGATGTCAGCTAGAATTTAGCTAAATTAGTGAGTTTTAGTGCTGAATGGCTTGACCAATTATCAAAAACTCATTTTAAAGGATCAAAGACATTATTTCGGGAATAAATTATATGGTGGACTGGTGGTGGTGAGGTGAAGCTTTGTTATTTTGGTTGAAATGTTAATAGAGAAAGGAATGTTGTTGGTTGTTTGTTGATTGGATAGGTTTAAATTTGTGTAATTGATTTACTCTTGAATTAGTCATGTTTAGGCTGTTGTGCTTGATTAATCTCAAATTAGAAATAATAATGGTGTTGATTTGCAACATTTGCAGCTCACAAGGCCGCACTTCACATCATCTCTAATTTTATTTACATTATGCTATGCTCTTATTAATGCTGGTTTTGATGTCTCAGCCTTACTTCAATAGCTGGGAATATCATCAACTGAAACAAGTGAGAAAGTTGGGACATTTTCACTTGCATATGCAGCTCACAAGGCCCCATCTCCGATAAAGTTTCTGCCTACAGTTGCCCTAACTCCATTGTTGCTTCCTGGATTTCAAGAAAGTAGATAAAGATAACTAATCCCAGAATATATGACTACTCTGTATATGACTTTTCTTCCATTTGTGTAATACCAGAATATGTTATTGGATACGTAGCAGAATCAACTCTTTGTCATTTCATTGTGAATTTGCATTTTAGTGTGTTCAGAGCAAATGCAAGAACCATTAATTGCTGGCCTATCTCAAACATAGATCTCCATAACAATTTATCTGTTAACAGCTACTTACTTGATCTGTTCTCACTAAGACCAACAATGTAATTTACAGGCTACACCTACAGACTAACAGCTAAACATGTTTCGTTCACAATTAATTGATTATCATTGCAGGGTTTTTGTTGTAAAAATGCAGATCGAATAATGATTAGTTATGCTTAATTATGCATAATTTTTATTCTTTGTTATTGACTTTTAGTTAGAACTTTGTGAACAATTTTTTATCGCCTTAAGTTTATGGGGATAATGTAATAGAATGAAATACTGCCTTTGTTGTTTAAATTGAATAGTTTTTGCAGCTTCATGCACTGCAGATGGACTTCATTGCCTCTGCTTTCTGATTTTTTCTACTTTAAACTTGGAGTAGCCACGCACACCCGCTCCCATCCCCAGACCACCCTCCAGAATCATACTTCTTAGTTCCTGTTAAAAAGTTGACTCTATTTGACAGTAATAGTGTCAGGTAACCCCGTTTCCTGATCCTAAAAGCTCTAAGTTCATGAGAATCTAGGACAACTATCTCCAAAACGTTTGAAGAGTCACATAATGTATACTTCTGCAACATGGTTTATAACAGAAACGGAAAGTAGGAAGATTTTCCCAGCTGCTGCTTTCAATTCCATTTGCCCGCATAGCCAACTTTTCTACATTTCTCTACTTTAACATTAGAAAACTAAAGAATGTCCTTATGTGTGAGATTAGATATGCATATACGAGTAAATATTACTCTTATTTGTTTATGAATTTTAGACTTTTATATCACTCTTATTTGTTTATGAATTTTAGACTTAGCACCTATAGCAATTGAAATGCTACAAACCAAATAGCTAGGTTGAAAAGCATACCATATCAACTCTTCGATTAGCAAAGCTTGTAGCACCACTGTTGTGCTTATTGCCTTGTAAAGCTCGAGCATTTTTTCCCATTTCAGATTTTTCCTAGTTTCATGAAACCAATGTTAGCATATATAGGTGAAACAAATAAAACTTACTAAATTTAGGATATTTTGGGGTCACAAACCATGGCCTCTGGTAAAAGCCAATAATCTACCAATTCCGTCCAACTCCTAGTGGACACTCCATCAGGCACGTTGGCATAGTTCTCTTCTCGAGATTTATTCACTGGATCGAAAAAATCCCTCTTCAATTTGTATCGATGATTGTTCCATGGTTTGTCAATACGCATCACTAGTGCCTTGTTAACTAGAGGTCCATCAGGTAACACAAAATGTTTCTTCAAAAAAAAAAAGGAAAAATTAAGTTACAATGTTAACAAAATAATTTGCCTAGCTAGTTCTGATCAGATCAGATCAGACTGATCTGTCTGATCTGATCAGCACTGATCTGATCAGAACTAGCTAGGTGAACTTAGTGATTCTGCAGAAACTTAACCCGGGGTCGGAACCCCCATGACCAAATAAAAACCTGAAAAACGGGCAACTGATTGATGAACACAGATGGAAACAGAATAAATTTAAAGCTAATTACACAGTTAACCAAGCTAAAATAAAACTACAATTAACATAAGTGTTAAGAACAATAAATCCACATACCCGAATCATTGTAACAACATTAGTTTTTAACTGATTGTTCACAGCACGCCAACTTGGGACTCCCACTGGACAAAGTGAATCATTTTTTGCAATATCTCCAAGGAAGCTCACAAGGATCTTCCCACCTTTTCGAATAGGTTGGTTGAATTCATTGAGCTTGACAATGTATCTGAACCCCTTTGCATCATGCCAAACGTCTCGAGGCAGAACTGGTCCCTTTACCAGATGTCGTATTCCATCAGCATCTGTCACAGGAGCTAAATCAGACTAAAAAATCACCAAGATCGATAATTTACAGTTTGCATATTTGATGTAGAGACATGTTTACCTATAGCTATAGCCTCCACCTTCTCATCAAACTCCCTCGATTCTGGCCAATTTGGAATAATGATTCGATGTCGAAGTGTTGCTTTCTTCACAGCAGTATCACTTCCTTCTCCTTGATCAAATTCATTTTCACTCTCAGAAGCCGATTCTTCAAATTCGTCCCAGTTGTAGTTTGGCATAACTTCACTCTCAACCTGATTGGATGGAGGAGATCGCAGAGGTTGAAATGCATTCTCACTCACATGCATGTATGTTGGAGGCAACTGACCTTCTTGCTTCCCGGTTCTCTTTTTCATTGCCATGGTGTCTGGTGGTGTAGGAGATTGTGACATCACATGTTTTGTTGCTCCCAAAGGTGCAACAAATGCTCTTTTCTCTAAATGTGGTTTGACACTTGTAAAAGAAGATACCGGCTGTTGTGTAGCTTTTTGAGGCTGTTGTGTAGCTTTGTGAAGCTGATGGGTAGTTTTTTGAGGCTGATTGGTAGCTGTTTGAGGCTGTTGGGAAGCTTTGAAAGGCTGCAAAGAAGGCTGCAAGGTAGCTTTGAAAGGCTGCAACACAGGCTGCATAGTAGGCTGGTGTGGATTCGGTGTTGACGCTTTTTGTGTTGCAATTTCAGTCAGATTGGGAAACGTAGGTCCTTTATACCATCTACTTTGTGTTGTTCCTGTAAGAGTGGGCGGAATTGGTTGTTGTAATGGGTTAGAGGATGGTTTTGTCTGGGTAAAGGATGGTTTTGATAATGCCTTCAGTTGTGGCTTTGAAACCATGGAAGTAGGCCGAGGCAAGGATGATTGTGGTGCAACCATGGTTTTTTTAGCAGCTACTGGTTGCTTAATGGGTTGTGATACCGTCCCAAATGTCTGTGACACTTCAAGTGTTGGAGGACTGAACGGTCCCCAGTTTTGGGTGGATGGATCAGAAGATTTTGGGGACTTGGATGCAGCAATGCTCGACCCTTCGTCAATAGCTACCAATGTTCTTTTAGTCCTGTAACTCATATTTTAGTTCCTGTTCAGAAAGTAAGAAACACAATCAGCCATGAATAAAAAGGTCATTAAACCAACTCAATTGCTACAAGAATGAATCACTAAATAGGATAATAGGTATTCACTCAAAGTGACAATCATACACGTTAAATCAGTTTAACATTTTCACATAAACAAGAATTACAATGAGCAGAAAACTCCGTAAATATAGAAGCAAAGTGCAAATCTGATTGAGAAAAAGAAATTCATCCTGGCTCTAATTGGTCGTTAGCTCACTAAGTGATCTAGAGTCTAGAATATACAAGTCATAGACTCAAAAGTCTGAAACCTTCAAGGAACTTGAAAACTTTATATTGGAAGGCCTTTTGCTCCGTTCATCCCTTTATTAAGTTTCATTATAACCTGTCACATTACAAGCATAAGCACGAAACAAGATAGAGAAGGCAAACCAGAAAGGAAACAACTAACGGAAATGCACTGAAGATATTATCAGAAAGTGAAGATATTAGCACTATGGAAACAACCAACCTCCAGGTGGCTACCAAATCTCCCTGGAGGTCGAATTAGCACTATGGCCCCTACGAATGTGGATGCGAATGAGTGTGTAGCAGCTTGGTGGAATGAGGAGGGTGATGGATGGCATTTGGAGGGATTGATCTCACATCTTTGGGTGCACGAACAGGAAGCTATCAAGATAATGAGGGTAGCAAGAATTTTGTTTATCTCCCTTGAACTCAAATTATCCCTTTATTGGTTTTAACATGTATTTTGTTTCTGCAGAGATACTTGAAATTTGAAGAATCTGCAGGTGACCCTGCGCGTGTTCAGATTCTATATGAACGTGCTATCACTGAGTTTCCTATATCTAGTGATTTGTGGACTGACTATGCACGCTATATAGAAAAGAAGCTCAAGGTACTTTCTCAATTTCTGATTTTAACTGTTTTGGTTGAGAAATCTGCTAGCTAGCTTATTGTCAGTTGCCAAAAAACAATTTTTTCAGTTCTGATGGATCAAAGAGATGATCTCATAGCTGGCACACTTCCTTTTTTTTTGGTGTAGTTTAGACTGAAGTTATAAGCAATATTTTAGTTGGCCTACACTCATTTACTACACTTTTGCTCTACAGTTATGAGGGAAAGGGCAAGATGAACCTGCTACACCCTCCTTTTCTGAGATTCAGACTACAGTGAAAACTCTCAATTTTTATATTATCGTGGCACCAGGAAAAAGCTAAAGAACAATCTAAAACAAGTCATCAAACAAATCAGGAAGCTGTGAACCAGCAAAACAACATCAAGCAACAGTTGCATGTCTGACATGTATTAACAAAATGATTTGGCTACCTTATTAGTTATTCCCCATTCTGTTTTGAAAAGAAAGGAGGGGAACCATACCTAGAATAAAGATCTTTGCTGCTTGATTCAGAGAGCCTAAATCAGTAATATCCTGAGCCTGTAGTTTTAAGAAAATGATTATCAAGAGAGTTATACATTCCATAGGAGAGAAAACAGGCGATAAAAGGATCAATATTACAATACAAATGAGCTTAGAGAAGCTTGAAAAAAGCTAGCTATAATTATATAAAGTCGGTGGTCACATATGATTCTCAAAGTCAAAAGACATAGAAAGAGGATCCAATGGGTGATCCAGCAGCTTAGTATAGTAGTAAATGGCAGCTTTGAAGAGGTGGATGCACATTGTTAATTGTTAACATGAATGCAGAACACAAACATCTAAGGGAGAATCAAGCCTAAATTGCAGAACTCGAAACAGACAGAAACATAAATGAAGAAGTAAAGAGGTAACGTGTTGATACTTGTGTAATATTGGAAACTACTGGAGTGATGTTTACTGTTATAAACAATGAAATCTAGTGAATTGTTTTTAGCAATATTTTACATTGGAGTCATTTCATGATTAACTCACAGCATTTCACTAATCTTACAGATTCAAAACCGGTTTGTCTGTGTGGTTCTCCTTAGATAGCCAGGCATAATATTTTGGCAACTCTGACAGATACGCTTTGTCAAAGGGGGGTAAAACTTTCAGAACCAAGACAGATGCATACAAACAAGAATCAATCTTTTCCCAATAAACCTTATTGTTTAGTTATAATGGACCAACCCACCCCTGACACACATTTTCTTGTGTACCACAGGCGCAACAAAAAAGGGAAGAAAAGCAACAACAACACTGCAACAACAATGAACCAAATCAAATACAAAAGGGGGAAATCACAAAAAATAAAGATAAATTGCCCCCTTTTCACGGAATAACGGTATAAAAATATCTGTATCACCATCAAAGAAACTAGTAGTAGGGTACTTGGACATTAGTAGACAATAAAATAAGTGAGTATAGATTAAGTATATAACTCATTATTCAACCAGATTAAACAATATGACTCACAATGTCATGAACAAATACAAATCCAAAGCAAAACAATAAAAAATAAGCATGATCAATTGGTCCCACCCTCTTCCTCTACTGGTAAAGAATCCCCTAAATCAAACACATCTCTAGGCTTGTTCTTAACAACATGCAACCATCCCTTTTGTATCTCATCTTCTATGTAAAAAACTTGTTTTGCTTGAGATGAGAATACAAATGGATCATCTTGCAACAATCGTCCAGAATGCATCAATTTAGAGAAATTGACACATACTCCGCCATTTGGATATGCTTTTACACCCCTATGAATGTCTACCCAATCACAACGAAACAATACAACTTTGTAATCTCCGTAATAATCTAATTCATAGATATGTTTCACTTTTCCATAGTAGGCATCTCCATCCGCTTCGACCATAATTCCAGAATTTTGTGTCAAAAGACGAGAATCGCGATCCGTGGAAAGGAATTTGTATCCATTGATTATGTATCCTTTTAATTTTCTACCATAAGAATGCAAACCACCCGCCAAAGCTTTTCTTAGTTTCCCATCTTCGGTGGTTGCATCTATGTAATGTACCTACGATGATACATCATTAAATCAAATACATTTTTTTTAAAAGAAGTATGTATTCACATTAAAAGAACTTAAGTAACCTTATTTTGCAGCCACCCTCCAAACTCATTGATGATCCAGTTACTTTCATCACTCTCCGTGACAGGATTTTGTAAGTTCATTTGACGTTTCTCGGTTAAAAATTCACTTCATGGAAGAAGAACAAAATTAAAAATCATCTATTATAACAATTGATAATTCAAAAGAAAACCAACATAATACTTACTCCAGATCCCCTTTTATCTCATCAGAGTGAAGCAAAATGTAGCGATGAGCTTGTTTTAAGCTTTTGTCATCAAGGCGAATGCTGACCTCCTTCCCAATAACTCGACCACCAGAATTAAACAAGTAATCATTGGGATTTGGAATGTCATCATCCATCCTTTTAGGTATGTTGAAAATGGTCTTAACACCTTGAAGATATCTCGAACAAAACCTAATTGTCTCCTCTAAAAGGAAGCCTTCTGCAATAGATCCTTCAGGTTGGGCTTTATTGGTTACATGTGATTTCAAATGGGACAAGTACCTTTCAAATAAAACATTTGTACTTAATATATGATAAATGTGAAATATTAAATAAAAAGAATATAATTTAGACGTGTAAGATATTAACCTTTCAATGGGATACATCCATCTGTATTGCACTGGTCCACCAAGTTTAACCTCCTCCACTAAGTGAATCAACAAATGGACCATGATTGTGAAAAATGAAGGCAGAAACTCCTTTTCCAACTCACAAAGAGTTAAAATAATTTCATTTTGAATACCATCTAAATCATCTGGATCAATAGTTGTAGAGCACAACTTCTTGAAAAAGGAAGACAATCTAGCCAACAAGTCAATTACTTTTGTAGCTTTAGAGGCCCTTAAGGCAACGGGAAGGATATCCTGCATTAGAACATGGTTGTCATGACTTTTGAGGTTAATCAACTTCCTTTGCTTCATATTCACACAAATAGAAAGGTTGGATCCATATCCATCAGGAACTTTAATTTTCTGCAAAACATTTAGGAACCTCTCCTTCTCCTCCGTAGACATAGAATAGGAAGCCGGAGGCATGCATTCACCTCCGTTAGGATTAGTACTCAGCCAAAGGTGAGACTTTATTCTCCATGCTTCAAGGGCTTCTCGATCATTCCTACTATCTCTACTCTTATCCATGCTAAGAAGAGTTCCCAAAATATTCTCAGACACGTTTTTCTCAATGTGCATCACATCTAAATTATGCCTTAGAAGATTATGTTCCCAATACACCAAATCAAAGAATATGCTTCTCTTGGTACCAAAGTCACTTTCATCTTGGACATCATCGTCATCATCGTGTCCTCTTTGCCTCTTTTTCGGTGGTGCCTTCGACTTTCCGTAAACATGCTTCACCTTTTCTTGCTGCCTCAATATATCAGTGCCGCTAGGACGAGATGGGGCTTTACCCCACTCATTAGTTCCAAACTTCTCACAAAACTTGTCACCTTGACATCGATATGGGTGATCTGCAGGTAACCATTTTCTATAGCTACAATAGCAAATCTTGCTCCCAAATCTATCAGAAGGCGTGGAATCTAAGCATATAGGACATGCATTGTAACCTTTTGTGCTCAAACCAGAGAGCATTGCATAGCCGGGAAAGTCATTAATAGTCCAAAGCAAAGCCGCACGCAAATTAAATTTCTCTCCGGCAAAAGCATCAAAAGCTTCAACCCCTGTCCACAGCAATTTCAATTCATGCACTAATGGCTGCAGATACACGTCAATATCATTTCCGGGACCTGATTTTCCAGGAATAAGCGTGGACAGAATGAAAGAAGACGGTTTCATACATAACCATGGTGGAAGATTATAAGGAATCAACATCACTGGCCACGTACTATAAGTGGTGTTCATTAAACGGTAAGGATTAAAACCATCACTCGCAAGACCTAATCGAACACTACGAGGGTCTAATGCAAAATCACTGTGACGCTCATCAAATTCCTTCCATGCTAAGCCATCTGAAGGATGCCTTAAAATCTTCTTATCATCTTCACCCAATCGCTCTGTATCATGCCATCTCATATCTTCTGCTGTTGATGATGACATGTAGATTCTTTTTAGTCTCGGTATAAGAGGGAAATATCGCATTACCTTAGCTGGCACACCTTTCTTACAAGTATCCGTACCTTGATCACTTACAACGTTGCCCCTATCCTTAGTTTTCTTCCACCTCGATGTACCACAAACATGACACTTGTCTTTCTTTAAAAATTCACCCCAATACAACATGCAATTATTCGGACAAGCATCAATCTTTTCATACCCAAGGCCCAAGTCTTTTATCATTTTCTTACTGTAATAATAAGATGAGGGAAAATCAAGTATTTGAGGAAATGCATCTAGAATTAGCTTCAACAACATATTGAAAGATTCTATGGACCAGTGATTCATACACTTCAAGTGAAACAAGTGTAACAGAAAAGATAACTTTGAAAAATTGATACACCCCTCGTACAATTTCTCCTCAGAAGCTTCAAGCAACTTCTTATATGTCACATCTTCTTCTATTGTAGAATAATCATATTCTACATCTGTGTCATAGGCCAAGGGCTCCTCAATCCATTCATCATCCTCTCGTGCTTCTAAATTTGGGCAATTGGGAGGCATATTAACACTAAATGCTGATCTTAATAGCCCTCCCATATTATCTCGACCTACAAACCCACTTTGGTTATCAAGGGATCCTTCACTAATAATCCCTCCATCACTCTCAAACATACGCTGAAACGTATCCCCTTTACCATGAAAAATCCAATCCTTATATGGCTTATAAAATCCCTTAAACAAAATATGCCTCTCCACTTCATTTACGGAGAACCATTTCTCTACCTTACAGTTCTTACATGGACATCTAATTTTTCCTTCGACTAGATCTTGCTTGGCAAACTCAATAAATTCCATACAACCGTCGATATATTCATGATGACCAGTGGGTAGATCGATCCAACTTTTATCCATATCTATACGAAATTAGTTGAGTAATTAGTAATATACGTCGGTCGCAGAATAGGAAATTTTTATATGTACTTATTAAAATATTATAATCATTCTTAGAACCTTGATATATCACACGAGATTAATTTAAGTCACATAACACCTCCGTACACAACTCTTCTTAATTCATACCATAACTTATGGTTTTTTGTTTAATCATTCTTCCTTAGTGACTAATATTTGTGATCTATCTTCATCTTCTAAAAGTTATTACCCTATATCACTTCCATATTATATTTTCTTTTTGCGTACAAGATCATACTTTCAACTTCACATGAATTTGCAAGGAAAATAAAGCATGTGATTTTAGCGCACAAGGTGATATTTTCAACTTCACACGAAGACAACAATATAAATCCATTTTTTAAAAAGAGTAAGAGTACCTTAAGTAACGTGGCATCACATAATCAGAATTTATGGTAAAATTTCTTGGATTAAATGTAATTAAGCTAAGCAAAATTATGTAGTGGGGATAATGTAATTAGACAAACAATACCAACACAAAATGCCAAAGCTAACAAAAATACGTACTTACAAATTTGAAGCTATTATATCAAAACATTTGAAATTAAATCAACAGGAATACAATAGAAAGATCCAACTTTTGCATGATTGACGTAAGTTATGATAGCACAATAAACGTCGGTATATGCTCATTGTATATATATTGGACATCGAGGAAATGTAAAGCCACGGAAATTATATTCTAACACTTAACAAACCTAACTTGCAGAGTTGTAGCCCACCCTTGTCCATACAAAATTAGGGAAATAACAATTGTCCAATAAAAAACCTAAAAGGGACTTTATAGTATACATACCTCTAGTATCAAAGAGCATATGCAACGTACGAACCGATGCAGAACCTACGAACAACGCTAAAGACTTGCAGGAAACCTTGAACCGGTGTAGCAACGCACGAACTGATGCACGAACCTACGAACAACGCTAAAGAATCACAGGAAACCTTGAACCGGTGTGGTCGGCGAAACCTGATAATGTTGATAAATTATGGTCAAAATATAAGGACAACAACATTATCAGGAATTTAAAATCTAAAAAATATAGTAGATGAAGTTATCAACTTAAACAGAAAACACTACAAACATATCAATTCATGACCATGAATGCTCCATGAAAATGAACAAATGTAGGGAAGCAATGTGCTAAGCGCAGGTCAAAGAAGGGTGTTTTTTCTACATGGAAAGTAAAAGCAAATATTATCTGCAATCTACTCCGCGATAAGGGGATCAAGCAATTGAGTTTACGAAAGTCGTTATTGTGGGGCGACAAAAATACCAGAGGAGAGAGAAAGGAGATAGTGGTGAACGTAGAGGGACAGGAGAAGAAGTGAACTGATCAGAAGTGAACTGATCAGAAGTGAACTGATCAGAAGTGAACTGATCAGAAGTGAACTGATCAGAAGTGAACTGATCAGAAGTGAACTGATCAGAAATGAACTGATCAGAAGTGAACTGATCAGAAGTGAACTGATCAGAAGTGAACTGATCAGGACTGATCAGGATTGATCAGTAAGGACTGTTCAGAACTGATCTGATCAGGACTGATCTGGACTGATCTGATCAGGACTGATCTGATCAGGACTGATCTATTTTCTATGTCGTCTGAGAGTGCAAGTGTCACCGTCCATAGAAAGCTAGCTATTCCATTTATTACTCAAAAGTGATCACCATACTCCGTATTAAGCAGCCATATTATCTCATATTCAAGGAAGTTGACAGAACACAACACATAATTAAAAAGACTCCCAAAAGTTTTATAATAATATTAATCCTACCTTGTTATGTCTAATCTAAATATTAGTCATTATAGATTACTCTTCTATTATGACTCATCAATTCCACGATCAATTATTTATAACTTGTACACCGTAGCAATCAGTATGTATTACTCCACTTCTTAAGCTCTTAGCTAGTGTTTGTTTGAATAATGAAATAAGAATAGTAATCACAATTTTGGATTTGATTCTATTAATTTGTTAAGAATAGAGTTATTCAAATAGAACGATAATCTCATGATTGAGCTTGAACTGATTTAGTGAAACACTCCTATCCGGTGCAATTGCATAGCCTCTAAAATGTTTTCTGTTAATGTTTCCCATTTTTTCCCGGTTATGCGCAACACATGATGTATATAGTTAAGGTTCGATAGTTATATTAGCAAACCAACATAAATTGGGATGTTTTCCAATTCCAATTACATTATTTATGTGTGGGATAAAGTAATTAAACCTAAACAACACCAACACAAATCAGGAGAAGAAGTGAACTGATCAGAAGTGAACTTATCAGAACTGATCAGGATGGATCAGTAAGGATTGATCAGGACTGATTTGATCAGGAATGATCCGATCAGGACTGATCTGATCAGGATTGATCAGAGCAGGACTGATCTATTTTCTATGTCGTAAATAGCCTAGGACTGATCTATTGTCATGTAATGCATGATCTATTGTCATGTAATGCATGATCTATTTTCTAAAATCAATAGAGATAAAAAGTTCAGGTATGTAATAAAAAATACTCTAAACAACTCTATAGAGAAGCACTAAAAAAAGCTAGGTAACGACTCTTTAGTATAATTCCATAAACCCTTACTCGCAAGTTCAAAATAATTCAACAGAAGAATACAATGTCGTTCTTTCTAACAATAGAACCTAAAGTGTAGCCAAACCATCCATCTCAAAAATTTGCTACTGTTACTTTTAACTCGATACATGTTGAAACTAACTGATATGTTATTATCAAAGCTCGTAGTCATAAAAACCATTTATGCATGCTGTAGTTTATCGGGGCAAAGATGGGGGCCTCAGGACTACAAATACAAACAGAAAGTGGCCTAATTAGCATCCCTAGTAATATCTGATGTGTTGTTGTGAAATATCTTCCTAGAGGTGCCCTAAAGAAATACCTCATTGATAATCGAAGGAAGAAGCTAGCTTTTAAGGTTGTCCACCAGTTGGCGCTTGATCTTTCTAGAGTGACAAATAATTTTGCAAACTCAGATAAATAATACCGGATGATAAGCTATAGTTCAAAGCTACTCTCAACTTGGCATGATAAACCCAGATAAACAATAAGCTAGTGCTGATAAGATAATATTTGGTTAGCTATGACAGTTCAAAACCGGATGATAGAAACTCAGAAATGGTTATCTGAGTTTATCATCCCAGCTATGACAGTTCAAAAATCAAAACCGGATGTTCTATCCCTTAACTCAGTTAAGCTATAGTTCAAAGCTACTCTCACTTCTCTGTGTTTTGAACTGCATATATTCAGATTAGGGTGCTTACTGCATAGGTTTATTCCTTACTCCATACAACTGGTAGTCAAACCTATATTTGGTGCCAACTAAAGCAGGGAAAGGCAAAGAAATTTATAATAAAGACAAGCAAAGTGCTGATAAGATAAGATATTTAACACTGCGATACACTGCCACTACCTAATACTACAGTTATGACATATAGAAAGCATGCAGTAGCTTAACATAACGATGACAGACAGACAATGAGCTTATCAGTCGCCTAATACTAAGTTCTGCTTTGTAAAGCTCAGTTCTGTTTTGTGCAAAGTTTGTTCAGTTCTTTTCTACTTACAGTCAGTCCATCGGTCACACATTTCACATAATCAGTCACAGAAAACAGTGTAGCCTCAAAAGAAGTTATAGATAACAGTAGAAAATGCTAAGTGAAAGGGTTCAAATAATTAGTATAAGTTCTATAGCGACAAATAATTTTGCAAACTCATCCAACATGCTCATTTGATGCACCAAGTTTCTCACTAAAGACAACCTAAACTAACCAAGTACAGCTAGGTGTCTTAAAGATTGACAACAAATTTTTCATACTAAGTACCAGATATCTTGGTCAGAGATTATCACCTAAATCTCACTAAATGTCTGTGTGTCTTTATACAAAGCATTGCCATGTATCCAAATTTCAAAGATTCTAGGCCAACTAAAAGTTGCAAATTTAAAACTATGAAAATTAGAAATAGATAGACAATACCTACAGTAGTAACAACACGGAAGAAGAAGTCAGACGTTCACCACTTTCCAACTATCGTCCAAATTACCAACTATCTGCAATTGAAAACTAAAATAAATGAAATAGCAAACACTCTGTAAGCGGTATATAGAAAATCACAGAAACTAAGAAGACCCATTCTAGTTTTTTTCTTGAATTAAGGATGCAATATAACATGGAAAACTTAAAGGCATATGATTGACATTAGAAATTGACATGAAAAAACGTGAATTAACAATATATGACGGAAATTAAAATAGTGAATCAAACCTAAACATTGTTATATGATAAAAATCAAATAGTGAAGGCGTGAAGCAGACCAAAAATACCTGGCGAATATATCCGGCAACACCGAGGATGAAGCAGCAATTAAGAAACCAGAGTATGCTTGAATTTCTCCAATTAAAAACCAGAGAGAGCAACGAATTTATCTTGAATTTGTTGAGCGAATTGTGAATTCAATAATTGGGCTTTTTCATGAATTTATAGGATGAGGAGTGAGATAGCTTATACTGGGAGATTTGACTTTGCTAACGTAAAGGTTGAAGACGGAATTCATGGAATTCGTTAATGGCCGGTGCTGAAGGTGAGGAGGAGAGATACGAATTCATCGGAAATCTGACGAGGGTGGTTAGTTTCAGCAAGGTATGTCGGTGGGAGGAGGTTGAGAGAAACGTGGGAGGTGGGTTGAGAGTTAGGCGGGATTCTGCGAAAAAAACAGAGAGTTAGGCGGGATTTTTTGCCCAAAAATTCAGTTGCATTGCTGCCTCACAAACACGTGCAACACACGTGTCTTTTTTTTGTAAATAGCGACGCTTTAGAACGTCGAAATATTTTGCGGCTCTCTAAAGCGTCGCAATTTACAAATTAATATTCGCGCCCCAATTTCCTTGCGACTCTTTGTTAGACCGTCACAATAATTCCGTCTCAATATGTACCTCTTTTTTGTAGTGACACAGAAAGACTCACATTCAAGCAAACAAAAACAATGTTTGTTTGTTTATTTGAATGAAATGGTCATTTACGGGTTGAGTCAATATGCTTGATTAAAACAAACAACTCTTTAACAATAAGAACTCTACTAGGTTCAAATCAATCTCTTGATTTGAGTTCCACTAATCTTTGGCATTGTTACTTAGACCATATCAACAAGTTAACATTCAAAATCTCTATTTCGATGGAATTTTGAAAGTTGATTGATTTCTAGATCATTCAAGACAAGCTAGTCTTACTTGTTGAAAGTAAAAAAAGATATGAACTATTGTTAGAACGCCTAGACAATAGAGTTCAAAGCTAAAGAAAGATTTTATGACTTTATTATTTCACCTGGATTTGAGTTAATATGGGTTTATTTACTCAAAGTGATATAAATTTGAATATGTTTGGCTAATTCAAAGATTCAGAAGTATAAAATCACCACTTGGCAAGAAATCATAAAGATCTAGATTAGATCATGTTAATGATTACTTTAAGACAAAATATGATCATCTATGATTGTGTGTTGTAATTTCACGATCTAGCTCCATAAGATATGGCATATCTAAGTTGGAATGATCGAAGTCAATTAGTACTTGATTCGATCAATGATGAATCATAAAGACTTTTCCTTAAATTCCAAAACAAAATGCTCAACTACCACCAAACTAAACCAAATTCGTCAAAGCTATTGAAAAGTAATTTCAGAATATCTTTTCAATAATTATATATCTAAAGAGTTCCTAAACTCAGTGGGAGCTTAGTGTTTGTTATTCGACAAACTAAGGCCCATGTCTAGATATATCTTTCATTGTGATTTATTCAAATGAGACACAAGGGTATTGTTTCTACCACGAATTTTTGAGAACATAATGTTTGTTTGCTCGAAATAATGTCCTTTTGGAGATTCGTTTCCGAAATGACAAGTGGGAGAAAATAGACCTCGAAAGTATTCGAGGCAAACAACAAACATAAACGGACATTCCAGAGGCTTTTCGAAGTGCTTCAGAAAATCCGAACTTATTCTTTAAGGATTTTAGAAGTGGCTTTTAAGAATAGACATCTCTTAGAAGACTTTAGAAGTGCTTCAAGGAGAACGGAATATTCAAAGGACTTTCAAGTGGATATTGATATTCTATTATTTGATGTTCTATACTCATGTAGGCATATAGTTCATGTCACTGAAGCTATGCGATTTTTCTATTAGATAGTGAAGAAACCTACAACTTGCAGTCAAACTATTATCATGTAGATTAATGAGTTTGTGACTTGTAAGAAAGCTATGACGAAACCTAGATTCCCTAAAATGGTTAGAGGCCATATATAGACTCAAATGTTTTAGATGGTTAAAGGCCATAAAACATAACCAATGTTTAGATGACAAAATTGAAATTTTGTTGATTTGCAAGAACGGTTTACACCTATTGGTTGCAAATTGGTTTTAAGGATGAAAACCATCAAAACATGGTATTGTGTTCATACACAAAGCTAGATTAGTTGCTAAAGGTTACAAGAAAATTTATGGCGTGGATTGTGTTGAAACCTCATGCATAATCGTAATGTTCAAGTCTATAAATCAAGCAATGATTGCATATTGGTACATATGGCAATTGGATGACAAAACGTATTCCTCAATCAAATGATGGAATAAACTATGTACGTGGAATGTCATAGGATTTGTGGATCCAAATAAATACTTGAAAACGAAAGTTAGCTTATGACATCTAAGTGCAGATTTAAGCAAGCAATTGGGAATTAGAAATATATTTTAGTGAAACTAATAAGTATTTTAGTTTCATAAAATGTACATGACTCTTATAGAAATATAAGAAGTTTAGTGGGAGTACGTAAAACTTAATTGGTCCTATGTGTATCACACACATATCTCTCTATTATGAAATAACATTCAAATACTAATGACTTAGATTTGAAATTATTCTTCAATGATGGACCATGGCGAAACTTAGTACATATTGGGTATTAAGATCTATTTATAAAGATCTTATAACATTGTTTTGGATTAAGTAATGGCATTTACTAAATCAAACACGAAAGACTCCATTCGAGACATTCGACCCATATGAATAAATCTAAGTAAAGAATGTTTGAACTATGTATAAGCATTTACTAAGTTCAACATCAAAGAATCTAATAAGATTCTTAACCTATATTATATGTCAAAATATTTAGCTGGATTTAGTATCTACTGAAACTAGAATAAGCTAAAGTTACATGAATAGAATTCAATTGGGAATTATTCAGCAAAAGAATTTATCATGTATGATATAATATGAGGATCGCCAAAACGTATCGTATGACTTTAGGCATGACGAACATATACCAATCTCTATTGATCTAAGTAAAGATCAACTAGATTGAGATCAAGGAAAACTTATGGTACTTGAAAAGGTACATAAGAATAGTTCTTGATTCAAGGAAATAAAGATATGCTAAATATTGATGCTACACGCATAAACACTGGCAAAGGATCAAGCAAGATTCCTTTGGAGTTAACCATTGACAAGGACGAGCTAAAGAGCATCGTGTTTTGAAAAGGCAACATGGATTGGAGACCGTTCTTCACTGAACTCGGGTGGATCACATGTCTGCTGACTTGATGGTTCTTCATTGCAAAATGCGTAGAACCACTATCGAAGTAAGAAAGACTAGATCACATAATAAACAAACTCAAAAGATCTTATCATCATATCTCGAGGAACATTCGATGAAAAGGATATTAAGACTGGCAAAGCATGATAACTAAACCTATGCAACAAGTGATAAACAACACTCACATTGTGGTACTGGAAATAAAGCATAGTTTTGAATTCCACTAAATGGTTTAAAGATGGGTTCAAGGCCCATGGTTGTAAAACATCGGGGTTGAACATTTATCATATATGAAATGTATTTTCATATTCCATTTAATCTTGGTTTAGTATTAAACGATGAGTCCCTTCAATTTGACGATATATTCAAGATAGACTGTCAGGACCAGTCCTGTGACTAAGAAATGTCTATCAAGTGAACTTGAATGTCAAAAGTTGAAAATGGTCCCTGGTCGGAGTTTTCTATAAAGATGGACGCATAGAAAATGTTAGACGACTAGAATGCAAGATGACTAGTAGTTCTGTTTCTTGAACTATGTGGACATGGCAATGTCGTAATCATTTGCATAGATACTTACTTTGGGAAGACTGGTATCGGACAGACCTATGAAACTTTACAGTAAGGGATGAGAATCTGTCATAAGTAAATTACATTAAAATTATTAGACACTAATCCTCAATACCTGAGTGATTTGAGATTACTTGTTTGAGAACTGCTTACTTTGACATTGTCAACCGTCGCACCGTAAAAGGAGGCTATAAAGGCAACGCTCAGGTAATCACCTATTAAATGAAGTCTAATCTCAAGATCGCAAGATTGGGATTGTCCTCCCATAAATCGGGATGAGATGCTGAAAGTTGTACAAGGCCGCTCGGAGAGCTAGAAACTGTAAAATGCATGGCCGTGCTCAGATGAATCATAGGCTACGATTATCTATTTATTTGATCAGTTGAACTCTGAAACCGAGAAACATCCCTGGACATAATAAGGATGAAAACTCTTACCTTATGTTCAAGAGCAAGCATCGAGCGACAAAGGAATTAGGAAATGCACACTTGTCCCTAAGGACAAGTGGGAGACTGAAGGAAATAATGCCCTTGGTCCAAGTATGCAGTTCAGTATTAATGAACAAGTTAATAATTCAGTGAGATCAAGTGAGCTGAATGCCTAGCTAGAGGCCGCTTCAGTTCAAGTGGAATTAATGATATTAATCCACAGCTTACTCTTGACTGAACCCGTAGGGTCACACAAATAGTACGTAAACGGATCAAGTATTTAATGGCATTAAATACTCCATCTATGGATATTCGGAATCGACGGATCTTGGTTTCAGTGGGAGCTGAGATCGTCAAAGGCAAGTAAATGAATACTCCGGAAACGATGATATTGCCGGAAACGGAAATATGGATCGTATCGGAAATATAAATATTATCCAAGTCGTAGATGTTGCCGGAAACGAAAACATGGTACGTATCGGAAAATATTATCGGAAATGGAAATATTACCGGAATCGGAAATATTGTCGGAAACGGAAATATTGTCAGAATCGGAAATATTATCGGAATCGGAAAATAATTCCGAAAACGGAAATATTAAATATTTGTTCGAAACGGAAATTAATTCCGGAATCGAAAATGTTAAATATTGTTCGTGTCGGAAATGAATTCCGGAATCGGGAATTTAATCGGAAAGCGTATCGTACGAATTAGCATTGGACGAGGCTTGCCAGACGAAGGCCCAGCACGAAGCCAGGCCGTCGCCCAGCAAACCACACGCATCCAACAACACGCCAAGGCCTCGACCAGGCCCAGCGCAAGGCCAGGCCCAGCCAAGGCTTGGCGCGCGCGCTCAGCGATGGGCTGCGAGCAGTGGGCCTCAGCGCTGTGCGCTCAGCGTGGGCCGCAAGGCTTGCGCATGGGCGTGCAGTGCTCGTGCGCTACGTGTGTCTGTGCTATACGAATCCTAAAGATATCGGAATTCGTGCATAGATTAAATCCTAATCCTAAAAGATTAAATTAATTATTTAGAGTTCTAATAAGATTCTAATTAATTAATTAGTATTCTAACAGGATTCAAAATCCTTTCCAAGGTTCTATAAATATATGCCTAGGGCCATAAATTTATACACGAGTTTTTCAACAAGTATTCATACAATAAAACAGTGATTTTTGAGCAGAAAAATCTGTCACATTCTTGCCCATAATTAGCCGAAAATTATAGTACCTTAAGGGAGATTCTAGTTGGTCAATCTTAAGGCGGATCCGGACGTGCTGTGGACTATCTACGGAGGGACGACACTTGGAGTCCTAAAGACTTGTTCTTGTTCGGTTCGGGCGCCTCTAGGGAGGGCACGCTACAAAGTGTATGCACCTAAATTATGCTAAATGATTATGTGTAAATAATATGTTTCCTGGCATTAAGGTTTTCCGCATGATTTATGTTTTGTCATATGTATCATAACCTAACAACAACACCATATCCTATCAAAGATAGGAGGACAATCCCTTCTTGTAACTTATGAACAACCTACTTTGATTCATAGTACGCCCAATAACTACTTTTATAGTCTCTTTTTACGGTGCGACGTTTAGCAAGCATCAAAGCGAACTAATTCTCTAACAAGCAGCCATAACTACTCAGTTTTTGAGGAATAGGTTCCAATAACCATTAATGAGAACTACTAATGACATGACTTTAATATCTTAAAGTGTTCTCATGGTCAATCCGATACAAGATCCAATAAGTATCTATGCAAATGGTTTCTGACATCCAGTCCATCTAGTTCAAGAAACTGAACTATAAATCAACTTGCAATCTAATTTTCATTAGTCATTGGTCGTCCAACCTTTCAATGACCTGGATTAAGGATCCTTTTGTGAATTTAATATTCAAGTTCACTTATGTGTGTTTCTTTGTCAAATAATTCATCTTGACATCCGATTTGAATGTTTTGAATCACTTGTGGACTTCATCATTTAATACTAAACCAAGATGAAATGAAATATGAAATATAATTTCATAAATGATAAATGTTTAAACCAAATGCTTACCAATTTGTGGGCCTCTAACCCAAAATCAAGCATTTAATGTTTTACAGATATAGGCCTTTCACCCAATACTTGAAACATTCATGGAGCTCAAACTTGATTCCATTTCTGCATATGAGTGTTGTATCTCATTCGAGGCAAAGGTTTAGTTTATCATACTTTGCTATTCTTAGCATCCTTTCTATCGAAAGCCTTTCGGTGTAGGATGAAAAGATCTTTGAATATGTTTATAGAATGATCTAGTATTTCATTGTTGTTAGAATGATTCTCATATTTTAAATAGACAATCATCTAGATAGCAGACCTGTGATCAACCTGAGTTCATTGAAGAAATCCCACTAGAAACAATTCCCTTTCATTTCTTCTTAGGCAATAATGAACTCATTTTAATTATGTAGAATTGCTAACGATGCTTCCTTTTTGGAATACTCCAACTAGTTCACAGAGATGTGGGAGATACATCTTTCGATTGAGAACTTGGAAACTTATCATTGATTCAGTTTTCCATGCATCACATAGGGTTTTGAACCTATGTTACCACCTTTTAATCACGACACCTAATTGCCCGTGTATGTTTGTGGTTTGCCTAACAACAAGATCCAACTTTTGCTTAGGGCAAATGCATGTAGCATCAAAACTTTAGTTCATCTTCATTTCCTCTTATCAAGTGCTCATCCTACATGTCCAAATATATTGGATGTTCTTAATATTATTATAATGATCTAGATCAATAGAGATTGGTATAAACTCATCATAATCCAACATTTACGAGTTATCTTGGCGATCCATATATCACACTATACATGATTGATTGTAATGCAAAAACCATTCGTATTTTAAAATCTATCCATGTAACTTTAACTTATTCAGTTTCACGAGATACCAAATTTTGCTAAGATCTTGGCATTGCCATGTGATATAAAGTGAAGGTTCCTCTTCAAGGTCCTTCATGTTTAACTTTAGTAATAACAGCCTAGCTTTACACTTTAGTTATAACATTCATTACTTAGATTTACTCATATGGGTTGAGAGTCTCTTTTGAGTCTCTCAATTGTGTTTGATTTAGTAATTACTTTTACAAAATCCAAACAACGCTTTAGATCTTATCCAATTGATCTTTAACCCAATATGTTCTAAGTTTTGCCATGGTTCTAATATTGACAAAT
Source organism: Spinacia oleracea (assembly GCF_020520425.1). Lineage (NCBI taxonomy): Eukaryota > Viridiplantae > Streptophyta > Magnoliopsida > Caryophyllales > Amaranthaceae > Spinacia > Spinacia oleracea. The sequence continues at coordinate 78,280,976 of NC_079488.1, forward strand.
ACTTTCAATCTAACCATTTAGAATTTGAATGTCATTTTCAATAGATAGATATGTATCTCATATATATAGAACCAATAAACTTGACTTAGCTCCCACTAAACTCCTCATCTACAAGATGATCCATAATTTCGTAAAGCTATGATTTCTCAATGGCCTTGTTGAAAAATATGGTCCAATTCCCACTTGCATGCTTTAATCTACGAATAGATTTCTTAAGCTTTCTCTTTTATCTAGAATCCAAAACTTTTACATTGTGTGACATACACAATTCCTTTCTACAAGTCCAATTGAGGAAGGTGTTTTGTTTTCCAATTGACATATTTCCATATGCAATGATTGCTAGATTTATCCAAAATAGTTCAGGCATTTCGACTTGGTGAAAAGATTTCAACATTATCAACTCCGTGAAGTTGTTTATAATCTTTAACCACCAATCTAGGTTTTCTTTTGCATGTGTATATAATATAATCTTTGTATGTTTTGAAAACATGTTTGCAACCAATGGGAGTGAACCCTTTATGCAAATCACCCAAATCAAAGACTTGATTCTTTAAGATGAAGATATTTCGGATAAAATGGCCTCAAACCATTTTATATGGCCTCGAACCATACTTATGTTTCTGATGGCCTCAAACCATACTTGGGAATTTCTAATTCGTCGTATATAACCTGTAACTCGTGTGTCCTTGAAGCACTTCCAAAGTCTTCATGGTTTTCATCCTCAAGATATCTATGTATCTATCTTAGTTGAATTCTATTCCTTATACAATTTACCTAGGTATTGAACATCAAACTTTACTGTCTATAAAGACATTACTCAAGTCCTTTGAGTATTAGGATTCTCTTGAAGCACTTCCAAAGTCTTCCTGAAGCTCTTCCAAATACTTCTAAGTACGGAGCTTTTCCAAAGACTCCTTAGTACGTATCCTATATTTGTTTGTTGCTTGACTCGAAATTCTTTTGAGGTCACTTCGAGGTCATATTTCTCCCAGTTGTCTTTTTGGAAATATGATGGTTTCCTAAAAGATACTATCCAGAGCAACAACCATGTGTTCCCATATTTGTGGTAGAATCAATACCTTTTGTTTCTACAAGTCGCTCATAAAGAAACATATATCTATTCTTGAGTTTGTTTGATGTAAACACTAACTCCCACTAGGTTTGACAATCCTAGATATATATACTGAAAAAGATGTACTGAACCGAAGTTCAATCCTTATGACATCTTATCCTTAGCTTTGACAACTTTGTTTAGTGTGATAGTCACTTGAGAGTGTAATTAGAAAATATATAGGAAAGTAGTCATGATTATCATTAATCGAATTGATTTCGATTCCTCCATTTGGACATACCTTATTCTTATGGAGCTTCGACTGTTATAATGCCATATAAACAATCTAGATAATCTTTCTTGGCCCATGCAAACATCATCTCGAACCAGTCTAGATGTTCCAAAATTCTTTCCAAGTTGATTTTATACCCTTTTGTGAATCGCATTGAAACATTTCACACATTTCACCTTGAGTAAATATAGCCATATTTTCTCAAATTCTTGTGAAATAGGTAAGTCATAAAATCCATCTTTGGACTATGAACATAATTGTCTAGAACCTTCTAACAATAGTCCATTTCTGTGTCATGTTCAACAAGTAAGACCCATGTGTCTTAAATTAGTCAACTTTCAAAAATCCATGCCATGAAATCTTAGAATGTTGTCTTGTTGATATGGTCGTATGACATTGCCAAAGATACGTGGAACAAAAATCAAAATATGTGATTTGAACCTTCTAAAGTTTGAGTGTCAAGAGATTTGTTTGTTTATTAATCAATCATATGACCCAACCCTTAAATGACCATTTCATTCAAATAAACACTCAACGAATGTTTTTGTTTACTTTGAATGTGAGTCTTTGTGTTGTCCAAACAGAAAATTGTTTATGATGATTAATGGAACATAATACCGTCAAGCAGCCTTTAGAAGGACTTTAAAACAAACAGATGACCCTACAGCTAATGTAACACAACTTTGCTTCATTTCCCACTTGTAGGTCAATATCCAAACTTAGCTCTCGAAATTTGAGTTCTTAACAAGAGTTAGAACCTCAAGGGGTAATCTAATACCATAGGAGTTTATTTGCTAAGTCGTTTCTCTTTAACTCAAACTTTTAGGTAGAAATTGAATCTTGAATTCATTTCTTTTATTCCCATTTCCTATCCTTTCTAGCACCTTTTTCTTATAGTCCTAAAGAGTTTACTCTTTGCTTGATCTTCTTACTTTGTCATTATTACAAATTCCCTTTCTTTTATTCACTTTAAATGACCACATCCAATGAGTCTAGTTCGATATTGCATCAAAAGAAAATTGGTTGTCAACCATTGGTGATACATGAGCCTTTAACTCAATACTTAATTATTCCAAAACTACCCAATATTTTGAATATATAAGGTCCAATTGGTCAACCATTCAAGTTTTAACTTGAAAACAACCATGAAGATCACTATAAGAAAAATAGCATCCAAGATATGCTCTCAGTCTCCTTTTCTTTGAGAATTGCTCTCAAAACTAGTTACCAATCGATCGAGGAAATATTGCAGTTCTATTATCCGAACGCAATAAGGTTGAAGATCTACAATTATACAAAATGAGCTAGCAAAGAAAACACTTATCATACTTTAATAACTTGAAATAAAAGAATTCATGAAATCATTAAAGCTATTAAACATTTCATTCATGCAATAAAACATGGTCCATAATGAATGAAACGAATCCAAGACCCCAAAAGTCTTAAAACCTTAAGCATGCTTTGGCTTATCTTAAGTCTTTTAAGATTTTATGTAAGAAAACCTATGCTAGTAATTCCACATTACTCTTGGTTAATAAACTAAGACCATAATTTATCCCATTGCCACAACATATACCAATATTTCTTGAGTTGCAACCACATTCAACGTGCTCCTTTGGGATGCCTTACCATCTAAGTATACTAAAATAACACCTAGCTTTGGCCGAAACCTACTATCTTAGGTCCTAAGGTTTTTGTAAATGCTTGATTTGGAAGGCAATTATAAACTCAATATTACTTTGGACCTAGTTGTTTCTATGTTGGTTTGATCATTTAGTGAACTAATTCTTAATCAAACATACAAACAACGCATTCATGCATAATATACATATACCAATATATAAAAGAATAAATAATTTGGTGAACTAGTATGGCCCAAAAACTTGGTCTTGAAACATCCAATCTTCCCTTCACCTTGTTAGCTTGGCATCGTCATAAACTCCATTCAAAAGCTAACTTAAAATTTTAAATAATCTAGAAGAACTTAAAATAATAATAACCTAATTATTACATCAAAAACTTCAATGGTGCACATACCATATTTAAAACTTTACATTCAAAGATAAAACGGCACGCAGACCGTATTTAACCATCCTATATTGGCCATACTAGTCACCTTAAATACCTGCAATACATAAAAATAATATCTATGCATTCATCCATTCGTGTCCTAAAACGAATGGCCCAAGTAAATATGCAAGTATTTACATGATTTATTAAAAAATCAAGTTCATGTAAAACGCGTCCTAAAAGATTAATCAATTCCGAATTATTAATCCTTAGAATTATTCTAATACAAAATTAATATAATTAAAATAAAGGTGCCCTACGAAAAATAATTAGAATGTTGTGAATAAACAAGAGAGGTAAGAGAGAGAGAGAATAGTGTTGTGTGTATTATTCCATATAGTACCGGGTATATATAGAATATTCCGGAAATATTGACAGGGGTATAATGGGCATCCATATTATATTTCATAACACTCCCCCTTGGATGTCCATTATACAAAAATAAAATTTCTCTCTTAAAATAAAATATTTTCTAATGCGCGAACGATGCTGCCTCATTAAAAACCTTACCAGGAAAACCCAGTGGGAAAAAACCATGGTTAAGGGAAAAAGAGTGCAGCACGCATCTACTCCCCCTCATGATTACATAACTTGAGATCTTTGAGACGACGCAATCCAATCTGGTAAACTAATTTCTTGAAAGTAGCAGTTGGAAGCGTCTTGGTAAATAGGTCTGCCAAATTTTCACTTGAACGAATCTGCAGAACCTTTGATGTATCCATCCTTGAGCTGTGCAATGCATGCTGCATTATCTTCATACATAACTGTTGGAGCTTCTTTCCCTGTGGATATGCCACAATCTTCTCGTATATGTTGAATTACTGACCTTAACCATACACATTCACAACTAGCTTCGTGGATAGCTAAAATTTTTGCATGGTTAGAAGAAGTAACTGCAATAGTTTGCTTCATGGAACGCTAAGAAATGGCAGTACCACCACATGTGAAAACATATCCTGTTTGTGATCGAGCATTATGGGGATCAGACAAATAAACTGCATCTGCAAAACCAATTAAGTCTTCTTTGGTCTGGTTAGAAAAGAATAATCCCATATCTTTCGTTCCTTGGAGGTAACGAAGTACATGTTTTATCCCATTCCAATTCCTTCGAGTTGGATATGAGCTAAACCTTGCTAACAAATTTACTGTAAATGATATGTCGGGTCTCGTATGACTAGCAAGGTACATCAATGCCCCTATTGCACTTAAGTATGGTACTTCAGGACCAAGGATTTCTTCATCGTTTTCTCGAGGGCGAAATGGGTCTTTATCCACATCTAGTGATCTTACAACCATTGGGCTACTCAGCGGATGTGCTTGATCCAAAGAAAATCTTTTCAGTACGTTTTCTGTGTATGTTGTTTGATGCACAAGGATTCCATTCTTTAGGTGCTCAATTTGTAGCCCTAAGCAAAATTTTGTCTTTCCAAGATCTTTCATCTCAAATCCTTTCTTCCAATATTCCACCGTATGTGATATATCTTCAGGAGTCCCAACAATGTTTAAATCATCAACATACACTGCAATTATTACGAATCCTGCTCCAAATCTCTTTATCAAAATGCATGGACTGATGGGGTCATTCTTATATCCTTCCTTTAACAAGTACTCACTTAGGCGATTATAGCACATACGCCCTGATTGTTTCAATCCATAAAGAGATCTGTTTAATTTTATGCAGTATTGTTCTCGAGAACTAGAATTTGCTGCTTCTGGAAGTTTATATCCTTCTGGGACTTTCATATAAATGTCATTGTCCAGTGGGCCATATAAGTAGGATGTGACTACATCTATTAAATGTAAATCAAGTCCTTCTCTAATTGCCAGACTGATAAGGGATCTGAAAGTAGTTGTGTCCACCACAGGAGAGTATGTTTCTTCATAATCGATTCCATGTCTTTGTGAGAATCCTTGTGCAACTAAACGTGCTTTGTATCGCACAATTTCTCCATCTTCATTCTTCTTTCGCACAAAGACCCATTTATGTCCCACTGGTTTTACACCTTTAGGTGTACAGACTACTGGTCCAAATACTTCTCTCTTTGCAAGAGATTTTAATTCTGCCTCAATTGCTTCCTTCCATTTTGACCAATTATCACTTTGTGTACACTCTTCAATAGACTTTGGTTCTTGATCCTCATTTTTATCCATAACATCAACTGCTACATTGCATGCAAAAATTTCATCGACGTCGATTTTATTTCGGTTCCATTTTATTCCAAACATGACATAATTAGTTGAGATCTCGTCATTATCAGGTACCTAAATTTCTTCATTCTTCAAAATTCTTTGTTTCCTCGTTCTGGCCATTATCAGTCGCCGCTCCTTTTCTTTTACGAGGATTTTTATCTTTGGAACCAATAGGTCTACCACGCTTCAGGCGTGTTGTAGACTAACTAGAAGTTTGATATTGTCCTGCTGGGACATCAATTTTAATTGGAGCATTTACAGCTGGTATATGTGACTTGGTCACTCTATTTGGGTCAGTAAATGCATCTGGCAATTGATTTTCTAAGCTTTGTAAATGAATTATCTTTTGTAATTCTAATTCACATTGTTTAGTACGAGGATCAATATGAGACAATGCTAATTCATTCCAACTTATTTCCTTCTCCAGCTGTGCATTTTCTCCCCCTAATGTTGGGAAGACTGACTCATTAAAATGACAATCTGCAAATCGAGCGTTAAATAGATCCCCTGTAGATGGCTCTAGATATTTAATTATTGATGGGGATTCAAATCCAACATATACTCCTAACATCCTTTGGGAGCCCATCTTAGAACACTGTGGTGGAGAAATTGGGACATATACAACACATCCAGAGATTTTCAGATGGGAAATATTTGGTTCCTGACCAAAAACCAATTGTGATGGGGAGAAATTTTGATTACTCGTTGGCTTGATGCGAATTAATGCTGCTGCATGTAATATAGCATGTCCCAAAGTAGAGATTGGGAGTTTGGACTTCATAAGTAATGGTCTAGCAATCAACTGGAGACGCTTGATTAATGATTCATCCAGACCATTTTGTGTATGAAAATGTGCTACAGGATGTTCAACACTTAGCCCAATGGACATGCAATAATCATCAAAGGCTTGAGAAGTGAATTCACCAGCATTATCAAGACGAATTGCCTTCATAGGGAAATCTGGAAAATATGCTCGTAATCTAATCAATTGAGGAAGTAGTCTCGCAAACTCCAGGTTGCGAGTTGATAACAAGGATACATGTGACCATCTACTAGATGCGTCAATTAAAACCATAAAATATCTAAATGTTCCACATGGTGGGTGAATTGGCCCACAAACATGTCCTTGTATACGTTCCAAAAAATTGATTGATTCAAAATTTATTTTGGCTAGCGAAGGCCGTATTATCAACTTGCCTTGTGAGCAAGCATCACATGAGAAATCATAAGGAAGAATTTTCTGGTTCTTCAATGAATGTCCACGTGAATTTTCAATTTTTTTCGCATCATTATTGAACCGGGCTGACCCAACCGGTCATGCCAAACAGTGAAATTATTAGTAAACTTTGGTTTACTGTAGCATATGTTTAAATTGTATTGATTTTAGTGTAGTATAAACCAGTGGAGAATGCATGTAATTTCTCCAAAATATGCTCAGTGCCTTGGATAATACTCGTGATGTGAAGGTATTCAACATTTCCTTCACTTATTGTCTTAACGTGATATCCATTATGTCGAATATCTTTAAAGCTCAATAAATTTCTTTGAGACTTGGGAGAATATAATGCATCAATGATTTCAAATTTCGTTCCCATGGGAAATAATATATTTTCTCTTCCGGAGCCTTCAATTATATTTGTACTACCTGATATAGTACTCACACTAGTTTCTTTCATTGTCAAATAAGAGAAATATCTCTTGCTTTTGGGTATGGTATGAGTAGTTGCACTGTCTGCTAGGCATAAATGTTCACCATTCATTGCTAACTGAACTTGAGGGGTATTCATGTTCTTCAAATAAATGAAATATCAATAAGAATAACTTAATAACCGAAATTTAACAATGTCATATAAAATCATAGTTCTAACAAACAAAATCCAAAACAAAATAACTTGAATCCAAGAAAACAAAGTTTTATTCTTTAAAAGACCATAAACGACTCTAAGGATTAATTATTCCCTTCAGGGGTGGTGAGGAAATCAGCAATTTCCAGGTGAGTTGTATTGCCACAATCAAAATCACCTTCGCCATCTTCGTACACAAGATTTGTTTCTACTTTCTTTCCCTTTTTCTTCAATGATTGTTGATAGAGCTTAACCAGGTGTTTTGGTGTACGACATGTACTAGACCAATGACATTTTCCTCCACATCAATAACATACATTGGTCACATTCTCATTTTTATATTTCTCTTGTTTGTTAATTACCATCTTTATTGTCCCAATTCTGATGGGGATACGAGTTTTTGAAAGAACCACCTCGGCCTTGACCTCGACTATATCCATATCCACGTCCACGTCCACGTCCACGTCCACGTCCTCGACCAGTATTGTTGGCATGATATTTTTCTTTCCCATTATGGGATGTCACATTCGCTTCAGGGAATGGAGTAGAGCCAGTTGGACGGGATTCATGATTTTTCATTAATAGCTCGTTGTTTTTCTCAGCCACAAGGAGACAAGATATAAGTTCAGAATATTTCTTAAATCCCTTTCCACGGTATTGTGTCTGCAGCACAATGTTACTTGCGTGAAAGATAGAGTATGTTTTCTCTAACATTTCTGCATCAGTGACTTTCTCTCCACATAATTTCAATTGTGAAGTAATTCTGAACTTAGATGAGTTATATTCACTTACAGACTTAAAGTCTTGTAGTCTTAAATGTAACCAATCATAACGAGCTTTAGGCAATATCAGAGTTTTCTGGTGGTCATACCTCTCCTTTAGATTACTCCAAAGGATTTGTGGATCTTTTACAGTCAAGTACTCAATCTTAAGACCCTCATGGAGGTGATGGCGAAGAAATATCATAGCCTTAGCTTTGTTTTGACTTGTTGCTTTATTTCCTTCTTTGATTGTATCACCAAGGTCTTTTGCATCTAGGTGAATTTCGCCATCTAACACCCAAGACAAATAGTTCTTTCCAGTAATATCAAGGGCCTCGACATAGTGCACACTACAATTGAATATTGTAAATTAGGACTTGGTTAATATATATATATATATATATATATATATATATATATATATATATATATATATATATATATATATGAAATATCATAGCCTTAGCTTTGTTTTGAGTTGTTGCTTTATTTCCTTCTTTGATTGTATCACCAAGGTCTTTTGCATCTAGGTGAATTTCGCCATCTAACACCCAAGACAAATAGTTCTTTCCAGTAATATCAAGGGCCTCGACATAGTGCACACTACAATTGAATATTGTAAATTAGGACTTGGTTAATATATATATATATATATATATATATATATATATATATATATATATATATATATCAAGTGGTAATACGGAAACGTAATATTCTTAATATCAGTTTATATAAGCTATTGCATGGCATGTATGTATTGTTGTAGAAGTAAACAAAATAAATCAAATCCATTACCAAAGAACTAAAGGCGGAGGCTATGAAATTAAGTCCAACAAAGGTAGAACATTTATACAAAGTACGCACAATCTCAAACAATATTTGGCACGATTAAAATACAAAGTACACACAATCCCAAACAAAAATCATGATTCAATTGCGGCAATGACAATAGTTAGGCACATACTTGCGGCACATACTTGCGACACAATTCATATATCTCATGATCCAATATTAAAAAAAAAATTGGAAAATACTTGCGGCACATAATTGCAACACAATTCATATATCTCATGACCCAATATTAAAAATAAAATTGGTAAATAATTGCGACACAATCTTAAACATAAAACCCAAACATAATACGGAGTATGCACTTACCTTGAATTTAAGGGCGGTATTTTCCTTAGGTTTCCTTTCTTCTCAGTCGGCTAGGGTTTGGTGCTGATACCGTGTTGTGAATAAACAGGAGAGATAAGAGAGAGAGAATAGTATATATATATATATATATATACTCAAATCAATCTAACGGCCATCATCTCATCCGACTAAATAAAAAAGTAATGGTAAATTGTTTAACCTAACGCGTTGAATGACCTCCCCTTCCCAAGAACGTTTTTTCATAATCTTTCTCTCTCTTTCATCAGTTTTCTCTCCCCCCCCCCCCCTTCAAATCCTCTCTAAGATCGATTTCGTCAGCATCTCCGATTCCTCTAATTCCTTCACCTTTGTTATTTTCCTCTTTCAATTCGTTAGGTACGTATTCCATTTTCCGATTTTGTTTAAGTTTTTGCAATATTGATTCCTAAGTTAGGGATTGTTATTTGTTCGATTTATTCAATTATTTGCGAATTTAATTGTTGAAGTTAGGGTTTCGGGAACTCTTTGTTTCGGTGTCTTAATCAGCGATTTGATTACTTAATTTAAGGATCTTCAAATTTTAGTAAACAAAATTTGAATTGAAAATGATGATTAGGACATGCTGATCCATTATTCTTCCAGTTGATAGTGTAGGTAGTTCAATGTCTTGGTGTAACGCTATTGTCAATGGTTGGCTCTTTACTGCTTTGGTTCTTGGTTTCTTGATGGATTCCTGTAAGGAGGAGTTCTCTTGATTCTTAATTTGGCTGGGGGAGGTATCAGGAATGAAAATGTAGATTAGATGGAGAAGGAAATATATGTTTGGTCTGCAATTAATAGTACCTTTTGTTAGTTATTAATGAACGAGATTGAAATTCATTTGAAGTTATTTGGATATTTTGTAATTAAAAATTAAATGGTGTTCTAGTAGCTAATGTTAGTGTTTGTAGGTATGACTTAGTTCAGGCTGATCTTGTAGTGGCCAACTTCAACGAACTTTCAGTTAGATCTCTTCCCACTGCAGTCCCTTATTACAGATCTCCGGAGATTATTTTACTGATGAGCGCTTGCCTGTGGTAATCATGACTTAAACTACACTTCCTCATGATGCATACTTGCATATTAGTACGGTTCTTTTGCTCTTTTATTTTTTTTGGCTTCTGTGAGATTTGGCAGCTGCTGTGATTCATACTAGATGCTGTGAATTGATATCTAGTGTAGCAGGTTTGATCAGTCTGGGTGTGTTGTTGTGTATGTTTCTGTTCAGTTTAGTTGGCTTATGAGAGTTCTAAGATGCTGGATGTGAGTCTTATTAGTTTTAGTTGTTGCTCCTGTTTCTGTTCAGTTCAGTTGGCTTATTGTGTTGGGGCTGGTGCAAGCCTGGTTACTTGGGGTGGGTGCTAGAAGTAACTTACTACAAAATATGCAAGTAACGCCTATTAGCTTAATTGGTAGAACTTTGTGCAATTGCACAATTATGTAGATTCGAATCCTACATAAGCACCTCTTTGTATTCGTTTATGGTATTAATTCTCATGTTTGATTATTCTTTACTTTTGAATCAATTCTATTTACTTTTACAAGTTCATTATTTACTTTTGAGTTAACAAAAGGAAAATTATGTCAATGTTGGACAAGCAACGGGGGATGATTGCTTGTGTAAACTTTCTGAGATGGTGTTAGAGAACCTTCTCCTGTGATGGTGTTCCGGGTTCAATACGGGTAAATATCAAGCGACATGTATATTGAGTATGAGTAAAAGCTAGAATTCTTGAGCAGTACTCTCTGACAGGACATGATTTTGGGGTTGTGTTCTGTTTTCTAGCTCCATGGTAACTTCCTTGGACTGAGTACAAACATCGGCAGGGATATTGTTGCCAGCAAAGCCAACCACGACAGTTGCAGCTCCGATGTAATCCAATTGCTTGGGAGCATTGCCTATCAGTGTGTCAACCAAAGCTGCCAAAGGGACCTGAATGGTGAGACCAGTTGTTGCAACTGTTGTTGTCGTCAAAAGAACAGCTTTTGCCCATAAGTAATGACTCATAACGTTATCAAGCAAACCAGAAATCAGGTACCAATTGTAAATGTTTTGTCAAATTAAGGTTTCAACTTTTTTGGAACTTATGGGCTACCAAGACACAAGTGCTCTAACTCAACTAGTGTATCAGTCTTGGAACACCAGAAATCTAAAATGTTTAAACCAGTTCATTTGTGCTTGCTTGCCTCCTAGTAATGCCACATCCTTCTTCCACAACACCACTTCGCAAGTCCATGTCAAAAGACACTATCCTCCATACAATCCCTTCCCCATCCCCATTCAAAAACCATGGGCTTTGTTTTTTTATTTTCACCCTTAGAAAGTAGACCTAAGACATACAGATAAGTCGACGGCTAATAAATTCAGTTGAGTAAACATCATGGCCATAAGTTCAGTGACACATGGGTGTGAGGGAGTGCTTGGTTGTATCCCCACATATTTTCGGAAAAAATCGAGGCCTTTACTTTTGAATTATTTTAATTCACTTTGTAGTTTTTTTCTTTACTTTTATTTGCCATGTTTAAAAAAACTAGCATACTAGCTCAATTGGTAGAGCATTGTGCAACAAAAAATGTGGGTTTGAATCCCACGTAGGTTCATATTTACTTTTTGTATGTTTTATTTACTTTTAGTTTGCAAACCTTTACTTTAACCTTTAATATCCAAAGTTTCTTTTTGAGATTTTGCATATTTACTTTTAAGATTTTCTTATTTACTTATGACTTTTTTTGATTTACTTTTGCGTCAATTGTCAAAATTTGAGTTCTTGTACGCGTATTAATCACCAACCTATGTAGGATTTTGAACCTACATCCATGTGCAATGGCACATTTCTCTACCATTTGAGCTAATAGGTTTCGACTTAATATTTTGAGAAAATAATTATAATAAAAGTTCCATTATTATTTAATTTACTTTTAAAGCAATTTAGTTTAGTTTTAAAGAGATTTGGTTTACTCTTGCACAATTTAGTTGCTTTATCTGTTTGGTTTGATTGGGTCAATACACCATCTTAAATAAGCTCAAACTCATGACTGACTGCTCTAATTTCAGCCTACGACATTCTTTTCTTTGTGTGTTTGTATATAGAGTATCAGCAATGTTTGTGAGTCATTATCAATCACCTTATGACTTATGGTCTGCTTGGCCATACGACATCACAAGTCCTGAAATCACACTTCTAACTCTTCCCACGATTCCTACAACCAATAGATAACAACAAACACTATTTTCATAGAGGTAGGCTTTAGGATAGTATCACAAAAGTTGTCAGATTTCACATAAAAAGAGCATGACTATGTGAGCATCTCCTTTGACAAGGCTGTAGGAGAAAAGGATGTTTCTGGAAGCCCTAGTTGACTTAACAGTTGGGATAGCATTCCCATTACCATTCTCATCAGTTGCTGCCCTGACCCCAAATTCCTAAAAAATAAAACTCTACACTATAATTTGTACTCTCTCCTCTACTTCACCCACCTTAACCCAACTCTAAACACCCCCCCACCCTTAACCCAACACTATATTTGGAAAGTTGCATCACATTTTTAAAAGTAGATAAATAACTAAGAAAAGTAAATGGAACTAATTTAAAAGTAAATCTCAAGGTGCATTGCATTTTCAAAAGTAGATAAATAATACAGAAAAATAAATGGAACTAATTTAAAAGTAAATTTAAATCATGATATCAACTACCCGTATTTCTTTCTAGTTCCTAGGAGCATAAAGCTGCAGACCTGCAGTTGATAAGCACACAACCCTACAGAAAGGAAAAGTTTCAAACTGCAGGATGTTTGAGCCAAATCGGAAAACTCAACCCCTTTCTTAGAGCAGTCCTAGAGGTCAACCCGGATGTTCAAGAGCAGGCAGAAGAAGGCGATAGGCAGAGGGAAAAAGAGAAGAAGTGTCACTCAGTTAAAGCAGCTCCTGGGCTAGATGGGATACCGATATTAGTAAAGGATAATATTGATACAAAAAATTAATATTAGTACAACTGCAGGATCATATGCACTGCTGGGTTCAGTTGTTTCTAGGGATGTTGGTTTTGTTAAAAGGCTAAGGCAGGCCGGGGCTATCATTCTTGGGAAGACTACGTTGAGTGAATTGAAGTAATTTATAGGCTTCCTGTTATCGGGTACCAAACAGTATATAAAATTATTCGAATCACTTTACTTTTTAATTAGTTATATTTACTTTTACGAATTCTTTATCTACTTTTAATTTGAACAAAAAAAAAATATGTAAAGCTATGATCCACTCATCGACATGTAGTGTCCACAAAAGAGCATACTCACACCTCATTGTAGCTTAATGTTTAAGTAGGATACATTTAAACTAAATAAAAAGTACTCAGTATGTTAGAGGACTAGACAGCAGCCATACAAAACAAACAACTTCCTAAACACAGATCAACACTGGTAGCAGATCACCCATACTAACATCTCAGACTACGACTCAAACTAGCGATCAAAGCACAAAAAAAGAACCAGGCTGCAAACCAAACCCTAAAAGTAAACTAAATCTCTTGTAAAGTAAAATTAATCTCTCCAAAAGTAAACAGAACAAGTTAGGGTATAAACTAATTGAACATGACACGACTAAAATTCAACACAATCTCGTCTTTGCCTACATACATCTTAAGTATAAGCCATCACCTACCTCAGCATACAGTCTCCCAAAACAAGACTGGCAGAAACAAAGGCCGAACAGAAGTGGATCTGCAGCAGCAAATCATCACAGAATAAAATAGAACACCATCTATTAATCATCCATTGCATTTCTCGTAATAGCGTCATAAGAATTCAGAACCAGGAAAGCAGCCTCACGAGTTTACTTCTGAGCATAATTGATTTACTATTACTAAGTTTCGATCTACTTTTTAAAATGAAATAAAAGAATACTTCATGAGAGACTATTTCTAGCAACTTACCTATGTAAACCTATACTTGCCGCAGGCAGTAATATATGGTAACAAAATCACCACCCGAAATAACCATTAGAACTTGCTCGATCTCCATAAGGTCATCTAAAACCAGCGATGCATATTCATGTAATTGCAAAATGATAGACACCAACATTCCTGATATAATTGTCACTTTTCAAAAGATATGCATCATAGTATATTACAATAAGATTTCTTTTGTTTACTTTTAGAGGGATTGTGTTTACTATTACAGATATTAAGTTTACTTTTAGTCAATTTGGTTATATTCATTTTGTAACCAACAACAGTATAACCCTCAATTAAGAGGGCAAGCAGGAGAAAGTCTCAGTAACAACAGGCTACAGAAGCAGCAACAAAACATCAAATCATCTGATTTTCTAGAGATTTATGTTTACCTTTAGATAGGTTTAGTTTACTTTTATAAAGATTTAGTTTACTTTTGATCGAGCAGTTTTAAAGATCTGAAATTCATAGAGAGCTGCCATTTAAATCAACGCAACACTTTTTAGTGTTTGTTCCAAAATCAAAACAACCAGAAGAACAGGAACAATATTATTCATTCATGAGTTAATTGTAAGTCTACTTTTGAAGCATCATTGTAGAAGTAATTTTCCACATCAAACAATTTTACATCAAACAATAAGTTAGACATTAGTTTCTTATCAATTAGGCATAAAACTGAACTTGAAATTCACTCGCATCATTCTTAAATTCCGTAGAAATTAGAACACCAAAAATTCGACAAAACTGGCTAACAATCACTAAATTCAGAATATTATAGGTTGCGAATTTCAAGCAATTGCTTCAAATTTTTCAAATTAATCATCACTAACAAAAAAACATCAAATATTTAGCTGAGATTACTTAGGAAATTTTGAATTTCAGCATATCATATAATACCTGATTTTGAGCTCCATTTCGTAGACTCGAGAGACGAATTAAGTGCCGCAAATGAAATTTGAAGTTCAATCACCAAATTAAACAAGCGCCCTTCGAATTTACAGCAAATTGTGACGAATCCAGATTCTCTTTTGGTGTTGAAGAGAGAGACTAGAGAAGTTTTTGTAGAAGAGAGAGAAAGTGTCGATGTTTGTTTTTGAAAAATTAGAATGCTAGGAATAACCGGCGGTTTGGATTAGATCACGTCCGTTGATTTCGATTCAATCCGACGAATGGGAGAGGTTCTCATTATAAGGAGGTTCTCATCTTATGAGAGGTTCTCACCAGAACCTGGTTATATATATATATATATATATATATATATATATATATATATATATATATATATATATATATATATATATATGATTTGATTTTTTATTTTGAGGAAGAAAAAACATAGACTTAAAGAGTTTGGTTATATTTCTAAATTTTCTAATGCATAAAATATTATCGAATAATCCGGACAACGATCGGTCTTCACAACTAGTATTTGTATTGAAACTAATCCAATTTGTCCAACGATATAATATTGTATTTAGTATCTTAATTATCAATTACGTTTAAAGTTTTAAAACAGAGAAAATACAACATATACTAGAGATCCTTGATTTTGCAGTGGCATGGGTTTCTTCAATAGAATATAATTTGGTTTAGGTAGATAAATCATGATTTATTTTTAATTAATAGGAGTAAAGCATAAAGGTTTAAAACCAAAATAAAGAGGTAGGCAAGAACTTGATTGCATTGAACCTTGATTGAAATTCACATACATGAACCAAACAAGTTTTGGATTGATGTTGCTTCTAGATTAACTATCAATCTTTTCATAGTCTCGTAATGTTTCCAACCAACTAGACATTAAGCTTATAGTGATGATATAGATTCTATAAAACCTAAGATCCTCACATGAGAAAATCATCATTTTTGTATCATTATTTTCATGTTTTTTTTTTTGTGACTTCACTTTTTCTTTTTGTTCTTGGATAAAATTAATTGATTAATTAAGAATCCACTTTTTCATAACATTTGGAAGAAGATATAAAGGAGGTGATGAATGGGTAGTTGCAGCACTTCAGATGAAGTATATACTTTAATAATTTATTATTGTATGTTATTTCATGTACTCCGTATATACGTTACTAAGCAATATAGATCGTACATATTTTAATGTATCGCTATTTGACGTTCTCGTTCGCTAAAAACGCTCGTGTATTTTACATTATAAAATCTACTCCACCTCTTCACATACCACAATCTTTCACCTTCCCTCTTTTTCCGATCTGTGAAAATAAAATCCGGCAACAAAATCCGGCAGCTCCCTCACCATCTCCACCACCGCCACCGTTCATATAAAACTAACATTTTATTAAATAACACTACAAAATAATTTCAATTAACAAAAAAAACAATTTCAAATATATATTCATAAATTTAGAAAAATCAAAACATATTTAGATGTATTACGAAATACAATTAATTTCTAAAATAATTTGTTTTTTTTAATTCACCAAGTAATAGGCGGTTAATAACAATTCAAATAGATTTTTTTTAAAGAACAGAATGCCGCTCATGAATGGCGGCAGGGGCCATGGTTGTGCCGCCCTGGAAAAGCGGTGTTGAACCATGGTCGCTACACACTTTTCCAGGGCGGCACAACCATGGCCCTACCACCATGTTATTTGGGGGGTGAATTGTAATATGGAACTTACTAGCCAATTTTTGCGGAATTATAAAGAACATAAGCAAGTAGAGAAACAATGCAAGAGAGATTTTACGAGGAAACTTTCCAGGGCCCAACTGGAAAGAAAACCTCGACCCACTAGGGATTTCAACTCAAACTCTTTTCACTATAGGGCAACAACTCAGTTACAATCCTATAAGAAACTTGGCCATTACTTGAGTTCCTCTACGAACTCAAGTTCCCAATAGTTGTTCCCTCAAACAACTACGCTCTCACTGACTTCCCTAGAAGTCTCTCTTGACTCTTAGACTTCACTCAAAGCCTCTCTACTTCTCTCTCATAGACTTCACTCAAAGCCTACCCAAATACATATCAGGAACTCACTCACGTTCCTGCCCCATACACATCAGGAACTCACTCAAGTTCCAGCCCAAAACTTGATACAAGAATTCACTCAAACCCTTGACCAATTCCCCATTACAAGAGTTCACTCAACCCTTGACCAACTCTCAAAATATTGATGATTGATAATTGATTAGTATTCCTCTAGAATGTAGCACGTGAAAAACCAATGGGGAACATGTCACTCGTAGAAACTTGGAACTCGTAGGAACTGACTCAAAAATGTGGAATGAAAAACATATTCTTCTATAACATTATTCCACAGCCAACCCTTATGGAATGACACAAGTCAGACACTTTGGAATGAAGATATAAGCCTCTATTTATAGCGTGCACAAGACTTAACCATAATCCCACTTATTCCTCCACTAACAGTACGTTTCCTAACTTCTAGGCACTTACCCATGATTAGTTAGTTGGGGAGAAACTTGGGGAGAAAGCAGTCAAAGTCTTGGGCACAACTTATACCACGTTTACAGTAAAACAGTTAGAGTAAAAATAGGAAACAAAAAGAAAATAAACACTTGGAGAAAAAGCAACGTTTTATCAAAACATAATCCAGGAGATATTTTTCCAAAACTCACTTTTTATTTATTTTCTTATGCAAAAATATTTTACTGAAAACCTTTTCATAAACGTGAAATAAATAAATGAGATTTCGTTCGTGCAGGAACTTGCATTACAAGTTCCAACACTCACAAACTCATTATACGTATTTTAAATTTTGACTCTTTATTTTCCAAAAGCAGGTAAGATAAAAATAAATAAAAGATGAAATTAAAATCACAATCCTAATTAAAGTTGATTTAATTTAAAACTTATCTTTTATTTAAAACTAAATCTTATCCTAAAATAACTAGTGCATATTATCTAAAACTCTTAACCAAGTAGAGATTTATTAAGAAACAAAACTCTAAATAAATCCCTACAGATTACGATAATAATATGCAACATATTCATTGACTCTTAGATGCTTTTGACTCTAAGTTCCACGAGTTCCTTTTGACACCTTGTTCCATTACCTTTCACGCTACTACATACTTACATGAATCCTAGAAAATAAACTCTTATTTCCCGTCTTCATGTTCCATGCTGCTCCGCATGTTGGTTGTTCCACCTCTGGAACTTCTCGAACCATGTTCCCATCAGGAACTTATTTATGCCTGCTTGATCAGTTTCTCTGATTGTCCAAGTCTACATGCTTTGGCCTTCTCTTGTTCCTGCTCTGGAACTCCTGGTTTTCTTAGCATAGAAACTTAAAAATTTATTAGTTAAGTTTGCCTGTCATCATCAAAACTCTGTGGGTCAACACACCATTTCTGGGCGGCACAGGGGATAAAATAAATCAAATCCTTACCACTTGTAGCCGCGGCAGCGGCGGCGACGTTGTTTGGGTGGGTGGAGCTGCAGCTCCGCGGCGGGGCACATGAGCAGGAAAAACATTGTTGCACCATCTGTAGACACCTACTTTTGTCCCCGTTCCCGCAAGGGAAAGGTTCGATGATGAAAGCATAAAAACTCCACTTGACAACGCATCTCCTATAAAATAAACGAATCTCGATTCCCCATTTCATTTCACCCGAAACCTGCTATTTATGGAAACCTGCTAAAAATAGTAAACTGCCGTAAAAGGTAGCTTCTAAAAGTGGCAAATCATAAAGGATAGAAACCTGTCAGAATTAGGTGTTGCATTCCAACATAAATCCTAAATGAGATAGAAAACCGCGAGAATCCTATTCCTAATAGGATTCGGAAATAAGAGTTACGTATTAATTGAAATCCTAACGAACCTAGAGTTCGTAACGGGCCCAGACGCATTCCGTCATAAAAATTGATACGCGCTAAAAGACTCGAATTAATCTCAAACTCTACGGATTTCAGGAATCCGAATCTAACAAAGAATTCGGCCCAGACATCACTTTCAACGTCCAGAGCTGGGCGCCGAAATCTTTGACGCCCAGCCCTGGGCGCTGAAATTGCATGGATCTCTATTTTCAACGCCCAGCCCTGGGCGCCGAAATTTTGACGCCCAGAGCTGGGCGCCGAAATTACCTGGGACGTGTTTTTTTCCTAATTCTTTGTGGATTAGAACTCTGCAATTCTATCTTTCCACGAACTCTTCCCTATAAATAGGCCCCTAGTTTCGACGTGAAACAACACAACAACACATAATATATTCTGAGTATTGACTCTAAACCCCTTAGCCTAAGCCTCTCGCTGCGAAACTGTTCACGCGTTCTGTCGCAATCGATCCATAAATTGAACAGAACGTATCCTGTCCCATAATTGAGATTCGTTAAATAAAAAGGAGAAATAGCAAAGTAAAAGTGGTTAGTTTTCTGAGAACCGTGACGCACCTCTCAAGGGTGCGTCGTAATGTGTCCCTTTTCGATGATTTAACTGCTTTCCTCGCCCTTTTTATGAACTGTTAAACTAACCTAATCTGATTGTTCTATCACGCCTAACAAATATAATATTTTTGGGAAATCGGATTATCATGCTAGGTCCCTTAATGCTATTTAAATCAGATAACCACGATCGAATTAGTATTATATGTTGCATATTGCTAAAATCAATTCAAATTAGTTTAATAGTTAACGCATGTCCCTTCAATTATTTATGCTGAGATAGTAAGGATATCCTGCCTCTGGAGTTATCGACGAGCGAAGTACTCCTCTCGGTAGTTACAGTCCCCCGAACCCTCAATCTCTACCTTGCGGGTGTATATTGAGAGATCCCCACACCAGGGATCACAAGGGAACCTACGGCCGTCGTGGTCAAACATAATTGCACTCCCTTTATGTCACGATAACCGGGTTTTGTCAGTTTTTATCATTGTCGTTAAAAACTGAATGGCGACTCCTATATTACTAGTCAATTGGGTGTATACTCACAGGAAATTCAATTACACTTGATTGAATAAAAAGAATCGTCACACCCACGAGGGACAAGGTCACGCATTAGCCTCGCGCTTTTTCGACCCCCCTCACACCACCACCCTCACACTTCTTCGTATAATCAATCAAACTCCACCGAAGGGGGCGCAGCGGAGGCGCAGGAGCAGGGGGCTCAGCAGTGGTGGTGGTGGTTGAGGTGTGGTGCGGTGTGTGCAGTGGTGGTGGTGGTGATTGGCGGAGGTAAGGGTGGAAGGGTTGAGGTGAGAGGGGAAGGGGGAGAGGGAGAGGGGTTAATTTGTATAGGGGTAGTAATGTACTTTTACCATTAAAATGAGGGTATTTTTAGCGGAATAGGACGCCGAATAAAAACTCTCCTATTTTACTAGTTGATCTTATATGCACACGATATATCCTTCAATTATATAAGAAATAATAAGTTATATACTCCGTATTAACTACGCATGAGACACTTGATTAAGATATATTCACAAATAAGTACGTATAAATCCGATCTTCCTCCTTTATAAAAGAAAAATATTCACATTTTATATAAAAGAATGCGATCACATTCACACTATCTCTTTTGACTTCTTTTTGTGATTTATACTTCAGAAAAAACATAGTCGTGTGGTGTATTGTTAGCTTCGTCTAAATAAATATTTTTTAAATATCAACTTGTTTCTTATCCATAATTGAAGATATTAATATTTGAAATCGTGCATTGACAAACATGACTAAATAATTGTGTCATGTAAATACGAACAGAGAAAGTATTTACTACTCCTTATACACCAATTAGTTATAAAATAATCTTTACTAATTTAGTATTTTTAAAGTACGCCCTTTTATTTATTTAATGAATATAACACGGAAACTTCTGAATATTGACGCCACCTTAGGAGTTCTCTTATAGAATACGGAGTATATATGTTAAATAAGAATAATTACATTAAGAGACCCTCCTCTCTTGAGAGATAAACCTAATATGTCACTAAAAATAATTAAGAGACCCTCCTCTCTTGAGAGGTAAACCTAATATGTCACTAAAAATAATCAAGAGGAGGCGGGAACTATACGGAGTATATGTGTGCGCTGAGTACATGATCTATTTTCACAAGCATAGAAGGAAAATCAGAACAAAGTTCTTTATACATATGCCAAAAATAATTTTTAGAACCCCAGAAAATTAATATTAAAAAATGTCAAAGATAGAACAAAATTTTTTGTATGCCCCCGGTCTATATATATATATATATATATGTTATTTTACTGTACATTCAACTTAACGCGTAAAAAGTGAAAAATAGAACTCATTCAAGGTAAAAAGTGACCCATGCCAAAGATAAAAGTGATCCCGACCAAAGATACAAGTGCTCTTATTCGATGACTAAAGTTAACTTATTCAAGGATAAATGTGACCCTAACCAATGAAAAATTTGACCTTAACAATAAACAAAGAAGTGACTCTGATCAAGAATGATATGCTTGTTACAAGTTATAACTACGACCAATACAACAAGAATACACCAATACACAAATGTAATATATGTAGTAGGTTAATTATGGTGGGATTGAACCCACACCATGTACAATATTGTACATTGCTCTACCATTTGAGTTAATAGGCTTGAAAATAAGAAAAATTATAACTACAATAAAGAAAACTAATAACATTAATAAGAAAATTAAAAGAACAGAATAGGTGCGGATAACTTTCCTCTTTTAGGCCGCCACACAATATACTATTATAGATCGGTTTTTCTCCGAAAAGTTAGTGAAGATAGAATTGATAGTGTAAGGGCACAAAGACATGAATAGATTAATTGAAGCTGCCCATGATTAGATGCATCCAAAGAGTGGACACCAAACAAGATTAGATATGTGCATAGTTCCTCTGTTCCAGCATCTACGTACGTCTCTTTTTGTATTGCATTATTGTTTTACTTTCATTGAACTTTGTGATTTTAATTTTGTTACCTACGGTACTCAGATCCTATAATTTTGACTTTTGTCAACGGTAACATAGAGAATTTTGTTAGTCCGAAATTAGTATGAACCATTTTGTTTTTTTTTTTCTAGCCGGTTACTACTCTCTCCGTTTCTTTTTGTTTGTTACGTTTGAACTTTTGCAGGTTAATTAACGTATAATAAATATTCTTTTTCTTTTTATTAAAAAAATAAACCCAAGTAAAACCTCAATTCACTAATCATTACAACAACCAATAAGATTGTTTTATTTATAAAATGAACCAATAATGGAAAAGCACAAAGATTGCTAACTTAACATACTCGGGAAATTGTAAAGGAATTTAATGAGTTGAAAAAATTGGACCAATTAAAATTAAAAGATGGCACAAAAAATAATAGTATAATAAGTTTATAAAAGGAAAGATTCTCCCACGTAACAAACATTGTGAAACACCTTAAAAGGAATACGTAACAAACAAAAAGAAACGGATGGAGTATTATTGTTTCTTAGTTATGGGAGGAAGAGCTCCCACCACATTCAGTGAGTGGTCTATTTTTCGGGTGAGTTTACATGGGCACCTCGATAGCCGATATCTCTCCTATATGAGGTTTTCTCCATACACAAGGCTCGATCACGATACATTGGTTAAATAGCGAGGTGTCACTTCTTGATTTTATTGGGGTAAGGTACACATTAGTTGTGAGTACAAGTTGATTTTGGTTGAACTCAACCACATATGTAAGGAGTCCTTTTATGTCGTGGAAAATGGGATAGGTTTTCCTAATAAGTACTTACACTACAAAAAATTGTACCATTTACGACGAAAAATTCCGTCGTTAAAGGCCAATAATCGTTGATTAATGACGGGATTTCCTGTCGCGAACCCGTCATATATAAAAGGGGGCCGTCGTTAATGGAAAATCCCGTCGCTAACCCGTCGTAAAAGACATTTGCGACGGTGGTTCCCGTATTTGTTTGATTGTTAGCCCCGTCGCAAAAGGCTTTTGCGACAGGATTTTTGACCCGTCGTAATTAGGTCGTCGTTAAAGATACAAATTCTTGTAGTGTTAGACGTACCTATTAACCAAGAGTAGTTCTTAGACTATTAGCAACGGATTTGCTTACCTAAAATATTTTAGAATTAAGACAATCCAAAGCTTGCTTAGTTCTTTAATGGTTTTGAGGATCTTGGATTCATTTTATTCGCACCTAACGGAACACATAAACTTGAATAAAATGGTTAATAACTTTGAATTATGCATGATTGCATGAATTTAATTTTATCAAGAGCATGCATGAATGGTTATTTACTTGATTATTCTTTTCAATTGTAGTTTCTGAACTATGGCATTTAATCAAAACATCATCATCGGTTCGTAACTTATGACCAAGTTGAACCTAACGAATTTTCTTGAATGGGAAAGGAAGCTTGTTGAGGTGGTAAAACTCAATGGCATTGAGTATGCACTCTTCAACCCCATTCCAAGCTATTATACAATTGGGAATTAATCATTCAAGTTCAATTGGGAATTATTCTGCAAAAGAATTTATGATGTATGATATATTATGAGGATCGCCAAAAAAGTATCGTATGGCTCTAGGCATAACGAACATATACCAATCTCTATTGATCTAGGTAAAGATCAACTAGATTTAGATCAAGA
Organism: Spinacia oleracea; assembly: GCF_020520425.1. Lineage (NCBI taxonomy): Eukaryota > Viridiplantae > Streptophyta > Magnoliopsida > Caryophyllales > Amaranthaceae > Spinacia > Spinacia oleracea. The sequence goes on from NC_079488.1 coordinate 78,304,861, forward strand.
AAATCATATGGTACTTAGAAAGGTAGTCGGAATAGTTCTTGATTCAAGGAAATGAAGATAGACTGAATTTTGATGCTACACGCATAAACACTGGAAAAAGATCAAGCAAGATCCTTTGGAGTTAACCATTAGCAAGAACAACCTATATGCATCGTGGTTTGAAATGGCAACATGGATTGAAGGCCATGAGTTGATGCGTGGGAAATTAAACATTAATTTCTATGTTCTAAGATACAGCTGGAAAGTCTTCCACATATCTGTGAACTATTTGGATAAGCAAAATCCAAACATAGCATCACTAGCAACCTACACAGTTGAAGTAAAATACTTATTGCCTAAGAAGCAATAAATAAAGTTGTTTGTGTTAAAGAGTTCTTTACTGAACTTATGTGAATCACGTGTCTGCCGATTCAATGGTTCCTCATTGAAAAATGTGTAGAACCACTATTGAAGCAAGAAAGACTAGATTACGAAATAAACATACTCAAAGATCTTATCATTCTATCTCGTAAGACATTCGATATTAAGATTGAGAAACATTGATAACTATGCAACAAAGTGAGAAGCAACACTCACATTGTGGCACTGGAAATCAAGCATAACTTTAAATTCCATTAATTGTTTTAAAGATGGGTTAAAGGCCCATGGTTGTAAAATATTCGGGTTGAAAATTTATCATATATGAAATGTATTTTCATATTCCATTTAATCTTGGTTTAGTATTAAATAATAAGTCCTTTCAATTTGACAATATTCAAGATAGACTGTTAGGACCAGTCCCGTGACTAAGAAACGTCTATCAAGTGAACTTAAATGTCATAAGTTTAAAATGGTCCCTGGTCGGAATTTTTCTATAAAGATGGACGCATAGAAAACTCTAGATGAATAGAATGCAATATGACTAGTAGTTCTGTTTCTTGAACTATGAAGACATGGCAATGTCGCAATTATTTGCATAGATACTTACTTGACAAGACCTGTATCGGACAAGACCTATGAAACTTTACTGTAAGAGATGTAAATCTGTCATAAGTAAATTTCATTATCTTATTAGACACTAATCCTCAATACCTGAGTGCTTTGAGATTACTTGTTTGAGAACTGGTTACTTTGACGTTGTCAACCATCGCACCGTAAAAGGAGACCATAACGGCAACGCTCGGGTATTCACCTATAAAACGAAGTCTAAACTCAAGATCACAAGATTGGTATTGTCCTCCTATAAATCGGGATGAGATGCCAAAAGTTGTATAAGGCCACTCGGAGAGATAGAAACTGTAAAATGCATGGTCGTGCTCAGATGAATCATAGGCTATGATTATCTGTTCATTTGACCAGTTGAACTCTGAAATCGAGGAATACTTCTAAACGTAATAAGGATGACCAGTCTTACCTTATGTTCATAAGCAGACATCGAGCGACAAAGGAATTAGGAAATGCACACTTGTCCCTAAGGACAAGTGAGAGACTGAAAGAAATAATGTCCTTGGTCCAAGTTTGCATTTAATGCATTTAATACTAAGTCTAATAAATGTGGTTCATAATTAATTAAGCAATTTAATTATTTAGTGAGATCAAGGGATCTGAATGCCTAGCTAGAGACCGCTTCAGTTCAAGTGGAATTAATGTTATTAATGCCACAACTTACTCTTGACAGAACCCGTAGGGTCACACAAATAATACGTGAACGGATCAAGTATTTAGGTGAATATTATATACAGTAAATACTCTAATTATGGATATTCGAAAATGACGGATGTTGGTGTTAGTGGAAGCTAAACAAATTGTCAAATGGTAAAGGAAGAATATTTGCTGGAAATGAAGATATTACCGGAAACGGAAATATGGTTCATCACGGAAATATAAATATTATCGAAGTAGAAGATATTGCTGGAAACAGAAATATAGTTCATAACGGAAATATTATCAGAAATATTATTGGAAATAGAAATATTTCCAGAATCGAAAAATATTTCGGAAACATAAATATTACCGGAATTGGAAATATTGTCGAAATCGGAAATACTGTCGGAATCGGAAATATTTTCGGAAACTTAAATATTGTTCGAATCGGAAATATTTTCCGAAATCGGAAAACGATCGGAAGCACGAAACGAGCAACGATCCATCGTACGGATGGTGGCCCATTGCTCGATGGGCCGTGGCAACAACACCAAGAAGTTAGGCTTGCGCGCCATAAGGTAAAGGCCAGCGCTGCTGGCCATCGCGCATGGAAGCAAGCAAGCTGGCCAGCGCGGCTGGGCCGATGCTTAGGCCAGCACGCATGGCATCTTGCGTGCCAAGCTTGCTTGCTACGTAAGCAGCTTGTGCACCAAGCTGTCGGTTGCCTTAAATGCTTTATTTGGATTTTGTTATTTTTGTGAAAATTGCCTAAAACTTAAAATAAATATTTTGTGCATGTTTCCTAAAATCTAATGTTTCCTAAACTTTATTATTAAGGGGAAAATTTGCCAAAAACAACCTTTTATAACCATTTTTTTGCAAAAAACAACCTTTTATAAATTTTTTTGCAAAAACAGATCTAAAAGTTACAAAAAAATTGCAAAACACAACCTTTTCCCATTTTCAGGCGTTGACTTGCTATTTTCCCCCTTGACTTGGCCGGATTTACTAAGGGCACCCACTTTTTCCTCCCTTTTTATCATTTAACCCAATTTGGAGGCAAAATGAAACCCCAAATTTGCTCCCTTTCTCTCTCTGTTCTTCGTCTTCATTCTTCATCCTCGCTCCACCAAATTTTTTTTCCTCTCTTCTTGCTTCATCCTTGTTCTTCTTGCTGCAACACTAATTGATTTTCGACACTCAACCACTAATTTTTGGTAAGTTTTGTTCATTATTGTTGCCTAATTTTAATTTAGGAAACTTAGGGTTTTTTTCCCCAATTTTGTAAATTGATTCTGTTTTGTTGCAGGACCATGACACATTTTAATCAAGTTAGATGTGGTTGTGGTTATCCTGTAGCAAAGAGGACCGCGTGGACTCATGAAAACCCGGGAAGGAAGTTCGTGGCTTGCAAATTCTACAATCCCGAAACCGGGCAAAGGGGTTGCGATAAATTTGATTGGGTTGATGAAGGTATACTTGACTGGCAGAGGGATGTTACTAATGTCCTAGTAGCAGAAAAGCATAGGGTTTCAACTGACCTTGCCATTATGCGGAACAGAATGGCATGTATTGAGCAAGAGAAGGCTAGGCTTGCTGAAGAGGTCGAAATGTTGAAGAAGAACAATGGCATGTTGAAGGTTCATGGTGCCAAGAATGAATGGGGGTTGATGAAATCTGATTTGGTTCAATATAATCTAATAGGGGTGATGGGTGTATGTGCAATTGTGTCTGTTGTAGTGAGCTTCACCCTTATGAAGTTATTTGGGTAGATAATAGGATGATAGGGTGTTGGTGTTTTAGTAAAGTACGAAGCTAGGTTTTAGTAATTCTCCGTTGTATTGCCTTTCGGTGTGATGGCTTGTTTGTAATCAAACCATTATGGTTTCTAATGAATGGAAAGTTTGTTCATTTACTTAAAAAAACATAGCCAAAGACATTGTTAAAATTCTCGTTTCCGCTAAACTTGTTCGGTTTTGATTTCACAAGATAAACCGAAAAAAAAATTGAAAGATCTTACTAAAATAAGATGAATATTTCCATGAATATATTACTTCTCCTTCTGCAGTTTGGCTTGAACAACAGTAGTTACATTCACAAAAGGGTGACTCAAAATATACCAAAGTTGACTAATCTTTTGTGAGCACAATACTAGCATACACTTTGGATTCATTAACTACACAACAGCTGTTGCTGACTTAACTATGAAGAGAAATAAGTTAACTAACTTATCTAATCTAACTGCTGACTTTGAGTGAGAGGAGGAGCATTCTGTGAAGACAACATCTCTTCTGCAGCAGGGTGTGAAGGTTGAGCAGCCACTGTGTGAGCTGGACCAGACTTTGGGAACTTAGGTTTGTAATGCCCTAGAGCACCACAATTGCTGCATTTGTTCTGTCTTTTAGCCCTCTTGACAGGTTGCTTTTCCTCATCCTCTCTAGCTGCCTTTTTCCTCTTGTGTGTGCTTGGCCTACCAGGCATTTTTCTGTAAGGAGGAGGCAGTGGACTTGGGTATGGTGTTGGATCCCATTGGTTCTGACCAGGCATACCTTTAAATGGTGGGGCATACGACTTAGCATATGTCTGAACATGGTAAGCTGGGTGGATGAAGTCTTCGTAGTTTAGCCGCCTTGTTTGGATACATGCCAATGCATGCAAGTATGGGATTCCCATCAGACTCCATCTATAGCATCCACAAACTTTAGTTTCCAAGTTCACAACAAAAGTATCGAGCTCATGGTCCACCTCAAACTCATGTAGGTCAGCTTGTCTGATTCTCATGCTATGCACTTGCTTCAATCCTTGCTGAACCATTTTAACCACAGATGGCATGATAACACCTTGAAATCTCTTCAATCCCTCCCTTTTTCCATTGAATCTTTGCATTACATACCTCCTTATCCATTCCATTAACTGTAAGATAGGTTTTCCCCTCGCTTCCCTCAAGACATTATTAAAACTCTCACAGCAATTGTTTAGCAGCATACCAGACTTAGATGCAGTGCTAAACCCATGCCTAGACCAGTGACTTGTGTTGATTGCTTCCAAGTACTTGAAAGCTTCCACATTTAGTTCCTTTATAGCTGCCATATGAGTGTTGAAATGGTGCTGAAAATGAAAATGTAAATGTGTAAACATTAGCATGAGATGACAGAAACAAAGGAAGAAATGCAGAGAAAGAAAAGAGGCAAACCTTTGTGGATGATCTTGCTACCTTCCAAGAAATGTTCCTTGTACAGAACACCAGGAAACTTGCTTTTGAAGTTAGTCCATATATGTCTACAGCAATATCTAGTCTCTGCATTTGGCATGATGGTTCTGAATGCATCAAGTAAACCCTGCCAAAACAGATTCAATAAGCCAAATTTCAGAACATAAACAAATGGGCCAAAACATATTCACTAAGCCAATTTCAGAACAGAATAGCAAAGTTGATGATTTAAAACAGATGCTGAAATTTAGGGGGTGGTTGGTCTACTATGTTGAATTTAGGTCAAGTTAGATGAAATAAGTCAATTTAGGCACGATCGTTCCAAAATAGGTCAAACTTGGTCAACTATGATCATTTTAGGTCAACATAGGTTAAATATGCCAAATAAGTCATGATTTTCCAAATTTTGGTCAAATTTGGTCACCTATGTTCAATTTAGGACAAAATATGCCAAATAAGTCAATTTAGGCACGATCGTTCCAAAATAGGTCAAACTTGGTCAACTATTAGCATTTTAGGTAAAAAGAGGTTAAATATGCCAAATAAGTCACGATTTTCCAAATTTTTGTCAAATTTGGTCAACTATGTTCAATTTAGGACAAAATTTGCCAAAGAAGTCAATTTAGGCACGATAGTTCCAAAATAGGTCAAACTTGGTCAACTATGATCATTTTAGGTTAAAAGAGGTTAGATATGCCAAATAAGTCACGATTTTCCAAATTTTGGTCAAATTTGGTCAACTTTGTTCAATTTAGGACAAAATATGCCAAATAAGTCAATTTAGGCACGATCGTTCCAAAATAGGTCAAACTTGGTCAACTATGATCATTTTAGGTCAAAAGAGGTTAAATATGCCAAATAAGTCATGATTTTCCAAATTTTGGTCAAATTTGGTCAACAATGTTCAATTTAGGACAAAATATGCCAAATAAGTCAATTTAGGCACGATCGTTCCAAAATAGGTCAAACTTGGTCAACTATGATCATTTTAGGTCAAAAGAGGTTAAATAAGTCAACTTTGACACGATCGTCCCAAATTTGGTCAAACTTTGTCAACTAATTTCAATTTAGGACAAGTTAGGTGAAATAAGTCAAGTTAGGCACGATCGTTCCAAACTAGGTGAAATGAGTCAATTTAGGCACGATTGTTCCAAATCTGGTAAAACTATGTTCATTTAGGATAATTTAGGTGCATGGGTGGCATAGTAACTACTGCATACCTTTAACTTATTAATGATACATGCTTCATATTTCACAGAATATAGAAAACAATAGCAAAACAAGCAGAACACTAAAAAAGAAGAGGAAGAGGTGTACCTGTGAGGGGGTCGAAAAAGCACGAGGCTAATGCGTGACCTCGTCCCTCGTGGGTGTGACGATTCTTTTTATTCAATCAAGTGTAATTGGATTTCCTGTGAGTTACACCCAATTGACTAGTAATATAGGAGTCGTCATTCAGTTTTTAACAACAATGAGAAAAACTGACAAAACCCGGTTATCGTGACATAAAGGGAGTGCAATTATGTTTTACCACGACGGCCGTAGGTTCCCTTGTGATCCCTGGTGTGGGGATCTCTCAACATACACCCGCAAGGTAGGGATTGAGGGTTCGGGGGACTGTAACTACCGAGAGGAGTACTTCGCTCGTCGATAACTCCAGAGGCAGGATATCCTTACTAGCTCAGCATAAATAATTGAAGGGACATGCGTTAACTATTAAACTAATCTGAGTTGATTTTAACAATATGCAACATATAATACTAGATCGATCGCGATTATCTGATTTAGATTGCATTAAGGGACCTAGCGTGATAATTCAATTTCCCAAAAATATTATTTTTATTAGGCGTGGTAGAACAATCAGATTTAATTAATTTAACAGTTCATAAAAAGGGCGAGGAAAGCAATTAAATCATCGAAAAGGGACACATTACGACGCACCCTTGAGAGGTGCGTCACGGTTCTCAGAAAACTAACCACTTTGACTTTGCTATTTCTCCTTTTTATTTAACGAATCTCAATTATGGGACAGGATACGTTCTGTTCGATTTATGGATCGATTGCGACAGAACGCGTGAACAATTTTGCAGCGTGAGGCTTAGGCTAAGGGTTGGAGTCAATACTCAGAATATGAATTGTGTGTTGTGTTGTTTTCACGTCGAATTTGGGGCTGTATTTATAGGGAAGAGTTTGTGGAAAGATAGAATTGCAGAGTTCTAATCCACAAAGAATTAGGGAAAAACACGTACCCAGGTATTTTCAGCGCCCAGCTCCGGGCGTCAAAGATTTCGGCGCCCAGCTCTGGGCGTTGAAAATAGGATCCAGGCAATTTCATCGCCCAGGGCTAGGCGTTGAAATTGCTGTTTGGGCCGTTTCTTTGTCAGATTCGGATTCCTAGAATCCCGAGTGTTTGAGACTTAATCGAGTCTTTTAGTGCGTATCAATTTCATGACGGAATGCGTCTGGGCCCGTTACAAACTCTAGGCTCGTTAGGATTTTAATTAATACGTAACTCTTATTTCCGAATCATATTAGGAATAGGATTCTTGCAGTTTTCTATCTCATTTAAGATTTATGTTGGAGTGCAACACCTAATTCTGACAGGTTTCTATCTTTTATGACTTGCCACTTTTAGAAGCTACCCTTTACGGCAGTTACTATTTTTAGCAAGTTTCCATAAATAGCAGGTTTCGGGTGAAATGAAAAGGGGAATTGAGATTCGTTATTTTATAGGAGATGCGTTGTCAAGTGGAGATTTATGCTTTCATCATCGAACCTTTCCCTTTCGGGAATGGGGACAAAAGTAGGTGTCTACAGTTAGCCCCCACTTTGACTGAGTCTTGGAGTAAGACGATGGTCAAAGTACTAGACGGAGTGCGTCACACAAGCCATGGTGTATGTGACCTGTTTTGCGAGAGTCTCACGAGCCCCCGAGTGATGACATTTGACTTAAGGGTCATCACTTGAAATGTCGACATATCCCTCACGTGTCATTGGGATTTGTCAACGGATAGTATAGAATACTCCATCACTTTGTCATTGAAAGTATCTAGAGAGGCATAGAAACTCCCTCGCTTTGTCATTGGGAGTAGCTACAGATGTTTTCGAAATCAAAGTTATAAAGTGTAATTGGGCCTGGCCAAGCCCAACCACGAGGTAAAAATGTTTTTAAAGATTCTCATTTTCAGGGCTAGCTAAACGAGAAAACCCCCTTGTTTTTATGGGACGTAAAACGAAGGAAAATCCAGCACATCGCTCTTTTTTGGAAAAAACGGAAAACCAATCCTTTTATTTTTTGGATAAGGGAAAACCAGAAAAAGTTATCGCTGCAGCGACTAAGGACCTGCGCGGTTAGTGACGCAGACCCCGCCGGCTAAAGATGGCGAGCCTGTCCGCTAAGGGTGGACGCCCTGTCCGATAGAGGTGGACGAATCTTGTTTTTTGAATATTTGAAAATAAGGACCTACGCGGTTTTGTGACGTAGACCCCACCGGCTAAAGATGGCGAACCTGTCCGCTAAGGGTGGACACCCCGTCCGATAGAAGTGGACGAATCTATTTTGAAATTTGAAAATAAGGACCTACACGGCTTGTGACGTATACCCCGCCGGCTAAAGATGGCGAACCTGTCCGCTAAGGGTGGACACCCCGTCCGATAGAAATGGACGAATCTATTTTGAAATTTGTTTTGTGTTTATTTTTTTTTAAATAAGGACCTATGTGGTTTGTGACGTAGACCCCGCCGGCTGAAGATGGCGAGCCTGTTTTGAATTTGAAGACTTTATTTTTCGAAAACTGAGGACCTGCGCGGCTAGTGACGCAGACCCCGCCCGCTGAAGGTGGGCGAGCCCTGTCCGCTAAGGGTGGACGCCTCGCTCGATGGAGGTGAGCGAACCTGAATTCGTCTTTTCGATTTGGGATTTGCGTGTCGCGATCTTGCCCGATTGAGGTGGGCAAGTCCCTATTTCATTTTTTTCTTGTGATTTCTTTTGAGAATTTCTTTTTATTCATTCTTATAGGAGCGAATTCTTCCGAGGGATGCTCGGATTTAGTTGCAACCTGAATGTGGGTTGACAATGTGTTTAGATGGACCATAGTCTCGTGGTCATTACCTTTTCATGGTTTTGAGCTAGTCTTTTCGGCTCAATTTTGCCACTACCTGGGTCCTTGATTAGGGGACTATGTATAAGTATCAACGGCGACCTTTGTCTTGAGGTCGTAAACTGGTTTTATTTTTTTTGAGACATCCAAACACGGGACCTCGTACAGCGTAGTCTAGGAATGTTGTTTTAACTTTGCATACTCTCTTTTGAAATATATATTTTCTTTTGAGCCCCCAAGCATTCGTGCTTGACGGTCATTTCTTGTCAAAGGGGTTCCTTGGGGATACGCAATTTGTGACGTCCTTGATCATGTTTGGGATTGTACTCGTAAATGCGAGCGATCTTTGTAGTGGTGTGCTACTCTTGACAAAGTCGTGAGGTGCGACTTTCAGTAAGGAAATCAGCAATTTTCGAGTCGAATGGATGCGGCAGGGCCCAATAGAAGTTAGGGCCTTTTTTGAGCCTGGTTTCATTTCCGGCGCCCAGGCCTGGGCGTTGAAATAATTCACGCCCAGGTGGGGCGTTGGAAGTGTTGTTTGGGCTGGTCTTTTGATGACACAGTTGGCCTCTTGTTCATTCGTTTATTTCACTTGGAAGTTCTATGTATTCTCTTCTCTTTTGTTTTTTCTTTATTTTTAGAACGTGATGATTTTTTGCGAAGCCGTAGCCGATTGGTGGACTACGGTGCTTGTCGCTTTGGGGCGATTATTTTAAGGAACTGTTGTTCTTAAGGCGTACAGTTATTGCGATAGTTGGGCGAGTCTATATGGCCCGAGGAACATACCTTGAGGCGTAAGACTTTGACCGCTCTTGTTGTTGTATATTTTTCCTTTTGAACGCGTTCGTGAATGTTCGATACTTAGAATGATGATATGTATGTGCGTACGAGCGTTCATAGAATGGCCGTTGTGTGCGGTCCATTAATCAGTTTGCTTGAATCATTTTTTTTTTGAGCAATGACTGATTTTGAATAGTTTGCTTAGACGCTTGATAGGGTTCAGGCCCATTCATGAGGTGGGCTTAAACATCATGCCCTTTCGATTGTTCAAACATTTGCTTCGAGATTTTTTTTTATTTTGCTATGGTTGTTTCGTAGCTTGGAGCTCCCAAGTATGCATGTTGGGATGCTTTCTTTTGGCGTACGATTTTTTAGGTTCTTTCGAGAAAGATGCCTTGGGGTTCCGCTCGTGTAGGTGCGAGCTATCCCTTCCGTGGTAGGCAATGTTTTGCTACTTTTAATATTTAATGTAGAAGTCATGTGGCTTGCGTTTTGAATTTGGGCGATAAGTAGTTTTTTGCCTCTTTTACATATGCTCTTGGTCGTGCCTACATTAGTGCAATATGCCTTACTCTCCTTTTTTAGACTTGTACCGTGGGATGGTTGAACTTATGGTGCGACGTAGGCTTATGTGGCCTAACAGCGTGTCTTAGATCATTCCTCCAGGCGTTGGGATATCATTATTATTTTTGCATTGGAGTACTTGATCATGCCTCGTTCAGGTGTTCGAACAAGTGTAGCACCTTCTGCGTGGGTTTGCACGGCTTATTACTTCGTTCGATGCGAGGATTCATAGGTGTTTCTTTCTCTTTTTTTTTTATCTGGGCAAAACTTTGGCTAGCAGAAAGAATCAGCGCCCAGGCTGGGGCGTTAAAGATATCGGCGCCCAGCTCTCGGCGTTGAAAATGATTTCTGAGTATATTTTGACAGTTCTTATCCTTGATTTTTTCTTTCGCTTTTGCTTTGGAACGAGGTAGACTGTGTAACGGGCGCTTTATAGGGCGAGCGTTATGTGCAGTAGTTTGATCGGAGTTTTGGTGACTCGCGATTTTCAGTCACCCTTTGTTAGTGGGGTGACTTTATATATTCTAAGTAGTGCTTTAGAGTTTGGGAGGGGTTGTAGCCATTCTAAGGTTCGTTTTACACGATTAAAGCTTAGAATTGTGCCCCTATGATGTATGTATAGCATTAGCGTCAAAAATTTGCGATAAAATCGTCATTTCGAGCATTTTTAGAGTGTTTTTCTCAAGCCCCCAATTGTAGCTACGGGATTGGCTTGGTGCTATAATGCCTTGCATACGTTTTTGTGCATTCATGGTGACATGGATCATGAATAGTTTGAACCAGACTCGTTTAGTGCGAGGTGCGTTCGAGTAGTGATCTGCTACTTCTCTTGTAAATGTCGTATTGTGCGACATCGCCATGGTCAAGGTAGTAACATGTGGAAGTGTGCCTTGACCAAAAGTTAGGTGCCTTTCTTTACCCATAATCATATTTAGAAATCTTTTTGACTCACTTGCAACATCGGGATAAACGTATACTTAGATTAAACCAATGACTCTTTATTATGTTCGAAGAAGTCTTTGAAAATTATTTGGAAATTATTTAAAATCCGAGTCCTACTGTGTACGATGCGAGGTGTCCTAAGTAGGTTGGCTTATAAAAGGGTTCGTATAGGATTACATGAATGAATCAAAATACTGTTACGATTTTTGGAATGCTGTCTAAGGATTTGCTGGAAGCCAGGGTGCGGGCGTCAAGATATACTTGTGCCCGTTTGGCATATGCTTTAGGCTTTTAAGGCCATCTTTTCCAGAACTGCGGGAATATAAACCGTTTTCAAATTGACTTAGATTTACTTGGTGTATGTCTGCACAAAAGGTCAAGGTATACTTAGTTATTTCCCTAGCTCTTTCATTTCAATTTTTTAGCCCCCAGTTGCTATTATGTCTTCCCATTAATGATGCTTTCAGATTTCGATTTTAGATGCCCGTGTCATATGTCTGAGTACGGTGAGCCTTGGTTAAGTGCCAAGTCCTATTGACAATGTCTGTTTTTTTTTCAAAGGGGATTCGCAAGCGTTTGAATTACCACGAACGGATACCCTGAGTTCGAAGGAACGATGGGGCAATGCCGTAGAACAATCCTCTTTATTGCAAGCTTACTGCCTTTACTACTCGTTGGCGATTATGACTGTGTCTAGTGGTGAAAGAAGGTCTTTAAGCGAATGACTATGTCTATTGGTGAAAGAAAGTCTTTAAGTGAGTTAGTTCGCTTTAGGGAGGGTCAAGTCGAGTATTTTAGAGGTCATGGATGCTTGCGCTAGCCCCCATTCAATTGAGGCAAAGCGATCTTTTGAGTCTTGGCTAAGTGCCTAGGAGTGTGAGTGCTCCTTCTGGCAAGGGTACGTGCCCTTATTATTTTTCGATGTGTGCTCATTAATTTTGGCATTTTGATGACTTGGATTCTTCCTTTGACTTAAATTTTTCTTTCGACTTGGATTGCAAGTAATTAAATTTCAATAAGGGACTTTATTTCTTATTCTTGTTTTTCTATAGGCTTTAATATTTTTACAAATTGGTTGGACCGAATCATGGATTTCCTACGTATCCGCCTTAAATAGATTTAATTTGGAATCAGGTCTTGTGTAGTTCTTAGCCTAGAAAATGGTTTCTTAGAATGCCGATTTTAAACAAGTACGTTCTGAGGTGGAAACATATTATTTGAAATGGTAGAATAAGTGAAGTTTATTATTATTTAAATCTGCTGCCAAAAATTTGTTATATATTTTTTTTTTTGAGTACATGTATTTTTTGGTGGTACGTATATCTGAATACGTGTTGTACCCCTCCAAGTGTTCGTTATTTTTCCGTGCATGTGCGGATAAAATGACGAGCACTTCTGGACAAAATTTGGCAAGCAGAGAGATTCGGCGCCCAGGCAAGGGCGCTAAAGATTTCGGCGCCCAGCCCTGGGCGCTGAAAATGACTTCTGGGCGGATCTTTTTTTTTTGGTGCGCTAAATGCTTCTTTTTCTTATTAGACTAACTTTAGAGGCGCTTTGCAAAGTTCCCCTTTTTTTATTATTTATTACTTTTTTGTACTTTTTATTTGTTTTCCTTTTTTATTCGTGACTCAAGACGGTTTGAAGGATGAGTTGAATGAGATAGGATAACTTGTATAGGTATTGGTCAAGCATGAGGATTACATCCTCTAGGACTCACAATTTGCAGCCTCAAGCTAGGGTCATGAGTTTACATCAACCAAGGCCAATGAGTAGCATGGGGACGGCTCACATGTATATCAACAGGATGTATCCAAACAAGTTATATGGTCGTTATGCTAATGGTGGTGTAAGAGCAGGTTTGGACTTTGGAAATGATGGGCATAACGCACGTGTCAATGGCCGTGCGTGGTTTGCGGTTGATAACAAGTTCAAAAACAAGAGTTGAGGTAATGGTTTCTCGGGTTATGGCAATGAGAACATGGATGGGTTAAATGAGCTGAACGGGGACCCCAGAGCGAAGGCGTCTAAGAGCATAAGGATTGGAAAGGGTAGACATCGTAGAATTTTATGATTTGGATTGGTTGACTCAATTCTTTTCCTTCGTTTACTTGGGTAGATTTCGCACTTTGGGAGGTACGGGCTAAGTATTTCATGGCTCTTTTCGCTCTCCCTTTTCTCTTTCTTTTTAAGTATTTCATGGCTTGCTCTTTTCGCTCTCCCTTTTCTCTTTCTATTTTTTCTTTTGCTTGGGATTTCTCCCCAACATAAATCCTTCAAATTTTTTATTTGGGCTAAAAGGGTGGATGGTTGTGGTTTTTGAGTCACGAGGCGAGACTGAGTGAGCCTCGTTTGGTAGGCCAATAGTGGACCTTTAATTTTAGTAGGCCTAGGGTGGACCTTTTAATTGTCTTTACTTTGCAAGCGTATTTAGTCGTTTAAAATGTGCAAATAGCGTAGATTCAAAATGTTACTTTTACCTTATTGAAATTTAAAGAAAGAATTACATCGAAAATAACTTTTTTGCTTCTTCTTAGATTCCAGTTTCTGGGATTTAATTGGAAGTTGTGATTTAGACTCGGACTTTCATTAATCTTTCTGATTATAACCCGTGTATGAATACAAGGAGGTGGCCTAGACTCAAAATAACGATGTGGCGTAAGCCTATAATACTTGACCAAGCGACTCTCAGACTTAGGCTAATTGGACCATAGCTTTCGTTGGTTGACACTTTAGATTTTAACCCTTGGGTGTTCATTTGTCATGCGCCATTTTGCTTAATGTTGGCAAGGTAGTTAGTTGGGGAGATCGAATTTTTTATTTTTGCAAGACTAGAATCATTAGTGCGGCTTCTCTCTTAGTGTGTATTGCTTTACCCCAATGGTAGCCTTATGGTATGCCGATTTGGGTATTTTCATGGTTGGTCATGTTGCATTCATGGAAAATCTTTTAGTCCGTACTTAGTAGTATTTCAAGGAGCGAGTGACTCGAGAGGACTATGATAGTCGTGACCCAATGTGATTATAAGCCTTGAGGCCATTAATTTTTTCTTTGCCAATGGTATTGACACCTTAGGTTCACTTTGGGGGTTGTGCGACTGTGGGGGAATGATTTTCAGAATGTGACCGTTTCCATTTTGCAAATACATAACATATTCTTTTTATGGGTGAGAGAGTATTGAGGCCGTAGACTCTTAGCAAGGAATGACAATTACATATGGGTGCTTATTGATTTAAATGTTAGGAAGGGAGACTCAATATGGTTTAACCTTTTGACTTGCAGAACGACACCAAGCATTAGGACCGATTCTATGGATAAGACAACTAAGACTTAGGATTTTGATTGTACTTTGGCATAGCCTAGTCTAGACTCGGATTTACTTATTTTTCATTTGAACATTATTATATATTTTTTTCTTCTTAAAAACTTCATTTGAACATTATTTTTGAATACTTTGCCCATGTGACATTCATAATTACTAGCATGTTCGATTTTGATGCCGAGCATTGTCGTCGTAGGAGGCCTAACAACGACACAAAGAGTTATTTATTTTTTTATAAGTCGCTTTTAGAATCGAGTGCTTTTTCATACGCCCTCGTAGCAATTTTTTTCACGAAAAGTTTTTTTTTGCTACGTATTTTCTTCATGCGTGGGCACCGAGGCTGCTGTGCCTGACCAAAAGGCCAGGCAACAACTTCAGCGCCCAGCGATGGGCGTGAGAAATATAGGCGCCCAGCCAGGGGCGTTGAAAATGCGTCCCTGACTGGTTCTCGTTTTCAGTTTTCGTCTACTTTTGTTTTTGTGACTTTAATTTTGCGTGCTTGCCTTATAACGTCATTTACGCGTTGTGCAGCGTTTGTGGGATTCGTTACGGCCATCCCGGGCGTCGCTTATTTTTGTGGCGATCGTTCGGGTTTGCGAAACACGTATTTTGGTATAACTCTTTGGCCAATTGGTTTATGAATGTTTGGGCAATTTTTAAGGTCGTTGGTTTTCTAGCATTATTTCTAACACACAATCACATAATTCGCTACACATAACTAACATTGCATCATGAGGCAAAATAATAATATGTCATGTAGTTTATGATAGGCTTCTATGGGTAGTATTTGCGCCTGGCTTGGTACCGCTTCTATCGTAGATCCAACACATGCCCCGATCGAGGTAGTGTCTTCAACAGACGAATTTTGCCCAAGAGGACAACCCGCAAGTGCAAGCCAAGGGGGCATGCAGGCGAGAGGGACCTAATGAGCGAGCGATTGGGTTCGGGATAGGTGTACTACCTGCACAACTACCGAGTGGGCAACATGCGCGGCGTATGCACCCCCCTATTGGCGAAAAAAGGTATCCTTAGTCCCAACTCCCGAGGGAGCCGAGATTTGTTATGCGGTTCTGCCCGTTCACATTAATATGCTGATTTTCAGGTCGTCCCAACTTGATGGGGAAATAAACGCGGGGTAGGATCGTTTCACCCTTCGGCTATTTTGATTACCTACAAGCACGAGTATTTCCTTCACTATCCCCAGTGGAGTCGCCACTGTCAGGGGGTCGAAAAAGCACGAGGCTAATGCGTGACCTCGTCCCTCGTGGATGTGACGATTCTTTTTATTCAATCAAGTGTAATTGGATTTCCTGTGAGTTTACACCCAATTGACTAGTAATATAGGAGTCGCCATTCAGTTTTTAACAACAATGAGAAAAACTGACAAAACCCGGTTATCGTGACATAAAGGGAGTGCAATTATGTTTGACCACGACGGCCGTAGGTTCCCTTGTGATCCCTGGTGTGGGGATCTCTCAACATACACCCGCAAGGTAGGGATTGAGGGTTCGGGGGACTGTAAGTACCGAGAGGAGTACTTCGCTCGTCGATAACTCCAGAGGCAGGATATCCTTACTAGCTCAGCATAAATAATTGAAGGGACATGCGTTAACTATTAAACTAATTGTGAGGGGGTCGAAAAAGCACGAGGCTAATGCGTGACCTCGTCCCTCGTGGGTGTGACGATTCTTTTATTCAATCAAGTGTAATTGGATTTCCTGTGAGTATACACCCAATTGACTAGTAATATAGGAGTCGCCATTCAGTTTTTAACGACAATGAGAAAAACTGACAAAACCCGGTTATCGTGACATAAAGGGAGTGCAATTATGTTTGACCACGACGGCCGTAGGTTCCCTTGTGATCCCTGGTGTGGGGATCTCTCAACATACACCCGCAAGGTAGAGATTGAGGGTTCGAGGGACTGTAACTACCGAGAGGAGTACTTCGCTCGTCGATAACTTTAGAGGCAGAATATCCTTACTAGCTCAGCATAAATAATTGAAGGGACATGCGTTAACTATTAAACTAATCTGAATTGATTTTAGCAATATACAACATATAATACTAATTCGATCGTGATTA
This sequence comes from Spinacia oleracea, assembly GCF_020520425.1. NCBI lineage: Eukaryota > Viridiplantae > Streptophyta > Magnoliopsida > Caryophyllales > Amaranthaceae > Spinacia > Spinacia oleracea. The sequence goes on from NC_079488.1 coordinate 78,321,485, forward strand.
TCTGATTTAAATAGCATTAAGGGACCTAGCATGATAATCCGATTTCCTAAAAATATTATATTTGTTAGGCGTGATAGAACAAGCAGATTAGGTTAGTTTAACAGTTCATAAAAAGGGCGAGGAAAGCAGTTAAATCATCGAAAAGGGACACATTACGACGCACCCTTGAGAGGTGCGTCACGGTTCTCAGAAAACTAACCAATTTGACTTTGCTATTTCTCCTTTTTATTTAACGAATCTCAATTATGGGACAGGATACGTTCTGTTCGATTTATGGATCGATTGCGACGGAACGCGTGAACAGTTTCGCAGCGAGAGGCTTAGGCTAAGGGTTGGAGTCAATACTCAGAATATAATTGTGTGTTGTTGTGTGTCCCTTTTCACGTCGAATTTAGGGGTCTATTTATAAGGAAGAGTTCGTGGAAAGATAGAATTGCAGAGTTCTAATCCACAAAGAATTAGGAAAAAACACGTACCCAGGTATTTTCAGCGCCCAGGCCTGGGCGCCGAAGATTTCGGCGCCCAGAGCCAGGCGTTGAAAATAGGATCTGGGCTGTTTTCTTTAGTCAGATTCGGATTCCTGAAATCCGTAGAGTTTGAGATTAATTCGAGTCTTTTAGCGCGTATCAATTTTATGACGGAATGCGTCTGGGCCCGTTACGAACTCTAGGCTCGTTAGGATTTTAATTAATACGTAACTCTTATTTCTGAATCATATTAGGAATAGGATTCTCGCAGTTTTCTATCTCATTTAGGATTTATGTTGGAATGCAACACCTAATTCTGACAGGTTTCTATCTTTTATGATTTGCCACTTTTAGAAGCTACCTTTTACGGCAGTTGCTATTTTTAGCAGGTTTCCATAAATAGCAGGTTTCGGGTGAAATGAAATGGGGAATCGAGATTCGTTTATTTTGTAGGAGATGCGTTGTCAAGTGGAGATTTACGTTTTCATCATCGAACCTTTCCCTTGCGGGAATGGGGACAAAAGTAGGTGTCTACAGTTAGCCCCCAGTTTGACTGAGTCTTGGAGTAAGACGATGGTCAAAGTATTAGCCGGAGTGCGTCACACAAGCCACGGTGTATTGTGACCTGTTTTGCGAGGGTCTCACGAGCCCCTAGTTGATAACATTTGACTTAAGGGTCATCACTTGAAGTGTCGACATATCCCTCACGTGTCATTGGGATTTGTCAACTGATAGTATAGAAACTTCCTCACTTTGTCATTGGAAGGATCTAAAGGTGCGTAGAAACTCCCTCACTTTGTCATTGGGAGTAGCTACAGAGTTTTTCGAAATCAAAGCTATAAAGTGTAATTGGGCCTGGCCAAGCCCAATCACGAGGTAAAAACGGTTTTTTAAAGATTCTCATTTTCAGGGCTAGCTAAACGAGAAAACCCCCTTGTTTTTATAGGACGTAAAACGAAGGAAAATTCAGCACCCTTGTTTTTATAGGACGTAACACGAAGGAAAATCCAGCAAAAGTTATCGCTGCAGCGACTAAGGACCTGCGCGGTTTAATGGCGCAGACCCCGCCCGCTGAAGGTGGCTAGCCTGTCCGCTAAGGGTGGACACCCCGTCCGATAGAAGTGGACGAATCTGTTTTTGAAATTTTGAAAATAAGGACCTACGCGGTTTGTGACGTAGACCCCGCCGGCTGAAGATGGCGAACCTTGTCCTCTAAGGGTGGACACCCCGTCCGATAGAAGTGGACGAATCTCTTTTGAAATTTATTTTGCTTTTTTGAAAATAAGGACCTACGTGGTTTGCGCCGTAGACCCCGCCGGCTGAAGATGGCGAGCCTATTTTAAATTTGAAGACTTTATTTTTGTCGAAAACTGAGGACCTGCGCGGCTAGTGACGCAGAACCCGCCCGCTGAGGGTGGGCGAGCCCTGTCCGCTGAGGGTGGACGTCCCTGAATTCGTTTTCTTTTCTTGTGATTTCTTTTGAGAATTTCTTTTCATTTATTCTTGCAGGAGCGAATTCTTTGGAGGGATGCTCGGATTTAGTTGCAACCTGAATGTGGGTTGACAACATGCTTAGACGGACCATTGTCTTGTGGTCATCATCCTTTATGGTTTTGAGTTAGTCCTTACGGCTCAATTTTGCCACTACCTGGGTCCTTGATTAGGGGACTATGTATAGGTATCAACGGCGACCTTTGTCTTGAGGTCGTAAACCGGTTTATTTTTTATTTTTTGAGACATCCAAACACGGGACTTCGTATAGCGTAGTCTGGGAATATTGTTTTTAAATTTGTATACTCTATATTTTCTTTCAAGCCCCCAAGAATTCGTGCTTGAAGGTCATTTCTTGTTGAAGAGGTTCCTTGGGGATACGCATTTCGTAATGTCCTTGATCGTGTTTGGGATTGCGCTCGTAAGTGCGAGCGATCTTTGTAGTGGCGTGCTACTTTTAACAAAGTCGTGAGGTGCGACTTTCTGCAATTTTAAAGTCGAATGAATATGGCAGGGCCCTATAGCAGTCAGAGCTATTTTTTTTTGGGTCTATGATCATTTTCGGCGCCCAAGCCTGCGCGTTAAAGATTTCGGTGCCCAGCGATGGGCGCTGAAAATAATTTCTGGCGAGGTTTCATAGTTGGCCTCTTGTTCATTCTCTTATTTCTCTTGGCAGTTCTATGTATTCTCTCTTCTTTTGTTTTTTCCTTTGTTTTTAGAACGTGATGATTTTCTTGAGAAGTCATAGCCGATTGGTGGACTACGATGCTTGTTGCTTTGGGGCGATTATTTTAAGGAACTGTTGCTCTTAAGGCGTACAGTTATTGCGATAGTTGGGCGAGTCTATATGGTCTGAGGAACATACCTTGAGGTGTAAGACTTTAATCGCTCTTATATTTTTTTTGAACGTGTTCGTGAATAATGATATGTATGTGCGAACGAGCGTTCATAGAATGGCCGTTGTGTGCGGTCCATTAATCAGATTGCTTGAATTGTTTCATTTTTTTTTGAGCGACGACTGATTTTGAATAGTTTGCTTAGAAGCTTGATAGGGTTCAGGCCCATTCATGAAGTGGGCTCAAACATCGTGCCCTTTCGATTGTTCAAACATTTGCTTCGAGATTTTTTTTATTTTGATGGTTGTTTCGTAGCTTGGAGCTCCCAAGTATGCATGTTGGGATGCTTCCTTTTGGCGTACGATTTTTGTAGGTTCTTTCGAGAAAGATGCCTTGGGGTTCCGCTCGTGTAGGTGCGAGCTAACCTTTTCGTGGTAGGTAATATTTTGCTACCTTTAATCCTTAATGTAGAAGTCGTGTGGCTTGCATTTTGAATTTGGGCGATAATTAGTCTTTGCCTCTTTTACACGTGCTCTTGGTCGTGCCTACATTAGTGCAACATGCCTTACTCTTCTTTTAGACTTGTACCGTGGGACGGTTGAACTTATGGTGCGACGTAGGCTTGTGTGGCCTAACGACGTGTCTTAGAACATTCTTCCAGGTGTTGGGATATCATTTGGAGTATTTCATCATGCCTTGTTCAGGTGCTCGAATAAGTGTAGCACCTTCTGCGTGGGTTTGCATGGCTTATTACTTCGTTCGATGCAAGGATTCATAGGTGTTTCTTTCTTGTTTTTATATCAGGGCAAGATTTAGCAAGCAGAGATATTCAGCGCCCAGGCTGGGGCGTTAAAGATATCGGCGCCCAGCTCTGGGCGTTGAAAATGATCTCTGGGCAGAACTTTGACAGTTTTTTTTTTGATTTTTTTTTCTTTCGCTTTTGCTTTGGAACGATGTAGACTGTGTAACGGGCGCTTTATAGGGCGAGCGTTATGTGCAGTGGTTTGATCGGAGTTTTGGTGACTCGCGATTTTCAGTTACCCTTGTTAGTGGGGTGACTTTTTATATTCTAAGTAGCACTCAGAATTTGGGAGGGGTTGTAGCTATTCTAAGGTTCGTTTTACACGATCAAAGCTTAGGATTGTGTATGTATAGCATTAGCGTCGAGAATTTGCGATAAAATCGTCATTTGGAGCATTTTTAGAGTGTTTTTCTCAAGCCTCCAATTGTAGCTACGGGATTGGCTTGGTGCTATAATGCTTTGCATACATTTTTTATGCATTCATGGTGACACGGATCATGAATAGTTTGAACCAGACTCGTTTAGTGCGAGGTCTGTTCGAGTAGTGATTTTGTTGCTTCTCTTGTAAATGTCGTATTGTGCGACATTGTCATGGTCAAGGTAGTCACATGTTGAAGTGTGCCTTGACTAAAAGCTAGGTGCCTTTTTTTACCTATAATCATATTTAAAAATCTTTTTGACTCACTTGCAACGTTGAGATGGACGCACACTAAGCTTAAACCACCGACACTTTATTTGTTCGAAGAAGTCTTTAAAAATCATTTGAAAATTATTTAAAATCCGAGTCCTACTGTGTACAATCCGAGGTGTCCTAAGTAGGTTGACTTATAGAAGGGTTCGTTCAGGATTACATGAGTGAATCAAAATACTGTTACGATTTTTGGAATGCTGTCTAAGGATTTGCTGGAAGCCAGGGTGCAGGCGTCAAGATATACTTGTGCCCGTTTGGCATGTGCTTTAGGCTTTTAGGGCCATCTTTTCCAGAATTGTGGGAACATAAACCGTTTTCAAATTGACTTAGATTTAGTTGGTGTATGTCTGTACAAAATGTCAAGGTATACATAGTTCTTTCCCTAGCTCTTTCATTTCAATTTTTAGCCCCCAATTGCTATTATGTCTTCCCATTAATGATGCTTTTAGATTTCGATTTTAGATGCCCGTGTCATATGTCTGAGTAGGGTGAGCCTTGGTTAAGTGCCAAGTCTTATTCACAATGTCTGATTTTTTTTTTTTTTAGGGGATTAGCAAGCATTCTAATTACCATGAACGGGTGCCCTGAGTTGGAAGGAACGATGGGGCGACGCCGTAGAACAATCTTTTTCATTGCAAGCTTACTGCCTTTACTACTTGTTGGCGATTATGACTATGTCTAGTGGTGAAAGAAGGTCTTCAAGTGAGTTAGTTCGCTTTAAGGAGGGTCAAGTCGAGTAATTTAGAGGTCATGGTCGCTTGCGCTAGCCCCCATTCGATTGAGGCAAAGCGATCTTTTGAGTCTTGGCTAAGTGCCTAGGAGTGTGAGTGCTCCTCCTGGCAAGGGTATGTGCCCTTATTATTTTTCGATGTGTGCTCATTTTGGCATCTTGATGACTTGGATTCTTCTTCGTGCTTTCAATTTTTCTTTCGACTTGGATTGCAAGTAATTAAATTTCAATAAGGGACTCTATTTCTTATTCTTGTTATTCTATAGGCTTTAATATTTTTGCAAATTGGTTGGACCGAATCATGGATTGCCTACGTATCGACCTTAAATAGATTTAATTTGGAATCAAGTCTTGCGTAATTCTTAGCCTAGAAAATGGTTTTTTAGAATGCCGATTTTAAACAAGTACGTTCTGAGGTGGAAACATATTATTTGAAACGGTAGAATAAGTGAAGTTTATTATTATTTTAATCTGCTGCCTTGCCGTAAGCCAAAAATTTATTTTATATTTTTTTTGAGTACATGTATTTTTTGGTGGTACGTATATCTGAATACGTGTTGTACCCCTCCAAGTGTTCGTTATTTTTCCGTGCAGGTGCGGATAAAATGACGAGCACTTCTGAACAAAACTTGGCAGGCAGAGAGTTTCAACGCCCAGGCTGGGGCGTCAAAGTTTTCGGCGCCCAGGTGTGGGCGTTGGAAATGTTTTCTGGGCGGATCTTTTTTGGTGCGCTAAATGCTTCTTTTTCTTTTTAGACGAACTTTTAAACGCGCTTTGCAAAGCTTGCCGTTTTTTTATTCATTATTGTTTTGTACTTTTCATTTGTCTTCTTTTTTTTACTCGTGACTCAAGACGGTTTGAAAAATGGGTTGAATGAGATAGGATAATTTGTATAGGTATTGGTCAAGCATGAGGATTATATATGCTAGGACTCACAATTTTCAGCCTCAAGCTAGTGTCACGAGTTTACATCAATCAAGGCCAATGAGTAGCATGGGGACGGCTCAAGGGTATATCAACAGGATGTATCCACACAAGTTATATGGTCATTATGCTAATGGTGATGCAAGAGCAGGTTTGACGCAAGTGTCAATGGCCGTACGTGGTTTGCAGTTGATAACAAGTTCAAGAACAAGAGTCGAGGTAATGGTTTCTTGGGTTATGGCAATGAGAACATGGATGGGTTAAATGAGCTGAACAGGGCCCCTGAGCGAAGGCGTCTAAGAACATAAGGATTGGAAAGGGTGGACATCGTAGAACTTTATGTAGTTTTTGTGACATGATTTGGATTGGTTGACTCAATTCTTTTCCTTCGTTTACTTGGGTAAATTTCGCACTTCGGGAGGTACGGGCTAAGTATTTCATGGCTTGCTCTCTTCGCTCTCCCTTTTCTCTTTCTATTTTCTCTTTTTGCTTGGGATTTCTCCCCAACATAAATTTTTTTTATTTGGGCTAAAAGGTAGATGGTTGTGGTCTTTGAGTTGCGAGGCGAGACTGAGTGAGCCTCGTTTGGTAGGCCTATAGTGGACCTTTAACTTTAGTGGGCCTAAGGTGGACCTTTAATTTTAGTAGGCCTAGGGTGAACCTTTAAATTGTCTTGCTTTGCAAGCATATTTAGTCGTTTCTTAAAATGTGCAAATAGCGTAGATTCAAAATGTTATTTTTACCTTATTGAAATTTAACGAAAGAATTACATCGAAAATAATTTTTGCTTCTTTTCAGATTCCAGTTTCTGGGATTTTATTGGAAGTTGTGATTTTAGGCTCGAACTTTCATTAATCTTTCTGATTATAACCCGTGTATGAATACAAGGAGGTGGCCTAGACTCAAAATAATGACATGGCGTAAGCCTATAATACTTGACCAAGCGACTCTCAGACTTAGGCTAATTGGACCATAACTTTCGTTGGTTGACACTTTAGATTTTAACCCTTGGGTGTTTATTTTTCATGCGCCATTTTTCTTAATGTTGGCAAGGTAGTTAGTTGGGGAGATCGAACTTTGATTTATGCAAGACTAGAATCATTAGTGCGGCTTCTCTCTTAGTGTGTATTGCTTTACTCCAATGGTAATCTTATGGCATGCCGATTTGGGTATTTTCATGGTTTGTCACGTTGCATTCATGGAAAATCTTTTAGTCCGTACTTTAGGAGTATTTCAAGGAGCGAGTGGCTCGAGAGGACTATGATAGTCGTGACCCAATGTGATCATAAGCCTTGAGGCCATTAATTCTTGCTAATGGTATTGACACCTTAGGTCCACTTTGGGGGTTGTGCGACTATGGGGGAATGATTTTCAGAATGTGACTGTTTCCATTTTACAAATACTGTAATATATTCTTTTTATTGGTGAGAGAGAGTATTGAGGTCGTGGATTCTTAGCAAGGGATGACTATTACATGTGGGTGCTTATTGATTTAAATGTTAGGAAGGGAGACTCAATATGGTTTAACCTTTTAACTTGCAGAACGACACCAAGTATTAGGACCGATTCTATGGATAAGACAACTAAGACTTAGGATTTGGATTGTACTTTGGCATAGCCTAGTCTAGACTCGGATTTATTTGAACATTTATTATTTTTTTTCTTGAAGACTTTATTCGAACATTATTTTTTGAATATTTTGCCCATGTGACATTCAAGGTCATTTAATTAGCATGCTCGGTTTTGGTGCCGAGCATTGTCGTCTTAGGAGGCCTAACAACGACACAAAGAGTTATTTATTTTTTATTTTTTAATCTCTTTTAGAATCGAGTGCCTTTTCATACGCCCTTGCAGCAATTTTTACGAAAAGTTTTTTTTGCTACGTATTTTCTTCATGCGTGGGCACCGAGGCTGATGTGCCTGACCAAAAGGCCAGGCAGCAACTTCAGCGCCCAGCGAGGGGCGTGAGAAATTCTGGCGCCCAGCCAGGGGCGTTGAAAATCCGTCCCTGGCTGGTTCTCGTTTTCTGTCTTCTGTTTATGCGACTTCGATTTGCGTGCTTGCCTAATAACGTCCTTTACGCGTAACAGCGTTTGTGGGATTCGTTACAGGCCATCCTGAGCGTCGCTTATTTTGTGGCGATCATTCGGGTTTGCGGAACACGTGTTTCGGTATAACTCTTTGGCAAATTAGTCTATGAATGTTTGGGCAATTTTTAAGTTCGTTGGTTTTCCAGGATGGTTTTTCACACACAATCACATATTTCGCTACACATAACTACATTACAAACATGGATTTGAAAATTAAATATGCCACGTAGTTTATGATAGGCTTCTATGGGTAGTATTTGCGCCTGGCTTGGTAACGCTTCTATCGTAGATCCGACACATGCCCCGGTCGAGGTAGTGTCTTCAACAGACGAATTTCGCCCAAGAGGCCAACCCGCAAGTGCAAGCCAAGGGGGCATGCAGGCGAGAGGGACCTAATGAGCGAGCGATTGGGTTCGGGATAGGTGTACTACCTGCACAAGTACCGAGTGGGAAACATGCGCGGCGTATGCACCCCCCTATTGGCGAAAAAAGGTATCCTTAGTCCCAACTCCCGAGGGAGCCGAGATTCTTTATGCGGTTCTGCCCGTTCACATTAATATGCTGATTTTCAGGTCGTCCCAACTTGATGGGGAAATAAACGCGGGGTAGGATCGTTTCACCCTTCGGCTATTTTGATTACCTACAAGCACGAGTATTTCCTTCACTATCCCCAGTGGAGTCGCCACTGTGAGGGGGTCGAAAAAGCACGAGGCTAATGCGTGACCTCGTCCCTCGTGGGTGTGACGATTCTTTTTATTCAATCAAGTGTAATTGGATTTCCTGTGAGTATACACCCAATTGACTAGTAATATAGGAGTCGCCATTCAGTTTTTAACGACAATGAGAAAAACTGACAAAACCCGGTTATCGTGACATAAAGGGAGTGCAATTATGTTTGACCACGACGGCCGTAGGTTCCCTTGTGATCCCTGGTGTGGGGATCTCTCAACATACACCCGCAAGGTAGAGATTGAGGGTTCGAGGGACTGTAACTACCGAGAGGAGTACTTCGCTCGTCGATAACTTTAGAGGCAGAATATCCTTACTAGCTCAGCATAAATAATTGAAGGGACATGCGTTAACTATTAAACTAATCTGAATTGATTTTAGCAATATGCAACATATAATACTAATTCGATCGTGATTATCTGATTTAAATAGCATTAAGGGACCTAGCATGATAATCCGATTTCCTAAAAATATTATATTTGTTAGGCGTGATAGAACAAGCAGATTAGGTTAGTTTAACAGTTCATAAAAAGGGCGAGGAAAGCAGTTAAATCATCGAAAAGGGACACATTACGACGCACCCTTGAGAGGTGCGTCACGGTTCTCAGAAAACTAACCACTTTGACTTTGCTATTTCTCCTTTTTATTTAACGAATCTCAATTATGGGACAGGATACGTTCTGTTAGATTTATGGATCGATTGCGACAGAACGCGTGAACAGTTTCGCAGCGAGAGGCTTAGGCTAAGGGTTGGAGTCAATACTCAGAATATAATTGTGTGTTGTTGTGTGTCCCTTTTCACGTCGAATTTAGGGGTCTATTTATAGGGAAGAGTTCGTGGAAAGATAGAATTGCAGAGTTCTAATCCACAAAGAATTAGGAAAAAACACGTACCCAGGTATTTTCAGCGCCCAGGCCTGGGCGCTGAAGATTTCGGCGCCTAGAGCCAGGCGTTGAAAATAGGGTATGGGCTGTTTTCTTTAGTCAGATTCGGATTCCTGAAATCCGTAGAGTTTGAGATTAATTCGAGTCTTTTAGCGCGTATCAATTTTATGACGGAATGCGTATGGGCCCGTTACGAACTCTAGGCTCGTTAGGATTTTAATTAATACGTAACTCTTATTTCTGAATCATATTAGGAATAGGATTCTCGCAGTTTTCTATCTCATTTAGGATATATGTTGGAATGCAACACCTAATTCTGACAGGTTTCTATCTTTTATGATTTGCCACTTTTAGAAGCTACCTTTTACGGCAGTTGCTATTTTTAGCAGGTTTCCATAAATAGCAGGTTTCAGGTGAAATGAAATGGGGAATCGAGATTCGTTTATTTTGTAGGAGATGCGTTGTCAAGTGGAGATTTACGTTTTCATCATCGAACCTTTCCCTTGCGGGAATGGGGACAAAAGTAGGTGTCTACACTAATCTGAGTTGATTTTAACAATATGCAACATATAATACTAGATCGATCGCGATTATCTGATTTAGATTGCATTAAGGGACCTAGCATGATAATCCAATTTCCCAAAAATATTATATTTATTAGGCGTGGTAAAACAATCAGATTTAATTAGTTTAACAGTTCATAAAAAGGGCGAGGAAAGCAATTAAATCATCGAAAAGGGACACATTACGACGCACCCTTGAGAGGTGCGTCACGGTTCTCAGAAAACTAACCACTTTGACTTTGCTATTTCTCCTTTTTATTTAACGAATCTCAATTATGGGACAGGATACGTTCTGTTCGATTTATGGATCGATTGCGACAGAACGCGTGAACAATTTCGCAGCGTGAGGCTTAGGCTAAGGGTTGGAGTCAATACTCAGAATATGAATTGTGTGTTGTGTTGTTTTCACGTCGAATTTGGGGCTGTATTTATAGGGAAGAGTTTGTGGAAAGATAGAATTGCAGAGTTCTAATCCACAAACAATTAGAGAAAAACACGTACCCAGGTATTTTCAGCGCCCAGCTCTGGGCGTCAAAGATTTCGGCGCCCAGCTCTGGGCGTTGAAAATAGGATCCAGGCAATTTTAGCGCCCAGGGCTAGGCGTTGAAATTGCTGTTTGGGTTGTTTCTTTGTCAGATTCGGATTCCTAGAATCCGGAGTGTTTGAGACTTAATCGAGTCTTTTAGTGCGTATCAATTTCATGACGGAATGCGTCTGGGCCCGTTACGAACTCTAGGCTCGTTAGGATTTTAATTAATACGTAACTCTTATTTCCGAATCATATTAGGAATAGGATTCTTGCAGTTTTCTATCTCATTTAGGATTTATGTTGGAGTGCAACACCTAATTCTGACAGGTTTCTATCTTTTATGACTTGCCACTTTTAGAAGCTACCCTTTACGGCAGTTACTATTTTTAGCAGGTTTCCATAAATAGCAGGTTTCGGGTGAAATGAAAAGGGGAATTGAGATTCGTTATTTTATAGGAGATGCGTTGTCAAGTGGAGATTTATTCTTTCATCATCGAACCTTTCCCTTTCGGGAATGGGGACAAAAGTAGGTGTCTACAGTACCTTCTGTCTGTCAGACATGTAGGTTACTTCTTCTTCCTTCTCATGGACTCAAGTAACTGCATCAGCTATAGATATGATGTCATTCCTCAAAAGCTCAAGGAACTAACTCCATGTTTCTGCATTCTCTGTCTCAACTACTGCCCAAGCAACAGGGAATATGTTGTTATTCCCATCCTTTCCCACTGCTGTCAAGAGTATGTCAGGGTATGCACCTCTCAAATGTGCCCCATCAACACCAATAATAGGTCTGCAGCCACCCATAAAGCCCTCTTTGCAAGGTTGCAAGCAAACATACTACCTTTGAAACAAGGGTGGTGCATCCTCCCTTCCCTGAACCTTCACAACAGCAGTGCTTCCCGGGTTATACTTCATAATTGTTGCTGCATAGTCCCACACTCTGTTATACTCTAAGCATGCATCCCCAAATATCATTTTCAAAGCCAAATTCTTTGCTCTGTATGCCTTGTAATATCCAATTTCTGACTTCACTTCTCTCCTTGCTCTCCTTATAAAAGCTTTTACCTTTGTGTTAGGTTCATCCATCCAATCATCTAAGTATCTCTCAGCCAGATACTTTGATGTAACCTCGGGGTTGTCATGCTGCCACCCACAAATATGCTCCTGTCTAATACTTTTAATCTGCCAACTATCCTCCCCCTTCAACTTCCTAGCATCCAGCTTAAACCTACACTTTCTCTTCTCTTTGCAGCTACAACTTAGAATCCTAGCTTTCTTCCAAGGACACTTACACCTATTGGCACAGTATATGGACACTCTCTTTTTGTTATTGTGTAAGTAGTAGTAGTTGTACCCCTTTTGAATTGCATTGTACCTAACAGCCTTCCTCAACACTGTGTTGGATGGAAACTTCAACCCTTTCCACAACTCAACACTCCCCTTGAAATCTACTGATGGATTAAATACAGGATAGTTAGGCCCTTCATCATCTGACCCTATGACACTAACTACTTCACCATCACTGTCATTCAAATCCACATCATCACCAATTTGGAGACAAGCATCATCACCCTCTTCATCTGAATCAGGCTCATCCCTCCCTGTTGCCCCTGATTCAATTAGTCCATCCAAACTCCTTGTTACACCCTCAGTGATGTCATGATCCATAAATTCCTGGAATAAATCATCATCACTATCATCCTCATAGTCATTGTCACTCAACAATACATCACTGCCCTCACTTTCCTCACAGTCTCCCTCCTGGAGTGTATCCTCTCCCACAACTCTCTCCCTCTCCCCTGCAACTCTCTTCCCCTTCCCTGCAGCTCTCTTCCCCTCCCTTACAGCTCCCTTCCCCTTCCCTACAACTCTCTTCCCCTCCCCTGCAGTTCTATTCCCCTCACTAGCAGCATACTCCTTCTCAACTACAACTCTTTTTCCCTCACTTGAAGCTCTCTCCTGATCAGATGCAGCTCTCTCTTTCTCACCTACAGCTCTCTCCTTCTCACTTACAACTCTCTCCTTACCTCCATCCTGCAGACCCAATTGTACCCTTTTTTCATCAAGTCTTTTCTTGAATTGGGAAATTGTGGGGAGCTTCTGTCTCACTGCCTGATCTAGAAGTGAGAAAGGTTGTTTTGTGGTAGGTGGGAGTATGAGGGATGGAATCTGGTTTGAAGCAGGGGGTGGGTATTGTCTGGACAAAATTGATGCAGGGAGTTTATTTGAGATGGGAGGCAAGTTGCTAAAGTGTTGTTTGTGTTGACTAGAATTAGGGTTTTGACTAGTATTGCTGACTGGACTGCTGACTGAACTGCTGATTTGGATATCATGTGGGCCCCCCTAGCTGACTCGCCATTCAAAGAATTACTCCCTCCTCCACTGCCTCCACTGCTCTCATCAGTCTCACTCTCACTATACCACCTCACATGTGAAGGAAACCTACTCCTCGGATCAAAACCTTTCTCAACATGTACCACATATAAATTGTACGATCCATCCTTCTCGGGTGCGCTCAAAAACTCGGAAATCTCAGCATCACTCTTAATTTCTTTCCTACCATTCCCATTTAAGCTACAACCACGCCTCCTAAACCATATTTCACCCACATCATCATATCCCAATTCTCTCTTAATCCAATCACTAAACTCAAAATAACATACTTCCTCGACATTTCTATGCAATGCCATCCCCGCCTTTGGATTATCACCCCTTTCATACGTTGTTTTATTATTGATCGTTACAAATTGACCCCCGTGAAACAACATAATTGTGACAGGTTCCATCAATTTATACCAAGTGTAATTTACGTTTATCCTACCGTTAAACCTGATGCACACACACAAAAACAAACTACTCATTCAATTACTTCATTTTAATCCAAACATAACCACATTCAACAACACAAAATCCAACAGTCGCCATCACAAACACACTAAATAATTAAATAATCCTACTAATTAATTAAATAATTCATTAATCATACTTAAATAATCAGAAATCCCTAATTGTTTAATTAAAATCGAAATTTTAGGGTTAAAATATTGAAAATTACCTAGGTTTCTGAATGAGTATGTAATTCCGAAAATTGATCAACTCTGTCGTTTTCCTCTTCCTTTTCCTTGATGTTGATGCCTTCTTCTTTCCTTTATTGCCCGCCATTGGAGTACAAAAGAGCAGCAAAGAACAGAGCCAAACACAGAAAATGACAGTGAGAGAAAAGTCAGAAAATTTTACCCAAAATGGAAAAAAACACTTCAATTTAAGTACTTGAGTGAGGAGACGTTTGATTGAGGAAGACTTACCGCATTCAATGAAGCTTCATTGATGGAGGGGCGGCATTAATGGCGACAGAGAAGATGAGAAGTTTCTCGCAATTTTTTGTTTTTTAGATTTTAAGTCAAACCCTTTTATATGCCATAAAAAGGGAGGGAAAAGGGTGCTCTTAAGGAAAATCGAAGGCACGTGCTAAAAACGTGAGAGTCAAGCCGGAAAATAGCGAGTCAACGCTTGAAAATGGGAAAAGGTTGTGTTTTGCAAAAAAAAATTACTTTTAGGTCTGTTTTTGCAAAAAAAAATTATAAAAGGTTGTTTTTTGCAAAAAAATGGTTATAAAATGTTGTTTTATGGAAACTTAGGGTTTTCCTATTTCCTATATATATACGATCTATGATCATAATATACACACGAGTTTTCATACTATTTCCTATCACATTAAAAGTAAGATCCCGGATAAATAATACCTTAGATGAAATCGTAGTTCGTTGAACCTAAGGCGGATCAGAACGTGATGTGGACTTTCTACGGAGGGACGACGTTTGGCGTTCTAACTTGTTCTTGTTCGGTTTAGGAGAAAATAGGGAAGGCACGCATCACAAAGTGTGTTCACTAAATTATGCTAAATGATTATGTGCATTTAATTTGGATTCTGACATTTATCGTTTATTCCGCATGAACTTGGATTGTTCATAACCCAACAATCTTCTATTTAAATGTCACTTTTCAGTTGCAGTTTAGAGTAATGTTCTGAGTTGGCTTGGTATAATGAGAGCTCTTGACTGGGCTAACGAGTTGCAGATTATCAATACCAGGTTCAATTCCAACTCTTCTTTTCATCAAGTTTACAAGAAGTCTTTTAGCATCACTGTTCACAACATTTGGAGAGAACAAATTATAGAAAATTCAGGAAGATTGAGCAGAATATTCAGAGGTTGTATAATCAGATTAAGCTGCAGATTTGTGCTAGAAGCCCGATGAAGAAGAATATCCAGTGTTGGTGCCTTAGTACTATTGTTGTACGTTGTTAATTGCAGGTTGTGATCTCCTGGTTCATTTTTATGTCCTGTTGGTTTCCTTCTAGGTGTGGGTTGGAACCATGAGAGGATCCAGATAGCCTTTGAATTCCAAGATGCTCGTAAAATAGTTGGTCTTGAACTTCCGACTACGGATACTGAAGATTTACTTTATTGGGACTTTCATAAATAGGGTAAATTTATGGTTAAGACTACCTACGTTATGCTAGCAAGTGGGGAAGCTTCTGAAATTATAAACGTGCCTCAAAATAACATTTATAAGATGCGCGCTTTGGTCCTTTGGTATCCTTCCTAAGTGGAAATTATTCTTGCGGAAACTTCTGCATAATGGCCTAGCAACCAAGGTCAATCTTGAGAGGAAAGGTATCCATATCTCGATCTTCTGTGATGTATGAGGTTGTGACGAAGAATACATATAACACCGGCCTTTTTCGGTTTTGTAACTTCGCGCAACAGGTATGGAGGAGTAGATCTCTAGCTATCCACTCAGAATTCAACGAAACTATGTCCTTTTTGGAATGGTTTATGTTTTATATCCTGCAACACCAGCCTGAGAATAATGTACTTTATTATTACACTTTGGGGCCTCTGGTTGACTAGGAATAATCGGGTGTTCAGAGGAGAGATTTCGGCAATTGCAACTGCTCAAGCGCTTATCAATAAGGGGTTGAATGAATATGGTTTTCTTCTGCATCGAAACCACCTTTATCTAGGGTTTCTACATCCTCCGGAGGATACATTAGGTTTTCCACTGGGTGTTTTAGGGCTACAATCGCGGGTGTGGAGGATTAGGGTGCTCCATCTATAATTTTGGTGGATGGTTCGTGGCATAAGATAACTAGGAATGCAGGAATGGGTTGGGTACTAGAAGATCAACATCTGCAGGAGGGAAGAATACTGGGAGGAGCGCAACCAGGAACTTTCTCATTCTAATTTGTATTCAGAGTCTAAAGCTTGTCTTCTAGGATTATGTTGGGTGTCTCAGTCTTCGACAACAAGAGTTATAATTTTCAATGATTCTCATCGGTTAGTTGAACTGTTAAGAGGGGATGTGTTGTTAGATGTGCAAATCATGTGGACAGTTGCGGAAATTAAGAAAATGGGGGAAATAATTTCTTGGTGTTGTTTTAACAAGGTTAATTGTCAACAAATGCAACAGGCTCATGAGCTGGCAACTGCAGCGTCTACTTCTTTTTTGTATTTTAATAATTTTGCTTAGTTTGTTTAGCTTGTTCTTTGAGCGTATGTAAAAAAAACTCACATAAAAATCAAGATGTCCATTAGACCGTTATACACTCACGTGTATCATACATGTAGACATGCAGTACACTATATACCCACACGACCACAGTCACCACACTCATCCTGCTACGTACATGTTAAAATTTGTCAAATAAGCAAATGAGCAATAAAAGTCGCTTTTGGTATAGTGCTATACTATACATTTGTCCAAAAAAAAAAGTCCCTACCTTGAGGGTGAAATTAAGGGCAACCATCCTGACTCTCAAATGAAAAGAGCTCCAATATACGGTCTCAATTATAAGATCGATATGTACAATTTATATAAACTTACGTGAGATTTTTTCCTCAAGTGTCCAAGTTCCCATCCCTATTACTTGAAAGTTGACGCTTGTATTTTGTTTGCACATTGCACTCATCGAATATGAAAATTTAAGAGCTTTCACTATGCATAAAGGGCCCTTCACCGAAGATTGGCCTCGAGCCCCGAAAATGTCAGGGGCGACCCTGTATGCACCCTACCTGGCTACCTTGCGATGGGCTAATGTTGTTTATGCGCAGCATTACGAAAGAGTATGGGGGAGAACTGTAGAGTAATGGGCCAATAAATAACAATCCAAAAAGAATAGCAGTTACGGTCCAATTTTTGCTACCAGAAACAGCAACCAAAAAGGAAACAGATGATAAGATCCTGCACAACTAAAGGGTATAAACTGAGTTGTTGAAATGTTTTATCATTTACGAAAAAGATTCAAACACATAATTCATTGATTTTTTGAATTTATCAAATCCCCTTTTTTAAATAAAATTATGATTTAAGGGGACAATATTGGGTCCATATATACTATTTCAATTCTGTTCTTGGTTGTTTTGTTCTTGCTAGAAACCAAAACATACTTCTCACTTTAAGAAACATGAGGCTATATAAATGCGTTTTCTTATCAGCTCATGTCACACAAATATTCTTATTCTTCAATAATGATTGATTCGGAATAATTTAGTGAATTGATTAATTAACTCGGTTTAAGTTTTCGATTAAACATAAACATTGGTCTAAAAATATTTCAATAAAACACACCCCTTCACATGAACGCTTGATTCGAAATAATTTAGTGAAAAAGATTAATTAACTCGATATAAGTTTTTGATTATTGACATGAATACTGGTCTAAAAATATTATAATAAAGTGTCCCTTCACATAAATGCCTTATGTTTACTAATATGTTTCAATAACGTGATGGTTTTTATCATAAAATGGATATTTATCTCATGATTTTTAAGTCATAGGACTTCAATAATGTAACAAAACCACCATATTAAGACTGTGTTTATAGTTTCAAGTTACAACATGCCTTCCCTCAGATAAAGAGTCAAACCCCTTACCTTGAGGTTGGTAGTTAATCTCTTAATTAAGAGTGTTATAATAGACTTACCACTCTAATCTTTCTAATAGTGCTACGTACATACAATACAAATATAACTTTTTTTTATTTTTTTTGAAGGTAAGATAAATGACCCTACTGCACTGGTACCTGGCACAGGTATTAATACAATACATTTGAGTGCGCCTAACATTTGATATACCAACGTTTTAGCCGGTCATTGTAGTCCAGTCAATTCAAATATCCAATGAATCTTCATGGGGGGGCCTTTAATTTGTATGATCACTAACACAACTCCACCATAATTTAGACAATAATAGAGGCCAAGAGAGCACGTAACTAATCATGTACTAGTTATATGTAAAACGTACAAGATGCATTGCTTCAAATATAGCTCGGATCGATCAGTTGATGTGATCATGATACTACAAGTTAGCTTAGGTTAATTAAATTAAGTAGCCAGTAAAGTAATTAATTAAAGTAATAATAAAACAAGATTAGATAATTATAATAAAAGTAGATTATATTATAAATGATAAACAAAAATAATAATGAAAAAACAAAGGTGGAGATCTATTGGTGGGAAACCTGAAGAAAATCCAATGTAAGAGATCTGGTAATGGGAAAATGGGTTCACATGCAATAGAAAAGGTAAATCACAAAGGGTATATTTACTAAACCCACGCACAAAAAGCCATCTTAATCTTTGTGATAGAAGAAAGAAAGAAAGAAAGAAATAAATAAAGAGAGGTGCTATTTTAATGTGGCACGGGCGATACATGTTGTGTGCTCATTTGGAATCTAATTTTACACTATGCTACCTTCTTCCACTTTTTTTCTTAAAAAAAAATATTTATCTAAAGTTTTATTTATTGATTGATTGATTATGGTTACGTGGTCTTGTTTTATTCATCTTATATTCATTTATTTTAGTAGTACATCATCATTGTTAAATTGTATTACAGCGCCTCTTATGTGTGACCCGCCACACCATCAACTTGATGGTGTGATGCGCGTAGCTAATATGGAGAAAGTTATTGACGGGTGTTACTTGACTTTCTATGCTGGTGTTACTAATACATTATATTCGCTGTTACTTTTCTTGTTTTTCTGCAGTTTCTTGAATTTCATGTTAGAGGTTCCTTGCATAGACTGGTATTACTTGATTTTCTATGATGGTGGTACTTATACATTGTATTCGTTGTTACTTTTCTTGTTTTATTGCAGTTTCATGTTAGAGGTTCCTTGTATATAGACCGGTGTTACTTGACTTTATATGATAATGTTATTTATACGTTGCATTCGTTGTTATTTTCTTGTTATATTACAATTTCTTGAATTTCATGTTCGAGGTTTCTTATATAGACTAGTGTTACTTGACTTTTTATGTTGGTGTTACCTTTTAGTTATTGCAGCTTATTCAATTTCATGTTAGAGGTTTATTGTATAACTGATGTTACTTAACTTTCTATGCTAGTGTTACTTATACATTGTTTTCGCTGTTACTTTTCTTGTTTTATTGCATTTTCTTCAATTTCATGTTAGATATTATTTGTATATACTGATGTTACTTTATTTTCTATGTTGATGTTACTTTATTTTTTGTGCTTTAAACCGTTGGGCTTATTTATAAGTGTGAAAATGTCACACCATCAAGTTAATGGTGTGGCTGGTCACATATAAGACTTAGAATTATACTAACTCCCTTGATTATAGTGTATTTCTTTAAATAATATTACAATTTATAAGTACAAGCTATATCCTAAAATTATGATCGAGGAGGGAATTTGTTGTCTATTACACTTCCGTAGTCAATAATCATAGCAAGAGGAGGTTGTTACGTACGTTGACACTGGAACAAAATTCCAAAGATTATTTCAATTAGTGAAAATGTACATCGAATAAGAGTTACTTGTAATAAATTCGTATAAAATAGGTTTGTGGCTATAAGCTAGTATGGAATAAGCTAATAAGATAAGATACATGCATATCTAACAAATTTAGGTGATATATATAAGTTCTGGTAAGAGGAGCCAAATTTAGGTGAATGAAATATTACTTAAATTAAGTGTTACTTTTTTTATAATGAAATTAAGTGTTAATTTGTTGCTATAGACTTCTTTTATATATATTTGTTGTGTTTCCTCGACTAATTTGATCATTTAATTCGTATCACTTAAAATTCTAGTAATAAAATAGAGATAAAGTTTGAATCATTTTACAAGGCATTCATCAGTAATAGTTACGATCTGAATTTCATCTATACTAATATATTAAAAGGCGTTTTGAAGAACGTATACGTGTCACGTAGACCTCTCCTTATTACGCCACGTCACCACTAATTAGCATCATGACTTGTCATTACAACAAAAAAACATCTAATAAGGATTGAACACAAGACCTCTTTGTTAGAAGTTACACTTCTTACCATCTTAACCAACTACAACTTATGTAATATCTTTCTATATAAGCAAATATATTCTTTTTAAAATAAACAATACATTGAATAAAAGTGAATGCAAAAAAGGAAATGATTATTTAATTTATAAATGTTTAGTTATTACTTTGAAGAAAAGGATCCGACTTTGTTTAGATTTTTGGATGCGAGGTTTTAGATCTGGGAGGTTGCTGATCGGCCACTAATCTTATGTCACCACCGTAATTTGATGATGACACCATCTCTACTTGAACATAATTATAAAAAAAACCTGAATAAAAATCAAAACCCTACACACTAGTTTCAGACTATATGTAGGTTCATTTTTTAATGAAGTTTCTTGTACTATATTTTACGTGTTGAAACTTAAGAGTATGCTTTTTAAACTATAGTCTAATTAGTTTTTAATGTAAATTTTTTCGGTGATTAAAAGTAGTCGTATGAAATAAATGTTTTAAGATATGGTCCATCTATCCATCCATCTTCCATCATATGCTCTTCCTTCAAGAGAAGGTTTTTAACTTTAGAACCTCTTTTTTCCTGTTTTTAATTAATTTCTACCACTAAAAGAATAAACATTCCTTGCTAACCTGTGTCATAACTTTTAGCACAAGCGACAAACCTTTTGACCGTCAGCTGTATTAAGATACGATCTTTCGATGAAATATTTACCGGCAGGATGGAAGATTCAAACATGTAATTTATCATCTCTGTATTTGAGTCTAAAATTTTTGAATCTCGTTATTTGATGAGGATTACACTCATATACTCTATCTATTTTAAAATTATCTTTATAATTACTATTTACAATATTATTAAGATAAAAGATGAAAAATGTGTAAAAAATAGGTGGATAAAATAAAATAGGAATAAAGTAAGAGAAATATGTAAAAATGTGGGTGGATGTGAGAAGAAAATAAATAAGAGAAATTGAATGAAAAGTTATAAATATTGTTGGGTAAGAAGAGCAAATAGTAATTTTTCAAATCCATAAGTTGAATAAAACACAATGTAAAAAACATTATTAAATTGATCAAAACAAAAAGTGTAAAATCATTTTAAAACGGAAGTAGTACTACGTATATACTACATAGTTAAATTGGTAAATACGAGTTTGATTTTCACAACCACAATTTAATGGTGAGGGGATACAAATACGAGTATCATTACCACGTTATTAAAATTTCAGAAACATTTACACAATCATTTATAGTATGTAAAATAGAAAGAGATTGATTAACATATAAGATGAATTAGCTAATTCATCTATCACAAATTGGTTTTAAGCAAGAAACCATTTCAGAGTTGTATAAGTAAATACGTTATATGTGGGCATATCTCTTCTTGTCAAGGCTCAGTTTAGGCTGAGGAGTTCATTAATGTATCGAATCTTTATACTAATAAGGTTAAAATTAGGTTAAAATTAGGTTAAAATTAGGTATTAAGGTAATGCACACGACTATACAAGTACTCCGTAGTAAGATCACACATATACTACTACCACTAAGTAGAGTTGTTAAAATGGTTATTTGGGTCGGGTTCGGGTCATCTCGAGTCTCGGATCATGATTAGGACGGGTCGAATCGGGTCATTTTGTCACTAGGGTTTAGCTAGGTTGGTTTGGTTTTCGGTCGGGTCATATCGGGTTCGGGTCGAGTAGGGTTCAATTTTGGGTTTGGGTTTAAGCCGACTTTATAGCAGATAATTTCGAGTTCGGGTCAAGTTTGGATCAGATAATTATGGGTTCGATCAAAATTTAGGTCGGGTTCACTCCCGGAGACGGGTCAGGATCTGGTCTGATAACCATCGGGTCCGGTCAAGTTTTAACAAATGATTATTTTTTCATATATTTTAAAAATTAATGTTCGGTTTTATTAAAATTTGAGTTTTATTCAAATCAGGCCATAGTATTCTTTTTTCAAGTCAATACATATACGAAGTATAAGTTAATATGGTTTTCAAGTCAATAACTGATTTGGTCAGGTACAAGTTATGTCGGGTAATAATCGGGTTATGGTCATTTGCGGGACGGGTATCGAATCGGGTTCTGATCATTGTCCGGTCGGGTCAGTTCGGTTTTCGATTTCGAGTCATACAACATCGGGTTAAAATCGATTATCGATTTTTTCAAGTCAGGTACAGATCGGGTTACGGGTTACATGTTTTACCAAAATTTTGGGTCACGATCGGTTACAAATTCGGTCAATTCAGGTCGTATTTTCTTGAGACAGGTCAGTTTTTGACAGCTCTACTACCAAAAATAAGACCACATACTTTAATTTAAGGTAGGTAGGTAAGAGAAGCATAAAAAGATCACATACTATAGATGATAATGTGACGTATAAAATGGCAATACAATGATATTAACGTATAATGTGATACGGAGTAGATTATAGCATATCTCCCAACTACTACTTAAAGCATGCCAACTTTATAATTTAAACCTTAGTTTGTTACAATAATTTGAAAAATAATTTATAAAGTATCTCCTTGTAACTTTGTAAGTTATAAGCTTCTTTTTTTCATATTCTTAATTGCAATAATCAAACTCTTCTGCTTCCATAATATTATACAATTAATAAAGTCTTAGTTTAGTGAGTCCGGATACTCTAGAGTTTTAATAAAACTCTACAAGATAGAGTTGATGATAATAAAGATCGAAGAGTACCTAAAGACCTATGTATGATGACGGTTCACTTTATCGATACTCTTCTTTTATTTTTAATTTGTCAAGAAATGAAAAGAAGTAATTTTGTATAATTTTATTACGGAGTATTTTCTTTTTAAAAGAAAAAAAATCATTTTAAAAGTGAAGGCAATAGAAAATTGGGTGATGATAAACGTCGCAAGTTGCGACAACATTTAGTTGTCGCAATCTTACGTGGCGCAGTTTAATTGGTACATATAAGCGCCACGTAAGCTATGCGTCATCATAATATTTTTACTATCAATTCAATATTTTTACTATGAAAATATGTAAATAAGGTAGTCGATATAAAGAAGGAAACAAATTAGAATATTAAGATTTTTCTACCTTTTTTTGAAACATGTACATATAATAAGTTATATAAGATAAATATTTTAGTTTCCAATTTAAATCATGACATATAAGCATGTCATGTCATCATTGTGACACGACTTAAAGGTCGCATGTTGCGACCTTTATCATTTTCGTAGAAAATTAATGGTGTAAATTTTCTACACCTAAATAAAAAGGTCAAGATTAAAACTATGTACTGGCAACGAAATTGATTTAGCCATTAGAAAATCATCCCATCATAACACGCTTTATTAAAGATTTACATCATATGACCTTAAATCACCAGACTACGAAGTTAAAAATTAAGGAACAATCCAAATCTCCGTCTCACAATCTACGTTAGCTTTACCAGTGAGTCATCCATTCAAATTTCTAAATTGATATAA
The DNA here is from genome assembly GCF_020520425.1 of Spinacia oleracea. Classification (NCBI taxonomy): domain Eukaryota; kingdom Viridiplantae; phylum Streptophyta; class Magnoliopsida; order Caryophyllales; family Amaranthaceae; genus Spinacia; species Spinacia oleracea. Next base: position 78,345,020 of record NC_079488.1, read on the forward strand.
ATATTTTTAAATTTGAAAATAAAATAATTATGAACTACTTTCTCCGTCTCTTTTTGTTTTTTACGTTTTTCTTTTTTAGTATTTCAAAATGTTCTTTATATTTCCTTTTATATTATTACATAAATAACTTAGTATTCTATCAAAATTTGTATGATCCAATCATTATTTTAACCAATCAAATTCATTGGTCATTTAATCTCTCACACTTTTTCATTGGGACATTAAATTTTTCCCATTTTTCAATATCAGAATTTTGATAAAAGTGAAAACATTATAAATAAATGTAATTTATCTCGTTTAAATAAAAAAAATTGAGGGATTTCAATGCAAATTAATTATTCATTAAAACGCATGAAAAATACCAAACGTAAAAAATAAAAAAAGACGTTGGAAGTAAATGAAAAATTATTGTATATAGCAACATATAATACGCATTCATAGTGAGTACACAATAGTGGAACAGAAGATTCAAACCGGAAGGAAAGACACTCATTCTTCTTTATAAACTCCTCTCTATATATAAACACCCTCTTCCCCACCTCACAAGAAAAAGAAAATACTCTCCTTTTCTCCTCTCTTCATTCTTGAATTCTCCTTCCACACTTGATAAGTCCACCACCATTACCAAACTCTCTATTTTCTCTCTTATTACTTAATAATGGCAGCAGACTCTTATGATCAAGAGAGCAGTTGTTCCTCCTCAATAACAATCCCAGACTCCAGCCATAGTTGGATGAGCCTTAACCTAAACTTAAACCTCAGCACTCTCAGCCTCAGTCGCCGCAGCAGCTTTTCGAGTTCTTCCATTTCTTCACCTTCAACAAAACCCCACAAGGCGCAACAAGTCGGGTGGGAGGCGATAAAGGGCCTCCGTAGACAGGTGGCCGGTGGCCGTGTTGGGCTCGAACATTTCAAGATACTTAAACGTGTAGGAGGGGGTGACTTAGGGAATGTTTACTTATGTCAAATACGAAACCCTGCTGTGGCGGCGACACCTTGTTATTATGCCATGAAGGTGGTTGATAGGGAGGCGCTAGCTATAAGGAAGAAACTAGTGAGGGCAGATATGGAAAAGGAGATATTAGGGATGCTTGATCATCCTTTTTTGCCTACTTTGTATGCTGAGTTTGAAGCTTCTCATTACTCTTGTTTAGTCATGGAGTTTTGCTCTGGTGGTGATTTGTATGCTCTTAGGCTTCGCCAGCCTAGTCGGAGGTTCCATATCTCTTCTGCTAAGTAAGTTTTTTACTTTTCCAGTCTCATATTAACCGCAACATTTAACTTTTTTCGGAGATTGAGTAAAAAATTTAAACTTTTTTTTTTGTAACCTCTCTAAAAGCGTCTATTTTTCCTTTTCTAGATCTTGGGTTTACATTCTTTAAATCTAAATCATATATAGAGAACTTTAAATTGTTTTTAAAAAAAAGTAAAAAAAATAAAAATAAAACTGGCAGTGATACCGAACAAGCTCAATTACTTCTTATTCCTTCAAAACCAGATGTTGGTTGCTTTTGTTAAAGAGATAGGGATAACACTTGAAAACATATGGTCGTCAATTTGGCAATTAGCGATTAATCGGTAGCTTTATCGTTTAATTATCGATGCTAGAGGTAGACTTGAACTTTGTTACTATATGAATAGTTTCATGCATGATGTTTTTGGTGTTTTGTTTTATTACCATGAGTAGTCTTTCTCACCAATTTACCAATTAATATGAATTTGTTAACTTATGAGAGTAGATATTATACCTGATTAAATTAGTGGCATGCATGCAATGTATAACATGTTAGTGTTGTAAGTTGTAGTTAACATGATAATTAAATTCGGGCGAACGGTGTAACTAATTTTTTATAAAATTGATTAACAGGTTTTATGCTGCGGAAACACTTTTGGCCATGGAGTATCTACACATGATGGGAATAATATATAGGGATCTAAAGCCAGAGAATGTGTTAGTAAGAGAAGATGGACACATTATGTTATCGGACTTTGATCTTTCACTCAAGTGTGACGTGGTCCCAAAGTTGCTTAAACAAAAGTTGCCAGCTTCATCCATTGAGAATAATAACAACAACACTTACGTTAGGTGTTCAACCCCTTCTTGTGTTACTCCTATACAGCCTGTTCTCTCTTGTTTCTCTAATAGCAAGAGGAGGAAGAAGACATCTCCTAGTCACACCACCACGATTCGAGCCAAGGCCAACGGTGATCGCATTAATAGCGATTCCGATGATGGTGAGGGTGATGGTGATGGTGATGGTGATGGTGATGGTGGTAGTGATGGTAAAGTATTCTTTGACACGGAACTAGTGGCCGAGCCCATCAATGCTCGGTCCAAATCCTTTGTTGGGACCCACGAGTACTTGGCTCCCGAGGTCATTTCTGGGCTCGGACATGGAAGTGCTGTCGATTGGTGGACCTTTGGGGTATTTCTTTATGAGATGTTATATGGAAGGACGCCTTTTAAGGGTGAAAATAACGAGAAAACTTTAATCAACATTCTGAAGCAGCCTGTAACATTTCCTAGGATGAGCTTAGGTAGCGCGAAAGAGTATGAAGATATGGCGAAAGTTCAAGACCTAATTTGTAAGCTCCTAGTGAAGAATCCGAAGAAGAGGATTGGAAACCTTAAGGGTTCCAACGAGATCAAAAGGCATGACTTCTTTAAGGGTATCAATTGGGCATTGATTAGGTCAGTTAAGCCACCTATGGTGCCTAAAGACCTTAACAATAACAAGATGAGGAAGAGTGCTAGTACCAATTGTGCTAGTACTTATCAAAGAGGTCTTAATATGCCAAAAGCACTAACCAAAAAAGAGAGGGAACAACCATATCAAATCCCTCATTCTCATTTTGATTATTTTTAAGATTATAATATTTTTCGAATTGTAAATAATTAGTTTGTAGCTCTATAGGATCTTAATACAAGATTATTAATTAGTGGTAGTGAATTAGCTTGATCACTACTAGCTATTTTGTTATCATAATGTATTATCCTTGATCAGAGATAGAAAATTCCTTAATCAAGTCTTTAACTTTTGTTAACTTATTCAATATTACATGTGTCTCAAACTTAATTGTCACTGTTATAACGGAAGCAAATAAAGATTAAATAACGTGAATAAAGATCGCAAAAATTTAACGTGGCTCACTAACAATGTATTAGCTACGTCTACAGGCAAAGGGTAGGAAAGTTTTATTTGATCTTGAGAAGTACAGATTACATAATACAACTAAATTATGACCTAGAAATATAGTATTTAGTGAGATCCCCGTGCTGAGCGTTGCAGTAAGGAGCTTGACCGATTCAAGACATTATTCTAACAGTCACATTATTAATTCAAAATAATATGAATGTGACAACTAATTGGTATCGAACAAAAGGCATATATATATGATTAAGACTCTATGTTAGCACGCTTTCCACCCTATTGCATCTTTTGCTTAATTATGAACTTAATTGTTTAATCTATGAAATAAAACTCCTTGCAAATTAAGTACGAAGTTTATCATTATGGTAGAGAATTTTCAATTATTTGATGAAAGAAAAGGTGAAATAATTGCTTCAATGTTTTCCTCATGAGGTTTAATCATATCAAGTGGTCACAATTATGATTCTACTCAAGTAGGGAAAAAGAAAATTTGTGAACAATGATCAAAATCTACTCTCAAACACTATAAAATATCCAAAAATATAAAAGAATATTAATTTTTTTTAAAACAAAATTAGGGTTTTCTGAAAAGTTGGTGTAAGCAATTACCAAAAGGTGTTTTCTTTTTGTTAATTTGTTTTACCTTTTAACTCATCTAGGCAACATTGATATCTTAGTCTTTTCTTTGTTTTTTATTTATCTTTTAATTTTGAGTATTTCATTGATAAAAGCGAAAGTGGGCTGGCTAAAACGCAGGCCCATCATGGCCTTTCCCACCTTTCTCTGATTCCCCTTCCTCTTTTTCATCATGAGTTTATTTTTTTGGACAAATTCTCTTGTCATTTTTCTTTGTAGGGTCAAATTCTATGTTCTTTAATTTACCAAAGTAACTTTTTTTGGGAGGAAAAAGTGATACAGTAATAGGTTCTTAATCCTTAATTGTAATTAGAAATTTAGAAGTAATGAGTTCTTGATTTGCATAACGCAAAAGAAAACACATATTATCTCTATTACACAATAATGTTAACATATTTTATGTTTTAGTCTGTTTAAAATTATTGTCCAACACTTTCACTCATGGGCTCATGGTCCATCGCAACTTGCCCAATTGTGAGTTTTGGGACTAACGACCTCTCTTTTTCCCGCTTATTGTCCCGTCTTCATATACACTTTTGTTATTGTCCCGCTTATTGTCCCGTCTTCATATAAACACATCATGTATCTAGTGGTTCTAATGGTACATTGTCTTACAGATGAAACATGAATTTTGAATTTGATTAAACCTGATTGACCTGATCAAACATGATTGTAAAAGAGTAAATTTAATAGCGTACCTTACATGATCTGATTAAAACTTATGAAGAGTATGACCTTATTAGCGTTAAATTTAGTAAAACTGTAAAAAAAATTGACTTTTGAAATCAAATAATTGTACTATGAATTAATCAATTCATGCACTTTGGAATCTAAGAGTTGACAAGATGAATTCACTGTTATACAACATGTAAAGGAAACTACGAAGACAAAGTACTATTGTGAGGATTTATTGTAAGGAAAAAGTTTAACAAGGAAGATAAAATGTGGGGTTCATATTACACCTCCATTTTTGTAAGTTTAGGAATTTATTAATTTTTTTGGTGAAATAGTTTGGGAATTAATTGCATGGACAAAATAAAATAATTATGGGATCAGAAATTGCTCGTGAACCCTTCTTTGCTCATCACAATCACATGAAACCTTGCTCGTCTTAGCTAGAGATCGAGAGGTATATATGCTTTAATTCCATTAATAAAAATTCGACCTACCCAACACAATTTTGAAATTAAAGATGGTAAGTTACCGTTCTATCTAACACATTTATCTTTTCACGAGCTTTAAAGGTTATGGATAAAAAACTAAAATAATGCTAATATATTTAAAAATTACGATTTCGGAATAACATCAAGACAAATACTACATGATTTTTTTTCGTGGGTTTCCTCTTTGTTACCATTTTGGGAGATATATACAAATATAAACACGCTGGCACGCCAACAACTAATCCAGAGTCATTATATTCACCTAATTTTCACGTTTTTTTGAACTTATCAAAAGTTATTTTAATTATAATTTTACTTGGGTAACTCTATGGTTTCTGATCAAAGTTATCTAAAATTATCTTAAGGGAAAGAGCTAAGCTATGATTGATTGGCAAGACACCTCTTATTTAAACTTATATTTTCTGAAATAAGTGAAAATAACGAAAAACGTGATATAACAATATATTACCCTTTTCACGAGTAAGGGGCTAATGGACAAGATCGAGAAGCTTGATGTTGGTTGGGGCATTTTAGCTAAACTTGGTCGTGCAATAACTAGATAAGCTCGGATTTTATCTAGCTACAATACTTATCTAATCCATCTGTTTCATTTAACTTGTCTCGTTTGAGCAATTTTTTATGAGCATATTAATAGACTAGATATAATTATGTAAATAATTTTAGTCAAAGATTTGGTTGTTAAGATTATAATTGTTCTGTAAACTAATCCCTAAAATCTAGCCATTAATTACGTTGTACACTTGTATATTACCATCAGAAAATCAATGAGAACACACGGCTAATTATTCTCATATGGTATCAGTCACCAGTAAACCCTAAACCTAGCCGATCCCTTCTTTTTCTCTCTCTCCCTCTCGTGCTTTCTCTCTTCTCTTCAGCCATGGCTGACAAACTACATCCCGCAACCACCGTGACCAACATTAAGACTTGCATTCCCATCCTTCTTGATTACGAAGGCAGCCTCTACCACAATTGGTCCACCTTATTCAAGCTACACTGCCGTGCTAACCTTGTCTTAGACCATATTCTTCCACCGAAGGATACACCCACTGCATCTTCCACCATCACCGAAGCAGACAAACTCGCGGCTAAAGCTTTGTGGGAGCGACTTGACGATATTGTTCGTTAATGGATTTCTGGTACTGTGTCGAATGATCTCCTAAATACGATCATTAATCAAGATGACACCGCCGCCGATGCTTGGAACCGCCTCCGACAAATTTTCCAAGACAATAAGTCGGCCAGGGCACTCGCCCTAGATGCTAAATTCACCACCACCAGATTGGCAGACTTTTCCAATGTCAAGGCTTATTGCACTCGGCTCAAGGTTCTCTCGGACCTCCTAGCCAACGTCGGACAACCCGTTTCTGACGAAAGAATGGTGCTTCGCACCCTCCGTGGTCTGACCGATGATTTCAAGACTTTCCGGACAACCGTGCAACACCGCACGCCCCTACCGACCTTTGACAAATTAAGGTCAATGCTCGACCTTGAAGAAGACAGCCACACCGACGACATTGCCGTCGAACCAGGTTTGAAAAATGCTTTGTTTGTGCAAAATAATAATCCTGACATTTTGGTTAATGGTGGCCAGCAACCCAATAATAATGCCAACAACAGGGGAAATAACAACAGGGGTCGCCGGAACAACCGTGGTCGCGGAGGTGGTGGTAACCGCAATAACCGCGGTGGAAATGGTGGAGGAGGCAACCACCGTGGAAATAATCAGCCGCGCCCAAACCAACAGCAGCAGCAACCCATAACTGCTCAACCTTGGATGTTCCCTCCGTGGGCCGCGTGGGGACCACAGCCCTGGGCCACCCCCGCCTGTCCACACCCGACCACCGGGTGGCAGCTACGCGTTCAGCTACCGGGTATTTTGGGAGCAAGCTAGGCCTCAACAATAATCTTACTTCATGGCCACGTCATCCCCATACTACGTGGCCACTTCTTCTAATGCTCCTATGCCAACGGATATTGAACAAGCCATGCACATTATGACTCTCCAACAACCGGATGATCAATGGTACATGGACACCGGAGCCACCTCTCACATGACCTCTTCCCAAGGTACTCTCTCGTCTTATTTTCAATTGAGCAATAATAATGGTATTATGGTTGGCAATGGCAATATGATTCCTATTCGTGGTTTTGGCAATGTTTCCTTGAAATCTCATAATCCGTCCCTCACCCTACAAAATGTATTGCATGCTCCTAAACTCATCAAAAACCTTATTTCTGTTCGTAAATTTACTACTGATAATATGGTTTCTGTTGAATTTGATCCGCTTGGGTTTTCTGTGAAGGATTTGCGGACGGGGAACAAACTAATGAGATGTGAAAGTTCCGGAGACCTATACCCATTCACCACCAAAAATCAAGCCAATTCCACCACCACTCCATCTACTTTTGCTGTTATTTCATCAAATGTGTGGCACTCTCGTTTGGGTCACCCGAGAGATATTTTTTTAAATTCCTTATGTAGTAGTAATTTGATTAAATGTAATAAGGCTCGAAACTCTGTTTGTCATTCCCGTCCTTTGGGAAAACTTGTCAAATTGCCTTTTTATAATTCTTTATCTACTACAACTAAGCCGTTTGACATTGTTCACAGTGACTTATGGGCTTCACCCGTCACTAGTTCATTTGGTCACAAATATTATGTGTTCTTTTTAGACGACTACACCAATTATTTATGGACTTTTCCCTTAAAAACAAAATCCCAAGTCTATAATATTTTCTCGTCTTTTCACACATATGTCAAAACTCAGTTTGAACGGGAAATTAAGGCCTTTCAATGTGACAATGGTCGGGAATTTAACAATACATCTTTCCATAATTTTTGTGATAAAAATGGGATGGTTTTTCGTTTTTCGTGTCCACACACTTCTCCTCAAAACGGAAAGGCCGAGCGCAAAATAAAAACAATCAATAACATTGTTCGTACTCTGCTTGCTCATGCCTCCGTACCACACTCCTTTTGGCACCATGCTCTAGCTATGGCAACGTATCTCCACAATATTCTTCCGACTAAAATCTTAGGCTATAAAACGCCTACTCACATTCTTTACCAAAAGAATCCTTCGTATGAGCATTTACGGGTTTTTGGGTGTCTATGTTTTCCTCTATTTCCCTCAACTCAAATACATAAACTCCAAGCCCGTTCAACTCCATGTATTTTTTTGGGTTTTCCATCCAATCATCGGGGGTATATTTGCTACGATCCGTCAAGTCGGAAAATGATAATAGCTAGGCATGTTGTATTTGACGAGTGTGAATTTCCTTTTTCAAAACTTCATAAACCATCTAGCTCTCACTATGATTTTTTGGAAGAGGATAATAATCCTCTACGGATCCATCTACTTCACCAAAGTCACAGTGGCCCACCACAGCAAGTAGATTTATCTCAATTACAAGAGGATGGCCCAACACCTTCTGAGCCCAACTCCCCCCCTGCAAATCAATACCCACGTGCCACTCCACTCTCTTCTCCTTACCAGCAATCTCCAAACATTTCGGCCCAATCCATATCTCCCTCTCTTGGACCGATAAACCCACCTCCCTCCAGCCCAACCTCGCCAGTCCACCACACTGCCTCCCCCTTATACCAACCCCCCCATCTGCGACTGGGCCTCACTCAACCGAGCCCAGTCACGCCTAAGCCTCCTACCATGCCACGCATGACTACTCGTAGTCAACACGACATCCACAAACCGAACCTCAAGTATGCTCTTAATGCCATAACACCCACAATCTATCCAATTTCTCGTAACCCGATTGGAGCCATTAATGACCCGAATTGGAAAATTGCTATGCAGGATGAATATAATGCTCTAATTGAAAATAAGACTTGGGAATTGGTCCCACGTCCTACTAATGCAAATATTATTCGGTCTTTGTGGATTTTCCGGCATAAAAAGAAATCTGACGGTTCTTTTGAGAGGCATAAAGCCCGTCTTGTAGGTGATGGCAGGTCCCAGCGGGAAGGCATTGACTGTGATGAGACTTTCAGTCCGGTTGTCAAACCGGCTTCTATACGGGTGGTACTCAGTATTGCTTTGGCAAAGTCTTGACCCATTCATCAACTGGATGTCAAAAATGCATTTCTACATGGAAATCTGAATGAAACAGTATACATGCATCAACCTCTTGGGTTTCGCGACCCGACTCATCCTGATTATGTTTGTCTCCTTCATAAATCCCTTTATGGTTTGAAACAGGCACCCCGAGCATGGTATCAACGTTTTGCTGACTATGTTGCTACAATTGGCTTCACACACAATGTTTCTGACAACTCTTTATTCATCTATGCTCATGGCCGGGACATTGCTTACATTTTATTATATGTAGATGATATTATACTCACTGCTTCCTCAGATGCTCTTCGTTGCACCATTATGTCAAAATTAGCTGCGGAATTTGCAATGAAAGATTTGGGCCCGTTAAGCTATTTCTTGGGTATTGCCGTCACCCGTAACAAAAATGGTATTTTTATGTGCCAGAAAACATATGCCGAAGAGATTCTTGATCGGGCAGGAATGTCAACTTGTAAACCATGCCCAACTCCAGTCGACACAAAAGGTAAAATGAGCACAAAATCAGGCGCCCCTTTTGACGATCCAACAAAATATCGTCAACTTGCCGGTGCTTTGCAATATTTGACCTTTACCAGACCGGATATTTCTTATGCAGTGCAACAAATTTGTCTATTCATGCATGATCCCAAAGTTGAACACATGAATCCATTGAAACGCATACTACGCTACATTCGAGGTACGATTGATTTTGGTACACACTTACATAAATCCTCTCTGGAATCCATATTGTCTTACACAGATGCTGATTGGGGGGGATGTCCGGATACTCGACGGTCCACTTCTGGCTATTGTGTATTTTTGGGGGATAATTTAATATCTTGGTCCTCGAAACGCTAACCCACATTGTCAAAGTCTAGTGCCGAAGCAGAATACCGAGGGGTGGCAAATGTAGTGTCCGAGTCCTGTTGGATTCGAAACTTATTGGTGGAGCTCAAATGTCCTGTTTCTAAAGCAACTTTGGTTTATTGCGACAATGTGAGTGCCATATATTTATCTGGAAATCCGGTTCATCATCAACGCACAAAACACATTGAAATGGATATTCATTTTGTGCGCGAAAAGGTACAACGAGGCGACGTTCGGGTCTTACATGTTCCATCATGTCATCAAATTGCAGACATTTTCACAAAGGGACTTCCGCGCGTACTTTTTGATGACTTTCGGGACAGTCTAACCTTTCGTAAACCTCCCGTTTCGACTGCGGGGGTGTAATAGACTAGATATAATTATGTAAATAATTTTAGTCAAAGATTTGGTTGTTAAGATTAGAATTATTCTGTAAACTAATCCCTAAAATCTAGCCATTAATTACGTTGTACACTTGTATATTACCATCAGAAAATCAATGAGAACACACGGCTAATTATTCTCATACATATAAGACCGAACGTATCAAAATCTGGCCCGACTCGACTTGACTCGTTTACAGTTTGTAGATAACTATTGTACGAAGATGAGCTCGGATTGAGAGTTGGAGGTTGATTGATGCTGATATTATTAGCAACAATGAGTTAATGCACCATGCTGAAACAAATATTCCAAGACAATTGTTCTTTAATGACGACGTTGTCATTTGTTAGACAATGAAAGAAACAAAACACCTAGGACCACTTGCTTGAAAACTCAAATTAATAAGAAGATTTTGTATGATTTATCTTAAACAAACAAAAAAAATGCATGTGTGGGCTATAATAATTAAAGAAAACTCGTATTATATGTGTTCTATTCGCTTGATATTAATTTTTTATGAATATTAGTTGGTTGGTAATCCTTTCAACTTTTATCTGAACAACTCTTTCCTAAATTTATAAACTTTTTTTGAACTTATTATACTATTCCTTAACTGAAATAAGGCGAATAACCAAAGGAGTAAGAACTAAGGACATGTTCAATGTCACTGTCAGTTTTCACTTTTGAGATTTTGAAAGTCATATTATTTAGATTAAATTATTAACTTAAAAATGATCATAAGAAAATTGATCATGAAAAACCGGAAACTAGCTACTCCGTAGTAATCATAGCTAAAATTTAGTTTTCAGTTTTCAAAATCAACATAATTATTGTAGATGTACTATGTCAATTTTCTAGTACTCCCTGCGTAACTTTTTGTTCTTTACGTTTCCATTTTTTGGTGTTTCAAAATGGTCTTTACATTTTTTTTTATATTATCACATTAATTGTTTAATATTCTATCAAAATTTGTGTCAAATGATTATTTAAACCAATTAAGTTCATTTAGTCATTTAATATCTCACATTTTTCTACTGGATATTAAAATTTTCTCATTTCCCAATATCATATTTTTGTAAAGAGTGAAAATATTATAAATAAATGTAAAAATAGAGAAATCTCAATGCACATTAATTAATTGTTAATAAACATGCAAAAGGACAAAGGTAAAAGTAAAAAAGAAATGAAGGGAGTGCATAATTCCTTTTAAAATTACTCCGTATAAGATTAGAAACGAAGAAACTTTCTCTATTGCCGATAATACTTTAATTGAGTTAAATATTGTTGAAATTTATAGAAGAGTTTTATATGTTGAGAATAATGATGAAGCTATGGTGGTAATCAATTACGAAGCCACCTTGTAAAGCATAAAATGAAACATTGGAGGAATATTCAAGTGGGATTTTGCCATTGATTTGATAATGCTGACTGCTGCCATTGTTTTTGTGCACACAAATTCATGTTTTATTTAGAGTTGCAGGCTTGCAGCAGATAAACAAAAGTTAGTGCAATTTATTCAAACCCTAAATTCTATGTATAACCATTTGTTTAATTAGATTTTGATCCTGACGTGTTTATTTTTTAGTCAAACTTCTGCTTCTCCTTTTGACCAAAACCTACTCATTTCAATTCATATTGTCGGAGCCCCACTTCTCAAATCATTATAAATTTCTTAAGCTTGTTTACAAAAGTTATTTCATTTTACTAAATTTAAGATTATGTAAGAATATGATTTACGAAATACGGAGTAGTCCAATTGGGATATAATTATGAAAGATGTAGGGCTTGCATACCCCCTGAGTATGTAGTATTTGATACCATTATACGTGAACATAATACAATCCATATATGGGTTGACATCAATTGACGATTGCCCCACATTCGTACATAAGGGAGTGAAATCAACGAAAGATCACGTTGTGTAAGATCAGTGGACTACTCTAATAAATTAATGTTAGTTGTAAAATACAACTTTAGTGGACTTGTATACTTCATATATGAATTTTTCTCTAGACTCACTTAAATTTATCTAGTATATGCCCGTCTTGGCCCAATGATGTAATTTGTCAAACCTTGTCTCATTGCTAGATGAGATACTAATACGAATTTTGGTTTACAAAGCCTAATACCCTAAACCCTAGGCCGGGTTACATAGATCAATGTTCATACATGGATGCAAGATCCAACAGAATAATATTGAAACATGATTCTTAATTGATGGATATTGTTTGTTAGGGCAGCCTGATCGAATTCCCTTGACTAATTAAGGGAGTAAAAGTTAGTGGCGGAAGTTTTAAGGGGAGAAAGATTGCCCTAGGGGGCTAGAGTAACAATTATATACCTTCTTTTCAGGAAAATACATTATCCCCTAAATATTTCACTCCCATTCCAGACGATTAAAATGCATCAGACTTTTTACTTCACTATTTTTTCCACCCCCTCAGTGGCAATTCAGGCATGTACTAAGTTTGTACTCTCTCCATATTTATTCAAGAGATACACTTGATCGGACACGGGTATTAAAAAAAAGAATTGAATGAAATAAAGTAATAAAACAAGTGGGGTTGGGTAGATATTTTAATAAGTAAAACAATTGGGGACCATGTCATTTTATGGGATGGGGGTGGGGGATGGGGTATATATAGATTATTTAATTAGATGGTGGGGTTGATAAGTTACTAAAAATGACAAGTGTATCTCTTAAATAAATACGGCCGGAAAAAACAAGTGTATCCCTTCAATAAATACAGAGGAAGTAGTAAAGAATGGATTAAGACTTAATTAAATTAAATTAAATTAAATGAGGAGGATCTTGTTCTTAGTTTGGAGATTGCCTCTGTAAAGATGATACGAGTGTCTGATGTTGGGTCTGACAAACGGTGTAAAGGAGAAAAAGGGCCGAACAAAACCAGTTAACAAGCTTAGAATAGAATAATAAAAAAAAAACAAGGGTCCAACAAAAGTTATGAACATAATCTAAAAGCCCACTTACCACCCACTATTGTTGAAAATTATTCATGTGAAAACCATTGACAAATCCCCACTAAATCCATCAACCATTTACTAACTGGAGAGGAAGAAACACATACTTGATACTTCCACTAAACATAAAGACTTCTAAAAAAAGTTTAGAAGATGTTTTTCAGTCATATCTATTTCTATTCTATAAGGGAATTATCGAAGTTAATTTAGATATTCATATCTATTTCTATTTTATAAGAGAATTATCGAAGTTAATTTAGTAATTACAAATTTTGTGTCCCCCTATCTATCTATATATTGTACTAAAAGAGAGGAAATCAATGTGGTGAAGACAAATGTTACTCATTGATTGGTCTCTCTTATAGTATAAAAAAAATTATTTTGTTAACTTTCACCTTATAAAGTATATATTTGATTACAGTTTCCTAAAAAAAAGATATCATTATATACATGGAGAATATTTTGTAAAATATTTTCTATATTTTGTTAACAAATATAAACAATATGATTATCTTTTTATAAATATTTAGTCCATTATATGAAGTATGTAGTAGGATATGTATGTACATAAATTTTTACAGTAATCTACCGATTTGTACTTACATAATACGGAGTATATTAGATTACAAATAAATTAGGAAATCAATACAATATGAATAAGATTGTATAAAAAAAAAAGTTATTGCAATACTCTATAATATTTTAACAACTAAATTCGATAATTATAGCCGCCAATTATTGTACTATTTTATATTTTAGACGTATTATATTTAGCAAATAAATTCGATAATTATCACCGCCATTGATAGAATAGTAATATTTAACTACTTTAAAAAAAGTAGTAACTTCCTTAAACATGCATGAGCAAAACTTGCGTAATCTAATCTATCTACTACGTAATTCCTCAATTTTTTAGATGCAACTCTTTAATTGTTACATTATATTTTATATTCACACATCACTCTACTTTATTTTTTTATTTTTATGATTATTAATATTGTATGATGAACATAGTTACGTATTCCGTAGCCTTTTTTTGAGTTTGTTTAAATATTTACATAATACTACCAAGTTATCTATTAATCTATATACTATAGTAAAAGAGAGGAAATCAATGTGGAGCTGACAAATGCCGCTCTTTAATTTGCCTCTCTTATAGATATACAAAAATATTGAAAAAAAAAAGTATTTGATTCTATAATTATTTTGTTAATTTGAACCTCATAAAATATTTGATTCTATTTTCCTCAAAAAAAAAGTCATTCTTCATATGGGAATTATTTTGTAACTTATATTTTCTATAATTTTGTAACAAATATGACAAATATAAGATTATCTTTTAAAAAAAATTAATCATTATACGGAATACATAATAGGATATTTATAAAAATTTAAATGTAGTCTACTGATATTGGATAATTAGAATACAAATAAATTTGAAAATCAATCAAGTATATGTGATTAAGAGTGTATAAAAAAATTATAATATTTTAACAACTAAGTTCGATAATTATAGCCCCCATTGGTAGTACGATTTTATACGTAATATATGTAGCAACTACATTCGATATTATCACCGCCATTGATAGTAATATTTTACTTTTTTAAAAAAAAAAAAAATGTAACTTCCTTAAACATATATGAACAAAACTTGCGTAATCTAATGTATCTACTACAAAACTTGCGTAATCTAATGTATCTACTTATTTCCTCAATTTTTTAGATGCAACTCTTTGATTTTTGTACTATCTATTATATTCCCTTATCCCTCTACTTTTTCTGTTTTTTTGGTGATTATTAATACTATATGATGAACATAGTCATGTACGGAGTACCCCGTAACTTTTTTTGGATTAGTATAAATACTTGCACAATATTGTCATTTTTTAAAAATAATTTTTACTTATTTGATAGTTTAAGATTTTAACAGTTGTTACTTTTAACAACCGTGGAAATAAAATTGGCTAATCCAAAAACATGGAAGAAGTAGAAAAACAAGAAAATCAATGTGCAACTAACATATGGTCCTCTCTACTTAAAAAAGCTCCACCAATATTTTAGGTTAAACAATTGAATTATATTTTAGTCAAATTTTAACAATATCTGCATACGTAGTACTATACTAAAATAGAGGCAAATCGATGTAGAGCTGACAAAATGATATTCTCTGATGTGCCTCTCTTATAATATAAATAACTATCTTATGATAAAATAATTATTATATTTCGTTTTTATTTTACCTACAACGTACCTTCTAATTACTTATGGTAATAATCGATTATACTACAAGTTACTTATTTACTTATGACCAATAAATTTATGGAGATGTTTAAGTATTAGATGATTACTCATATGCTTAAGAATGAGTCAAAACAACCGATTATACTACTAATCACTTATTTACTTATTCTACCTACAAATGTGTATACTCTATACTATAGTTTGTGGAAATGACAAACTATATATGTATTTATATCTATATGTTCCGTACTATACCAAAAGAAAGTCAAATCGATGTGGGGATGACAAAATGTCGCTATATGATTTGTCTCTCTATCTTATAACATAAATAATGACTAATTCTAAACTACTAGATGCAGTATCAATTTTTGTTTGTATATACTGGATGCGGATATGTATAACGAATGTTTACCTTAGATCATTTATGATTTGTAATCCAATGAATCTTTGCATGCATTTTCTGATAACCGATATAGAAAATCTTATAATAATTGAACATATACTATCAATTATATTATTATAATACTAACATCTTTCTAAGAATTAGTGTCATATAATGAGTACGGATATGAATAACAAACTTGAACTCTTAATTTTTATATTTTACATGGTTGTCTCGAACATTTTATATGCCCAATTTTAATTAACAAAATGAGACCCATAGCAATATTATTTTTTATAACGGGCCCTAGCCTATACTTAATCTTAAATATCAAAAATAAATTTTGCCACATTCTCATTATCGTAATATTTTTTCCATAATATTTAAAAGTTAGTTGAAAAGAAAAGTGGGTTATTTATCCAATACATTGATGTCAATATTGCCAATGGGGCAGGTTTTTTGGGAAACCCCGTGTATCCGCCCCCAAATGGATTATTTGTCGAAAGTAGTGACTGGAACGAGGATAAATTTTAGATTGGACATGCACACGTTGCTAATCATTCATCTAATTGATTATGAATATATAAAAAAAGTTACTACTAACTTACACATTATAATGTTTTATGTATTTACTCAATTACTCTAATCAGATAAATGGATTGTCAAAAACTCTAAAATAAGTTTTAAAATTCAAATTACCAAAAAAAAAAAAAAACTGAGTAAAAGGGGTGGGGTATTTTAGGCTGGGGTACTGGATGCACCGGAGGGGAGTCATGAAGCATGGATAAATTTTACTTTGTACCTCTCGAGACGGGAATTGAGAGTCGTGGGTATCGTTCCTATCAAGGATGGAGGGGATGGAGATGAGAATTATAGGCGGGTATGAGTATGCAGGCCTCGCCTCGCCTCAAATTCATCTCTAACCGAATAAAATAAATGGTGTAGTTAAGTGTTAAGTGGTCGGGTAATGAAGTTAATGGGGCGACTGTGCAAGTTTTCACTGTGTATTACTGTCGAAGTGAAGGGTGGATGAGATAATTAAGTTTATTCTTGACACAAGAGGTGAATGAAAGAGAAAATAAATTTATTTATTACCCTTATTTGTTTTAACTGTTTTAATAAATATGACACCGAATGCGAAATAACAAAACCAACCATCATTAATTATAATTTGGAGGATAGCTATAAGATCTATTTTGATGATAATTGTCTACTGTATTTCATACTTCCTCCATATTTTGTAATTACGCCATCTTAGATTTCACGTTTGTCAATGCAATATTTTAACCATTAATATCTCTCATTATACATTTGAAAAGATTATAAAAATTTGATAATTTGAAAATGTATTTCGAGAAGAATCTAACAAGATTCCACATTTACATATAAATCACAAAAAATAACTACATAAGAATATGAGAATAGTCCTAAAACCTAAGATGGTGCAATTAAAAAAAATGGAGGAAGTATAAATTTATGTTTAGATTATAAATCGTGCATCGCACGGGTATTACACTAGTAAAATAAACTAAAATATCCTCCACAATTTCACTATTTAATTCAATTACAAATCTGATTATTTAGTGACTACAGTAACAAATCAGGAAACCCAAAGAAATAAAACGCATAAAACTTTCTTATGAGTCATCACCGTGAAAGATCAATATATGACAGATTGACAATTAGGGAAAGTCAATACACAATTAAATCATGGTCAATTACGAGACTTTATCCGATCCAGACATGACCCGTTCCCGCAGTAAGCCGGTTAAAAGAGTAACCAAATCGACATACACTCGAACCCCAGACTTGCCCGATTCAGACATGACCCATACCCGTAGTAAACCGGTCAAAATAGCAACCGTATACGACAGAAACTAGACGTACCCAAACCAAAAAAGACTGATACAAAACCGTTTTAAACCGGAACCGGTTCAAACCGAACCCGAAATTTAACCGAACCGAAATTGTCCGAACTGAAACCGATTTTCGAACCCGAAACAATATATTACCCGACTTCATCCGAATCCAAAGTTATTCGAATCGATCCGAATTGACCCGGATTGAAACATTATCCCGACATTATCCGTTGTCAACAAGATCCAAGCCGCTTATAATCGATCCGATAACCGAATTGACACCCCTTGCCATGATCCCCATCCCATGCCCAACTTAACCCTCGTGTGATGACTTTCTATTTGAATTATTGAACAAGAAAATAAAAGAAAGACAAGGGGAATCAGCATTCTAGAATACAAATGCAAGTGAAGCAAAAACAACGGGACTACAGAAAATAATGGACATCCTTTGTGATGGGCGCAATTTAGAAGGTGGACCATGGTGCACATAGAGCTACGTGCACCAAAAGAACACAGTATATAATTGAAAGAACATCTGGTTACGAGAAGAGAACATGAGTATTTTTTATTTAGGTTTTAATAAATAGTAAAATAATAAATTATTTTTATAATAAAAAAGTGAAATATTATATCGCATGTTCTTTTACTTATGCACACATGTTCTTTTGGTGCACGTAGCTCTATGTGCACCACGGTTCATAGTCCACGAATTGTGTAATGGGTGATGGACTGATGATCCAAACTTTATTACTATATTTATTTTGGGTTCAAAAGAAGCCTTTATTTTGTTAACCCAAGAGACTATTTGGACACAATTTCCATGGACTTAAGAAAAGATTATCTATCTATAATCAGTATAATGTGTTTATGTGTTATAAAATGTCTAAATAGTGCTTAATTTTATTTTGTTGTTAATAATTGAATTTCAGAGGGTGCTCTTGCTGGAGCTAAGGCTGCCGTTGTTTCCGGCTTTGCTGCTGCCATCCCAACTGTAAGTTCATTCTCTACCACCACAACAAGTATTACGGAGTACATTATATATGCAACATAGTTGTACATACGTAACACCACTCACTCCTCACTCTTAGCTAGAGCTGTCAAAACAGGTCATCGGGTCGGGTTTGGGTCGGGTTATCTCGGGTCTCGAGTCATGATCAGGTCGGGTTGTGTTGGGTCAATATTTAATCCGGGTTGAGTTCGGGTTCGGTCGGGTCGATTTCAGGTCGGGTCATGTCGGGTTTTTCCTATCCCGGGTTCAGGTCGGGTTCGGGTCGGGTCACATTTCGGTCAGGTTTGATTTCGGGTTCGGGTCTTATCGAGTCTGGTTTAAGTCGGTTTGTAGCAGGTAATTTCGGGTTCGGGTCTAGTCGAGTCGGGTTTAAGTCGGTTTGCAACACATTTATTTTCGGGTTCGGGTCTTAGTTTGAATCGGATAATAATCAGATCAAATAGAATTCAGGTCGGGTCACTCTCAGGGACGGGTCAAACTCGGGTCTGATAATTAACCTATACATTTTAATTATTTTATATTCTAAAAAATTTTGTTCAACTTATTTTAGAGTTAAATTTTTCAGTATCTAGCAATAAAAATTAAAATAGATTTATCGTTGAAGTTAATATTTGGTCGTGTCATTGATAACTCGGGTAAATCGGGTAGCGGGTTGTCACAGGTCGGGTCAATAGCAGGTTTCATCGAGTTACAAACGGTTTCGGGTTGACATCGGGTCGGGTATCGAATCGGGTTCGGGTCATTGTTCGGTCGGGTCAGTTCGATTATCGGTAATTTTCGGGTCGGGTGTCGGGTTCGGGTTCGGATGTTACAACATCGGGTTAAAATCGGTTATCAGTTTTTTCGGGTCGGGTACAGGTCGGGTTTCGGGTTACCTGATTTACCGTAATTTCGGTTCATGGTCGGTTACGGGTTCGGTCGGTTCAGGTCGGGTTTTCAGATCGGGTCAGTTTTTGACAGCTCTACTCTTAACACGTACGTAACAACATCGTGCATACACACGAGCATTAACTATAGCAATTTGCTCATGTACCACGACAAGAAATAACGACGACTCCGTATCCTTAATAAGAGCATTGTTTTACTTGGTACTTGGTACTTCATACTTTACTACATATCAACACCTTTCATCTCAATGTACGTAAACAACGTACTCAGTAGCGATGCCGAAGGTTGCTTGGTAGGCCATAAGTATAACCCCCCCAGTTGGTTATATATGTAGGGCTACAAACAAGTACTAAAAAGAAAGTTAGTTGAGTTTGTAACATGTATTTGATTTTATTCGACACTTGCTTTTCCACATTGTATAGTTTTTTATTATTTTATTTTTCATGATTAAGAGCTAATATTTTGACTTTATTCGAAAGATATAAAAGACTATAAATAACTACGGCCTACCGGAATTAAAAGTCTACTTTTCATGTTGGTGCTTAAGATACATAGATTGCCCGGCCTCCTAGCAAAAAATGTGATCGTACTTGTATCAACATGTGAAGTGCACTATGCTGAAAATGTGATTAGAAATTTACTATCCGAACTATTAATTTGCAGATTGCTAGTGTTAGAATGCTTCCATGGGCAAAGGCCAATCTCAATCACACTGCTCAAGCTCTCATAATTTCTACCGGTATGTAACTTCAAAGTTCAAACATCAATTAAATTTTCAATTCTTAAGAATTACATTATTTTTCTTTTTTGCCTGTTAATTAAAATTGACTGAATCTCTGATATTAATTAACAATGCAGTGGCTGGAGCAGCATATTTCATAGTAGCTGATAAGACAATTCTGAAGTCGGCACGTCGAAACTCTTTCAATCAAGCTAGGAATCCTAACAATGGAGCATAATTAATCTGAAAATTAATTCTTGTATGGTCTATGATTTTGCCATTTATGAATTATGATTAATAACAACAACAATGATAATGATGGCAAGGCGATGATGATTACGACGATAAAATCAAATTAATGATTTTATGGTGTCTAAGATTATGATTGCATAATTATAATTAAGATGCAATCTAGCTATTAATAATGTTCTCATCTATCTGTTTAACCTAATATTTATATGTACAACATTAAAAGAAGGGATTTCTTCGGTCATTTTACGAAAGGAGTCTCAACTTTCAAGGGTAACTTTTATATTGATTTACGTACAGATGTTGGCAAATTAGCTCCAAAACTTCAGCGTCATTTGCAAATTAACCCCATATTTTTAAGCAACATGTAAGCAGGGCCAAAGCCCAAAGGCCAACATTCAAACTATAATTACCGCTAACCAATCAAATCGCACTCTATATAAGTGAATTGGATTCTTAAAAGATTTTACTCAGGCTAAACGTTTCTATTTCTAGCTTTTATGTTAGGGAAATGATATAAGCAACCCTAGAGTTATATATAAGAAATTAAAATGCAAACATATTGCTCCGTATTAAACATTACGGAGTAGTTACATATTGTTGCGAAAGATTACAAATAATCTTGTAGCGGAAATAATATTCTTTCACTTTCGTGTATAAACAAAATAGGCTAATAATTATATCTCTATGATATAATATAAACTCACAAAGTGTTTATGAAATATAAATTAATATTCGATGGTATACTCTAAAAAATGTAACGTGTTTCTATACATCTGAATTATGTTACAATGTTATATTTCTGAATAATTTAACTATCAGTATGATTACATATTTATAACCAACCTATTACTAAGAAAATAATGACGCAAATTATCGCAGAATAATTTGGCAATAAATGTTTCTTGCTTTCTAACTGCTCTCCTTCTTTTTCTCTCATTTTCTTTTTCTTTGTCTTTACTAATTATATCTTCGATCCCCAAATTAGGAGGAATAACCAACAAATCTCCCTCTTCCGACTTATTATAATATTTTTGATAAACCCGCTTCTCCTCGACATACATCAAGCTTTTGTATGTTCAATATTTTGGTCATCATATCTGAGCCATTATGGTCAGTACGGATCTTTTCCAAATGTAACCGCTTGGCTTCAAAGACATCTCGTATCCAATGATACCTTACATCTATATGTTTAGAACGGGAATGAAAGGTGGGATTTTTCGCCAGATGAATAGCACTCTGGCTGTCACAATAAAGTATATAATTTTCTTGTTTAATTCCTAGCTCTTGTAGAAAATTCTTCATCCACAAGAGCTCTTTGCAAGCTTCTGTCACAGCAATGTACTCGGCTTCTGTTGTTGATAATGCAACACATTTTTGTAACCTTGATTGCCATGATATAGCTCCCCCTGCAAAAGTCATCATGTAACCTGATACTGACTTTCGCGAATCAACATCATTAGCCATATCTGCATCTGTGTAACCTTTTAACACAGGATCTCCTAGACCAAAGCATATGCACATTTTTGACGTGCCACGTAAATACCTTAGTATCCATTTTACAGCTTCCCATTGTTCTTTCCCTGGATTAGAGAGAAACCTACTAACAAGACCTACTGAATAGGCAATGTCCGGTCTTGTACAAACCATAGCATACATCAAACTGCCAACTGCAGATGCATGGCACTTTATCCATATCTTCTTTTTCTTTATCACTTGTAGGACATTGTTGAGAGCTTAATTTAAAATGACCTGCAAGTGGAGAGCTCAGTGGAATAGCCTTATGCATATTAAACCTCTCAAGTAGTTTCTCAATATATCTTTCCTGTGACAGCCATAACTTCTTATTTTTCCTGTCACGGGAGATTTTCATGCCAAGTATTTGTTTTGCTGGTCCTAAGTCCTTCATAGCAAAGAACTTATTCATCACCTTCTTCAAATTGGCGATTTTATTGGATCATGACCAATAATTAACATATCGTCGACATAGAGGAGTAGAATGATAAAATCTCCCTCTGCAAATCTTTTAATGAACACACAATGATCTGATGTCGTCCTTTGATATTTATGATCTTTCATAAAAGACTCAAATTTTCGATACCATTGTCGCGGTGCTTGCTTTAAGCCATACAAGCTCTTATTCAAATGACATACCATGTGTTTCTTTCCCTTAACCTGAAATCCCTCAGGTTAATCCATATATATTCTTCTTCCAAATCACCATGTAGGAAGGCTGTTTTCACATCTGGTTGTTCAACTTTCAAATCCATGCATGCTGCCATGCCAAGAACAACTCGTATTGACGACATTTTCACAACTGGTGAAAATATTTCTTCAAAGTCAATACCTTTCTTTTGACTGAACCCCTTCACAACCAGCCTAGCTTTATATCTTGGTTGTGGATTATTTTCTTCAGTCTTTAATCTAAACACCCACTTATTCTTGAGTGCTCGCTGCCCCTTTGGTAGCTGTACCAAATCAAATGTGTGATTCTCATGCAAGGATTTTATCTCATCTTGCATGGCTTCCATCCACTTTTCCTGATGTACATCTTTCAAAGTCTCTTCATAAGACTCTGGTTTTCCCAATTCAGTAAGTAACTGATATTCACCTCCAGCCAATTTTGCTGGAAGTCGTCTATCTCGAGTGAATTTTCTTAAATCTACTTAATGAGATGATTGATTTTCTTGTTGTGGAATATGTTCCACATTCTCATCATCATAAGGTTGATCATCTTGGTGTACTTCTCCCCTGTGATCATCTTGGTGTACTTCTCCCCCGTGATCATCAATTGCATCCGGAGAAGCAATTGGATTCATGATTATAGACAATTCTTCATGGGATGTTGTAGATTTTCCCAATTTTTGTATGTCTTCAATGGTTTGATCTTCAAAGAAAACAACATCTCTGCTTCTAAAATTTTTTCTTTCAGTAGGACTCCATAACCTATAACCGAAGTTATCTTCAGGATAGCCAAGAAAAATACATTGTTTTGTCTTGCTATCAAGTTTTGATCTTTCATCCCTCGGGATGTGAACAAAGGCTCTACTTCCAAACACCTTCAAACTTTCATAGTTTAATCTTCTTCCAGACCATATCATCTGTGGAACATCACCATCAAGTGGAACTGAAGGAGAAAGATTAATCAAATGAACTGCAGTCTTTACTGCCTCCCCCCAAAAAGATTTGGGTAACTTTGCATGTGATAACATCGAACGAACTTTCTCCGTGATCGTTCGATTCATTCTTTCAGCGAGACCATT
Source organism: Spinacia oleracea (assembly GCF_020520425.1). Taxonomy (NCBI): domain Eukaryota; kingdom Viridiplantae; phylum Streptophyta; class Magnoliopsida; order Caryophyllales; family Amaranthaceae; genus Spinacia; species Spinacia oleracea. The sequence continues at coordinate 78,368,913 of NC_079488.1, forward strand.
TTGTTGAGGTGTTTTTGGGACAGTTTTCTCGAGCTTTATCCCATACTTCCTGCAATATTCTTCAAATGGACCTCTATACTCACCACCATTATCGGATCGCATACATTTTAATTTCATGCCAAGTTCTCTTTCTACCTTTGCATGAAACTCCTTAAATGCGTCAAAGACTTAGTCTTTACTTTTTAAAAGAAAGACCCACACTTTCCTGGAATGGTCATCAATAAATGTAAAAAAATATGATGCACCACCAAGAGATTTCTCTGTCATAGGACAAACGTCTGTATGAACCAAATCTAGAACCCGAGATCTTCTAGATGGTGGATTTCTTCGAAATGAAACTCTGTGTTGTTTTCCTGCCAAACAATCAACACATGATTTCAAATTAACATCCTTTAAAGGAAGGAATTGCTTTCTAGTGAGGATTTGCAATCCATTCTCACTCATATGCCCGAGTCGCTTATGCCATAGCTCGGTTGAACATTCTTCAGCTGCATTTATTTGTGAGCCAAGCTTTCCATTTGTGACGTAAAGGGTTTGTTGCTTCTTTCCGTGAGCAACAATCATCGAGCCCTTTGACAATTTCCACTTTCCATTTGAAAAGTGATTTTCATATCCTTCATCGTCAAGTTTACCAGCTGAAATCAAATTCATCCGAATATCTGGAACATGTTTGACATCGTGTAGTGTAAGATTACAACCTGTATTGGTTTCCAAACAAACATATCCAATACCAATAATTTTGGAGGATCCATCATTTCCCATCCTTACAAGACCAAATTCCCCTGTAGTGTAAGATGTGAAATAATTTATATTTGCAGTTAGATGATACGAAGCACCTGTATCAATTACCCAACTACAATCATCACTTGTTAGGTTATAACACGCGTCATCACCTACAAAATAAATATCATCACCTACTGCTATAGCCATGACATTTTTCTTACCTTCATTATCACTACTCCTGTCATTCTTAGATCGCATGTCCCGCTTCCATATTCTACATTCACTTTGCTTATGTCCTGGCTTATGACAATAAAAGCAAGTGAACCTCTTTTTGGATTTTGATCTGCGTCTAGATTTATCTTGACTTTGGGAACCTCTAAACATTGGTCTCCCGCGATTTTCAACAATATGTGCTTCAGTCTGATTTGTCGAGGCAAATTATTTCCTTCTAGATTCTTCTTTGAATAAGCTGTCCCATATCAAGGGTGAGTTTACCACTCGGAGCCGAATTGCTCAACGAGATAACAAGAGTTTCCCAGCTATCAGGTAATGAGCTGAGGAGTAATAAGGCTTGGACTTCATCTTCAATGTCCATGTTGACATTTGTTAATTGATTAACAATGCCTTGAAATTCATTCATATGTTCTGCCATATTTTTACCTTCCTTGTATAGAAGACGAATCAACCTTCTCACTAATGTAGCTTTATTTAAAGTTGTCTTCCTCTCATACATTGACTCAAGCTTTTTCCAAAGCTTGTAGGCATCCGTGTCATTAGCAACATGTTGAAAAATGCTTTGATCAATATGTTGTCGTATCAACCCGACCGCCTTACGATTCTCCAATTTCCATGCATCTTCGATTTTATTTTCCGGTTTATTTTCTTCCTCGATGGTCTTATACAAGTCCTTACAATAAAGGATATCCTCCATTCGAGACTTCTACATGGAATAGTTGGATGATGTCAATTAATCATTCCTGATAGGCTTACCATCGAATCTTCCATTTGTTTATATACGATGACGTATATGTACGTATTCGGCTCTGATACCAGACTGTTGGGAAAGATTACAAATATCTTGCAGCGGAAATAATATTCTTTCCCTTTCGTGTATAAACAAAATAGGCTAACAATTATATCTCTATGATATAATATAAACTCACAAAGTATTTATGAAATATAAACTAATATTCGATGGTATACTCTAAAAAATGTAACGTGTTTCTATATATCTGAATTATGTTACAATATTATATTTCTGAATAATTTAACTATCAATATGATTACATATTTATAACCAACCTATTACTAAGAAACTAAAGACGCAAATTATCGCAGAATAATTTGCCAATAAATGTTTCTTGCTTTCTAACTTCTCTCCTTCTTTTTCTCTCATTTTCTTTTTCTTTGTCTTTACTAATTATATCTTCCCCAAATTAGGAGGAATAACCAACATGTTGAGCCAATATGGTTTTGATGATGACAAACTAACGTAATCAACTAAAGTGGTTTTCAAGTTGTATGTGTGCAAGGATCATTAATGAATAGTTGTGCCCAAGTCATCAATAATAAAGCTTATTGGAAGTTGATGATTGTGAGATGCTTATAACAAAGAAGCATAAAATCCAGAGCTGGAATTGTAGAGAAGCTGGGAGTTATAAAGTTCCTGCGGAAGAACTAGAACTCCAGATGAGCTAGAGGAATCCCGAAAGAGATGGTTGATCCTCTAAGTGGTTGATCCTCAAAGACGGCTGTTCCGAAGAAGGCTGTTCCCAAAGACGGATGTCCCCGAAGACGGTTGTTCCCAAAGACGGCTGTTCTCAAAGATGGCTGTTCCCAAAGACAGTTGTTCCCAAAGACGGTTGTTCCTAAAGATGGTTGTTCCTAAAGATGGTTGTTCCTAGAGATGGCTTTTCCTAAAGATGGCTGTTCCTAAAGATGGTTGTTCCTAAAGATGCTTGTTCCTGAGGATCAACCATTGTTCCCGAGGAGCACTTGTTCCTGAGGAACAACCAACATGCGGAGCACTTGTTCCTGAGGAACAACCAACATGCGGAGCAACATGAAACATGAAGACAAGAAACAAGAGTTTATTTTCTAGGATTCATGTGAGAATGTGGAAACGTGAAAGGTAATGGAACAAGGTATCAAAAGGAACTCGTGGAACTCGTGTCTAGGAACTTGGTCTGCATCCTAAATATAATGTCAGTATGCATTAATCTAATTGTCAATAAGTTTAGAATATAAACGTGATTTATGATAGTTTATTTAAGAGTTTTAATTTGATTAAAAGTCCTTAAATAAATAGGTAATTGACTAAGTCTAGGATTCTTAATAAGATAAATATGTTTTATATTTTGGAATTAATTAGTTAATTAATTAGAAGTCCTGTTAAGTTGGGTATCTTGGAATTAACTAATTAATTAATTAGAGTCCTATTAATTTGGGTATCCTAGATTAGTCAAATATTAATTTACGTTTATCAGTAGATTAATTAGGTAGGTTCCTATTAACTTGGGAATCCTATGAAATCAGTTATTAAATCACGTTTAATATATCACGTTAAATATAACTGACATATTAGTTATTGATGTTAGGATCACGCCTAGAAACTATGATGCATTACTTGGTATTAGCTTGTTCCCCAGTACATTATATCCACGTTCATATACCACGTTCTCATCAACTATAGAGGTCATGGGTACATGCCTAGGAACATGGGAATATGGCTGTTAGTTGAAGAGATTATGGGGAAAGCAGTTAGGAGTTCCAACAATATAAAAGAGGATCTTAACATTCATTCCAAGGAGTCTGACTTCTCAGTCATTCCACAGAGTCTGGTTTACGTGGAAGGTAATTAAAGAAAATATATTTGTTCCACGTTTATGAGTCAGTTCCTTCAGTTCCTACACTAAAGTTCTTGTTCCTTTACAGTTCTTCTACGCTTCTCATATATTGTAACAAGTTTGGGTTAGGAACGTGAGTGAGTTCCTATTGTATTTGGAAAGGCTTTGAGTGAAGTCTTGAGAGAGTATTAAACACAACTGAGCGTGAATGTTATACTCTTTGTATGGGATCCTAAGTTCACGGGGAACTTGGGTTGATAGAGTTTCCAATTAAGTTAGTAACAGGGTCGTTCGCTTGATGAATGAGAGCTCGTCGTTAAAATCCCCCGTGGTCGTGGTTTTGTCTTCTTGATAATTTTCAAGAAGATTTCCACGCTAAATTCTCTCCTGCGTTATTTTCTATACTTGCTTTTAAGTTTCTTTTATAATTCCGCTAAAAGTTAGAAGCAAGTTCCAAATTACAATTCACCCCCCCTCTTGTATGTGTTCCATCCGAATAACACAACACATATATTGTTTGGCGTGTGATTTTTTGACGTGTATTCTTAAACTAATTGCAAGTTAGAAAATGAGTTAATATGATTATATATAACTCAATTTAAGGGTTGCATATATCATTATCCTTTATACTCCGTATAATCTCGTGTGTTTTTTTACATGTTTATAATCAACTTATATGTACTCTACCGGCCACTCTTACAACTTTTGAAGCATAAACTAAATTTGTTATTAATTAGTACTCCCGGTAGCATTATTATTTCTAATCCTTAGGGGAGTTCTTTTCACCAAATGAAACATGAATTTATGTAAGCTTATTGAAACTGATTAAACCCAATTGAACGGATATGACATGATTTTAACTTAGGACATGACCAGACTTGATTACTAGAGAATAAACTTAAGAAAGTAAACTTATAAGACGTGATTAGAACTTATTAACCTTTGAAACCTAGATTCATTTTATCAAACATATATGGGAGCTCATAAATAGGGAAAGACTCCTACTCTTTCATTAATTTTCATCAATCTTCCTTGCATGATTATGAGCTCCTCTATTTTTTATTTAGGACATTAAGCAAACCTAATATTCCTATGACATTATACTAGGACAACTAGCACAAAAAGATAAACTAAGAGTATGTTTATCAAACATCTTGGTTTGGTGTTCAAGAGAGAAAAGTGAATAAAAAATAATAAAAGAGGTAGGGAGATGAGTAGAAATAAAGAGAGAGAATGAAACCAAATAAAATTTGGTGTCATGAACACCATATGAAAAACCAAAATCTTGTGTGGAGAGCTTGACATGTGTCATATGGGGACCAAAATTATTGATTATCTTATCTTTTTTAAAATTGCAATGTGATTTCAATGACCTAGACTTGTTGTGTTAAATATACATAACCATTGCAAATTTACAATGTTCATAAAATTAATATTACAACTCAAAAAAAATTATAAATTCCTTTATTTTTTTATGCTCTATAAATAGACACCAATATTGACCCACTTTAGATCACACAAAAAATCTTAATTTTCCTCTATTGTTTTTTTTGTTCAACATAAAATTTAATTATGGAACAATTAATATGTCACTAAGTTAATTAATAATGGCTAATTCTATCACTAATAATATGATTATATATACTTATCCATAATAATATCATGAGATATAAATGGAGGTGGAGTATGGGTGATGTAGGAGAGAGATGATATTTTTGGTGTTTGATAAATGTTATAAAATGTTGTTGGTGTTGAGTTTGATGTTGGGGAGAGAGAAAATGTAAAATATTATATTTTATTAGTTTGAATACCAAAACCAAGGTGTTTGATAAACATGCTTTAAGGACCCTTCACAGATCCTTCCTATAACTATCACATGACAACCTTAATTTGACAGCTTTAGGAATGTGTTGGTTGTACTAACAAACAAAACGGGTAGCTAGATATTTAGATGTCGATGATTGCTAATCATGGAGAACATCATTTGGCTTTACACCCCTATAGGAATGATATCCTTTAACACTCCTCCTCGAACTTGGAGTGGAGGTTTAGGTGGAACTCCAAGTTTGTCTAGGATGTATTTGTGTTGCTGAACAACACTTTTTTGACTTGGAACAAACTCTGGTTGAATACTTCCTTCAGCTTGCTTTTCTCTTGTGAAATGGCAGTCAATTTTTGCAAGCTCTGTTCCTTCGTGCAAGACAGAATTTGCAGCTATTGAGATGACAACCTTGTTGTCACATTTGACAATTGTAGTCCCAAGAGAACTTAATCCCGACTCTTTTAGAAATTGAGATATTCATAGAAATTTACACATAGTGAGTGCCATTGATCTATATTCTGCTTTTGCAGATGTTCTGGACACCACAACTTGTCTCTTTAATTTCCAGGATACTAGAGACATTCCAAGTAGGATGTAAAAACCTGAAGTGGACCTTCGAGTGACAGGGCAACCAGCCCAGTCACTGTCACAATATGCAGTCAGTTGAGATGTACGTATTGTTAGCTGCAAGAAATATTCCTTGACCAGTAGAGGAGAGGATCGAGACATCTTAGGACTCTCTTAACTGCCTGAAAATGCACAGTAGTGGGAGAATGCATGAACTGACTAAGAGTATAGAGTGTAAATGAGATATTTTCCCTCGTCAAAGTTTAAGTAAATGAGTTTGCCAACAAGCCTTTGATAGACATCAGGGTTAGGAAATAGATCAACAGAATTAGGAACCAATTTTGTAATTGGATCCATAGAAAGTTTCAGAGGAATTATGTGCATCTTTCTGAATTCCTTTAAGAGATCCAACACATACTTCTTCTAAGATAAAAAATATGCCCTGCTCGGATCTGTCAACTTCTATTCCAAGGAAGTATCTAAACTCCCTTATGTCTTTTATGTGAAAATGAGCTGACTAATTAAGTTTGCAAACAAAAGAACAGAGAGAAGGCAGGGGAGAACGACGTGAACAACGAGGGAGGAAATGGAGGGAGGAGGAAGGGGGAGGCGGCTCGATCTAGGCTGCGCAGTGCGCTAGTGATGGTGGTTGTAGGACGGCGTAGTACGATGGGTGGGTGGTGGTGTCTGCGTGGAGGATAGGGAGGCAGGAGAGTTGGGTGCGGAGGAGAAGGGACGACGAAGGGGGGTGTGGTGGTACTGAACTTTTTTCAGTCACCGAAGAAATAAGGAGGTGGTGGTGCGGTGGTTGTAATCTGATTTGTATTTCATTTGGGATGATTGAGTAGCTATTTATAGTTTCTATGTGGCTCCATGGATGCAACAACTCATCTTTTTTTCAGAGACAAGTGTAAGAATTTGAGCAAGGAAATTGGTGATTAAGATTAGCTACTCTACTTTTAGGTTTACAGATTTGCAAGTAGGTTTGATGAATAAGGCTTGTAAATTTGGATTAGTGCCATGTAGGTGATGAATCATCTTGAGGTGAATTGTAGTGATGACAAGTAGAAAGTAAATTGACTCCATAGACAAAATGGTGTAAAGAAGGAGAAGAGGAGGGGAAGAAACTGGCTTTGTGTCATTTAGGTGAAATAAGGGCATTTTAGTACTTTTCTGTTAATTTTCAGAATTTAATTACTATTAACTGAAAATAAAACAATGATCTTGAATAAATTGATTTCCCAAAATAATTTAGCAACTAAATTTAGTTTTCGAATTAAATTTGTCGTTAATAAAAACGTTTTAAAATCTTTACGAAATACTCCGTAGGATTTAAAATGTAGTTATGCTCGTAAATATTAAATTCTATAATCTGGAAAATAAATCGTGAAGTAATACTAAAATTCATAAATAAAACTTTCATTGAGATCATTATTTTAAAATGAATTTTAAGCTACCAAAAATAATTAAACTTAATTAATCGAGTTTTGAAATTCCGGGGTATTACATACATTTTCAATATGACTAGCTGAGACACATTTTTTTTCTGATAGCTATCCATTCAATCTGGTCTTTTAGTAGGTCTAGGTTGCTTCCTCACATCAGGAGCTTAATTTTTGAGGTGGAGAGAGAGGATCAATTTGATTTTGAGTTATGCTTAGCTCAGTGTGACTATTATTTTGATGAACATCTTCCACCATACTTGTGTCTATCTAGTCTTTTCTATACTCCCTACATCCATTTGTGTTGCTTTTAGTGTTGTTAGGCAACAATTTTGAGACTTGATCATAAGTGAGAGAATAGGGATATATACGCTCATGAAATTTTACATCTCTTGACACAAATGTCAAGTGAGTTAGGAGATTAAGAAATCTGCATCCCTTCTGTTTAAGAGGATACCCTAGGAACAAACAAGAAACTCCCTTAGCTTTGAATTTGTCCTTGTGATGTTCATAATTGTAAGCAAATACAAGACACCCAAAAGACTTCATGTTTGTGTACACTGGTTTTGTACAAAATAACCTTTCATAGGGTGTAATGTTTCTTAAGATAGTAGATGACAGTCTATTGATTATATAGACTGCAGACATAACACAATCTTCCCCAAAAACTTAGTGGCCGGCACACATGCCTGAAATCTTAAGGCTCTTGCCATTTTGAGAACTTTCATGTGCTTCCTTTCCGCTCTTCAATTCCGTTTTGTTGTGGTCTATCATACATATTGTTTGATGCACAATAACCTTATCTACAAAGTATTTGTTATACGAGCTGTCATCCATTTCTAGTGCACTATCACACCTGATAATTTTCACTTTCTTGTTGAATTGATTCTAAACAAATTGCACAAACTCTTGAATTGCATTATAAAAGTCTAACTTGTATTTCAAGAGGTGCACCGAAGTAGCTCTTGTGCAGTCATCCACAATGGTTAGAAAATACTTGTGACCTATCCGCGTACTAACTCTATATGCTCCCCAAATGTCCACATGAATTAACTCAAATGGTGAAGCAACATGAGATTTACTCTCTTGTATGGTGGTTTTGTGAATTTCACCAAGGGGCATGTCAGACATATTCCACTTTTATCTGTATATTCTTTTGAGAGATTAAGAACAAGATTAATTCTATCCATGGGAGCATGTCGCTATCTATGATGCCATAACACAACTTTACTATGTCTATCCTTGTGAGATCCCACATTGGATATTCCCATCTTTATGGAGGCACTATTAGCAGCACCACTCTTATTCTCCCCCATAATGTCTTCCAGGCCATTGTCTTCTTTCAATTTCGGACATATCTTCTCAAGAGGTTCATTCACCAAAAAATAGAGACCATTATAGGCTCATCCAATTCCCAACACTTTTTCACTGGATGCATCCTAAATTATGCAACCTTTAGGGTAGCACTGAACCTTGCAATTGTCACGTGAGACCAACTCTTTCACGGACAATAAGTTGTGCTTAAATAATTACGGCACATAGAGTACCTTTTCAAATGTATTTCATTTTCCAGTCTCACATTTCCTCTGTGACTGATTGCAGATGTACCACCATTGGCTAAGTTGATTTTTGGACTATTCCTTGCCACACTTTTGCCAAAATCCCTTATCATATAATCTAAGGCACCCGAGTCCAGTATCCATTCATCTATCTAAGTGACTGCTGAATAGCTGAAAACCATTTCCGCTTAGCTATTTTCTATCTCATCTTCGGTTTCTGATCCAGAAGCAGGAGGTCTTGATGATGAGATAGAAAATAGCTAAGCGGAAATGGGTTTTCAGCTATTCAGGAGGTCTTGATGCAGGCAACAGTTTGAGAATTTTCTTAATTTGTTGAGTTGAGAAACATATGCTTGATGCAGATTCACAATGAACTTGAGAATTTGTAGCCAAATTACCATACCTCCCTTTATTCCATTTGTTGTTGATTCCAGATCCTTAATTGGCTGCTTCTAGACCTTCTATCTCTGCCTCTCAGAGGTCTTTTAGACCTAGGATGCCATGGTGGATACCCTATAATGGTCCAACACTTATTTGAAGTGTGGCCATTCACACCACATGCTATAAAATTTTCACCATTGCTTTTCACATGAGCACTTGTTGATTCATTGTTTTTGCTGTACACAACTGTAGAATCATCAGTTTTGACATTCCTAAGGACATCTCTTTGCAGTTCTTCCTGTTGGAGAAATGAACAAGCTACATCTGATGTAGGGAGAGGAGTCATCATCAAAAGATGACTCCTTCTAGGACCAAAGTCCTCATCCAACCCATTAAGGAACTGAAACAATTTTTGTTCTTCCCTTTGGATTTGTAAAGCTTTGAGGAACTTAACAGTTTCAATAGTGCTAGTTTTGAAAACGGGCAACCTATTCAATGGTTTTAATTCTTTTCATATAACACTCATCATGGTGAAATAGTCATTATAAGGAGTACCATTTTGCTTACATTCATACAAGTCTATAGACAATTTATATTTTCTTGAACCATTAACCACAGAAAACCTTTATTCCAGATTTAACCACATTTTTCTAGCTGTATTGAAAAATATAATAGATTGTTTTATAGTATCTAAAACAGAGGAAAATATCCAAGAAACTACCATGTCATTGCATGTGTCCCACATTTCCCCTTTTGCTACATCAGTTGAGTCTCTAATAATAGTTCCAGTAATGAAACCTTGCTTCCTTTTTGATGACATGGTAATTTCCAAGGATCTTTTCAATGCCCTGTAATCTTTTGAACCACGTAGCTTTCCAACATTGATTGAGTGGGATCCTTTAGATGGATGAAGGTAGAGAGGGTTGTTTATATCTACTGCATCTGACTTTTCCATATTTAACATAAAACAAATTATTTTTAAGATCAGAAATAGAAGAAGAAAAGAAGTGTGTTTGATCATAAATGTGTTTGGTAGATTGGAATTATGGATTGTTGAGGTCTCATGAAGCCAACTTGGCTCTGATACCATGAAAACTAGGTGCATTTTGCCAAATATATGTGAACTCGGAAATAGAGTAAGGTTGCTACTGTTTCATTAATTTTCATCAATCTTCCTTACAATGGTTATGAGCTCCTCTATTTATACAGAGGGCATTCAAATAAACCTAATATTCTTATGACATCATACTAGGACAGCTAACTCAAGAAGACAAACTAAGGACCCTTCCTAAACCCTTCATATGACGGTCATGTGACAACCTTAATTTGATAGATGCAGGAATGTACTATTGTGCTGATTGTACTAAATTATGTATAAAAAACGGCTAGCTAGATATTTAGGTGCTGATGATTGCTAATCATGGACAATACCATTGGGCTTTACACCCTTATATGACCTATATCCTTTAACAACCTTATAAAACATGATTGCAACTTATTAGGACTTTTTTCAAAAGGAAGATAACACACGCTTAAACTGATTAATACATCCGTTTCAGAATGATCCTAAACTTTCCGTTTAGTCTGTTTCATACTGTTCTTTACACTTTATTTTGTTCTATTTTTGACATGAAAATTACTACGTTACTCTTCTTACTTCACAATATTTACAATTTCGAATTCCCACTCATTTTCTCCTACTTTATTTTTTTTCCTTACGTTCACCTACATTTTTACACGTTTATCTTACTTTATTCATATTTTATTTATTCACAATTTTTCTAATTTTTGTGTTGATATTTGTACGAATAATAACGGCAAATATATTTATAAAAAAATGTTGTAGAAGTGTAGAACATGAGTTGAGAAAACCACTCGGTCGAGCTCTAGATTTACCATAGTCATGGTCCCGTAGTTGTTGGAGATATTTTCCAGGAAAAGCTAAAGGGAGTAAGGGATAATGAAAAGGACATAAGCATGGAGTATGCACCAAATTTATTAAACAGACAGACTGCAACAGAAAGCCACTGCCACCGTTACCGCCCACTACCGTACCACGTATATATAAACTGGAGTAGGTGCAAAACGGTGTGCAACCCCAATTATCCAATTCCTATAATTATTAATTAATAATTAATACAATCATTCCATCCAAATATTATGGACCTTTGATTTCATACACGTGTTGAGACTTACAATAACAAAGGAGATGATCGGGGTGATCGATCCAAAGCTCCTTAAATTCGCCACCCATGGTTTTTATTTGTTTGTCCCATGTCTCTCTCATTTCAGAAACAAAGGAAAGGAAAATAGGGGAACTTTCTTTTGGATAATGTATTATGTATGTAATGGTATAGATATTTTATGATGCTATCAAAAAACAAAAAAAATAGATATTTTATGAGAACGTCATTTGTATGAGAATGTTGGTGTTAATTAAAAGAAAAAATGTAATTATTTTTTATAGAACTTTTGTATTTTATTATCTATTTTTTTTTTCAAATTTGTGCTTTACAATCTAAAAAGAAATCAATTTTACTACATTTTAATGGTAAAGTTATTAATACGATTCGTGGAGCTCGCAAATTAAGCTTTCACCAATCCTTTTCCCATTTATGTGATTTTCTTCTTTACTCCACTTCTCATTCAATTTTTCACCTTCTTCTCTACTATTCTTAAATTCTCACCACCTATTTTTGTACTTCAAATTTCCAATTTAATCAAATTACAAACTTATATACAACATGCTTAAAACATTGTGGTGTTTTATATGGAAAATGCTATACTAGCTGTTGAAATGAGTCCAACAATAATTCCGTTAACTTCGCTATTAAAAGGTGGTAAAACGATATTTTTTAGGTGGTAACATAAAAATTTGAGATTTTTAGGTGAAAACACAAATTTGGATTTGTTGTAGGTGCGTGGTGAAACACAAAAACTCCTTATTTGATTGGAGAGTATAATTCTTAATAGTAAAACATAACTATTGGATCATAATGTGTAACAATTGATTAAAAAACATAATTATTTGACAAGCAAGACCATCATATATGAGTTTTTGCATCAAAATACAGATTAATCATTTTTACAAATCAAAGTCTACTTTGAGGTTTGATTTGCTTTTACAAATATACAAGGAAGCAATAGAAGGATAGAATCATCGAAGATGTCTTGGTCTATTAGTTAAGATTAATGACGTGTTGATGATATCTTTAGGTTTCAATCCCCACTTCCCATTTATAATTTGTGTACGGACTATAACCAGAACAAGCCCACATACATCAGTGTTTAAAAGATTGTGCAATAGCCCAGCTATTTGAAAGCCCAGCTTTGATACCAATTTGTTATAACAGACAGGGGAATCAAAGAGGAAACAGAGGTCCACTAACATAGCCCAAGTGGGGTTTCATCCTAAAATCAATTGGCAATAGGAGGAGTAGCACACTTAGGTTATAAATTAGAAGCTACTCCCTCCGTCCCGGAATACTCGAAATGCTTTCCTTATAAGGTTGTCCCGAATTACTTGCAACGTTTCTAAATATTGAAACTATTATTAATATTATATCAATTTCTCACTTACCCAATGACCCACCTACATTCCTACTCCCTAAAACGTACCAATTAAAGTTCCACTACCCCCACCCCCACCCCCTACCCCTTTAAAAGTTTGACACACATCCCACTACCTATATTAAAAAATACCCCACTACCAACTACCATCTAATTAAATAAATAAGTCAATAACAATGCATTAAACTCTTTGCTGATCAAACCGTTTCAAGTATTTCGGGACGAAGGAAGTATTTGCTTAATCTTCCGATGTGAAACACAATACTCACAGTTACTTTCTAACATTATCCATAGCACTCATTTTCGACAACTTTCAAACGCAATCGCTATACATAGTAAGTTTAGGTGATTGGCAATTTAGTGACAATGCCTAATACAAGTATGAAGTAGCTTTGTATTTACGTAATTCTAGCGTTCTATTGTTAGGTAGATAAGGTGAAAAATCCTACTACATTAGAATCTTTGAAGATATATCTAACCAGTATTGAGTTATTGGCTGGGGGGGATAAATGGTACGGAGTGATAAATTCCCACCCCAACCCAAATCGCGTCAAAGTCTCCAACAAGGCAACAAGGCAACAATGCAATCTTCTTACGAGTCCCAACTCCCAGTAAATGACACAAAGAAAGCGGATTAGTATTACGGGTTTATAACACATCAATACCTAGTATTTAAAAAACATAACCATCTCCATTTCAAGGACACATAATTAAGCAACATCATTTTGAAGACATGTTGCGGATACATAAGCAATAACGTTTTGAAGACACGTGGCCTCAATCCTCCCTTTCAGCTTCTATAACCTCCAAATGTAATTCAATTTGATTCAATATTAATGAAGTAATGAATTAATTTCTTCAATTCCTAATCTTCTCCTCTTCTCCCTCCACCTCCCCTTCCAATGTAACTGAATTGAGTTTTTCATTTAACTCATAACATTCCTTACAAATTCAACATCCCTTATAAATACCTCATTTGCAGATACTCACTTGGATTGCATTTCTCATCCCAAACTATCAAGACACAATTGAACGTTGTCGGCTCCCTCAAGATCTCTGGTGACTTTCTATCTCTTCCACTTTATTTTAAGTTGAATTCCATTTTATATGTATATATGAGCAGTTGATAGTTGCTATTTTTACTACTGGTTCATAATTATTATTGAAATCAATGTGCAGAATTCAGCAATAAGATATTCTTTCAAATGATTGAATTATAAGGTGAAAAGGGACCATGTTAAACAAGGGGGTGATGAGAGACTGTTTTAAATTTTTGGAAAATGGTTTCAGTTATGAGAGACTATTTTCTACAATTTTATACAACAAAATTATTGATCCATCTTAGATGAAACCATTCTTTTGCGGGTTTAAATTGACATTCTCTTTGTAAGTATATGCATTCATAGGTAGATTGTCGTTATTTTTTATTTTAAGCATTATAATAGCAGCTTGTGCAATTGTGCTTCATGTAACTTATCATTTGTTTGAAAAATTTTAGTTTCTCCCTCAAAAAATAGTTTCAAGTTTCAAGTGAGTAAAAACCCGTGCGAAGAACGGGCCCAAAAACTAGTTAGTTTAATTAAATAGGCCTACATCAATGGTGTATCTTGGTTGGAGCCGAAAATTATGAAGTGTATTTTAAGTTATGCTCTTCTAAAATTTGAGCGTAAATCTCATACTACATTCCTTAATTCTTCGTTTACCATTTCACTTAAACAATTTAAGATTTGCCAATGGTCTACATGACACGACAAGTTTAATTAAACGGGTCGGGTTAATGTTGAGTTTTATCTAACCCATTTATGTTTAACATGAACACGACTTGATACAACACATTTGTCAGTTTTAAGTAATACTTTATCCGTTTCAAAATGATTTGTATGCTTTCCATTTAACTCTGTTTCATAGTATTCTTACATCTATACTAATGTTTTAAAACACAATTATTTTCTTTCCACGAGTCAGTTTTCCTTTTTTTAATTGTTATATTTACCTTTAATGTTTTTTAAATAAATAAATAAATATCTTACATGACTATTCATATACTTTTAATTAATTTTATTTCATATAATAACATTTTAAATTCTTAATTCATCAATGGGTGGAATAATTGATTAGTTCACTGCCCTTTTAACTTTTATATAGCATAAAATTATGTAGATTTAATAAAAATATATAACCCGTGCATTGCACATGTTAAAAACTAGTTGTGTATTATTTACTTTTAGGCATAAAAAATTACTATCTTACCTTCTTATTACAACATTTATAACTTGTCATTCGTTATTTTATTCGTTGCTTTTATTAAATTCACTCACATTTTTACACATATATCTTACTTTACCCATATTTTATTATATTCATCTACTTCTTTACACATATTTTTTTATCTTAATATTTGTGCAAATAGTAATTATAAAAATCTAATATATGTATTAGTAATTAATTAATTACTATATATATATATATATATATATATATATATATATATATATATATATATATATATATATATATATATATATATATATATATATATATATATATATATATATATATATATATATATATAAAGGAGGCATATTTGCTGAAATATTAGAGCGCCTCCTAGGATTACTATTGATTTTGGCCAATGAAAATTAAGATTTCTAATTTATTTTTGAATTAAAAAAATCAAGTTCCACATAGATAATTAATTAGGTGCCAAGTAGATATTTTAATTAATTAATTACTAATATATACAACTCCATCCAAAATCAAACACTCTAATAATTAAAAAATAAATCTAAAATAAAATTCATCCGAAATCAAACACTAATCTAAAATAAAATTCATCCAAAATCAAACACTAATCTAAAATAAAATTCAATATAAAATCAAACATTAATCCAATATTATAGCGCCACGTAGGAAATCTAATTCTTTCGGCCAATGAAAAATAATATTTTGAAATTATTTTTGAATTAAAAAAGTTGAGTGCCACGTAGATAAATAATTAGGTGCCACGTAGATATTTTTATTAATTAATTATTAATATTACACATATACAATTTCATCCAAAATCAAACACTTTAATAATTAAAAAATAAATCTAAAATGAAATGCACTCTAAAATAAAACATAATCTAATCTAATATATAAATATAGTAGTTGGTATATATAAAAGTTTTATTTAACTTAACAATTTATTAGAATCCGTGCATCGCACGGGCTAAAATCTACTTCCTCCGTTCTACAATAGATGCATCATTTCTCATTGCACGTATGCCAACGCGCTTATTTGAACATTAATATCTCTAAATGTGTATAAGTAAAAATTATAAAAAGTTGATATTTAGAATCCTTGCATTAATACGAATTTAACAAGATCTCACTTGACTATGTTTTTTCCTACGCAAGAGTGAAAGAAAGATTGTCAAAGTTGATTGATGAATAGTGCGCAAATGAGAAATGATGCATCTATTGTGGAACGGAAGAAGTAGTCATTAATAAAACGGATGTAATAAGGTAATTTTGATAGTGGCAAGTACTGAGTAGATTTTTTTTGAACCCACTATAAGCTTTAGCTAAAAGTGAATGAAAACAAGGGGTTAAGTGGTTAACTAAGTAATGTTCTTTTGTCTTTGACCATAATTAGTTGTTATAACAAACGGGGGGAAATAAGGAGAAAATAAAAGTCCACAAACATAATTCAAGTGAGGTCCTATTTTAAAATTAATTGACAATATGAGGAGTAATTCACTTAGGTTATAAGCTACTAGAAGCTTTTTGTTTCGTTTTCCGATGTGGTTCAATACTCACATTTACATTCTAACATTAGTAGTATAAATAATAGAAAAATATTAATTTATGAGATCTTAATTATTGGATTATTTTCAATGTAAATTTTTATAAATCAAATTTTATAGTTTAATTTATAAATGTAAAATTAAAACTATTAATGGTCAAAATAGTGCTTTAGAGACAACATATAATAGAAAACTGTGGAACATTACGAAACCGTGGGAGTACTTAACACTAGAGCGTCGCCAAGTTTTGCTTCTATATATATATGTCTCACTCTCTTCAGTGTGTTCACCAATTCCTCTCATTCATTCAAAAGCTTAAAAAACTTGTCACAACCTACTAAACTAAACGTTCTTTACGTACAAACCGTACATTTTACGTGTACTCGATCTTCGAAACTCGTAATCTTCAACAATCTTGAAGATGGGAAAAAATGTTGCACACTCTCTATCAGAGGCCTCACCAGACCAGAGGCTAGCCATGGCCAAACAATACTCTCATGGTATATTTTATACTTCTTCTGTTTATAAATACTCGCACCGTTTAATATTTTTACAATATTCACATATTCTACTTTGACTATTGATAGTGATTTATATGTCAAACAAAACATACAGAGGGTGTTGTAGCTGGAGCGAAGGCTGCCGTTTTCGCCGGAGTTCTTACTGCCATCCCAACTGTAAGTTTATATTTTCAAAAGATAACATTTTGCTTTCTTGTTCATAATATA
The DNA here is from genome assembly GCF_020520425.1 of Spinacia oleracea. Classification (NCBI taxonomy): domain Eukaryota; kingdom Viridiplantae; phylum Streptophyta; class Magnoliopsida; order Caryophyllales; family Amaranthaceae; genus Spinacia; species Spinacia oleracea. Next base: position 78,386,339 of record NC_079488.1, read on the forward strand.
GCCATATATATATATATATATATATAATATTTGTTAATGTGGAAATGACCTTAATTACAGATAGGAAGTGCTAGAAAGTTTCCATGGGCAAGGGCCAATCTCAACTACACTGCTCAAGCTCTTATTATTTCTACCGGTAAACACACTAAACTAAACGCATCGCCCGCATACGGCAATTAGTTAGATGATTTGACTAATTGTTTTTTTGTTTTTTTTTTTTGACGGGGACTAATTGTTAGTTATAGTAGTTGGTTAAACTAGACATTTATATTAGCTATTGCACTAAATGATTGAATTAGCAGCTTGTGTAAAGTGTTTAATAGATTAGTTGTTAGTTAGGGATGTCAGTGGGGCGGGTTTCGCGGGAGATCCGCCCCACATCCGCCCCAAGTAGGCGGGGACGGAGGTAGGTTTGGCGGGTGATGGGGCGGGGATGAGTATAAAAATCGTACCTGTCATGGGTGATGGGGCGGGTGTGGATTTTGTGTTGAACCCGCCCCATCCCCGCCCGCCCCGCCGCATCCCCACTCGCCCCGCTTCATACCCGCCATGGGTGATGGGGTGAGTTTGGATTTATTTGCATCTTTAGGTGATAATATAAATTTAGGTGAGATTTTTATATTTTTTGTTTGGATTTTTTTTATGACGAGTATTTTTTTTGATTATATAGGTTACTTTAGTCATAAGGTTTTTCTTTTTCTATAGTTAACTTTGATTAATCTGTATATTTGACAAATGTTTTCTAAAGAAGAAAAATTAGGCGGGTGGGTATGAAGCGGGGATAAGACGGGATGGATACCCAGTTGGGTGGCGGGGCGGGGATAGATTTTAGCTTACACCCGTCGGGTCGGGGATGGGGATGAATTTTGTACCCGCCATGGGTGATGGGGCGGGGATGGAGATAAAAATTTTAGGTGGGGATGGGGATGGAGGGACCTACATCCGCATCCGCCCCGCCCCATTGACATCCCTATTGTTAGTTGTTTAATGTTAAAATAACTACTACGTATTAACTAGATTAGGCACGCACTGATATTATAAAATTATTATATGACCCTTTAACAAAATATTTAAGTGAAATGTCCTCCAATAAAATACGAAGGGAGTATCTATCATTGCTATGACTTATAAACAATAAAAAATAAAAGAAATACTTTATAGAAAAATAGTGCACCAGTAAGTGACACGTGTAATTTATGGTGTCTGCTTTAACATTTTTTTTTTTTGGGTGCAAATGAGCCACAACGGCGGGGGATGAGAATCGATCACAGGATCACTTGGAACCGGGATGAAAACTCTAACCAACTGAGCTATCCATCACTCTCAGAGTCTGTTTTAATATAAAGTTATACTTCGTAGTTGATATATATTGACAAAAATGATATGTTTGTAAGAGTCCTAATTTTAGATAATATTAGGACAAAGTTATCTTTTTGCATTAGCGTTTTAAAACATTAAAACCTCTAATTCACCTCCATTTTTTTTTCTTTCTCCAAACCTCTCGTAACTAAACTTGTGTGTGTCCGCTTCGTGTGTGATTTGCGGACACGTGCCTATATATTTTGTCAAAAAACTAACTCATTTGGTATTTTTTATTTTTATGAATGAATATAGTGGCAGGAGCAGCATATTTCATAGTAGCTGACAAAACAATTCTGAAATCGGCACGCCGCAACTCCTTCCACCAAGATGAAGAAGAGATGCAGAATCTTGGAGCTTAATTAAACTCCAAAAAACTTCTATGCTAGCCTGATGCGCGCATGATGAATGATGATGATAATGACGATAACATTGTACTTCGTACTATAGTGAATAAATCATGTTCATTTTCTTTCTTTACAAGTTAACAATCTTGATTTTGCACCATAAATTAATTAAGGCCATTTACTTTATTGCGGAGTTATAAGCTATCAAGTACGTGGTAGGCCTCCTCATACCAGCGCGAAATACCATATCAAAGGACCAACTCAACCAAAAACTTAACCTGATGGTTGAAGCTCCAAGATTAGTTTTATACTTCAATTGATTAATGCATACGACTAATATTACGTATTAGTTTGTCAAACAAGTTGATTGAACGTTCACCAGCTACCAAAATCATATTTGAGTTCAAAACATAGATTATACATTTTAATTTTAACTAATTGTTTGTTGGTTCAGTGGTGATTAAGGCTAAACTTGGTAAGCAGGACTGCGTGTTCGATCACCCGCACCAATAAGGACTGTAACCTATCCATCCAAAACTCGCATCGAATCCGGATTAACCCTAAGGGTGAACCAGGTAGTAATACAAAAAAAAAATCATTTTAACTTATCGAATACTACGTACTACCTTCGTTCCTGAAAGTTTTATACGTTTTCCGTTTTAGTCCGTTCCTACAAAGTTTTTACACTTTACTTTATTTTATTTTTAGCATATAAATTATACATTTACACCCTCATTTGGCCCACTAGAACATGCAACTTGCAATATTTTATTATGAGAATTCACCATAACTTACTCACTCATAGTACTTTAATATTATTTTGCATTCACTCACATTGTTGGACAATTCATAGCCACTAATATTTTTACCATTTGTTACCCAACCATCACATGTTCTCCAAAGCTATTTAATTATCGTGCAAATAGCAAACGTAAAGATCATTTAGAAACGGAGGTAGTATATGTTATTAATATGAATAGTTCATTCCAATATATAATACGTACTACATCTGGTCTATGGTGGAGATGATGAATTAATTGTTAAAGGCTATACGGACGCAAGTTTCCAAACCGACAAAGATGATTTCAGATCACAGTCTGGGTTTGTCTTATGCCTCAACGAAGGTGCAGTAAGCTGGAAAAGTGCTAAGCAAAGCACCATTGCGGATTCTACAACTGAAGCGGAGTACATTGCTGCACATGAACTTTGACCATAAATTCTCACTATTATATCTATAAAAATTATCATGAGATATCTTGTTAGATTCGTCTCAAAATTTATTTTATACTACATCCGTTTCATAAAGTTATTTACAGTTACTATTTGCACGGACTCCAATGCAATATTTAACTACAAATATATCCAATTTCATATCTGAAAAAATTATAAAAAGTTGAAAATAATAACGAGATCAATCTAACAAGATCTTACATGTAACATTTTGATGTATATAATAGTGAGAATTCACGGTCAAAGTTTTCATACTTTGGACACATTTTCCAAAGCGTAAAGAACTTTCTGAAACGGAAGTAGTAAATATCAAATTTTTATAATTTTTTATAGTACAAAATTGAATATATTAACGGTCAAACATTGCATCGAACTCCGTACAAATAATAAGTGTAAAGATCTTTTTGAAACAGAGGTAGTACGTAGTCCTTCTTACATGGTTTATACACGAATGTAAATTGCATAGTCGATGATAGTAAATTAGTAATTGATCAAATAAGTAGATTGAATCAACTATTAACCAGAGTAACAAGACCTGTATGTGAACTACGACTCTACGAGTACTTTTATTGTGGAAAAGTCCAAGGGTTATTATTTATTTGGTGTCTATAATTACTGCAAAACGTCCGACCTAGATCAATGTAATTACCCATACATCCTTACTACCACCACTTACCTCCCCTACTCATCGGTCAGCCGGTCACCACTAGCACCCACTCACCGCCACCGCCACCGCCACCGCCTTCACCACCACCGCCACCCAATACCGCCACAAACCACCACTACCGGAAAAAACTAAACTCTATTCATACGTATAAAATTAACCTTTCGCTCCTAGTTCTACGGACTACATTTTAAAAGTTTTTCACTTTTTTGCCATTATAATCCAACACCTATAATATCCTAAATAAAATTTAAATCATTAGGATAAAAGCTTATTTTGCCCATTTACTTCGAGACACGTGTTCTTTTTTACTAAGGAGGAGGGCAGGTGTGCACTGTGCAAGTGCAAAGCATATCAAATTCCACCCATGGTTTTTGCCTTGTTGGCTTGTTCTATCACACTATCACTCAACAGCCCCGCTGCATGTATCTAGTGTCCAAACGATAAAATCAATGCTATCTTATTTAACTGAAATTAACTTATTTGAACTAACTGATTTATCTAACTTAACTGAACTTATTTTTGATGAAAAAATATTTATTTGTGTTGAATTGTTTAAAAAAAACTTACTTTTGTTAAAAATATTCAAACTTATCTGAACTTATTTTTGTCATTTATTTGATTAGTTCTTGATACATGCACAAGTTTATAAGTTTGATTTAAGATGTATTCTTGATTAATCAACTCGATCGTGTGTACTAAAAAGATACATCTAATCCGGTTTCCAATCCACTTAAGGGTCAATACAATGAACTACTCCGTATTCAATTGAATTAATGATTTAATTAGGGATGATAATAGACTAGTTTAACAATAAACTAAGAATTAACAAGATGATCTTCCTTTAAAGGGGACAAAAAGGACAAAGGAATCAACCGACTAAAAAACAGAAACCAAAGTGAAGTTAAAAACAATGGGACTTCTAAAACCTTAGATTTTGCTAAAACCATCAAACTACTACCTCACTTCACTTGTTTGTGTTAGTGTGTTACCACTTTACACTTTCTATAAATATCACTTACCATTTTCTCCAATACTTGAACTACCTCATCCAAAAGCTTCAAACTTCAAATTTTAATTCCACCTTAATTACCAATATATTTTTGCCACCTTTTAATTAGTACTCTAATTATCCTTTTATTTTTATTAAATTAAAAAAAGAAGAATGGCCAAAAATGTTGCAGAATCACCCTTGGAGAGGTCTAGCTTGGTCTCACTTGACCAAAGGCTAGCCATGGCTAAACGTTGTTCATATGGTACATAACATTAGATTCTTACCTTATTTTCCATATTTTGTAATGTTTGCAACATCATGTTGATAAAATATTGTATAAGTTTTGAATGATGATGTTTAAAAACCGAGTTCTTAACTAATTTCATCCAATAAATCTCATTCTGTTATTGAGGAGGCCTTAATCTTGTTGAAAAACAGAGGTCTAAACTAATTTTCGCGATCCGTGTTTATAACCCAACCCAAGTGGACAATTTTCAACATATTGGTTTTGAAACTCTGAATGCATTAGCTGAGAATATTGTCTGTTTTTTCTGGTAAAATGTTTGGTGAATTGAAGTTCCAACTTGTTGATGTAAAACAGATGGTGCTGTTGCTGGAGCCAAGGCTGCTGTTGTTGCTGGATTTGCTGCAGCCGTCCCAACTGTGAGTTTTTAATCTCTCTCTCTCCAATTATGATCAGGTCTTGTATAAAACGGGTATATAGGCATATCTCCATATACATAGGATGATGTTTAAAAGTAACCTCTTGTTACAAGAATTTGGCATAAGGAGGCGGAAAATTTTGTAGTGTATTTTTAGTTCTACTTTCCTAAAATTTGAGTATAACGGTGTAATCTCATACTACATTGCTTAATTTTTCTATTGGTCTCTTTAGTTAAACGGTTCAAGATTCGTCAGTGTTTGACATTTGAATGTCAATCTTAAACTGCAGATAGCAAGTGCAAGAAAGCTTTCTTGGGCAAAAGCCAATCTCAACCCCACTGCTCAAGCCCTCATAATTTCAACTGGTATATGGCTTTTCTGTCCTAAATTTATCCGAAATTTGTATTACTTTTCATCAAAAATTCTCTTAACATTCTGAATTTTATTGCACATGATAGTGGCTGGAGCAGCATATTTCATAGTAGCTGATAAAACTGTACTGAAATCAGCACGCAAAAACTCCTTCAATCAAGCTGGGGTAGGAGCTTAAAACTGAAGATGACACAAGCTGGAGGCTTTGTCATTGATGATTGAAGACGACAATGATGATGACGAAAACATAGAATGATCTGATCTTAATGTGAATTATAATAACATTAAGAAGCAAATCTTGTATGAGTTTACTCTTATGTCATATTTATGAATAAATAAAGATGGTTTTCCTTTCAAAAGGGAGTACTCATTTTCTGGCATCAGCTGATTGCATGCTGGAAGATTTAGGTCTGCTAGCATTTCCTGTTTTTTTCACCAGTAGGAAAATGGATAATATTATTATGTTCTATTATGACATACCTAAGAACAATATGACACATTATTTCCAACAAAAAATGGCCTATGGACTATGTTACCAAACGCGGATACATTACACCCAACACGGTTACGTGTCTAAGTGTCCGACTACAGTCTACAGGTAACATAGCCTAAGGATACATGTACAAGAACAGTTAGCATGATTTCTATGTGTAAATTCAGTATTCACCATTGGTCTTGACATGAACATTGGCCATCTTTGAAATGATGGAAACGATTTCGATCTCTGGCAATGATCTCCCTGTTGAAGATCTTTGATATGAGCTTTGTAGCTGAATGACAATTTCCACATACCCTTAAGTTCTTAACAATCCTAATCATTGTCCCGGGTTTCGTGCTAATCAACCCGTAAGCTATTGCTAACCTTTCACTATGATGGCTTAATGCTCCTTCTTTCCAGTCCTCATCCATGTCATAAAGAACCTCAGATGTATCAGGGACATGTCCATTTAAGGCTAAGAGCTTATCTACTTCATTCACCATCTCATAGATTGCTTTGCTCTGTGGATGCAATTTATCGCCAACAAGAAACTCATGAACAATGCTATCTATCTCAATAGAAGTACACCCTGGGACTTTCTTCATTCCTAAATCGTTTAATCTCATTCTAACTCTAGCTACATCATCCCATCTACTCGCGGTAGCATAGGTATTTGAGAGAAGCACATAAGGCCCCGGGTTATTAGGTTCTAGCTCGAAAAGATGGTTGGCGACTTTTTCAGCCATTTCGACCTTCTTGTGGAGTTTGCAAGCTGCAAGAAGAGAACCCCATATAGCACCATCTGGCTCCATTGGCATAGTATCCATTATGGCCTCTGCTTCGTCAAACAATCCTGCTCGACCAAGTAGATCAATCATGCAACCATAGTGATGCAGTTTTGGTGAAATCTTATAATCTTGGATCATTGAATTGAAATATTTCCGACCATGATCTACCAAACCAGCTTGAGTACAAGCTGATAAAACACCCACAAATGTTATATCATCCGGCCTGAATCCTTCATCCACCATCCTTAAGAAAAGATCAAGGGCATGGGTTGCATCTCCATGCATTGCTAGCCCAGATATCAACGCGTTCCAAGAAGCAAGGCTTTTGGATTTCATTCTATCAAATACTTGTTTGGCGGCCTCTATATCACCACATTTCGCGTACATGTTAATCAGGCTTGTCGAAAGAGCAATGTTAGTTAAGTGATTGAAATTTCGGTCTATATAAGCATGAATCCATTTGCCATAATCAAGGGCGCCTAAATGGGCACAAGCTGGAAGAACACTTAAGAAAGTCACATCATTTGGCACAACTTGAAGTTCTAACATTTCTCTGAACAAACTCAAAGCTTCTTTGTAATAGCTCCCATGAGTGTACCCGCCAATCATCACATTCCATGAGATTAGGTCTTTCTGATGTAATCCCTCGAACAAAGTCCATGCTTTTTCGAGATCACCACACTTTGCATACATGTCAATGAGCGCGTTAACAAGCCGAAGCTTTGTTCCCAGGCTATTTTCCTCAATCCAAGACCTAACCCACTTCCCTAACTCAAGATTACCCGACTGAGCGCATGCCGAGAGAACACTAAGCATTGTACTCTCATTCGGCATAACCTCTGCTCTCAACATCTCTTGGAAAAATTCTATTGACTTATCGAATTGGTCGCTCTGTACATACCCTGCAATCATAGCATTCCATGACACAACATCCTTAACAGGAATTTCATCGAACAGTTTGCGTGCATCATCTAAATAACCCTTTGACGCATACCCAGAAATAAGCGCCGTAAAGGAAACAGGATCTCTAAGGTGACTTTTATCAAACACTTTGCGTGCACAGTCTAACTCCCCATTTTGAGCATACATATTGATTAAAGAAGTATGTACAAAAGCATCCGAATCAAGCCCGAACTTCAAAACATGACCATGAATCTGTTTCCCTTCCCGTGTCTTCCCCAATTTCGCGCAACACTTGAAAATAAAAGGAAAAGTGTAGGAATTCGGCTCCACATCCGAAAAAAGCATACGAATGTACAAATCCAAAGCACCCATTGGAGAAGAACTCAAAGATTGCCCTCTAATCAGAGTGTTCCAAACCAGAGTATTGGGATTATCCATTGATTCGAATATAGAAAGCGCGTAAGACAGATCCCCTGAAGGATTAACAGCGCAGAATTCGATGAGCTTGCTAAGAGCAAATTGGGTGTTGTGTAGGCCAGTTTTGATGATTTGAGAGTGGATTTGTTTTAGGGTTTGGATGTTCTTGCATTTGTGGAAGAGGGAAAGAGAAGGTTGCAATTGAAGAAGATTGTAAGGAGGGTCTGAATTTGGGAGAAAATGGAGTGGGGAAATTAAGGGTGAAGTGGAAATGAGTATCGCCATTTTCATTGCTTTTCGTGTTGGGTAACAAAAGTTGAAGATGTTATTTGAAGTTTAGTTATTTCCATAACCCGCCAAAAATAACGGTCCACCCTTCCCAAATGCAATTTTAATTTTTGGCAATGATCTCAACTTCCTCTGACTTTCTCTCTACTCTAGACCACAAAAAAAAAATGTATATCAATATTACTTTATCTATCTATATATCTATATACTCTACTAAAACACAGGACGCTCAGTCTGGAGCTGACAAGTGTCCCTGTGTAAATAATTTAAATAATTTTTTCAGAAATAAATTTTTACTATTATTTAAATAATTTCATTTCGGTAAAAATATAAACTACTATTTAAATTATTTCTTGGAAATAGCGAGCACTGTTTGATTAATAGAAGATATACAATTTTTAAAACACTATATATAATTATGCTTGACTTTCCAATTCCATATTTATAAACCGTGTACTTGGATGGCAATCTACTATATAATATAGTTATTAGCAATAAAGTAATAAACCGTGTACTAGGGTAAGATTGTAGATGGCAATCTACTATATAATATAGTTAGCAATAAAATCGTGTACTTGAAAAGATTGCCATCTAAAATCTTTTCCTATTCCATATATTATAATATATGGAATAGGAAAAGATTTTAGATAGCAATCTACTATAGAATATAGTTAGGAATTAACCGTGTAATAGGAATATATTTTGCACGGTTTACATATTTTAACTTTAAGTGCAAAGGTAAATTGTTGATGAAGATGATTCTCATTCGCAAAGATTGACTCATTTGTCAAACACTTCTACACACTCTTTATTCGACAAGTTCTTACTAAAGTTTGAGCGGAAACAACTGGATGAACTAAGTGACACTAAAAAGGTAGGATATAAGTATGGTTACTATACCAAACGTAATACTATGCAAGCAGTAAATCAATAAAGACGTCTAATACAATCTATTCTAAGTCAATATTTGATAACAACTTATCTATCTATATACTCTACTAAAACACAGGGCGCTCAGTCTGAAGCTAACAAGTGTCCCTATGTAAAAAAATTAATTATTTTTAAAAAATTAAATTCTTAATATATTTACATAATTAGATACGTTAGAATATAGTTCGCAATCTAATATAGAATATTCAAATAGAATATTCAAATGATATTTAAATATAATCTACTATAGAATATTAAGATCTTATTGTTCCAAATATAGAATAAGATCAAAAGTAATGCAAGGATCAATTACTTTTGGTATAAATCTACTATAGAATATGCATAATCCAATATAATCTACAATATAATATTAAAATCTTAGGTTCCAAATATGCAATATTGCAAATTAGTTAGTATTGTATTTAATATATCAATACAATCTAATATATGATATTAGTAGAGTATTGCGTTTACAATATTAGTAGAGTATTGCGTTTACAATCTAATTTACTATATCAATACAATCTAATATATAATATATGTAGAGTATTGCGTTTATCAATACAATCTAATATACTACCTCCGTTCCTTAATGTTCTTTACGCTTACTATTTGCACGGACTCCAATGCAATATTCAACGACTTATATATCCATTTCCGTATGTGAAAAAATTATAAAATTTTGATATTTTGAAAATACATAATGAGACCAATCTAACAAGATCTTACATGATAACATTTTGATGTATAGAACAGTGGGAATCCACGGTCAAAGTTTTCATACTTTGGACACATATTCCCAAGCGTAAAGAACATTAAGGAACAGAGGTAGTATAATATTAGTAGAGTAAATTTTATGCCAAATCGATCATTTAAACTGAAATATTCATAATTCAATATACTGTAGAATATTCATAATCCAATTTACTATAGAATATTCATAATTCATAAAATCTACTATAGAATATTAAGATCTCATGGTTCTAAATATAGAATAAGATCTGCTATAGAATATTATATGGTAATTCAATATAATCTACTATAGAATATTAAGATCGATCTTATGGTTTCAAATATGTAAGATTGCAAATTAGTAGAGTATTGCGTTTACTATCTAGCGTGCATGCCAAATCATTTGATTCCATAAAAGATTTTGCGGATACTAAGATATGGTTTGCGGGGTGACATATTGCACATTTACACACATACATATCACTATCTATCTATATATACTCTACTAAAACACAGGATTTTGAGGCTGACAACTATACTATCACATGCCATATATTCACATTTTAAAAAAAATTTAAAATTATATCATCAAGAACACAATAAAAAAGAATGTTATTATACAATTACGAAAAAAACACATTTTATAAGAGATATTATATGGGTATAGATACTTAAGTGATGGATGAGAATGATAAATGTATTTATATTTTTTTTCTAACATTTTTTTCAAAAAAAATGTGTGATAAAAATCAAAACCTTATAATATGAAAAAGACATAATCACCAATGTTTAATTAGCAGACTACATTACTTTTATTCTCTATTACTTTTAAATTATCCATTGTATTAGAAATTTTTATTATGTATTTATATTTATTGAGATTATTAACAACCCATACATAAAGGAATATTCTCAATTCCATGATATGATTATCTTCAATTTCTCCATAAAATATTTTAAATCACAATTAAAATAATAAAATATGTGAAATGGGTCTAATGAACATTTGTATGTCTCTACCCTGTTTAGACATGAATATATAAGTAGTGATTCGCCAAGTGATGGACATTAATTTATAGAGATAAAATTGTTTCCTCTGGTGATGTGGAGGGTTTGGTTTTGGTTATGGTTTTGAGGTTTCGCCAACATAATTTCTTTCTTTTATATATGCTCCACGAAGTATAATCAATTATTTATTTATTTATTATTTTGACCACATATATAATAAGTGAGTGGAACAAAGAAAAATGGAGGTTGGGTGCATTCTCTTCACTTTATTTGAAATAAAATTTTTGAATTTATTTGAACTTATTTAAACTACTAGATCGACTTGGACTTGATTAAATATAATAGGGCCTAACTAAAATTTATGGATTTGATCAGACCTGATTTTAAGAAAATAAACTTGAGATGGGGCGGGTAACAAAATTGGTATGAGTAACACATTAAAAAAATTAGAACTTAATATCGAATCTGAAATGAGTAGGGTTGAACAGGTACATCTGGGTTACATCAACTTCAAGTTTATATCCGTTAAGGTTTTTATTGGTTTAGATTCATACAATGTGGGTAAATCAATAGTGGGATTAAATGGGTGGAGTATTGTACTTCGGGTCAGGTGAATTCGATTCCAAATTATAAAATCACAATTTTCAATACATTTATAAATTATAATATTGAGGCCTTAATTAGGGGGACAAAGGAAATACTAACTTTAAAAGTGTTAAGAATTTAAGATCCATAGCGGGATTAAACGGGGTATGAGTTATGACCGTATATAAAGGATTCGAATTATCGGGTTACGAGTTTTAAACGATTCAGATTAAGCGTGTTACGAGCTAAAACCGTTTGGGTTGTAAACGGATTTTCCTCGGGTTCAAACGAGTTCAATTGAAACAGATTAAGTCATTAACGAATTTTGGATCCATTCGGTTCGGGTTGAAGTGGGTCCGTTGCTGCGAAACTGTTTGTTATCGGGTTTAGTATCTTAACCGAGTTAATATTTTCCGGTCGGTTTGGGTTGAATATAATCCGATTGGGTTTTGGGTTCCAGCTCGCGGGTTATTTACGGTTCAGGTTATAAACGATCGGATCAACCCACACTACAAGAATTTGTATCTTTAACGACAACCTAATTACGACAGGTCAAAAATCCCGTCGCAAAAGCCATTTGTGACGGGGCTAACAACCAAACAATGACGGGAATAACCGTCACAAATGTCTTTTACGACGGGTTTACGGCGGGATTTTCTATTAACGACGACCCCCTTTTATGACGGGTTCGCGACAGGAAATCCCGTCGTTAATCAACGATTATTGGCCTTTCGCGAAGGGATTTCCCGTCGTTAATAGTACAATTTCTTATAGTGCCAGCGGGTTCAACGGTTCAGGTTGAGAATTGACATTTTTCATAGTATATGATGATAACTGATTTTTATACCTAACATGAAATTATGGGTGATGCATGAAAATGAATAAAAAATCTACGTATTTTTCTATGTTTCTTTTCACAATTAATTTACCTTTGCATTTAAAGTTAAAATATGTAAACCGTGCATCGCACGGGTACTATACTAGTTACTCTACTAAAATACAGGCCGCTCAGTTTGGAGTTGACAAATATTCCTGTGTAAAAAATCTAATTATTTTAAGAAAAATTATATTCTTAGTATATTTACATTATTCGATATGTTAAAATATAATTAGCAATCTATTACAAAATATATAGATGGTAATACAATACTCTACTATATAAAATCTAATTATTTTAAAACAAAATTATATTCTCAATATATTTACATTATCCGAATAAGTGAAAATATAGTTATCAATCTATTATAGAATATTTAGATGGTAATACAATATACTCCACTATATAATAATAAGATCTTATGGTTCAAAATATAGAATAAGAATAACTTCTCCTAGTATTGACTTCGTTCACAATATACCTATATTAATATGAATATATATACATATATATATACATATATATATATATATATATATATATATATATATATATAGGTAGATTACCTTATTAATTAGCAAGCACGGGCATTATTTGTGAATATACAACTCCTAATATAGAATTTTCTTTCGTTAGTTATTTTAGTCTAGTATAGAATATTTACACATATTAGAATTTTAATACTTTAGTTATTTTAGTCTACTATAGAAGTCATAACATATAGTCTACTATTATGCACGCGATGCGTGCGTGAATTTTAGAGTGCATGTAAACCAACATTAATAAATCAATATTTATTATCATAGAATGACTATCTCTATATTTTTCTTCAGATAGTATTTTTATCCATTGGTTTAATTATTGGCTTGATTTTTGACACGGTTATCGACAACAAATTGTTGGAGTAGACGACCGGCTCTCAAGGTTAGAGAGTCAAGAAGTTGTCGCGTCTATTACACAAAATACTTGTTTTGGTCAGAAAAATATAAGTATAAGATTTTAAGAATAATACGCAAAAAAGAGTTATTAGAAATATGCACCTGAAACGTGTATGCATAGAATTCCTGGCATGCCAACTTGTTACCAGTCTAACTTCTATTGTTTAAATCCCAGTCGTAAGAACCATACGGAAACAATAGAGGATATTGTAGTGGGTCATAATAACCGACAATATATTTGATATAACTCAATTGCCCAGTTACTTACTCTATCATAATATCCCTATCAAAATCAGTAACAAATTCGTAAATAAAAAACCACAAATGTTGTATGAATTATATTGGAGAGCGGATAATGTAACTTGGTCACTAATTATTTTTTTTAAAATATATTATTTTAGGGTTATATTTAGATTAAAATCGAGTTTTCCTTTCTGCTAAACCAAAAGTTTTTATTTAAAATGTAAAATAAATTAAATATTTTATTATGATGCCTTTTGTTTTCCTTTTCTGTTAAAACGAAAGTTTTAATTTAAAATAAATTAATAGTTTGTTTTGATGAACTTTTGTTTTAATCTAAAATTAAAGCAAAAGTTTTAATTTAAAATAAAGTAAATGTTTTATTTTAAAGCCTTTTGTTTGTCTTTTCTGTAAAAAAAAGTTTTAATTTAAAATAATGTAAATATTTATTTTGTATCCTTTTTTTTTATTTTCTGCTGAACCGAAATTTTTTAATTTAAAATAAAATAAAATATTTTATTTTGATGATTTTTGTCTTTCTTTTCCGCTGAAACAAAATTTTTAATTTAAATTAGATTAAATATTTTGTTTTTATGTTTTTTGTTTAACTTTTCCTATTAAAAGAAAGTTTTAATTTAAAATAGATTATATGTTTGGACTTTTAATGGTTTTTATTGTTATTAGGTCATTAAAAAATTAGATTACAGGCAGGGAATAAAAGGATTCTTTCCATTTTTTTATAATCCTTGCCTGATTTCCTGATTGACCTTTAAATATTTAATTAGGAAATATCACACAAATTTAGAAGTTTAAATTAACGTTTAAAAAATTAGCAAAAAATAGATTCAGTTTTTAAAATCAATAATTAATTTTTTTTTTTAAAATAGTAAATAATAAGAACTACTGTAATATGAGATTGTGAAGAGATGGAGGGTATTTTAGACATTTAAATGGTGGACACCAAAAATGGTGTTACTGAAATACCCCTCCCCTCTTCACTTCTATAATAGAGATTATAGAATATTTATACATTAGTTATTTTAGTCTACTGTAGAATATAGAATTTTATGTGAGTTTTTCCTATTCCATATATCAATTCACGTTAAATTACTAGGAAAAGATTTTGCATACAATTCGGTTTGCAACCTATTACGTTTACTAGAATAAGAATAGGAAAAGATTGCGTTTACTAGGGTTTGCAGCGTATTACGTACTCCCATAAATATATAAGATAATCTATTATTGTTCTTTCGTAACATTAAACACATATCCGAAAAACACTCAAACAATTTGGCATATACTTTGATATGTGACATCACCCCTGTCAAAGAAAATTGACGAATTAAGGTTCGAATTGTTGGACTTTGGCTAGCTCCTGAATGGAATAACCAAAAAGTTATAAATTCGACCAAAAGATACAACTATGGAATGTGATATTATAAAACATTGAATAATTATACATAGATTACAAGAAGAAAAAACTAACGTAACCTATATTAGCGAAGTATTTAACTACGTAATTCATATTAAACAAGCAAGTCGATGGATGCACAACTAACACATCGTGTTCTCTATTTTTTTTTTTCAAAAAATCCTTCAAATATTTTGAAAAAAAATTTAAAAAATAGATACTAATTCGTACTCCACATATTATAATATTATAAAATTACTTAAATAATGCATTAAGATTCTTTGAAGAAAATGTATAAAATGAAATATATCTTATCGAGTATGTAAAATTGGTATGTGTTTCCTCATATACTATTAAAAGTATGACCAAAATCAAATTCTCCAACTGGTGGACTATGGTTTATAGTCATATATGCATTATAGTCATGAATCCCAATTCAGTTGGGACGTTAGAATTTTTTGAAAAGGCCAACAATTATATTACAAATTTTTCATGAAATACCCCTGAGTTTTTGCAAAATTCACTGAATGCCCCTCGACTTTCAGAAATTCACCAAAATCCCCTCACCTTTAACTTAATACGCAAGCTACCCTTACTAATGACACGTCGTTAGTCCTCCGTTAGTCTAGTTTCAAATTCACCAAATACCCCTATTATAATACTTATATCACCAAATACCCCTATTCTAAAACATAATTCACCAAATACCCATAACTTAAAATTATCCATTTTGATGCTGATAAAATTAGAAGGTAATATATGTTGGTAGTTGGCTAGATCTAATCCTGCAGGAAAGCTATGCATTAGATTTTAAATTGTGATATATATGCCTCTCCTTATCTCTGGTTCGTCCATAGTAGAGTAGTACTATTTTCTTTGTCAAGTACTCCGGTAGTATCTTAATGTCTAACTGATTTTGGCTTATTTTTGAGGAGATATTCAAATACTCAATTTATTTTGGCTTATCTGGCAAAGTTTCATTAGTTTGATACATTTGTTGTGAGTTCAATAGTTCATTTAAGGTATAAAAGATGCTAATGTAACTTAGATGCGGCATCATGCTTATATTTGTTAGTGTTTGTGTTTTACTATTGCCTTCTTCAGCCATGTTTTTTTATCTCTGAGGTACTGAATCTTGCAGGTGAAAATGATAGTAAAACAGTCCTTGATGCCATTTTCCTAGGGAAAGCTCTTGGTAAAGCACTGACTGAAAGAATTGAATCTAAAGTTGGTGAATTTCCGAGCACTGTCGGTAGGTTGCAAGCTGAGCAACAAAAGCAAGTTCAAGAATTTCAGGTGAGGAAACTACTCTTTATCAAAATGAAGGAACATTCCCAGCCATATCTTTGTAGGTGAAATCCCTAGGCCGGGGAACAGGGGAAGGAGAAGGAAAGCCTAACTAGGAAATTGAAACAACCCAAACTTATAGCAAATTACCACACAAAGAGTTCTGACACTTAAATTGAGCATAATGCTCCGAGATCGAATTCAAATACGGTTGAAAATTCAGATTTTTTAGAATCTAATTCAGGTTTGGAGGCATTCATCGGAGCGAATTCGGGCAAAATCACCAATGTCGGTGAAGACCACCACCCAAGACACGACGAAGCGTCGCTAGAGCGAGAAGAATGAGGATTATTGAGAGTTGAAGAGAGATTATGCTAAAAAATTGCCTTACATGAAAGAGATGAATTTGAGCTTGTTTTTGAGATAATATTCTCTCTTGATGGTGAAGATGGTGATGATGAAGTACTCGTTGTTGCTTCTTCGTGATTGAACCTTTCCGAAAGGGAAGGTCGTGACTCCATTATCAATCGATCGATTCTTTTTCTCTCTTCTCAATGTTCGTCTACTGTGATTTCGATCGAATTGCAAAAAACCTAGAAATTCGACGACATTGATTGCGTGATCTTGGACATGATTGAGTTGCGGGTCTTTGAAAAGTGAGAGAACAAAATTGGAGGTTTTGTAGAAGTTCGAAGGAAGACGAAAATGGAGGAGAGAGAATATTACTTGTTCACTCTCTCTCTCTCTCTCAGTTGAAGCTACTACAATGGCGATGTAGATCTGGGAAGGACAAGACTGCAAATCTGTTTATTAATGTCCAAAATTTTAGTTGCCTAAAAGCAAAATAAGGGCAAAATAGTAAAATTATGCTAACAACTACTTAACGTCTGTTAAGTGTAAGGGTAGTTTGGGTATTAAGTTAAATATGAGGGGAATTTGGTGAATTTCTGAAAGTCGAAGGGCATTTGATGAATTTTGCAAAAAACTCAGGGGTATTTCATGAAAAATCCGATTGTGTTATTACTTCTTTTTTTCCACTACTAAAACATAGGGTCCCACACTCTCTCTCTCATTCAATTAAAAAATCACTATCTTTCATTCTACCTACTTTAATTTCTCAAAAAGAAAAAAATATTTGATAACCACACTTGAAAATCTATACCTAGTCTATACCTAGTCTATACCTAGTATTTAAAAAGGAAAACCACAATTTATTAGATGACATGTGTCAACACATTTGATTAGGTGACACGTGTCATCCATTCTTTCGTCCATCAATTTGGTTTTTATTTTATTTTTTCTTTATTGTTTGATATATTATACAACTCCAATCGATTCTTTCACTTCATCTTCCTCATACAACATCAATTCACCAATCTATTCATTCAACATTTTCCACTCCATCTTCCCGATTAACACTCAATAATACACTATTTAATTTATGTATTAATTCAACTTTTAAAATTTACCTCTATTTAATCATATATTCTATCTAAAATCACAAGCTCAAAAAATTTGAACTTAAAAAGATAAACTAAATACAGAGTAACCACTACAAAATCGCCCGTTATTTGAACGGGCTCAAAAGCTAGTTTATACTAAAATTATGTGTCATGATTAGTGAACACTTTAAATTGGGACAGAGGGAGTAGTTTAAGAATTATTTTTAAGGAAAATTTGGTAATATTAATCCAACCTTTGACCGATTTTCTTTTATTAAGCCCACCTACGACATATTTTTTAATAATCCCACCTTTATTACCCAACAACTTTTATTGGGCCCAACAGGTCATAAAACTGTTGTAAGCGGCATTATTTCTCTACATGGCAGTACTCTCTCTTGATATATTCAGTCATCATCATCAATTCATCACCATCTCGTTGACTTTTTCACCGATTACCGGCCACTTAAGCCCAATAAAAGTCGTCGGGTAGTAAAGGTGGGATTATTAAAAAATATGTCGTAGGTGGGATTAATAAAAGAAAATCGGCCAAAGGTTGGATTAATATTACCAAATTTTCCTATTTTTAAATAATGAATTCATGTCAATAAATGTATGCTCAAAATTATAAGGGTTAGTATAGAATTAAAAGGTGGTGTTTACGATGAATCATTGATCATATTTGATATAAAATTACTTAAATAACATACTCCGCATTAAGTCTTTCTTAAGTTATTGTTAATAATATTTTTTTAATAGTAGAATAATAGGTTAATGCAACAAATGCAATATCACTTATGTATAAAATTTTGTACAAAATTAACATTTCAATACATAAAATTGTGCGTCTCACCTTGGTGGATTATGGGGATAAAAAAAAATTATTGTCAAGAAATGATGGATTTTAAGGGGGTACTTCTATTCACTTGATTTTCACTTTTTTATATGAACCTATCTTATCTGAACTTATATACCTGAACTTATTAGAACTTATTTTAGTTATAAATTATAATTGGCCAACCCTTATTTTTCCAGATCTTATCTTATATTTAATTACCTGAACTTAACCGAAATTATGTGAACTTATCTGAAATTATTTTAAAAAATAAATGAAAATAAAGTGAACAAAACAGAGCCTTAGATTGGAACTTCCTACCTAACTTATCTTTCATCTAATTGATTATGAATATACTGAAGGAAATAATGTCCTTGGTCCAAGTCTGCATTTAATGCTAAGTCTAATAAATGTGGTTCAGTTTTAATTAATAAGTTAATAATTCAGTGAGATCAAGTGACTGAATGCCTATCTAGAGGCCGCTTCAGTTCAAGTGGAATTAATAATATTAATCCATCACTTACTCTTGACTGAACACGTAGGGTCACACAAATAGTACGTGAACGGATCAAGTATTTAAGTGAATATATTATTCATTAAGTATTCCATTTATGATCATTCGGAAATGACGGATCTTGGTACCAGGGGGAGCTGAAATCGTCAAAAGGCAAAGTAAATAAATACTTCGAAAATGAAGATATTGCAGGAATAGAAAATATGGTTCATAACGGAAATATAAATATTATCCAAGTCGTAGATGTTTCCAGAAACGGAAACATGGTTCGTATCGAAAAATATTATCGGAAATAGAAATATTGCCGAAAACGGAAATATTGCCGAAAACGGAATTATTACCAGAATCGGAAATATTGTCGGAAAAGGAAATTATTTCCGGAATCTGAAATATTAATGGAAACGTAAATATTTGTTCGAAACGGAAATGGATTCCGGAATCAGAAAATGAATCGGAAGCTCGACGAGCGACAAGCCGGCAAGCGAGCCGGACCATCGCTCTACAAGAAAAAGGCCAAGCGCATAACACTGAGCACGAAGCCCAGCGCCAGTGCTCAGCCGATGGGCCTGGAGAGCTGTGGGCCTCGAGCAGCAAGGCAAGGCAGCAGCAGCGAGCAGCCCACCAAGGCCAGACTGTAGCGCGCTAGGCCTTTGGCCAGCTGCGGCTGCGGTTGGGCCTAGGCAGGCACGCGGGCCAGCGTGTCCCATTGTGGCTGCGTTGGTTGCTTCGTCTTGGGATCCAAGAAAAGTCGAATTACTTAGTTGCCAAGTTACTTTCGGATTAAGTATTAGTTTTCGTAGTCCTACTATGAGGGGGTCGAAAAAGCACAAGGCTAATGCATGACCTCGTCCCTCGTGGGCGTGACGTTGTCAGATCAAGTGTAGTTAGATTTCCTGTGAGTTTACACCCAATCGACTAGTAATATAGGAGTCGCCATTCAGTTTTTAACGACAATGAGAAAAACTGACAAAACCCGGTTATCGTGACATAAAGGGAGTGCAATTATGTTCGACCACGACGGCCATAGGTTCCCTTGTGATCCCTGGTGTGGGGATCGCTCAACGTACACCCGCAGGGCAGAGATTGAGAGTTCGGGGGACTGTAACTACCGAGAGGAGTGCTCATCAATAACTCTAGAGGCAGGTTATAGCTCAGCATAAATAATTGAAGGGACATGCGTTAAACTATTAAACTATTCTGAATTGATTTTTTAGCAATATGCAACACATAATACTAAATCGGTCGTGATTATCTTATTTAGATTGATTTAAGGTACCTAGCATGATAATTCAATTGTCCAAGGTATTATCTTATTAGGCGTGATAGATCAATCAAATTAATAGTTTAACAATTTTATAAAAGGGTGATGAAAGCGATTAAATCATGCGAAGGGACACATTACAACGCACCCTTGAGAGGTGCGTCACGGTTCTCAGAAAACTAACCACTTGGCTTTGCTATTTCTCCTTTTATTTAACGAATCTCGGGTTTCTGAGCAGTGTTCCAGTATTTAGGCTTAATTCATCAGCTACAAGGGACAAGATACGTTCTGTTCGACTTTTGGGTCGATTGCGACAGAATGCGGGATCAATTTCGCAGCGTGAGGCTTAGGCTTAGGGTTGGAGTCAATACTCAGATTATGAATTGTGTGTGTTCTTCACGTCGGTTTTTAGGCTATATTTATAGGGAAAGAGTTCGTGGAAAGATAGATCTTTAGAATCCAGATCCAAAAAGAATTCGGAAACAACACGACCAGACCCAGGCGTTGAAAATAGGATATGGGCCGAGCCTTTTGTCAGATTTGGACTCTTAATCACGGAGCTTTTGAGACTTATCCGAGTTTCTTAGTGCGTATCAACTTATGACGGAATGCGTCTGGGCCCGTTACGAACTCTAGGTTCGTTAGGATTTTAATTAATACGTAACTCTTATTTCCGAATTATAGCAGGAATAGAATTCCTTTGCCAATTCTATCTCTTTTAGGACTTATGTTGGAGTGCAACACCTAATTCTGACAGATTTCTATCTTTTATGTCTTGCCACTTTTAACAACTACCCGTTATGGCAGTTACTATTTTTAGCATGTTTCTATAAATAACAGGTTTGGCTGAAATGAAAAGGGTGATCGAGATTCGTTATTTTATAGGAGATGCGTTGCCAAGTGGAGATTTATGTTCTCATCATCGAACCTTCCCTTTCGGGAATGGGGAAAAAAGTAGGTGTCTACAGTTAGCCCCCACTTTGACTGAGTCTTGGAGTAAGACGATGGTCAAAGTATTAGACGGAGTGCGTCATACAAGCCATGGTGTATGTGACCTGTTTTGCGAGGGTCTCACGAGCCCCCGAATGATAATATTTGACTTAAGGGTCATCACTTGAAGTGTTAACACATTCCTCACGTGTCATTGGAATTTGTTAAGTATAGAAACTCCCTCACTTTGTCATTGGAAGTACCTACAGATGTATAGAAACTCCCTCACTTTGTCATTAGAAGTATCTACAGACGTTTTCGAAATTAAAGCTATAAAGTGTAACCAGGCCTGGCCAAGCCCGATCACGAGGTAAAAATGTTTTTAAAGATTCTCATTTTCAGGGTTAGCTAAACGAGAAAACCCCTTTTGTTTTTGTAGGACGTAAAACGATGGAAAATCCAGCACATCGCTCTTTTTTGGAAAAGCGGAAAACCAATCCTTTGATTTTTGGAAAAGAGAAACCATCTTTTGATTTTTGGAAAAAGATAAACCATCTTTTGATTTTTGGAAAAAGATAAACCATCTTTTGATTTTTGGAAAAAGATAAACCAAGAAAAGTTATTGCTGCAACAAGTAAGGACCTGCGCGGTTAGTGGCGCAAACCCCGCCCGCCGAAGGTGGGCGAGCCTGTTTTGTTTTTGAATATTTTATTTTTGAAAACTGAGGACCTGCGCGGTTAATGACGCAGACCCCGCCGGCTGAAGATGGCGAGCCTGTTTTTTTTTGTTTTTGGAGAATTCATTTTTTTTTCTTTGCCTATATATATTCTTTATAAAAGGCTTTCATGATTACGACCTGTTTGTGGGTCGCAATGTTTTCCAATTGGCCGTGTCCTATAAGTGGGTCCATGCCATGTATGTCTCTCGTTAATAAATAACGCGATTTTTGGAATACCGTTGTTTTTCCGCGGGAAAGGAATATTAAGACAACAGATAATTCTTACAAAAGGAAACTTACGCATGCCCCGACAGCGAATATTCGCTGTCTTGGGAAGCATTTTCAGCGCCCAGAACTGGGCGCGGGAATTTTTAACGCCCAGAGCTGGGCGTTGAAAACGCAAGGGGGAGGCTGGCCTTTAAAAGCGCGTTCCGTCTCTTTCTTCCTCCATTCCTTCGCCATTTTTGCTCGAGTTTCTCACTTAATTTACTCATTTTCCACTCGTTTCTTTCACTTTTCTTCACGAATTCTACTCCAAGTCACTTCCTAATCCTCCCAATGTAAGTAATTTTCAGTAATTTTAAGCTTTTTGTCTATTTCGAGCATTTTTTGTTGAGTGTTCTTGAACTTAAAATTGATTTGGGGGTTTTTGATTTCGTGCCCCTTTCTTTCAATTAGATAGCTGAAAACGTTCTATATGACATGTTAATTAGTTTGTGCATGATAATTTTTGCAAGTATGTTGGTTTTTGTTGAATTTGGGCATGTTTATACTAGCCCCTAAGTGTACCTACGATTCTAGTATTTTCTTGCAATGTAGGTGTTCTTGGTATACTGCTTGCGTTCCTCATAATTCATGAGTGACAAATTATGAAAGAATTTCGACTTTGTTGGAGTTAATTTTTGTTTAGGAAAGTTTTGCTGAATTTGAACTTAGTGCCATGTTTTTAGGGAACAAAATTGTTTGACTCCATTTCACGAGCGGAATGCGCTCTTTTAGGGATGGTAAGTGCCATCTTGTTAAAGGTATAATGCCTTATTGTTGTGTCGTTGACCAGCATGTCTTGCGAGTCATCACCGTCCTCTGGTGACCATGCGGAGCGTGGCATGACACGTCAGTCCACTGGTGCGGGACCCCTATGGGTGGGTCCTTCGTACTACGACGGTCGGGATTTGCACTACGACCTGGAGCATCACGTGACCACCCGTCTTCATGCGAGGAAGGATACTACAGTCCGTTGTTATGGTGCGGCGATGAGCGAGACCGTCTTTGGTTTCCTGAGTTCGGACACCCAGTCTTTGGTGAGGGAGAGTTCGCTGTTCCCGGTAGTTGAGACTTTTTGGGAGGTACTGCGACTCAACATCTCCCTATCTTTCTTGCGGTCGTTCATGAGATGGTGGTGGGATACCACCAATACTTTCCACTTTCCTTGGGGCGAGATGACGATTACTCCCGAGGACTACACTGCTTTGACGGGCTTGACCTTTACAGGGATTCCCGTTCGTCTGAGGTCTGATGGCCCGCTGCCGGCTGTTGCTGAGGGCACTAGGCTCATGGGCTCGTGGCTAGGTCAGAGATTGCCTTCGTACCAGGCCCGTGGGATACCCTATGCTGATTTGATATGGGGCCTGGAACGTGGGGTGGAGGAGTCGCCTTTGAGACAGGCCCGGCTGTTTTACCTCCACTTCATCACTTCTACCTTTCTGTCGGGCCCTACTAACACCTTTGACCCGAGATGGATAGATTGGGTGGAGGACGTATCTTCGCTAGGCGCCTACTGCTGGGGCGATTTGGGCTATGCGACGCTCGTGGGCCAGATGAGTCTGGCGGTGCGAGAGTCGGACCCCCGTAGACGTCATTTCGTCATCGCATTGGCGGGGGTGCCGCGCTTGATTGAGGTATGTGCCTCGCTATTTTTTTCTTTCATGTCTTTGTTGGGCTCTTTGATATATATTTGTTTTACTGTCCACTTTCTTTCCTTTATAGTTTTGGGCCTTTGAGCATTTACCTTGGCTGGCTCCCCGAAAGGGGCAAAGGCCTTTGGAGTACCCTGCTGGTCGTCGTTGGGCCTGGAAGAAGAGATTGACGGCGTGTCCGCCGCCTGATACCGTGTGCGATCTCATTCGGGACGGGAACCCCGAGCATGTAAAGCACATTTTCCCTATCTCGTTTCTTATTATTTATTTTTTGTGTGCGAGATCTGATTGTGTTTGTTATTCACAAATAGGTGGTTGGACCCCATGGCTTTCTTTTAGGGGTGCATACGCTTCGGTCAGGGATAGTTATACCCTGAGCCAGATGCGGGTTTTATTCGTTGGTCGTCGTGACCCCGTCTGGTATCTGGGAGAGCGGGTACGTATGCAGACCGTTGGAGTCTTCTCGGTGCCTCACCCTCCACCTGCGACCATGTTGGCCACCCGTTCGATAGGCGAGGCCTGGAGGGTTCATTCGAGGGCGGGCGTCCCGGCGACGGAGTTGGTGATAGCGGGAGCTAACTATCATCAGTTCATCCTGAGTTCTCTTCGTCTCCCGGAGCCTGGCGCTGTAAGTCGCTCTTTTTATTCTTATATTTTTTTGCTGCATTCCCCTGCTCGTGCCCATGTATTCATGTTATCGTGTTTCGTGCAGGAGCATCCTGATCCTTTGTTAGGGGGATGGGTGTCTCTCGATGCTTCGATCTCATATATTGGGGAGAGTGGATCCGAGGTTGTGGAGATTATCCCGGAGGGCCGGGTTTTCCATGCTCCGCTCCCTGAGGGAGTACAGGCGGTATGCACCTTTCATTTATGTATCTTTCTTATTCTTTTTTTTTGTTTTCTGACATTCCCATTTCAGGTCCCGGCCCGTACGGCCAATGCGATGGTGGGGGTGATCAACCGGTTGAAGTCCGCGTTGGTTCGGGCCCGATCCACACTTTCTTGCAGGAGCCCCCATTCTACTCAGGTAATGTGCTTGTTTTTTGAGATCTGTACCTTTTATTTGGTTTTCTGTTACTTACTTTTCTTTTTGTTTCTATAGACGGAGACAGGGTAAGCCGGGGCCGATAACACGGGCCCGTCGGGATTCGGGGGATGCGGCCCTGAGGAGAGAGAGCGGGTGCGGCACTCGCCCCTACGCCATCGCCGTTCTGATGTGGGAGCGAGTACTTCTGGGGAGAGATCCGGGCCGGAGCGTGGGCGTCGTTCCCTGTCAGTGGCTCGTGAGCCTAGCCCCGAGTTGCAGCCGCAGCCTCAGCATTGGGGAGGTTCAGGTTGGGGTTCCTCGCACTATGGGGGGTGGACGGGATGGACCGGCGAGGCTTGGAGGGATGAAGCCGAGGACGAGTCTTAGGCTTGCCTCCTCTTTTGTATTTTATTTATTCTTGTATTTCGCATGTATATATGTTTTATTACATTCGTTTATTTTTGCGAATCTTTGGTGCAAGAATGTTTGAGCCTTCAATGGGCTTGCTAGGTTGCCTTTATCAAATGAGGTCTCAACATGTAGCATTATGACGGTACTTTATTTCTAAACCAACGACAAATTTTGAAAAAGAAAGGATTCCATATATTGCAAAAAAAATGAGTTCGTACAAGAGTGCACACGTACTAGACTAGCCGACTACTTGGGGGGTATTACATATGTATATTTTCTTATGTCTACATTTGGGGTTTTTGTCCTTGTCAACTCGTGTCATACTCCTCTGTTGGGTTTGTGCCTTCATAAGTTTCTTGTGGCTATCCTTTTCTATGTATCTTTGGACTTTTAGCTTTACTCGTGCATGGGTCGGGGTATAGTGCCCTTTGTAATATCTTTCCCTCTCTTTTTGTTCTTTACGTTTGACATTTTTCACGCGTTTTAACGATTAATTAATTTGCATCGAGATTCCTCAATTTTTTATTTAAACAAGATAAATTATGTTTATTTATAATGTTTTTCACTTTTATCAAAATTTTGATATTGGGAAATGAGAAAAATTTAATGTCCCAATGAAAAAGTGTGAGATATTAAATAATCAAATGAATTTAATTGGTTAAAATAATAACTGGACACAAATTTTGATAGAATACTAAGTCATTTATGTGATAATATAAAAGGAAATGTAAAGAACATTTTGAAATACCCAAAAAGGAAAACGTAAAAAACAAAAAGAGACGGAGGGAGTATGTTTTTTGAAAAGGGTGTTTATTACACGTCTGCTACCCCCCTAAGTGTTCGTGATTCTTTTGGTAATTCGAGAAAGAAGTACGAACACTTGCAAAAGCGGGAGGACTGGTGGCAGAAGAGAATGACGCCCAGGTATGGGCGTTGGAAAAGATCGGCGCCCAGGTCTGGGCGTGACAAATTATGGCGCCCAGCCCTGGGCGTTGAAACTCAGTTCTTGCGAGCTTTTCGTTTTCGTGTTTTTTTATTTTATTTTAGTGAGTCTTATGCCGTTTTGTTAGAGTAGAGTGCAGAATGCTTGCTTATGAGTTTAATGTGTACTATTAAAATGCCTTAACTCCAAACTGGACTTTATTAAATATAATATTTTTTTTCAATTGGTCTAAATTCGTGAGGTTAGCGAATTCCGCTCCATCTATGTCAGCCAATTGGACTGCACCGCCTGGTAGGATGGTTTTTACAAAGTATGGTCCGATCCAATTAGGCCGGAATTTTCCCCGGGGGTCCGTGGTAGGTGCACGAACCTCTTTTGACACGAACTCACCTTCTTTGATATTTCGAGGTTTGAGTCTTTTATTGAATTGCCTTGCGATACGCTTTTGATACACTTGCACGTGATGTAAAGCTCTCAATCTCCGTTCATCTACAAGGACAAGCTCGTCGTACCTAGCTTGGACCCAATCGGCCTCGGGTAGCTTGCTTTCTAGGACGATCCGGAGGGAGGGAATTTCAAACTCGATTGGTTGGACTACTTCCATTCCGTATACCAAGGAGTAAGGTGTTACCCCAATGGAGGTGCGGATTGAGGTTCGATAACCCCATAATGCAAAGTGTAATTTGTTGGGCCAGTCTCTATAGTTTTCAGCCATTTTTTCAATTATGACTTTAATGTTTTTGTTGGCCGCCTCTACCGCGCCGTTCATTTGCGGCCTGTAGGGAGAGGATTTATGATGTTTGACATGATATTTTTCGAGTAGGTCTTGGACTTCGGCCCTAAAGTGGGAACCTTGGTCGCTTATGATTTCGTGTGGAACCCCGTACCGACAGAATATGTTCTTTTCAAGAAAGCGGGCTACATGCTTGGCCGTTAATTTCGCGTAGGAGACTGCCTCTACCCATTTAGTGAAGTAATCAATTGCGACTAAAACATACTCGTGTCCCCCTACACCTGTGGGTGTCACTTTGCCAAATATGTCTATACCCCAGGTAGAAAAGGGCCATGGGGAAGTGAATGTGTATAGTTCTGAGGGAGGTAAGTGGTTAAAGTTACTGAAAATTTGGCATTTTGGGCAGGTTTTCAAAAAGTGATGGCAATCGGTTTCCATGGTGGTCCAATAATACCCTGAGCGGGATATTTTTCGGGATAGCATTTTGCCGTTCATATGAGGTCCGCACACGCCGTTATGGTATTCTTCCATTAGTCTTTGGGCTTGATTTTGGTGAACACAAAGTAGCTTGATTTTATTTGGCGTGTATTTGTACAATTCTCCCAAGATCATGCTATATTGTGACGCGAGGAGGCGTAGGGCCCTTTGTGCTCGCGGGGAGGTGTTTAGGGGGAATTCCCCACTTGTTTTATAACGAAGGATGTCCGTATACCATGGTTCTTCTTAGGTATATTTAGGTTCGGAGTCTATGGCACAGCAATAAGCCGGCTCTTTTCTTCGTTCGACCCGAAGGGTCATTCCGTCCCACTCATTCGGGATGTTGAGTATCGAGGCTAACTTTGCTAGTGCATCCGCGAATTGGTTGTCGTCTCTTGGTAAGTATGTATATTCTATTTTTTCAAATTGCTCAACTATTTGGTCTAAGTGAGCCTGATATTTTGAGAGACTAGTGCTTCGTACTTTCCATCTTTTGGATATGTGGTTCATTATTAGGGAAGAATCCCCGAAGACTTGTAAATGTTTGACTCCGACGCTAACCGCGGCCTCTAGCCCGACTATGCAGGCTTCATACTCGGCGGCGTTGTTTGTGGCCTCGAAGTCAAGTTTGACGGAAATTGGTATATGGGCCCCTTCGGGACTGACTAGGAGAACTCCGACACCGCATCCCTTTTGATTGGATGCTCCATCGAAGTATAGTGTCCAACAGTCGTCTCGTACCATCAGAAGTTCCTCGTCAGGGAGGAGGTAAGCTTCCGTGGTTTCCTCATTCGTAGCGTTCGGCCAGGAATTGGGCTACCGCTCTTCCTTTGATTGTTTTTTCCGGCATGAATTTTAGATCGAATTCTGAGAGCATGACTAGCCATCTGGATAAGCGACCGTTTAGTGCGGGCTTTTCGAACATGTATTTTAAGGGGTCTAGTTGTGACACTATATGAAGGGTGTGGGCTAATAGGTAATGTCTGAGTTTTTTGGACGCCTAAACGAGGGCGAGGCAGGTTTTCTCAAGTTCTGTATATCTCGTCTCGTACTGTATGAACTTCTTGCTCAAGTAGTAGATGGCTCGCTCGGAACCATGTACACACTGTGAGAGCATAGCTTCCGCTTCAGTATCCGTGACGGTGAGGTATAGACGTAAAGGAATTCCGGGCAAAGGAGGGGAAAGGACGGGTGGTTTTCTTAGGTATTCTTTGATTTTATCGAAGGCAGTTTGGCATTGTTCATCCCATTCGGCTTTTTCTTCTTTTCTTAATTTTTTAAATATTGGCTCGCAAGTGATGGTAAGCTTAGAAATGAACCTACTAATGTATTGCAGCTTTCCTAGGAAACCCCTTATCTGTTTTTCAGTTTTTGGTGGGGGCATTTCGGTAATGGCTTTAATTTTGGATGGGTCAATCTCGATTCCCCGTGTACTAACCACATATCCTAGTAACTTTCCGGAGGTTACCCCGAACACACATTTTTGTGGGTTTAGTCTCATGTTATATTTTAGGATTCAGGTGAAGAATTTCCTAAGTGCCGGGAGGTGACCGCGCCGGTCTTTAGATTTGACGATCATGTCGTCTACATAGACCTCGATTTCTTTGTGTATCATGTCATGATGTAACGTGGTGGCTGTTCTTTGATAGGTGGCCCCCGCGTTTTTCAAACCAAAAGGCATTACAGTGTAGCAATATGTACCCCAAGGGGTAATGAAGGTTGTTTTTTCCATATCTTCTTCTGCCATAAGTATTTGGTTATATCCTGCGTACCCATCCATAAAGGAGAGAAGCGCATGTTCCGTTGTGTTGTCTACTAATATGTCAATGTGAGGTAGAGGGAAGTCATCTTTGGGACTGGCTTTGTTGAGATCTCAAAAATGTACGCACATTCGCACTCGTCCATCTTTTTTAGCTACGGGGACAATATTGGCCACCCATTCTGGGTAGTTGGAGACCTTTATGAAGCCCGCGTCTAGTTGTTTAGTGACTTCTTCTTTTATTTTCAAGGCTATTTCCGGCTTAAGCCGCCGTAGCTTTTGTTTTACTGGCGTCATTTTGGGATCCAGCGGAATTCTATGCTCAGCGATTTCCCGATCTATTCCGGGCATGTCTTTGTAGGACCAAGCAAAGACACCCTCGAATTCCCGTAGAGTGGAGATTAGATCGGTTTTTTCAGTGGGAGTTAAGGTGAGGCCGATTTTAATGAATTTAGGATTTTCTTATGTTCCAATATTTATCGATTCTGTATCCTCAATTATGGGGGTTTTGAGTTCTTGTTCATTTACAACTTTTATTAATTCGGTATATTCTTCTTCTGGCTCTTTTTCGTGCTCATTAGTGGCGAGGCATTCTGCATTACTACTCGGATTTTTAAGCGGCATATACTCAAAAGTTTTGTTCATCTTATTAAAGTCGTGAAGCATTACATCAAAAAGATCTCCCGGAGTGGATATTTCCGGGTCTAGACTAGTTTTGGGAGGGATTACAATTTTATTAGGTTCAGACTCGGATTCAGACTCGGATTCTTCACACATTGGGCCTTCTCCCGCAGATATCTTGAATTTCATTCCACGAGCATTAGTCCATTTGAAGGTCTTGCGCCACCCTTGTTTGATTTGGTCGATCTTTAGGGGTGATGGGGCAATCAGTTTAGTGGGATCAAATAATTCATCTTGAAGGGCCAATGCCATGATTTCTGTTTTGCTCCTTGTTCTTTTCTTCTCTAATCCAAACAATAGCCGGAAAGCATGTGTGTTGGGGAAGGCTTTTGGCATTGTGTAGCTCTTTGAGGCGAGTGGCCTTTTAGAACGTAGGGGGTCGTGTCCCAGAGCATGCATCTCTTGGGTTTGTGCGACCTCTAGGAGTGGATGTTCAGGATATGCCACTTCCATTGTGATCCTTGATGGCTATCACGGGTAGGTATTCAGGGACTCTGTATTAACATTATGGAGTAGGAGACACATTAGTTTATTTTATGAGTTGGCCTTCTAGACACTTTATGACTACCCTTAAGTCGGACTAGTACATTTGGACTATCGTGTGTGCACTCTGAACTCTTTTATATTTTCGAAAATCTTTACCCGTGTGACATTCAAAGTTATTTTAATTAGCTTGCTCGGTTTTGGTGCCGAACATTGCCGTCATAGGAGGCCTAATGACGACACAAAGAGTCGTTTATTTTATAAGTCGTTCTTAGAATCGAGTGCTTTTTCATACGTCCTCGTAGCAAATTTGTTAAGAATTTTTTATTGCTACGTATATTTTGTGCGCGGGCACCGAGGCTGCGGTGCCTGGTAAAAAGGCCAAGCAGCAACTTCAGCCCAGCGCAGGGCGTGAAAATGTTTGACGCCCAGCCAGGGGTGCTGAAAATGTGTCCCTTGTTGTAATAATTGGATTTTCAAGGCAAATACTAGAATAAGAATAAGAACGAGTTTAGGAAATCGTTGCGCCGTGGTAACCAAACCACTGCCTTGAAAACGAGATTCGGTGCAACCGGGGTGCACAATTGTATCCACCGATTCGTTCCCTAAGGTTTACACAACTCTCAACACACAAAGGCACTTTTGGGTGATGAGATGGAGCCACATAAACTTATGCCCAAAAGAATAAGAAGGAAAAGGTTTGAAAAGATACAAATATTCATTACTTAATCATGAACCAAAATTCTTCCATCCAAAACAAAAGGGAAAGGAGGAGGAGAGGAAGAGATCAATATATGTGTGTACCAACAACTCAGAAAATGAAGAGTACTTATAGGATGTGTGGAGGAGACAAAACAATCCAAAGAAATCAAAGGTTTCAAAGGAATTCAATGATATTAATCAACCATAAACCCATGATAATGAAGAGTTGATAACCCCCATAATCAAGAGAAATAATGGACCAACTTAATCACCATAATCAGAATGATAATTGTCCATAAATAATACTTAAAAGGTTATCATAAAGGAGGAATCCAAAGAGAAGATCAAAAACGGACAACATCAAGAACCGATCTCGAAACCTGCCGGTTTTCCAAAACCGGCCGGTTTTCGGTTCACTTCAAAAAATGCCTTTTAAGTCCGATTTTCAACTTACACTCGAAACCTGCCGGTTTCGGAAAACCTGGCAGGCAGGTTTTGAGAAACCTGCCGGTTTTCCAAAACCTGGCAGGCAGGTTTTGAGCGCTTTTCCATCTTTAAATTCCAACAATCCCCCACTAAAGATGAGAAAAGATACCAAATGAAAGAGGAAGATATTGGGCATAAGAGGAGCTTAATACATAACACTTGGTGTTACATAAAGTAAATTGAAACCAAATGCTTAGTGAAGTAAATTATGACTTACAAACCCATGGGTGGACGAACCTTGAAACCCTTAAGTCCTTGATCAAAGAGTGGACTAACCTTGAAACTCTAAGATTTAAGTCACGCCCCCACAACACATACCTCACTCCAAAGATTATGTGGACTCCGCAAAGTGTACGCGTTTTAAGCCATGCGTTTACCTTAGTTCTCATGGAAGCTCTAGGAAACTGCCCAAGTTTCCATAGAAGATGGCGAGTCTTCACAACCACGTAGGTGAATCCTCAAGTGCTTCTCAAAATATTACTTAGTCAATAGGGTTAAATTATGTTCACTTTTAGTGAACCATCAAGAGCTACCTCGCAGCTATATTAACCCCCACAAGACCATAGATTCATTAAGAACATAATATAATGTTCAACATCTCAAATAATTTGGTTGGTGAATCCACAAGTTGAATGCGTCCATTTCAATATGTTAGATTCATTAAGAGTTTATACAACTCAACCCTCATACAAGTGGTGGTTCACTTTAAAGTGCATCTCAACTAGCACTCTACCATTAAGAGTTCAAAGACTCAACCTCATTCAAGCATTACAACACATGCCATAGGGATAAGCAAGTAATGCTTATTACTTTACTCAAATGGGCATGAAGCCTATCCCCCTCGACATTTCAACCATCAAGGATCATTACATGTCCCAATTCAATCTTCGTACCATAGTGCATAGCGTACCTTGCATTAAGTTTTTCAGTTAGAAAGTATAACCATAAGCAAGGACATTTAAATGGTATATGCTCACTCAAAAGCACACATGGTAAAGAAATTATAAGATGCTTTGTTCTTGGTTCAACTAACACCAATTAAATTTGATGGGACAATTTTGTAAAACACAATTTTACAAAAAGTTCTTCATAAAGTATGATCCTCAAATCAACATAGCCACTTTAGTGAAAGTACTTCATCAATATCAAACTTCTATAATTTGCATCGAAAACTTCAAAGCGACATACTTTGAAAACATAGCAAATAAATACCATTCGACCTTATCCATGATACCTTTAAAATGAAGCAAACCCTCGTTCACTAAAAATTTGTGAAATTAAAAACAACTCAATTATTTCACAGTAAATTCACAAATAATAGCTATGTCAAAATACCAACAATACATATCATTATCATAGCGAAAAATATACTAGCGTCCACAACCTAAATCATGTTTTAGGTCCTTTTAAAGGTTGAAGCTAAAAATTACATTCCACACATACCCACAAATGATATGATTTTATATTTCCACAAATCTTCTCAAAAATTAAGAAAATGAATTACTATGAAAACCAAACATTTGTTTTCATATATTACTCAAAACCATTTACTTAAATAACACTTTCAACTTTCAAGGGAGAAGACATAGAATTCAATGAAGGTTTAAAACTCAATATTCAACATGTGATGTAAATATAACTTGAGCACATCATCCACATATCGAGTAAAATAACCACACATAATTATCACCTTGGAAAAATAAGAATTGAAATTCTCCACCCAAGTTATTAATCTAAACAACTATGAGAATTCAAATTCTACACAATAAATATGCATCAAGATATCGATAAGGTACATGTACCATTACAATGGTGATAACTCCAACACACATAATGAATTCCATAAACACATAATTCTTATCCTCAAGCATGGGAACTCATCACTCATGGTTTTACCACTTAGAACAATCACTTTACATACCTATGATAAAAGAGCATGCAATATAGGAATGAAAATTAAACTGCTCAAAAATCTAAGTGATATAAAACTTGTTCCCAAAATAATAAGAATAAGAAAATCTCACTCCCTTACGTTGATAAGGTTCTCCCAATTCAAGTATAGCCTTGAAACTCCTAATAACCATCCGGTGAATAGTCATCAAACCCTTTCAAGAAAACATCTAGATATTCATATTCCTTAGGTAGGTTGCGAAACTCACAAGTAAGCTTAACTTACTCCCAAAAGCTTCCCCTCAAAGGTTAACGACAAAAAGTCTCCATTGACAAATCACGGAATTAAGGTCTTACTCATAGGAATTGAAAACACAACACAAATTCAAGGCATACATAAAAACGTCCTTTAGCATAACGGGCAATTCTCATGCCTTGAAAACTCTGACTTCAAGTCTCTTCTAAATTCAACTTGTTCACTACTAACAAAAGAATTAGAAGAAAATAGAACAATCAAGCAAGAGACACTTTAAACCCAACATGCATAGCCAAATAATTAATTGCATCATGCACAAACATGCTAAAAGAAGAATTACCGTTAAAATGAGAATACTCAAAAAAATACATACCAAAACTCATCAATAAGATGAACATCCCAAGAAGTCATGGAATTACATGCATAATAAAAAGAGTACACTCAAATAATACAAGGACCAAGAAAACAAGTCCAACATTGAAATATTAGGCACTTCCCATATAGTGGACTTAAAAGTCTCTTTTACATGACACCTAAAAATTTCGAATCTCGGATATTTGGACTCACAACCACTTTCCAAAAAACACCGGGGTCTAAAGGTTTCCCAAGAGAAACTCTCAAAAATACATGAGCATTCAAAAACAACCCCCACATGGAAATAATAAGCCCAAAAATTAAGATCATAAAATGATCACTCAACAAGGTTAAACTATGAGAAATGCCATAATAAAATTATGTACTCAACAATTCCCATAAAACCATTTTAAGATCAATAAACCCTTAAAACTCAAGTCTCAAAACTTTTGGCCAACTTTAATGAAATTCCAACACCAACACAAATAAAAAGGCTATTTAGTCTCAACCATAGAAAATTCATTAAACAACACCATACCAATCATGACAAGATTAATGGTCAAATTCCCAAAAGAGTAGTGACTCGAATAATCAGGTATACATCCAAGGAAAATATTATACGTAAAAACTCACTCAACATATTCCAAGGAAAAGGGTTAACATAGTTTGCTTCCACAAACTCAAACACTTATGTTCTAGGGGGTCATCACAAGCTTATAATAACTTGCTCCAATGGGTACACAAAAAACTCCAAGGAATTAAATATGCATATTTCCAACAATGCATAAGAAACCATTGATTATGAAGTTACATACCCAATATTCATGGTGATAAACAAGAACTTGGAATCATACGTATACACCAATATTACTATGACAAGTTAGCGCTTGAAATGACAACGTACAAGGCTAATAATCTAATCACTATTAGAATAAAACTACTTACTAAATACCCTTAGTAAAGCAAGTACACAAAGTCACAAGCCCAAAATTCCTCTACCAAGGAAAATATGACAATGCACAAATAATTCACATTAGTCTTTGAAAGACTAAAAACATAACTTTAATAAAACTAAGGTCTCCTCATGAAATTAAACATGCATGAAACCAAAGTAAACTGTAGAGTGCAATAACATGTTCATACATCATAAATAATTCAAATACTCTACTTTCTAGTAATCATTCCAACAAACATCATTTGACAATATAAAAATCAATTTTAATATTGTCATCTTCACAAAATATAATTTGTTGAAATGACTATTAGAAATGAACATGTTAGAATAATATCTTATTAAAAGAAGTAGTTTAGAATGAACCTCCCTTGATATTAAATCATGTATGTGTATTGTAAGACATTCCAAAATCTTCAATCAATCCTCCATCACGATATCATGACCACCATTCATCAATCATCTTCTTCCAGACGTTACTTTTGACTTTCCGTATCCAGAAAAATCAGGTTCGTTGTTGAAGTTGTAACTGACGATCACGATCATCCAATGACGATCCGACCGTTGAAAATCAAGCCCAAGATGTCCCGGATATTGTGTCAAAATTTCAGGACAATCGGACCACGGATGACCCTCGATCCGGATCAATCTTTGAGACTTCTCCCAGAAAAACGTGAATGAAAAACATCTTTGGAAACCCTCTAAATTCCCTTTATCTTTCACTCAAACTCACAAATATAAATTTCCTCAAAAATCATAAGAAGTATTTAGCCATTGAAATATATCTCGTTTTCAAATTGTTGTAATAATTGGATTTTCAAGGCAAATACTAGAATAAGAATAAGAATGAGTTTAGGAAATCGTTGCGCCGTGGTAACCAAACCACTGCCTTGAAAACGAGATTCGGTGCAACCGGGGTGCACAATTGTATCCACCGATTCGTTCCCTAAGGTTTACACAACTCTCAACCATAAACCCATGATAATGAAGAGTTGATAACCCCCATAATCAAGAGAAATAATGGACCAACTTAATCACCATAATCAGAATGATAATTGTCCATAAATAATACTTAAAAGGTTATCATAAAGGAGGAATCCAAAAAGAAGATCAAAAACGGACAACACCAAGAACCGATCTCGAAACCTGCCGGTTTTCCAAAACCGGCCGGTTTTCGGTTCACTTCAAAAAATGCCTTTTAAGTCCGATTTTCAACTTACACTCGAAACCTGCCGGTTTCGGAAAACCTGGCAGGCAGGTTTTGAGAAACCTGTCGGTTTTCCAAAACCTGGCAGGCAGGTTTTGAGCGCTTTTCCATCTTTAAATTCCAACACTAACTGGTACTCGTATTCTGTTCGCGTATTTTTTTTGTACATGCGACTTAATTTTGCGTGCTTGCCTAATAACGTCCTTTACGCGTTGTGCAGCGTCGTGGGATCCGTTACGGGCCATCCTAGGCTTCGCTTATTTTTGTGGCGATCGCCTGGGGTTGCGGAACACGTATTTTGGTACAACTCTCTGGCCAATTGGTGTTTATGAATGTTTGAGAAATTTTTAGGGTCGTTGGTTTTCTAGCGTTATTTGTCACACATGATCACAATATAATCACATAATTCGCTACACATAACTAGAATTACAACATGAAGCAAAAAATAATATGTCACGTAGTTTATGATAGGCTTCTATGGGTAATATTTGCTCCTGGCTTGGTACCGCTTCTATCGTAGATCCAACACATGCCCCGGTCGAGGTAGTGCATTCAACAGACGAATTTCGTCCCAAGAGGCCAATCACGATGTAAGCCAAGGGGGCATGCACCAATGAGAGGGACCTTAGTGGGCGAGCGATTGGGTTTGGGACGGGTGTACTACTAGCGACGAGTGCCGAGTGGATAACATTCGAAGCGTATGCACCCCCCGGTTGGCGATGGGTATCCTTAGTCCCAACTCCCGAGATGAAACATGCCAAGGGAGCCGGGATTCGTTATGCGGTTCTGTCCGTTCACATAAATATGCTGATTTTCAGGTCTTCCCAACTTGATAAGGAAATAAACGCGGAGTAGGATCGTTTCACCCTTCGGCTATTTTGATTACCTACGAGCACGAGTATTTCATGAACGTTCCCCAGTGGAGTCGCCACTGTGAGGGGGTCGAAAAAGCACGAGGCTAATGCATGACCTCGTCCCTCGTGGGCGTGACGTTGTCATATCAAGTGTAGCTAGATTTCCTGTGAGTTTACACCCAATCGACTAGTAATATAGGAGTCGCCATTCAGTTTTTAACGACAATGAGAAAAACTGACAAAACCCGGTTATCGTGACATAAAGGGAGTGCAATTATGTTCGACCACGACGGCCATAGGTTCCCTTGTGATCCCTGGTGTGGGGATCGCTCAACGTACACCCGCAGGGCAGAGATTGAGAGTTCGGGGGACTGTAACTACCGAGAGGAGTTCTCATCGATAACTCCAGAGGCAGGTTATCCTTACTAGCTCAGCATAAATAATTGAAGGGACATGCGTTAAACTATTCAACTATTCTGAATTGATTTTAGCAATATGCAACACATAATACTAAATCGGTCGTGATTATCTTATTTAGATTGATTTAAGGTACCTAGCATGATAATTCAATTGTCCAAGGTATTATCTTATTAGGCGTGATAGATCAATCAAATTAATAGTTTAACAATTTTATAAAAGGGTGATGAAAGCGATTAAATCATGCGAAGGGACACATTACAACGCACCCTTGAGAGGTGCGTCACGGTTCTCAGAAAACTAACCACTTGGCTTTGCTATTTCTCCTTTTATTTAACGAATCTCGGGTTTCTGAGCAGTGTTCCAGTATTTAGGCTTAATTCATCAGCTACAAGGGACAAGATACGTTCTGTTCGACTTTTGGGTCGATTGCGACAGAACGCGGGATCAATTTCGGAGCGTGAGGCTTAGGCTTAGGGTTGGAGTCAATACTCAGATTATGAATTGTGTGTGTTCTTCACGTCGGTTTTTAGGCTATATTTACAGGGAAAGAGTTCGTGGTAAGATAGAACTTTAGAATCCGGATCCAAAAAGAATTCGGAAACAACACGGCCCCAGGTATTTTCAGCGCCCAGGGCTGGGCGTCGAAGATTTCGGCGCCCAGACCCAGGCGTTGAAAATAGGATCTGGGCCGAGCCTTTTGTCAGATTTGGACTCTTAATCACGGAGCTTTTGAGACTTATCCGAGTTTCTTAGTGCGTATCAACTTATGACGGAATGCGTCTGGGCACGTTACGAACTCTAGGTTCGTTAGGATTTTAATTAATACGTAACTCTTATTTCCGAATTATAGCAGGAATAGAATTCCTTTGCCAATTCTATCTCTTTTAGGACTTATGTTGGAGTGCAACACCTAATTCTGACAGATTTCTATCTTTTATGTCTTGCCACTTGTAACAACTACCCGTTATGGCAGTTACTATTTTTAGCAGGTTTCTATAAATAGCAGGTTTGGCTGAAATGAAAAGGGTGATCGAGATTCGTTATTTTATAGGAGATGCGTTGCCAAGTGGAGATTTATGTTCTAATCATCGAACCTTCCCTTTCGGGAATGGAGACAAAAGTAGGTGTCTACACCTACTAGAATTGGATTAATTAAGAGTTTAATTATTGTTACAATTCTAATTGGATAAGAATTTCAATCCTAGTAGGGTTGGTAATTCTTTTCCTAATAAGACTCAAACTCCTTATTTCCTACCCTATAAATATGAGGCTAGGCCCTCATAATTTTATACATCAAAAACAATATTCTTTACTTACATTGTGTTCAAGGGAGAACATAATAGCCTAACCCAAATACATAAAACCTTAAGTGAAATCCTAGTTCAGCAGATCCGAACATGTTGTGGACTTTCTACGGAGGGGAAACATTTGAGGATCTAAAGACTTGTTCTTGTTCGGTTCGGGAGCAGCTAGGGAAGGCATGCATCACATTGTATGTAACATAAATTATGCTAATTGACTATGTGGCAATTAATTTGGATTCTGGCTTTATGGGTTTTCCGCATGAATTATATTATTGTATGATTCATAACCTAAGATATATTTACATCTTTTCATATTATATATTATGTTTATTTACTCAATTATTTGAATCGGACAACCGGATAAAATAATAGAAAAGAACAATATTATAAAATTCAAAACTCTCGTACCAAATAAAATAAATTTGTTGGATCTAGGGTGAGTTTGAGGCAGGTGTAGATATCTGGGTGGTGAAGGAGTGGGGATGAATTTTATTTTATACCCCGTGAGGCGGTGACTGGGGTTGCGGTGGGGGTGAGTACCATATATATACTATCGTGGGTAGCGGGGATGGAGATGACATTTTTAGACGGGTATGGAAGTGGAGGGACCATCTTCCACTAACTCTTTAATAAACATCTTTATACTTTGTAACGTAACTTTATCACGGACGAAAAATAACTCTTTGATACTCCGTATATGACCTTATATAACCTTATTTAACTCATTCAGCCTTATAAGATCTTATTTAACTTATAAGAATTTATATAACCTTATAGGACCTTACAAGACCTTATAGGACCTTATTAGACTTTATTTAAAGGTTATTAGATTATTACTAAATTTTTAACCATTAGAATATTGGTAATAGTTGATTGTAAATATTAATAAAATATAAATTAATACAGAAATTATATTTAGTTTTTATACTAATAATTATGTTTTTATGTTATTTAATAATATAAAGTATTACTCTATAATAATTATAGAATTTATAAAATCCAAGTACGAATTTGACCAATTTGTAAAAAAATATTTTGTAAGTAACTCTTTAATAAACATCTTTATACTCTGTAATTTAACTTTATCACGGACGAAAAATAACTCTTTGATACTCCGTATATGACCTTATATGACCTTATTTAACTCATACAACCTCATAAGACCTTATTTAAATTATAAGAATTTATTTAACCTTATAGGACCTTATTAGACTTTATTTTAAAGTTATTAGACTATTACTAAATTTTTAACCATTAGAATATTAGTAATAGTTGATTGTAAATATTAATAAAATATAAATTAATAAATAAATTATATTTAGTTCTTATATTAATAATTATGTTTTTATGTTATTTAATAATATAAAGTATTACTATGTAATAATTATAAAATTTATAAAATCCAAGTACAAATTCGACCAATTTGCAAAAAAATATTTGTAAGTAACTCTTTAATAAAAATCTTTATACTCTGTAATGCAACTTTATCACGGACGAAAAACAACTCTTTGATACTTTGTACAAGAATTTCACTTGATGCATTGATGTAAAGAAGTAATATTATGATTATTAATTTGCGTCTCACCAAAAAAATCGTCCATAAGTTTGTGATTTACACGTAATTTTAAAAGTGTTTATTAAATTTTTCACTTACAACTGATTATAAATGGTTATACGAGGTAACAATAAAAAGATTAGAGATTGAACTAGAAAAATGGATTCAATGTTGCGTAGAAATTGTTATTTACGTAGATCGATTTAACCTTAACATATTCACATTGGCATAGATGAATCATGTAATCTTTATCTAATTGTTATATTCTTTTTCTAAGTTCCTTTTCTCGGTTTTTTTTTCCACATCATTCTGCTTATTTGCTAATTTGATTTTACCGATTGATTTGAATTTCTTGGGGAACCGCGCG
The DNA here is from genome assembly GCF_020520425.1 of Spinacia oleracea. Taxonomy (NCBI): domain Eukaryota; kingdom Viridiplantae; phylum Streptophyta; class Magnoliopsida; order Caryophyllales; family Amaranthaceae; genus Spinacia; species Spinacia oleracea. The sequence goes on from NC_079488.1 coordinate 78,427,327, forward strand.
CACCAACAACTAGTAATTCTTAAATGTAAGAAGCACATTCTTTATTACACAAAATCGAATTAGTCGAATACCAGATACATTTGCTGGAAGAAGATATTGTCCTAAATTACTGCTTATTATATTATGTCAATACGACTGAAAGGGGGTTTCTTGAATGGTTATTGCGTGTAGGCTTTTACTAAATAAGGGGAGATTTTTTAATCTAATAAATTTCTCTAACTGCTCAATATATTCAGATAGTTTTCTTCATCATGCAATCGAGTACACATTTGAAATGAGGAATAAACTTAAATGGTTAAGGGATGGGATATCACAACAAGGGAGAAACTACAAGATCTCGGTTCAAGCTATTGTAGATCGTGTCCCACCGGTTAAGAGCCTTAAACAAGTTTTGAAAAACGTCAAAACAATGGGCAAAATTCTATCAACCAAGTTGTTTAAGATCTGCGCAATGCACGATACTTCGTAAATATTTTTATGTAATACTTTTAATAATTGAAAAATATTTATAGAAAATTTAATAAAATAAAATGCACTATACATTTAAATAAATTTGTTATATAGAACTAGATTTGATTTTTCCTATACATATAATAAAAAATATTTAAGTTAAATGATATGGTTTGGATATTATCATTAAATTGTTTTATTTTTTTTATGTATTCATTATTTTAATTTTCCACAAAAATTTAAATCAATAAAAACCTTTTCCAAAAATGTTAATACAATTTTTTAATCAAACTGAAAAATAATGGAAACTAACTTAGTTTTTAATAAAAGAATAATAATTGAATAACTACAAAGGGTAACAGAAAATAATGTTATATATATATATATATATATATATATATATATATATATATATATATATATATATATATATATATATTGTATGTTCAAACACATTGTAGTATTAATATTTTTTTTTGGAGTCATAAGTTTAGGACCCGTACATCGCACGATGACTAATACTCCGTAAATATTATATAATACTTTTAATAATTTTACAATTATTTATAGAATATTTAATAAAATAAAATATATTTCGTAAATAAAATTTTCATATACCACTTAATTTTATTTTTTCTACAGGTATTAATAAAATATATTTAAGTAAATGATATGGATTTTTATTGTAATTCTTATGCAATTCTTTTACGTCGTCGCCCTTATAAGAATGTACAAATTTTAAAAAAAACTGTAACAAAAATAAAGATGATTGCTCAAGTAAATATTTAAGAGTGCAACCGGAAGAGAAAAGTAAATATGACAGCTCTCGCAAGTTCTCATAAGAAAAACCGAAAAATAGGGAAATCACACTAATACCTTACATCCCCTTAATAATTGGATAGTAGCATTTAGGCCCACGTGTTGGGCTTTAGGTTTATTTAGGATTATTGCAACGTTTTGTTGGATTTTAAGGCTTTTTTTTGTTTCAGATGAGCTTTGTTTATTTACATACAAATTGTTTACATTTGTTTTAGATGCACGACTATGTCGAGCTAGCTCTTGTAGTAAACCCTAAACTCTTAAGTCTGAAGATGTGCGACCTGATGTATATAGAATCAATTATAGAATCAATTATTGGGTTGTTTGTGATTCGGAGTGATTTCAAACCCCACATAAACCTACTCTATACATGTGAAGGAATATTGAACAAGTACAAAGGCATTGCATCGCTATTGTGGGGTTTGGATTAGACTGTAAATATAATTTGTACTAAGAATACATTGAGTCATTTCAACTATATCAACCGACATTCTCCAATGATGAGTTTGAAATAATTATAATCAACGGATTTTACAAGGCGTTTATTTCTCTAATTTAAAGCAACTCAAGGTATGTATGTGTATTACTCCTTCCGTCCCTCTTTATTATTTACGTATTCCGTTTTAGTGTCTCATTTTAATCTTAACGTTTGAAATATTTTCTTTTATATTGTAGGCTCGTGATTGTACATTCTCATTTCTTGTGTCAGTATTTATGTCTTCTCTTTTTTTTTCCTTCTCTTCCATAATTAATCGGTCTTTTACTTCTTTTTCCCACTCTCGTGTTCCTCAATAATTTTTCCCGAATTTCATTTATTCCTATCTGATGTACGATTGTTCTTCACGGAATAAGTCGCCTATCTTTTGGTGCCGGAGTTGAAGAGGTTTTTTTTTTATAACTGAAGAAGATAGGAAATGGTAAAAGAGCAACTCCAAATGGTCATAAAAAAGACCTACTCGCAAAAAATAAAAATATATGACCATGTAGTTAAACTTTAGTACATGAATTCCGTAAGCAACTATCAAAATATTGTAGCTCATATGAGAGGGTAGCTCACAAAAAAAGGTGAAAAAGTAAAATAAATAAAATTATTTACTGAATGAAATATTATAAGGAGCTACAAGGTATTGTATCCAACAAATGAGAAACTTTGTAGTTTAAAAACATTGTAGCTAACCATTGGAGTTGCTCTAAGGAGATTAAGTGGGATGGGAATGTGGTTGGTTGTCGGTGAAGTCTAAAAAAATATTATACCCTTCACAATTTATTTTATGGTCACATACACCCCCCTCCACTCTCAAAATTTTGACACATTTTCCACTGCACTAGCTATATACTTGAATAAAGTAGGCGGTGTGGATAGGTCTTAAGTGATCGGGTAATTGGTAGATGTATATCGAGTATTAGATGTTATGATTATCAAAGTAAAGATGGATGAAGATAACTTGTCACATGGTGATGAACGGGGGTCAAGATAATCTTTGTGGAATAGGGGGGTCTCCACAAATTTTCTTCAAGTGTAGTAGATTTGGATTTTAATTAGATCGAAGAATATCTATAATATCTATTTAGAAGACAATTGTATATTTCTATCACCAATTCTTAAATGGACTTGGTCCACACTAAATTTATTGTGAACCATGTCTTACAATAAAGTCAACAACTTGTTCCCAATTTATTTTGGCATTTTATTAAGATTATTATGATAAAAATGTAAATTAGTATCGTTGATACATGTTTTGTGCTTGAATAATGTGATTTTAAGTCACGATTCGCTTTTAAAAATATAAGGTTACTATGTTTCAAAAAATGGTTACTATGTCTAAGAATTTTGGTGTTTAGTTTATTATAGTTACTATATGAACAATAAAGGTCACTATGAGTGTGAAAAGGGTGCTAGAGAAAACTATTAATTTTGGGTCCACACTAATATTATTGTGGACCAGGTCCACGCAAGAATAATCCTATTGCTATAGTTTACATTTAATGCAAAATTAATATTTAGATCATAAACCGTGCATCGCACGGGTACTATACTAGTTAATAATAATAATAATAATAATAATAATAATAATAATAATAATAATAATAATAATAATAATAATAAGATTTTTTGTCATAAAAAATACCTTTTAAATTCTAAAAATTGTAATAAAAGACCTTATAGAAAAATTATTGTGAGATGGGAACTAAATAGATTTTTTGTTGTGAAAATGAGACCTTTACCCAATTTATGGTGGTTGACTCCAATTTTTCGGGGTCGACTCGCGCATCCCGGTCATGTGCTTATTAAAAAATGATTTCCCCCCTTAACTTTCCCTCAAATCCCCCCCTCCAACTACCCTAAGAACCTAAAAATAATAAATTCCCTCTGCTTTCTCTATCCTCGAAGCTTTATGCTCTCTCCATTTCATCTTATTCGACCAACTTCTTCAATTCGTGCACAATAACTTTAAAAAAAATTGTGGCTTCCAATATCAATATGTTGCTATTCGAACAAGTTAAGAGAAAAAGCCCCAATTTATTTTGCTTCAATTCTTCCAATTTGAGTTTTGTGGAAATTAGGGTTAATCTGATTTTTTTCCCTTCTTATTCGTCCAATTCTTCCAAAGAAAATAGGTTCTTTTGGGTTTGTAGCGTAGTTAGGGGGAACTGAAGGAAATAAATTCATTTTTTCGAATAAGCACGTGCGAATCAACGGCGAAATATTGGAGTCAACCACCGAAAATTGGGTAAAGGTCCCAATGGTCACAGTCCGAATGTTTTGACACCAGATTTTGCGGCGCGCTCTTACCTATGGGGCGGCAAGAGTGCAAGCGTTGTGCAGAAAGTGAATCTCAATGCTCGGGGGCACGAGCGGGTGCTTGCTTCAGAATGGGTAAGCTTTCCTATTAGTGACAAGAGAGAGGGTCGAGGGTCGATCGGGGTGCTTGTGTGACAGCAGACATAAGCGTGACGACGACTAGAATGTATCTGTTTTGAGGGAGACTTTGTTGAGTTTTGGAAAGCTTAAAAATATGCGACAACACAATATCTATAAAGGCTAACAACAATGCAAGTGATTAAACAAAGGCAATTCTGATGAGAGGTATTAGTCCATAACTCCATACCCCTCATAGAGTTTTATTTTGAATTAGCTAAAAACTGCCAGTGAACACTGGAATTACAGTAACATAATATTTCTCTCTAAAGCCAAGAACTAGAAAGCAATAGAAAAGAGAAATACAAGTAAAGGAAGGTTGAATTCTAACATCCTTCCCCACTTAAGCTGTCGACGCCCTCGTCGACTTACAAGAGTTACAATAGATAAAAGAAAAAAATCTTATTCTAAATTTTGGAGTCTCTTTCGCAATTTTGGAGTCTCTTTCGCGCCGTTGGTTGATGGCGGTTGATGGAGTCTTCTTGAATCTTGTTGTGTCTTGGTTGGTTTGTTGGTGAGTTTTTGTGAGAGTCTTGATGAGTGTTTCTTTCTGGAGTGGGTGCTTCTTGTGAATCCAAGTCTTCCTTGTTTCTGGTTTCTTGCTCGGAGCTGTTGGGCTTGAGCTTGAGCTTGCATCTTGATTCTTGTGTTTGTGGCGAGGGGGTATCTGAGTTCTTGCCTTTCTGAGCGGCTCCATTACTCTCTTAGGTGGGTAATTGATGCGAGGTTGCTTCTGGGATGTTGCCTTCTTTTGGGGCTCCATCACTCACATTGCCGAAAGGTATCGACCCTTTTCTTTTCTTTCTGGGGGAGTACCTGTACTTCGAACCAGACAAGTGTGTCCACCTGCTACAAGCAAAGAATTCAAGTGAGGCATTACAACTGCTTTTCTGGTGCGAAGGAACTCCAATCCAAGCACAAGGTTGAAGTCGTCCATGTTGACGGTAGTGAAGTTCATTTTCCCTTTCCAGTCACCCAACTTTGTTTCCAGCTGCTTTGCCACACCGAGGACCGAATTGGCGAGTTGACGGATTCATGCTATTGCCTCCTTCCTTGAGTACCAACCCCAATCTTCGGGCGTCTGTTTCGGTCACAAAGTTGTGAGAGGCGTCGGTGTCGATCATGGCTCGAGCATTCCTCTCATTCACCAAGAGGTCCACATAAATCATGTTCGTGGAGCCCTCTCTTGTGTCCGAGGCCTCTTTCCCCATTGCATACGTCATGTAGAAGGAACTCATTCTTCAGGGCCCATCGTCCTCACTGCATGCTTCTTCTTCTTTCTCTTACGGTGTTTCCTCATGGCCGACAACTTCCTCTGTAGGTTTTCGATCTCCCTTTGTGCTTGCACTCCCACCATTTGTGTGGGCTTCGACATAACAAACAGTTAAGTCTACTAATGTTTCCCGAGGGCGTGCTGGTCTTGGATTCCTTTGTGGATAGGGAAGGTGATTACCAGGATTTCTGCGAGCTGAGTCTCCTCCCCCGTTTCCTTTCTGCGAGTCTACTAATTAGTTATATATAATAATAAAAATAATAATAATAATAATAATAATATAAATATAAATAATAGGTAATACAATAATATAAATAATAATAATAAATATTATTATTAATGTTATTATTAGTATTATTATTATTATTAATTATTATTATTATTATTATTATTATTATTAAGTTGAATTGAATTGAATTGAATTAAACTGAACTGAACCGAACTGCGAAATAAGTCATGAAACAGAAATTAGGCCAAAAAGAACAGGGCCTTAAAGGAAGTCAAATTTTTTTTTATAGGAAAATTAATTCATTAATAAAGAGTCATACGACATCTATAAGAGAAATATAGATCTAACAAATACATAACAAATTGAATCAAATAAAGGTTTCCTTCATCAAAACTACGGTCGTTGAATAGATCTTGCACTGTAGAACGTCTTCCGTATATAACGCTGGAACATGCAGCCCTTTTAGAGAGAGGGTCTAACGATTTGTTGTAGCCGCGAGGATGATTTCCACTTGATTTATCTGAATGTACTCGAAAAATTGATATTTGTTGGAATCCCATATAAAACTTCACCAATGAACCAATTTTACATAAATCCATTCTAACTGAACGACAAACCAAACATACTAAAACTAACTCCACCATAAGGAGACTAACGAACAAGGACGAACTCCGTCCATATAGTGAAAAATTATTGAAATTGAGAGACAATAGCTGAATTAACTGATGAGAAAGGGCCGAAAATAGTCTAATTTCCGAAGAAATTAAAGGAAGTCAAATTCAATACAAATAACTTAAAATTAAACTAGATTAGCAAAAATAACTTTAAATTAGCTAGAAGTTAATTAGAAAGAACAAAGTTCATTTATAATTTCCCTACACCATCAAAACGTATCCAAATTCATTGCAAATAGCTCAAAATAAACCTAGATAATGAAAAAGAAAAAAAAAACCAAGGTCTCCAAACACGTGAAAGAGAAAGAAGTGTACTTTCTTATGTTCTTTTCCATTCCCAAGGAAGAAAAGAAAGTACTCCGTATCAGAGTATGAAAAATATGACAACTTTTTTCCATTTTATATTAGTTAAATTTTGTTTTCTGATAATTGTTTCATTTTTTTGACAGGAACTTTTTCATTAGTATTCCTTCCGTTCCTAAATAATTGTTTTGTTTTCTTATTTGTCAGTGTGGTACAAAGTATATTTCAATATTGATACTAGGATATGATTTGGTTTTTGTCTAATTAGGAAGTTATACTTCCTTCATTCCTTAATATTGCTTCATGATTGACTTTACACTTTCTAACACGTATTTTGGCTCTTAATATCACGAATGATGTATAAATGAAAATTATAAAAAGTTGATATTTAAAAAATATATATCGATACGGATCTAAAAAGATCCCACATGACTATAGTTTATCTTAGTTACGAATTTCAAAAGATAACCAAATATTTAGTGTGAATAGTATAAAAAACAAGATGGTGCTATATTTATGAAACGGAAGAAGTATATGATTAGGAGTTTTAGGTGTTTCAAATGCAGACTTAATTAAATTCATAAAATTCCATGAAATTACATTTTCATTTGAATTTACAGATGCATTATTCTGTTTTCACAATGGTATATCTCTTCCCTTTGAATTCGTTGAGTAATGTAAGCATCAATTACTCTAATTAAGCTTAGCTTTCAACCTTTTGCGCGATTAGATTATTTTAAGAACAATTATAAAATTCTTTTCTCCACTCTTTTTTAATTCTAGAGGTAACTAAAGAAGTTGTTAATTATTCTTTTGGCCAGACATTTTCTGGAAAGCCAACAATTTATAAAATTCTTCTTTCTTAAGGACTCTCTGATTTTCTAAAAACAAAACACTTTCCAATAATAGCATATGACACCTACTTCAAATACCTTTCTATAAAATGTGCTAGAATCTTAAAATTTAAAATTGTGATAATTTTATGATAGTAATTTGACAGGTTTTGACTTATATTTTCCTGTTTTGTGATTCGTCGAAAAAAAAAAGTGAATGAAATCTAGGATAATAAGAAATTAAAAAAAAGGGTTAGATTTTGCATTTGACCCACCAGTGAGATTGTAAAAATAGCTAGGTGTTAGTATATCTTTGCTTTGGGTGCATAGAATCAGGTTCTTCAATGAATTATTGTTCATTGATTCTTGAGTTTCTGATGCTTAAAGTATACATAAATTATTGGTCCATGGAATAGAGCAAAGTGATGACCATTGCCTTTGAAAGTGAGTCCATAAATTCCTTGAATATTTCTGTTGGGGATAAATGGTGCTCCATTATGGCTTAAGTGAGATCACATGTTATAATAGTCGATAACCATGTGACTATTTGTTTGACAATCACCTGTTAGTTGTTTGCTGGTTCACTTAGTTTATCTGATAAGGTGGTGAAACTTGCTATTTTTTTAATGAAAAATGTAAATTGCTCAGTCCGATCTCTAGGAACAGAACATAAATATGTCAGAAAAACTTGAAAGAATATGAGCAATTAAGACATACTAAACACACACAAAGTTTCCATGAGCTATACATTGAGCTTTATATGAAAACCCTTGGAACCTGAATAAGAGAGACCTGGACTTGGGTCCTCTTAGACAGTGCCTGATTGATTACATAACGATGATGCATAAAGATGATAAAGAAAGCAGGTTTTTTAACACTTCTACTCTTAGTACATTCCTCCTGCAAAAAGCACAATACAAACTTTTAAGAAAGACAATGTAACGGTTAGACCACTTTTATGCATGTACTTTAACTAATTAGTTAACCGCTGAAACCAATTAGTTAAGTTTGAAATTCAATTAGTTAAGCAACGAAACCAAGTAGTTATGCAACCGAACCTATTAGTTAAGCACTGAATCAATTAGTTAAACAATGAAACTTATTAGTTAAGCAATGAGATCAATTAGTTAAGATTTTATGAGTTTTAGTTATTAATAAGTTTGTTCGAAAATAATAACTATTCGACTCATAAATTTAACTATTTGTATATATACCTTAACTATTTTGTTATTCAATTAGTTATGATTTTATTACTTATAGTTATGTTTTACACTAGTTTAGTTAGTGTCAGAAAAGTGGTCTAACCGTTAGACGGTCTTACACAAAAGCTTTTGGTTAGACAAAGAGGAAGATGTCTCACCGTAATCCCTTGGTGTCTTGCACCTGAAACACTCCATCCTGCAGGCATAATTGTGCACCCCACATCCTGGTCTGCATATCCAAAAATGAGACAGTTTACATGCAAGAAATAAAGGACTAACATAATATTTGGTGGTATTTACCTAGTACAAATCCAGTCACCGGTTTTCCATCCAGGAGGATTTGCTTCATAAGTATATCCTGCACCGGAGGACGTGACACTGCTAGCTCCGCAGCATCCAAGACTGCACATGGATTTCTGGATTCCACACCTGAAGCAGCTCGTCCTGCTAGCGTAATTGTGGGTCCCACAGTTTATATCCTGGCAATACCAGTCCCCTGCCAGCACTTCTGTCCTGTTGGTGTTAGTATTGTTCTCATAAGCTGAGGCATCATTCTTCCCACCATACTTAGGCAGGCCACAGCATTGGCACATTTCCCGCTTCTTGAAGTTAATGTGCTGGCATCCTCCACACATCCAGTCCCCTCCCCAGCTCATTTCCTCTCCTAAATAGAAAAGCAATGTTTGTTAGAAATGGAACAGTAATATAAGTGTCAGGTGTCATTAGGCATAATTTTGAAGGGTCTCAGCTCTCGTACAATGAGAACTTCAGTGTCCTGTCATTCGACTTAAAAAAGCAACATTGTTCAAATTAGCAAGTCAAAAATTACCTGGAACGATAAAAGAACAGGAAATGATTGAGAAGAAGGAACTTTCAATGGAAGAGCCAGTAAGATCGGTTGAAGATGAATTCATTAGGTAAACAATGGAGCCCTTTTATAACTAAATTTAGGCTTCCTGTGTAGGGACATGAATGTTAACATCATCTTGATTGTTCCCTTTATCTCTTTCATGCGGTTTCCTTAAACAGGATTCTCAAAGTTGACAATTTACTAACAGAATCCTATAAATATAAGGCTTTAACAGTACCAACATATCTGTAATCATATATGTTAGTAGTTAGCAGAAGCCTGTGAAGTAAACAGGAGCATTGACCTCTGATGCAGTAAACGAGATTCCAGAACTGGAAAATTACTTACAGACCCCTTTTTTATTTTTATTGCAAATGAATTTCATTAAAATACCAGCATATCTGTGATGTCAGAAGGAAGAGACTAGTCGGCTTCTTTTAATGAAATTAATTTGAACTCAAAAAAAAGGGGGTGATTAGCAATTAACATAAACTCGAGTAGTGATTAGCAAAATCGACCCTTTATCTTATCTGATTCCCTCTTGCACTATAAAGTTCTTTATGTTCTTATTCTCTTCAATCATCCAATATCCACTTCTAGGAAAGGTGTTATGACGGGATGATGTTATATGAAAGGGAACAGCTTTCACTAAGAGCTTAAAGCTTTCAGTCCTCTCATGTGAAAGGATGTATGAATCTGATGCATACAACATCATCACTAAACGTGGGACTTCCACTCCTATCTGTTTGCCCTTGAAGCAGGTTTCATGTAGTCCTGGTGCAAATAATCAGGTTTGAATGGCAAGAAACAATGTCATAAAAAAAGGGGGAAAATCAGAAAGAGGAGATTTCACATTTGTGGAACCAGTGCTTTCATCTCATGCATATCATGAGCTAAAAAAATTGTGCAAGAAAAGGAAAAAATTATCAAGTCTCTTAGTTTTCGATTCCCTTAGTACAATAATTCAAAGATAACTCATATCAGATGTTGATGCTGTTTTACAGTCCTGAAAGTGTAAATCTGACATGGCTGAACCTGTCAAATCGGAGGGCTACACCTGTAAAACTTAAAAGTAATAACAGAACAAAGGTTCGTTTTTTTTTCCCTTGATGATATCTTTGGATATGATTGAAAACCTAACAGCGACAACATATAATTTAATTTGTCCCTTGGGTGGTTTTTTGATTAAGGGTCAATAACTCCAGCATTAAATGGCTTTAACTTAGTTCCTAGACCACTCCAACAAAAAAACTGTATTAAGATACTCTTAGGAACAGAAACCTCTCTCAACTAAAAAGACAAAAGGTAAGAGATAAAAGGTCCTTGTTTCCCTTCAGAATAACTCAGATGGCAGAAACCTAGGTGAAGTTTACGCAAAATCAGCTGATTTCACAGCAAACTTTTGCTGATTTATTAATCATCATATTAATTAGAGCAGTTTTAGAGGATTAAAAAGTAATAACGGGTCAAAGTTTGTAAACAAATCAATAACAAATACTTTACTGCGTATCAGGTTAAGGTGTCAAAGCACATGCAAATTGCAATGCAGTAATCAAATAATATCTCAAAATAAAGAAGAATATACTGGAGTGGGAGAACAAAGAAACTAGAAAGACAGCATGGAGGCCATACCACCTCCTCATGGGAGACGACGGTCCCCTATGCTGACATGGCACATGCCAAACGTCGTCGATTTTCCACTTAGATTGCTTATTTTTTCGTCTCAGGATTTTGATAAGAGAGAATCCTTCATCGTGAAGTTTTTAAACCAAGCACACTGAATATTCTCACATGAAGGAAGATAAATGAAAAAACCTTAAAGACAGATGAGCCCTCTCTTCCATTCTTTTATTCTCCACCAGTGGTCATTGCAAAAATGGCTCCTCAATAATACTGAAAAGAATCCCCATCCTGACAGCAATCATACAGCAAAAATCGCTGTTGCCTTTTCTTTTCTATCCTCTACGCAATCTGCAAACAGAGAAGAAAAATAAAACCCAAGTAATCCATAAATTATGATGCCCTTGCCAGATACTCCTCCACAATTAACATAACTGCACCTGGATGCTTTTACGGGAAAGGTAAACAAAGTATAAGAAAAATGAGGTGTCATAACTGTGAATTGTGGAATCCCTAAGTCCTTTCTTCCCTTTTATTTTGCATGTTTGAGAAGGTTGTAAGTAATTAGGCTAGTCAATGAGAGTGGCCTTACAAGTTGTAACTTGCTTAGTTGGTTCATACTTCTTATTAACAAATTGCATACCCTTTTCAGTTCTGTGTCCAACGGTGCAACAAGAAAAAGAATTATTCCCAGTTCCCACCTCCCTCAACCTTTCAAAAAAGAAAAGAAAAAAAACACCTTCATACCAAAGAACTTTTCATCTGAATTAGGTGAAATTTTAACTGCTAAAAACAAGCCATATAATTGATGCAGAGTATTTTAATCTTTTAGCTACATGTGACGCATGAAAAGCTCGCGATCTCTCACCCAACACCGCAACATAACTCGAATCTGATATAAAGTTACCGAGAGAAACTTGACACGACATTCACGAAACAACATGGTTTGGTCCATTTGTATTATTATGTCATTATCTTACATTTTATTTACGGAGTAGTTTCTAATGTAATATATTCTGTGAACAGAAAGAAGTCGACAGAACCAGATACAAACACTTTCATTTATGCAAATGGCTAGCTCTAAATGCAAGGAATCACTCCTATTTTTGATAAAAATCAACCATCAGCTCTCGATCTTTTAGGTATAAAACATTACATGAACTTGGTAATTGATACGGAATAATTAATCTCATACCAGGACCATATACAAACTTTATACCCATAAGTCCATAACCACCAGTCGGGAAAACGAGTAGAAGCTTAATATAACTTGAACTCTCCTAGAGTAGCATATTTTAAGATCACTTTGACTTGAACTCTCCTAGAGTAGCATACTTTAAGATGACAACAAACATGTTCCTTGCATAGATAATGAACTAATAAAAAAAAGGCTAACTAACTACTACTTCTAAAGTAATTGCCAAACAGTTGTTGCATGCCAAGCACCACACACAAGTGCACAACTGCCTGCTTCTTCCATTTCATTATTAAGAGAACAAAAGTTGCTGCAGCCTGCAACTACAACTTCTCACCAAAAACATTAAACATGTTGCATGCCATAATATGTACATAATATCCAAAAATTTACTCCATACACAACTTTATTTTTAACCCAATATGACCATATGCCGCAACTTAACAACTATTTCTAGATATCGAAAAATAGTATTACATATATGGAACAATAAATTCCAAACAAGCAAAGTACTAAGTTGGGTCAAACTTTGTTTAGGCGTCCTAATCAGAAACAAAAAGTAGGAAAACCTGACCTTGTAAAAATAAATATCTGTGAACTCTCACAACCCTCCTTCCCCTGCCCCCACCCCAAATAACACCTTTGCAGTTTTTTTTTTTTTGGGGTCGAATCACACCTTTGCAGTTCGGATATTGTAAATATACTATGAAATACTCCAATATAGAGGGAATAAAGAAACGATGGACACTTGATATTACTAGTCATTAATCTCTCCCATATTTAAGGATGTGTGCATGAACTTGCCTCTTAAAATAATAAGCTCCCTTTATCTGAAATGATGTAGAATTCAGAAATCAGAACCCTAAAATAAATCCTTAAATAGTGTCTTCCCATACCGGGGAATCCCATTTTTAAGGAAACGACTCAAGTGAAGCAGGGGAACCCTTTAGAAAGGAAAAAACTCCCAAAACATGATGTGCACATTATACTTCAGGTCCCACCAAAAAAGAATTCCCTCAACTACTATAAAAAGGATCACCACTTAACGGACCAAACACCCACCAACTACTTCTAAGTTCTAACACTTCTCTAGCTATCAACACTCATAAGCCACTGATTTCAGTCATTTCCTTTTTCTAAAGCTCCATATTTCTCAGGTTAGTTCCCCGAGCTTGAACTGTCCCGTAAAAGCAATGCTCTAGCTTATTACATCATTCAGCCTATGAGCTAAAGTGATATAGTTTATAGGGAGCCGCACTCATAAAAAAGATGTACAAAAATGGAAAAAAATAAAAATCACGATCTTTAATCAACTAATGCAAATATAGAAAATGCTATTGACTTTCAATGTTTTTAACTCCTTTTTTCCTTGTTGGTTTTAACTCCAGATAAAGGCAAGAATGAGTTCTCCAGGGGATTGGTTATGTGGTGCATGCCAACATGTGAACTTCAAGAAGCGGGAATCATGCCAGAAGTGTAGCTTTCCCAAGTATGGTAGCCAGGATGATATCCCCTATTACATTGCTAACACAAAGGGTAGCAGGACAGAGGTGTTGGCCGGAGACTGGTACTGCCAGAGCATGAATTGCGGGGCCCACAATTACGCTAGCCGTACAAGTTGTTTCCGTTGTGGAAACCTTAAATGTGATTATGGGACCGTTGGTATTGGTTACGGAACTGGTGACATGATGATGGGAGCTGGGGGTTATAGCTCAGAACAGCAACAACAACAACTCATGCCGGGGTGGAAAGCTGGTGACTGGGTTTGCGTGAGGTAACATAATATAGTTCTTCACTGTCAAAGAATTTTAGCCTTGTTTTTCAGGCTGCAATAGTTGTTTGATGACTGAAATTGTCATCTTTGCTACTGCAGACCTGGATGTGGTTTACACAATTATGCATGCAGGATGGAATGCTACAAGTGCAGATTGCCAAGGGATTTTGGTAATATTTCTTTTTCCTCTAGCTAAAGTGTATTTGTCCCATTGTTAAGAAAAAACATCTTATGATTTTTTGTTTTTATTGGACAGGCGGAGCAATGTAAGAGGAGAAGGGATTTTACACAGGTTCCACAATCTCATTTGGTTTCTGATGTAACTTTCATGATTTGAGCACCTATTAGTAGCTAGGGAGCTAAATAGAAACTCCCTACTGCTTTCAAGTGTAATTTTAGTCATTGTAAGGTGCTATGGAGGGGTCAAGTAAAGCCCAAAAGGCTAATTTTTCTGGGTTACAAGGAAAAATCCATGTTTCATAAGTGTTACTCTCTTGATTTTTGGTTGTTTTAAGCTGGTTAAGAACTCTCACTTAAATATAACCTAGATTCAAGGAATCACTGAAGTCTAATTCAGTTCTAGGGACATGCTTATTTTTCTAATTTGTTTCCCTTTCGAAGGAGCAATTATTAATGAGTCCTTTTTGGCATAAAATCTTTAAGAGTAACAGCATGCAGATAAGAACCTGATGCTCCGCTTTAGAGCATGGGTTCGACAAAAGGTCCAATCCTCTCTCCGTCATTAATCTTCTGGCTTCCCATACGCTAAGTTTGACGGATTTAGCATATCCTAACTTTATACTCCGTACCAAATACAGATCAAAACAACTAATGAAGATTTATCTTCTAGTATTATTTGTTTGGATCAGTGTCTTTGGTGTATCATATCACATGTAAGATATGTAAAACTCAGAGAACAGGGCAAGAAGCCCCAAAAAGTAAAATACTATTGCCTACCCAAAATAATTTTATGAGTGAACTTTTCAATGATTTTGTGGCTTCTTCTCAGAAGTACAATCATTATACTCCATTTAAGGGGTATGATCAATGTGCAAAGAGTGACCAAAACATTCATAGCTTACTACAGGAGTATCGGTTTCACTAGAAGTTCAGAATAGATGACTCAGTGTCCACACATGCAAGTTGCAATCCATTACTTGGCCACTTAGTTTCCCTTTTTTTCTTCTTAGCATAGTAATCCATAAAAAAGTAAATTCAACAAACAAAATGATAGAATCCCAAATTAAACTCATGAAATTGTGAATAAAAAGACAAATCAAGTCATCTGTCCTGATATCTATACCATAGCATGCAATCATGCATCATGTGTTCTCATTGGTCCATGCTAACGACCTAGCATCAAAATATAGGAGTAAGTGGAGTATATTATGGATTTATGGTATGAGAAAGCTAAAAACACGATTTTCTCCCTAGACAGGAAAAAGATTTTAGAGTAGCATATTTCTTTCATTTTCTGAATCCTCTTTTCTTTGATAATAAAGATTTTTCTTTCCGTCTAATTTCTGGTGACTGAGGTTTATAATGAAGCTATAAAATCAACAGAAGGAAGAGACTTGGAAAATTACATGCATAGGGCTAAAATACTGATATTCAGAAAAAATAAGTCCTGGCAGAATCTATTTCAGGAACATAGAACTGATATTAGCAACATCACTGCAATTCCAAAGTTGATCCTCCTTTTTTCGTTCTTAAAAGTACAGTTGCATACTTGCATGTAATTAAAAGAAGCCTACTTAAAAGAAAATTCCCAAGAAACAAAGTGAGATCGAACGTATCTTACTCCAAAGCATAGCTACTTTGTCTCAGTCGCCAGCCTTGTGATTCCCGTGACAGAAGTGAGGTTTGAACCCTTTCTCCGACATTCCCTCCATCTCCTCAATAAATAGTCCTTTGGTTTCCAGCACTGAGAAGTTGATACTAGTGTAAGGACTGAAACGCCTGCAATAAAATGGACGGTGCATCAAGAGCCAAGAACCTCAGTTAAGGTCAAAATAGTCTCACTCAGTAGAAGATTATCATACCAGTTAGCCACTGGCCCAGTGCAGTGACGCCTCCCCCAATTCCTCAGTAACTCGACTCGCCGAGTTTATGAGCTGTGGCACAGATCCCGTGCTTTGAACATAAGAAATGATGTATGCTTCTTAATAGGACTGCCAGCATTTGCAATTCGCTTGGACATTGGACAACCTTCTGTGAAATACTGTATATGGTCTCCTTTTCACATATTGTACATCATTTATAGAAGCAACACAAGCTCCAAGATAATGCTGTTAAGGGAAAATAGAAACTAGATTAAGGCATTTATTGAAATAAATTAAATATCCCCAACTCTGGATTTCAGAAAAGAATTGTTAGGACTAGCTAGATTTTACTATTAAGAAACATAATTGTCTTGCTTCAATCCTATAACGTATATCTATCAATCTAGAGTTTAGACTAGTTAGGGCACCTTGCCAACAGCTACACCCATAAAGTCATAGGACACCCTGAAGGAGAACAAAGGGTATAATCACATTGACTTTTATTACCATGAACCAAACTCCAAACTCCAAACTCCAAACTCCAAACTCGACTAGTTAGGGCACCCTGCCAACATCTAGACCCATAAGGTCATAGGACACCCTGAAGGAGAACAAAGGGTATAATTGACTTTTACACCATGAACCATAATCCAAAGTCCAGACCCCGAAGTCCAAATTCGTGAAAAACTGACAACTGACAAGTATTCTAGTAGATGCTACAACAACCTGAGTGTTACACCACTAACTGGGCCCGCTTACACTGATGTAAGGCATCATGGTTACAAGTTGAATACCAATAAGGATGAACGATTTTATGCTCAACCCAATTGGTGACAAAGAAAAATATCACGTGCTTGAATTTATTTTCATATCAGAATAGTTTTACCTGATTAGGTTTACAACAACAACAACAACAACAACAAAGCCTTAGTCCCATAATGATTTGGGGTCGGCTAACATGAATCGTCGTAGGAGATCGTCATTGTCACCAATCAAACCAGAAAGGAGCAGGAAGTTCAGTGCAAAACAGTGTTGATGGCTGCAAGTTCCTGAGCTATCTGATCAATGATCCCAGGCCCAGATTTAAGCCTCCTTCTAAATATTCCGTAACTGATTCTTTTATTGCTGTTTTTTCTCCTCTACTTGATCATTCAGGTAGATTCTTGCCAAGCCTCAGCATCTGTAACATTATATTGGTCAAAGAAAGAAAAAAAGGACTCTTTGTATCAGAATTTCTCTGTCGTGGAAATTATACAGAGTCAACTTTCATTTGGTTTATCATTTTCCCTTTTCAACAAAATCTTCTGTAAAGCCATAGATGACTCGGGAAGAGATAATATCAGAATGAGCTGGAACAACGCAGGCACTGTTGCAACCCCAAGCATTTCCTTTAACCTGGAAAATACGAAGTATATCAAATGATTTCAAATATAACATGTTGGCTTCTTCTGCAACAGTTACATAAAATCAATTCTAATGACAGTTCCCACCAATAGAAAGAAAATAACAACTGAAGCCTGAAAAATATACTACGGAGTACTACACATAACAGAAGTACAAATCATATAAACTAGTGCTATAAAGCAAAATATCTTTAAAAAATACAGAATTATATGTTTAATCTTGTGTCCTCAAATGTTCTGTCTTTAACTTAGAGCTTTGCCTGAATTTTAAATCCTGTTTTAATACCATCTAATTAAAATTTATTTTCACTACGTTTTTTGTGGGCATACATGTGCGTGGCTTTCAATAAACTTGCTACTGATGTTTGGGTTTATACATGAGTGGAACCTAGATTAGTAAGGTAAGTAGAAAAAACAAGAACTGGCCTCAAGTAATCAACAAGTCATTATTGCTAACAAGGGCACCTCTAATCCTAGCAGAAGAAGTTTCTGATGTCCATAAAGGTGAGGTCGTGGATGCCTTTCCAACTCTTAAACTAACATTCTTCCCAATATGATACCCAAGGGGGGGGGGGGGGGGGGGGGGGGGGGGGGTAAGGGCCATGATCACTGCACCAACCAAGAACATACTGTCTAATTGTCTATGATTAGGATAGTTAGTTTTCTTCTCAGCTTGTCGATCATGGTTCATCCACCCACCAATACTTACAGCCATGGAACATAATGATAAGCCAAATCAAATCTGCACTTCTATATCTAGACATAAAATTAAGGATACTCTTTGAGAAAGCCATGTTTCTATACAACTATTTAATAGTCCTTTTTAATTTACAACAGAACACCTGAGATAACTAATTTGGGACAGTAACATATGCAAGTGAAGGTGACGATTTTCTGCCACAGACCAAGACATTATTGGATTCCACCTAGTTGTTTCTTGAACAGAATTTGCCCTTTTCATTGAAGTGACTCAAGTTCTTTATCTCTCCTTTTACTCAACTATGGGGTCATCCATATGAACTATATTGCCCATATTCAACATTTCCAATATAACCCCAAGTCCCCAACCTCTCATCCCTCCAAACTCCCACAACAAAATTATGTTAATCATACAAAGAAGAAAACACAAGTATTATGGTGTATATCAACCCACATGAATGCAAAAAATAAATTTTCTCAATCTAAGTATTTAAATTGTTAGGCATACAATAATCAGTGGTGAGGTTACATTTGAACAAATGATCAGTTGGATGGTTGTTTAACAGTTATAAGTTGGATCAAGAAGATATCTTATTGGACATTTTTTTTTTAAATAATCTGCGAAATTAACATCTTATTTGTAATACCTCGAACATCTGATATCCAAAATACAAATCTGCTTAGGACCACCAACGCATAGCTCAGCTGGTAAAGAGCAAGAGGAGTCAAGTTTGGAAATGTATGTAGCGTCCGTGTTTTGTAAAAGCAACCCCTTATACACTGACCAACTGAGACACATGTTGCGACTTACGTACTCTACGGGGTCGGGCAGTGTGGGCCCTTGGGCGAGGGTTTAGCCTTTTTGGAAAAAGGTCCAACTTTCCCACGGATAATAATGTTATGTACAACTCATACTGTACGGATAATAATACTCATTCACATCAAAATCCATTCTTCTCCCACTTTAATTCTACAGCTTCTCAGTATTGAACAATTGATAGTGACAATTCAACTTTTTCTTCAACACTGTTAGAGAGTAATCCCCAAAGAAAAGCTAGTAAATGAATAGCATTAACACTTAGGAAAAGAACGTGGGAAACAAAAGGGGTTTCTCTTGGGCATTTCATCAAACACCTAATTGGCATGCCACTAAAATATGGGAAACAGCATGCATGACTTGATCGAAGCAAGAATGTTGGGTGGAATTCGAATAAACAAAAATGTCTCAGACAACTGACAGCTCACCTGGATTGGCTAGCTGGATGAGATGAATTCCATATTCAACTTTGATTATGTCGTGCAACCACTTTGATTGCTGCTGCAGTGTTGCTCGTTTCTCGTCTTCACTGTTGAATGAACTATGGGTTTGAGAACTGTGACAACTGACAAGTACTCACTCGTCTGTTTTAAAATGTAATTTGTTTTTGGGTCGAAAAAGCCGCTAATGTCGAATGAGGTAGACCGTATACTATACGTGATTTGATCTCACGTTATGAGACTGCAGTTCGCTCCTCCGTTCTTAAATATTCTCCCCGTGTTTTACGTTGGTGTTCTTAAATGTTCTTATCAGTTAGAATCTTTACTACTAGTCTTATATGCACGCGATGCGTGCGTGAGTAAAAAAAACTAAAATTCCCATTGTAATTGACATCCCATAATTCTAGGAATTAGCCCAACATACCAAATCAAAATAAACTAATTGTATGAAATTTCAGCCAGAATATAATCACTCTGTATTGTTAAACGTTAAATACAAATATTGAAAAATAAACAATTTGATTTCTGTAGCAGTAAGGATGAAAAACTACTCCGTATAACTTTAAAAAAAAGATACTGCAAAATACTCTGTTCCGTATAAATCTGCAAAATACAAACACAGGAAAAAAAATCAACTTCCAAATTCAGTTCTATTTCTGATAATATGCAGGAAATTTATGAACAACTGAATATATTAATATCTAGTATTATGTTGAATGATTAAAAATGCAACAGGTGAAATGGTTGATCATCCTAGATCGAGTACAACCAAGCGCACACATAATCAAGCTAAAAAACAGCTAGCTCCAAAACTGTGTATTAGGATAAGATCAACATCAAAAACCATACTCTCAAATCCGAGAATTATCATCCAAAAATCCTAATCTGAAACACACAACATGTGAAATAAACTTTACCAAAGACCATCAAAATTGCTTATAGAACTAACTCCCAAACGAACTAAATTTTCCAAAATATAAAAAGGGCAGAACCTCCTACTTATGCCAACATTAAGCAACCTCCACAAAAAGTCAAGGAGGTGGTCACCTCTCTTTACATTGCTATTACTCCTGGATTGCATTGTCCATGAATTGATACATAGGAATTGTCAATGCCATGCTATAAATCAGATAATAGGTCAGGCAAAATCTCAGTTCACAGTTCTGCAACCAAAAATGGACATTAAGACAGAAAATGTACGACTGCACAAAATATGTCAGTTAGACTTGGCATTCTGAAGTTAATTTTCATTGTATAAACAATAAAATAAACATTAGCACCTCTTAAATAAAATAAATATTCAAAGGGGAATATAAATTCTACTAAAATAAACAATAAAAAATGTATCAGAAGAATATTCAAAGGAAATTGACTCCCCCATTAGCACCTCTTTTTCAGGCCATTAAAAGATATGTTAAGGCAATTTAGTATTGTTAGAAACCATATCATAATCATTAAGCATGTGACAGAAAACATCACAAACAATTCTTCAAACATGATCAAAGAGAGAAATGTAGTTCAATATACCTGAACTATCATAGCCTGAGGCACAGTTTTAGAACAATTCTGCATCATCTCCTTCCCCAAAGGTGCTGCCCAGAACCAATCTGCTTCAAAGATGAAATATCATATTTCTTGACAGCATCATGCTAGCCAATGCAAGCATAATTGGAGGAACAACCCATAATCTAGTAATCCATTCTGCAACTGAGCATACAAAATCACAACCAGTCCAAACATATGAAACATAGGGACCACACATTTCGAAAACATCATCGGTTTCGCCCTTTTCATTTGTACCAGATGAACATTACTACATTGGTAGAGTTTATATTCCCCATTTCATTAGTAGAGTTTATATTCCCTTTTCATTGTATAAACAATAAAATAAACAATAAAATAAAACATTAGAAAATAAGCATCAGTAGAGTTTATATTCCCCTTTTCATTGTATAAATAATAAAATAAACATTAGCACCTTTGAATATTCCCCTGCACTAAATCACCTTTCTGTGTGAATATATGGAGCTCCCATCTGTGAGGTGAGATGAGAAGGAGACAAACCCTAATCTGAAACACCAAAAATCCCAAAAAAACGGAAATTTAAATATATACACCTAGAAAGTTCTAAAAATTCAGAAATTGAAGGAAGATAATTAAAGAAGAAAAAACCTAAAAATTCAGATTTGATGTTGTTGCTTTCAAAATTGGAGCCTGTTAAGAAATTCAAAGAAAAATCGGAAAAAACAAATCAAAACATTGAAATTTTCAGTATAGATTTTCAGAAGAAGCACACTGAAATTTTTAAAACTACGAACAATGTTAGAGAAAATGGTTTGCGAGATGTCAATAAAATAAAATAAAAAGTCATCAATTTTCTTGATATTAACAAAAATAAAGCCTAAATAGATTATTGTACACATGAAAGAAGGGAAACAAACAGTGTGTAAAATTAATTGAATAGTACAACTTATATCTTTGATAAAAAAAAAGATTGATAATTTGATATGCATAGTCTTAGGAAGTAGTCGTTTCTAATAGCTTCCTGGTCTTAGCCTATGATGTATAAAAAACAACAATCAAGTTGTAAAGTTGTGCTCCGTATAAAAATGATTCAATGAATAAGAAAAAGGCACCATAAACATTCCCTCAATTCTCACCCAATTAATGAATCATTTTACATCGAAAATCTTTTACCATACATGGGCATAAAAGAAGGGAAACAAACAGTGAGTAAAATTAATTGAATAGTACACATGAAAGCAGAGAAACGGCGTATTGTAGTTATCATAGAACGCCCATATAAAAATTAATTGATCCTATCAGCCTTAATTCATGTCAAGGCTAATTGGTTTTTTTTTCTGAATTCCGTTGAATTAACTGATAATTTAGTCTTAATTAACTCATGCTTAACTCACTTCCCCCGTTCGTTCAATTACTTTTGGTGCATTTAGTTTATGAATTGAAGAACAATCTTATTTTTCTTGCTTTATTCAATTGTATTGATTACAATTTATTTGATAATTTATTGCAGAATTTTATTCATGATGAAGATATACGGCTTGATACGATCAAAGCTAGATGTAAAAATAGGTTTTACATATTGTCATTTTCTTCTTTGCTTTACAATCATTTTAAAGACTGCTATGTTTTGCTTGCTTAGTTATGTTTTTGTGTTATTTATGGTGTATCTTTAAGCTTCAAATGCAAGATATTCATGTTAAGGCTGATTGGTTAAACATTGTACGGAGTAGTTTGCAAGCATACTCCCCCAAAGACTTCATTGCGTTCAGAAATATGAGTGTCCATATGGACCCTTTTGATACGTGAAGTCAATCCTTAAGTGAACAGAGAGAAATCAAGAAGGATAGTACATGTTTACAAAATTTGAAGGAACAGGGAAGTCATTTGTTTCAAACGGTTATTCGGCTAACCCTTTGAATCAATAAAAACGTGAAAGGTGACAAATCCAATTATAACTGGTTAATAGATCCACATAAAAGTAGAAGGTGAAACATAAGAACGTCATATAATATAAGTTTTAAACTACAAAAACTTCATCATTGCACCCACTAATGTAATACCTTTTTCGCATACACTTCGAATTAGCTACTTGATACAATAAACCCATTTCCTAAAATAAATAAAAAATCAACAAAACAAAACCCAGAAATAACCCCAAAATTAACAAAAAAAAAAAAATTAAGAAATTTACCTTGGTTCAATAATTTCTGGGCGGTTTCATTAGGGTCCATTTTAGTTTCTTTGAGAGTGTTGTAAGTTTCAGAATCAGAGTGATTACGCACAATTTCTTTGATCAATTGAATGGTTTTTTCCACATTTGTTGAAACATAAACTTGAGTCCCACCTTCACTCTTCAACAGAGTAACCATTTTTTCTGATTAAAAACAGAAAATATCAAAAAACACGAAGAAAACAAAAACCCCCAAAACTTGTCAAAATTGCAGAAATTACGAAAACCTGAATTGATCGGAGAGTATCATCAACATATCAATTGTAGTTCTGAACGCTTTCATCTTTGCCGGCGTCCTGAATGCGAAATGCAATTTCTTCAGATTGGAAGAAATCCTAAAGAAATTCAGATCGGAAGTTATTGTCTCCACAAAGGCTAATTTGAATGATAAGAAAAATAAAATATAAGCATACCTTGCAATTTCCGCCTTATAACCTTCAAATCCTATGAAAAAATAATCAATTTTTTTAGGATATTGAATTTTGTAAGCACCAGAATCAATACTTCTGAATATTATCAATAATCGATTACAATTATTGAAAATCTGAATATTAAAATTAATGAGCGGATACCTGAAAAGGAGAGAGAAAGTAGATCTCGAAGAAGAGATGAAGTACAACAAAAATGGCGGAAAAGGGTTTGCGTAGAGAAAAGGACGATGACTTTCCTTTCTCTCTCCTCTGTACGTTTTTTTTATTTAGGGTTTTCGATGGGTGGACGCCAAATGTGAAGTTGTTGGGGGTATATTAGACTATTACTGAGGGGACACGAAAAGTTAAATTACCATTAAGCCCTCAGCTGTTCCTTTATATAATAGAGATATTTGGCTATGTTTTTTACAAAAATATCCTCATATTCCTTTCTAATTATCAAAAAAATCTATAATGGTCATCTTAACTACGGTTTTTTCATGAAATGCCCATGAGGTTTAACGAAATGCAATGAATACACCCGCGTGTTTCGAATCACATAATATACCCCTATTTTTTCCGCAATGTTCACCAAATACCCCTCATTTGATCTTCCGTTAGTCCTCCGTTAAATCATATTTATAATTCACCAAATACACATATTTATAAACTTATTGCACAATATACATCTACTTGTAAACTTATTTACACCAAATACCCAAACTGCTTTTAAACTGCAGAATTTGATTCAAATGGCTAGTCCAGTGAGTTTTATCTCTAACCTTTAAAATACTCACATTTGCAACACTATGCTTATCAATAGTGGTTTGAGTCACAAATTCATGAAATTCACTATTCCTAAGGAAATATTTTGCATTCCTTCCCTTTGCAAGCTCTATCATACTTCTTCAATCAACCAAGGTTCAAACCTTGTAAGCAACAAATTTCCACATTTTTTTTTCACTTTCTCTCTTTTCTGTTTTCTGATTCATAAGTGATAAATATTACATAAGGGAAAAGCTTGCCCCCAATATTATTGATGAACAAGAGTATTTATACACCCACAATTGCCAAGCAGGGCGTATGAAACAACTGGGATAAGGAAATCAAAGAGTTTCCTAAACCCACTAACCTTCCTAATACTTTCTAACTTACGTAACAACTACGACATTAATACTTTTAATACTTTGTAACTTACATATATAACAGCTAGAACATTATTACTTTCATAATTAATTAGGTACAACATTTAATTTTCTTAACACCCTCCCTCAAGTTGGAGTATGTGTGGGATTAAAAATGCCCAACTTGGAAAGAAGAAAATCAAATTGTTGCTTCCCAAGAGCTTTAGTAAACATGTCAGCGAGCTGTGAGGAAGTGGCCTTGCATGGATACATAAAATGGTTCAATCACACCATCTACTATAGCATCACGAACAAAATGGCAATCAACCTCAATGTGCTTTGTGCGCTCATGAAAAATCGGATTCTTAGCCATATGCAAAGCGGACTGACTGTCACAAAATAATGGAATAAGCTTTAGGATGATGAACTCCTAAACTCAACAACAATCCCTTTAACCATTTTAATTCACATGTAATCGCGACCATGGAGCGATATTCTGCCTCTGCGGAAGAGCGAGAAACAGTATGTTGGTTTTTTGTCTTCCATAAAATAGGTGAATGACCTAAAAACACAAACCAACCTGATTAAAGAACGACGAGTGATGGGACACGTTGCCCAATCTGAGTCGCACCATCCTTGCAAAGTTAAATTACTGTCAGCACGTAATAGGATACCCTGCCCTGGTATACCCTTCAAGTACCGAACAACTCTCAATGATGCATCCCAATGGTCAACTCGAGGCTCCTGCGTGAATTGTGATAGATATGGACCGAATAAGCAAGGTCCGAACGAGTCACAACTAAATAGACCAGGCGGCCTACAAGCCGACAGTAAGCCTCAGGCTCCTTCATTAACGACCCATCAGCTAGGCCAAGACGATGATTTTGTTCAATGGGAAAGCCACACGGCTTTGCGCCTAACAAACCTGCTTCCGAAATAATATCAAGAGTATACTTCCGTTGACACAAAAATAATCCTGAATCACTCCTCGCAACCTCAATGCATACATAACCAAAACGCATAGGCAATTTTGAAGAAACCTTTCAGAATTCACAAACCATAAAACACAAATAGAGAAGAAGATAAGGGGATTGGGAAGGAGAGGGAGAGATGGAAAGGGATGAAATTATAGTTTGGTATATATTCGTTGGAATCCTTGAAAACAGACATGTTGGAACTCCTTTGGGAACAAATTAAGGAAGTGTATAATCTCATCTCACTGTGATATGATCTAAAAATGAGGGGGGAGGGGGGTATAGGGATACCAGTTTAAGTTAGGATAAGAGCTTTTAGTATGCTATTATTTATCCAAACACAATGATTTCTCAAGCAATTAACAAGAACCTTTAAACTTGTCAACCCACACAAGACATAAGAAACGGAAGATACTTTGAACTTCGAGTCTGTGATGGAACTGGCATACCGACACAATGCCTTTTTAACACGTTCTCTGAAAATTTTAAAAAAATATTTAGAATATACAAGATCTGCCCTCTAACCTATCCTCGAACTTATACTTTCAATTTACTTCTAAAATTTAATTTTGTGATATACTTACCAACTGGTGAAGCATGTCTATTGTCAGGTTGATCAAAAGGACTTCAAAGATGTGCTCGAAACACTAGGCACGTTCTCCTTCCTAATCAAAATTAACCTAGCGACGACTCTTTCTAGGAACATTGTTCTGCAATTGCGCCTCAAGACATTTGTTCATGAAGAAGCAGAAGAGCATTTTGGAACGTCAGTAAACCTTTCCATTTGTTTAGTATGCCACGAACTAATTGTTGTGCATAAACTTTCTTTAGTTTTGAGAATTTCTAGAAGAATAAGTAGCTATATGCTACATATATGTTCTTTACTAATGCCTTTTGCAAATAGGACTCTTAGAAACTCAACTAATAGCTTATTGTTATATTAATTGTTCTATCTTTTTGTTTAGTTCGTTTTGCCATTTGATTTCGATATCTTGGGGGCGCGCGGTCCAACAACTAGTACTATCAAAAGAAGAAAGTTGCTTAACAACCATATAGAACTTGTAAACCGAAAATCATTTTAAGAAAAATGAATGAATTGAAAAATCATACTTGTATTGGGTGTTAATTACATTAAGAAACATTGTTTTACAAGTTTCTAAAACAAACCAAAAAGTGACTCAAGTACACCGTTCAAATATCCTTAAAGACAAAATTCTAAAGTATAGCTCTAACTAAATTGAAATATAAATAATCTTCATCTGTCATTTTTAGTCCACCTTCAGTTTTCAGTTTGAGAATTTTAGAACAATTAATCTGCAAAAAAAAAAAAAGAGAGAAATGATAAAATACTTCATAATAGAAAATGAAAAAAAATATACTTAATAGAAAATGGTGCCATTTGTACAACGGAAACGAAGCAGTCTTTAAGCTCATAGGACAACAGAAAACGACTATTGCCTAACAAGTGTAATTAATGTGAAAGTAGCCGATAAAAACTGAAAAATAGTGTTCATTGTTCTTGAATCTATGACCAATAAGCTATTTTATACAAAGCTTTCTAGTATGACACCTACCTTACACACCCAAGGAAAGAGTCATGTACACTAAGTTTTCGATTACATGCCAAGTAAAATCCTACAATCATCTTTTTATATACACCTTACCCAGGTGGACTGCCTCTAGAATCCTACAATCATCTTTTTATATACACCTTACCCAGGTGGACTGCCTGTAGAATCCTACAATCATCTGTATCTAACAGAACTAGAATTTTATAGTAATTGCACATTTTCACAGGTATTCCCACATTAGCATTTCCGACTCAACAACCGACCATATCAAAGGCAAGATTCATTACCTCACATCCTGCCTCAAGGGAAAGTTTGAAGAAGCCTAGACCACCAATAATAAATAAGCTTTAGTTGCCTAGTTGGACATTGGGTACCTTCAGTTTTCCGTTTGAGAATTTTGTTCATATGGTACATCTCCAACCACCAATAATAAATAAGCTTAAGACAGTTAATTTGTGCCAAAGCGAGTAAGTGACTGCTAAAGAAACATAGGGATCTCAAGTCGATCACACAAGTCCAGTGTGGCGGTGTGAGAGTCTCAAAAATCTAGTACTATCCATACAGAATTCCAGTCATCTCATTTGAGCTTTAAGTAATAGTGACAAATAATATGCAAGCTCGTCCTCTTCTCATTAATTCTCAACGTATATATATTACACGGGAAGGCTAATTACGTAACTTCGCATATCTAGAATATTACAATATTAAATATTAACATAATATACTCCGTATATATTATCGTAACATTCCCCCAAGATGGAGCATGAAGATCTCGAATGCCCATCTTGTTTAGAAAAAACTCAAATTGTGTCTTCCCCAACGCTTTGGTGAAAATATCCGCTAACTGGACCTTCGTTGACACATACGAAGGACAGATGATCCCCTCCTTAATTGCATCACGTATAAAATGACAATCCGACTCAATATGCTTTGTCCGCTCATGAAACACTGGATTCTGCGCAATATGCAATGCTTACTGACTATCACAAAACATGTTCATACCTTGCTTGTGCGAAACTCCCAAATCTCGTAGTAGTTGCTTCAACCACTTTAATTCACACGTCAATGCGGCCATCGAACGATATTCTGCCTTTGCAGACGAACGAGAGACAGTATGTTGTTTCTTAGTCTTCCAAGACACCGGAGACAGACCAAGTAACACAAACCAACCAGTTAAGGAACGACGAGTCAACGGACAACTCGCCCAATCCGAGTCACACCATCCTTCCAACTGTAAAGGACTGTCAGAACGTAGCATAATACCTTGTCCGGGACACTTTTTCAAGTATCTTACCACTCGCAGAGCCGCCTCCCAATGTTCCTCCTTTGGTGACTGCATGAACTGTGAGAGTATATGAACTAAGTATGCCAAATCTGGTCTTGTGACTGCCAGATAGATCAGACGCCCAATCAAGCGCCTATATTTCTCACCATCTGCCAAATCCGCCCCGTCTGCCAATGCTAGTTTATGATTCTGCTCCATGGAAAAATCCGCAGGCTTTGCTCCCAACAATCCAGTCTCTGAAATTATATCCAGAGCATATTTTCTCTGACATACATAAAAGCCATGACTACTACGTGCCACCTCCGGGCCTAAGAAGTGCTTCAGGGCACCTAGATCCTTCATCTTGAAGCATTCACTCAAGTACGCTTTAAAACTCTCCAGGAAAAATTTATTATTTCCTGCAATAATCATGTCATCCACATATATAAGCACACTCAACTGCAACGTACCCTTAGAAAGTGTAAACAAGGAGTAATCAAAATTTGACTGCTGAAAGCCGTAGACAATTTCTCAAACCAACACCGTGGAGCTTGTTTCAAACCATACAACGAATTTTTCATTCTGCATACTTTGTCTGAATTATCCTTCTGAAAGCCAGGTGGTATTTTCATATAAATTTCTTCCTCTAAATCTCCATGAAGAAAAGCATTATGAACATCCATCTGATGCACCTCCCAATTCTTAACCGCTGCAACTGCCAGAAAAGTACGAATTGTAGCCATTTTCGCCACAGGTGCAAACGTTTCATTATAATATTCAATTCCTTCCTCCTGATGATTTTCCAGACAGACTAGGCGAGCCTTTAAGCGTAACAAGTTCCCGTCTTCATCCCGCTTCTCATTGTACACCCATTTACTTCCGAGTGCTTTCTTACCATCCGGCAAGTTTTCCAATGTCCAAGTACCCTGATCCTCTAACGCAACAATCTCAGCTGCCATTGCTTCACGCCACCCCTCATACTGCATTGCTTGTTTAAATGTTTTAGGTGCTTTCTCTTCCTGTAATGCTGCAATAAAATTTCTGTGTTTCGACGAAAAACGTTCATAATTAACAAAATAGGTGATAGGATAAGGAGTACCTGAGGAAGGCGATGTCGTAGGTGGTATTTCCGAAGTACTATACTTTTTCCGTATCGTATGCATCACATAACTTCGTAGCTTCGTTGACGGAATTTTCTCATGCTTCCCTCTTCCTAACTTCGTATCATCTACATGCCCATTCACACTTGTGTTCGAAACAACTCCTGTGTACTGCTGCCCATTTTCACTCGCAACAGCCTGCTCATTCTGCTGCAGTGGCTGCTGGTTACTTGCAGTGATAGGCACACGCTGCAGCACAGACTGCAGCGCCTCATGCAGCGCATGTGCCTGCGCCTCCCTCGCCCCAGCGCTCGCCTCACGCAGCGCCTGTGCCTGCGCCTCCCTCGCCCCAGCGCTCGCCTCAACTCTCGCCTCATCTGACTCCTCTCTTGCTTCACCTGCACTGCTCTGCAATGCCTCACAGTGTCCTACCCCTCCCTCACTCACAGTATGCGCCAGAGACCCCCTGCTCTCTCCCTGCGCCTCTCCACACACCTGCAACTCCACATCAAACCCCTGCAGCGCCTCACTATGGACTGCAGCAGCACCATACGTCCCCCTGCCAGTAGGCACTGCAACACCAGACTGCCCCTTGCCAGTAGGCAGATCTTGCACTTCCTCACCCAAAGACCAGTGATCACAAGCACCCTCATCAACCAACCCACTATTATTTGGCAAATGCAACAGCCCATTGGGTGAGTCCATAAACGAAAACACACGCTCATGAAATTGTACATCACGCGAAACAAAATGCTCCCGTGTTTCTAAATCATACATTTTCCAACCTTTTTGTCCGAATGGATAACCGAGAACTACACATTTCCGACTACGCGATTCAAATCTGTCACCCTTGCTTCGTTGATTATACGCATAACCCAAACAACCAAAGACCCAGATAGGTGTATATGACGGAATTTTACCGAACAACATCTCATAAGGTGTTTTGTTTCCAAGAAGAGGAGTAGGGGTACGATTAATAAGATAACACGCGGCCATTACACATTCTCCCCAAAATCTTTTAGGCAAATTTCCTTGAAACCGTAATGCCCTCCCCACATTCAAAATATGTTGATGTTTTCGCTCTACTCGCCCATTTTTTTGAGGCGTCCCAACACACGACGATTCAAACAACATCCCATGTTTAAAGAAATATCCTTGCAGACAATTGAATTCAGTACCATTATCACTTCTAACAATTTGATGATTTGATTAAATTGACATTTGATCGTAGCAACAAAATTAAGAAACATCGTTTCAACTTCGGTTTTATTGCTAATTAAATAAATCCACACACTTCTCGAAAAATCATCAACAATTGTCAAAAAATATTTCGCTCCACATGACGATGGAGTTTTGTAAGGACCCCATAAATCAACATGAACTAACTCAAACATTCGACTAGCATGATTATCACTAATTGGAAAACTATCTCTACATTGCTTTGCACGCGGACATATGTCGCAAATCTTATTATACTTCCTACTAGTATTACTCACAGGCGGGAGTAACCGTAATACTTTCTCCGACGGATGCCCCATTCGTTGATGCCACAAGTCAAACACACATTGCACTGCGAACACCTTCACTTGTGGAACCCCCCGGAAAAAATATAGTCCTTCTTGTCTGTCACCCACGCCAATCACCGTCCTCGTCAAATGGTCCTGAATCACACATATTTTGTTAGTAAATTGAGCTGAACAATTTAATTCGTCACTTAATTGAGTTACATGCAGAAATTAAATTGCAGTTTAATTTAGGCACAAATAAAACATTACGAAGTATTAATCCACCCTCCAATGTCACAGAACCATATTGATTCGAGTTTGCCGTCTCGCCATCTGGTAAAACTATCGGACAATCTCCCGATGTGGTGATATTCCTCAACAATGACAGATTACCCGTCACATGATTCGAAGCACCTGTATCTACAATCCATTGTAATTCCACATTACCTTGTAATTTAGGCTTGGGCTTCGACAGAATATCCATTATTTGTTGCACTTGATCACTCGACACACCCGAAAGACCTTGCACTATATCTGTTGTTCCAGCTTGCTGAGTGCTACTGCCCACACCTGCTGCCACAGTCACAACATTGGCACGGTGGTTCCCTCTGCCTGCACGTGCACCACGTCCACTACCCCCTCTGCCTCCACGTCCAGGACCCCTGCCACCATGCTTTTTCTCGTCCCACCACTCAGGAAAGCCAATGATTTGATAGCAACTCTCCTCCGTATGTCCTTCCCTGTTACAGTGGTGACAAAACTTATCACCCAAATCTGCAGTTCTCGGCTTAGCGATCGACTCCACCTTAAATGCCATGACCTTGTCCTTGTCTTTAGCACCCTTCAAGCGGATCCTCTCGGTGTTTGTGACTGACTGATACGCCTCATCAACAGAGGGAAGAGGTGACTGAGCCAATAATTGTGAACGAATAGCATCGTAGTGATTGTCAAGACCAATCAGAAAGTAATGTAAGTGATCCTCAGCTCGAATGTCACTTATCTGCCCCGCAATGTTGCACTTGCAACCACCACATGAACACTTCGCCACCCGCGTAAATTGCACGAATTCCTTCCACACCTTCGACAAGCGACCATAGAATTCAGCAATGGGCACCGTGGAGGTCTGTTTGCACTCACTCAGGGCATTCTTAATCTGACATACCCGTGTACCACTCACAACGCAAAATCGCGTTTTCAGATGCATCCACAGTTCATTCACCATATCAAAATCCTCAAGTGTGGACCTCAAATTTTCCTCGACCGTATTCGTAACCCAAGATACCAACAATGAATTAATTGCTACCAAATGTTTCATCTTTTGGGGATCGGATGTTGGTTCACAAATTGTACCATCAAGGAACCCAAATTTGAATTTAGAAATCATCGAACGACGCACTGCCTTAGCCCACTCATCGTAGTTGCTCGCCCCCTTCAATTTCACCGGCGTAATCATGACCCCCGGACCATCGCTTGATCCTAGATGATAGTCAAGATCCACCAGCGCCTCTGGCTTAGAGACATCGTCCTCTTTAGCCATGAACAATCAACAAAATGAAGGAAATAATGCCCTTGGTCCAAGTATGCATTCAATGTTAAGTCTAATAAATGCGGTTCAGTATTAATTAACAAGTTAATAATTCAGTGAGATCAAGTGAGCTGAATGCCTAGCTAGAGGCCGCTTCAGTTCAAGTGGAATTAATGATATTAATCCACAGCTTACTCTTGACTGAACCCGTAGGGTCACACAAATAGTACGTAAACGGATCAAGTATTTAATGGCATTAAATACTCCATCTATGGATATTCGGAATCGACGGATCTTGGTTTCAGTGGGAGCTGAGATCGTCACAGGCAAGAAATGAATACTCCGGAAACGATGATATTGCCGGAAACGGAAATATGGATCGTATCGGAAATATAAATATTATCCAAGTCGTAGATGTTGCCGGAAACGGAAACATGGTACGTATCGGAAAATATTATCGGAAATGGAAATATTGCCGGAATCGGAAATATTGCCGGAAACGGAAATATTGTCAGAAACGGAAATATTATCGGAATCGGAAAATAATTCCGGAAACGAAAATATTAAATATTTGTTCGAAACGGAAATTAATTCCGGAATCGGAAATATTAAATATTGTTCGTATCGGAAATAAATTCCGGAATCGGGAATTTAATCGAAAGCGTATCGTACGAATTAGCATCGGACGAGGCTCGCTAGACGAAGGCCCAGCACGAAGCCAGGCCATCGCCCAGCAAGCCACACGCATCACCAACACACGCCAAAGCCTCGACCAGGCCCAGCGCAAGCCAGACCCGGCCGAAGCCATGGGCGCGCGCGGACAGTAGCATGGGCCGAGCGCTGAGCGCTCAGCGTGGGCCGCAAGGCCTGCGCGGGTGTACGGTGCTCGTGCGATGCTCGTATGCGAATCCTAAAGCTATCGGGATTCGATAAAAGATTAAATCCTAAACCTATTAGATAAAGTTTATTTAAATAGAGTCCTAGCAGGATTCTAATTAAATAAATTAGTATCCTAATAGGATTCCAATTCCTTTTCCATACCTCTATAAATAAGGGCCTAGGATCATTATTTATACATAACTTTTCAAGTATTCAAAGCTAGGATTTTTAAGCAGAAAAATCAGCCATAACTCTTGCCCATTTAGCCGAAAATAAGTAGTACCTTAAGGGCGATTCTAGTTGGTTAATTAATCTTAAGGCGGATCCGGACGTGCTGTGGACTATCTACGAAGGGACGACACTTGGAGTCCTAAAGACTTGTTCTTGTTCGGTTCGGGCGCAGCTAGGGAAGGCACGCAACAAAGAGTATGCATCTAAACTATGCTAAATGATTATGTGTAAATAATATGTTTTCCTGGCTTTATGGTTTTTTCCGCATGATTTATGAATTGTCATATGTATCATAACATAACAGTGGTATCACGAGCCTCTTATTATTTTCATAATCTAAATTGCATGAACATGGTTAAATATTACAAATTTGCAAGAATTAAAAGGGGTGATTAATTTTCGTAATTGTTAACTAATTGCAAATTGCGTTTATTTAATTATACGTACGCAGTTTTTCGGCAGTTTCTTCGTTACTCATCCAAATCGAGTGACTTTTGTGTCAATTCCGCATGTAAAAGACATTCTAAAATTTTGACAAATTTTTTTTTTTTCGGCCGAACCCAGAATTCTCAAATTCGAAGCCTAACTATGACTTTTCGGAGGTTTTAGTTTTTCGAACGCAAAAGTTTGTAAATTTAAGATGTTAAATTAAGTATTTGCGATTCTTGTTGATAAATCTTGAATTTTTGATTGACCTACAGTATATGTTTAACAATTATGAATGCCTAGACTTGTTAATTATACAACCTAATTTGTAATTATGATTAATTTGTTGAAATTCGAATAATTTAGAATTGATTTGTTTTTCATAATTAATTATAATTTAATTAGATACCTATCATTAAAAACCACCATAAAAATTGTAAATTTATGTTAAATTTAAATTTTTTATGACCTAGACTTGAATCCATGTTAATCGGAAATCAATTGAATAATAAATTTTCGATTTTTCGCCCTAAAATTATGAAATTAATATTATTTATTAATTTGTCATTAATTTTGAATATAAATTTTAAATTTTTATGCGATTCGCTCATATAACTTGCACGCACAAAGCAATGGACGCTACGTGTTACCCTTAAGGGGTGTTGTATAGTGCGGGCATGTGACGACGAGCAAGGGAGCTCATCGCCCATGCGGTACGAATGCAATGAGCAAGGCCATGGTGCACGAGCACAAGGCAGCAGCCCTGCCTTGTGTCGTGGGCTGTGTGCAATGGGCGAATGGGCGAGGGCGAGAGCAAGGCACGAGCAGTCGCATGTGGGCAGCAAGCGAGCTGCGCCACAGCGCGCACTGCCTCGCGCAAGCGTGCGGAGCCTCGCGCGCAGCGAGCGTAAGCTCGCGTGCCACGAGTGCTGCGCCAAGCATCGATCGCTCGCGCGCAGCGAGCGCTGCTGTGTGTACGACGAGCGCTGCGCCCAGCGATGGCGTGCGAGCGCTATTGTGCGTGCGACGAGCGCTGCGCCCAGCGATGGCGTGCGAGCGCTATTGTGCATGCGACGAGCGCTGCACCCAGCGATGGCGTGCGAGCGCTATTGTGCGTGCGACGAGCGCTGCGCCCAGCGATGGCGTGCAAGTGCTTGTTGTGCGTGCGACGAGCGCTGCGCCCAGCGATGGCGTGCGGGTGCGTGTTGCGACGTGCGACGAGCGCTGCGCCCAGCGATGGGTTGCGGCAGCATGCTCGTGCGTCGAGCGCTGGGGCGCGCAGCGAGCACCAGCTCGCGTGATGCTTTGCGATGGTGAGCAGCAGCGATGCGAGGCAGCGCATGGGCTGCGCGCACATGGCCAGCGATGGCTGTGTGCGTGTGGCCCATGGGCGTGCGTTGCGTGGGATTGTTGCGTTGCGATTAGATCGTTTTGAAATTTTAATTTGAAATTTTCAGTTTACGTAATTTTAATTAATTTTAAAATTAATAATTTAAATTATTTTCTTGGATTTTAATTTTGAATATTGTAATTATAATAAATTTTATTTATTCTAATTATTTTACTAAAATTAAAATCATGAATTAATTTAAATACGACTGAAATTAAATTAAACTTTATGGATTCAATTATAAATTTATATGAGCTTTAAATTTTAATTAAATTTGTATGTTTCCGGTTAGACTAGAAATACATTTTTATGTTTAAAATTAGTAAAGCATATGAATTTATTGGTTTAAGTGGGAGCCCCTTTTAGTCATAAACTCTTGATTAGGTCTACAAAACCTTAAGGTTAAAACAACTTGATTAGAATTAATAAGGACTGAATAATTTGTAGATTATTGGTGCCCTTGATTAATTGATGCAAATGTTTATGTGATGCATAATGTGTTTTACTAACCAGCTATGTGGGCCATTCATGTTAATGAATGGATGAATGGTATATATATTGTATATGTACTGTTTTGCAGGTTATGAAGTGACTAGTATGGCCCAAATAGGATAGAAAATATGGTCTGCGTACCATTAATTTGAATGTAATTAGTCTAAAGGACCAAAGTTGTTTTCCAATTCAAATATGTTCTGCGTACCATCAAATAGTTGTAATTAGTTTTAATTATAGCTTATTCTATTTGAAGAAAATGGTGCCTCCCACGGAGATTTTCAAGACGGACTTTGAAGTTAAAGCTTCAAGATGAAGTCGGGCTATACTAGATCACATTTATCTTATGCATGTTTTAAGTTATTTATTGCTTTTAAATATGTCTTAAAATGCATGAGATCAAAAGCTTGATTATGTTGCATGATTAAGGATTTTAGTTCACTTAAAATCTAACCAACATAGTAAGAGCCTTAAGTTCCAAACTTAAAAATTGAGATAAAAGGTGCCATGCCAAAATATACACTTGCTTGGATATCCTTTACATCAATCTAGTAATAGTTTTCGCTCAGCGAGGTGTTACTTATTGGTCCTAAAGGGGCAAGGTACACAAATAATTGTGAGTACATGTTAGTTTTGGTGAAACTCAACGATATAAGTAAGGAGTCCTTTTATGTCGTGGCAAAATCGATAGGTTTACCTAATAAGTTCTTAGACGTACCTATCAACCAAGAATAGTTTCTAGACTATTAGCAAAAGGCTTTTGCTTACCTAAGATGTTTTAGGATTAAGTCGACAAACTGTGCTTAGTTCTTCAATGATTTTAGGATCTTGGAATCATTTTATTCACACCTGCCGGAACACATAACTTGAATAAAATGCTTAATAAACATTGAATTATGCATGTATGCTAGAATTTAAGTTTATTAAGAGAAACTGTGAATGGTTATTTATTTGTTTATTCTTTTCAATTGTAGTTTTAAATATGGCAAACAAAAATTCATTCAACATTCGATCAATTCTCGAAAAGGAGAAGTTGAACGGGAAAAACTTCCTTGACTGGCAAAGGAACTTGCAAATAGTTCTTATGCAGGAAGAAAAGGAGTATGTCCTAGAAGAGGTGATGCCCGAAGCCGCAGGCAACGGGGTCACTCAGGCAGCCCTCAATCGTTGGATTGATGCCAACAAGGATGTGAAATGTCTAATGCTCGCCACCATGAGTGCAGATCTGCAGAAAACGTTCATCAACTCAGATGCTTTCACAATCATCAGTGAGTTAAAGAACATGTTCCAAGATCTGGCTCGAGTCGAAAGATTCGAGACTCATAGGCAAATTCTTGAGACCAAGCTTAAGAAAGGCGAGCCCGTAAGTCCACATGTTCTCAAAATGATTGGACTCATTGAGAATATGAGTCGGCTGGATCAGCAATTTTCTCAGGAAATGGCTATAGACACCATCCTCCATTCTCTTCATAGCATGAATAGTCTGAATAGTCTGGACAAAACGCTCACTGAGCTTCACGGTATGCTGAAGACCGCTGAAAAGACGCTCAAAAGTGATAAGCAGGATGTGCTTATGGTGCGTGGGGGCAAATTCAAGAAATCTGGAAAGAAGAGGAATG
This sequence comes from Spinacia oleracea, assembly GCF_020520425.1. NCBI lineage: Eukaryota > Viridiplantae > Streptophyta > Magnoliopsida > Caryophyllales > Amaranthaceae > Spinacia > Spinacia oleracea. Next base: position 78,465,134 of record NC_079488.1, read on the forward strand.
CTAAGAAAGGTGGCAACAAGGCCAGCCCAACTAAGTAAACTGGCGCCAAATCTGTAAAGAGGAAGGTCAGTCAACCCACTTCTGAATCCGAATGCTTCTACTGCAAGAAGAAGGGGCATTGGAAGAGAGATTGCTTGAAGCTAAAGGAAGACCAGAAGAACGGAACAGTCGTTCCATCTTCAGGTATTTTCGTTATAGACTGTATACTTGCTAATTCAACTTCTTGGGTATTAGATACAGGTTGTGGCTCACACTTATGTTCCAATCCACAGGGACTAAGAAGAAGTAGAAAGTTAAGCAAGGGTGAAGTCGACCTACGAGTGGGAAATGGAGCACGGATTGCTGCATTAGCTGTAGGAACTTATTATTTGTCGTTGCCCTCCGGGCTAGTTTTGGAACTGGAAGAGTGTTTCCATGTTCCAAGTCTTACTAAAAACATCATTTCAGTTTCTTGCTTAGATGCTAAGGGATTTTCCTTTTTAATAAAAGACAATAGTTGTTCGTTTTATTTTAAAGAGATGTTTTATGGATCTGCTAGATTAGTCAATGGACTTTATTTATTAGATCACGACAAACAAATATATAACATAAATACCAAAAGGGCCAAAAAGGATGATTCAGATCTCACCTATCTGTGGCATTGTCGATTAGGCCATATAAACTTGAAACGCTTAGAAAGACTTCAAAAGGAAGGAATTCTAGAACCATTTGACTTAGAGGATTATGGTAAATGCGAATCATGTTTACTTGGCAAAATGACAAAGCAACCTTTCTCTAAAGTTGGAGAAAGAGCAAATGAACTATTGGGTTTAATCCATACAGATGTATGTGGACCAATGAGTACAAATGCTAGAGGTGGTTTCAGCTACTTTATCACTTTCACTGATGACTTCAGTAGATATGGTTATGTCTACCTAATGAAGCATAAGTCTGAATCCTTTGACAAATTCAAGGAATTTCAGAGTGAAGTAGAGAATCAATTAGGCAAGAAGATTAAGGCACTGCGGTCTGATAGAGGCGGTGAATATCTGAGCTATGAATTTGATGACCATCTGAAAGAATGTGGAATTCTATCAGAATTGACTCCTCCTGGAACACCACAATGGAACGGTGTGTCGGAACGGAGGAACAGAACCTTGCTAGACATGGTCAGGTCAATGATGGGTCAGGCCAAACTTCCATTAGAATTTTGGGGACATGCACTAAATACAGCTGCACTCACTATAAATAGAGCTCCGTCTAAAGCTGTCGAAAAGACTCCATACGAATTATGGTTTGGAAAGCCTCCAAATGTGTCTTTTCTTAAGATTTGGGGATGTGAAGTATACGTCAAACGATTAATTTCAGACAAACTTCATCCAAAATCTGACAAATGTATCCTTGTGGGCTATCCAAAGGAAACAAAGGGGTATTACTTCTACAATACATCTGAGAACAAGGTGTTTGTTGCTCGAGATGGTGTCTTTTTGGAGAAAGATCACATTTCCAAAATGACAAGTGGGAGAAAAGTAGACCTCGAAGAAATTCGAGTCGAACAACAAACTCTAGAAAATGCTCAAGATGACATTCAGGATGAAACTCAGAGATCTTTAGAAGAATCTGGTGAGAATCATGGTCAATCTAGAAATGTTACCCCGCGTAGATCGCAAAGATATAGATCTCAACCGGAAAGGTACTTAGGTATTTTGACGAACGAGAGCTATGACGTTCTATTACTTGAAAGTGATGAACCTGCGACTTACAAACAAGCTATGACGAGCCCTAGCTCCAAGCAATGGCAAGAAGCCATGCAATCTGAATTAGACTCCATGTCTGAAAACCAAGTATGGGATTTGGTCGATTTGCCAGATGGCTACCAAGCCATTGGAAGCAAATGGGTTTTCAAACTGAAAAAGGACAAGGATGGGAAACTTGAAGTTTTCAAAGCTAGATTGGTTGCAAAAGGTTACAGGCAAGTCCACGGTGTGGATTACGATGAAACCTTTTCACCAGTTGCAATGCTAAAGTCTATTCGGATAATGTTAGCAATCGCTGCATATTACGATTACGAAATATGGCAGATGGATGTCAAAACTGCTTTCTTAAACGGCGTTTTAACAGAAACTGTGTTTATGACACAGCTTGAAGGTTTTGAGGATCCAAAGAATGCTAAAAAGGTATGCAAGCTAAAGAAGTCAATCTACGGATTGAAGCAGGCATCCAGGAGCTGGAATATACGTTTTGATGAAGCAGTCAGTGACTTTGGTTTCATCAAGAACACAGACGAATCTTGTGTATACAAGAAGGTCAGTGGGAGAAAAATTTCTTTCCTAGTATTATATGTCGATGACATATTACTTATCGGAAATGACATTCCTATGTTGAACTCTGTCAAGATTTGGCTTGGGAAATGTTTTTCGATGAAAGATCTAGGAGAAGCACAGTACATATTGGGCATCAAGATTTACAGAGATAGATCTAAAAAGATGATTGGACTTAGTCAAAGCACTTATATCAATAAGGTGCTTGATAGGTTCAAGATGGCAGACTCCAAGCGAGGCTACCTACCCATGTCTCATGGAATAACTCTAAGCAAGACTCAGTGCCCAAAAACACTTGATGAGCGTAGACGAATGAATGGGATTCCATATGCATCATTGATTGGTTCAATAATGTATGCTATGATATGTACACGCCCGGATGTTGCGTACGCACTCAGTGCTACGAGCAGATACCAGTCAGACCCAGGAGAGGCACATTGGACTGCTGCCAAGAATATTCTGAAGTACCTGAAAAGGCACAAAGATGACTTCCTGGTCTATGGTGGAGATGATGAATTAATTGTTAAAGGCTATACGGACGCAAGTTTCCAAACCGACAAAGATGATTTCAGATCACAGTCTGGGTTTGTCTTCTGCCTCAACGGGGGTGCAGTAAGCTGGAAAAGTGCTAAGCAAAGCACCATTGCGGATTCTACAACTGAAGCGGAGTACATTGCTGCACATGAAGCAGCAAAGGAAGCTATATGGCTAAGGAAGTTCATAGGTGAACTTGGTGTAGTCCCCTCCATTAAAGGACCAATGGCCCTGTATTGTGATAATAACGGAGCTATTGCACAGGCAAAGGAGCCTAGACACCACCAGAGAGTCAAGCATGTACTTCGTAGATTTCACCTTCTACGAGAGTTCGTTGAAAGAAAAGAAGTCGAGATAAACAAGATTGGAACTGATGACAACATATCAGATCCATTGACTAAACCTCTGCCGCAAGCGAAGCACAACTCGCACACTGCAGCTATGGGAATCAAGCATATTGGAGAATGGCTTTGATATCCCTGTTTAATGTTTTAAAGTTTTAGAGTTTAAATCTTTGTAAAACATTATTGGTTAACCATTCACAACAAATGAAAAGAATTCATTTTTCCATTTAATTAGTGGTTTATTAAATGATGAGTCCCTTCAATTTGACGATATATTCAAGATAGACTGTCAGGACCAGTCCTGTGACTAAGAAATGTCTATCAAGTGAACTTGAATGTCAAAGGTTGAAAATGGTCCCTAGTCGGAGTTTTCTATAAAATTGGACGCATAGAAAACGTTAGACGATTAGAATGCAAGATGACTAGTAGTTCTGTTTCTTGAACTATGTGGACATGGCAATGTCATAATCATTTGCATAGATACTTACTTTGGGAAGACTAGTATCGGACAAGACCTATGAAACTTTACTGTAAGAGATGAAAATCTGTCATAAGTAAATTTCATTAAAATTATTAGACACTAAATCCTCAATACCTGAGTGATTTGAGATTACTTGTTTGAGAACTGATTGCTTTGACGTTGACCAACCGTCGCACCGTTAAAGGAGGCTATAAAGGCAACGCTCAGGTAATCACCTATCAAACGAAGTCTAATCTCAAGATCGCAAGATTGAGATTGTCCTCCCATAAATCGGGATGAGATGCTTAAAAGTTGTACAAGGCCACTCGGAGAGCTAGAAACTGTGAAATGCATGGCCGTGCTCGGATGAATCATAGGCTATGATTATCTGTTTATTTGATCAGTTGAACTCTGAAACCGAGGAACACCTCTGGACATAATAAGGATGACAACTCTTACCTTATGTTCAAGAGCAAGCATCGAGCGACAAAGGAATTAGGAAATGCACACTTGTCCCTAAGGACAAGTGGGAGACTGAAGGAAATAATGCCCTTGGTCCAAGTATGCATTCAATGTTAAGTCTAATAAATGCGGTTCAGTATTAATTAACAAGTTAATAATTCAGTGAGATCAAGTGAGCTGAATGCCTAGCTAGAGGCCGCTTCAGTTCAAGTGGAATTAATGATATTAATCCACAGCTTACTCTTGACTGAACCCGTAGGGTCACACAAATAGTACGTAAACGGATCAAGTATTTAATGGCATTAAATACTCCATCTATGGATATTCGGAATCGACGGATCTTGGTTTCAGTGGGAGCTGAGATCGTCACAGGCAAGAAATGAATACTCCGGAAATGATGATATTGCCGGAAACGGAAATATGGATCGTATCGGAAATATAAATATTATCCAAGTCGTAGATGTTGCCGGAAACAGAAACATGGTACGTATCGGAAAATATTATCGGAAATGGAAATACTGCCGGAATCGGAAATATTGCCGGAAACGGAAATATTGTCAGAAACGGAAATATTATCGGAATCGGAAAATAATTCCGGAAACGGAAATATTAAATATTTGTTCGAAACGGAAATTAATTCCGGAATCGGAAATATTAAATATTGTTCGTATCGGAAATAAATTCCGGAATCGGGAATTTAATCGAAAGCGTATCGTACGAATTAGCATCGGACGAGGCTCGCTAGACGAAGGCCCAGCACGAAGCCAGGCCATCGCCCAGCAAGCCACACGCATCACCAACACACGCCAAAGCCTCGACCAGGCCCAGCGCAAGCCAGGCCCAGCCGAAGCCATGGGCGCGCGCGGACAGTAGCATGGGCCGAGCGCTGTGCGCTCAGCGTGGGACGCAAGGCCTGCGCGGGTGTACGGTGCTCGTGCGATGCTCGTATGCGAATCCTAAAGCTATCGGGATTCGATAAAAGATTAAATCCTAAACCTATTAGATAAAGTTTATTTAAATAGAGTCCTAGCAGGATTCTAATTAAATAAATTAGTATCCTAATAGGATTCCAATTCCTTTTCCATACCTCTATAAATAAGGGCCTAGGGTCATTATTTATACATAACTTTTCAAGTATTCAAAGCTAGGATTTTTAAGCAAAAAAATCAGCCATAACTCTTGCCCATTTAGCCGAAAATAAGTAGTACCTTAAGGGCGATTCTAGTTGGTCAATCTTAAGGCGGATCCGGACGTGTTGTGGACTATCTACGGAGGGACGACACTTGGAGTCCTAAAGACTTGTTCTTGTTCGGTTCGGGCGCAGCTAGGGAAGGCACGCAACAAAGAGTATGCATCTAAACTATGCTAAATGATTATGTGTAAATAATATGTTTTCCTGGCTTTATGGTTTTTTCCGCATGATTTATGAATTGTCATATGTATCATAACCTAACACAAAATTGCGTACAAGATAGTATGTAACCACGTACTCCTCACTAATTTGCAGCAACCTGAATTTCTCAAATACTCAAATCCCGTTGACTTCGAAAAATATTGTGCGGAAAAAAATACTAGGGTTTTTAACCTAGGCTCATGATACCATGACAAATAATATGCAAGCTCGTCCCCTTCTCATTAATTCTCAACGTATATATATTACACGGGAAGGCTAATTAAGTAACTTCGTATATCTAGAATATTACAATATTAAATATTAACATAATATACTCCGTATATATTATCGTAACAAATAGCTACTCCCTCCGTCCCTTAATACTCGCACCGCTTTCCTTTTCGGGCCGTCCCTTAATACTTGCACCACTTCTATAAATGGAAATTTTTATCCATATTATATTATTTCTCACACTTACCTACTACCCCACCTACACCCCTATTCTTACAAAAAATTATTTAAAAATTGACATCCTCCACTCACCACTCCCCACCTCTTACACATTTCCCATTAACAATATTAAAAAAAAACCCCACTACCAACTAACACCATTAAATTAATAAGTCAATTCAAATGTTTTAAACTCCGCACCGGTCAAACCGGTGCGAGTATTAAGGGACGGAGGGAGTACATAAGAAAGGTACCGGACAATGAAAGGGGAAATAGTGTCGCACAAGTGAAGTGGCCAATAGCACTTTCATTACATTACTATTATTTTTTTTGGTTCTACTACGAGGAGTTCCCACCGCCTTCGGCGAGTGGACTAATCTTCCGCGGGAGTTTGCATGGGTACCTCGATGGGCAGCATCTCTCCCAGTTGAGATTTTTTCCATTCCCAAGGCTCGAACCCGAGATCTTGGTTAATGAGCAAGAGGCCCTTTACCACTCATGTCAACCTCAATTGGTATTACATTACTGTTCAATACGAAACTTTGAATTATGAAAAACGAAAATCAAAATTAATTAGGACGAGATAATCTCGATCTGTCCTAAGGATAATATTAGCCCCCACTATATTGCTGATGGGATTCAAAGCTAATCTACCCCCAGGATTCCCTAATCAAGAACGGATTACAGCAAATTAAACCATTCTCCATGAACAAGTATTTTTGAAGAAACTGACATTATGATAAATATGAAAAAACGTGATTAACATAATCAATGTGCATTAGATTAAATAGGAAACCATATGGCAGTTACTAATAACCGCTCTTTGTTATTATCCTATTTAAAATAAATAATTAATTAATATCGAAATATTAATTAACTAATAACCGCAAAAAGATTAACATTAATTATGTCATTAAATAACCGTGCAAGTGCCAAGTGCTAAGTCTTGATTAGTAATATATAGCTATATTACCAACCCAATACTAGCACACCAAAGCCCAATGCTCCATTTGGCCCAACAACTTAACCCACCACATATTTAATATACTATGCACATGGGTCTATTTAAAGACATCATAAACTTCATATTTCTTCCATATGGGAGAATACTACCACACTCACAAATAGAAGACTATTATCTAACAATTACTACTCCCTCCGTCCCGGAATACTCGACCCGGTTTGACCAGCACAAAGTTTAAGGGACTTGAATTGACTTATTTAATTTAATAGGTAGTAGTTGATAATGGGGTATTATTTTAATGTAGTTAGTGGGAAATGTGTAAAGGAGTGGGGTTGGGGGAGAGTGGGGGTTGAATTTTTAATTATTTTTTGTATGGAGTAGGGGGTAGGTGGATTAATAGGGGTGGAGTGAGAAATAATATAATATTGTTAGAATATTTTCATTTTTAGAAACATGTCAAATATTAAGGGACGACGCGATAAGGAAAATAGGTCAAGTATTCCGGGACGGAGGGAGTATTATTAGTGCTCATAGTCTAGTTATTCCAGGTATTTGGTTTTTTCATCCCAATCTAAAGTAACACAGTACCTTCAATCACTAACATTGCAACTTAATGTATCAAACCAAAGAAAGAGATCTCTGTAAAAGCAGCCTAACTGAAAAACTTTGCCATTATATCCACACCCATTTTAATCTTTGTATTGAAGTTGCAGGTAACATATCACAAATTTAAATGACACTGACAAACAAAGTGTTAATCAGACATTAGATACAAGCATATGAGACACCAAAGTGGAGGAAAAGGCATACATATAAACTCATAAATTGTACTAGCAACGTATCAGCAAAGTGCAAAACTAATGTGCAAATACAACCATTATCCGCACTTCACGTTGGTTTACATACAAAGTCTTAGCTGTTCCGGTAGCTTGTTGGCAGTTTTTTCTTTAGTGCCGTGAGTATCTGCTTGTTAGCGGCCTCTGCCTGGCCGTTGCTTTGGGGGTGGCAGACTGAGGCGTAGAAGAATTTGACCCGGTATTCTGCCAGGAAAGCTCGGATAGGTGTGCAGTCGAATTGGGCCCCGTGGTCGAGTACTATTGTTGTCGGTATTCCGAACCTTGTTATTATATTCTTCCAGATAAACTTTCGTACCTGGTTGGCCGTTATCTTTGCTATCGGCTCAGCCTCTATCCATTTCGTGAAGTAATCTACGACGACAATTAAGAACTTCCTGCCTCCAGACGCTGTCGTGAAGGGTCCCACGATATCCAATCTCATTGTTTAATTATTAAAATATCTATCCAACTCCATTTGTTTTATTATTTTATTTCATTTAATTTCTTCTTAATAACCGTGCCTGGCCAAATGTATCTCTTAAATAAAATAAACACGGAGGGAGTAACTCCGTAATGACTTAGTGATTTCGGGTCGGTTGTGTCTGCAGATCAAACGCGTTAAAAAGAATATCGAATTTCTTCGATTTTTGTTAAATTGAGTTCGAGTCGGGTCGGTTTTTGATAAGTTAGATTTAGAGTGCAAAGAGAAGTTGGGTCGGGCTAGCTCAAGAAGGGCCCAAAACATACACTTCCGTATAAGGTAAGAAAAAGGAAAAAAGAAAAAGAAAAAAAAAAAAGTTTAGAAGAACAGAACAATCTAAATTAAGTAAATTGGAGAGGATAATGGCGTAAATTAAGATAATGAGCCGTTAGGGTTTAAGGGCTTTAGGGTTTTTCCTTTTATCTTTCCACCTTTTTCTCTGCAATTTTCCCTTTGTCAAATTCTAGAGGAAGGCGGCTAGGGTTTTCAATTTGGGGTTCCCATATTTCGTCCAATATATATTCTACCCACTACTATCCATGTTCTGTTTTTACTAATCTGGAGATTTATATATATTAATCATCTCTCAATTAATTCAATTATTCAATTCTTTGATTCCCTCTTATCAAATCTTCGTTGTAATTTCCGAATTCTTTGATTTTGTCCCCTTTAATTTAGGAATTTGGTTGGTTTTAATTAGTGGGTATATAAGAAAGTTTGAATCTTTAGTTAATTTTGATCTGGGTTTGTTGATATTGATTGATTTTGCATCTCAAATTTCAACAGGATGAGTTTCTCTGATTCTTTTTCATCGTTTGCCCCTTTCTCTAATGGGGTAGATTCAATGGGGGGATTTTGGCCTCAATTTCCTGCTTCAAACGAACAACCTGAGGTAAATTCAGAATTTGATCATGATCATCCGCCATTGAAAAGGGTTAAGAACTCTTCTGATAACCTATCCAACAACAACCATACTCATAGAACACCACCCCAGATGAACCCCACTGTCAATCAGCCAACCGGAAAAATCTTCTTTAAAACCAGGTTGTGTGCAAAGTTTAGGATGGGTCAATGTCGAAACGGCGAGAACTGTAACTTTGCTCATGGGGAAGAAGACTTGAGGAAGCCTCCTCCTAATTGGCAAGAACTCGTGGGCGGGCGAACCGAGGATAGAGGGAATGGTGGGAGTGAAAACTGGGAGGATGACGATAGGATCATTCATAAGATGAAGCTTTGCAAGAAATTTTACAATGGGGAAGAATGCCCTTATGGGGAGAGGTGTAATTTTCTTCACAAAGAGCCTGCTAAGTTTAGGGAGCCAACTCCGATTCGATTTAGGGAGAATTCTAGGGAGAGCTCTGCAATCAGCATTGGTACTACAGGGCCACCAATGGTGCAGCAACCTAGGGCTCCTGATCAATATGATGTTCATCGGATGGCGGCGAATGGTAATGGTGGTATGGATGTCATGAGAGGGAATTCGAAGCCTGTTTATTGGAAAACAAAGCTATGTACCAAGTTTGAAACAACAGGGCTCTGCCCTTTTGGGGACAATTGCCATTTTGCTCATGGACATGTAGGTATGTATCATGACAAATTTGTAGTAATTGTCTCAATAAAACCCTATGAAAATTGCATATATGTAGTATTTGTATTACTATACTAATTCATGATGTTCTTGCTGCAATTTGTTGTTTTCAATATGTTGCTGAGAATGGGTATCTGTCATTTGCTCTTGATCAATGGTTGATGATATGTTAAATGTGTTAAAATCATAGATGTCTCATGTGGTAAGAAGGTGGAGTGTTGGGTTATCAGGATCTCTGTGGGGTTTATCTTGTGGAAATTAGGTCAATTGTTTCCTTTGGTATTCCTCTATGGAGCTTAAGACAGACTTATGAGAATTGCATTGGATAGCTTTTGTTATTTACTTTCATTAGTCCTGCTTGCCTAACTAAGGAACATGTTAGGGACCTTAGGGTCGATTATTGATTCTGTTACCAGTGATTATACCTGCTTGCTCATGAGCAAAATGTCAATTTTCCATTTTAGGAACAACATAAAAGGTAAGACATTTATGATTTGAGGAACATTTTAGAGACACTTATTCTGTGATCCGATTCGTAACTCGTAAGCCATAAGTAATGTACCTTTTATGGCGGGGGGTTTTAGCGGGTTAATTGGCGAATCATTCAATCATTATCTATTGATTGTGTAAGTAGAATTTTGTCGTCAATCAATCATTACTTGTTGCATTAGGAGATTGCCATCTTTAAGTTTTCCATCTTGTTAAATTAGGGTCGATTGTTGATTTGGTGAGTATACCTTTTTACCCGTGACTTGATTAAAATGCAATTGCCCTTTTTAGGAACTACGTATAAGGCAAGACAGATTTGTGATTTGTGGAGTATTTGAGGGTCAATTACTGTTAGATCCGATTTGTATGTAATATACCTTTTAGACCTAGAGGTTTTAGAAGGTTAATCGGTGAATCATTCAATCTTTATATATTGATTGTGGAAGTAGAATTTTGTTGTCAAATTAGGAGGTTGCCATCTTAAGTTGGGCATCTTATCCGCCCTGGTCACAATATCATATTCCTGTTTGAAAGTAATTTGGTTGCATAAGAAAACAATTATTGATTGAAAGTTGATGCTTTTCGTTGATTCTATCCTACCATGATCAACTCTTGGTCTATAACTTGTGAGAAATTAGTTGGTCTATATAGTTGGTCTAAGACTGCTTGCCCAGCTATAGTTAGGCATTAAAGTTAGGGAGAAGACTAGAACTTCACTACAATTAGGCCCTTGAGATGTTGGGAAAAATACTGGATTCATAGTGGGAGTTTTTGTTGTTGTATTGGGTAAACTTTTTATCTTCTGATTAATGCTTGGTTGATATTGATATTTTGACCCTCTATGGCTTTCTGAAGATATTGAGTTCCGACATGAGCTACATCGGCTTCTTTATGAATTGCATTGATTATATATATCGATTTAGGTGATAGAAAATGAGTGTTCTGTTTGTTTATAAATCACATTGATTATGTAAATCGATTTTGCTGATAGAAATTGAGGGATACGAAGTATGTTTCTTCATGATTAGCTTTGATTATGTATACCGGTTTTGGTGATTGAAAAAGAGAGTTTCTCCCCTGTTGCTACACCATCCCAAAAAACCCCTTTAAATCCCGTGGTAACTGGTCCATCCAGTCACCAGATAGAATTCCGATTCATGGAAGATAGGCTTCTGTAGTATTTAGTTGGTTTATCCTGTCATTTCTAAGCATGAATCCAATGAACACTTTTTTCTGACATCAGGCTCTGCTTGTTTTCCAGAGTTGTTGCTGCCTCGTGGTCATCCTGCTGATGCTGAAACGGCGACAATGAGCTCTGCTCCTCTTAAATCTGTTTCTGCTCCTGTTAATGATCCAACTCCCGTAAAAAATGATAACGGAGTTCCCTCAGGCCAAGAAGGCCAGGGGAAGAAGTGCCTCTTGAAATGGAACGGAACCAAGAAGATTAATCGCATTTATGGGGATTGGATCGATGATTTGCCCCTCTACTTGCCTAATAGTAAAGTGGAAAGCTGAGTCTTTTTTGTTTAAGTTTTGCTAGAATTTACAACTTGAATGTCTATAGGTATTCATCAATATCATCATTGATATTTTTTCAATAGAATTTTCTGCTTGTGTTTTCATTTTTTCTAGTCGAGGGGGTAGGTTATTATTGTTTTATTTTTCTCTTCAGTTTTTGGTTATTTCTTAACCAAAGTTTTTGTAGGAGTTTTGGTTTGTGAATTTTGACTTGCAAGTTGTAATATATACAGGCAACTATAGCTTAGTTCAGACGTCAGAGGTATACTCAGCTCATAATATAGGAATTACAATAAATGATTGCTCTTATTTTTGTCCCCGTTCTCAAAATCTTGATTCATTACTAGTTCAAAAGGTCTTGCGCGCACTAGGTGCACAATAAATTTATTGTACACCAAGATAACTTTTAACCATTTTTTGTAACTTTAACCTAGTTTTGATTAACTTTTATTTTTGTAAAAAAAACGTTGATAGATAAACATTTTAAAGAGTTGAATGATTAATTTTATACATTATTAGTGATTTTGAAGAAATAAGTTTTATTAAAATGAAAAAATTTATCACTAAAAAATGGATAACTTTTACATATATAAGCTTAACTTTTAAACATTTTGAGTTAACTTTTACTATGCTGTACAATATTTATTGTACAACCTTTATAAATAAGAATTTGTGTTACCAGTTTTACGCTATTTATCCAATACTCTGTATCCTTCATTTATTTGAAAGGAAATATACAGTCGTGTGGCTCCTGATAGATTCGTTTAAATATACGTTTTGTAGATATCATTTTCTTTTGTTGCGAGACGGATGCCAATTAATATCAAGCAAAATGGATATCATTTCTTTACAGTTATTTTGAAACACAGGAAATATATGAAAATTTGTTATTGTTCATAGACTCTAGTAGAAGCAGTAGTACAAAATTTTATGGTAAGTTGTCCTATTAGATCAACCCGACCCAAATAAGCATTACAAACTATAAGGCGGTCTTACACAAAAGATCACATTGGTATCATATAAGTTAAGTAATGAAACCAATTAGTTAAACAATAAAACCAATTAGTTATGCACTGTAATCAATTAGTTAAGTACTGAAACTAATTAGTTAAGCAATGCAACCAATTAGTTAAGCAATGCAACCAATTAGTTAAACAATCAAAGTGGTCTTTTCGGTAAAGCGGTTTTACACACAAGTTGTCAAATAAGCATACTAGTTCCTGTAGTGGAACAGGAACAAGAAGTTATGTCGAGAAGCCAAATATGGGAGATGTATTACATTTAAATTTATGATCTACTATACGTGGATAACATTTAAATTTATGATCTACTATACCTGGATTCTTATTGAGCTTATTTTTAACCATTAAATCAATACTTCATTGAATAATTGATTCCTAGTGAATTGTAGGCCCTGTTCTTTAGAGCTGAACTGAATTGAACTGAACTGAACTGAACTGAACTTAATAAATAATAAATAATAAATAATAAATAATAAATAATAAATAATAAATAATAAATATAAATAATAAATAATAAATAATAAATAATAAATAATAAATAATAAATAATAAATAATAAATAATAAATAATAAATAATAAATAATAAATAAATAATAAATAATAAATAAAAATAATAAATAATAATAATAAATAATAATATAATAATAATAAATAATGAATAATGAATAATGAATAATGAATAATAATAATGAATAATGAATAATGAATAATGAATAATGAATAATGAATAATAATAATGAAATAATAATAATAAATAATAAATAATAAATAATAAATAATAAATAATAAATATAAATAATAATAATAAATAATAAATAATAAATAATAAATAATAAATAATAAATAATAAATAATAAATATAAATAATAAATAATAAATAATAAATAATAAATAATAAATAATAAATAATAAATAATAAATAATAAATAATAAATAATAAATAATAATAATAAATAATAAATAATAAATAATAAATAATAATCAATAATAAATACTAAATAATAAATAATAAATAATAAATATAATAATAATAATAATAATAAATAATAATAATAAATAATAAATAATAAATAATAAATAATAA